>NC_134234.1:291460896-292803396 GCF_965152275.1 Natator depressus
AACTGTAATCACTGATACTAAGGGTAAATCCTACTCATTCCTCCATAAGCATGCAGCATAAGAGCTCATCAGGATTCTGTTTGCTTCTTGCTTTGCAGCAGGACAGTCAACAGACAGGGCAGAAGACTCTGATAGGAATCCAGCAGATACTCTCCTGCCTGGAGATAGGGAGGGCCTTTATGCAATGAGGAGGCCGGAGTGTGGTTCTGTTGGGGCTCCACAGCTTGAGTGAACGGATTCCCTCCCTTCACCCATCCTCTACGGATTCCATGGTGTACAGCCCAGCTGCTGTGCTGTGCTCTGACAGACAATTTAGGGTTTAGGAAAAAGATGGTTACCTTTGGGACCTGTTGTTCTTCGAGATGTGTTGCTCACGCCCATTCCATTGTAGGTGTGTGTGCTTGCCACACGCACCGGTCCCGGAAGTTTTTTCCCTCAGTGGTGTCCGCAGGGGACCGGATCTGGTGCCCTCTGGAGTGGCGCACATATGCACCGCTATAAGGGGCGCTGCTGGCTCCCGCCTCCCTCATAGAATCATAGAATATCAGGGTTGGAAGGGACCTCAGGAGGTCATCTAGTTCAACCCCCAACTAAATCATCCCAGCCAGGGCTTTGTCAAGCCTGACCTTAAAAACTTCTAAGGAAGGAGATTCCACCACCTCCCTAGGTAATGCATTCCAGCATTTCACCACCCTCCTAGTGAAAAAGTTTTTCTTAATATCCAACCTAAACCTCCCCCACTGCAACTTGAGACCATTACTCCTTGTTCTGTCATCTGCTACCACTGAGAACAGTCTAGATCCATCCTCTTTAGAACCCCCTTTCAGGTAGTTGAAAGCAGCTATCAAATCCCCCCTCATTCTTCTCTTCCGCAGACTAAACAATCCCAGTTCCCTCAGCCTCTCCTCAAAAATGATGTGTTCCAGTCCCCCAATCATTTTTGTTACCCTTCGCTGGACGCTTTCCAATTTTTTCACATCCTTCTTGTAGTGTGGGGCCCAAAATTGGACACAGTACTCCAGGTGTGGCCTCACCAATGTCGAATAGAGGGGAACGATCACGTCCCTTGATCTGCTGGCAATGCCCCTACTTATACAGCCCAAAATGCCATTGGCCTTCTTGGCTACAAGGGCACACTGTTGACTCATATCCAGCTTCTCGTCCACTGTAACCCCTAGGTCCTTTTCTGCAGAACTGCTGCCGAGCCATTCAGTCCCTAGTCTGTAGCCGTGTATGGGATTCTTTCGTCCTAAGTGCAGGACTCTGCACTTGTCCTTGTTGAACCTCATCAGATTTCTTTTGGCCCAATCCTCTAATTTGTCTAGGTCCCTCTGTATCCCATCCCTACCCTCCAGCGTACCTACCTCTCCTCCCAGTTTGGTGTCATCTGCAAACTTGCTGAGAGTGCAATCCACACCATCCTCCAGATCATTAACAAACTCCGACAGAGAGGAAGCAGATTGAGTCATGGAATGGACACGAGCAACATATCTCGAAGAACAACAGTTATGAAATGTAACCATCTTTTCTTCTTCGAGTGCTTGCTCATGTTCATTCTATGGTAGGTAACTCCCAAGCAGTACCACCAGAGATGAGTAGGGGTTCATGGATGTGTCGACTGCAGCACAGCTCTGCCAAATCCAGTGTAATCTCTGGCTTGCTTGGTATGGCATAATGCGTTGTGAACGTGTGTACCAAAGACCACGTCGTGGCCCTGCAAATACCCTGGATAGAGACATGTCATGTGAGAGTACCTATCTATCCTGGACGCAAGGGTGGAAGGCTGATATAGCTGCCAGGTGGACCTTGACTGAAGAGAAGGCAAGGCCCTGGTGCTTTAAGTGAAGCAGGTAATCCAGAATGGACTGCAAAGACGACTGACTCGGGGAGATACTTCACTCTGTTGCCTAGCATAAGAAATGCTTCCACTTTGCCAGGTAAGTTGCTCTGGTGGAGGGCTTCCTGCTCTCCAAGAGAGCCTGCTGTACCTGACTAGAACAGGCTTGTTCCTCTGGATTTAGCCATGCAGCATCCAAACTGTGAGGTGGAGTGAGGTGAGGTTTGGGTGCAGCAGCCTACCATTATCCTGTGAGAGCAGGTCCAGGCGGCTGAGAAGTGCCCAGGGGCTGCTACAGCCAGGTCCATAAGCATACCGAACCAATGCTGGGGCAAACATAATGACCCGTGCTTTATCCCTCTTGATCTTTAGGAGGACTTTGCTGATGAGTGGGATCAGCGGAAAAGCATACATCACGTCTCCTGACCAAGGCATCGGAGAGTGAGCCTCTGCCGAGGCCTTGCAGGGAGCAGAACTGATGACACTTTCTGTTCTGCCTGGTGGGGAGCTCCCCACTTCTGGAAGAGCATCCTGACAACCTCTGAATGGAGGGACCACTTGTGGTGAGAGAAGGAGGACTTGCTGAGGCGATCCATTAGTGTGTTCCAGATGCCGGGGAGGTGTGAGCCTTCTAGGTGGATTGCATGTCAGATGCAGAAGTCCCACAGGTGAAGGGCTTCCTGGCACAGAGCCGACAAATGAGCTCCCCCCTGCCTGTTGACATAGGACATGGAGGACATGGTGTCTGTCAACACCTGCACTACCCGAAAGGAAAGGTGGGGAAGGAATACCCCACAAGCTAGATGGATGGCTCTGAGCTCCCTGACATTTATGTGAAGCATGAGTTCCTCTCTTGACCATAGCTTCTGCGTTCACAGTGTACCGCGATGCGCTCCCCATCAGAGGTTGGAAGCATCAGATATCAGGGAGACATGGGTCATGTGCTCGCAAATGGCACGCCTTCCAACACTAGCGCTGGGTCAGACCACCACTGCAGGGAAGTAAGTATCCATGGCAGGATCGTGAGGAACTTGTCCAGGTAATGCCTGGCCGGGGAGTAGACTGACGCCAGCCAAATCTGGAGGGGGCGCAGTCTGAGTCTCGTGTGCCGAACCACGTACATGCATGCGGCCATGTGCCCCAATAATTTGAGGCACAGCCGGGCAGTGGTGAATGGGTGGGTCGTGACATTGGCAATCAGATCTGACATTGCCCTGAACCTGGCCTCTGGCAAGAAGGCTCTGGCTTGGGTAGAATCGAGGACCGCTCCGATAAACTCTATTCTTTGAACTGGAACCAATGCTGATTTTTATTCGTTTATCAACAGACCTAGAGCTTGATAAGTGGCTCGCAACGTCTCAATGCTGCACTGGATCTGGACCTTGTAATGTCCCTTGATAAGCCAGTGATTGAGGTATGGCTAAAACTGGATACCCCAACATCTGAGGCAGGCCACTGCCACCAACATGCACTTCATAAACACCCGTGGCACTCTTGCTAGACCAAAGGGGAGCACTGCGAATTGGTAGTGGGTGGTCCCAACTATGAAACGTAGGAACCTTCTGTGTCCGTGGAAGAGCAATATATGAAAGTAAGCGTCTTTCGGGTCAAGGGTGGTATACCAGTCTCCTGGATCCAGGAAAGGAATGATGGAGGTCAGGGAGACCAAGCGGAACTTCAACTTCTTGAGATATTTGTTCAGGCTCTGCAGGTTGAGGATGGGACGTAGTCCCTCTTGGCCTTTGGGATAAAAAAAATAACAGGAGTAAAATCCTTTCCCCCTCAAGCACGGAGGGACTTCCTCCAAAGCTCCCACTCACAGAAGGCCCTGCACCTTCTGAGCAAGCAGATGCTCATGAGACGGGTCTCCGAAGAGGGACGGGGCAGAGGGGTGGGGGTAGAAATAAACTGGAGGGTGTACCCCTCGCTACTGTACTGAGGACCCACTGGTCCAATGTTATAGAAGCCGAGGCCATGAGGAAGGGAGACAGATGGTTGGAAAAAAGCAGGGGTGCTGGATCGAGTACACAGGCTGGAAGGTCACCCTCGAGCATGCCCTCAAAATGCCTGATTATTACCCCATTGGTTGCGGGTAGAGCTCGAGGGAACTAAGGGTGCCGGCTGTTGGCCTTACTAGTGCTTGTAGCTCCTAGCTTTTCTGTGGAAGGGCTTTGTTCAGGACTGGTCCCCGAACCTGTGGGAGTGCTGTGGTTTGAACCACTTTCTCACAGGAGCCGCCATGTAAAGGCCGAGCAAGTGCCTTTCAGGCCATGTAATTTGCTCTCTGTTCTGAGAACAGCGCCAGGCCATCAAAAGGGAGGTTCTGGATGGACTGCTGAACCTCCACCGACAGGCCAAAGAACTACATCTAGCATGGAAATGGACAATGCCATGGTCTGGGCTGTGGAGTCTGTCACATCTGAGGCCACTTGGAGAGCTACCCTGGCCATAGCTCTGCCCTCATCCAGGATAGCCAGGAAGTCCTTCCTGGGCTCCTTTGGCAGCAAGTCTGCAAATTTGGCCATGGACTGCCAATGTTAAAGTTATAGTGACCAAGTAGGGCCTGATTGTTGGCCATTCTTAACTGGAGGCTGGCCATCAAATACATTTTTCTACCAAAGAAATGGAGCCTCTTTGCCTCTCATTCTTAGGAATTGATCCCTGTTGGCCTTGTCTATCACGCTCATTGGTTGCCAATACCACCCGTGAGCTAGGAGCGGAGTGCGTATGTAGGTATTCAAATCCCTTAGCAGGTACGTAATATTTTCTCTTTGCCTGCTTGGAAATGGGGGGCAGGGAAGAGGAAGTTTGCCATAAGGCTTTGGTCAGATTTACCACTCCCTCGTGGATGGGTAATGCCACCCTGGAAGGGGCCTTTGTGCTCAAAACATCAAACAGAATTGGAGGGTTCTGCCAGCTCCTCAGCCTCTAACCCCAGGATCTAAGCCACCCTCTTAAGAAACTCCTGGTGGGCTTTTATATCATTCTGGGGGACTGTATGGGAAGGTCCTGCTATTGCCTCATCATGCAAAGAGGATGAGGAGGCAAGTAATGGCAGGTCTGCCACCTCCATGGCCTCCGCAGGGGAGTGCCAGCTGGGGATGGCTGACACTGGGGACCTTGGTCTGACTCTGCTTCTGAGTCTGGGGGTGGCTGGGAGACTGTTGCTGACCGTTTCTCAGATGCCCTTGAAACTGATCAGTACCCCTGCGATGGTTGGGGAAACCCCTAGGGATTCCATAGCTTCCAGGGAGCCAGCCATTGATCTTGAGGCCATGTAGGCACTGGTGGTCCTGATGGGAATATTGATGCCCCTGGTGGGTGGCCCCGGCCTGCCAGTAAATCTTCCTCCTCAGCCTCAGAGAGTGAGGAGGAAGAGATATGTTTGAGGGACACAATGCTGCCTGCCTACTTCGATCCTGTCGGCCCTCTCCATGGGTCTCCACCGGTGACTCGTACCAGGAAGACAGCTCCCGGTGCCATGCCTCTGGTGGCCCGCAGTGGTGTTCAGCGGATCGGCAACTGTACCCTGGCGATCGATGCCTCATGCTGTGAGAGCGGTGCCGTTCCGTGGATTGGGAGTGAGAGCACTGACGTCCCGGCTTAGGGGATCAATGCCTTGCCCACGGGGATCCGTACTGGCAAATCAGAGACCAGTTACAGGACTCTGGGGACCAGTGTCTGGACTCTCTGGAGCGGTGCTGCGAGTTTGGAGATTGACCCCGCCGCTCCAGGGACTGGTGCCGGGACTCCGGGGACTGGCGACACACCTCCATGGGTCTGTGCCAGACACCCAATGAATGACGTCGGGATCCCGGGGAACACCGTCCAGAGTCTGGGGAATGACGTGGGGAACTCTGACAGGTAAGCTGTTGGTGCTGTTCTGGTGGGGCACTCCCTGCATCAGGGAGCAGTGCCGAACCAATGGGGACTCCTGGAAAGGTTCCAGAGCGGGTTTACCCCTTGAACGGGGCACCTAGCTGGCTGTCGCGGGCAGCACTGGAAGGGGCAATATGTCCTTAGCGGCCTGAAAGTCCTCCAGCGTGGACAGCACTGCCAGGTGCCAAGAGCCTCTCCTCCTTCCCGGGATGATGGGTGGGTCATGAACAGAGCTCGACAGCTCAACAGGTGCTGAAGCCTGGCCACCGTCCAGAGGGGAAGAGCTGCCACGCGCGGGTCTTTGCTCTGCTCCAGCTTTCTCCTTCCCTTTATGGGATGTAGGAAAACGCCCTTTCCCGGTCTTTGTCTGCTTTTTAGCCGGTACAGGGGATGAGGATCGGCGCCGGTCAGAGGCCGGTGCTGGCGGTGCACTCCGCACCAAAGCTGCAGTACTTGGAGTGCAGTCCAATCTGGATGGCTCTGAGGCCGGTGCGAGGACCGACTCCGTTAGGAGCACTCTTAGTCAAATGTCCTGCTCCTTTTTGGTTCGGGGCTTGAAACTCTTACAAATGCGATACTTGTCACTTGTGGGTCTCCCTCAAACACTTAAGACAGCTTTGATGGAGATCACTGACTGGCATAGGTTTTTTGCAGTGGTCGCAAGGCTTAAAGCCCAGGGCATGCCCAATCCCTAGGCTAAGTCCTGCAGGGGACTAACTATTTCTGACTTATACACGAAGGGAACTAATAAATTACTCAGACTTTCTAAGAACTATATACAAGAGAATTCACAACGGCACAGTTGAGAAGGAAAGCTTGCTGAGGCAAGGAGACGTTCCAGCACCGTCACTGGTGGTAAGAAAGAACCGAGGGAGAGCGGAGCCGGCAGCGCCCCTTATACCGGTGCATACGCGCACCTCTCCAGGGGGCACCAGAGCCGGTCCCCTAGGGATACCACTGAGGGAAAAACTTCTGGCACCAGTGCATGTGGCAAGCGCACACACCTACAATGGAATGGACATGAGCAAGCACTCGAAGAAGAATAAATAGGTAACCTGCAGAAGATCATTTAGATTTTTTTTAAGTTGGGATAAGATGTTATGGCCAACATGAGACATTTTAAAGGGGCCTGGATTTTCAGAATTTGTTGAGCATTCACTCGCTGACAACAAAACACACAAAAACTGGTCCCTTTAAGGTGTCTCAGATTGGGCACCCAAAAATTGAAGCAGCCCAAATCTCTGATCACTTTTGAAAAGATTGGACCTCACTTATTGCACAGATAAAGTACACTTGGTGCCCACGAAAGGAACCAAATAGTGTAAAACAGATCAAGAGGTTGTGCTTCTAAAAATGGCAGAGAGTAGCAAAGTTCATAATAATTAACTATACACTATGTTAATAACTCTTTAAAATATACTTTTTAAAATAGACACATTTCTATTTTGGACTAATAAAAGCAGTCTTCAGTTTCACTACTGCTTTCTAAAGTGAGAATTTCTAGGTCTACATCTCATCAGATATTGATCTTGTAATCTTCCCGTCTAGAGATTCTAATAGAACTATGCTTCTAGGCGACCTACAAAACAAATATAATCATGTGGCTAAACTACACAAGGTTACATCATTTCTCCTACTGTATTTATTGGAGGACCTCACCTCCTAAACAGCTTGCAAACAGAGAGACAAACAATTTTGTAACCTCGTCCGTTCCTGTTGTATTATCATCCATTTTGGCAAATTAGATGTTTTACTTCAACTTGTGCAAGATGTACAAGATGAAATTAATTTCAAATGCCATTTCACTCACTTTTACCCTTTCTTTTTTGCCATCACCTCTATGTAATTTTGTATTATATAAAGCTAACATATTAATCAGGTAGCCACATTACAGTGGAATCCTATTTGAAAGTTGTTTTTAAAATTATTAAATATAAAATCCGCGTGTCATCTGGAACCTAAAAGGTATTAACACAACATGGAAGCAACATGTTTCACACTGTATGGTATTAGAAGGCATTAGAAGAATTACAAGATTGCTCACCTGCGACCACATTCTGAATATTTACCAATATTTTTTAATATTAAGGCAGCTGTTAATCGGATGTGTTTAGTTATTGGTCCCTCTTTTTCATCCTAAAATAGAAAGAAAATCATATTAAAAACAAATCAGTCACCCATTAATTTCAAATACACAATCTAAATGATCCTTACTGTAAAATCTCTGAAGACAAGGTTTCTTGATCCCCTTCTTAGTGCCATGAGGGCAGCACTAGGATGATTCACAATAGCTTTCTGTGCTCTAGGAGTAGAGGTACTACTCCCTGCAGTTGGCTGCCTACACGGATAAAGAAAAGATATAGGTATTAAGCATTATGTGATGCTTTCTAGCACATTTGTATTTATCAAGACAGTTACTCTTGATATGCTTTTATTTTTAACCTCTTTGGAGCTCACAGCTAAAGGAGTTCTCAGTGCTCAACACTCATGTAGTTTTGATTCAACAGGGGAAAACCGTGGCTCACAAGTGCCACAGGATTAGTTAGGTGAAGGTGAGAAAATACACCTCTCTCAGAGAACCACTGCATTTCACAGATGGCATTTGTAAAGGAAAAGTATCTTTCTAACTAATCAACACTAGTATACTTCAGAACAAGCTAGCTTTCTGATAACTGTTTGAAGGAATACGTTATTAGCCAACATTTAAAATGAATGGGGATGGTGGCTATCCAAATGCCATCCAAAACAGTAAATGCTGTGCCCAGCACAGCTCAGTTATCCCTTCTAGTCCACCCCTCCACAGGTGAAGGATCCAGGGAGAAGACATAAGAACAGTGTACAGACTAGCATGGAGTCATTGGGAATATTTTTGAAAGGGGAAGACAGATATGGAGGGAATGGATGTGAGGAACTTGGGGGGACAGAGCTGAAAACCTCCCTGTTTTTCCACTGTACAGCTCAGACCCCTGCTCCTTTCCATCCCACTGTTCCCTGCATTGCTACATCATCCCAACATCTCTCCTCATTGCTCATGTTCCTCACCACTAATCAGACTCCACTACCCCACAGCTCAGTCATGCTCCAATGTTCCCTGCATTCCTCTAACCACCTACTCCCTGCCCCCTGCTGCTCTGAGCCCACTCACAGGCACACAAGCTCCTCCTTGTCATTCCATGTCCCTGGAAAGCTTGGAGGAGCCATAGGTGGTGGTGGTGGGGTGGGGAGGTGAGGCTATGAGGCGTACATGTGCCAGCTGGAGGCAGGAAGGGGCATGACAGTGGATATGTAAAGTCTGTCCTTCCCCAAATCTGGGCCTAGTCAGTGTACGGGGAAGGATCTCTACACATCCCTTTGCAGCACAAGAGGCTCAGAGAGGTATGAAGTGGCCCATTCATGCCAATGAGATATTCTCAGCTGAATAAGAACACCCATGGAGATGCAGATACCCTGAAATAATAGGTCTGAGATGTGTGAATTGCTCCATTCAACCCAGTAGGTGTTCCCATCCCACCCCCAAAGTCTCAGTGCTTCTGGGTCTGTGCAATGCATGCTCTGAGAATGCTTATTCTCAGCTCCTAACTATGGTCTCAGTGCTGTACACCAACTATGCCCATTCTCAGTTCCTCATTCCACTCTCTGCACTATATGCATGTGCCATGCATTGAACATGCTCATTCCCAGCTCCCCATCTGGTCTCAGCACTGAAGGGGCATGTTTTAAGGGGGGAGACAAGAAAGGGAGTATGGATGTGGAGAGGTTTGTGGGAACACTGTTAAAGCCCCCCACATCCTCACTGCACAGCTCAGACCCCTCCTTTCCTCCTCACACCCTCCTGCACTGCTCTGACCACCCCCTTTCCTCTAGAAACATCAGCATTAAAGGAAGGGTAAACCTGGGGAGTGTGGAGATTTCTAGGTTCCTGCCCTGGTTGGGGAGCAGAGGAGGAAAGGGGAGGCCTGGAGCCCCCTCCCTTGGCCTTAGGAGGAATTGTGGGGGATGGGGGGTGCTTTTAGGGGACCAGAAAGGGCACAGATGGCGCCGCTTCCCACCAAGACAACACTGGAGGGGAAGACGCCCTACTTTCCCTCCTTACAATCCTGCTCAGTGAGCACTTCCGAGCTTACAGACAGCAGAGGTCTCTTTGAAGGCAATCCTTTATTCATTAAGGAATCACAGAAGAATTGCTTTTTTGAAACCCAGTTCTCTGTCAAAGCTCTAGTTATCAAACTGAGTTTTCAAAAAATGGTGTTTAAACAATTCCTTGCAATAATGTGGGCCATTATCTAGGGGCATGCTGGCTCCTCTGTAACTGTGCCAGAGCACAACTATAAGGCAAAAGGGGCAGAGGCCCTGACGTTGCACTCTCCCAACCTCCAAATCTCCTGCACAGCTCCAACATATACACACTCACCATTCCTCCTCACTGCTTTGACCCCCCAATATTCCCTTGCTTTGGCCCCCCCAAAATTGTAAGAATCTGGAAATGTTTGAGCAGCTCATGTTGGGGGGGGCTGTGTATCAGGATCCCTTGAACTAAATGCCCTGGGTTTCCTTTGATCACGCTCAATCTCATGGTTCATTATAAATTCATTAAACTACTTTAGGAAGACGTTAGGGTACCTTTCCTCTGTTTAATTAATGTTATTTTCTTTGACAACAGTCTGATGTAAACACAGAAACTGTCTGTAAATTTGACCTTTTAAAAATTATTGCTCTTAACTCAGCAATTTTGGTCTCAGAGAAAAACTTCCAGAACAAGCCCCTACAGAATGCAGGCAGAGAGCAAGGAACATGCACAACAGACATTCTCTGACAGTTGCAGGGATAGGGCTTGAACTCAGTGCATGGGTACTATATAGATTCCATGATCAAAATAACATCTTTGAGCCACCCAATTACTGTGACAACAGACTGCCTGGAAACCCTTTGACTGTTAACAAAGACATAATTTTGGTGCACATGTGCACCTCATTCTCTTTGGCTTGAGCAACTGACACATTCAGCTACAATCCTGAAGGTCATAGGTTCAAGTCTTGATCAACTGATTGATCAATTCGAGGCTTGATCATACTAAAAAGCCACCTCCAACTCACCCAGCTGCAAACTGAGTACCTGATCCATAAGGGTACAGAAGTTAAATATGGTTGGACATGATGCTGGGCACATCACTCCCTAGTCGTCGTGTATCATTGGCTACAAAACTGACGTGCCTTAACCACATGAAGAGCCAACTCGAAGAGCCATTGGCTCGGTGGAACTTTGACTTTTAACTGACATACCAAACTGGAGTTCCTACCTGAACCTGAATAACTTATGCAGAGAAATGCTCCAAAGGGGCATTGGGTGCAGTAACTATGATAAATCTGGAGCACTTTGGAGAGAGCAGAGCCCCAGGTGTGCATAAACAAATCTTAGAAGAATCAGATGATTTTGTAAAATGCTGGGTTTTTAGGGGGCTTTATATTGACAACTTTTTGCTCAAATGACCCCAAATTTGAACAATTATCCCTACCCCAAACTCTCACAAGGCATAGCAAATTTTGAGGCAATCCATGTCAGTATGTGGATTTTAGAGCATTTAGAATTGTAGTCTTTTAACCAGTAAGTGACTCTCAACCTTAACTATATCCGAGCTGCTGATCACTGTAATCAAAAAGATAATGCTGGTTGGCTGGGAGAGAATTCGGAGAGTATGGTGAGTTTGTCTCCATTACTGAAGATGGGTGCTTATCTTTAATCAATGGCTCTTAAAGTTTAGGGGCACAGGACCCTCAATTGCTCTTGGATCATCAGTGTGGCTTTTTCACCTATGCTTTACATGACCATTGTGACCTTTTCTCTCAGATGTCACAATCACTCATTTCTCTTACCTATTTTATATTTATATTTTATGCATCACTGCATATTGGATTACTATATTTTGCTCTATCTAGAACAATGCCTGATAAATCAAATTATAAATATACAACCTTCTTCCAGTGATTTCTGACTCTATTTTCTCTACCAGTAACGAGGATCATGTCTCTTACTTATTGGAAGGTTTCTGATTTCCTGCTTGTCCGTGTTCATCTTGTTTTAATCCTGCAAGTAGAGCATCTCTGGAGCAGTGCTTATCCTGTTTGAGAAAAGGAAAAAAAATTATCTGAAGACTTTTCAATGAAATTCCACATTTTACTTTATAAAATAATAGTGAGAAAATCTGTACCTGTAAGTGGGTAATGAAGGAAAACCTCTGCCGCTGAAAAGGTTCACAACCCTCCCATAAGCACTGCCCTGGATAGACATCTTTTCCTCCATGTTCAGTTGCTGCATGATAAAAAACTTGTGATGGTGTTTGAAACCACCTAAAAAGTATAAAAGTAAAAAATGCTGTAATTGCTTTTGCTTGGTTACTGTTAAAGCAGCAATACCACTTTTGATCCAATACTGGCTAACACTTCTGTTCTTAGGAACACACATATGCATTACATACTGAAAATGTCTGTAATTTCCATATTTAAATATGACAATTTCCAAGAGTGTGTGTACATGTCCATTATCCCTAAATACCAATAAAGGGCAACTTGATTTGGCTGAATCCAATTATTTAAAATTATTTAAGCATTTTAAATTTAATTTTAAGCATTTTAAAATTTTCCTATTGATGCATTGATCCCAATGGCTTTAATGTGGACTACTTGTTTAAACTCTCTGTATATCCAAACAAACTAGTACTAAGCTATCAAGCACCTTGTGTTACAGATATGGTTGTCTTTCATATATTCTCCTTCCTGGATTCTTTCTGACCAGCCAGCACTTGTACTGAGAATATTTAAAATGTGACTAGCAAGCAGAAATATGAAATCATTGATCCTGTAGTCTTCTATGTAATGTAATGATACCTGTTACAATGTTAGAACAACAGGTCAGGGTAAAACCTGTTTTTCAGTAAATCTCCTGTTAAAACTTGTTTGTCTGAAACTTGGTTTAGACATTTTCAGCATACAATCAATTTTGTTAAAACAACTATAAAAATCTTTTGGCTATTTTAAATTATAGATTTGAAAATAGATATTGTCTTGCATGTACATTAAATAATAAAAGGTAAACAGCTGCTACTCACATATATTAACTCTTTGTTTATAAGCTTTTCAGTATTTCAGTATGCATATCTGCAATCTTGTCAAGCTGACTTATTGCAGTCAATTACAATATTTAAAAGTTTTGCCTGCTGATTCAAATTAGTCTGTGCTCAGATAATGGGATACCATCTGCGTTTATCATGCAGACTTTTTAAAAAATTGATTACTGTGTATATTAACCATCAAAGAAGATTAACATTGGTTTTAAAATTCACTAAAATATACACATATGGCCCCAAATTGCAAAGACTTAAGTAGTTGTTTAACTTTAGGCATGTGAGTAGTGCCAGAGTATAAACTGATTAAATAGTAAAGACTCTCATTGAAGATATAAATTTATAAGGACTGGGCCCTTTTTAGGATAGAAATAATCTTTGAGGCCTATTAGTTCTCATTCAGTTCCATAAGATCTTTTTCCTTAGTCCGATTTTTTAATTTTAGAGTATTTACTATGAATAAGTTTTTACATAAACAAAATGAAATTATAAAAAAATATATTCAAATAGTATTACTCGTCTGAACACAAAAGGGAGGAAATTTGATAGAATGAAAATGATATGATAGAAACTATCATTTTAAACATCTTTGTATAAAAGGGATCTCAAAACAGCCTTGTAACATAACTGTTACATATACATTAACTGGATCTTTTTAAGCCATTTTATAAGACGGACAATATTAAAACTTGGGCAATGCAACTGATTTGAGATATCACTACTTACCACAAGGGGGCATTTTAATTTTATCTGCAGGAATTTACACCTGACTCAGAAAAAATAAGCTATTAAAAATATACGCTATAAAAACAATCCACATAATATAAAGAGAGAGACTGATTCATTTCAGTTTTGGAATAAGTAAGCTTTCCATTAAAGTAACGTTGGACAAGCTTACCAGAAGGGGTCACAAAGAACAGGTACTACATAGGGATTGTGTTCCTCTTTACCAAAAAAAATATTGATGATGATGATGAATTGTATTGTGGTAGTACCTAAAGGCTCAACTCAGGGACTGGTGGCCTCATTGTTATATGTGCGAACAGCATCTAGTACATAGAAATTTTTCTTGCTTCTAATAATGTAGTCTAATATAGCCATAGCTGAAGACTATGTACTGAGCACTGAAACATGTCTTAACTGACAATTAAAGGGACCAAGAAAAATTTGTTGCAAAGTAGAGATGGGCCTTTAAAGAATGAACAAAGGGACACTTTGGGAATATTTTGAAGTGGTTGTTTACAACAGGGGGTGCCTGTTGTGTAGGTTTCATTGACGTTCAGATTTTTCTTCTTATGTAAGATTAAACTGTTAATTAAACATTAATTTTAACTGCCTTTCTAAAATCCAATACAAAGTGTGACAAAGTTCCTCCTCTACCGTGGTGGGTCTTGCGCTTATTGGCAGATTTGCTCGCTTTGGAGCTTCACGGTAGCCCTCAGCTTGGCCCTTTTCGTGAACCTACAGTCCAGGTCAACTCCTCCTGTGTCTGACCAGGAGTTGGGAGGTCTGGGGGGAACCTGGGCCCGCCCTCTACTCCGGGTTCCAGCCCAGGGGCCTGTGGAATGCAGCTGTCTAGAGTGCCTCCTGGAACAGCTGTGCGACAGCTACAACCCCCTGGGCTACTTCCCCATGGCCTCCTCCCAACACCTTCTTTATCCTCACCATAGGACCTTCCTCCTGGTGTCTGATAATGCTTGTACTCCTCAGTCCTCCAACAGTATGCATTCTCACTCTCAGCTCCTAGCGCCTCTTGCTCCCAGCTCCTTACACGCGCACCACAAACTGAAGTGACCTCCTTTTTTAAACCCAGGTGCCCTGATTAGCCTGCCTTAATTGATTCTAGCAGCTTCTTGATTGGCTGCAGGTGTTCTAATCAGCCTGTCTGTCTTAATTGTCTCCAGAAGGTTCCTGTTTGTTCTGGAACCTTCCCTGTGACCATACCCAGGGAAAAGGGACCTACTTAACCTGGGGCTAATATATCTGCCTTCTATTACTCTCCTGTAGCCATCTGGCCCGACCCTGTCACAAAAGCAAGAATTTTTTTTAACCTTAGGCATATTGTATTAACATATACAATACGGCAAAATAAATGGTGCTATTTGCACTGCTGTAATTAAAGGGTATCCCACTACTTGCACTATAACGTCTAGTATGGTATAGTCTGTTTCATAACATATTTGTAAATGTTCTCCCAGGTGAAAACACAGGCATGGCATATCATACAATGAATTCTGCCTTGGAGCAGTGGCACCGGAACAATTTGTATAGTGGGGGTTCTGAGAGACACTGAACCAAATTGTAAACCCTGTATATAATGGAAACCACTTCAAGCGAAGAGGTGTGGCAGCATCCCTAGTTCTAGCACCTATGCCTGCCAGTTACTTTTTATGGGCAGGTCTACACTACAGCCGGGATCGACGCTCTGAGATCGATCCACCGGCGGTTGATTTAGCAGGTCTAATCTAGTGTAGACCCTGTGGTAACTCGACCTAAGGTACGTCGACTCCAGCTATGTTATTCATGTAGCTGGAGTTGCGTAGCGTAGGTCGACTTACCGCGGTAGGGTAGACATAGCATAAGAGAAAATGGGAGGGGCAGGGGAAGAGATTTCATGTAATATAGGGGAACACATTTATAGGGAACTCTGTTATGGCAAAATTCCACCTATTGTTAAATCATAGAATATTAGGGTTGGAAGAGACCTCAGGAGGTCATCTAGTCCAATCCCCTGCTCAGAGCAGGACCAACAGCAACTAAATCATCCCAGCCAGGGCTTTGTCAAGGGCCTTAAAAACCTCTAAGGATGGAGATTCCACCACCTCCCTAGGTAACCCATTCCAGTGCTTCACCACTCTCCTAGTGAAATAGTGTTTCCTAATATCCAACCTAGACCTCCCCCACTGCAACATCAGCCCACTGCTCCTTGTTCTGTCATCTGCCACCACTGAGAACAGCCTAGCTGCATCCTCTTTGGAACCCCCCGCCTTCAGGTAGTATCAAATCCCCCCTCACTCTTCTTTTCTGCAGACTAAATAACCCCAGTTCCCTCAGCCTCTCCTCATAACTCATGAGTCCCAGCTCCTTAATAATTTTCATTGCCCTCCGCTGGACTCTCTCCAATTTGTCCACATCCCTTCTATGGTGGGGGGGACCAAAACTGGACACAATACTCCAGGTGTGGCCTCACCAGTGCCAAAGAGAGGGGAATAATCACTTCCCTTGATCTGCTGGCAGTGCTCCTACTAATACAGCCCAACATGCCATTGGCCTTCTTGGCAACGAGGGCACACTGCTGACTCACATCCAGCTTCTGGTCCACTGTAATCCCCAGGTCCTTTTCTGCAGAACTGCGGCTTAGCCAGTCGGTTCCCAGCCTGTAGCGGTACATGGGATTCTTCCTTCCTAAGTGCAGGACTCTGCACTTGTCCTTGTTGAACCTCATCAGATTTCTTTTGGCCCAATCCTCCAATTTGTCTAGGTCACTCTGGACCCTATCCCTACCCTCCAGTATATCTACCTCTCCCCCCAGTTTAGTGTCATCACAAACGTTGTTAAAGTCCCAAATTTCTACAATATATTTATACAAACTTTCATTCTCATGCAAAGCTTCACTTTCCTTATAAAACGCCAAATTCTCATACCCTTTACACATGCTGAAAAGTACCTTACTCCTTCAGTGGATCTATTAAAATCAATGGAGAGCTATTTGTAAAGTGTTACTCAATATGAGTAAGGTATGTTGTCTAAAATTATAGGTAAAGAGTGTTTTATTAAATCAAGTTAGCTAACACATTTTAACCACCATATTTTAGAATCGCAGCGTAGACAGGAAAGTTGTATTTTAATATGTGTCAGTTGAGATGAACTATCACCGCAACCACATTTTAAAATCAGTAGTGCAGTGTTAGCTCACATGCTTTAAAAAACAAAAACAAAATTTAATCTAGAATAGATGTACCTAAGAGTATTAGAATCTGCCCAAATTAAATTCCTGAATCCCACAGAGAAACTGAATGCAGCTACTCTGTAAAGGGACTTGAAGCAAAAGATTCACTAGTGACTACAGATGAACTGCAGCCAAGCTTACCTGCACTCATCTCAATATCTGCAAGTTCATGGACACTAGATTGCCTGATGTTGGATCCAGTGACTCCCTGCGACCCACTATTCACTCTAATACTCTCCTCCACACTGACATATTTGTAGTTAGTATGTAGACCCAACTGTACAGCTGCTAGTCTCCAGACCCCCACATAGGTGCCAGTCTGCCAGAGAATTTATTTCACCCATAGAAGTTTTTCTCACTTATAAACTGGGTTCCTTGTGCTAAAACCCTAGAATACAGCAATTATCTTCTTGATAGGTGTCAAATTCCACATTCCAAAGGGATTATCACCCACCCCCAACACTCTGCTCTTGCTGAGGGAAGGGGAGAAGAAACTTTGCCAGTAAACTGAGGCCGAGATAAAGGAGGAATTTCTGGAGCCATGTCTTGCTGCAGCTGGCTCACAGCAGGGTGTGACAATACAGACTTTCAGATTCACTGCATCCTAAACAGCAGATTGCTCCTACAATATCAAGGGATGGAGAGAGTTCCTTCCACCACCATCAACGTAAAGTGCATGGAGGTTCCATATGCAACTACAACTGTGTCGTGGGATCTAGTTACAATATGGACATTCCTTGCCATGGCTGAAATGGATTTATCTCTGTAGTTCGGCCAGAATCTAAATGTATTTAATTATGTCCCCCCAGGCTGTAGTAGGGTTTGAGACATGGCTATGTTCTGCCTACACTGTGTAAATAGTGTAAATAGAACAATTTTAACTGTTGGGGAGATCCACGCTCTAATAGGATTCCCTAACATTACTTTATTTGAAGTGTTGATAAGACCTAAAAGGAATCCTGACGGACTTTTTTGTTGAGGGAAGGAAGTACTTTACTATAACAGGGCTCCACTCTATTACACCAAATCTAGAACAGAGTTAAACTACCAAATAACAACAACATTACTAAAAAGACAGGGTAACAGCTATTCCTTAAACAACAACAACAATAAAAACAAAGTTGCTGAGAATGGTGTCAACAGAGGAGTTTTGCCTCAACTCTTTATTTCCTCATTTCTCCAGGGTTTTGTTTAGCTTTTTACCCCTTTGTCAGACTATTATAATGGCCTGACAGGTAATGGAGTTTCTTTAATGTACCTCCCTTTCACAATTTAGGTTGTTGGGTTTTTTTAATATAAAACAATTCAAAAGCAGCTGCTCATCTCTTTCCCACCTGTGAGGCAATGTAGCAGCTGTGGAAACTAGGCTGCTCACAATTAACAGTACTTGCAGACAGCTGGACTTCAAAGGGAAAAGCAATATTTCTGCTTCAGCCTGACTGCTACACAGTATAGTGGGAAGCTTTAAAGATTTAGGCTGTGTCCACACTGACACTTTTAGAGCTAAAACTTTTGTCGTTCAGGGGTGTGAAAAAACACACACCCCTGAGCGACAAAAGTTTTAGCGCTGAAAAGCGCCAGTATAGACGGCACTTTATTGCCCGGGGCCGCGCTCCTGGTGATAAAGCTACCACCGCTCGTTCGGGGTGTTGTTTTTTTTAACCGTGCTGTAACGTGGGTAATGTAGACATACCCTTACTTTCACTTCAGATGCTAAATCAGATCTCTTCGGAGGCAGGGACAGTCATTTATTATGGGGCCTAACCTGGTTGTGACTTTTGGGCACTACCACAGCATACATGTTAAACACTACTACCACTAAATAATATTTAAATAGTCCCTGTTTAGTACTGTAAGTTAAACTACAGAGGACTTCTGAAATGTTATTGAGCACAGCAGCCAAGTTAGTATGAAGGGAATATTACAATCTTCAGGCTGACAGTCTTATGCAAAAATATTTTTAAGGATTTCATTTTTCATATATTTTCCTTTATGTTCCATGTGAATTAAAGGAACACACCCAAAGAAACAGGGGCAAATGATTACACCAAAATTCACCCCTTGTCATATCTTATTGCTTAATTAAATGTCACCAAACACCCCCTCAAAAAGAGTGTACTAATATTCTATCGTTCTGTTCTTATGAACTTGTCTGGCTGATATTTGAAGGGAAAAAATTGCTAAGTGAAGTGAATGAGACCAATCAATGGCTAATGATCAGTTTACAAGAATCTTGTTTCTATACTTGGAATCCAGTAAATCAGCTAAGTTTATACCAGTATTTTTATAATAAACTTCACTTCCAGTAAATTTTAACTATTGTACTAGAAAAAGATGGAACAAACCGCAAAATAGTCTTAAAGTATATTAGAAGCAGGAAGCCTGTAGGAGATGTCATGTGTCTGGTGGACTACCAGGTTGCTGAATAATTAAATAAGGAGAATGAAGACATGGCAGAGATGCTAAATGATCACTCTGCATCAGTTTTCATTACACAGGATTTTGAGGAAATACCTACCTAAACACTTTTCACATAATGAAGATGAAGTTGAGGTACTGCCTGAGACTCAGGTGTCAAAAGAGAAGGTGGAGGAACAAATGGATAAACTACAAGAGCAACATGTCACAAGGACTAGAAACTATTAATCCAAAAGCTCTGAAGGGATTTAAGAATCAAGTGGCTGGACTGCAAACAAATATATACAATCTCTCTTTAAAATAAGCAACTCTACCAGAGGACTGGTGGGTAGCAAATGTTTGTACCCCATTTTTGAAAGAGATGTTAGGAGGTAAACTTGGGCAGTAGAAGCCAGTAAACCTTACTTCAGTATCAGGAAAAATACCTTGAAACAATAATTAAAAGACAGAATTCTAACAACATCTAGATAAAATATTAGGCACCTCACAGTAACTGTGGTTCAGAGATGTATTGTCCATAAAGATTCCACTCTCGGTGCACAAGTGCCTCATGCATGCAAGATCAGATACTTTTGAATGAAGTGTCCATTGGGCTGTCCCTGTGTCTTAAATACCCTTTCACTCCCCATAGCCAAGGGCATGAACAGTGTGTTGGCTACAACCTGTACTTATGTTTTTGCCAATAAGAATCCCCTAAGAGCAGGGGATTGTCTGAGTGGACAACACATCTTTGAGAAACACAATTACAGTCACTGGTAAGGTGATGATCACCATCACATTGTTAGGTTCATAATGTTCAAGTTTCAAAAGAACGGTCTGGCCCACGCTGAGGCTATCACGATGACCAGACCTCCATCCTGTGTCAGTTTCCTCAAGACCCTGGGTAACAGCAGAAAGGCATACATCAGACCAGGAGCCCACTGGATGAGAAATAGATCTGAGAGGGAGCATGGGCTTGCTCCTCCCCTGAGACAGAACCTTGGGCATTTGTTGCTGTGACATGTTTCAAATAGGTCCATCAGCAGGAATCTCCACCTGCAAAAGATCCTCCAGAGGAATGAGGTTCTGAAGAAGGCTCTACTAGGAGGTCCACAAGTGTGTTTTGCAGGCCAGAGAGGTATAGTGCTATCAGACTAAAGTGATGACAGACGCACCAGTCCCAGAGAAGTACATCTTCCTGGCAGAGGGGATAGGTTCTGGCTCCCCCTTGCCTGTTGATGGAGTGCATTGTTGGGGTGTTTTCTGTCAGCATGTGTATCATCAATCTTGGATGAGAGGCAGGAAAGCCCTGCATGCCAGTCAGACAGCTCTAAGTTGCAGAACATTTATGTGTAGGATGGACTCCTGTGGAAACCACTTCCCTTAATCTTCGGGTGGTTGAGATGTTCTCCCCACTTCTGAAAGGATGCATGCATAACTAGAGTCTTTGTTGGTAGAGGAACTGAAAAGGGTGCTGTGCTGAACAGTGTGAGTTGGATTCATCAACAAATCTAATGAGGACAGTGTTTCTCAAGGAATTCTGACCACCTTGTACATACTGTGTCTGTTTGGTAGATACAGTGATTTTAACCACCCTTGCATGGACCAAAGGTGAAGGTTAGCATACTGGGCCACATACATGAATGCCAACATATGCCCCAAGAGTGAGGTGGGTCCTTATCAGTGTGCTGGGATGAGTCTAAAGTTGGTTGAGGAAGGATGAATGTAGTCTGAAATCTCTGTTAAGACAGGTACATTCTTCTACAACCTACAATCCAACAGTAGTGCCCTGATAAAGTCTGTGCTCTGAGTCTGGGTTGAAGTGGATTTTTCTCTGTTGACCTGAATTCCGAGCAGTCAGTCACTTCCGGGGGGGGGGGGGGGGGGGAGGGAATTTCCCCCATACCAGCCAGTCATCTAAGTAGGGATATGACTGGATTACTTGTCTTCTCAGACAGGCAGCCACCACAGCTAGGACTCTGTACAGCCTTTGAAGAGACCAAAGGGTAGGAGTCTGTATGGACAGCATAATGTTCCTGTCAAGAACTTCAGGTACTTCCGTGAGCTGGATGTACTGATATGTGAAATTAGGCATCTTGAAGCATGAATCTTTGGGATCCAGGGAGGGGATTATAGAGGCAAGGGTAACCATACCAAATTGAAAGTGACGGATGTAGGATCCCTCCCTAGACTCTGCACCAGACACCCACTGTGCCACCCATCGAGGTGAGGGGGCACACTCCTGGGTAGGAAGCTCTCCTCTATGCTTCTGATGGTGAGGAGAAAGAGTAAACCTCCTCCAATGGTGACACAGATCTGTCTGATGTACTCTGCCTCGTGGTCAGTACTGTGGGTGGTTTGATAATAATCTCCTGTAGCCTCTCAATGAGAGATGAGTCTGGTAGCAGCCCCACAGAAAATTATCTTGGTGCCATGCACAAAAGCTCTGCCAACACAGATAGTGCGCTGCCAGAACCAAAGATCACAATAGTGCCGAGGAAGTTGTCTGCGTCGAGAAAAGGAGTCTCAGTATGGGAACAGTTGGTACCTCAACCCCCGATGCCAATGCAGATGGTGCCAAAATGCTCAGTGCCAGCATATCCAGACGGAGTGTGGTCCTTAGAATGGGAAGATGGTGGGTGCCAACTTGGATTTTGGTGCTGGGACAGTGGTACGGGACTCCTCCTTAAGGTTTTTGGAGGCATGCACCCTAGAAGAGGTCCTTTTTGGAAAGGAGGATTGGTGCCTGCCTGGTCCCAGGAGAGGTGTTCCTTATGGCTCCTTTGGACCATTTGGAGAGTTTTTGAACTGAAATTGCTGCATCTTTTGACCTATCTGTAATGGAGAGGAAGAGTCTCGGAGATTTTCTAAAAGCTCTTGTCCTGTCCAGATAGAAGGCTAAGGCTCTCCACATGTTGAGCATATGGAGGATGGCTTCTCCATTATCCTGACGAGGTTTGGGATGAAAAGTTGGAAGCTGGATAATCTGGTTCATATGAAAAGCGGAAGTCACCTTGAAAGTGAATTTCAGATGTGTCCTGAGAGTGACTTTGTCAGGGAAGAACACTGTGAAGAGGGGTGGGAGGGTGTGCCATCAGAGCCACTATCTCCCTTATCCTTCTTGTCAGGTGATGGAAATCAAGAATGCCATCTTTGTGGAAAGGTGAGTTAAGGAACAAGTGGTCATGCATTCAAATGGCAGTCCAGTCAGACCTTTTAACACTAGGTTGAAATCCCATTGTGGGTCAGAAGTCTGGGCTGGTGAAAAAGGTTTGCTTTGCCCTTGAGAAACCTCATAGCTGGGTGAGAGAAGATTGAGTATCCTACCTGCTGGTGGAAGGTTGCAACTGCTGCTAAGTGGACCTTTAGTCAGCTGAGTCCAGACGTCTTGAGAGTCAGCAGATAGTCTGGGACTACCAGTAGGGTGACTGCATTCGGGATGACGCCTTTGGGCTGGCACCAGATTTGAAATCTTTTCCATTTTTGTAGGTAGGTACAATGAGTAGGTCCTTTCCTACTGCACAATAATGCCTCCTGTACCTCCTCAGAGCAAGATGTCTCTATGCACTGGAACCATGAAGGAGCCAGGCTTTGAGCTGCAGAATACGCAGGTTCGGATGGAGAGTGTCTCTCTCTTGTTCTGTGATTGAAGGTAAGGAATGATTGGAAGAGTCATCGGGGGACATAGTTCCAGCTGTGACAGGTAAGGATACCATGTCTGTCTGGGCAATGTGGGAGCAATTTGACCACTCTGAGTTCGGGCGGGTTGATGCGAAGGCACATCTTGGATGGTGACCATTTGCCCTGAACTGTGAGATCATTGAGATGTGCACCCCATCCTATGAGGAATGCATCGGTGGTCAAGAGTAATGATAGGGAAGGCTGAACAAATGGGATTCCCGTACAGACATTTACTTGGTCCTTCCACTAGTCCAAGGATTGCTTGACCTTGGTGGGCATTGACAGTAGTTTGTTTATGTTGTCTCTATTTGGCCTGTAAACCAAACTGAGCCATGCTTGGAGGCATCTCATGCGTGGTCTGGCATGAGCTATAACTGATGTGCCTGTGGTCATATGCCCAGGAGCTAGAGGCAGTGTTTGGTTGAAATTTGGGGGCTGGATTGCACTGTCTCTAGCAGCATGGAGAGACTGAGAAATCTGTGATATGGGAGGAACACCCTCACCTGGATGGAGCTGAGGTCAGCTCCTCTGAATTCTAACACCTCTGTATCAATGTTAATGTTGATTTCTATGTGTTGATTTGTAGGCCCAGATTATGGAACAGGTCGAGTGTGATCTGGGTGACTCACTGGGCTTCGGCGAAGGAACGTGCCCTGAGAAGGAAATCTTCTAGGTAAGGATAAATCCATGAGCATAATTGGGCTGCCACTACTGAGAGGACGTTGGACAATACTCTGAGGGGCCAATGAGAGGCTAAAAGAGAGTACTCTGTACTGGTAGTGGTCTTGGCTTAGTGTAACATCTGTGAGTTGGTATAATCAAAATGTCGAAGTACATCTTTCGGAGGTTGAGGGATAAGAACCAATCTCCTTTCTCTGATGCTGGAATAATTGTTGATAAAATCATCATTTTGAACTTCTGAGCCTTGATAAATTTGTTGAGTGCTTTGAGATAAAGTATGGGTCTCCAAACCCCTTTTTTCTTCAGTATCAGGAAGTAATGAGAATAGAAGCCTTTGCCTCTTAGATCAGTTGGCACTTGCTCTATGACTCTTACGCTGAGGAGATGGTTTATCTCCTAATGTAGTAGACTCTCATGAGAAGGGTCCCTGAAGAGGGATGGAGAAGGGAGTCTGGGATGTGGGAGGGAGGTGAAATGGATGTACTCATCTCGGATGATCTCCAGCACCCATTTGCTGGAGGTTATCTGTTCCCAGGTGCTGTGGAACGGGTGAAATGGTCTCTGAAGGTATGGGTGAGGTTTTACAGAGTGAAATAATGAGGAGGAGAATGTTCTACGAGCACCTTGATCAACCAGTCAAAACTACTGCTTTGAGGTTGAGGGTTGAGAGAAAGTGGGCTAAGATCCTGATGTTTTCCATCTAGGTAACCTGAGCTTCCTCTGAGGTTCATATGATTTCTGTGATGAATACTGAGATGAATAGTGTGATGAGCGAGGCTTGAATGGTGGCTGGGGGCTACACTTTCTTTTGTACTCAGGTGTATAGATCCCGAGGGATGGAAGAGTGGCCCTGGAATCTTTTAGTGTGTGAAGGGAGGCATTGGTCTTCTCAGCTAATAGCTTTGTCCCAGTCATTTGGACTTCTTTTTGAAAACCGGATAGATAAAGCCACGAGGCCTTTCTCATCACAATGGCAGTTGATATCGAACATGCCACCATGTCAGCTGATTCAAGTGCAGTCTGGAGAGATGTCTTAGCCACCAGTTGGCCTTCATTGACTATGACCTTGAATTGTTCCTTACGAGAATCAGGAAGCTGCTCAATAAAAGAACTGAGTTTTGCGTAATTCTGATAGTCATATTTTGCCATTAAGGCTTGAAAGTCTGTAATGTGGAACTGGAGGGTGGCCAAGTTTTATGCTTTCCTGCCAAAAAAGGTCCAAGCGCTTTCAGTCCCGGTCATAAGGAGTGGATTTAAACTAGTGTTGGTGGCCCTTGGAATCGACTATGTCTACAATGATCAAATTAGGAGATGGGTGTGAGAAGAGGAACTCCGTTTCTCTCACTGGCACGTAATATTTCTTGTCAGCCCGCTTGCATGTTTGTGGAACCAACACAGGGGTCTGTTATATGACTTTGTCTCCGGAATGCCTCATTCATAGGGAGGGCCACTCTGGACGAGGTGCAAGAATGTAAAATGTCCACCAGCCTGTGGTGTGACTCAGTCACCTCTTGTAGTGGTATTTGTAAAACTTCTGCCACCCTCTGTGCCAGGTCCTGCAACAGTTTAAAGTCAGCTGCCATAGATGGCGGAGGGGGCATCACGGTCTCATCTGGTGATGATGATGAGAAGTGGACTTGAGGAGTAACTTCCTCCTCAACTTCAGCCTCCAGTCCCTTCCTTGCCCGCTATGGGGGATCAGAAGCCCTCAAGGTAGCAACTGAAGGAGGGTGCCTCCTTGGTAGCTGGTAGGTCACACTAGAGGGAAGGGGAGGCCTGTTGTCTTTGAGCCTGCCAGAGATCCAAGTGTGGCCATTGTGATGGGAAGGAACCCAGTGGTTGGTATCATGGCTGACCAAACCAGGGAGGTTGTGGATCAGGAGGACGATATGCCTGATGTCAACAGTGTAACTGGGCAGGTGAGAAGAGTGGCAGGAAACCACGTCCTTTTGCTCACTTTCTGACCCTGACGATGGAAAGGGAAGTCATTGGCAAGTCAAGGGCTCTGGATAAACCCAGTGCCAGGGGCGTCAGACACCAAAAGATCCGTTGCACACTGTAAATCTGGTGGTGCAGAAGGCATCAGTACTGGTGGTGGTTGTCAGTACTGAGATGCCTGGATGCCTGTACCAGTGGTGTTGGAGATGTGGACCTGACAGCAAGGCCTGCTGGTGCCCGGCGTACCGCAGGCAGTACTGATGTCGATGTCTGTACCAACAGAGCCTTTCCCGGGGTGGATCTTATGTTTTTTGCACCTCAACAGTACCAGTACTTCCTTGTCTGTGCCCACTGGGTCCACAGGCAACCCGACTTGCTCAGTCAGTCCGGTACAGTGCGTGCCCTGGGTACCAGATGTAGATGGCTTCAGTGCCACTGGTACCGATGATACTGAACAAGTCGGAGATCATTTTCAGCTCAATCGGGGCTCGCTATGGGGACTCACAGACCTTTTCTTAGAGGCCTTATGTGAGTAGCTCATGGGCATCTCTCTGGGCTCTCCTCCTTTGAAGTAGAGGGCTGCGGTGAGGGCTCCCACTGAGACGTAGGAAGTTGAAGGGCTTACTCCATGTTTTGGAGTTTGAGCCTCAGTTCTCTGTGTTTCCTGGATCTGGGTTTCAGTTGCTGACACAAGCTATACTTCCGTGGAACGTGTTTCTCTCCCAAGGCGTGAATGCACTGCAAGTGTCCACCAGTCACTGGGATAGATTCCTTTTAACTGAGGAACTTTTTGAAGCTGGGAAGTGGACCATCTTCTGTCCAGGGGGGTCTCCCTTCTCAGGAGGTTGTCAAAAGACAAAGTCATTTACTTTTTCTTTTTTAGGGGGCAATGGCCAAAATCAAATGTTTACAAAGTAAAGAAAGAAAAGAGGCTACAAGGAAGACTAAAAATTAGCAATTCTAAAAGAGTTAATGATCCAAGAATGGACAGCTGTAATTCTATCTCTAGCTAAGGGCGGTTGAGAAGGAACCAAGGAGGGTCTGCCCACGCACAGTGGCTAGCATCATGGCACGCGAGGAGCAGCACGTGCACGGGTTGAATGGACACTGCTACCAAAGTTCTCTGCTCAGCAACACAGGGATGTAGACACACCTACAGTGGAGCACCCATAGGGACACTACTTGAAGAAGAATATCACCCTATAAAAAGATTAAAATTCCATATAAATTCCCTCACCCTATAAAAAGCTTAAAATTCCATATAAATTCCCTAATGTAGTTCTTAGTTCTCTTCACCTATCTCCAAAAATATATAGTGGAAACAGAGTGGTGAAAATGATTAAAGGCATGGAAAGACTTCTGTATGAAGAGAGCTGAAAAAGATGGGAACTCTTTAGTTTAGGAAGAAAATTAATAAGAAGGAATATAATAAAGGTACATAAAATGATGGTGCAGAGAAGGTAGATCATGTGCTCTCATTTAACCTCTATTGTAAAACAAGAACAAGGGAACACAAACTGAAAGGCAACAACTTTAAAACTGAAAAAGGAAATAATTTTCACTGTGCAAATCTGACCTGTGGAACTCACTGCCACAAGATATCATCGAGGCCAAAAACCTGGAATAGTCACTAAGGTGTCAATCTTGCATACACCCATGAACATGCTTAACTTTATGCATGTGACTGGTCCTATTCATAGTAATGAGACTGCTCATGTGTTTAAAGATGAGCATGTATGTATTTGCAGGATTGGGATAAAGATAATGAGTATAGCCACAGTCTGATTAGACAGGATAAAAAAAATTAGAAGAGCTATAAATCCTCATGCTTCAGTGCATAAGAAAACTGCTAACCACTATTGGCAGGTTATGACATAATTGTCCCCTAGAGTTTCTTGCCCCTTTCTTTGAAGAATTTGGTACTGGCCACTGCCAGAAACAAGATACTGGACTGGATGGAACACCAGTCTAGTTTGTATAAAGATTCTTATGATTCTTTGTAAAACTGTGTTCAAGGCTGAGACAGCACGAATCTGTAAGAAACAAAATTTCTCTCAAAGTTATTTTAAATATTTCAAAGTTATATCAGCATTTAATGGTTTGAAATGTCCCTTTTACCCCAAATATATTAGGTTTAAAAGAAATAAAAGTTGGCAAGATAATAACATTTTCCATGGTTTTTTAAAAAAGAATTAAAATGCTGACTTAACTCAGTAAAGTGGCTACCAAAGACAAAGTAATATTTCATAATGATTTAACAACATATTTTAAAATAGATTATAACTGCTGCTATATAGTGTATTTGATACATGCACCTTTAAACTACCATCTAAATGCTTATTTACAAAATAGGTCATTGTGGATACATCAGGTAAAGAACAGTCACCTTCCAAAGAATTCTCAAACTTAGTATAATTTACAAATACACGTACTGGAGTTATGGTTTTTGTTGCATGGGAACGAAGAGTAGATCCACTGCTTAATTAACAAAGACTTGTCTCAAGATGCTGGTTAAGCTTTTGTGCATAACATTTGCTCATGTGAATGTAGGTTCTTTTTCAACCTAATCCTTAACCTAAGTAGAAGGATGAATCAACTTCCAAAAAGGCAGAAAGGAAGGGTCCTTGTGTAACTATAGATACAGCTATAAAAGGCTAGAAAAGGCAACTATATTCATAGGGAAGTAATTTTCCTTTCCATAAAGATATTCTCCAAGAATCTAAACTCAAGAGATAAAAATGCTAGTGGACTCTACTGGTCTGATTGAAAAAGGCAAATGCAATCCTAGGATGCATTAGGTGAGGTATAAGATAGGGACGTATTAAAGCTGTTGTACAAGGCACTGCTAAGATCTCATTTGGAATACCATGTATAATTCAGGTCACCCATGGTCAAGAAAGATTAATTTAAATTGGAACTGGTCCAGAGAAGAGCTACTAGAATGATCAGGGAAGAGTAGGTTATCTTATAAGAGGAGACTGCAAGGGCTTGACTTGTTTAGTCAAAAAAAAAAAAAAGGCTGAGAGGGGATATGATTGCTCTCTATAAACACATTACGGGAGGGTAAAGAGCTGTTTATGCTCAAGGACAATGTTGGCACAAGAACAGGTAATATAACCTGGCCATGAACAAATTCAGGTAGGAAATTAGGAGGTTTCTAATCATCAGAGGGGTGAGATTCTGGAACAGCCTCCCAATAGGAGTTGTGGTAGCAACTATTTAATTAGTTATAAGAGAGCTAGACAAATTTATGAGTACAATTGTAGGAGGGGGTTGCTCGTGATAATAGAGGGCAAGGTTCAGCAGCAATGGGGCCCAATTCTAGTTTATATCTTATCTTCCTAAAGCTCATGCTTCAGCTGGCCACCAAGAGGGGTAAGGAAGGGATCCCTCCACCCCCCACTAGTGTATTCTGGAAGGTTTTTTTTTTAAAAAAATCTCCTTCCACTGAAGCATCAGGGACGGCCACAACTAGAGATGGGACACAGGTGGGGTGGACCAGAGCACTAAGGTGGCACAGAAAATTCTCTCTCTCAGATTCTTGGCTGGTTGGATCTTGCTCACGTGCTCAGGGTCTAACTGATCACCACATGCGGGATCAGGAAGGAATTTTACCCCAGGTGAGAGTGGCAGTGACCTTGGTTTTTTCTTTTGCCTTCCTATGCAGCACATCGGTGAAGGTCACCTGCCAGGATTATGGTATATTTCATTTAATCATTTCCTTGCCATTGCAGGGGCCCCAAGCACTGGTGGTCTATTCTATTCTCTGCCTGTGGCACATAATAGTCTAATCTCCTGCGGGATGTAATACTTTGATTTCATTTTGACTGTTGAGTTTAGTGTGCAGGTGCTAGTGTCCTGGGATATGCAGGAGGTCAGACTAGATGATCTACTGTTCCCTTCTATCCTTAAACTCTATGACTCTGATTCTCTTCACTGCATTACACATGCTGCTTGTTTTCCAGAAATCATTTAACTTCAGTGTGTGGAGGGGGGCACAGAGAATGTGGCTGTGCCTTCACTGCTAAAAGAGGTGTTTTTTTACAATAAGACAGCTAACTCAAGATAGCTAATGATGCAAAATTCTAGTGCAGGGCTGGCCAAACTGCGGCTCATGAGCCATAAGCGACTCTTTTACAGTTAAAGTGAGGCTTGCAGAGTCCTCCATGTCCCCTCATTCTCCACCTACCAGACTGAGGCAGGGTGGGGAGGTGGGGCTAGAGGCGGCTCAGTACCCAGAAGTGTGACTATGCAGAGCCATCTCAAAGAACTCCAATTAAAGTAAGTAACTGGAGTTCTTTGAGACGGCTCTGCATAGTCACACTTCTGGGTACTGTGCCGCCTTGCGGTGCCTTACAGTAGAACCTACTCCTAGCAGTTTCCATTAGAGCACTCTCAAGCCCTCAGCCCCTCCCCATAGCATCTCAAGATGTCCCAGGAGCGAGGCTATATAAGGAGCAGAACATCCTCTATCACTTCAGTTAGTCCCATTGCAATGCCAGAGAACAGTAAACAATTAGCACTCTGACAAAAGAGGGGAAGGTAGGTAGGAAGGTGTGACTATGCAGAGCCATCTCAAAGAACTTGGTTACAAGTAAGGGCTTGGCTACACTTACATTTTAAAGCGTTCTAACTTGCTGGCTCAGGGGTGTGAAAAATCACCCCCCTGAGCGCAGCAAGTCAGAGCGCTTTAAAGCGCTAGTGTAAACAGGCTCCGAGCACTGGAAGCTGCGCTCCCAGCGCTCGGGGCTAATCCCCTCGTGGAGATGGATTACCAGGAGCGCTAGGAGAACTCTCTCCCAGCGCTCACGCTCGACCACACTCACACTTCAAAGCGGCTGCCGCGGGAGCGCTTTGAAGTTTCCAGTATAGCCATGCCCTAAGTAACCTTTGTTTCTTCTTCAAGTGGCTCTGCATATTCCCACTTATGGACTAAACTGATAAGCAGTGCTGAAAATAACCTGGAGGCAGGGACAGAGTCCTAACTGAATAAAGGCTAAAACTCTTCTCTACCAAATCCAGCATCTCTCCTAGAGGTCAAGTCTAAAGCATAATGCTTATGAACAGAACTCCAGATAGCCGCTCAGCTAATCTCCACAGAAGGGACTTGTTTAAGAAAAGCAAAAGAAGTTGCCATGGCTCTAATGATATGTGACCATATTGTCCCACATATTAGAATCTCTGCCAAGGAATAACATTCAACAATACATTGCTTAAGCCATCTAGAAATGGTCTGAAAAGAAAAGCCATATCCCATGTGATTTTCAGCACAAGAAACAAAACAAAAACAATCAGAATGATTTATGAAAACTTTTAGTTATGTCTAACTAATAAGCCAGGGCCCTCTTTGCACCTAAAGTAGGCAAAGCCAATTCACCCTTATTAAAATGTGGTCAGGGGAGGGGCAGCAAATTGATGGACATGAAAATCAGAAACCATCTTTGGCAAAAAGCTGGGATCAAGCCAACAAACAACCTTATCTTTACAAAATAGTAAATGGAGAATCAGCCATAAGACCATTTTGTTCACTCATCTTTCTGGCAGATGTTATAGCAACAATTAAAGACATTTTAATAGATAAAATAATGTGAAGAACACTCAGTAAAAGGTTCAAAGGGTGGTTTCATCAGCATGTCTAGAACCAAACTGAAATGTCAAGAAGGGACAGGCTCTCTCAAAGGAGGATACATATTAGATAAGCCCTTCATAAACATCTTAATAATATTATGTACAAACAGTGATCTACCATCAAGTATGAAAGGCAGAAATGGCTGCCAAATGAATCCTTAATGATGAATTACATAACCCTTCAGACTTTAAAAACATCAAAAATTACAGAACACGAAGTATGGATATTGAAGCAGGAGAGCTTCCCTTGCCAGTCATTCAAGTCACAAATCTGGGCCACTTTGACTTGTAACATTGTCTGGTTCACTGCTTCCTAGTATTAATCAGCATATTGCGAACAGCCAAGAAACAAGACTACTGAAGATCAGATAGAGTCAAAGTCCAATCACCCATAGAATCATAGAATCATAGAATATCAGGGTTGGAAGGGACCTCAGGAGGTCATCTAGTCCAACCCCCTGCTCAAAGCAGGACCAATCCCCAATCAAATCATCCCAGCCAAAGCTTTGTCAAGCCTGACCTTAAAAACTTCCCAGGAAGGAGATTCTACCACCTCCCTAGGTAACGCATTCCAGTGTTTCACCACCCTCCTAGTGAAAAAGTTTTTCCTAATATCCAACCTAAACCTCCCCCCACTGCAACTTGAGACCATTACTCCTTGTCCTGTCCTCTTCTACCACTGAGAATAGTCTAGAACCATCCTCTCTGGAACCACCTCTCAGGTAGTTGAAAGCAGCTATCAAATCCCCCCTCATTCTTCTCTTCTGCAGACTAAACAATCCCAGTTCCCTCAGCCTCTCCTCATAAGTCATGTGTTCCAGACCCCTAATCATTTTTGTTGCCCTTCGCTAGACTCTCTCCAATTTATCCACATCCTTCTTGTAGTGTGGGGCCCAAAACTGGACACAGTACTCCAGATGAGGCCTCACCAATGTCGAATAGAGGGGAACGATCACGTCCCTCGATCTGCTCGCTATGCCCCTACTTATACATCCCAAAATGCCATTGGCCTTCTTGGCAACAAGGGCACACTGCTGACTCATATCCAGCTTCTCGTCCACTGTAACCCCTACGTCCTTTTCCGCAGAACTGCTGCCTAGCCATTCGGTCCCTAGTCTGTAGCGGTGCATTGGGTTCTTCCGTCCTAAGTGCAGGACCCTGCACTTATCCTTATTGAACCTCATCAGGTTTCTTTTGGCCCAATCCTCCAATTTGTCTAGGTCCCTCTGTATCCTATCTCTGCCCTCCAGCGTATCTACCACTCCTCCCAGTTTAGTATCATCCGCAAATTTGCTGAGAGTGCAATCCACACCATCCTCCAGATCATTTATGAAGATATTGAACAAAACCGGCCCCAGGACCGACCCCGGGGCACTCCACTTGACACCGGCTGCCAACTAGACATGGAGCCATTGATCACTACCCGTTGAGCCCGACAATCTAGCCAACTTTCTACCCACCTTATAGTACATTCATCCAGCCCATACTTCTTTAACTTGCTGACAAGAATACTGTGGGAGACCATGTCAAAAGCTTTGCTAAAGTCAAGAAACAATACATCCACTGCTTTCCCTTCATCCACAGAATCAGTAATCTCATCATAGAAGGCGATTAGATTAGTCAGGCATGACCTTCCCTTGGTGAATCCATGCTGACTGTTCCTGATCACTTTCCTCTCGTCTAAGTGCTTCAGGATTGATTCCTTGAGGACCTGCTCCATGATTTTTCCGGGGACTGAGGTGAGGCTGACTGGCCTGTAGTTCCCAGGATCCTCCTCCTTCCCTTTTTTAAAGATTGGCACTACATTAGCCTTTTTCCAGTCATCCGGGACTTCCCCCGTTCGCCACGAGTTTTCAAAGACAATGGCCAATGGCTCTGCAATCACATCCGCCAATTCCTTTAGCACTCTTGGATGCAACTCGTCCGGCCCCATGGACTTGTGCATGTCCAGCTTTTCTAAATAGTCCCTAACCACCTCTTTCTCCACAGAGGGCTGGCCATCTACTCCCCATGTTGCGATGCCCAGCGCAGCAGTCTGGGAGCTGTCCTTGTTAGTGAAGACAGAGGCAAAAAAAGCATTGAGCACATTAGCTTTTTCCACATCCTCTGTCACTAGGTTGCCTCCCTCATTCAGTAAGGGGCCCACACTTTCCTTGGCTTTCTTCTTGTTGCCAACATACCTGAAGAAACCCTTCTTGTTACTCTTGACATCTCTTGCTAGCTGCAGCTCCAGGTGCGATTTGGCCCTCCTGATTTCATTCCTACATGCCCGAGCAATATTTTTATACTCTTCCCTGGTCATATGTCCAACCTTCCACTTCTTGTAAGCTTCTTTTTTATGTTTAAGATCCGGTAGGATTTCACCATTAAGCCAAGCTGGTCGCCTGCCATATTTACTATTCTTTCGACTCATAGGGATGGTTTGTCCCTGTAACCTCAACAGGGATTCCTTGAAATACAGCCAGCTCTCCTGGACTCCTTTCCCCTTCATGTTAGTCCCCCAGGGGATCCTACCCATCCGCTCCCTGAGGGAGTCGAAGTCTGCTTTCCTGAAGTCCAGGCTCCGTATCCTGCTGCTTACCTTTCTTCCCTGTGTCAGGATCCTGAACTCGACCATCTCATGGTCACTGCCTCCCAGATTCCCATCCACTTTTGCTTTCCCCACTAATTCTTCCCTGTTTGTGAGCAGCAGGTCAAGAAAAGCTCCCCCCCAGTTGGCTCGTCTAGCACTTGCACCAGGAAATTGTCCCCTACGCTTTCCAAAAACTTCCTGGATTGTCTATGCACCGCTGTATTGCTGTCCCAGCAAATATCAGGAAAATTAAAGTCACCCATGAGAACCAGGGCGTGTGATCTAGTAGCTTCTGCGAGTTGCCGGAAGAAAGCCTCATCCACCTCATCCCCCTGGTCCGGTGGTCTATAGCAGACTCCCACCACTACATCACTCTTGTTACTCACACTTCTAAACTTAATCCAGAGACACTCAAGTTTTTCTGCAGTTTCGTACCATGTCGTCAGATGGAGGGACTGTAGGTCCAGATGAAGAATCCTCCCTTCCTACTGAGACACAGATCTGGCGACAGAGGAAGATGCATGAAGACTCCACCGAACAGTTGGAGGAGACTGATATACTATTGCTGGAACAGCAAAGCTGAGACGACGAGAATCATCCTTTTCCTATCCTGATGTATTTTCCTTACCACATGCTGGATCAATGGAACCGGGAAAAAGCAAAACATCTGACAGAGATTGGCTATCCCCGCCAACTCTGGAGCAGAAGAGGTGACACTTCTTGTTGAACCTTGTTGCAAACAGGTCCACATCTGTTTTACCCCATCTAGCAAATATGTCACGAACCAACTGCTTCTTCAGAGGCCACCCATACATCTGAGGCAGTGTCTGCCGAGATGGTCTGCAGTCACACTGCTCTCTCTTGCCAGATGCAGGGCCAATGGAAACACACTGTGGAGGATGCAACAATCCTATAACCTTATTGCTTCTGCACAAAAAGGAGAAGAGTGAGCACTCCTCTGCTTGTTGACATAACACATTGCAGAAGTACTGCCCATTACTAATTGCACCACTGTTCCCTGCACACAAAAAAGGAATGATCTGAGAGCTAAACGAATGGCTCTCAACTCCAACACATTGATTTGCAGAATCTTCTCCTGATGAGACAATGTCCTCGAACAGCCAGATGATTCAGATATCAGAATGTCTCTGAAGACATTCATATTAATTAATCACCACTCCAAGGAAAGTAAGATGTTTGGAGGTATAATGACCTACAAGTGAAAACTTTTCTGACTTGAAAATAAACGTGAGACATCCAGTGCTGTAGAGGCCTCATTCTCAGATGGGCAAAAGGAGTCACATATGTAGTTGTCACCATGAGACCCAGAAAAAAAGATTATTTTTCTAGATGGATACTCCTGAGCATCGCAAATACACTACCTCAACCTCAGAAACCAGTCCTCTGGTCCAAAGGCCCTCCCTTGCACGAGTATAGAACCTATTAGCAGAATTTTCTGAGTCTGGCATAGATTTGATTTTGAGGTATTGATGAGAAGACCCAGGTCCAACAATAGATTGGTTGTAACAGCAATATTGCTTAACGGGTCCTTGTATGCAGTGGCCTTCTATAGGTAATCATTCAAATAAACATAAGCAAAACTATCTTGCCTTCTCAGATGAGCAGCTACCAGAGAGAGGCATTTTGTAAATACTCAGGGTGCTGCTGAGTGGGCAAATGGCAACACTTTGTATTGGAAATGACATCTTGTCACCACACATTCAAGGTTTTTGCTATGAATGAGACTTGCTGAAATGTGAAAATATGCATACTTTAAATCGAGAGTTGTGAACAAATCTAAAAGGAAAGAGAAGGGATTATGGAGGCAGAGGTTAACAGATGGAACCAAATTTCCAAATGTACTTGGTTCCTTAAATTCAAGACTACACGAACCCCTCCAACCATCTTTCTTCTGTACCAGAAAATACTGTGAATAAACCCCCTAACCTCTGAGATGTTCTGGCACCTTTTTGACTTCCTGTCAGAAGCAATTATTTATTTCCAAAAGAAGAATATCCTTGTGATAATGGTCCCTGGAAAGGGAGAGGTGGGTGTAATTGTTAGGGGGAGTTTCTCAAATTGTATGTCAGAGCCCTTTTCTATCATTTCTATAACCCACTGGTCCAATGTAATTCATCTCCAAGTGCCGATAAAAATGAGCTAGCCTGTCTCCAAACAAAACGGTAGAAAGGTCCTGACTGAATGGTTCTTGACTCTTGAACGTACCATCAAATCTGCAGTCTGGTGTTTTGTGAGACGGATAACACAGAGATGGCGTTTGGATTTAGACTACAACTTAAAATGCCTTCTCTTATGAGGACTGATATGAAGGGGGCTGTGGTAACTTTGGTGACATTGAATGGCCCCAAAATAAGAGGACTGGGGCCCTTATGTAATGAAAGGAAGGAATTGGAGGTCTCTTGGACCCTGGATCCCAAGACCATCCTGATCCTGAGAGTCTGGCCTCAATGGCCTCCTTAAGTGGCAGGACCTGTAGAGAAGTCTGCCTATCCTTGCAGGCCCTGGGTATAAAGGTCCAACAGATGGAACATGCAGAAGGAGAGTTGCCTTCTCCCAGGCACCTGACGCACATGGTCATTTGACGCCGGGAAGACATCTGGGTATGATGCACATCATTTAAAACCTGGCTTCTTCTTCAGTTCCGCTATAACCCTGACTTACAAAAAAACAAACAAACTAACTACACTAAGCTAACTAACTAACCCCAACAAACAAACAAACAAACATCAAGGAGAAAAGACTCTGGATCCGAAGATACCGAAGTGGTTCACTTCTGTCCGTGCAAGTGGTTGGAAGGAACTGGGGTGGTAAAGGGTGCTCAGTCCCTTATATATCTTTGTCTCAGGACTTTGGGAGATGCCAAGAGGAGGGGTTAGGGGTATGAGAATGCTCTAACAGACACTGCTGGGAGCAAGGTTCTACCATAAGGCACCACAAGATGACACAGTACCCATAAGTGTAAAGATGCAGAGCCTCTCAAAGTAGTAGTATCGGTTACATCCTCCAAATGTACTTCAGAGGACCTTTTGAAACTGCAGGACCACACCCGAAAACTCATACTAAAAACCAAAGACACCGAGAAAGATCTATGCAATAAAATAAATAAATCACAGATAACTTAACACTAAATATATAGACAGACCATTTTTCAGAAAATGTAGCAAAACATATATTTAAACAAAGTAGACACTAAAGGTCAATTTTAACAGTGAAAAGCTACCAGAATGAAGAAGATATTTGAGAAACAAATTCGTAGATGTATGGCTCCTGCAAACTCCATTGTAAAAAAAGGAACAAAGGATTACTCATCAACGCATACTGTACTCATAGTATATGCAACCCAGGCTGAATAGCAGAGCTTTTTTAAAAAATAAAGTCTTTGGTAATCAAGTAATTAATAAGGATCCTGGATGCCATTCAAGATCATATCAGCAGAGGAGCATGGCTCCATAGATACATTCATTGTTAGAAAAAAAAAGAGAAGACATTTCTAAGATAGCCTGAATTCATCTTTATATAATGGTCCATAATATTATCTTACATTTATATAGTACCTGTCATTCTAAAGGATCTCAAAGGCCTTCACAAGCTTTTTAAGTACAAGAATTATATCACCTACCAATGAAACACAGTCACCTCTGAGGTGGAAACATGGCAGTTATTTAACTGCACATAAGAACAAAGTACTATTCAGAGGACGGATCCAAAACCCATTTGATGTCTTTCCATTCATTTCAATGGATTTTTATGACATCTTAGAGAAGAAAATTAAGAATACCACATCAAAGAAGAGCTCTGTGTAAGTTCAAAAGCTTGTCTCTTCCGCCAACAGAAGTTGATCCAATAAAAGATATTATCTCACCCACCTTGTCTTGCTAATATCAAACTGAAGTCACCACAGAAATTTTTGGTAGATAGACAGTAACTAGCTTTCAATATTCCTCCATATCAAATTCATATGCCTCATCTTCACCTTCAGAGTCATCCCAATTCCACATGCTAATGTCTCACCCCTAGTTGCACACTACTGCCCTGAGCGTACCCTACATTCTGATAAATCAGTTCAGCTCCCTTCGTCTCCTCCTAAGAGTGCTCTCACATCTTCGCTCATGACACTGCCAGTTCCTTCAAACCCGTGTTACGCAACCTCTCTTCTTTCCTTCCAAATCACCATTACATTTTGCTATTATCTTTCAATCATCAGCCTTCACCCCATATTTACTCCAGACATTGACCCTAAATCTGATATATTATTTTAAAAAGAACTGTCAAGAAGCATGTGTAGCAATTTGCTTATGCTCTTACACTTCTGTAATGCTCATCCAAGCATGCCCTTCTTCCTCACTCTTGTTTTATTTTTTTAAAAACAATTCCTGGCTGTGTTGTCTATTTTAGAGTGTAAGCAACTTGAGTCAGAGATTTGTCTCATTTAATTGCTTCCGAATCCCCAAAGCACTCAATTAAAACAGGAGTTTGGCTAGGACATAAAAGGTGCACACCCCTTGCAAAACTGGAAATATGAGAAAGGAACACATTTAAATGTTTCAAAGCTGGCTGAATAAAAAGAAAAGAGTAACTGTTCCTATATTTGTAATGCAGAACTTCAAAATTAGGGAATATAGTTATTGTGACTTACATAACTACATACAAATATTCTAGTCTTCACTGAAGTAACTTTAGATAAAAAGCAATTCACAATGTATACATTAGCTTGCTTTGAAAAATGGTATTGAGAAGTTGCAAATCTGCACTCCCTCCACCTCAACTCCAACTTCTTTTGAAATTTTAATATTTTTTTGTCTCATCAGATGACTGATACAGTGTAGACACACTTCAGGAAAGAGAACAGATGATAATTTCAGGGATCACATTCCAAATAAGAGCTTCTGCAATATGTTAGAATAAATTGTTGTTAAATAAAAGAGCTATTTACTTTTTACAAGATTGCCACAGACACATGAAGTTCTGTCCAGGTTTTTTCACTTGCTCGCCATGTTGACTTGGTGTTGGATATGAAGAAGGCTGCAAATTGATCTGCTGGCCCTGTACTTGCACTGTTGGTACTGGTGTCACAGGTGTGCTCTGTAGAAAAGTTTCAAACACAAAGGGTTAAAACAACATACTAGAAGATAAAAACACACACTTTCCAGTTTATTCTATTGCTTTTTATACTACACTGTATTAACAATGAAGTTTTAGATTTTAACCCAATGAACTTTGAGTAAGTGGTAACATATGTAAAGTGAAACTAGAGGAAAATATTATTTGATAACCCTTGAATTATGTTTTGTATAGATTCTTCTGATATCTTAAATTGCTGTAATTTATGCACAAATTCAAATACTGAATTATGAATCAGAAGAACACAATATTTGGTTACTTCTGCAGCATCTACATAGGCAGCTTTTTAAAAAGTAAATTTTTTTACCTTTAGAAATAAACAAAACATGCACATTAACAATAGCTATACAGGAGAGGTAACTTTATAGTGAAGAGTCATATTATTAATTATTCGAGAGTGTAGTTTAAAGTATGAGTTACACAATATTTGGAGACCTGTACATACTTTAGACAAGGGGTAGGTAACCTACGGCACGGGTGCCGAAGGCGGCACACAAGCTGATTTTCAGTGGCACTCACACTGCCTGGGTCCTGGCCACCGGTCCGGGGGGCTCTGCATTTTAATTTAATTTTAAATGAAGTTTCTTAAACATTTTAAAAACCTTATTTACTTTACATACAACAATAGTTTAGTTATATATTATAGATTTATAAAAAGAGACCTTCTAAAAACGTTAAAATGTATTACTGGCATGCGAAACCTTAAATTAGAGTGAATAAATGAAGACTTGGCACACCACTTCTGAAAGGTTGCCGACCCCTGCTTTAGACCTTTTCTGTTCTGCTTACAAGGAATATTGTTCACTAATCCAATATACCTAGAACACCTAAACTGAACCCTTTCATAGAAGATTCAATGCACTATCTTTACAAGTCAGTAAGTAGATAGGTAAAAATGAGGTATCAAAAGTTACTACCACTTTTGAAAAATATCACCCCCTGACTCTCTCTCTCAAATGTAAAATTCACCCAGTGTGATTTTGTTAGTGCATGGAGGACTAAAGGACTTTCTCATGGACTCCACACAAGCAAAGATTCTTTGAGTTCCTGTAAAAAAGTTAGCTTACGTACCGTTATAGAGAATACTAGAAGCCTAGCATTCCCGACCAACCATATAACATAACAATGTGCTTTATGAGAAAGTAAAACCATTTCAGTACGGAAACCCACCCTCCACCCCCCAGTGTTTCAAGGGACTGTTTTTAAAAATGAGTAAAATGATCTTTTTTCCCTTTACAGGTCATTTTTAAAACTCGGTATGTGCCTTTTTTGTTCTTTATGATATATAAAGAAAGGCTGAATTGTGGATTCCCCTACCCTCAAAAAGGAGTATGTTTTCTGAACAACAGAAATTCAACAATTTATTTGTTTAATTTAATGCTAAAAGAGCTCATGATGACCTTCAGTGAGAACTCCTCAAAAAATAAAAGCTTGACATTCCTAATTTTCCTAAGGTTAAAAACCAAAAACAGCAGTGTGTGTAAAAGAACCAAATAAACCCACCTTTCAGACTTCCCTTTATACACAGAATCACAGAAACAGAGGTCCCTTCCAGTCCTAAAGAAGTCATCAATTCCAGCCTCCTGTGCTGTGGCAGGCCCACCTAAACTACACCATCCCTGACAGGTGTTTGCTCAACCTGTTTTTAAAACCCTTCAATAATGGGATTCCACAACCTCCCTTGGAAACCTATTTCCAGAGCTTAACTACCTGTACACTTAGAAAGTTTTCCCCACTATCAACCTAAATCTTCTGTGGGGCATATTAAGCCTATTACTTATTGTCAAACCTTCAATGGACCTGGAGAACAACTGATCACATCCTCTTTGTAACAGCCCTTAACATATTTGAAAACTGTTACTCCTCTCAGTCTTCCTTTCTCAAGACTAAACACGCTCAGTTTTTTTAACGTTTCGCCAAAGGTCAGATTTTCTACACCATTCATCATTTTTGTTGCTTTCCTCTGGACTGTCTCCAATTTGTCCACATCTTTCCTAAAGTGTGATGCCCAAAATTGGACACAGTACTCCAGGTGAGGCCTGTTAAATTCTGAGCAGAGCAGGACATTTACCACATACAACACTCTTGTTTATACACTCCATAATGATATTAGCCTTTTTTGCAGCTGCATCACATTGCTGAGTCATATCCATAACCCCCAGATCCTTTTCAGCAATACCACCACCGAGCCAGTTATTCCCAATTTTGTAGTTGTGCATTAGATTTTTCACAAGTGAAGTATTCTGCATTGTATTTATTAATTTCATCTTGTTGATTTCAGACCAATTCTCCAATTTGTCAAAGTCATTTTGAATTCTAATCCTGTCCTCCAAAGTGCTTGCAACCCCTCCCAACTTAGTGTCATCTACAACATTTACAAACACACTCTCCACTCCATTAGCCAAGTCATTAATGCAAATATTGAACAATACCAGACTCAGGACTGATCTCTGTGGGATCCCACTTTTGACAGCGAACTACTGATAACTACTCCAGGTAGCCTTTCAACCACTTGCGCGCTCACCTTATAGTCATTTCATTTAAACCACATTTGCTTAGTTTGCTTATGAGAATGTCATGTGGGACTGTGTCAAAAGCCTTACTAAAATCAAGATATATCACATCTTCTGTTTCCCCACATCCACTAGGCCAGTAATCCAGTCAAAGAAGGAAATTAGGTTGGTTTGGCATGATCTGTCCTTGCAAAATCCATGCTGGCTACTCTTTATAACCCTATTATCCTTCGGGTGCTTACAAACTGATTGTTTAATAATTTGTTCCAGTATTTTTCTAGGTATCAGTGTTAGGCTGGCTGGTCTATAATACTCCAGATCCCGTGTGTTCCCCCTTTATAAAGATAGGTACTATGTTTTTCTTCTCTAGTCTTTTGGGATCTCACCTGTCCTCCAGGAGTTCTCAAAGATAATTGCTAATGGTTCAAGATTGCTTCTCCTAATTCCTTAAATACTCAAGGATGAATTTCACCAAGCCCTGACAATCTGAATAAATCTAACTTATCTAAATATTCTTTAGCTTGTTCTTTTCCTATTTTGGCTTGCATTCCTTCTGCTTTGTTGTTAATATTACTCGTGTTGAGTATCTGGACACCATTAACCTTTCAGAGAATACTGAAGCAAAATAGGCTTAAATACATCAGCTTTCTTGATTCCATCTGCTCTCCTACCCCACTCAGAGAGCATACACTTTCCTTCATCTTTCTCTTACTCCTAATGTATTTAAAGAACCTCTTCTGATTGCCTTTTATGTCCCTTACTAGATCTAACTCATTTTGTGCTTTAGACTTTCTGATTTTGTTAGTACATGCCTGCACTATTCTTTTGTACTCCTCTTTAGCAATGTGTACATCATGAGGGAGAAAAAGGGCAAGGCTCAATTTTTTCTTTTCATTTTCAAGTCACCTTCAAAAATTATGTACAATACTTTGCTTAAGTCTTTTCAACATCATTCCTCAGTATTTCTAGATTAGTGTCATGGGAACTGAAATCAACACACTATTTAACATGTTTCATTTGTAAACTATACTTATATGGTTTTCTCTGCTGTTGCTTGCTGGTACCATATAGAGTACTCATCAGTTAGTTACTCAGGAAATACCAATTCTGGCAAACCACAGGTAAGCACTATTGGAATTGCCAAAACAATAAAACAAAAATAAATTTACAAACCATGAAAGACAGGAAGGGGACAGACTACAAAAACATTATGAAATGTATGTAGCGCCTATGGTCCATGAGTTAAAAAAATATGTCTGCTGCTGACTGAAGACGAGGCATTGATGTCCAACTATTCATAAATAAGAATAACTTTGATATTATATAACAATTTTCATCTTAGAATCACAAAGCTATTTTACAAGTACTAAACAATGAATCCTCACAAAACACCTTATGTTGTAGGCAAATTCAAGTGGACACTATATGAATGACATTAAACAACATTAAAAGAAAATTAAGATTGCAAAATCAAACACTCAAAAGTTAGATTGCCCGTGCAACCTTAATTTGCCCCCCTTGTGCATATGGATTACGATACAGTCTTTAATTACACAATTACATTTTTCCACAGGACCCCTGCTTCATTCAATATACAGGACAGGCTGTGCTTCCAGAATAAGTCAGGGTTCTGTAATGAAGGACACTTGTCTGTAAACCCCCACCTTGTTTGTTGCTAGACTTCGTACCCTTAATATTCTTTTAACATCTTTTTAACTGTAATTTCCTAAATTTAAAAAAACTGAAAAACGGAAATTTAATCCTGCGGAACCATACTGAATCCCCAAATAGGTCACAAGTAGGGTTGGGATCTTTAGAGACGCAATACATATCTCTACCACTTGAATTCATGGAGTATCTGGTAGCAGTAGAAGGCTATCTTCTATGTGGACCTAACACTAGATGGAGATAAACCAGAGGTGGGCAAACTACGTCCCGCAGGCCTCATCCGGCCTGCGTGACTGCCCTGCCCGGGCCCTAAGCTCCTGGCTCAGGAGGCTAGCCCCCGGCCCCTCCCTTGCTGTTCCCTCCTCCCCCGCAGCCATGCCGCCGCACGGCGCAATGCTCTGGGCGGCGGGGCTTCAGAGCCCGGCCTGACCCATGCTCTATGTTGCGCGGCATGGCTGCCTGTCCTGGTGCAGCTGCGCCCCCAGCCACCGGTGCTCCAGGCAGCGCGGTAAGGGGGCAGGGAGCAGGGGCGGAGTTGGATAGAGGGCAGGGGACTTCAAAGAGTGGTCAGGGGCGTGGATGGGGGCAGGGTGGTCAGAGGGCAGGGAACGGGGGTTGAATGGGGGTGGGGTCCCGGGGAGACAGTCAGGAAGGAGGGGGGGTTGAATGGGGTGGTGGGGGCAGTTAGGGGCAGGGGCAGTTAGGGGCAAGGTGTCTGGGGGCGGTCAGGGAGAAGAGGTGGTTGGATGGGGCAGGGGTCCCGGGGGGACAGTCAGGAAGGGGGGGAGGTTGGATAGGGCAGTGGGGGGCAGTCAGGGGCGGGGGGGTCTAGGGGCGGTCAGGGGACTGAGAGCGCGGGGAGTGGGGGTGGATGGGGCAGGAGTCCCGGGGGGGTTGTCAGGGGGTGAGAAGCGGGAGGGTCGGATGGGGGTGGGGGCCAGCCATGCTTGGCTGCTTGGGGAGGCACAGCCTCCCCTAACTGACCCTCCATACAATTTCAGAAACCTGATGAGGCCCTCAGGCCAAAAAGTTTGTCTGCCCCTGAGATAGACACACACACTTTGGCAGTGGGTTTCACAGCTATTTGCTAGATCATCAGGAATGTAGAAACTCCAGAATTCTGGGTTCAATTCCAGGTTGTATAGAGGAGTGTTCTCTAATGGTTACAGACCCTTCTGCTCCTAGCACCCTTTCCCCCACCAACAGCTGCTAACCCACTGGCTCCTGACCATCTTCCCTCCCCTCCCCCATCCCTGCCTGGCTCCTGACTCCATTCCTATCCTCCCCACTCTGTGGCTCGTGCCCTCCCACACTCTTCTCCTATCCTCGCTCCTTCCCTTCTTCCCACCCACTCTGTTTCTGCTCTGTGGTCTGCCCCCATCTTCTCCCTCCTGTTTTTAACACACACCCCCCACCGGTTCCTATCCTCCCTCTGAATTCCTGTTGCTGTCCCCCTGCCCTCCATTTCTTCCCCTTTCCCCCACACTGCTCCTCATGCCTCTGCATTTCTTTAGGCAACTTCCTCCTTCTCCTCCATGCTGCCTGGCTACCACCAGGGGAGCACTAAGAGCACTGGAAAGAGTCTCCCCGCTCTCAGTTCCTATGCCTGGTGACACAGCAGCTCCTACAGCCCAGGGACGGATCACGCTCAGTTCCTCTGTAGAGATAGCATATATGAGAGTCTGGTCAGCACAAAGGAGCAGCGAAGAGATGGAGCATGGTCAGTGCAGATGGAATCATTGGAAAATGTAGCTGTCAAATTCTAACAGAAAATCTACTGAGCATGTGGGAACCGAGATTTTTCAGCAAACTATAATTTGGCCAAATGTTGGCAGTTTCATGGGGACGACAAAAGGCACATCCCTGACGCCAGAATAATCAATCTCTCCTGCAAAATTTCATAGAGTCATAGAACCATAGAATATCAGGGTTGGAAGGGACCTCAGGAGGTCATCTAGTCCAACCCCCTGCTCAAAGCAGGACCAATCCCCAATTTTTGCCCCAGATCCCTAAATGGCCCCCTCAAGGATTGAACTCATAACCCTGGGTTTAGCAGGCCAATGCTCAAACCACTGAGCTATTCCTCCCCCCCGCTCAAGTCCCTGCTCCAAAGCATGAAAGCATTAGAGCTCTCAACAAACAGGTTTAACAATTTTTAAACATAACTATATTCCCCCCTTCATTTCATTATAAGAAATGGCTGAAGTGATCTACCAGAAATTTTTTAAAAATCTGTCTGAAACAAATACCTCACATGGAAAATTTCAGCCCAAACTTCTGAAGTTTGGCAAAGTTATAAGCAAATGAAAACATCATCCTATAATGGAAAAGTGTTGGGTAACTGTAGACTTCACTACCTATTCAGTCTGTAATAAAGAACACAACAGTGGCATGCCCAAATTCTCGAGATCATTTCTTGTAGGGGGCATTACTTCCAAAATGCCAGCAGAAGCAGTACGTCTACACTGCAAAGTAAAGGTGTGATTGTAGCATGGGTAGGCATATCCATGTTAGTTTTAATCTAGTGGGGTGCAGGCTCCGGGAGGCAGTTTGGGTGTGGGAGGGGACTCTGGGCAGGCGTTGGGGTGTGGGAGGGGGGTGAGGGCTCCAGCTCGGGGTATGGGCTTTGGGGTGGGGCCAGGGATGAGGAGTTTGGGGTGCAGGAGGGGCTCAGGACTGGGGTAGGGGATTGGCATAAGGGCGGGGTGCAGGCTCCAGGAGGGAGTTTGGGTGCGGGAGGGGGCTCAGGGCTGGGGCAGGGGGTTGGGATGGGCAGGAGGGAGTTCGGGGTCCTGGCTCCCAGGAAGCAGCCACCAGGTCCCTGCAGCCCCATGGTGCATAGGCAGCCAGGGAGGCTCCGTGCGCTGCCTTTGCACCCACAGACATCATCCCTGCAGCTCCCATTGGTCACGGTTCCCGACCAATGGGAGCTGCGGAGCTGGCACTCGGGCAGGGACAGTGCACGGAGCTTTCCTGGCCGCCCATGCGCCTGGGAGCCGCAGGGACCTGGCAGCTGCTTCCGGGAGCTGCATGGAGCCAGGGCAGGTAGGGAGTCTGCCTTCATCCCGGGCTTCCTCTGAGCTGCCAACCAGACTTTTAATGACCCAGTCGGCAGTGCCAACCAGAGCCACCAGGGTCCCTTTTCAACCAGGAGTCTGGTTGAAAACTGGATGCCTGGCAACCCTAACTGAAACACAGATCAAGATGTGCCCTTGAAAATAAATTAACTTCCACCCAAGCTAAACTATAACAACTGCCCTGACTTGGGTCCCTATTCTGCATGCATTTAAGCAGGTGCTTAAATGAGTAGTTCCACTGAAGTCAGTGGTATTACTCACATGCTTAATGCCTAGTCTACACACAAAAGTTGTACTGCTTTATGTATACAGGTATCAAGATGCTTATATGGGAAGGGGAATAAGATATATCAATATACCAAGGCACCTTTATACATGTATAACTGAATCAACATTATGGGTTGTACCAGTATAACTACAACAGTTTACAAAAAAAAAAAATCACACTTCTAACTAAACCTAGTCATATTGCTACAAAACTGTGTGTAGACCAGGCTTAAGTATTTATAGGATCGGGGCTTGAGAATGGATCATCCTTTGATGTGTCTTCTGGGATTTAACAATTGAACTACTTATTTTTACATTTAGATTACGCTATTTGGGGAGCACATACAGTATTGTGTTCGCAGTAAAACTATCTTCCATTTATTTAGTGCCTCCCATCCAAAAAAGGTCTGAAGTGCCTTACAAACTTATTGTGAATGGGAATTTGTTCCACACAGGAAAGCCCCTGGAACCACACACAGACCTACTGACTCCCTGGGGGTTAGTCCAATAGTATGGAACAAGTTGTGGGATTGGGGCTTAAAACTAATAAATGACATACTGGGATCACTTCAGCACTGAAATATAGCCACTTTTAGGGTGATATATAGCAACGGAAACATTTTAATAAGGCTTTTTTTACTCCCCTGTTGATAATTACAATGGTCTTTTCAGCATTGCCAAGACCTGTTATCTACTTGGGATTTAGTCATTGGTGGCCTGCAGAAGGTGTAGGTGCACTGATGCAAATCCTCAGGTTTAGACAAGTAAAGCCAAGATTTGACTAGCTTAATTTACCCCTCCTCAAACAAGCTGAGCTACATGGGTTGCTGACCACCAATGGCTGAATCAGTGCTGATCCCACATAGAGACAAGGCCTAATTGAAGGACTGTTTTAATTAGCTCCTTTTACACAGCACTGTGGCACAGCAGACTCTGCTAGTTTGCCTTTCAGGAGGTCAGACTAGATAATCCAATGGTCTCTTCTAGCCTTGGAATCTATGACTGTATTCAGGGGGAACACTGAAAGTGACTGTATAGAAAGCATTCTCAAATACACAAAGTGAAACTGAGAAAAACTGTTTTGCTAAATTCTTACAGTTACAATAATCTTAGATGTTACTTTTAACTATAGCAGTTACAAAATGTTCATTGTTAAACAAGTTGATTGTTTCAGAGAGCAAGTGAAGATACCATAACAGGAATCAACATGTGCTATAGATTATGAGCAGGATTTAAATAACAGAGTTATGAATCTTTCTCCCTGTGCCAAAGATTCAAATATGTAGTGATGGAAACAGATATGATTGGCGTCCTGGGATAACAACGCCAGCTGCACTATTCTCAAAGCACACACCTTGAGCTAAACCATCGATGCTGCCTTTGAAAGCAGCTGTTTGTTCACTCAGCCACCCAGCTGGAGGTAAGACCCTATGACGGCACCCTCCTGAGGATTATAAATTAAAGCATACAAAGAAGGGAAAATATGTAGTATGGCATATTCCATGCTTTAAAACAAACAAACATTCATATGGGCCCCGATCCAGGAAAGCACTTAAGCACATGTGCAACTTTAAGCATGTGTTTAAACCCTATTGACTTTGATGGAGTATTCAAATGCTCAAAGTGCTTAAGTACTTTGCTGGATCAGGGCCTTACTGTACAGTTCATGCCACACAAAGATTTCCAGGATTAATATAAAGTAGGGCCATCAGGTGATTAAAAAAATTAATCGTGATAATCGTGCGATTAAAAAATTAATTGGGATTAATTACGCTGTTATCCAGAAACATTTAAAATAAATGGTATTCTATTGTTTAACAGTGCAATTAATCGTTAAACAATAGAATACCATTTATTTTAAATATTTTTGGATGTTTACTATATTTTCAAATATATTAATTTCAATTACAACACAGAATACAAAGTGTACAGTGCTCACTTTATATTTATTTTTGATTACAAATATTTGCACTGTAAAAAAAAATTGTATTTTTCAATTCACCTCATACAAGTACTGTGGTCCAATCTCTTTATCATGAAAGTTGAACTTACAAATGTAGAATTATGAAAAAAAAAACTGCATTCAAAAATAAAACAATGTAAAACTTTAGAGCCTAGAAGTCCACTCAGTCCTACTTCTTAGTCAGCCAATCACTTAGACAAACAAGGTTGGTTACTATTGGCAGGAGATAATGCTGCCTGCTTCTTGTTTACAATGTCACCTGAAAGTGAGAACAGGTGTTCACATAGCACTGTTGTGGCCAGCATTGCAAGACATTTACATGCCAGATAAGCTAAAGATTTGTATGTCCGTTCATGCTTCAACCTCCATTCCAGAGGACATGCTTCCATGCTGATGATGGGTTCTGCTTGATAACGATCCAAAGCAGTGCACAGAACCGACACATGTTCATTTTCATTAACTGAGTCAGATGCCACCACCAAAAGGTTGATTTTCTTTTTTGGTGGTTTGGGTTCTGTAGTTTCCGCATCAGAGAGCTGCTCTTTTAAGACTTCTGAAAGCGTGCTTCACACCTCGTGCCTCTCAGATTTTGGATGGCACTTCAGATTCTTAAACCTTGGGTCGAGTGCTGTAGCTATTTTTAGAAATCTCACATCGGTACCTTCTTTGCATTTGTCAAATCTGCTGTGAAAGTGTTCTTAAAATGAACACATGCTGGGTCATAATCCGAGACTGCTATAACATGAAATATATGCAAAATGTGGGTAAAACAGAGTGGGTAAAATACAATTCTCCCCCTAAGGAGTACAGTCACAAATTTAATTGACGAATTGTTTTTTTAACGAGCATCATCAGCATGTCCTCTGGAATGGTGGCTGAAGCATGAAGAGGCATACGAATATTTAGCATATGTTGCACGTAAATACCTTGCAACGCCGGCTACAAAAGTGCCATGCGAATGATGCCTGTTCTTACTTTTAGGTGACGTTGTAAATAAGAAGTAGGCAGCAGTATCTCCCGTCAATGTAAACAAACTTGTTTGTCTTAGCGATTGGCAGAATAAGATGTAGGACTGAGTGGACTTGTAGGCTCTAAAGGTTTACACAGTTTTGTTTTTGAGGGCAGTTTTGTAACCAAAAAAAAATCTGTATTTATAAGTTACACTTTCACGATTAAGAGATTGCACTTCAGTACTTGTATGAGGTGAACTGAAAAATACTATTTCTTTTATCATTTTTACAATATATATATTTGTAATAAAAATACTAATATAAAGTGAGCACTGTGCACTTTATATTCTGTTGTAATTGAAATCAATATTGAAAATGTTGAAAAACACCCAAAAATATTTAATAAATTTTAATTGGTATTCTATTGTTATAAGTGCGATTAATTATTTTAATTGTGATTAATTTTTGAGTTAATCGCGTGACTTAACTGTGATTAATTGACAGCCCTAATATAAAGCATAGGAGAGAGACAAGGTGGATGAGGTAATATTTTTGATTGGACCAACTTCTGTTGGTGAAAGAGACAAGTTTTTGAGCTTACAGAGCTCTTTTTCTAATATCCTGGGACCAACACAGCTACAACCACACTGCATATAAAGCATTATATTCTTTTAATTCATGTTGCAATCCATGTCTCATATTTCAATGTAATCAACCTCCCAACCTCAGGCAACTCTGTTAAAACTGTAAATACCATTTTCGAAATAATGCCTCCTACTATCCTTTAAATTTCAGTTTTAGATAAAATGTAAGCACAAACACAAAGGACCCGGCCTCTACAAAATTCAGCAGTCTACCCTACCGAAACACCTCACTTTTAAAATGACTACTCTAGTCAAAGGGTCTATACTGGGTTTTGAGCCACCAGCGCAGCTACACAAGTGCAAATCCTTTAGATGTTGTGTGTCAACAGAACAGTCAGCTGGAGTAAGTTAGCTGGAGCAAGTTGCATGAGTGCAAATCATGGTTAATACCAGTGCATTAGCACAGTGGCTAAAATACAGTATAGACAAAATAAAGGTAAGGAAAAAACAAAACAGCTGGTACACAGTGAACTGGTAAAACCGGTAACGATTAAATTTTACAAAATGGAATACATGATCTATTGAGTTATAATAATTGAGGCCCAGTCCTTCATGCAGCTCCGTATGGGGGACCCCTGTTCTCATGCAGAGCTATTTTCAAGATCAGGTCCTTACTCTATACTTCTGCTCCCTAATAATATATAGATACACACATACACACATGCATGTTGTGATTGTCACACGTGTGTGTGTTTGTGTGTACCACTACTTGTGCAGTGAATAGTTAATATGAGCAAAATTTTCAAAAACATTTCCGTCATTTACCAGACAAAGTCATAGGACTTAGGAGCCTAAGTTACTTAGCGCTTTTGAAAATTTCACCTTATGTACTCAATGTTCTCAAAATATGATGTTTATCACAGGTAGCTCACATGTGGAAAATAAAAACAGCAGGATTTTGGGGGGTATGAGGGAGGGGTTGGGTAGGGGGACAGGCATTAAAATAAATGTCCTCTTTAATGATAGTAGATTATTGAAGTTCAAATCTAATTGCATCAGGAGTGAATGACAACCAAATGAAGAGCTTCTGTATTTTAGTAGCTCCAGCTGAGCAGTTCATTTGCTCTGTGGATAGGAATGAATTATGTCTCCTGGGGCTATGCACCTGCTTTCTGGTGCATGGAAACTCAGCCTACTGATCAATGGAAGATTGGAGCCAATGTTTATACTCCTGCTCACAATTTTAGCAGACTGCTTCCCACTCAAGGATGCTATAAGTGGGCTGCCTTAAGAAAAATGGAAGTGTCTGTTTATGAGGGAGTGATGATGGTGAGGGAGGGACTGATTTTTTTAAAAAGCCACATAGGTAATTAAGTGTAATTTTCTCCCATCCAGGCATCTGACATGACATTAGAGCATTCTATAAAGCCAATTGGGACAAACTAACTTGGTTATGTTCAACAAATGTTTTGTGGGAGCTTGGAAAAAAAAAAAAAGCCGTAAGTAATTACTCATTTCTTTTTCCTTCTTCATGCACCAGTCCAGCACAATGCCTCAGGGAAGTAACAACCCATAAACAGAAAACATGTAAATAAAGGGAGAGAAAGCCACCAAAGTAAGATGCCAGCTCCCTCCACCCTTCAGGCTACACCTAGGACTGGCTAAATGCAGATGCAAATAGAGATAAACACCTTTAAGCAATGACATGTGTGTCACACGCGCCTGTTTGAGACAATCCAATAAACACGATATTTAAATACAAAATCAAATCCTATATCTATATAATAAGATTCCAGGATTGTCACTCTGTGTGTCACTGTAAAGCCTAGAATAGGGGTCGTCAACCTTCGGCATGCAGCCCATCAGGGTAATCTGCTGGCAGGCCGCGAGACATTTTGTTTACATTGACTGTCCGCAGGCACAGCTCCCCGCAGCTCCCAGTGGCCGCGGTTCACCATTCCCGGCCAATCGGAGCTGCAGGAAGCGGCGGCCAGCATGTCCCTGTGGCCCGTACCGCTTTCCACTTCTCCTTCATAGGTAATGCTGCTTCATAGATCATGCCGCTTTTCCACTTCTCCTTCATAGGTCATGTTTTCTGTAATCATTTTTGTTACTCTTCTCTGGACTTTTTCCAATTTGTCCCCATCTTTCCTGAAATGAGGCACCCAGAACTGGACACAGTACTCCAGTTGAGGCCTAATCAGTGCGGAGTAGAACGGACGAATTACTTCTTGTGTCTTGCTTACAACACTTCTGCTAATACATCCCGGAATAATGTTTGCTTTTTTTGTAACAGTGTTACAATGTTGACTCATATTTAGCTTGTGATCTACTCTGTCCCCTAGATCCCGTTCTGCAGTACTCCTTCCTAGGCAATCATTTCCCATTTAGTATGCGTGCAACTGACTGTTCCTTCTTAAGTGGAATACTTTGCATTTGTCCTTATTGAATTTCATCCTATTTACTTCAGACCATTTCTCCAGTTTGTCCACATCATTTTGAATTTGAATCCTGTCCTCCGAAGCACTTGCAACCCTTCCCAGCTTGTGGTGTCCACAAACTTTATAAGTGTACTCTCTATGCCATTATCTAAATCACTGACGATATTGAACAGAACCAGACCCAAAACTGATCCCTGTGGGACCCCACTAGATATGCCCTTCCAGTTTGACTGTGAACCACTGATAACTACTCTCTGGGAACAGTTTTCCCAACAGTTATGCACCCACCTTATATTAGCTCCATCTAGTTTGTATTTCCCAAGTTTGTTTATGAGGTCATGTGCAACAGTATCAAAACCCTTACTAAAGTCAAGATATACCACGTCTTAACGCTTTCCCGCTATCCACAATGCTTATTACCATGTAAAAGAAAGCTATTTGGTTGGTTTGACACAATTTGTTCTTGACAAACCCATGTGGACTGTTACCTATCACCTTATCATCTTCTAGGTGTTTGCAAATTGATTGCTTAATTATTTGGTCCATTATCTTTCTGGGTACAGAAGTTAAGCTGACTGGTCTGTAATTCCCCGGGTTGTCCTTATTTCCCTTTTTATGGATGGGCACTATATTTGCCCTTTTTCAATGCTCTGGAATCTCATCTTCCAAGACTTTTCAAAGATAATCACTAATGGCTCAGAGATCTTCAGTCACCTTCTTGAGTATGCTAGGATGTATTTCATCAGGCCCTGGTGACTTGAAGATATCTAACTTGTCTAAGTAATTTTTAATGTGTTCTTTCCCTATTTTAGCCTCTTTTTAGCAAATCATCTTTTGAGTTTCTTTGTTTATCGACCAAACTAACTAATAGAAGCTTCAGTGGAAGTTTTGTGTGTTCCTTTATCTCACTTGACAAAGGCGGTTGGCAGCATGATTCTGTGGAAAGTTGGAGAAATGCAGTAGGGAATAATGGGGGAATGAGAAAGGGTAAGGCTGCGATTTAGTCACAGAGGTCACGAAATGCGTGACTTCCAAAGACTTCCGTGACCTCAGCCAGTGCCAGCAGGCAGACCCCCCCCCCGCAGCTCCTGGCCACCGCATGGGCAGCAGTGGGGACCCCGCAGCTCTCCGCCTCCGTGTTACCCAGGGGGACCCCCAGAGTTCCTAGCCACCCCGAGCGGCAGGGGGGACCCCCAGCAGCTCTCTACCTCCATGGGTGGCAGGGGGGATCCCCGCACCTCCCAGCCACCTCCACGGGTGGCAGGGTGGGCCCCCAGAGCTCTCCATCTCCGTGGGTGCCGGGGGACCCCCAGAGCTCCTGGTCGCTCCCCTGCTGCCCCAGGAGGCTGTGCTCCCTGCAACTCAGAGCCGCCAGCAGAGAGGGCCCCTGGAGCTGCCCAGGCTCCCCATTTTGTCATGGATATTTTTAGTAAAATTCAGGGACAGGTCACGGGCTTCTGGGAATTTTTCATTATTGCCCATGACTTTTACTAAAAATATCCATGATGAAATATTAGCCTTAAGAATGAGGCAGAAGAATAAAAACTACCTCAAAAAAAGGATGGGGGTTTTTTTTTTGTTTTTTTTTTTTAAAGTGTATAGCAGTAGTATGGCAGAACCACTGGTAATATATTTCAAATGGGAAAAAAATCATACATATTTTTCTCTCACTCTCTTCCTCAACAATCTGAAAGAATGACTGTCTATTAACAGTTCTGAGAAACATTCTCTAATTCGGATCAGCTATGTGTCTAGAGCACAAATATTCACAGTCAATTATTTTAGTTAAAAACAATCAGGTCAATCCTTGATAAGACAGTTCAACATTTTCTGTATTCATCGGATCTTTAATGAGGGTACTCAAAAAAACAAAACAAAACAAAAAAAATTAAAAAACCCCAAAACCCCCAAACTGCACAAACACCAAAAACCACCCACACTCTGTACTCTAAGCAATGCATAGCTAATGTATCCATTTTGGGGAAAAGATATTACTTACCAAAATCTGGTGAACCCTTATGCTGCACATTGGCAATTTTCTTTTGTCGTCAAACAACTTTTATTCAAATCAAAGATCATGTGTCAATCAGAATAATATACATATTTGATTTTCATTTAGATTTGCAAAATTTTCACAAAGTATTCTCACAGTTAAAAGAAAATTATTCATCATTACCAAAGAGATTTCTTGTCTAAAGAGTTAAGGCATCAGACAGATTTCAGTAAAAGTCTAACTTGATGACAGTGCAGGAGTACCACCCTGATTAAGCAGGTATCCGCTTAAGTGGATTCTAGTTATAGCTCTGTTTGTGTCCATAAGTCTACATCTACTAAATACTAAAAATGAACGAGTATCAAGTAAAAAAAAAGTTTATTAACTCAATGCCTAAGAACACTAACCCAAACAAAGATTTCTCTGATTTTTCCCTCTCTTTCCACAATCTGTCTTCCTCTTATCACCCTCATATTAGTGAATATCTCTTTTGCTCTAATTCAGAATATGAAACAGTTTCTTAAAATGAATTCTCCATACATGAAATTAAGGGATTTTCTGACCATATGCTGTGCTAAAATAACTAGAGAATGTAAGAATTTTGAATATAATCAGGAATTTTCCTGGAAAATGGTACTGAGATGTGCAAACTGGAATACTCCTATATACAATAGTACAGTAGGTGCTAAATGTCATATTAAGAATGGACACATACTATAGCCTACACTGGTGGTGAGGTACGAGGAAGCTTGCACTTATAAAGGTAAATAAAGTTTAATCTCAAAAAGAAACTAAGACCCCTATCCTCCAACCTGATCCATGCAACAGATTATTATGCCTGTGTAGAGTCCATCAGATAGGACCGCAGAATCAGAACCTATGGTGGAAAGAAACAGCATCCTTTTTGACCAATGGACAAACACGATTTTCTACTGACTGGAGTAAACTTAAACTGAAACATTTATTATCCTTTACGGATTTCCAAACCCAAAAACTTTAACTTTTTTCAGTAAGCTCGAAGACAGTGGTAGAAGTATAAGCAACTGAGACATTTTATAATATCTATACAGAAATAATTTGAAATTCACTCCTCAGAAATATACTTATGTGAGCTACTAACAAAATGTGTAAGAACAAAATATAAAACACTACACAAAAGTAGAGACTGCCACCTAATAGAACACCTATTCTAAGTGAGGAGGCAAGATATGGACAACTCTGAGAGCAAGAAATGATAAAACAAATAATTTTAAGATTCTAAAATACAAAGGACTATTTTTAACCTTCAAAATAACAAAGCAATTAAATAACAGAAAAGTAAACACAAGGGGTTTTCCCTTGATCCATAATCAAGTTGAAATTTGTTAGACTTTAATCCTTTTAAATAAATTTAAACTATACTACTATAACTGGCATCAAAAACAGAATGAGAAGTATCAGAACAGCTTAAGTAGGAGCACACTAACAACGATTTTATGAAGATTTGAAATCCCACAAGGGGGATAATATCTGAATAGCAAATTTACATTTTGACATATCTGTTTCTTTTACAAACCATATTTGGTAAAATAAACACAAAAAGTTTGCTTAACCTACCTGTGTGACCATGCTTTGTATATATGTTGCTGGATGCTGCTGCTTTTGCTGAACAGCGCTTTCTATTGCTACTTTAGCTACAGTGCTTGGATCCGCCCCAGCTGGCACAGCAACCATAGTTGCACTGCAACCTGCATTGTTGGGGTCACTGATTGTAACAATTCTAACTCCTACTTTATTTGGAATTCCTGGAACAGTTTCCCTATCATTATCCTCCGCTGGCCTTTTTACAGTTTTGCATTCTGCTGTGCCATTAGTAGACCGAACTTCAGATGACAGGGTAGACTGGGACACTCTAGGTCCTGAGTGTGGAACTGCTATGATTTGATGCCCCTGTATAACAGAGGCTGTAGATTGTGGTGAGACAACTACACTTGGGCGTTGCTGAGGCACATCTGAATTCAAACTTGAAGCTAAAGGTCCATTAGGTAAATCAGTGTTGGTACCACTAAGTTGCTGGGTTAACAGTTTTGCAGCTTCCTGTGTACCGCTTACAACAGGTGAACTACTGAAAGTTAATACAGGTCCATTAGAAATCCTTTCCCCTTGATCACCTTTGGCAGTCTCTTGCTGCATGACATCTGAATTCCCTTGTTCCACTGGAGAGATCTCACCATTTCCTACATGATTGGAAGTTTTGTGATTTGGAATGTTTTTGCTCAAATGAGAACCATCTCCTTTATCAAAATCACAGATTCCATTAACTAGGGGCTTCTTCAAATCACTTTTAATTTCCTGTGTGTCCATTTGTTCAAAGTTCTGCTTTCCAGGAGCTCCATTCTCACCCAATTCTAATGATGGCCCGTTACTGACTTGTGAGCACTGATTGGCCTCATTTTGAGTTTTCCCTGAGTTAGAAGGAGGTAGACTGGAGTCATTATACTTTCTCCCATTTAAAAGACTTCCCACCTGCATATCATTTTCCTTTGCATCCCCATTACTGGTGTTCGCAGCTCCTCTTCGGCAAGAGGGATTTTCCATAACTTCAATTTTACGTTCATGAACGTGTAAACCTGTTGCTTCCTTTGCTTCTTCCTCCTTTTGGCAAATTATTTTATCACCTTTGAATGGAGGAGCAGCAGCACATGGTGATTGTCCAGCTGGAGGTGCTTGAGTAGTTGGAAGTGTTTGCACCTGAAGCCCAACTCCTGTCTGTGTTCCACTCATTGAGATTCCTGCTGGAGCAATGAGCTGAGTTGTATTTCCCTGACTCACAGTTGCAGTAGCAAAACTAGTATTTGGCACAACTGTTATGGTAACCTGGTTGCCAGAAGTCCCTTGGAAAATGGTTGCTGGGCTATTTGAGATCAACTGGCCTGGCAATATTTGTAGATTAGAAATGGGTACTGTTTGTACTGCCCCTTGGGGCTGGATTGCGCTCTGGACCAGCTGAACATTTTGCTGTCCAACTAATAGCTGCTGAGCTGGAGACTGTCCTTGAACTCCAAAACTTGGTGCTTGGTTATTGGCCACCTGATAAACCACCTGAGGGCTAGGGGCTCTTGCGTTGTTAGGTGGAGGAATCTGTGGAGCTGGGAGTATAAGCTTACCACCAGGAGTTGAAGGGCCTCGTTTTGGAAGAAGCAGCTGTTTTATCAGACTAGATTCTCCAGACGAAGGCTGACCAACTCCTGCATTAGCTTGCTGTGGCTGAACTTGCATTTGTACCGGTTGTTGTTGCTGGACTTGTACTTGTACCTGTTGTTGTGATGGCGCGGGTGAATGTTGCTGCTGTTGCTGCCTCTTCACGGAAAGCATCTGGCTGACAGTAGGAGGGGGTCCTTGTGACTGAGTAGTAGATGGAGATGACATTACTGTAGGAACCTGGTTATTTGTAACTGGTCCAGGAGACGGTGAGGAAGATGGAGTTATGTTTGGTTGTCCAGTCAACTGGACAGTTTGCCCAGTTGGAAGAGAAGCTGGATTAGTTAGCACAATTTGGTGAATGGCTGGTGCATAAGTTTGACCTTGCTGAGCTGGCTGGCTTACAATCACTACACTTTGTTGGGATGGTGGCGGCTGCTGCTGCATGGGTTGCTGTACCACTGTAGGTGGGACTTGCTGAGAAGGTAGAGGCTTTGGAGCAATATTCTGAAACCCTACCCTAGAAGTTTGTGGATTTTGGACACCAGCAATAGTAACCACCTGCCCAGCTGCAACTTGGAAATTCTGTACTGTAGTGGCAGAAACAATATTGGATGCAGAGGTTGTGACATATTGTTGGGGTGCTATGATGACTGTGTCTTGTTGCTGGTTACCAGCAGAGGGCTGCTGAGATGAAGTTTGCAAAGGTTGTGACGATGTAGTGATTAACTGTTGACCCTGTGAAACTGCTGAAGTGCATGCTGGTAGGTTCTGTACTCTGCCAAATATATGACCCTGAGGTACAGCTTGTTGAATTACCGTAACAGGAGTGCCTGAAGGTATCTGTCCTGGTACCACTGCATGTAGTGGAGACTGTTGTTGAATTACAGGTTGGTGGTGAAGCAATGTCTGAGAACTGACAACAGCAACAGATGGTTGTGGTCCTGCACTGCTGTGATTTTGATTAGAAGCTTGTGCTGCTCCACCTACAGCAATAGTAACAGGAACTGCAGATTGGGAAACCGAGCTCTGTATTACTGTGGCCTTGACTACCTCACAGGAAATTGGAGTTTTATTCTGAATGACAGTCACGGTAGCATTTTGTTGTTGCTGTGTGTGAACTGAAGGATTTTGTGGAATTCTAGAAACAGTCTGTGCCACAGTGTGAACACCTTGAATTGGAAAAGACATCTGTGTTGCTGTCAGATTTGAAGACTGGTTGTTAACTGGGGTCCTCTGAAAATGGTTTCCTACACTTTGTGGTCCATGTGGGATTCCTGTTGACCCAAATAAAATAAAAAAAATCAGAAGTCTGAATGCAAAAATCCAAACCAAACCAAAACAGTCCCACCCCCACACCTCAAAGCAAAACACACAAATATAAAGAATCAAAAATCCCAAATTTGAAATGATCATTACAGCCAAGTGAAGTCGTTTCTAAACTCAGCTATAGCATGTCTGGATTAGTGGTGGACATAAGAGTGGCTTGTCTGGTGACTTGCAAATTTAGGGATTAGGTGTCAAATGCTAGGCAGTATCTACCCAGACACTACTTAGTAACACTATCATCCAACACTATAAAGCATTAAACAAAAAAATTAAACAACTAGTTTCTCAAAACTTCTTTTCACTGAAGTTTGTTTTACTATAGTTTCAGAAGCAACAAAAATGGCTGCCACATAAAATATAATGTAAAAGATAAAGAACCTGCTGGTGAAGGGGACGGAGATACATCAGGAATAGAATCAACCCGGACGACAGGGGTAGCAGAAGTTGGTTGTTGCTGATAGTACATCTGAATGGGAAGTGGTATAGCTCTCCTTTTAACTCCTACTACGTGTATATGTGCCTGCCCGTTGTTATTTGGATCCTCTACTCTCTTCACTGTGTGATTTGGAAAGACAGTTCTGCCAAACACAAACATACAGCTATATACATAACAAAAATTCAGTCCTTTCACAGTGTTATTTTTTTCCCTCTTTCTTTTTATTTTTAGCACATTGACTCTGTTCTGTACGTAGAGAGGACAAAGACAAACATATATACAAAAACTAAGAAGTCAAATACTTCATTGAGTACCTAACTGCAAAATCTAGATCCAGGATACTACTGTTAGTCAGTTAGGGTTCAACCTCTGCCAAAAAGAGAAGGAATGGGCATGGGAAGTCCCCATTCTATTTTTCATACAGAAGAGTATTTTCCAATGGCTAATATTTCGTGACAGCATCTGTTTCTGCAGAGATGCAGCCTGTCATGTGTCTTCTCACCAGAGTGAGATGCTCAGATGCTTTTTTTAGAAGACTACCTCCTTGGGGACTGAGAGGTTCACCAGAATTAGCATTTCCAATGGACAAGAGAAATGAAAACTGTAACCCCCAAAAGCTAAAAGTGGAAGAAATATATGGCCAAACACATACAGCAAGCGCTAACAAAGTCTTTACAAAGAACAAAATAATTGCATTGAACTATCAAACTTTTTTTTTTTTTTTTTTTTTTTTTTTACTTAAAATTCCAAATGCTAACAGATCAGAGCAGTCTTTAAAACTCATTTCAGAGTAGGTATTTCCCTAAAGAAGTCTGAAGTTGCAGATTAGCATTAGGCATCCACAATCTTCTGTTTATTCTTCTATAGACTTTTCACCTTACCGAAGACATTTATAAAATCCAGTTGATGTTAGGATTCCACCTCGAGCTAATTTACTGCAGGTTGAGAGGTATTCAGAGTACATTTCCGCTCGAGAGACTGAGCAATCTGAATTCACCTCAAAATGTGCATTCAACCTAAAAATGAAGAAAGAAAAATAAATGATGAAACACACTGCAACATGGACATTACTTTTTAAAGGGTTGAAACGCTACTGTCTGGCTGAGTAAAGGATTTTGGACAATCAGTAACAACACTGCTAATTTAAAATATTGAAAACAGCATTTTAATGCACTCTCCTATCAAACACCTCCTCAATACAACGTAATTTTGTCTTTCACGATGTAAACCTCAATGCCCAAAGTTAATACAAGGAAAAGCACAAAGATACATGGCAAAAATCGATCACATAACATCCTGTTGAGATTAATATTTACATATATAATATGCAAGACTTAGTAACATATTCAAAAACCAAAAACTTATCTGAGAAAATTTCAGATTGAAAATGTGTTTCAATGAAGTCCCCAGAACAACTTTATATATTCTCTACAAAATTCTACAACTTTAAAAAAAAGAAAAAAAAAAAAACTACATATAACCCACAAATGTTAGAATATCTGGAAATTAACAGCTCAGTTCCTCACTGCCATATAATCCTTAATCATCTGCTCACCCCACCCAACTGTGTCTATCAGTTAAATAAATTATAAATTTAAAGGCTTCAAACTATATCTTTTAAACTTTAGATCAAAAGTCAGATATACTTTAGCACTGCATACTCATTCTCTATCAAAGGTTTCCATCAAAAATTTGCTGACCTTACAAGTCAAAATAAGTTTTTCAGACTGATCTGCTAATCTAGATGTAGTGCAATACACAGGAAAATCAGAGATATAGTAACAACCTTACCCTGAACTACCAGGATCATAGGGGAATAGGAGTGCTACAGAGGCAGAACATTCATCCCTGGAGGCAAGCAGGGTGAAGGCCTCATGTTGTCCTCGAACAACCGGCTCTGGCCAATGCTCCAGGCAATATCAATAAATTCCCAGGGAGCGAAGCAATGTGTGGTTCCTGAAGGACCTCCACAAAAGCACAGCCAACCAAAAAAAAAAAAAAGGATATTTTCCTTAACTGGTAATTTTTATTTCTTTGAGATCCTCTATGCCAGCTCAGAAAGTTGGGAAATAGTTCCTTTCTGACAGCAAATGGAGACAGCAACAACTCTCTACAGAACACCAAAATATCTGCACTGCCATGCAGGCTCAAAGAGTATCAATATATTTTTTAAACTGTCAGCAGTACAATCTATATCACCTGTAGGATTTGAAAAAACACACCGTGTTCTCTATTGTTTAGCATCATCTAAAAGTACTATAACCAGAATGTAACTGGAAATTCTAAAGAGAAAGAAAGCAGATGAGAGAATTTAGTGTTGTCTTCTTTCATAGCCAATACAACCAGGCTATGCCCCCCAAATTTTTCCTACCCATGTGCAGAATGAATTTTGTCATGTGCACCAATACGGAGGTGATGTGTGACATATCACCTTCATATTGGTGCACATAACAAAATTCATGTGATGGGGGTGAGGGCTCCGGCTGGAGGTGCGGGCTCTGGGGTGGGGCCAGGGATCAGGGGCTCAGGGCTGGGGCAGAGTGTTGGGGTGTAGGGGTGTGAGGGTTCCGGCTGGGGAGTGCAGGCTCTGGGGTGGGGCTGGGGATGAGGGGCTCAGGGCTGGGGCAGAAGGTTGGGGTGTGAGGGCTCCGGCGGGGGGCTCCGCCTGGGGGTGTGGGCTCTGGAGTGGGGCCCGGGATGAGGGGTTTGCGGTGCAGGAGGGTGCTCAGGATCTACGGTGGGGAGAGAGGACTCCCCACAGCTCTCTCCCCCGGCAGCAGCAGCACCTGGGCTGTGGGGGAGAGGCGCCTCTCCCCGCTGCGGCAGCTCTGGGGTTGGGGCTGCAGGATAGGTGCTCCTCACAGAGCAGGTCTGGGCCAGGGCTGTGCTGCCTTGGCTGCACCTGGGGCTGCGCCGCCCCAGTAGGTCTGGGCACCCTGTCTGTGGCTGGGTCCGGGCTACTCCGGTCATACCACAGCAGAGCTGGGGCTGTGGAAGGGGCACCCTGTGCCCCGGTCGCAGCAGGTTGGAGACCAGACTAGGTGGGGTGCTGGGGGAGGGGCGCCCCTCCCGCGGCAGGTCCCCAAGCGGGTTCCTTGAGTGCCTGCACGGTGCTAAATAGGCTGCTGCGTGGCTGTGCAGCCTCACACCTTACAGGGAACTTAGAATACTACACCAGTAAACATTATGCCTTTTTTTTTTTTTTGCCAAACTTTTACTATAGTTACAAAAATTGAATCCACATTCTGTGTAATAATGCATAGATATTATGAAAAAAAAATCAATATTCCTGCTTTCTCTAACCAGATTGTCATTAAAAACAGTGTCAGTCTCCCATGACACACACCAGTATCACTGTGACCAATGAATGTCAGAGAAGATGTTCTGTATCTCATAATCTTGATTTGGGAGTTGGTGATTAGACCATGATGTGCACTTACCTTGCAGGGGATCCTTATTCCGGCCCAGTTGGCTTATAATATTAGGGATATTAGTTTTAATACATTGCCCCTCTTTAGCATGTCCTTCTGCTGCTTCCAAGTGATAGCAATATTTCTAAATTCTTTCATTATGACTTACTACCTTCCAACTTCTCTCAGTAAGAGACAGTGACAAAAACTTACTAAGAGATTTTACAGGGGTAAAAACCGCTCCATGTTAGTCTCTTTCAACTGTGTTTGCATTAAAGCTATTTCCCATTCTTCAACTCCAAGAAAAACATTGGAAAAAATATCATGGTTAGTATTATATTTTAGGCTTGTGTACAGGGCCACCTGTTGTTTTATATCTTTTGGTTCATTTCCATTTAGAATTCAGAAAAAGAAAAATAACTATAGAGTACAAAGCACTTTGTTACCTAGCACAGAATCAGACAAAAAATAACCACTACAGATCATTCTGACATTGCGTTGTAAGATTTGTTTAATTACATTTTGTCATCTGATGGTGTTACACAACTGCAGCATAGCACAGTGATTCTGTTGCCTTTTTCTACTTCTTCCACCAAAATATTGTTTTTCCTGTTCCCCAAATCCTGGCTACTGCTGAATAAGAGGTGGCATCTGTGGAATCTTTCTCCGATTTAATTGCCCATTCCTGCCTGCTTGAATGCAAGAGAGACTATTCTGCATCATTCCTTTTTGGTTTTGGGGGCCAGAAAGATTTCAGTGACTTCTTTTCTTCCTTTCCTAGGATAGGAGGTTGGCAGAACAGCAGCATGGGAAGCAGGGGAGACTGATTGCTCACTGTTTGTGCATTATTACTTCATATCTCAGTGGGACTGCTCTACTGTCTAATTCCCAGGCAGAAAGAGTATAGTATAAATATAACCTGTAGAATTCATAGCTGTATACAATGGGCTTCTGAAGAAGCAGGTTTGAGAGGAGGAATACGCAGTTTGAGAGGAGGAATACGCAGATTCCACTTATTTTGGATTATGAAGATTTCAAATACTAGCTGCTATTTTCTAGCTAAAAACTTCTATCTGAGGTTTTCTATATTAACTATATCACTGTAGTATCTAAGCTCAGAGTCTCATCATATGTTAGCATCAACTAGTAATAACTCATATTAATGATACCTCACACAGAGCACAATATAAGTGTCTAACTACAGGCAGGGGCAGAGGAGGCAACTCAGTTGACCAGCTAGGATCTACAACAGAACTACTCCTGTGCAGTCAAAATCTTTGCTTAACTTGTAAGTGAAATGACAGACTTTCAGTGTAGAACCATTCTGCTTCTTGTAAAATGCTCCCCACTTCACTGCAAAGACATTTGTGTATAGATGAATATCTGAATCAATTCAATAACTAGATCCATCTTGTGAATGTATTAACCCATATCATTCCCAGCAAGGGAAACGGGGAGTGTTGGAAGTGGAAGAGTTTCGGGAACTGATCAACCCAAAGACTTAGAATTTGAGCAGACACAAGTATAGGTCAACACCAGTTTGAGGAATCACCCTAGTCCTACTTGAGAGCTACGAGTTGGGGATCAATTCTTTAGACTATTGGATGTACAAACATACATTATAACTAGTAAAAATATTAAACCAAGTATGGGGCGGGGGGTCAGAGGAAAAAAAGGTCTTTCATCTTCCCTGGTTTGTTTGAGTCTCCCACTGATGAAATCCCAGCCTTCCAGAAATCTAGTTTCAAAATTTGAGAAACACTTTCTTGTATAGCTACAGTAGCACAAGATGAAAATACTGTTCAGTTATATAATGCTGCTCTACAGTTTTACAGCAAGACTAGATTTGTAATTGAATTAAATTATATTCTAAAAAAGAGAAAACAACTAGTTTGAAGTATCATGTCAAGTGGCTAATATTTTGTGTTGTTTTTCCTTCTTCCTCAAGAAAGTATTTGAATGGAACTGTATACTTACCACTGGCATGCAAATTTCTCACTGTCTATTTCTACTATTCCTGGTGGTGGAGCAACATGCTGTGCTGCTCTTGATGCTGTGGAAAAGGAAATAAAAAGATAAATTTGCTGACACATAATGATGATTCTTCCTATAAAACTGAACATCTCAGGCAACACAAAGGATCATCTGAAGTTCAGTGGTTTCAAATTAGATTTGAAATTTGTTTTGTATTTTTGAGAGATCTCTCCCCTCACTCTTCCCCCAAAGAAGTTCATTTTGACAAAATTAAATGTTAGGATTAATTAATTACTTACATCTACTGAGAGATTCATAGACACAAAGTATAACTACATACATTTTAAGAACTCCCCACATCCATGTCTTAAAAGGCAATAGCTTATTTATTACTGAATGATCAGATTTGCTTTAAATCAACTCTGTTTAAATGCATGCCAAGTTGTTTCAAAGATGTAATGAGATGTGTGTGAGGACACATCTCCAGCAAGGTTTTTAGCCACTAGTGTAACTGTATTAGTGCAAACTGCTAGTCTAAATGTACTGCACTAGTATAAACCATGACTTGCACACCTGGCTTGAAACTGGTTTTATGATAGGATGGAATGAAGTAATAGGAACCACCAGAGCCATGGACAGTAAGAAGGAACTGAGAAACAAGTTGGTCCACTTCACCCTTCTTCCCCGGGAGGAGGATATGTCAAGGGTATGAGGCCAGGTGCAGATCCATTGACACTGATGGCCAAATACTTCTGATCTCAAGTTCATGAGGCACATGAGCACCAACATACAGACACATACATATAGACAATCACTCAAAGAAGAAAATATTGCTTTTTCTCAAGCTTGGTTGACCCCTCTGTCTTACCTCCTCAATTCTTCCTGCCTGCACAAATATTCTAGCAGCTTATATCCCAGGGTGGAACTAATCAGAACCAACTTGAGTTGACCTTAAAGCAATAAAAATTGACTACATCTTTATGCAAGATTCAAGCATATGACATCAAGATGCTTCAACAGAATAGCAATGCACTCTTGTCCAAGGGTGTTAAATCCTGCCATGTTACTTAATTCTCTTTATAAAAAATGAATTACACTTTCAAATAGGAGACCTAGCCCTGGTGATCCATGCCATCATCATCTCTGTGCTGAACTACTGCAATGATTTGACCACAAAGGCCACACAGAAGCTGCAACTACTGCAAGATGCAGCGGCCTGCCCATACGGCCAGTTCACAGGCAGTCCTGTAAACCTGTGTTACACTGGTGATCACTGACCTGCAATAGGTCTACACAGAGTTCTATATCTGCTTCAAGGTCTTGGCACGAATCTTTAAAGATCTTTAAACATGCTAGGACCTAGCTACCGTAAGTCTCTATCTTCCTGTCTAGCACTCCCATTTATGATTAGTAGGAATCATGCAGCTGATGCAAACGATCAGGGGCATGTCATTCTCAATGGTGGTCCCTTAGCTGTAGTATTCCCTATCATTATTCAGAATACTGAGATGGTCTGGGAACAAATAAGGTTTTCCCAACTACTTTCCCTTAATCTATTTTTCAGTTTATGTGCATCCGAGGTGAGGGGGGATGTGCGCTCATGCACCATGTGCGCAAGCACTTCTTTGCTTAAAGAAAATGCTAAAACATGCTCAGGGCACCATTTTCAAAATAGTAGTAAGTTTAGTATTTCTGAACTAATTTTTTTCCAAATATTAAAATCACATTCCTCGTTGAGGATTATGTTTGAACTTTTAAATAAAAATGCTTTCAAGTTTTCTGAACACATAAAAGTCTCAGTTGTTCTTTAAAAGTAGGCAAGCAACTTGCAACCACTTAAAATTGGATCAGCTGCTCAAGTTAACTTAAAAACAAAACAAAGAAACACCTTCAAGAGCAGACCAAACTTGGAAAGTTTTCACCAAAGGGCAAACTTTTGAAAAAGTTACAAATCATGGGAAAAGAGGACTACAGAATGAAATGTAAAACAACTACTAATGCTGCCTTAAGATATGTTTTGTGAGTAACACAAATACTAAGATTTTAGTTTGCAGTGGGAAATTATTATTTTGTAGAATGAAAATGTGACTGATACTGGGATATAATTATCTCATCCTTCAATGCTTTCCACATTAATTTAACTCTTTCAACCCAAACCGCTAGGTCACCTGGTTCAGTATCATGCAGGTATTTCAGTGTAGTCCTATTAGAGTCAAACATGTTCCATTAAATAAAAAAGCAGTAACTAAAAAGTAAAGTTGTACATGAATGCTTACACTACTTATATGATTAATACAATTTATTCCAGTAACCTGCTTTACAGAGGTGCAGCACATCTATATTTGGAGTTTGCTCCTGTCTAACTACACCAATGTAGTCATATCTAAGCAAAATTCTCTAACGTGGGCAAGGCCTTCAATCAGCTAGCAAAAAATTTGTCAAGATTTTATGGCTCATACTTTTCTGGAGTCAAGTCACTGTGAACTGCAATGTTTTATAAAAAATGGTTTTGAGAAGAAGAATCTGATTAACTGAGAAAGGTTCTGAATGAGTGGGTAATCCAACAAACCACAATGTCTATTAAGTCCAAGAGGGAAAGGGAAAAAATACTAGGAAAAAACTTAAGTTTATATTTAGTCACAGAAATGAAACGGAAGTATTAGAGTCTTTGAGTCTGACCCTGACTTGAATGGGAGTTGCAGCTCACCAACATGTCTCAGGTTTACACCCTTTAGGAGCTTCCGGGAACCACACAAAGGCAGTATGGGCCTTTAAAAAGTGGTACTTTAAGTACTGAGGGGGAAAAACTGGGGGGGGTGGTAATGGAGTTGGATTTTTTTGGCAGGGGAGGAGGGAGTTTTTAAATTTGAACATTTTTAAAAAAATTATTATTTTTTTAAAAGCAGCAACTTATGTCAAGATGTGTATTAGTTATTTCAAAAGATCTACACTTTTCAAATGGCTGAAAGCACTTGACTCTTGGGTCTCCAGTATGAGCCAAATCCTGCAGGTTTTACTTTCACTGAAGTTATGGGAGTGAGGGCAGCAGGACTAGGACCAGCAAGTACACGCTTGATTGTATTATCAGTGGTTTAATTAATGAGAGTGACATTTACATTTGGATTGGATGAGTCACTGTAGATGCCATGATCCAACCATGCCCATAACTTTCTTGATATGCAATGTATACTTGTGAAAAGCACTGATTTAGACATTTTTCTCCTATACTTGCTGTAAGAGGAACCACATAGGTCAGCAGAATGTAATTTTGTATATGAATTTAACAAAAAAATGTCTTGTTAAAAACCCTGTGTGTGTGCGTCAAAAGATACCAAATATCTAGAGTGCAGTTTTGACCCTACTAAAGTCAAAGAGTGCTTTATCATTCACTTCAATGGGGCCAGGATTTCGCTCTGAAAATAGATTTCTACAACTAAACAATATCAAGTACATTCTGAGGTTCTAATGACCTCAACAAAGGATGAACTTTCCTTTAAGTTTTAATTGCAGGTGTTAAACTTTGGCTCACATCACAAATGAAATGTTTAGTGGCTTCAATGCAGTCATGAGAATTTTTTTCAAACTTCATTTCTATGATTCCATTAGATCTGGTAGCCCATTTTCCTAGAATTTGACCCAAACACTAACTGAGAACATATTTTACATACTGCCACCTACTTACTAGTCACACAGAATATAACACAAAATGGACTTGCTACCTCTCTGTGAGTTGTAGATATTTTGTTGACATGCAAATGAACAGGTTAATTTTAGATAAAAATGTGTAACATATTCATTGTGTACATTTTCAAGACTGACAGCGTTGAAAAATGTTAAGACTCTTTCCATGTTACTTCAGAGTGTTTTCATGTAATGACCAATATTGTTCCAAATATTTATTCAATTAGAAAAAGAAAAAGATTAACTTAACATCCATTTTGCCAGCAACAATACTAAAAATATGCATGTCTGATTTGACATATTGAAGCACAAGTAAATCATTAAATTACACACAGCTATATGACTATACACATGCACGCAATTATATAGCTACAGATAGAAAAACAGATGGATAGTCACATATGCTATAAAGAATGTTCTACAGAAATACAAAAGGATGTTCTCCTACAATAGCACTAACCTGGGACAGCTGTTGCATGGGCCTGTGAGGAAACATGCTCCACCGCCTGTGGCCTGATTTCAGATACTTGATGGTTGGAGCTCTGATGTTCAATGAGTTTTACAGCAGTAAGTGCATCAGGTCCAAACATCTGGATGTCCATAGAAACCAGACATACTAATGTATCTAAAACATTAAATGCAAAACCAATAACGATATTACAACAAAACGAATATGAGTGTTTGGTACTGAACACACTGATTTGAATTAAACCTGACACTTACTGAAAGAAAAACAAACCCTCACATATTTCTGTGGATTTCTACATAATATTTTTCATGGCATATAAAGCCGATATATAATGCAAAATCCTGACCTGCTTTGGTCTCTATTTTCATTAATACTCTGAGAAAATAAAAATTCAGTTATGTAAATATGCGGCAACAATATGCACATAATATACAGTAACTCCCCACTTAACGTCCTCTCGCTTAACATTGTTTTGATCTTATGTCCCTGCTCCATTACTGAACATGCCCCATTTAAAGTTGTGCAATGCTTTGCTATAACGTCGTTTGGCTGCCTGCTTTGTACACAGCTGGCAGCCCCGCTATCAGCTCCCCTACGCCCCTCCCACAGCGCCTCCCACCAGCCGGCAGACCACGCAGATCAGCACCTTCCCCCTCCTCCCCCCGTCTCCTGCCAGCGACAATCAGCTGGCTTGCGGCGTTCAGGAGGGAGGGGGAAGGAGCACAGGCAGGAGGCAGGGGAGGGAGCGGGAGCCTGCACGCCATGTCCTCGCTCCTCCCCGCTCCCTCCTGAATGCCACAAGCCAGCTGACTGCCGCGGGCAGGAGGCAGGGGAGGGAGGGTGAAGGAGTGAGGACACCGTGTGCGGAGTAAAGGGGGAGTGGGGTGGGAAGAAGAGGCGGGTTAAGAGTCGGGGCTTGGGGGAAGGGGTGAAATGGGCGGGATGAGGGTTGAGCCCCCCCTTCTTCCCCCCAGTGCTTGCAAAGTAGGGGAAGCTGCCACTGCTGCTGCACAACGTGCTTCTCCTAGTCTACAGCACCTTCAGCCTCCTTGCCTGCCTCATTGTCTCCAGTGCCAGTGGGCTGTGCCTGTGTGGGGTAAGACGGGGGCACCTTCCAACTATAGTACCGTGCTGTACTGTACTGTACAGCAAAAAAAAAAAAATTTCCCTGGAACCTAACCCCGCTATTTACATTCATTCTTATGGGGAAATTGGATTCACTTAACACCATTTCACTTAAAGTCACATTTTTCAGAAACATAACTACAATGTTAAGTGAGGAGTTACTGTACAAACACATACATTCTCTAAACTCTGACAAAGTAAAATTTTTGAATCCCTGAATGTGACACTGTGTCAATTCTTTTTCCTCAACAAATAAACTAATATGAGATTTTGTTTTGCTTCTTCCTCACCTATGCTCTTGTCTACTTTAGCAATCTTTGTGCAGGCCACTTCTCCCATTTCTGTGAGCATGTATAGCACTTCGAGTGCTGAGATTACAAGCAGCACATCTGGTAAAGTGAGATGACATATTATCTCTTTGTAGGATTCTTGATCCACATATTCACAAATTAATACACCATTATCTTCAGCTTTACAAAGATTCCCCAAGATTTCCATGCCTGAAAAACAAATATAGAACAGTATTAAACAGCCAAAAATCATTCTCTTAACTGTTTACAAAAAATTAGCAGTCTAAGACCTTACCTCTCATTTTTAAGAATCTATCCCTTGCCATTAGGCATTTTGTAACAGTGTGAAACATTAGATGAGTAGTTTTGAAATCAACAGGGTCCAACAGAAGCTGAGAGAAGGGAAAAAACATTATTTAAGCTGCAGTCCACGTTGTACATACAGTCATAATAGTTACAGTTCTTAAATTTGCATACCAAATTCAATGCTCAAAAGTCTTTATATGTTGGAATATGTTGTCACTTGTGTGAGCACGTAAGACTGTGCTTTAAATGCCTAGAATTCTTTATTATTATTTTTTAAATTGCATTAACCCTTTTCTCTTCTGAAGTATTTGGGAAGAGGCTCTGAACTTCTCTTTGTTCTTTGAGTCTTTACAGTAAGGAAAATAACTGAATTCCTAGGCTGTCATCAGGATGGATATGAATGTTTTCCTGAGCCCTGAGAAATAGTAGCAGTGATTAGGGATGAATTTCCCCCTGCGGCTTTCACCATCCTTTGTCCTGTTTGTACAACACCTAGTACAATGGGGTCCTGGTCCATGGCTTGGGTCCCTAGGCACTATGATAAATTCTGCTACTACTACCACCACTACTGCACTCTCAAAGGCCCTCCCACACACACCAGGACCACGCAGATATCCATGAAAACACCATCCTAGTCAGAGTTCTATCAGTAGCTGAGCACTACAGTGTCTCCTTCCCTGCTATTTACTCATTACAGGATTTCAATATATACACAATATCAAACTTTATATTTATCAGTGGTGTATAATGCCATAAAATGGATTGAGTTGGCCTGTTACTGTTTCTTCTTACATCTAAATATCTTTAAAAAGAAAAAGTCTCCCTCACTGATGATATACCCATGTGTATGTGACCTTCCCAAAGTCCCCCTGGTTTTCTCATACTCATTATTATAACCAGTGTACTGATACCTATTATCTGGTGACACAGGAATTCTTGTACTGTCATAGTGGAGTTATGATTTATAAAGTATAACCTGTATGAATATTTTTCATTTTTAAAGTAATTCCCCGGTGCCCTGGAATTTCAATTGAAAATCATAGATGATTTGAAGGATCACATGCCCCCACACAACTCCATTCCCTCACATGTCTGTGCTTAGGCAAATTGGGGGCCCCACTCTACATCTGATTCCTAGCCTCGTGCATTCTGTTGAAATCTATTATTTGCAAATTCAAAGCACTTATTCACTACTACTTCAAATAAACACACAAAAAATAATTAAATTTAAGACATCAGTCAAGCTACTTAATACTAAAGTAGCACCTTCTCCAAAGTATATTTACCTCTGCTGCAATATTTCCTAGTGTGTCAAGCCCCAATTGTCTTAGAGAAATAAAATGACTATGAGCAGAGAGTAGCAGGAACCGAAGACAGGTACGATTAGCTGCCAAAAGTTTAACGTTTCCCTCCTCAAAAGAAAGATTTCGTAATATCACTGCAATCTGAAGTACCCGCTGCCCTTCAATATCATTAATGCCCAACTTGCGAGGTGGATGAAATAAGGATTCCCATATCCATTCTTCTGATGGAACATCTACAAAAGAAAAAAATCAACTTTAGCTATTCCTTTTCTATATTTACCAGAACTTATCTAATCAGTTTATTCAAGACATCTCACCTTGAGATTTGTTTCGGTCAGAAATGAGGTCACGTACTTCATTATCCTCGACAATATCCTTCCAAAACTGAGAACAGAATAAAAAGTAAAACTGAATTTCTAAAGTGTGATGTTTCCTTTAAAAACACATTTGTTTTCTCTTCCGCATCTTTAAAATATTCACAAATGGTTATGGATGTGTTTATCACCATTCCATCCCTTGAAAAAAATCCTCTTCCCATTCATGTCAGTTACTATTGCATCTTAAAGATGATCTCTGTATAAATAATGGTACATTCTTCACTCCAGAGCTGAAACGTATAATGTTCAATATATTACAGCTGCTTTAAAGTAGTCTTCCTGCCATCCTTCCAAGACACCAAAGGTACTCCATCCACAATCAACCAACAGGATCTGAGACCTATTCCTATTCCACCACAAGGAATTCAAAGTACTTTACAAATTAAGGGCCTGATCTGCAAACCTTTACTGTGTGGCTAGTCCGACTACAGTCAAGATTAATCATATGATCAAGGATATGCAGGATCAAGCTCATAAGCTAATAAAATATATAGGAATCACTTAATTCACTACTAAAATATAGCTGTCTCTTAGGTGAAATGCAACAGCTTTATCATCACAGAGCAAAACCCAGGAAACAATTTAGGACAAGAAACGAAAATTGTTATAGCCAGATTAATTATAGGAGAATTTTTGGTACACAGCATAATTACCCAAACTAGACTGTGACCATGATACTAAGGTTCACACCCCTACCCTCTTGAAAATGCTATGATTTGTTATGTTTACCTGGATTGAGGAAGGGTTTGCACACTAAACACATCTAAAGTGCTTTATACAAATATTCAGTAAGTTTCTATGACAGGCCAGCAGCTCAGTTTTATGTCACATTTGAAAGATGACATCTCACGCTGAACAATGCCTCCAAATATCACACTGGGCACTTTGACACAGGAGTTTTACCTCTCATTTGAACATCTTGAATTATTGAAATTAAAGAGACAGACCAGATTAGAGCAAATTCAAACTTTATACTGCTGGGAACAAAAAGGTTTTTCATTCGAAGGAAATTTCTCTTCTTAATCCTGATGCTATCAGCAATATTCACAGAAGTGTGGGAGTATGTCTACACTGGCAGAGTTACATCGCCGTCAGTTACAGCGCCACTCAGAGACTGCAGAAGGGAAACTGCTGTTGTGTGTTCACACTGTCAGCTACCTGTGCAATAGCATGTTCACACTTGTGGCACTTGCATCGGTATTCGAAGTGGTGCACTCTGGGCAGCTATCCCACAGAGCATCTCTTCCTCTTCTGCCGCTAAGAGTTGTGGGAAGGCGGAGGGGGTCCCAGGGCATCCTGGGTCCTGTCCCAATGCCGCGTGATGCATTGATTCATATCGCAGCAATCCCTGTGCTTCCGTCCACATTTGGTGCCATCTTTCAATGGTTTGTGTACTGCACGCTCTGCCTCTTTGGTCTGCAAAAATGGATCCCACACTGTTGACCAATATGCTGCTCACTCTCACTAACACGTCACGAGTGGCAGTGGAGTTATACCTTCAACTACAAAGGCAAGAGGAGTTTGACATTGATCTCGCCACGAGTAGTATCTACGACACAAGATTGCTTTGGCATTCACGGAGGTGCTGACCACAGCGGAACACTGTTTTTGGGCTCGGGAAACAAGCACTGAGTGGTGGGATCACATCGTCATGCACCTCTGGGATGACTAGCAGTGGCTGCAGAACTTTCGGATGAGGAAAGCCACATTCATGGGACTGTGTGATGAGCTCGTCCCAGCCCTGTGGCACAAGGACACGAGAATGAGAGCTGACCTGTCGTTGGAGAAGCACAAGGCGATTGAACTGTGGAAGCTGGCTACTCCAGACTGCTACTGATCAGTCACTAACCAGTTTGGAGTGAGAAAGTCGACCATTGGACTCGTGTTGACGGAAGAGTGCCGGGCCATTAATCGCATCCTGCTCCAAAAGACCGTGACTCTGGGCAACGTGTGTGATATTGTGGATGGCTTTGCACAAATGGGCTTCCCTAACTGCGGAGAGGCGATAGGTGGCATGCATATTCCAATTCTGGCACGAGACCACCTAGCTACCGAGTACATTAATCGGAAGGGGTATTTTTCTATGGTTCTCCAGGTGCTTGTAGATTACCGTGGGCGTTTCACCGATATTAACGCAGGCTGGTCAGGAAAGGTGCATGACTCACGCATGTTTCGGAACACTGGCTTGTTCAGGAAGCTGCAAGCAGGGACTTTCTTCCCGGACCAGATGATCACCGTAGGGGAAGTCGAAATGCCCATTGTGATCCTGGGAGACCCTGCCTACCCCTTAATGCCGTGGCTTATAAAGCTATAGATGAGGCACCTTGACAGCAGCAAGGAGCGGTTCAACAATAGGCTGAGCAAGTGCTGAATGACTGTTGAGTGTGCTTTTGGCCGTTTAAAGGCCCACTGGTGCTGCCTATATGGGAGGCTGGACCTGGCCAATGACAATATTCCTATGCTTATAGCCGCAAGCTATACGCTCCATAATATTTGTGAGGGGAAGGGTGAAAGCTTCACTCAGGGCTGGACCACTGAGGCTCAGCGCCTGGAGGCTGAATTTCAACAGCCAGAGACCAAGGCTATTAGTTGGGCGCAGAGCGGAGCCATAAGGACCAGGGATGCCTTGAGGCAGCAATTTGAAGCTGAAAGCACTAATACTTGTTGCTATGCTTGGGAGTGCAGTGCCTGTAATGCTAGGAGGTGATTGTGATTGGTGCAGACGATGCACTATGAAGGTTTAAGAAAACTGCCTGTTGCTTTGCAGGGCTCTGTTTGCTTTCAATTAATGGAATAAAGATTACTTTCAAACCAAAACAATTCTTTTATTAAAAAACAACATGCTGAGGAGATAGACAAACAAAAAAACACATCAGCACTGTGTGGGTGGGCAAAGGAAGGATCCCAGGAGAAGGTGGGGTCCCAGGACAGTTAAAAATTTGTGTAAGTCCAGGTATCATATGCAACCTTGAAATCCGTGCAAGCTGCATGGACACTTTTGAAAGGCACCATAATAGAGGCTCAACTTAAATGTATATCCCAAATTAAAAAATATAATAAAAGTACTATAAAAGAGCCACCGTGGCTTAACAACCATGTAAAAGAAGCAGTGAGAGATAAAAAGGAATCCTTTAAAAAGTGGAAGCCAAATCCCAGTGAGGTAAATAGAAAGGAGCATAAACACTGCCAAATTAAATGTAAAAACGTAATAAGAAAAGCCAAAAAGGAGTTTGAAGAACAGCTAGCCAAAAATTCAAAAAGTAATAACAGAATGTTTTTTAAGTACATCAGAAGCAGTAAGCCTGCTAAACAACCAGTGGGGCCCCTGGACGATCGAGATTCAAAAGGACCACTTAAAGATGATAAAGTAATCACAGAGAAACTAAATGAATTCTTTGCTTCAGTCTTCATGGCTGAGGACGTTAAGGAGATTCCCAAACCTGAGCTGTCTTTTGTAGGTGACAAATCTGAGGAATTGTCACACACTGAAGTGTCACTAGAGGAGGTTTTGGAATTAATTGAGAAACTTAACAGTAACAAGTCACCGGGACCAGATGGCATTCACCCAAGAGTTCTGAAAGAACTCAAATGTGAAATTGCGGAACTATCAACTATGGTTTGTAACCTGTCCTTTAAATCAACTACTGTACCCAATGACTGGAAGATAGCTAATGTAACGCCAATATTTAAGAAGGGCTCTAGAGGTGATCCTGGCAATTACAGACCGGTAAATCTAATGTGAGTACCTGGCAAATTAGTTGAAACAATAGTAAAGAATGACAGGCTTCAGAGTAGCAGCCATGTTAATCTGTATCCGCAAAAAGAAAAGAAGTACTTGTGGCACCTTAGAGACTAAAATTTATTTGAGCATAAGCTTTCGTGAGCTATAGCTCACTTCATCGGATGCATGCAGTGGAAAATACAGTTGGGAGATTTTATATACCCAGAGAACACGAAACAATGGGTGTTACCATACACACTGTAACGAGAGTGATCAGGTAAGGTGAGCTATTACCAGCAGGAGAGAAAAAAAACCTTTTGTAGTGACAATCAAGGTGGGCCATTTCCAGAAGTTGACAAGAACGTCTGAGGAACAGTAGGGGAGAAAAATAAACATGGGGAAATAGTTTTACTTTGTGTAATGACACATCCACTCCCAGCCTTTATTCAAGCCTAATTTAATGGTGTCCGGTTTACAAATTAATTCCAATTCAGCAGTCTCTCGTTGGGGTCTGTTTTTGAAGTTTTTTTGGTTGTAATATTGCGACTTTTAGGTCTGCAATCGAGTGACCAAAGAGATTGAAGTGTTCGCCGACTGGTTTTTGAACGTTATAATTCTTGATGTCTGATTTGTGTCCATTTATTCTTTTACGTAGAGACTGTCCGGTTTGGCCAATGTACATGGCAGAGAGGCATTGCTGGCACATATCACATTCGTAGACGTGCAGGTGAATGAGCCTCTGATAGTGTGGCTGATGTGATTAGGCCCTATGATGGTGTCCCCTGAATTGATATGTGGACGCAGTTGGCAACGGGCTTTGTTGCAAGGATAGGTTCCTTGAGTTAGTGTTTTTGTTGTGTGGTTGCTGGTGAGTATTTGCTTCAGGTTGGGGGGCTGTCTGTAAGCAAGGACTGGCCTTGTAAAAGAATAAAATTGTAAATGAAAGAATAAAATTGTCAGACACATAGAAGAACATAAATTGTTGCGCAAAAGTCAATATGGTTTCTGTAAAGGGAGATCATGTCTTACTAATCTAATAGAGTTTTTTGAGGGGGTCAACAAATATGTGGACAAGGGGGATCCAGTGGACACAGTGTACTTAGATTTCCAGAAAGCCTTTGACAAGGTCCCTCATCAAAGGCTCTTATGTAAGTTAAGTTGTCATGGGATAAAAGGGAAGATTCTTTCATGGATTGAGAACTGGTTAAAAGACAGGGAACAAAGGGTAGGAATAAATGGTAAATTCTCAGAATGGAGTGGGGTAATTAGTGGTGTTCCCCAAGGGTCAGTCCTAGGACCAATCCTATTCAACCTATTCATAAATGCTCTGGAGAAAGGGGTAAACAGCGAGGTGGCAAAGTTTGCAGATGTTACTAAACTGCTCAAGATAGTTAAGACCAAAGCAGACTGTGAAGAACTTCAAAAAGATCTCACAAAACTAAGTGACTGGGCAACAAAATGGCAAATGAATTTTAATGTGGATAAATGTAAGGTAATGCACATTGGAAAAAATAACCCCAATTATACATGATGGGGTTAATTTAGCTACAACTAATCAGGAGAAAGATCTTGGAGTCATCGTGGATAGTTTTCTGAAGATGTCCACGCAGTGTGCAGTGGCAGCCAAAAAAGCAAACGGGACATTAGGAATCATTTAAAAAGGGACAGAGAATAAGACGGAGAATATCTTATTGCCCTTATATAAATCCATGGTACACCCACATCTTGAATACTGCGCACAGATGTGGTCCCCTCATCTCAAAAAAGATATACTGACATTAGAAAAGTGCAACTAAAATGATTAGGGGTTTGGAACGGGTCCCATATGAGGAGAGATTAAAAAGGCTAGGACTTTTCAGCTTGGAAAAGAGGAGACTAAGAGGGAATACGATAGAGGTATATAAAATCATGAGTGGTGTGGAGAAAGTGAATAAGGAAAAGTTATTTACTTGTTCCCACAACAATGGTTCTCCCCAGCCCCCAGTGACAGCAGAGTGGCGCAGGAAAGTTACCCTTAATGGGGCAAGAAACAAAGCAACTCTGCCAAAGAACCTGTGGCAGCAAATTGCCCAGTATCTCCATGAGAGTTTCGTGGAGATCTCTGAGGCAGATTCCTGTGAAGTGAGGGAGTCAATCAACAGTCTGTTCTGCCGCTCAGATTAGGCATGTGGTGGTACATGCATCATGCAGACGCAAGCCTGCTTTCTGCAACCCTCCTGCCCCCAACAATTCCTTCAGTGGTACCCAAAATCAAAGCCACTTACCAGGGGCTTCCTCTCCTGTTTGCGCTTCACCAAGATCTGACAGCTGTGACTGGCTAGCCTCCTCCAGGGTAGAGAAGAGCTCCTGGCTGCATGCATCTCTGACCTCTGAGTCATCCTCTGCCTCTAGGTCCCCCTCCTCATGCAAGATTTCCTCCTCCTGGCTCGGTCCACTCTCAACTGGCATGTGAGCCACCGAAACCTCCACAGTGGACTTCGCAGTGGAGGTGGGGTCACCACCAAGTATTGCGTCCAGCTCTTTGTAGAACCGGCGGCTCGTGGGCGCAACACCATTGCGGCAATTTGCCTCCCGCGCCTTGTGGTACGCATTCCACAGCTCCTTCCCTTTGACCCCGCACTGCAGTGTGTCCCGGTTATAGCCCCTTTCTGTCATGCATCGTGAAATCTGTCCATAGGTATCATAATTCCTATGGCTGGAGCGCAGCTGGGACTGAACAGCCTCCTCTTCCCATATGCTGATGAGATCCAGCAGCTCGGCATTGCTTCAAACAGAGGATCGCCTGGTGCATGGAACAGGCATGGTCGCCTGGAAAGATGCGCTGAGACCACTGCGCGTGTCACCGAACAAACAGGAAGGGGACTTTCAAGGAATTTAAGGGGTGGTCACCTTAGGGCAGAGCAGTAGAGTTCAAACCAATGACCAGAGAGACGAGAACAGGTATTGTGGTACACCTACAGGAGGCCAATCGTAGCGCTGTAATTGACCAGGGTATCTACACTGGCACCATAGCGCTGCAGCCCCGGTGCAGAAAGATGTACACCTCTCGTTGGGGTGGTATTTTACCATGCTGCAACTGCGCAGTTTCTGCGCACTAAGTAGCTTGGCAGTGTGTACACCTCAGCTGTTAAACCGCAAAAAGCTGCTTTACTGCGCAGAAACTTGCCAGTGTAGATAAGGCCTTAGGCGTGAAATTAAACCTCTAAGAGAATGAAACGTCTATTGCAATCATCACTTTGAGCTAGAGGGGGCCCCTTTTAAAGAGCCTGAGACACTCAAGGAAGAGGGGTTTTGTCATGTTTAAAAGATGTGCGCAAAACCAGATTGCCTTGAATTTCACTTGTCAATGCAATATTCCCTTTTTGATGTTACTCTATTGGAAAGTGATGAAGAGGGTAAACATGCAAATTTCACTGGTAGGAAGGAAAGGAAGATGATCTTAGAATCATGCCAGAGACTTACTCCTTTAATTTCTCTAGTGTTTGTATTTTTAAAAACATGGAATAGGTGGTGTATCTTCAAATGCACATCTTCAACCTTAATTTGAAAGTCTTTGGAAAGGCCCAGAGAACTAAGCCAATTAGGAATGCAGGGTTACTGCTGTTGCCAGTGCTCTTGCAGTGATACCCAAAATCATAAGATGCTCTCACAGTGCCATAGCATTAGTTAGACTAACCGTCCAACAATATGCTCTTGGTTTCTTTAAAATATTCAGGCTAAAAGTCCCAAAGGAAGCACTCTCAGATTTAAAAAATGTATCTATCTAATGCAGTTGGGTAATTTGAAGTTATAGAAGCGTAGACTTTCTGCCCAGAGGTAAATCATCCTGGACTCTGTCATGAGGTATGGAACAAGAGGACTTGGCAATTTGTTCTCTCTGCAGAAGCTGACATCAATGACATCTTGGCATAGGCTTATTAAAAAATACTAAAACTCTAACACTTGGTACAATTGATGAGCTTTTTAAAAATTATTTTTAACCACAGTAGGTACTGAAGTTGAGGCAAAATATCAATACATTGCAGGAGCAGGGCAGCCGTAAGTAATGGGCAGTGCAATCTCAGCCTTTTGACAAGGATATCAAATAACATCAGCATTTTCTCCTGAAACAATATCATTTTCAAATCCAACTTTTTCACCAATTAGCCCCATGTTCCTGGAACTGCCAAAAAACATTTGGTGGTGACACAAAGGCATCATAACACTGTCATCGGGGGGCAATGATGAAGGACAAATTCATCCACACATTCCTCTTTATAATATGTATCTAATAAATCCCCCAATGCTGGCTAGAGGAAATATTAAGCACCCCAAGGAAAGATCAGAGCTGTCTCTTGAGGTCATTTAAGTGAAGGACAATTGGCAGTATGTCTCTCTGATGACTTCTTTAACGATGTTGCTACTATATAAAGGGCTTGTATCACTTCATACCAGGATACAGGTAAAGCCAAAGATGAAGGCTCCTAGCGTTCTCAGAATAAGGAGAACAGCTGAAGTACATAGCCTGAAAGAGGTCTGTCTGATTCTAAAAACCCCAGAATAAGGATGAAATTCACCTCAGTTGGGGCCTGAGCCAACCTTAAAGATGACACTTCAGAACCAAAGGAACATCTCTCTTAGATAAAGGAGGCTAGTGACAGACAACACTGGCTGTCAGGTCTAGTGAAACACTTTATTCTCCAGAACAGACTAAAGCAGGAGCGCCCTCTCAGAAGCTCAAGTGAGAGAGCCACAAAGGCACTAAGAGTCTTTCACCTGGACAGCCTATAAGAGCTGAGGCATCTGTTGTCAGAATAGAGGCATTAGGCACTCAAACTTATTAGGCATTTCACAACGTAGAATAATAGAATCATAGAAGATTAGGGTTGGAAGAGACCTCAGGAGGTCATCTAGTCCAACCCCCTGCTCACAGCAGGACCAACCCCACCTAAATCATCCCAGCCAGGGCTTTGTCAAGCCAGACCTTAAAAAGCTCTAAGGATGCAGAGATTCCACCACCTCACTAGGTAACCCATTCCAGTGCTTCACCACCCTCCTAGTGAAATAGTGTTTCCTAATATCCAACCTAGAGCTCCCCCACTGCAACTTGAGACCATTGCTCCTTGTTCTGTCATCTGCCACCACTGAGAACAGCCTAGCTCCATCCTCTTTGGAACCCCCCTTCAGGTATCAAATCCCCCCTCGTTCTTCTCTTCTGCAGACTAAATAAGCCCAGTTCCCTCAGTCTCTCCTCATAAGTCGTGCCCCAGACCTCTAATCATTTTTGTTGCCCTCCACTGGACTCTTTCCAATTTGTCCACATTCTTTCTGTAGTGGAGGGCTCAAAAGTGGATGCAATACTCCAAATGTGGCCTCACCAGTGCCAAATAGAGGAGAATAATCACTTCCCTAGATCTGCTGGCAATGCTCCTACTAATGCAGCCCAATATGCTGTTAGCCTTCTTGGCAACAAGGGCACACTGTTGACTCATATCCAGCTTCTTGTCCACTGTAATCCCCACTGTAAACTTCTGACTTTCATATCCAAGAACTCATTCAACTCTGACTTTTAGCTGGATCAATAAACTTCAAATGCTTCATAGCTTACACTGTTCTCAAGGAAAAGATGTCAGTACCTCAATATCAACCAGCTCCACCTATGCCAAGTCTCTGGCTCTAGGAGTGCTTGGAACTGAGCAATTTGCAAGACCTGATTTAAGAATCTTGGTCTTTGTCTAGATTAGGAAAAGAGGTTGAGATTAAATTGGGGTTAGCCACCACATTAGTACACAATGTGCATTACTTACTTACTTATTAACTGTCATTGTGGGAAACATGATAGGAGAAGTGAATGATGACCCTATCAAAATAAATATTTGCAACTGGCAGAACAAGTAATGGACAAACCAACATTTACAAAAGAAAACCTGAACAACAAGAGCAAGAAGAGAGCACAGATCTACATAAGCACCATTTTGCTAATTTTAAAAAAGTATAAGCAATCCAAAAAAGAAAAGAACAAGCATGCAACCTCCTGCTCTTGCCAACACAATACATTTGTTGTGAGTCAACAGAACAACAGGAGAATTGGGACGTTTAAAAATACCCTTAATTTTAAATTTTAAAATACCCTCATTTTATATACAGAAGCATAGCTGCTATATGAAATAAATAACTTCCTGTGGTGGGATCAACCAACTGCTTAAAATAAGATTCTATGAAAAAAAATAGACTATTGGAATATATAGTTATTTTTAGATGTAGTATTAGTTTATGGCATACCTTCAAAAGTGTTTTACAGTAGTGTGGTACTTATACACCATGTAACGTTTATAAATAGATCCTTGGAGCACATCCAAGTTTCTTATTAGTAAACCTTATTGCAACTATGTTGGTTCTACTTAACACCCAATTAAGAGAGTTTATTAAAACCATCTGTCTTCATATACTATAATTATTTAAGATGATGTAATTAACAAACATATAATAAATTATAATTCAATATAATTTCAAATGTTTATATATCTAGACATAGCATTTGATGTTGTTCTTCATTAACTATTACGCAGACTGCCTCAGTTTTAGGGGATAGCAAAACCAGAAAAGCTAGCAACTTTTGAATAAAAATTTCCAAGTATAATATTTCTGGACGTCTGTCTTACAGAAAAGGTGAACACAAAGACCACGAAGCACAATTTTTGACACTTAACCTTAGTATACTTTAATATACTTCCAAGTTCCAATCATAAAAAATAATGCTTATTTTCTTTATTCTCAATTTTATTCTTTTGGGAGAATCCATCTATTTGTATTTTAGCAATAATAAAAATTTAATGGGCATTACTGTTACCCAATTTGGCCCAACATCAAAGTTTTGTAAAAACTAGCTTAACACAATATACAAACATAAAAATTCCTCTGCCATGTTCGTAATGCAAACATTGCTGCATTCAGCTGAAGTATTAAAAAAAAAAAAAAACAAGAATTTGAGCAGAAACCAGACCATAAACTGAAGTGGAACTAACTAGTCTAATCGCCCCCCGCCGCCCATTTCTGTCACCTGGAAATAAACAGCAAATATGAGCAAAATAAACCATATTTTAAAATTCTTCCAATTTGAATAATACAAGTTATTTGAAACCTTCTTAAGGAAATCTGTTGTGTTATATTAACATGATAGGCTTCAGAGTAACAGCCGTCTTAGTCTGTATTCTCAAAAAGAAAAGGAGTACTTGTGGCACCTTAGAGACTAACCAATTTATTTGAGCATAAGCTTATGCTCAAATAAATTGGTTAGTCTCTAAGGTGCCGCAAGTACTCCTTTTCTTATTAACATGATAGAATCCCCTCAAGCAAACAATGAAATGTCAAATCCCTTTCAAATATACTATATTACACGCTACCAAGCGCCAAACAAATCTAGGACACAGAGGAAGTATTTACACATAATAGAAGTGTAGCCAGAAGTAATTTTGCTACATATTAATATAGCATACCATGCCCTCTAGTGGAAAAAAACAAAAATGTTGTGTGCAAACCTAGCTACTATAATGTAAACTCCTAATTGAATCAAAGTTGTCCAGAGCTTCCAGCATCCCTTAAACTTTCCCTAGGCTTCCAATGTTTCTGAATCACCAGCACATTTTCATAATCTATAATATTTCTTTGCTGATTCCAGTCCTTAATAACTCCAGCATTGTTTTCTCTTGCCAAATAAGTTAAAGGGCTTGATTAAAAAAATTCTATAATCTTTGTCTATTCTACAACCCACACTTCCTTTTTCTTAATGCTTTTCTTCCTTCTTACCCCCAAGTTTTATCACAAATATCCTTGATTTAGTATTCTACTGTATTTTCTTGAAAGCAATAAACTGGAAAGTAGTTCAAAGTCACATTCTGGAACAACTTATGTGGAAACCATTTTGATGCTTTAAGAGACTTAGACTTTGCTACTGGCAGTGCACAGTTAAAAACAGTTTCATAATTTCAAAATTACCTTAACAAAATCTCTATCAGTTTTCTCCTTCCATTCGTCTCCAAATACAGTAGAAAATGATCCTAAAGCTTTAAGCATAAAAAAAAACCATTAGTAAAAATGAGCTGAACATTTTCATTTGATTTTCTACCAACTGACAATGGAAATAAAGATTCAACAATACTATAGACCACTCAGAAGTTTTCTTTTTTCTTAGAGTAATTTTGCAGTAAGATGTAGTAAACCACTGTAATCGCTGTTGCAAAACACTCAACTGACTGCTGTTGCAGTACTACAGTTTATTAAGGCTCAAGAAAATATTTGAATGGTCTAAACTTTGTGTACCCTTGCCTTGTACCTTAGAGTCATGACATGCTTTTCTAGAATTTTTTTGACAAAAGTATGAAGTGGTTTCTTAGTTTTAAATCTCATGTCAGCAACTAGTTTTTGCTTGTACATGGTAAAGAGTAAAGATGTTCCCAGCTGTTTAGCATGGTACCTAGGCAAAACTTCTCTTGAAGCTTTCAAGAAGCCAACACAATGGCTAGACAACACTACCACTTACTAAAATATTAGTATTTTATATGGAAGCTTTATGGTAATTCCTGGCTGCTTTGGGGGAACCAGCAAGTAATATTACATCAAACTTTCTGGCCTATCACTCCTTGAAAGCAGCAAAGAGTAGTTCACAGGATTTCCCTTGACAGGAAAATAACTGTTTTGCATCTTGGAAGTCTGCGATTAGTGTCAATATGAAGCTGTATAAAACAGTATTTGGTTCACAGTATATTTTTATTGTGAAAAATTGTTACAATTTTCAGCTGAAAATTACGAAGCAGCATTTGACATCTTATAGAATCCAAGACCAAGGCTTCTACAGCATTTGGCATGCAAGGCCTAATTAAATATTTTGAGGATACAAACAAGTTCTTTAAAACAATCCTACTGATAAGATGGGAAACAAGGTTTTGTATTCCCATCATGTTCTTAGGTTACATAACAGAACTTAAACTTAAAATGAAACACTAATGTTAAAAAACTGAGACAGTACTCCTGAAAGAGAGAGGTTGTCCTAACACGTGCAAGATAAGAGTTATCTCAAACTTTTAAACTGGAATAAATCCTAAGAGGTTAACAAAATTGAAAAAATATAACTAGAAATGTTATATCACAAAAAAGAGAATTAACACAATTCACAAACTACGATGAAAACTATACATATGCTTAAATATTACTCTGATTAATAATAAACCTTGCACTATAGAGACATGAAATCTTCCGAAACCTCATAACTTTAAATAAAATTCACCAGCTATCACTTATTCACACTGGAAATTGTTGTCACAAAATTAAAATTAAAATATTTGTACAGAAACTTTAAATAGTTACAAACTTCTCATATTCAATCACTAAATCTAACAAATTCACCATTATTGTGCTGTGATAGTGCACAAATGCCACATTCAGGCTTTGAGCCCCATTTTTCAAGGTGCTGTAAAAACACACACAAAACCAGGATCTTTGGACCAATGAGTTTACAATCTAAAATGACAAAAAGATATGCAGACTTAAAATGATTCTTCAGAAATACCAAAATATTCCATCTCTGATCTGTCAGTGAGTAACAGATTACAGGATGGACAGCAGAAGCAGATACCTTTGTCTCAGGTGATCTGCATTAAGAGAGTTAGAACCTGAACAGATTTGGTAATGGCCAGTTGCAACAACTTGAGAAAATAAGTATTCCCTCTTTACTTGGGTAGGGAAATAGGACACATCTGTCTTTTGCATTGATCAGACCCTCATTGCTGGATGTATTAGACAGTAGGTGAAAGTAAAATGCTAGTGGAAGAAAAGAATATGTCTATTACAAATTTGCCTCTCTCCAGTACCAAAGATTATTCATTTGCTATTGTTAGCAATGGCCTAGAACTTTACCTCAAATACTTCTCAGCTGAGAAAGACCATAACAGAAAGAACAGCTAGTACAGGACACCTATGAAACAACCATATGTAAACACAGGTTTGACCTTCAAAAGTTAACAATGGAGGACTAGCCCTGAGTGTCCAAGAAGGCATGAAACAAAAGAACATTCAAACCTTGCTGAAGCACCTTTCTCATTTCTGTAAAAGCTACTTGAAGAAGGAATTGTCCTGACTCTCAGCAGAGTGACCATTCAAATTCAGAATCTAAGGATGGGCCTCTGGGAAGGACTAATTAGGGGACTAAAATTAACTTTAGCCACTCTTTAAACATTCCTTCCACTTGGGAGTCCTTGTGACTGGCCCAGATGCAGACAATGTATTGGGTCTGGTCAAATGTGAGGGACATCCTATTAAGAAAAAACACAGTAAAAGGACATGCACACAACCCAAAAAATCTGAAAGAGAAATTAGACCACCACTAATATATTATTGACATGAAAAACTTTGTACATACTACAAATGATTAAGGAAATAAAAAAGTTTATAATATTTTAAAAAATGAGTATATAATGTGTCTCACATGTACTCTTCCCCACAATTGAAGGAAAACAAGTAAAAAGATAGTAATTTTGATGCACTATTTTGCAAGAATATGTACATGCATGCATGCATGTGTGCACGTACACACACACACACACACAGTATCTATTATTAGGGGGATCCCAAAATATTATTTTGCTAAAGAATGCTCATTTGATGATTTATGTAGATAAAATTAACTTTGGAAAACATTACTATCTCTTGTTAGAGAAGCTTTGTACAGAACAAAAATTAAAATAGTGAATGATTCCTTTTTTCTGTAAACTAGGAGTTACATTTTATCTTATTGTCATTCAGTGAGATTACAGGATGGTTTGATCATATATTTGCTTACAAAAGGACATAAAGCAAGGAACAAGAAGGCCTAGCAGCCAACACACTGGTCAATCTACCCAGGAGAAATAATTCAGTATTGAAACAGTATTGAAATAATTTTGTGAAATACAACTTCTTAAAATACTAAAAATGCAAGCAGGCCAATTAAATATTTCTTAAATCCAGATTGAGATCATTTTAATGATATTGAGGTCTGATTTCTAAATGATTTCACTGTCATTAGGAACTAAAATAAATCTTTTTGTATCAGAATACAAACTCAGTGTGTCATTTCTGAGATGCTTCTTTCTATTTTTAATATGTAATTTACATTAAAATGCACATCTTTTACATATCTGCAAAGTCCTATGTATTCATCAGGAAAAAAAACAACACACAAGTCCGGACATCAGAGGCTAAATGGAAATCTAATGCTAAAAATGTATCACTTAACTCAAGTAATTTTAAAATACCACTGAAAACCCAATTCTTAAGTTTCACTAAATTAAACTGTTTAATGATAAAGTCTCTAAAACATATATATGTTCGCTGAATAAAAAGGTAATTTTCATATTCAAAGCCTGATGTGAAGCACAAATTATGAAATAATTAAAAAAGAAAAAACTAAGTATCAAGTTAATTTCTCTTCAGTAAATTATTTAAAATTTACTATAAATGAAGAATGATGATTATTCAAAACTGAAAGAAGCTACAAAAATATATTTGCACCTTTTCTGCTCAGGTATTAAAATGTTATATACAGTAAAAATAGAATTCAACTTAAAACTTACTGTCATCAAACACCCCAGCATTAGCGAGCAATAGAGTGATGATTTTAGGGTCCTTTTCAAGCTGCATGACATGCTTGCTTTCATTTGACAGAAGAGTGCACACATTAATAGCAAAGTCCACTTCATTTGGGAGTCCAGATAACAGTGAAAGCACCAATTTATTATAGTCATTCGGCGAATTAAAGTCCATAGACAGCCCATAGCTTTGACGAAGATAATCTAACCAAGACAAAAAAAAAAAAAGTGAGAACAACGTTTCTGAAGCCAAACTAATAAAATCAATATTCTGGCTGACACAGTAAGTAAAATAATAATAATTCTCTTAATTTAAATAATTTATGGCACTAAATCAACTTTTCCAACATTTCATTTGTTTTTTTCCCATCTTCTTTTGGTCCAGAACATTGACTCCATTCCCATCGGTTGTGGATCTTGCCAGTTAGTTATTCATTTCAGAATGAAACATTGCAATCTATGCTCTACTAGAGGAGAACCTTGAAAACCACTCAAACTTCAGCTAGGACAGAATGCAGTCCAATTATTTAGAGATACAACATTATTTATTTGTATTATCATAACACCTAAGACCCCAGGGCCTAACTGCATGAGGTGCTGGTGTACAATACAGAACAAAAAAAAGACAGTCCTGGCCCCAAAGAGCTTACAATCTAAGTGGACTGTATTGGCATCAAATTTGTGTCTGTGTTCCAGTCAAGATTTGCATTTTGATCTGAAGGGCCCCATATAGTATGGATTCTCTGGCCACATTATGGACCACCTGGCTCCTCAAGTTGTAAGCCAGAAACTGAGATCAGAAGAACCCAGATTTAAACATCTGTGAGCTGCAGGGAGACCACTATTGGTGAAAACTCTGAAATTTGCTCCTTTACTTGGCCCAATAGACCCTGAGTTTGTTGATTTTCAAAGAATATCACTTCAAGGCCTATCTGTTTACCCAAACTCTGGAGGCACTGGGGTTATTTATGGATTTGGAGGTTTTCTTGTTTTTTGTTTTGTTTTTTGGGTAACAGGAGAAAATATTTTATGTTAGATAATGATTTGACTGACATAAAGTGTTGATGTTTTTTAATAACACTGTAAATGCATTTAAGGACTGTCCCAGTTAAAACATGGAAAATTAAAATAAATATCACAACAATCTTTTGCTCAAGAATGTAATTTACCTGACACACTGTGTTGCTGGTAATTGTAGGAAGATGGAATTGCACCTATAGGAAGTTGTGGCTTTGGATTGCCTGGTTGTACCTCATCATCATCCTCCCCAAAATGATGTACTTTCTCGTACTTTTCTAGATAGCTGAAATTAAGAAAGCAAAGATTTTTAATATTTACCAACTAACTCCCCTGTCCTCTAAGAGTTGAACTGCTGAAGGAAACAGCAGCAACTGTAGAAAAAGAGGTTTAGTGAAAGCAACAGTTAAACTGTGGTATATAATACAAAACCATGAATCAGACTGACAAAAGGTGATACAGCCAGATAAGTGGAATCATGATTTAGATAAGAAATTTGTTTATATTTGCCAATAATACTCGTTGGCTAAAAGTTATAGTGTAACTAGCCACCTTGTAACTAAGCCCATTTTGTTTTTCTGTGGATCAGTTTTTGCTTTTGTTACCCGACATATTTTTGTATGTGCTTTTATTACTTGCAGGTAGAAGTACTTACAAATTACTACAAGAAATGTCATCAGAAATATTTTGCATAGTTTACCATTAGAAGCATAATATGGAGAAGAGTAGGCAACACAGACATAATCAACAGGCTACATGCATCCAATGAAGTGAGCTGTAGCTCACGAAAGCTTATGCTCAAATAAATTTGTTAGTCTCTAAGGTGCCACAAGTCCTCCTTTTCTTTTTGAGGTTAAAAGTAGTGGTTCATAAAGAGAATACTAAATACAACATGTGGACACTGAAAATGCTAAGACTCAGTAGCAACCTAAATGACACTATCGGAACTCCGTTAGAATCTCTCATGCAGTAACGCAGACAGAATGTGATATTTTATGAGGTGACAGGCTATGTCAAAAGGGATAGGAAAACAGAAACCATATGCACTAATGGCTGGATACATCAAACTGGTGGTAACAAGGCACACTGTTAATGTGTACCTTATTACATACAATAACTCCTTGCTTAACATTGTAGTTATGTTCTTGAAAAATGCGACTTCAAGCAAAACTATGTTAAATGAATCTAATTTCCCCATAAGAATTAATGTAAACAGGGGAAGGTGTTAGGTTCCAGGGAAATTTTTTTCTCCAGACAAAAGACATTAAAAAAGCATTTTCATAAAGAGACAGTAGGGTTTGTGTGTTTGATGGGAAGAGGTGATAGGGAGGGGGATTTGGGGCTTTGGGGGAAGGAGTGGAGTGGGGGGCGGGCCTGGAACAGAGCCAGGGGTTGAACACCCCCCAAGTATTTTGGAAAGAACAGCAAGAGGAGCAGCCAGACTATCCACCCTCTTTCTCCCTCTGACTCCAAAACCTCAACCAAGCTTCAGAATCATCATTGCTTATTACAGTATTAAATTGTTTGTTTAAAATTTGCGGGTACCTAAAAAATTTAGAATGGAGGTGCGGACCCCTTTGGAAATTCAACCTGTCATTTGCAAACCCCTGCCGCAGAAGTCTTAGACTGAAAACTGACTGAAAAGAATCAGCTATAAATGTTGCATATGCTCGGCACAGCATTTGACACAGCGAGAGAAAGGGCGCTAAACTGTGGGCTTCTATGTAATGACAACACTTCTGAGTTCTGACCTGCAGGTGGGGGTATGCAAATACTTTTGATTGATCAGAAAAACTGAATGCCTTTTCTGGGATCTGAAACTTTATTTTCATAGTCACTTTTCATGGACCCCTTAGACAGTCTGCGGACCAGATGAAAACCACTGGACTAATTTTAAGCATGAGACTATTTTCATTGACTTTAATGGGACTACTTCCATGCTTAGAATTAGAACGATGCTTAAATTCCTTGCCAAACCAGAGCCTAAAAGTCGTAAACATATCTTTAAATTTCAACCAAATATAATTTTCATAATAAAAAGCTTTATTAAAGGTTGAAATTAATCTCATAAGAGGAAGAAAATTAAGAGTTAAAAAGGGCTGTGAGTAGGTGTTGCATAAAACAATTATGATTAATCAGATGTACAGTACTTTGAACACATAAAGCACTATGTAAATGATAAGTATTATTAGATGACCCACTGCTGGGAAACCATCTTTATTACATAGGCTCCATATGGTGAGTTAAGGACCTAGCAGAAATCTTAACTATAACACTTTGCTTTTGCTGATTAGAATAAACTTATATTTAAATACAGTTGCTTCTATATTTCTTCAAAATAAAGATCCTCACTGATGCTATTTACCTTTTCATTTAATGTCTTGAAAAGAGCAGACCCCCAAAATTAGGAGTAACTGAATTTTCTTTCCACTTTACGTCAAATGTTAACATTTCCCTTCCCACAATCTTTAGGACTTAAATGTTCAGGTCTTCCCTTTCAGCTCATTTTCCTTCCGCTTCAGACTTCTTTCCCTCCCCTTGAGCCTTTTAATCAAAATATCAACCAAATACTATTTATAGCTTACATATGTCAAGAGGTGCTTTTTAGCATGTGCATTTTCAACAACGTGGCTCTGAGCAAAATGAAAAAATGACTGCAGCTCCTTTTTAAATAACTTCACTCTTTGCTGGAGTGATGGGACATTTAAAAAGACTAATACTTTACAAAAATCCACACAATTACATACTTTTTCAGTATTTCTTTTGGTAAAATACAATAAAAGGAAAGGAGATGCAACACAATAGAAGCTTTACTTTTCTTTATGATCAGCCACCATCAAAGTTCATTACTCCAATCACTTCCATTCCCTAGCAATAAGTTGTTATGCATCCTATACTGAATGTTGCATCGCTGGATGCATCAGGCAGGAAGAACACAAAGATTGGAAGGGACATTTTTTGTTTTCCAAGGCCTTGTTCAATTACAACTTTTAAACTATTTTCTGGTAATCTTTTTTAAATGGTTAATGCATTTTTTAAAGAGAATGTAACAACCAAGTCAAAGAACCATGTGCAAACCCTGCACAAGAGGTAGCCTTGAACAACATGTGGGATCAAATGGTCTAAAAGTAGTGGGGAGAGATGTACTAAATAACTATGCAAATTGGTTTTCCAGTAATACAAAAATTAACAGCATGGCATCAATAAATGAATGCAAAGTGGTTACTTCTAAATAAACAGTGGGATTTGGTACGTTCATTGCCGAGTGTACATGGCTAAAAAAGAGCACAAAGCTGTACTAGAATGGTTGACTTCAGACTGGCAGACAGGAAACAGTGTGATGAATCATGGGATACTTGCCCCATAATTCCACACATTCCAAAATATATCTGAACTGGTTTTCCACAGGAACTATTTAAATTCTCTAACATGGCTTTAAAACAAGGCTTGAGATGAATTAGATAAAGCATTAACTTCCAAATGTGAAAGCTAGGAATTCATGCTTTCATATGATCTGAAAAAAACCCTCATCTTTCCAGTCATATAAAGCATTCATTTCTAGCTCTGGGGTTTTGCAAGATATGTAAATTTAGATCATGTTCTGACTACCATCTTCTTTGAATCCCGAAATGATTTAGTGACCTCTAGCTGAAGAACCATTGGAGTTAGACACCAGTGCTTTATTTCATCTGCCAGTGTAAATTCCCAGGTTTCTGAGTTAGAGATTAGTATTTTATATTCAGATTAGGGCTGTCAAGATTAAAAAAAATTAATTATGATTAATCGCACTGTTAAACAATAATAGAATACAATTTATTTAAATATTTTTGGATGTTTACTACATTTTCAAATATATTAATTTCAATTACAACACAGAATACAAAGTGTACAGTGCTCACTTTATATTACAAATATTTGCACTGTAAAAAACAAAAAAATTGTATTTTTCAATTCAGCTCAACAAGTATTATAGTGCAATCTCTTTATCATGAAAGTTGAACTTACAAATGTAGAATTATGTAAAAAAAACCCCGCATTTAAAAATAAAACAAATGTAAAACTTTAGAGCCTACAAATCCACTCAGTCCTACTTCTTGGTCAGCCAGTCACTCAGACAAACAAGGTTGGTTACAATTTGCAGGAGATAATGCTGCCTGCTTCTTGTTTACAATGTCACCTGAAAGTGAGAACAGGCATTCGCATGGCACTGTTGTGGCCAGCATTGCAAGACATTTACGTGACAGAGGTGTTAAAGATTCATATGTCCCTTCATGCTTCAAACACCATTCCAGAGGACATGAGTCCATGATGATGATGTGTTCTGCTTGATAACAATCCAAAGCAGTGCGGACCGATGCATGTTCATTTTCATCCTCTGAGTATGATGTCACCAGCAGAAGGTTGACTTTCTTTTTTGGTGTTCAGGTTCTGTAGTTTCCGCATCAAAGCGTTGCTCTTTTAAGACTTCTGAACACATGCTCCACACATTGTCCCTCTCAAATTTTGGAAGGCACTTCAGATTCTTAAATCTTGGGTCGAGTGCTTTAGCTATCTTTAGAAATCTCACATCGGTACCCTCTTTGCGTTTTGTCAAATCTGCAGTGAAAGTGTTCTTAAAATGAACAACATGTGCTGAGTCATCATCCGAGACTACTATAACATGAAATATATGGAAGAAGGCGGGTTCAACAAAGCCAGAGACATACAATTCTCCCCCAAGGAATTCAGTCACAAATTTAATTAACGCATTTTTTTTTTTTAACGAGCGTCGTCAGCATGGAAGCATGTCCTCTAGAATGGTGGCTGAAGCATGAAGGGGCATAGGAATGTTTAGCATATCTGGCACGTTAATACTTTGAAATGCTGGCTACAAAAGGGCCATGCTAACACCTGTTCTCACTTTCTGATGACATAAATAAGAAGCGGGTAGCATTATTTACCATAAATGTAAACAAACTTGTTTGTCTTAGTGATTGGCCGAACAAGAAGTAGGACTGAGTGGACTTGTAGGCAATAAAGTTTTGCATTTTTTTGTTTTTGAGTGCAGTTATTGTAGTTATATAACAAAAAAAAAAGTCTACATTTGTAAATTGCACTTTCACAATAAAGTATTTCACTACAGTACTTATATGAGGTGAATTGAACAATACTATTTCTTTTGTTTATCATTTTTACAGTGCAAATATTTGTAATAAAAATAATAATATAAAGTAAGTAGTGTATACTTCGTATTCTGTGTTGTAATTGAAATCAATATATTTGAAAATGTAGAAAAACATCCAATAATATTTCATAAGTTTCAATTTGTATGCTACTGTTTAACAGTGCGATTAAAACCAAGATTAATCACGATTAATTTTGTTGAGCTAATCGTGTGAGTTAACTGTGATTAATCGATAGCCCTAATTTAGATACATTAATATTGCCTGCTAAAAATCACAAGGGGAAAAACTGTTGTATAGGTACCTAGATAGTGAATCAGCCTACATTTTTTTTTTAGAGACATTAAAGTATTTCCAGCCTTGGGTTCTGGATAAGTTAATAAGCAAATGTCAGTCCCTGGCAACTATTCTAATATTTTTTTCAATTAAAAAATATTGTTGGGCTCTAACTTTAAAAACCCAAAAGACAAAGAAAATCCAGTGCTATGGAAATTAGATTTCTTACTCAGCTTCATCAAACTCAACTCATCCACTTGCTTCCGAGAGCAAATTAAAAAAAACAAAATAACCAAAAAGCAAAACAAACAAACAAAAAATAAAATAAAACCAGGTCAGTAAGTTTGTATTAGTTTTTCCATCATTGTCACAATAAGGGAGAAAGGGTATATTAAAACCTGGCCTGTTAAAGACTGCTTTCACTCACAATATTGATAGCAAAGGAGACAAAATCAAGCCCTGATCCTGAAAACTCTTATGCACATGCTGAATTTTACTTCTATAAGGCCTCACACAAAGTGCACTGAAGTCAAGGAAATTTACCCCACTGATTTAGCATCAGGCTCATGAGTAGTCCCAATGGGACTAACCCAGTAATAAAATTTAGCCTGTGTTTTCAGGATCGGGGGACCAGACTTAACCTTACATTTCCTGATTTTTTGCTGGTTTGCCTCAAAAGCGTAGCACTATTTAAACATTTTTACTATTAAATATAACAATAATATTGCGTTGAAGAACATAAAATGCCTATTCAGAAGCCCACCCAGTAATAAGAGTAATGTGGCAGCTGTGGCCACAAGTTAAAGACAGAATCTAGGATCTGAGAAGGCAACTTAAAGCTACTCTTCCTACTCCTAGGTATAGTCTTCTGTGTTGTGTCTCCTGAGAGGTACAGAACAGAATTTAGTTTGTTGTCATCCATTTTTCAATTTGGAAGTAGATTAACATCTGTCTGGTCAATAGCAAAAGCCACACAACATACAAAGAGTACTGAAACATGGGAAACTTAAATACCTAATAATTTTTCAAAAGTGAGTAGGGATTTTTTTGGGTGCACAATCAGACACCTTTAAAGTTGCCTGATTTTTAGATGACAAGTGCTCAGTACTTTCTGAAAATCAGGTCTCCTTTAAAGGTATCTCAAGTTGGGCACCCAAAAATGAAGACACCAAAGTCACTGGTCACTTTTGAAAATTTAAAGCAAAATGTATTATGCAAATTTCTACTTAGACTGAACAGCAGAAATACAAATGATCTTTATTTTATTTTCAAATTATCACTGCAAAAACCTTAATTTTTTAATTAGCAACAAAACCTTTAAAAAGTGTACTTTTATTTACAAAAGACAAATTATACTTTAACATTTCTGAAAGAAAAAAGTTTGCAACCTGATTTTTAGTTTTATAATGTTATGTTACTAAAATAGGTTATAGTTTTTATCAAAATTATGAGAAAATTAGCTTTATGAAAGTGACTAATATTTTTGCCTATTTAGACTACATATTTCAATAACATAAAGCAACTTTTTATTTTATCAGAAAGTGTAAATAAAACTTGGGTTAAGAAATTTGAAAAACAGTTAACAGGAAGAAGTCTAGATAGTATATGAGCCAGTTGCATATGGAATTTACCAAGAATGGTGGCCATGAATAGGTATGTACCGTTCTCAAGCTGTGGTCTGTGGTGCTGTGTGAAACTGTTTCTCTCACAATACCATATACAACTGTATCTCTATAGGTTTTTTGTACTACACCCACCAGCTTTTTATCTGAGTAAAACATGTCAGTCTTCAGTCGTCTTGCTATTTGTAGGCCTACTCCAAGACTTCAAGCTTTCATTTAGATTTTTTTTGGACCAACTAAATCAGGACACGAAAAGTTGATTATATGCCTACTACTAACCAAGAGCTTATACAACAGATGAGGAAGTCCCAACTAGAGATGTCTAGGCCAACACTAGTGAAAATCCCAGCTTCCTTCCTCTTATCTTTACTTTCAGCTACCAAGAAAAGAAAAAGACTTAAAATTCTTATCAGAGTGCTGCACCCGAGTCCTTCCTGAAACTCTCTTTTTCTTACCAGCCTGTATCTAGCATACGTCTGAAAATATTAAGTAGCACCCTCCCCTTCACCTCTGTTGGAAGAGGGGAGGCGCTCACACTCTCTCTTCCCACCTTCCACTGCTCCCTACTTATTGTCCTGTCCCAGTAGCTACCTGATTATCTGGAGGGAAGGGGGAAACTTCTCAGTGAGGTATGGATTTCACACTATTCAGTCTTCTGGCTGCTGTGCATGTGTTGACGGAAGTGGAAATCACTGTATGCCTTTCCTAGCTTCTGAGCCTCATTTTTGAGCCTACTCCCACGTATATGGCTCCAAGCTACTCCCTTGCGAGTAGCCCCAAGTCCTGCCCCTGCTGCTGCTCATAATTTTGCTTAGTAGCAACCGAGTGAAAATGACGTTTGCTAACATGTAACTGAAGTTCTTTGTCATAAGTCTCTGTATATTTCCACTTGTAGCATATGTACCTTGATCCCACAAGTGGGAACATGCAGAGACCACTTGAAGTGGGATGATTCTTGTCAGTTTCAATGTTGCCCACATGATTTTGAACAGGAACACTGAAGCTGACCAGACTTGTTAGTTTTTCTCTGCAATTACTTAATAATGCAATGAACAGCAGGAGAAGCACGAGAGCAGTCTGTCTGCAGACTCAGGAAGACTGCACTGTCAATTCACATTTAGTTCATACTTAAGTTATTTTATCAACCCAGAAAGGCTAGAAACTTTCTTTTTTCTTAATGAAAGCTTAAATTCTGTAAAAATGTATGGCTTAGCTCACTTCCTCCAATCTCGCCATGGTCAAAGAAAGTTTCTTGCTATTGGCAATTAGTTTTCAAAATCTCAACGCAACTGAAATTTTTTGCATTCCACACGTCTGCTTCATGGCTTTGTTGGATGTTTCTGTGGTGAAAATTCAACTCTGATCAAAATTTGCAAACAGCATCAAATCTAGAGGAGATAACACACTTGTGGTATGAGAGGAAAAAATCAAAGGTCTATATGACCTTGAAAGAACTTGAGCACTGACAACTACAAAAAACAAGGGAGATTTGGGACTATAGGAAAAACTGTAAGGACCTACACCTATGGATAGGTAATAAACAACACATACACAAAAATGTGGGAGAGTAATGAAGTACACGGCTTCACCCATAATATTAAAAGCTTAATTTACTTCTTGTCTAATTAAAACTAGTCTAGAATTACTTCACCATGTAACCAAGCAGTATAATTACAACCGGGAAGATATGGGATAGAGCGGAAAGATGAGCCATCTAAGGATGTCCACCTGAAGCAGTAGTTCACGATATGAAAATGCTGAAGAACCACAGGAGCATACTATCTGTAGCTTTATATAGCACCTATCATGGTGATATCACAACTCTGACAGTAGGGTATAGGTTTAAAACAACTGAATTCTGTATAATTACCACCTCACAAAAAGAGAGCGTTGACTTTATTATTTTTCAGTCTTTGTTGACCTGAAATGAAGAACCGACTATTCTATTACTATCTACAAGTTAAAATTAAAAAGCCACAAACTTTTAAAGGTTAATTATCTTTCTGCATCTCAGGACAGTAAAGTGCACTGCTCCTATTTTCCTGACACACTGACAGACAGCAGAGCCACTCATGGCTTTGAAGTTTAATAAGGAACTTGAGAATAACTCTCTCAACATTGAACTTTCTAAACTGATGTGAAACAAATACAACTAGGCTTCTATCAGCCAAAGTTCCAAAGGCAAAAATTATTTAGCAATATGGACCCTGCCAAAGTTCCTTAGAAGAAAAGAGGAAGATCCTTGGTTCTCTTCTCTGATGCAGCTGTATCCTGTCTGACTCAAGTTGCTGGACTCCACCTCTACTCCCCACAACACATTCCTTTTAAGGGCCTATCTACACCACCAAACTGAGCCAGTGCTGAAAATTGCTGAGCCACTAGTACATGTAGGACTTTGTCAATAGGGCTGAAAATGACTTTTACTCAGTTTGCTAGTCTAGGTGGACAATAATGTGCTGTGGGGAACAAATTCCCGCGAGCTGGCCCCACCCTGCTACTTTAGAAATTCCTGGAGTCTTGTAGATGGCTTTCTTCCTCCTTCTAGCTGAAAGAATATTAATCCCATTCCCTGACAACTGCTGTGGTCTACACAACCCATTTTTTTGAGATTTACTCCTCCAATATTTACAGGCGACTAGGTATTAGTACTGTATTTTCATCTCTCCCAAGAAGTTCACATTTCTGATCCATCTATTTTTTGTTTCTGCTGTTATTATTTAAAGTTTAAACAGCCCCAAAACATATTGATCAGGTTTCCTGGCTGTAAAGGAACTGTGGTATTTGGCTCACTAGGAGGCACAGATGAGTGAGTCATCCATGGAACCTGCTGGTATGGCTGCCATAATTTGCCTAGAAAGGAAGTTATGCATGACTGATATCTCTGTTAGAATTATGGGGTTAACTGTTAAAGTAAGTGACAGCTGGTGAATTATCTTAAAGCTTCTGAGATCTTGAGCCACCTACTCTACAGAATCTCCACAAGAAGCCTGATGCTTACAACAGCAGAGGCTAGAATGGAATAAAAAAATTTAAAGAATTTGTTTAATACATCTCTTTCTGATATAAAACAACTTACTGATCTGGCCAGATGCCAGGAAGCAGAGATTCTGCAGGTTTCCAGTAATGTTATAACTCTAAGAACTTTTTTTTTTTAAGTTACACTTTTCTTTTTTGCAGTGAAAGATATGGTGCAAATCACAGCACAAAGACAATGGCAGAGAAGAGCACTACCAAAGGCATCCAAATTTAGGGCAGACAGGCCATACATGCACCTTTTGATGACATTAGCATATCGACTGTCAAGACAAAAACAAGGGAAAGAAGAACACAAAGATCCCAAATCCCAGAATAATCTACCTCAAAGAGGTAAATACAGAAAGAGCCCTCAAAGTAGTTCTTGTTGCCAATTTCCACAAGATGATAGAGCAAATGCTGCTACGTGTGGAACAAATGTACATCAGAAGGGGAGAGACGTAAGATTAATGAGGAAGGAAAGAACAAGAAGTTGGAGGAAACATAGCAATGACAGGAAGGATAAGAGAAGACAGCAGATGTTTACTGCCATGATGGAGCCTTCTGAGTGTTCAATGGTAAGCAGATCTTTGACTTGAACATAGATATCTACGATAGTTTGAATTTCCTGATGAATTTTTTAGGCTGCTTGTTAGGTGGGGAGAGTGTTTCTTTTTGGTGGCATATTTTCCAGGACAGTGCTGTATTTCTGGTGTGTTGGGTCAGCACCGTCTACCTTTCAACATAAAAGGTTGTCTGCTGTGCTGTTGTAGCCATGTGGGTCCAAAGATATTAGAAAGACAAAGTGGGTAAGGTAATATCTTTTACTGAACCCACTTCCGCTTTCAAGTTTACACAGGGGTCTTCTTCAAAGCTTGTCTCTCTCATCAACAAAAGTTAGTCCAATAAAATATATTACCTCACCCACGCTGTGTCTCCACCAAAAAAGTTGGCTTTTGTTGTTTTGATTTTTAAATTCATGTCTCCCTTTTTGTACAGCAGCTGTAATATAGGTATAAGCTTCATAATTAGGTTGTACAGAGGTTGATAAGGATTTGAAGGTAAACATGCAAGTGCTGGAGAAAGAAGGGAAAATTAGTTTTCTTATTTCTAATAGTGGTTTCTTCTAAAAGAGATCCACTGCTTTAGACAGATGTCATAACTTCAAAATATTTTTGTCCATGTCAGTGGAATAGAGGCGCAACCCCCATCTTCCATATTTTTTTTAACCTAAAAGTTCCTCCTGTTGGCATGGTTGCTGAAGCAAATACACCTTCCCCAGGCAAATACTTCAAAAGCTTAGGAGACATACAACTAGAACAATTAGCATTTACAATAGGGTTACAATACAGTTTAAATTGAACAAATAAACACAACTGTTGTGTTGATATAATCAAAGTGCCATTTTGGCCCTATTTGGCATTTCCTGTTATCCTGAATTGAAGGAAGACAAAAGAATCCCATGCTACATCAGCCTACAAGGAATATTACATACACATAAAGTGGGCCTGTTCAGAGCACTGGATTCATACTAAGGGCAAACAAAATTACAGGAGGCATGCAAACATTTAAATAGTTGTTAATAAGGATTCTGGGATAGGCATATTATTGTAAGATTTTATATGGAGAGATCTATTACACCTTCAATTTGTGAGACTGTTTCTGGGCCACACTAGCTGTATCCATTTAATAAAAGCCATAGAATGATGAGTCCTACTCCTCTTAATCTTCCTTCCCCAAACCAACACTTTTAGTAAAGTAATGACAGAGAGCATTCTTATCCGATTTCCTTGTCTGGCACTGGCAGTCAGTGAATTTCCAAAATCCACATTCAGGTTGTCGGGCTTGAGCACCTCTTTGCTTCATTCCATGCATTTACGTAGCATTCTCCATTCTGTTCAGAGAGGTTATGAATCATAAGCAGCAAGGACAGTGGAAATGTAATTCAGGTAATTGCTGTTCACATGATATCTCCACCTCCCCTTCAGTTGTCTAAAAACACCACTCTGTTGCTGCTTCAGTGACAGCTGAAGTGCTGCTTATCATCCTGGTCTTGGATTCATCAAGCAAGGCAGCAAAAGGCAGGCAGGATTCTGGGATCTGGATAAGAAATCCTATAATCTTGGGTTCCCAAAAGGGTTAACCCATTCTGAAAAAACACCCGCGTACTTTGTGTCAGCAGCAAGGACTGATATAGAACAGAAGAGCCACCTGGATTTCCCCAAACTGCACTGATACAAAAATATCAGTGTAGCCTGGCAGGTGTGTACACATTAAACAGAAATCACACACAATTATGTCTGGGAAAAGCTGTATGCATGCTCTGAAACTGTTTTTGCTTTAATTGCGTGTGAGAATACCCGGTTGCACCTCAGAGTAGGGACTGTGTTAATTTTTAGTCTTGCCTACACTAGAGAATTATATTATGTGGCTGATCCAATGCAAGTTGCAACAGTGCAACACCCACACTAGTCATCCTGTTTCAGGTAAACTATTGCCCTACATCTGTACATAATACTCCCTGTAAATGTTGCAACAGCATTGGATTATGGGAACCTATCCCATAGTTCCTAGTATTGCTCTGTGCAGCAGATGCATAACTGACAATACTATAATGAATGTGTCTACAGTATAAGAAAGTTTGCAATAAACATATTTTATATTAGAATACACTTAACTAAAACAACATATATTACACAACATCTATACTGCATAAAAAATGTTTTAAAATATTTAGGTCGTTAACAAATGACAAATGCAACCTTAATTTTGCCGCCTTGTGAAGATACATTATGGTATTGTCTTTAATTACACAATCATATACTATTTTTTCCACAAGAGCCCTGCCTCATTCGGTGCACAGGGTGGGACGGTGCTCAGGTTGTTTAACCTGTATAATATATAAATGTACAAGCACTTATGTTTTTCGAATAAGAAATACAAAGATTCTTTACAAAATATAAAAATAACCCTGAATTGTATAAATTATCATTCCTACAGTTCAATAATTCAAAACATAGCCAGTGATTAAAACAGATTTTAAAGCTTGGGGAGTGATTTCCATGAAAAATTACTTACTCGTTTTGCCAAATACAAGCATCTACAAGAAGCTGCTAACAACTTACAAATATAAAAACACATATTAGGGATGCTAAAAATGCTTCAGAGATTCTTTTTACTCAGGAGATTTTTAAAAAAGATTCAAATATTAGTATACTCAATTTCTTGTGTGCTTTGACCATCACAAATGTAATTACCAAGTGCTAAGAATGTATTTATGTAGTCATGCATCTATGTGTATGAAGACCTGTTAGCCCAAGCGTATTTCTAGAATTAAAACGGAAGTTGTATATGGCTGCCAATAGCTTAAAAACTTTTAATCTTTTCCCTTATATTGTACATTACAAAAACAAATCCTGATCCGAACAGTTAATTACATACATATCAAATACTAAATTAAGTATAAAAAGAACATTTTAATATGTTTCAAAGTAGATAAATCTGAAATAGGTATTAACTATAATTTACTAATTAGTCCTCATTTGTCTCTTCTGAATATTGTAAACATTCAAATTATAGTACTAAAAGCTTTTAAAAAAGCAAAAGAAAAATCCATATGACTACAGTGCAAGCTTTCCTATTATGTTCTGTTGGTGACATGAGCCTAGAGGGTTACCCTCACTACAGGAGTCAGTTTCTATGGTAGCTCAGTCCTAGGCCTCTCCTACATTTAAACTAAAAATTATACTAAGTAGTATCAAATTATGGAGGTGATTATTTGTTGTCTTTAGTTCATAACTATTTTTTAACATGTAAATAGACACAGATAAGGCTCCCAGTAGGGAAAACAAAAAACAAAACAGAACTTCCCTTGTGCATTTTCAAGGGCCTCATTAAAAATTATCAGAAAAACTATTCCAACTATAAATAGCATGGTTTCATGAAAAAATTGAATAATTTAGCTTTTCTTCTTACATGCCATCATAAGAAAATTACTTAATAAGCATATTTACAGATAAAAGGTGAAATGACAAGCTTTCCACGTGCCAAGAACCGCTCACATTTCTTTGTTTCTTCTGCCATGGTTGTCAACATCACAAATACCTAAAGCAGTGCAGGAAGCCATATTCATACATGCTTTAGGGGTCAGAAATAGGTTCCTCATACAGGCCCCAGTTCAGAAAGATATTTTAAACATGAGCACAGTCCTACGGAAGTCAAAATACTTTAGTAGTCCCACTAAAGTTACATGCTTAAAATTAGACACATGCTTGAAGTACTTTAGTGAACTGGGTTCTGCCTTAATTCTGAGACATGAAGTTTTTCTATTTCAATTATTTTATGATTATATATTTGGGCTGTACTATAACAATGAAAAGGAAAATGGCTATATTCACTTTGAACTTTTGAGGTAGCTAAAGCTATAGTTAAAATTATATTGCCTTTTCCATCATAATTCCAGTTTCACATAATCATAAAACCCTCTCTCTGAAATTCTCCCGCCGAAATTAAAATTTCCATGCTTTGCTTCAACTCAAAGTTTAATTCTGTGGTAAGATCTGAATTGAAGTCAGACAGTCATTTTTCAGTTAGCTGCTGATGGAGGGAAAAAACAGACAAAACTGCCCCACGCACCGCTTTTCCCACTGCAAAAAGATCTGCAGCATACAAAGTGTTTAAACTGTATGCTGTGTCTGTGAAAGAGGCAAAGAAATCCCTGTCTATACAATAGCATAAGTCTCACAGAGGATCTCTTCAGGTATGGACAACCTGGTGACTCCATTCAGCCTCCAATTAGACAGTGTTGAGAGTTTCTCATCATGCAGTGTTTTCATTTTACTTTGTGGATAAAAATCTCTCCAATTTGGACTGAACTGTCTCTCCGTCAATGGAAACAGAGAAATGGCCTGAAAGGACAAAGGTTTGCTCCTCTTCATCTGAGTTTTTGACCAGTCTCACTCAGAGAGGCTTTATACAAGCTCTTTAAAGAGATATATACATCACTACCATATGTATAAATTTCATGATATAAAAGTGGAATATGTTGAAAGAGTTTGGGCCAGATGCTCAGCTGGTCTAAATCAGCATAAATTCACCCTTTAATGGTGTATGTCAATATACGCCAACCCAGGATCTTACTCCTTGTGCTGTGTTGTGACTTACAGTTGTTTTGACAACTCAGAAAGGACACAAGACGCAACTATAAAAGCCACAGAATATCTTAAAATAAATTACGATAAGCAGTCATTCCATCACTTTAATGGTTAGAAATTTAGTTACAATGTTCTTATGTCATTCGTATAAGGGCTATGTTGAATTCACCAAACCAATCTTAATTATAATGATCATTTGCATAGATGAATCTCTTACATTTATGAAGGAGAAATGTATGGTTAGGGGTTTTTTTGCCTCAAATGAGCTCTATAGCTCTTTGCTTGTAAAAGCACATTATTTCATAGCAGAGATAGTTACGTGCTCTACTGCTTAAACTTTTAAACACAAAAGCATTTACCTGGCTGAACTATGAGGAAGTTCTGCTCACATAAAACATTAAGGACTCGAATAAGATCAGAACCTATTCCTGGCTCCCAGTGCCCTGGCAAGCTCCTAGGCGCCTCAGAATCCTTGGGCTGCCTCGCTACTTAATTCTTGCTATCTTGCAAGCTAACAGGAAAGGAAGAATTTAGGAATGCTGTTGTGTTCTGAAAGCTGGTGGATGGTCAGGCAGTAAGCTCTGGGACCCTGTGGAATTTAGCTCCAGACAGCATTAGGAACTAGGGGTAGCAATGATCCAATTGGGTTCTTAGAAGTTGTTAGGTGCTAAGAGACTTGTTTAAATCTCTGCAAGGCATCTCTGCAGACAATGATAAGTCAATAAAAAAACACTCCAAATAACTATTACTTCAAAACCAATTTTCCAATAAACTACTATGTACAAGTATGTTTATGAAATCTACATATGTGAATTTGTGCATTTATAAACTTTGATACATGAGGGAAAACAGGCTGAAAAATAATTACACTTTCAAAATTTTAAAAACTCAAAAGTGACCAAGATAGATACTACCTTTGAAACTAGCAAAAATTATCCTAATATTCCATAGTGACCACAAGTTTCATAGGTATAAATTTTAATAAGACCAAGTTATGGATTAACATCAAAGAAGTAACTCACTTTGTGCAGTACTGATGGTTCTTTGAGATGTGTGTCTCTATGGCTGCAGCACTGTAGATGCATCCCTGCACAGCTGATTGGAGAACTTCAGTAGCAGTGTCCACTGGTCCCGCACATGCACTGGATCTTCTCATGCTGCGCCACGAGGCTAGCCAGCACGCGGTGGCTAACCATCCTCAGTTCCTTATCTACAGAGAGTCATAGAGAACTCTGAAGTAGAGGGGAGGAGGGCAGGAAGTGGAGCACCCATAGGGACACACATCTCAAAGAACCACCATTACAGCACCAGGTGAGTAACTTCTTTTTCTTCTTCGAACAGTGACCCTATGGTTGCTTCACTGTAGGTGACTCCTGAGCAGTACCCCCCTTGAGGGCTGGGACTTTGGAGTCAGGTTTGTCACAGATGGCATCGGAGGCAGAATCCCCGGTGATTGCATAACGTTCTACAAAGGTGTGGACTGACACCCATGTTGCAACTCTGCAGATCTCTGTGATGGGGACATCCTTGAGGAAGGCAACAGATAAGGAGATCGATCTCATGGAATGTGTACGGATTGAGTCTGAATTTGCACTGTCTGATGCAATTCAAGACCCACTTGGATAGTCTTTGGGCTGATATCGCTGAGCCCTTACATCTTTCCACCATAGAGAGAAATAGTCTAAGGGACTTCCTGAAGGCCTTTGTCCTATCGAGGTAGAATACAAGGGCTCTCCTAACGTCTAGGGTATGCAGAATGGCCTCCCTATTGTCTTGGTGAGGCTTGAGGTAGAAGGCGGGAAGGTGAATAGACTGATTCATGTGAAACAAGGAGGTCACTTTAGAGATGAATCTTGGATGCAGCCTAAGTGTAACCTTGTCAGGGAAGAATATTGTGTAGGGGGGATGCACCATCAGAACTGATATTTCCCTTATTCTTCTAGCTGAGGTAATTGCAACCAGAAAGATCATTTTCATCAATAGGTATGTTAGCGAACAGGTGGCCACAGGTTTGAATGGTGGTCTAATCAGCCCTTTCAACACTAAGCTTAGATCCCACAAGGGGGTAGGAAGTTGAGGTTGAGTGAAGAGGTTTGTTATTCCCTTAAGGAACCTTTTAGTGGTTGGGTACGAAAGAACTGAGTACCCCTCTACTGATTGGTGAAATGCTATAATAGCTGCTGGGTGGACCCTAAGAGATCTCAGAGATAATCCTGATTTTTTAAGGGTCAAGGCATATTCCAGAATGTGTGGAAGAGTTGCTGACATTGGAGAGATTTGTTGGGATGTGCACCAAATCTGGAACCCGAACCATTTCTTCCAGTAAGTAAGTCGTGTAGACTTTCTACTGTGTAGTAGAACCTCTTGCACTTCCTTTGAGCATGAGCTTTCTAGGTGTTGGAACCACTTAGGAGCCATGCTTTGAGTCGATTGGTGCTTTGTCCTGAGACAGAAGGTGCAGAGTGGCCGGAATGGAGATCAGTGGGGACATCGTGAACTGCATCAGATAAGCATCACCCAGAGAGGGCTATCCAGTCCCTGCCCTGGAACAGTAATGTGGACACTTCTTGTTCTGGTAAGTGGTGAATAGGTCTGTGCATGGTGTTCCCCACCGTGCAAACAAGTCGTGAAGTACTGATGAGTGCATTTCTACTCGCGGTCATGTGGAAAAGTGCGACTGAGCTCGTCTGCTACCACGTTCTGTGTGCCCAGGAGGTAAGCCGCAAATAAGGGGACGTTGTGAGAGATGCACCATTTCCATTGCCTCTGTGCATAGAAAGGACCATCTGGCTCCTCCCTGGTGGCTGATATAATACATGCAGGCTATGTTGTCCGTCAGGGCTTTTATATGTGATCCCATTATCAGTGGTAAGAAATTGGCACAGGAATTCTTGAATTCTCTGAGCTTGAGGAGATTGATGTGCAGGGAGATCTCCGCAGGCGACCATTTGTCTTGCACTGTAAGACCATTTAAATGCGTGCCCCATCCTATGATGGATGCATCTGTGCTAAGGAGTGACTAAGATGGAGCCTGTAAGAAGGGGATCCCTTTGCATTCATTGGTTGGGTTCTTCCACCAGTCCAGGGAGTTCTTGATCCTGGTAGGCAGTGACAGGGGTTTGTCCAGACTGTTCCTGTTTGGTCTATAAACTGAGCTGAACCACAGCTGTAGGCATTGCATGTGAAGTCTGGTATGCGGAATCATCACTGTGCTGGCTGCCATATGCCCCAGGAGCTGGGGGAAGATTCTGGCTTGCACTTGAGGGCTGCATTGAGTTGTGTCTATGAGTGATACCAGGGCTAGAAACCGTTCCTGAAGTTGGAAGGCTTTGGCCTATAGTGCGTGTAGGCCAGCCCCTATGAATTCTAGGCGTTGCACTGGCGTGAATTGATCTGCAGTCCCAGCTCCACGAACAAGCGTATAGTGTCTTCGGTTGCTCAGTGAACCTCCTGAAGTGACCAGACTCTGAAGAGATAATGATTGACGCTTACCTGGACGATTATCTCTTGAGATCATAGATGGGTGGCCATCACTGACAGAACTTTGGAAAAATATTCTTGGGGCTGATGAAAGTCCAAATGGGAGGACTCCATTAGTAGTGGTCCTGCCCCAGAATGAACCTTAGGAAACGTCTGTGAGCCAGTAGTATGGAGATGTGAAAGTAGGCATCTTGTAGGTCGAGGGCCGAAAACTAGTCTCCCTGTTCCAGTAATGGAATGGAATCGTTGTTGATAGGGTACCCATCTTGAATTTTTGAGCTTTGACGAACTTGTTGAGAGCTCTGAGGTCCAGGATAGGTCTCCAACCTCCATTCCCTTTGGGTATTAGGAAGGAATGAGAGTAAAACCCCTTTCCTCGTAGATGTTGAGGTACTGGTTCTAGGACTTCCCACTGCAGGAATCTTCTGCTATAGTAGACTCTTGTGAGAAGGGCCCCTGAAGAGGGACGGGGAAGGGTGTTGTGGAGGGGGAGGTGAAGTGGATGGAATATCCAGATCTAGGACCCATCTGGCCAATGCTATGCACTCCCAGGCACTGCAGATCGCTGCCAAACAATGGTCAAATGGGTGCGTAGTCACAGGTAGTAGTGGGGAGTGGTCTCACGGTGCCTCGACCTGCCCATCCAAAATGATGCCTTGGGGCAGGTGGTTGGGTTGAGGACTGGGAACCAGAAGCCTTTTGTTTTGAGAACCTTCCCTTTTTCTTCTGGAGCTCATAGTGCCACTGTGATGGGAAATGGGATGAATAAGGCCTCTGTTGGTATTGAGGGCTAAAGGGTCCTGAGAGTGGCCCTGCAATTCTTCAAGGAACAGAGAAAGGCATCAGTCTTCTCAGCGAAGAGCTTCATCCCTTCAAAGATGAAGGGCCTGCACTACCTACGGGAAACCCGACAGATAAAGCCATGCTGAGGGGGACTTCCTGCTCTCTTTTTCGACTTGTGAGAGGAGTCCCCGGACCATTTCTTCAACCCACTATCCTTCAAAGTCGAAGGTTGAGGAGAAGACTTCACACCTGCCAGAGGACTAGGGTTGGAGAACTGCTGCCATAAAAATGATTTTCTGGCAGAGCTCTCTGTCCTTGTGGGATCTCAGTTGGAGTTGCTGGCAGAGGGAACACTTTTGCTGGATGTGGCCCTCGCTACAGAGAGCGTTTGTCCACGACTAGGATCGCCTCATTGGAAGTGTGACACTTCTTGAAGCCCAGAGAACTGGGCATACCCTTGTCCAGTGGAGAGTTCCCCCCTACTGCGGGTGAACACAGAACAAAGTCTTCTTTCTTTCTTTCTTTTTTTTTTAAAGGCACGGCCAAATAAAAGTCAAAGAAGGCTAAAGGGCTTCTAAAAGCTAAAGATTAACAACTGAAAAGCAGAGTTAACAATCCACTAACAGACAGCTAAAGGCTCCGTCTCTAGCTACGGGTAGTTGAGAAGGAACTGAGGACGATTAAGCCCATGCATGCTGGCCACCTCATCTTCAGCACAAGAAGAGACAGCGCATGTGCAGGCCCCACAGACACAGCTACCGATTTTCTCTGATCAGCAATGCAGGGACACAGACACACTTATAGTGGCGCACCCATAGGGATACAACTCAAAGAAGAATTAAGGTTTATTATGGTCCTCTGCTCACATCCTTAACCATAACTAAGTAGGCACAACTATAATTGCTACATGATAAATAGTCTTAAAAAAGCAATAAATAAAACAAGTAGTGCACTTATATACCATAGAACTCGAAAGACTTCACAGAGATAAAGTTAATTCACAACACCCATGTGAAATATTTCAATAATTTTATACATGTGTAAACTGAGCCATAGAACATTTATATAACTTGCCCAAAGTCACACAGAACACCATTCAGCAGACTCTTGCATGAAAAATTCTCATTTACCTAGGTAGCCTTATTGATTTGACTGAAAGTATCATGCAAGTACAGATATGCAGAAACAGACCCAACATAAGTGACAGAGTGCTGGTTCCCTGTCCTCTTATGACTTAAAAATATATATTTAAGTCTTGAGACCCTCTATGGCAAAGGTAATCAATTGACTTCTTGGTCAAGGTACAGTCATGGTCCAGACTCCAGAGAAAACAACACAGAAATAATAATGATGATAATGATAAGTAAAAAAAAGATTTCACAGTCTGCTCAAAAGCATCTGGTGGTCCAGATTTGGCCTCCGGTCTGTCTATTCACTCTCACCCTATTCATACCCTGCTCTATGGCCTTCTTTATTCTAGGAAAATTTTTACTTTCTTTTTCAGTACTGTTGTACCAGTGATGCTATCAGTGATGAAAGCTGTAGAGAAGACTGGGTGCTCACATGTCTACCGCTGTCATTTAGCAGCACTAGATGCAGTAAAAACTCCTGAACCTTGTCTACCTTAAAGCCTCCAGCAATATTACCTCTTGCAGAGCTGCAACTATTGGGAATTATGGGTTGAAAATTCTGCTCGTGAACAAGTGTGCCTAACTCTCCCCTTGAGGCTGCTGGGTTTTGACACACAGGCTGATATCCCAAAACAGACTCCTTGATACATTAGCACACATTGTAGTCATTATTCACCACAGATGCATTTCCACCTGTGACATTCCTCTTGTAGACCAGACTCTTCTATGCTAGAGCTTGAACCTCTTTTTCCATCAGTGCAGCTATGGAGAAGTACAACAGTAAAGTCTGTTGTAAACAAGGTCTTGCTGGACCGAGTTTTGCTTCTCAAAGTCTTCCACACTATTGTGGGGATCTTAATCTAACAAAAGCTGCATTCAAGGCTCAAGTCCAATCAGGCAAAGCTTAGAAGTAGGCAAGCAAGAGCTACCAGTCTGGTATAGGGAGGAAAGAAAGCCGAACAGGCTACTCAAAGATTGTTGGCAGCTATTAATACTGTAAAATAAACCTACTTTGCAGCAGCAATATCTGGTGGTACAAGTCTCCTTAGATAATTTATTTAGAATGATTTAAAAGAAAGTTCTTTAAAATGTCTAAGAACAGCATGAAATTAAAGTGTCATAAAGCAAAACAGTGCTCATGCATTCCTAATACTTGTGGGCTGTTTCCTAAATTTATTGAATCTATACATCTAAATTAAAATACTGCTACACCATATTTTCGCATCATTGTATTACCTGAAGTTCTATGACAACTGATTCAGCAACTGCAGTTGCTAGATACATTTTCCGCCTTCAACTTATGGATCAGCCTTTCATGTAAATTAAATATACTTACAGTTTCTTTGCTAAACTCTATTCCATATTCTGATGAACATAACCAACGTTCTTCTGTTAGTTTACATGTATTTAGGTAGAAAGTAAAGCTGAAATTATGGAAATTCATTCTTGAAAATTTTAGCAGATGGATCAAACATTCAGGGGGAAAAAGGTGGAATTAGTAACAACTATCTGGTTTAATGGGCTTCCTGCTGGGATTCTTCAACACAATAGGAATGTGAACGTTTTAAATTTCCAAATGGAGCAGGAAAGGTGCTTTGATGGTAGATCCTAACACTATCAAAGACAGCACAGTAATTATCTCGCAGGCAGGACTGTAACTGTAGATCTGAGCTGCATAAAAATGCAACTTTATAAACATTTTATGTCTTACACACACGCACAGTAGCGCATAGACAAGAACTAAAATATTAAAATATTTTTATATCTACCACTCTATTACAATAATAAAATATCTGCCTTCAACATAGCCCTTCACCTCAGGATTTCAAAACATTCCATAAAGGTAGCTAAGCAACACTTTATAGATCATGATAATGAGGCACGGAGTAAAGTCACTTGTGCAAGGACACACAGTCAGTCAGTTGCAGAATTGGGAGCAGTACCCAAGTCTTCTGACTTGGTTGTGTACTCTAACAGCTTGAACACACTACCTGTGGGAAGAATAAGTCCTTAGTTTCAGCATTTTCTTTTACTAATCTTCATACTGATAGGATCTGCAATTTTCTCTTCCACTTCCATTTTTGCACTAAATATTTATGTAAGCATGAAGCATCAATAAACTTTATATCAGCAATTCCAGACTTTTCCACCACTCCATTACATCAATTAGAAACACAACATAGTTCCCAGTAGATGCTAAATCTTGGAATTATTTTATCAACTTTATAAATATTTACTCTGTATCTGTCAGCTGACATATTTAAGATATAAAAAAGTTTAAACTAGCTATTTTCTTCACATAAAATGTGCAGTGAAATTAAAATGATCCTAATCCTGCAAAGATTTATGCACATACTTAACTTTAGAGATTGTGAGTAGTTTCATTGAAGTTCAGTTAAGCATATGCGTAAATCGTTAGAGCATCAGGACCTAAGTGTTATCCAATTTCAAACACTTATATGAAGCAAATAAGCATTGTATAATGTGAAATTTACATCTGAACTCTGCATATACAGTTTCTGATTTAAAGAAAATAAGAAATCAGATAGGGGAAGGTGACAGATATACTTGCTGGTAAATTTTAGAATTATCACTGCAACACTAATTACGAAAGTCTGAGCAGCATCTTTTGCTTTGGTTAGCAACAATGTAATATCATTAGAAAACCGACAGAAAGACAGAAAGAAAACTAAGAGGTATGGTGTGCACTCTGAGTATTGGAATGGTCAAGAGATCAGACTTCCTGTTGGGAAGTATCTGTCTTGAGTATTAAATATAATTACTGCAAATTTCTTTCAAAAGGAAAAGAAGAAGAAATCTGAGATTAAAAAATACTTTTGCCCCACAAATCACCAATTTAGAAGGTTACTGTGAAATATCAGGTAAAAATACTTGAAGTGTAAACTCAAAATATGATTTATTAAAAACTGAAGTGGAAAATATTATGGTGGTCTACAGTGCACTGGTAATAGAAAATATATTTTTTATAGAAAGGCTGAGAAAATGGAAAACAATAATAAAAGTGAGAGTATTCAGATATTAGGCTTTAGAAAAAGGCTCAATGATATTGAATCCCTAGATGTGGTCTGGGATTTAGTGGAGATAAAATCTGATCCTCCATTGCGGATTAACCAGACCTTTCAAATCCTGGGTAAACCCAGTAAGACTTACTGCACTTCCATAATTTTGAACGGAAATAATTTATGCGACTAGCAATACTGTAAAATTATTATATCATATGTCTCACAGCAAGAGAGAGGGGCCAGGAATTTAGAGTGGAAAAAAAAAAGTTTGTTATATGAAGCAGCAAATGTATATGATCCTAGATGTCTCTCAAGCAACATCTGATAAAGCACAAAGTTTGTGGTTAGTAATCCAAGTTTTCTCCACCCTGCCCAGCAGCGTGTAATTCTGGATGGCATTACATTCTGCATAATTATTTTATGATGATGAATTCAGAAAACTCTTGGACACAAACTTGGCATATTGGGCCCATGAAGAGGAGACTGCAGCCCTCTCTAAACAACTTATTAAGTCATTCAAACAAAATACTTCCTACATTTTAATTTGCTATTTTTGACAAAATGGACTTCTCTCACAAGAGAGCAAATGGACAAGTAAATGGGGAAATTTTCTTCAATCATGTTCCTATTAGGACCAAGTGTAATAAAAGTTGTAAAATTAAAATTGGCAGACCTTATTTTTGTGGCAAAAAGCACTAATAAAGATGTTATACGAAAGTTATGAAAAGATTGTCTGTACAACAGATTCTTGATTGAATAATATACGTGTGTCTAGATTTTCTAAACTTTGTAGGTCTAATAATTTAGGGGGGAAATGACTACTAAAAATAGAAATATATCTGAATTTTTTGAAAGTCCTTTAATGTGAAATACATTACCTGTTGTGGGGTGGGGAGGAAGGAAGAAAAAAGGACAAACACACATACATATACATCCACACAATCAAATTCTGCTCTCAATTACATTAGCATATAGAACTTCAAAAATTTAGCAGACACCTACGAGCCAGAGGTGGATATGAAAGATGTGGGAGGGCTGAGCTTACTAGTTAGGCCCAGAAGTAACCAACAGCCTAGCAAAAAGCCCAATCTGCTGCTAGTGGGAAGTGCAGCCTCTCATTGCTTCATGCATTACTAGACGATACCCAGACACTAGTGATGACTTTAAGAAACTACACAGAACAGAAGTGGGAGGGTATTGGGATTTCTTCCAGGGCAATATACCAAGACCCTACTCAAGAATACCATTTTTAATATCAGCCTTTGGCTAGTAGGTGTACGATAAACTTAAAGAATCCTCTCCTGAACAAAATCTCCCTTCTTCTTGTCTCCCTGCTACCCTCTCCCAGAGTTTCATCAGTTTTGAGTGGTCTCTCTACATGTTTCCACCCACAACCTGCCACTAGGGAACAATCTCCACTACTATCCTAACACCAGGAACGCAGAGCATCCTAGAGCATGGCTTTGGCACCTGAAATCCAGGATGGAGTGACACCCCGGCACTTTGGAATTCCTCTCTCCCCACCGCCTCTCCCACTGGATCCCTCTGAGGTTCATGCTCCTCCTCAAAGTGTCCATTGCTCAGTTGCCCTGGGAGGAGTTGTGGATGGAAGGTGACCGAGGGGCATATAAACAAAGATAATATTTGAAGATGGTCAATCAGTTTGAGCAGTTGAACATTTTTTAAAAATAATCTTCCTCTGTAATTTGGGTTATGGGAGAGAGTAATGGAAAGTTGCTGAACAAACAAGAACCAAAAAGATTTGTGGATTTTGCTGTTCATAATAATACTTTATTTTATTGGGGAGTGACCACTATAATTAAAGTTGCATAGGGATTTCAATTCAAATCCTGTTTTCAGTCCCTTTACAACCTTTCAGCACTTTCATTCTTAAGGCCTGAAATATTTCAGACTAGGGCTCTGTCCAGTGGTAAATTTTCTAAAATACTGAGCAAAAACATCCTGAAATTTCAGATGTTTACATCTGAAACCATGAAATTGACTATTTAAAAAATCCTATGACAGTGAAATTGAGCAAAATGGACCGTGAATTTGGTAGGACCCTAGGAGTGGTGGGTGAAATTCTGTGGCCTGTGTTGTGCAGGAGGTCAGACTAGATGATCATAATGGTCCCTTCTGACCTAAATATCTATGAATATCTATGAATATATAGCACAGGCAGTGGGTAGCTAGCTCAGCCCCTCCTCCCCACACACATACATTTGAGCCACCCCACCACCCATGCGCAAAGCCCAGCTTGGCAGAGATGAAACCCTGGCTCTGGTGGAACTAGGGCCAGCTAGGCGCTAAGCTTCCTGGCTGCCCAGCAACAGGATGAGCAAGCTGAGTCCCTGGAGCCAGTGGCAGGGAGTGAGACAAGTGTGGTGCTGCAGGCTGAGTCCATTCTGAGTGCAGTCAGCGCTCAGTTAGTCAGCTCTGCACCTTGAAGAGCCACAGTGCTCCCATCCCTCCTCAGTGCCTGCAAGAGGTGCTGAGGCTGGTGCCAGTAAGGAAGGAAGAGAGGGAGCGAGACAGAGGGAGGGAGAGGAGAGGGGCTGCAGGAGACAAAGTCAGACAGTTACAACCAGCTGCAGCCACCTCACCCCTCTCAGACCTTCTTACCCCCTGCCACACACTCCCAAATAACTACCTGCCTTATGCCTCCTCCCTCCCCCAACAACTTGCCCTTCCCACAGCTCCCCCCACATCTCCTCAATCCCCCTCCACAGCCCCCACCCAACCCCAAACAACCCCCCAACAAGCCCCTGCTTAAATCCATCCGACTGTCTGCTACCCCATTCCCAAATAGACAACCCTAACCTCCTCCCATCCCATCCAAATAAACACACATCTCCCACCCCCAAATAAACTCACCTTGTTGCACACCCCCAAATGCCTCCATAAATATCACTTTGCCAAAACCCTCCGCCCCCCAAAGCCCCACACCCCCACCCCCAAACTCTTCCCTGCCGCTCCTCACCATTCCACCAAGCCCCATTCTTCAACAAATCCATCTCTTAAAACCTTCCCTACGCCCCCATTCCCACCATCCCCAAACCACTTCCCTCCTCCCAACCACCCCGTTCACCATGGCCCGCCCTGCTTCTCTACCACCCCTTACACCCTCTAGGTCTAGGGCCCTTCTGTTGCCCGCAACACTCAACTCCATTTATCCTACAGATGAGCTCAAATGCCCCCAACTCCTGGTTGCAGAGTGACACTCCCATCTTCACTATGAAGTGTTATGAGGGCTGGTGACCTTTCTCCACTCCTGTGCCCTTTCCATCCTTGTTTTCTAGAGGTGGTTAGATGGCTGTCTCCCTCATTTAGAGGAGCCCACCGCAGCAAATCTGCAAGCGGCAAGAACCAAAGAACTGGAGAAGGAAATTGGGCAGGGGTGAGTGTGGGGTGGGCTCACTCTACAGCACACTTATGCACTTCGAGCCCTCCCTTCTGCACCAGGCTAGAATACACACAGCGACACATACACCAGAGAGCTGGGCCTCACAGTTTTACTCAGCCCGCCCTCCCACCTTTGCTTATGGCAAAGGATGAGAAGAATGGAGTGTATGGGACAGGTGTGAGAAGGGGTAGGGGCAAGTGGAGAAAAGAGGAGTGGAGCAGACAGAGGGAGAGGATAGGGGGTAAGTTTGGGGTGGGGAGTGGAGGGGAGAAGATAGGTCAGGGAGAGGCAAAGCTTAAGACACTATACAAATTTAGCACTGCGTCACTAGCTAATACAACATCCATTTTTCACTTCTTTCTTCTCTTGAAATGCTTCACTATCTGCTGCAGTGGACCTTAGTATTCCAAGCAGCTGCTAAGTGACATCGATACTATTTTTGTTAGTTTCACAACTGTCCACAAATATATGAATCTCAACACTGAAACAACCTGTGGTGCTATTAATTTCATTCTGCTGAAGTTCAGAGAAGTTATGAGCAGCAGCAAAAGCTCTGGAACGGCTTGTTTGCAGACTCAGGAAATCAGAATTTAATTAAATTGTATTTCAAAGTCATTTTGCAGCTTTTTTTAAAATGAAAACTTAAATTTGGCAGAAACTGATGACCTTTGATCTTGCTACTCTCCAAAGATTAATAATTCCCACTCACCACTGAGTGGATGAATGGAATTTGCAAACCCTGAACGTGTAAGTGCACAGTAACACTACTCAATTTAAACAGAATTATTTAAGTTTTTCAAAGCTAACCAGAGTTACTTGAGGATAATTGAGACCAGAATTATTTTACAAACCAAACTGTGTGTTGGTCTACTGATTTATAGAATACTTAGATTATTAAAAGTAGTATGCAAAGGAAGAAACAATTTAGAAGTTTATTTCCAAAACTATCTAAAATAATCACAGATATTGAATCGCACTAACACACCAACCCTGATACACCCCAAGGCCTTCCCCTTCCGCGCCAGCCAGGAGTGAGCAGGCAGGTGTGAGCAGGCAGGCTCAGCCCAGCAGGATCCAAGTCGGGGGGCTTAGTGTGGGGGGCTTCAGGTGTGGGGTGACAAGGTTTAGTGTGGGGCAATCTGGGTGCAGGAGGTTCACCGGAGGGTCCGGGTGCAGGGAGGATTTTTCCAATTTTTCACATTTGCTATCTGGTCACCCTAACTGGGAAGGAAGGAAGGATGGAAACAAACTCTAGGCTGATATTTTACATGCCTCTTCTCAGCCCAAACATGATGTGTGTCTGAAAAGTTTTGTAAAATCCCAGTTGGCCACTTTTGAGATAACTTTATGTTTAAAAATGCTCTTTAATGAGGCTCTGTACAAGAATGCCATCACATATTTTAAAATATAACATAATAAAATAATCCTTTAGTAAGTAAAATACAGAATCAAAAGGATCTAGTCCCCCGTCCCCCCCAAAAAAGAAAATAAAAATATATAAATATGATCAACAATGGCCACAATAAAAACACCTTTAGGAAAAAGCATTAAAGATGTTGGGCCAAATCCTCAGCTAGGGTAAATCAGCATATCCCTTCTTTAGGGCTATGCCAATTGACACCAGCTGAGGTTCTGGCCTGTTTACAAATGGAGAGAGCTGAACACGTACGTTTAGCATGTTCATTAGATGGAATAGATGGAAATAGGAACAAATTATAATTGTAATATCACTTTCTCCCTACTAGGGACTAGCTGGCTGTCAGCTTTCAATTGGATCATCTAGCAGCAGTAACCCTATTAACAATACACTTTACCTATTTAAAAAAAAAAATCTCATCCACATAGAAGATGCCACATAAATTAGGGACATCATCATCTGGGTAGGTATAGGTGGACGTAAGGAAACCAAATTTACAGAAAGGAAATTACCCTTTTTCTGTTTTCTCTCGTGTTAGCTCATATAAGTGAGATTTCAACAGCAACAGTCAATAATGGACAGTTCTAACATCTATGTAGCCTATAGATACAGCAGCCAGTAACACCAGTTTCCTAAATGCAGCATCATAGGATGAAAATTACAGCTGATCAACATAAAGAAGTGTTGCAGGCAAGCCTAAGTAGCTATATTGTTAACTCTGTAATTCTAGTGGAGATCCCTCCACTATAAACTCACAATATTGACACTTATTTTATCATATAGACCTTCAACTGAATAAAATACAGAAACTTTCCTGACTCAGCCCGCAAAGCGTAATTGTCAGGGGGGAAAAATAAAATCCAGCCAGCAAGAGTCCAGTCAAATTTAATCTGCTGATGACAAGATACAAGTAGAGTGTCAAAAAACAGAGTAGATGAAAATAAATGATAACTAACAAGAGGTAAAATTCTAAGGAAGAAAAGGAAGTTTGAAGTTTTAACACAAGATAGCAGGTCCAGGTGTACCTGAGGTACAACCTAATTTGCTTGTCTTCACTAGGATTTTACCTCATGTTAGTTACCATGTGTTAACCAACATGCGGTAAGAACACACCCTTTTTCCTAATGAAAATACACCCTTAACTGTCAGCAATGAATGATGCTTGCTATAAATCAAAAGCTTTAAAAATAATAATTTCAAAGAGAATATAACCATCAATAATAAGTCTTTAAAAAAGAGCAATACAGAGTACGTATTTAACATACAATTAAACATATTTCCTTAATTATTCATTTCACTAAATAAGACCTTGCTTTTAAAAAAAAAAAAATCAAGAAATTAAAATCAAGCATCTGTGCATATCAGTAAAAAAGCTGGACATGCAAACAGAACTGCAAAATTCTTATACCTTTAAAATTAAGAGTCGTATTGATTTTTCTTGAATATTAAATCTCCCAACTACAGCCACAAGAAAGAATAAAAGTTTTGTAATAAATCCCAAATACTGATCAAAATATATGGAATTCGTTCCCCAAGAAAAAGACGCTTCCTCTCTACTCTTTAATTACTCAGATTCTGGAACCAATAAATCATCATCAGAAGGATCTTTGTTTGACATCTGAGAAGATAAAAATTCCTCTGTATTGTCTATGTAATTCTTCTGATTATCATCAGGACATATCTCCCCACTCTAGAGCCTTGTCAGTACTAGGAAAAACAGAAGCACAGGCTATAATGTTATATATACTCTAGTACAGATTGGGTGCAGATATTTTTTAACAGATTTAAAAAATTTATTAAAGCTAATGTTTAAAAAATTATGTAATACATAGGTTGAAAAAAGAGTGTCTGTACATCTGGATATAGTACTTCCATTATCCACAATTACAAAGTTTGTTTTTAAAAGTCGTAGGATACATAGAGTACATAATCAGCAATAACCCAAATTTAGATGAATAAATTTAAGAATACAGTTTAGAGATTTGGATGTGGAAAGCAAAATATATCAATGAGTGGAGATTGTCAGTCAGTAATTGAGAATTAGGGTAGGTTGTCCATTTAGGAAATACAATCTATCAGGGAAGTTTACTGAGCCACACTACATCATCTAATCCTATTTTGAGTGGTGAAACTACCTGTACCCAGTATATACTAGATCTTGCATTTGTGCTATCAGTAGTATATCTGCACCAAGACGAAAAAACAGCTATAACACTTCCTAACGTAGATGCACACTAGAAGTGCAATTGTCAGGCCACTTTCAGCCTAGCCAATCAAAATAACATTGAATTTCTTTAAATGGTTGACAATACCTAGCCAAAAGAAATGCATTTCTGAAATACTAGGTGTGAATCTGAGACATGGGAATGCCCTGGATGAAATATGATATTGTCCAAAGAGAAAATCGGTTGGACTGAAAGCTGGTACAAAAGATTATTGTCAAGAGATAATAGGTTAGTGTAGATAAACTACATCAAACGGATACAGGAGTGTTTAACCTGTTGAACAAACAGCCTTTGTGAACAGCAGTTGTTAACTATCACTGTGGGCACCCAAAACTACAAATGCATCTGTTAAGTTTACTATGGGGAAACAAAAACTATACAAACACTACTTTCTACAGCTGGAAGATGGAATTGGGCTAACTAAATTATACATCTACTGAACTAATAAAACTTCTTATATCCACGAAGAAACTTACAAACAGTATTTTTAAAAATTAATCTTTTCTCCACTGACCTAGCATAAGAGAAATGGGCAGATTTCATTTTATGGTATGTATGCCCCCACCCATAGCCAAAAAACAAACCCTTATAATTAAATTTCAATTATACAAGCTGTGTTTTGACGAGTCTTTAGCAGTGTTAAGAATTTAAATTGTCACAATCAAGCTTTGAAATTAACACACCATTAACATGAATGAAGAAAGTTCACCCCTCTGTTGGTTCTATTGTTTGAGTCTGTGCAGACACAAGACAGCAGTGAAGTAATTTAATGAATGGTGTCTTCACAATAAAAAAGGTAGACATTTTATTTTGGAGACTAAAAGCAATGTGAATGAGAGCTACATTTTCTGATTTTTGGAATCTGTTGATTTTATGCTGCCTTATCACCAAACTTACCAAAACTAACTCCATTTCAGCTTTCAAACAGCATTAGAAGACACAATAAGAAAGTTGAATGCATATTAAAAAAAAGTTAATCATTTTCCTATACGATCTGCAATAAAAAAAATAGACTTCAACATCTTGCTATGCAAAATGCAAATATGTGACTAAATCAACGAAAATGTTTAGTTGAAAGCATTATGAATCCTGAGAAGAGACTGCACCCTGCTGGAAGACTTGTTAACTTGCTGACACATTTACTTGATAAAAGAAATCAAGAACTTATAAATACACACACACACACACACACACTATTTGCTCTGCAAAATGAAAAAAGCATTTTATGCATGGGCCATTTTATATTATGATTCTTTGGTTTCAAGTGTCAGTCATACAAGGCATATCAAAATATAAAGCTGAATGTCGCCAAGTAACATTACATAACCACAGAGCACCCATAGCTTTCCAGAAGTCTTTTAAAAATAGATATTTGTTTGTCACAGCAGATACAGAAAGAATAAGAGAAAAATCAGAGTATTATTCAAACAAGGAGGTTTATCATATAATTTGTACCGTAATAAAAAAAGAAAAAATAAACATTACAATTAAAAACACTTTCAGGTGCTGACAGAGGACTATAAATTTGCATTCATTTTGACTGAAAATAATTCATCCCATTATCTGCACAAATTTGTATTTACTGAATAATATATGTAATAAAATGGCTTAACTTTGTTATCATCCAGTCTCTTAATACAAGAGATAGTAGTTTTTATGACAGAGTGGACTGGCCAGATGTCTGGGTTAGTATTCGGGGTCACTGCATTCATGAGCTCTCAATTAAAGTAAGAGGCAGGAGTAGACTATGCTAGTGGAGCAGGAATCCAGAAGTCATTTAACTCAGCTTGCATTTAATTCAAAGCAAGGATGTTTCCCAGGAATAACTGAAGATGTAATATGCCAAGATCATACATTTTGCTGCCAGTAGACAATGAATAAACTGAGAACATTATTTTAAAGAGTTTGAGGCTGGAAAGTAAAATCAAATTCTAGTCTAACGTCCTGTACATAGTAGGCCGTTAAATTTCACCCAAATACCCCTATATTAAGTTCAAAGACTTCAATTAGCATAGGCATTTCAGTCCTCAAGAGAATACACTATGTGCCACATGTATACACCAGAAGAGGCCAACATGCCCCCAGCGCCCAAGGCTACTGCAATGGCAGGGAACTGATTCGGTGAGACATACCCAGATAATCTCAGAAGGTGAACCATGTCTACAGAGGAAGTGAAACACCCCAAGGTCCCTGAGCTGGGAGAAATTCCTGCCTGACCCCAAATCTGGCAATCAGTATGACCCTGAGCATGTGAGCAAAGACATATCAGCCAGGCATCTAGAAAGGATTCTCTGAACCATCTCAGAGCACTGTTCCATTACACCAGGGGTTCCATATCCAGTTATGGCCAATCTCTGATACTTCAGAGGAAGAAGGGGAGAAAAAAGGCAGAATACACCTATGGGGGAAACCCCGTTCTCCCAATACAGCATGCAAAGAGAATTTGTTACAGTCTTTCATACCAAACCTCCAAAGGCAAACCAGAGGGCACTAGTGCACGGCAAGTGTCTTGAGGGCACACTTCATTACTCCTGAGGGCATTCTACACCAAAAAACCTAACAATTCTGCGCACAATATTTTAAAATCCTGCAAAATTCTGCACATTTTATTTGTTAATAAATAAATGCAGATGCTCCAGCATGGCAGTGGGGAACACAGGCTACTAGCTGCACAAAAGTAGAAGATCACCCCGCAGCTCCCCCTTTTTTTCTCCCCCCCCCCCCCACAAGGACATGGACTCAGCGGTGAGGCTGCCCCCGACCCTGACACAGCACAAGGCCTGGGCCTGCCCCTCTGCTCCAGGTGCACCAGGTATGGCGCAGGTTGGCTCAACCAGGTAGGATCCAAGTGTGGAGAGGCTGAGGGGATCCAGGTGTGGGGTGACAGGATTCTTTGTGGGACAATCTAGGTATAGGCAGCTCAGTGGGGGGCTAGGTGTGGGGGGATCTGAATGCACAGAGGGCTCAGCGGAGGGGTCTGGGTGTGGGGGTCTCAGCGGGGTGGGTTCTAAGTGCAGCTAGTTGGGGGTCAGTGACATGGGGGTCTTCATGTAGGGGCTCAGGGTGGTTCAGGGGGTAGGGCATCATGGTGGGGGTTTGAGTGCAGGGAGCTCAGTGGGGGGTGGTCTGGGTACAGGGGTGGGGATCCGGAGGCAGCTGGGCTCCAGATGCAGAGGTTGAGGTTCAGTGGGGTGGCATTCGGGTATGGAGGGCTAGGGAGGTTTCTGGGTGAGCGTCAGGCTTGGAAGGGGTGTCTGGGTATGGGAGCTACAGATGCACGGGGGTTGGGTGGATGGGGGAGCAGCTCCCCATACAGTGACCCTCCCCCCTTATAGCTGAGGAGCGATGCGGGCAGGAAGCAGGGGAGGATGCTGAGCTTCCTGCAGCTGAGGGAGGTTTCTGGGGGTGGGTCTGACACTGCCCCAGTCACTCCTTGCAGGGGAAGAGGAAGTCCCATCTGCTCCTGCTTCCAGCCTAGCCAGGACTAGCAGCTGATTCCGGCTCAGGGTAGGAGCCACTAGCTGAGCTCTCTGCTGGCTGCTCCAGGTGCCTGAAACAATGTACCTGCGCTGGTAGGGAATGGTGCATGACTGCTCTTGCAGCTTCACTGTCAGTCATTTTTCTACAGAGAAGCAAAGAAATCTGCAGGGGACATGAATTCTGTGCACGTACAGTGGTGCAGAATTCCCCCAGGAGTAGAAACACTTTGTGCATTTCTGTATCCTTCAGCATACAAACCCATAAATTTTAAGCTTAGTGAATCTCTGTCTTCATTTGCAGATGTCATTAGTAAAAAAAACCCAAATCTACCTCTAATTTTCTAAAGTACGTCCCTGCTTCTCACCTTGTGGGCAAGTCTGGAACTCTGTCTTCGTGCCTACTAATTGCAAAAACACAGTCTCTCTTTAGCTTTGTTTATACGAGCATTTTTGTTAATGTTTCACACTGTAACTGTGCAACACCACTACTGGTAGTAATGGAAGGAGTACTAGTTTAGTTCAGGGCACTGGAGTTTTTACCAATGTGTTATCTAGAAATGCTGCTGATTTGTCTAACGTAGAATACTCATTGTTAGTACCATCAGTGGAGTGCAACAGTGTGAGAGTAGCTAGTGTAGACACAGATACTAAGGGCTTGTCTACACTTTGAAATTTACCAAAACAACTATTCCAGAATAATTATTCACGTAAACTTCCAAATGCAGACAAGCCCTCATATTAGTCCATGCTATCCAAGTACAATGCAAAACTAGCTATAGTCAGCACTCTCCTTCCTATCAACGTAACATTTCTCCCATGTATCCAGCCTCCTGCTTAAAGTTGAGAATTGGAAGTTCAATCCAGACACCAAAAGTCACAAGTGTTAACAATTACCTAGAGATACCACACCACTGGTTTGACTGCAGTGTAAATAATAAACTTTTTTCCTAAAATGCTGAGGATATGTAATTACAATGACTATGCAATCAGTTGTGGAAAATGCAACGGTGTGCATCAGCTGACACTGTTGTATTTAACAGGGTTTTTCAAACAAAGAATTATTTAATGAGCTATTACTATTACTATATTGTCATCACATGCATAGTTTTCACAATTAGTAGAGCATAAAAAAGTATTTTCGTACATTTTGATAACACAAAATTATTTCCAACTAAAAACCCACATATGGACTGTACAGATATAGACTTCAATACCATGCTGTTGATTTTCTGAGGAACATAAAACACTTTCAAAAGAAAAACAGGTCTTGAGCGTTACCAGAGGAATCTTTTCCCAATGCATACACATTTCTTGAATTAAGCATTGATACCCACAAAAAAGTGTTAGAGCATTTGGACTATGAATCACATTTTTTAATTTTTTTAAGTTGCTTAAGGTAAAAATATTTCTACTATGGTACAACTCCAAAAATGCATTCTAATTAATATTTGATCCAAGATAGGTGGATCTATTTCTTATTAATCAACAGGAAATAAGGTGAATGCATGTAAGTATTTAAGGTTGCTATAACCAATATAGGTCCTTTGCTATACAGAAAACAACGCAAGATACATTTAAAATGGCTTTACATCAAAGGACTAAGTTGTGCTTTCCATTCAAAGTGTAGCACATTCTCTAACACAAAATTTATTATTTTATAAAATCTCATGATTTTAAGACAATCTTGAGGTATTTTGGGACCTGGACTCCTGATTTCTGAACAGTTGGAGTTGGCAGCACTGGAAATGCTCCTACCCTCTCCTCATCATTATCCATCAACTTCCACAGACCACCCTTTTCAAGGAAGCCAATATTAACAACAGAAAGTTGTAACTGAGCAACTTGAACACAAAACTAGAAGGAATAAATTCCTCAGCTCTAATCCCAGATGTGACACAAACTCCCTCTACAGCCTTGGGTAAATTATTTAACCTCTCTGGGCCTTGTTAGAGAGCTTATTCCTTCACCCTCTCACTTCTAGTCCTTCTAGCATGAACAGAGAGCAACAATACCCAAAGTCCGAAGATGCAAACAATTCAGTGTTTATTGGGGTGAACTTCTAGCAAGCAATGATTCCAATTTCCTTCCTCAGTGTCCCCCTTCCCTGCTCTGATGTCACAGTCTTGCCTGTGTCCCTGTTTCCATTCCCATTCCCCCCCTTAGCAAAACATGATTCCAATTTCCTACCCCCCTCCCACCCTATACTTCCTGATTGACTGCAGACTATATAGTAAAACTTGAGTTCTGCTTAGCTATACCTTAACCAATCATTTTACTGAAATTTAACTAACCAATCCTAACATATTGTAACATGATTATCTAACCAATTATACCCCACCACCTTAATTGGTTTACACCCAACAAAATTAATTATACAGCAGACAGAAACAATCACAGAACCAGACAGAGATTATACAGACAAACAATAGGGAAATGGGGACCACAGTGATAGAACAACAAAGAAATGAGGATTTCACACCCCAGCTATTGATAAGTGAGTTCTTCCCAGACAGGATGCTATCAAACTAAGTTTTCTTTAAATCTTCCAGGCTCTTCCCTTTCTCGGGAGGTGATAGATTGGGTCACTTTTTTAACAGCCCAAAACTGCCTTATTTCACTGACTGGTGACTGGTGAGGACGTGACCGTTTGCTTTCCATCTTATGGCTGCCTCTGCTGCTTAGCCAAAGGCCTTAGCCTAAGAACAAGGCCTTAGACTATCATAGTGAGAGAAGGCCTATAAACAGGCAGACTGTGATTTTGATTCGTGTTTTGTACTGTACCTCTATAACTAGCTAAGTGATAAGAATACATTTAAATTCTTAAAGTATAGGCCTTTGCAGACAGGCCTGAATATCTATATCCTAACAGGCCTGATTGCCACTCCTGTATTGAGTAGTACCTTTATATGGGTGGTAGTCCCATTACTCAGCATGAGGAAGGGTAATAGCATAAGCCACATTGCCTCTATTTCCCCAGGCACCTAACTAACCATGTGGTGCAAAGTTAACACATGTCAAGTAATTTCAAAATAAAAAGAACAATACATGTTAAGTACTGGTATAGCATATATATTCCAAGACAAAAAAACTAAGTTAAAATGAAGTTAAGGTTGAAAATAAAAAATATCAGTAATTTAAAATCAGTAGTAAAAAATGTTACAGAAATGCTGTAATTAGCCCAGAAATCAAGCATAATTAACCCAGAAAACAGAGTTAAGATTAAATTTAAAGGAAATTCAAGCACGATAAGGTATGAAAATGCTCAGATAAGTTACCCATACAAGCTTAATTCTGCCCTGGCGTGACGCCAATCAATGTAAATGCTATTACAATTAATGTATTTTAGAGCTTGAGTTTAGAACCGAGTTTTAAAAACACATTATGTTTTTTTATCCCTCTCTCTCTCTGCCCCCCCCCTTCCCTCAATGAGACGGTAGCAGAGGGGAATGTGTCAAGTTCCTGACATCCCAATGTCTCTGCACTTACAGGTTCCAACAGGAGTTTTGCATCAGCTTTCCCAGCAACATTGCCTGAGTGCACAGTAGTCAATACAGAAGTGCCAGAGGCAGTCTTTAAGGTTGTCCATTTGACCAGCCCATAAATAATGGGTCAACTGGCCAGTCAAACATTGTTAAATATTTTAAATCGCTAATTTATTAGAACAATAACAATAATTACAAAGATTACTTTATGGTTTCTTGGCCTTAGATACTTATACCTAATTAGAAAAAAAACAAGTTACTTAACTGAGTTATTTTAACTCAGAAAAATACAAAAAACAAAAAGAAAGACAAAAAATGCAATGAAATGAAATTCTAAAAAAGTTTTTTAAAAAATGGCACCATGATGTAATCAAAAATGTAGGCCAATCCCTACATGAGGGCATTCTTGCCGGAATATTTAATTGTGGTTCAATAATAAGCTCTCAACTGACTGGTCAACTGAAGTTATTTAACTGGTTAACTGACCAGCTTGTCACCCCTTGTTTCAACTACTGATGCCCGAGCTAGGATTCAGTCACTGAATCTTTAGGAACAGACACAGCTGGGCCAAATAATCTACCACTGAGAATGTTGAGTACAGCAGTTTTCATATTGCTGATTCAGTAAAACCGATAGAATTATAGGATGCTAATTAGCTGTAGAGTAAGGGTATTTATTGGTTGAGTTACTTCTGATGTCACAGTTGCCCCTATTAATATGACTTTAGCTGTTCATCTAACCTTGTCTATATAATCATAATAGTGATATACAGTTGTTAATAGCTTCATTTAATTACATCCTAATTTTTTCACATGTAATTTACATACAAGATTTCAATGAGTTTTAGCCACATGGAAAGTCTGAAGAATCTATGTTATTCCATTATTAAGTTAATCCAGGACCAAAAAAAAAAAAAAAGGGACACTGACACAGAGTGCGATTTTTACAAAGACCCAATTCTTCACTAATTAATTTGAGTTAAAATGAACTAAGAGTAGCAGCCATGTTCGTCTGTATCTGCAAAAAGAAAAGGAGTACTTGTGGCACCTTCGAGACTAACCAATTTATTTGAGCATAAGCTTTCATGAGCTACAGCTCACTTCATCGAGCTGTAGCTCATGAAAGATTATGCTCAGATAAATTGGTTAGTCTCGAAGGTGCCACAAGTACTCCTTTTCTTTTTAAAATGAACTAGGTTATTTGTAAAGTCTCAGAAAATTCATTCTGTACTCAGAGTAATATTGTAGAAAATATGTCATATTCTTCATACATAACAAAGAGGTTGAATCCCTACTTTAAGTGCAAAACTCAACTCAGCCTGAATTACTGAGCTAGGACTAGTGCTGCCATAACACGTTTTGGCATCACTACTTTTGAGACAGTAACCCACAACAAGAAAGCTGTGGTCAAACTACAAGTCACAAGTCTGTGTTGCTCTGTTGCACTATTGCAAGAAGCAAACCAACTTATGTAAAATACATATAACTGTCAAGCATTTTTAACAGAAATAATGTAGCATAATATTGTTGGTTTTACATCTGGCATTACACCACAAATGAAAGAAAGAATGCCAAATATTACAGGAAGGATAGCTTACTAGTGTACCACTCCAGTTTTGCATGAGAAATGAAGGCGGCAGTGTTTCGGTGCTCTTAGACCAGTGAAACTTTTTGATAATGTAGTTCTCACCCACCGTCTTTCCCCTCCGAAGGTTTCCCCTTCACCCCTCCTTACCCACCCACAGCACGCAGCTTCCTCCCAGCTGCATGCCTGCCAGGTACATTTGGCAATCTTCTTGGGTACTACCTGGCACAGAAGCAGCTACTAAAAGCATGCAGGATGCCTAGCAGCTTCTCTAGGTTCCCTGCCTGCTCTGCAGCTCCTCCCACTTCTCAGGCCATCAGTTACTGCTGAGGTCATCATTAGTCTACAGTAGGTCATGTCATATTACTCCCTTTACATCTTCTCTCTCTCTCTCTCTCTCACACACACACAACGTATAGACCCAGAACACTGCTGTAAATTAATATTAGAATATTTAAATTGTACAGAGCCATAGATGTGCATGGCACTTTACAGACAATAAAAGAGCATCCCTACCCCCCAAGGAGTTTACAATTTAAGTAAATCATAATAGAATTTAGTGTAGAATACAATATAGTGTTTTATATGCATGTATTTTTGATAACTCCATTACTCATGAGCAGCAAGGGGTTATATAAGCCATCCCAAACTATGCCAACATTGTAATATTTTGATTATCTGTACTTTGATTATCCAAAACTCCCCATTATCTAAACAGGACTATGTCCCACAACATCTTAATTACATTCCCTCAATTACCTGATCTTAGTCAGTGTACCCTAGGGTATTCAGACAGTCTAGGTTATATATACAGATATCATGTATTTTTGCCATATATTTTATACAAAGGGCATTTTAGAAAAAAGTCAGTATTTTATTTATTTTTTTAATTGACAACATTGTAAAAAACAAATTTTTAACTTGATATAGTTTTTCATATCCCTCCACTTCCTCAGCCAGGGTATGTCATATAGGCCTCCTCGCAAGAGGAAAAACTGGTACAGTAATAGGTTTTTTTAAAAAACAACGATTTTCTAAAACTGTTTTTTCAATACATCCTAACTTCATGACTATAAGGTATGATAATTCATGAACTTCCGGGGCTAGGATCCAATGTTTTCTTTTATTCCATTAGATAGCCAAGATTCCTAGTTCTCCAATGGGATATATTTGTGTGTGATTGTAGAAGACACATGCACACACAAAGGCTCAGTTTTACCAATTATGTATAGTATTTACTTAACTGGCTCACACCACCTTAATGTTTTTTTAAAAAATTTTGTTGCAGAAAATTTTGTATGTTTTAAACACAACACATGAATAGCAGAAACAGAAAGAAAAAAAAAAGCCGAATATAAGTTTACACACCAAACTGTATCTGGACAGATATTTAAAACACGTATTGACCTGATAGTATAAAACACTGTTACAAATGGGGGGGTTGCGCAAGTGAGGTCAGTAGAACTTGGTCCCTTATTAGGTTTCTCTGTGTGTGCATGCATGTGTTTGTTTTAGGAAACTGTACTAACTTTAAAATAATCCATTGGCTCCCTAGCATAAAGCCAAGCCCCCAAAAGACTGCAAAAGAGAGGCAGCTCCACAAGTCTTTTGTTTTCTATCCTATGTTGTAATTTAGCACACAAGGTTACAATAGAAAAAGAGAAAAAATCCTGTTTTGTATTTAAATGTTAAATTCATTGTCATCACTATAGTTATAAACTCTGTTTACACACCTCGGCCAACATTTTCAAAAATGTGTGCGCTAAATTGAAAATTGTCTACTTGGAACTGTCTGATCTAAAAGTTACTAAAGCCTCTGGAAAAGATACCATTTCTTCTTTCTGTCTTTGTTAGCAAAGATTAAAGCAAAATCCCAGCACACAATAGTCCCCGAAGGTGCAATTCACTTAAATACCACTCACACTTATTTTGAGAATTTAAATGGTTACACAGGGCCTGTGTGGTGCCTCTACAAGGGTTAATGTCACCCTCAGTGAACAGCAAATGGTGGCATACACATGTGATAGCGGATGGCTGGTTCTAGGGATGAGATGAACTTTGTGTTTATGATGCTCCCAACAACACTCTCAAGGTCCCATTATTATATGATCCAGAGGAGAGAGGGATAAGCAATGGTTAGAAGTTATGTGACCAGGTGTATAAGACTGCTGACTGTCCGAGGGAGAACATAAAATTGAATAGTTGTAATGTATAGCCCAGTATAGTCTGAATCCTGTTCATTGTGAGCTATCAGTAGTCTGCATATAATTACTCACCTCTTTTTGTTGCATTTTAGTTCATTTTTTCCATGAAGGTGGATATTTTTAAAGGAAAAATAAACTGAGTGGTGATTATTTTTAAGTTAGAATGAGAGTTAAATGACTTTTTATACTAATTAAAATAACAACTGTAATAATTTCACTGCAGCCATGTTGGTCCCAGGATGAGAGATCAAAAGTTATTACTCACCCACCTTGTCTTTCTCATAGTTTTACAGCAGATTTTCAAATATAAATCTAAAAAACAGGCGAGTTAAAAAAAAAAAAACCACATACACCATCTCAGAATACATTCCTACAACTACTATTATTTTCACATATACAATCTTACAGCCCTGATCTTAATTATCAGCTTCAGATTTCTTATAATCTTCATAGAGATTCCAAATCAACATCTTAATTTCACGCAAGAGGTGAAAAAATGGAGAATAGCTATATAAAATGAATGGGAGAAACCTTTAAGAAATGTAATGGATTTAGCAATATATAAAGTTCAAATGAAATGCAAGTTCCCATTGCTCATTATTAACCATTGTATTTTACCCATTATTGTAATAGAATTATTTTCTCAGTCAGCTTGCAACCAATATAAAATGCCATAGTTTTGACAGAAAGTATCAGTTTTCTTACTTATTTCAAAATACACACTCTCTCTCTTCTAGTCTAGTCCCCAACAAAGCATAATTCCCTCTTCCTGCTCAGGGATATAATTATGTCTTCATTAGTTCTGAAATGCAGTACAGTAGGAATCTGTTGATTTTTTTTGGCAGCATAGGCATATTGAGTAAGGATAACCAGATGCTGCTTACATCACTTTTCAGATACATACAAATTAAAATGAAAACAAAAACCAATGCACAGGTGTTCATGAAAGCAATACATTCGGTGCTCCCCGACTATTTGGCTCCCTGATATAAGGCTTTTCTACTTTGGGTCCCAAAAGGAATGCAGTGTGTTCACAATTCACAGCTATTTCATGATCTCAGCTGTATGAACCAAATACAAATTATGCAGCTAAAATTTTGTAACCATCTGGTCATCTAAAACATTTTAGAGAAAAACTAAGTGACCCACTTATTGGTACGTAAGATGTTTTCCCATCCTGAATTTTCTTTTGCCTTTTTGTTGCATTTTGATTGAAAGCAAGGCAGATAGGTTGCAGAACTTTACTGTATTTTGTTCTTTTGTTTGCACACCAACAGGTGCATGAACAGCCAGTAAGTAGGCTGGTGCTAAGAAGTGCACAATAGCATAACTGCTCAGTTATGCTCTAGAAATCAGTGAAAATACCAAGGAGGAAATAAAAGAAACAGAAGTGCATCAGAAAAATAAGAGGAGTTATCATTTGCAAGAATGCATAGTTATAACCAAAATGACACTTTACCAAAAGCCCCTATTCTCAGTGGTTTATGACTTTCCAAAAAACACTGCCTTCGGGGCTAAAATTGTTCATGTTTCTTACCATTTCAGAAATACTGTTTGTTTGTTAGTTTCGGGGTTCTTGGGAGGGACACACTGCTTAATTTGTAATGAAAGAGGTGGTGGAGCTTAAGCAATTTTTTTACATTCATAACTGATGCTGCAGCCCCGGCAAACATTGGCACAAATTAAGCACTGGAGGGACAGAAGAAGGGAAGCTCAGGGAAATACAGTCAGTTGTTTGAGTTATCAGAACAATTTTTAAAAAATGGATTTTACAGTTGTTCACATTCTTTTTTGTTCTTTGATCATTCAAAATTAGTTTGTATTTAAAAGTTCAAAGTTAGGCCATTTGCAAGTCCCTCAATAAAAGACTATTCACTTTGATACACATTAAATAAAAACTAGACTGAGAAAACACAAGCTATGACGTAAGTGAAAATGCCTCACTACAGATGCTCAGTATGTTAATTTTATTTACCAAATGAAGTACATACAGAGTGCAGTTATCCAGATATGAGTTGAGAGTGTGTGTACAGACTGGATAAAACTATTTAATTATACATTTTATATTTTTAAAATTCTGAAGACTTTTTGAACGTATGAATGTACAGACATTTGCCTGAAGGGTTATGTTAACCTTCAACCATTATAACAACTTATATAAATTGAAATCAATCAGTTTAGTATCTTGAATTAATTTCATAAATTAGAAATCTGCACAAGTGTCCAAGCAGCTGGAAAGGAATCCTGTTCCAACAGTCCAGCAGGTAGGATACTGAACTGAGACTTTGGAGACAAGGTTTGTACTCCTCACTCTTCTACTGACTTGCAGCGTGACCGTGGATAGATCACCCAATCTGTTTCCCTTCTCACCCTTTGTCTGTCTTATCTATTTAAAACGTGAGCTCTTTGGGGCAGGATTATGTCTGTGCAGTGGCTAGCACAATGGGGCCCTAATTAGGGTTGCCGGGGTTGACCCGGTTGAGAAGGGACCCTGGCAGCTCTGGTCAGGACTGCTGACAGGGCTGTTAAAAGTCCATTCGGCAGCGCAGGGGGCTAAGGCAGGTTCCCTGCCTCCTGTAGCTCTGCATGGCTCACGGAAGCAACGGCAAGTCCCACCGCCGGCTTCTACATGTAGGAGCAGCCTCCCCGCCCCGCAAGCACCAGCTCTGCAGCTCCCATTGGCCTGGAACCACGGCCAATGGGAGCTGTGGGGGCGGCGCCTGCAGACAGGGCAGTGCGCAGAGCCACCTGGCCGTGGCTCCGCGTAGGAGCCAGAGGGGGGACATGCCGCTGCTTCTGGGAGTTGCCTGAGATAAGTGCCCCCGGAGCCTGCACCCTTGACCCTCTCCCGCACCCCAACCCACTGCCCCAGTCCTGATCCCCCTCCCACACTCTGAACACCTCAGCCCCAGCCTGGAGCCCCCTCCTACACTCTAAACCCCGCATCCCTAGTCCCAACCCCGAGCCCGCACCCCCAGCCGGAGCCCTCACACCCCCCCAATACCCCAACCACCTTCTCCAGCCCTGATCCCCCTCCAGCTCTCTGAACCTCTCAGTCCCAGCCTGGAGCACCCCCCTACACCCCAAACCCCTCATCCCTAGCCCCACCCCAGAGCCCGCACCTCCCACCGGAGCGCAACCCAACCCCCTGAGCCAGCCTGGTGAAAATGAGCGAGTGAGTGAGGGTGGGGAGAGCAAGCAACAGAGGGAGGGGAGATGGAGTGAGCAGGAGGCGGGGCCTTGGAGAAGGGGTGGGGCAGGGAGATTGAGTTTTATGCAAGTAGAAAGTTGGCAACCCTAGCCCTGATCTCATTTGGGATCTCTAGGTATCACCACAAAACAAGTAATAAATAAAAATGATGGCAATATATACTGTACAGTAATACACAGAACAACAAGGTAACAGTTCTCTAGTATCTATCATCCTGAAAGAGTCCAGAAAGCTTTAAAAAAAAATGGTCTATATATTATTAAGGCTGCAAGTTTATCACGGAGGTCTCGGAAGTCATGGATTCCATGACTTTCCGTGACTTATGCAGTGGCCGGTGCGGCTGGCTCCGGGGCTGCCCGAGAAGCTCAGGAAGCCTCTGGGACAGTCACACTGGCCACTGCTGGGGCAGTCTTGGGCCACACCCCTCCCCCACCTCCAGCAGCAGCAGGAGGAGTATGGGTGGGGGGCTCAGGGCTGGGGGTTGGGGTGTAGGAGGGGGCGAAGGCTCTGGGCAGCACTTACCCAGAGGGGCTCCTTGGAAGTGGCAAAATGTCCCTCCCTCAGCTCCTAGCTCCGTGTGCTGCCTCCATCCGCAGGCACCGCCCCCGCAGCTCCCATTGGCCGAGGTTCCTGGCCAATGGGAGCTGTGGAGCTGGCAGTCTGCAGAGCTAGGAGCTTAGGGAGAGACATGTCACCACTTCTGAGAAGCCGGGTAGGGAGTCTGCCAGCCCTGCCAATCCTCCCCCTCCCCCCAGCACCAGCTGTGGGTTGCTCCCACCCAAGCACCCATGGCACCCCCCGGAACGACAGCACCCCCCACCCCCTGAGCACTTGCGGCACCCCCGGGACTGACCCTTCTTCCGCCCCAAGCACCTGCGCCTCCCCCCTCCATGTCCCTGTCCCCCCCCCAGACCCCTCTGCAGGAGCACCCATGGCCCTCCCACAAGCACCCGCAGCACTCTCAAGTTTTAATCAGGGGTATAGTACAGGTCATGGACATGTCACAAGCCGTGAATTTTTGTTTACTCCTTGTGACCTGTCCATGACTTTTACTAAAAACCCCGCGACTAAAATGTAGCCTTATGTATTATATGCAGATTATTCCACTAAATAGTAAAATGCATCCACCAGTTTTGGACAGAAAATGAATAACTTAACCAACTGAAACAAGAGGAAGTTAGGTAGAAAGAACCAGAGTTGGAATTTGGCCGGTACACCAGGCTTATAAGATTAATTCTTACGAAGCCTAATCCAACTTCCAGGAAAATCAATGGAAGTGACCTTAATGGTCACAGCATCTGGCCCATAAAAAAACACAATGGAATCATGAACACCAAGTGGTAAGGACCTCAATTTTATGTTCCATCTGAAAGACAGTATGTCCTAACAGTACAGTGCCTAACTTGCTAACACAATAATTCAATACTGGCTCAGAACAGTGCCCACGTTATATTGCAAAACATATCCTAGGGGGAAAAATTCATAAGAGCATGCAGAAAAATTATGAACCCTTGCTTTCTCTCTCTCTAATAAAAATATGGAAAGACAGTACAAACAGGAAATTTTCTTAAAACTTGAGACAGTGCTTGTTTTCCATTGACTTGATTTCTGAAATGGGCCACATAAAGAAAGACAACTGTAACCCCTGTTCACTACTTAGGAAAAGAACAAAAATCTATTCAGACTTCTTCACAATAACTCCTTATGCTGGTCAGAGTTAATAGTCAATGAAAGCTCTAATTCTGATTTGTTACAAGAAGTTTTTCTTAATGTAGTCAATCTCCGACATGCAGTTTCACCTGTCTATCAAGTGTTCTCTAAGGTTCCACCAACAATTACCACATGATATCTGTGCAATAGAAAAATTGTTCCCCTCTATATCATCATCTGTAACACTACTGGTGCAGCAACCTAGCTGTTCCCCTCTACAATCACATTAAACAAACTCTGAAAGCTCAAGACAAAAACAGATTTCAGAACCCCAGAGCACTTTCCTGCAACAGATTTGGAAACAAACACCCCGTCTCCTGAGCCCAAAAGGTAATAGAGTTATAGTAGGGATTAGTGAGAGAAATAAACAAAGGACTATTTAGGAATGTTTAAGATTAAGATAGAGATAGTGCAGACTCTTTGATCATGGGTAGACAGTTCTATCACTGAATCATCATAACTGATAAATAATAATACTTCACTCACATGCAGTGCTTTTCAACCATAGATTTCAGAGTGCTTTACCAAAATAAAAACAAACAAACAAAAAGGTAAGTACCTAAGCCAGAGAAGTTAAGTGACTTACTCCCATAGGTCAATAATAAAGTCCTGGTAACCTGATGCCCGGTCCAGTACCCTATCCACAGGGAAACACTCTTTCTGGGATCATGTAAGATCATACAAACATCTGGATGAAGTACCGCGTGAAAAAGCATGCTTGATAAAAAGGAAAAAGCACTAACCTATCCAATCTGAGTGTCTGCAAGAGCTCATGTGGCTAGAAAGAAGAACACACAATGAAGTGGTGCAAGATATGACATGTTTCCTTAAATAGCTGATCAAACAAATGGTTATTTTATGGAGTTTGATATGTAGGATGTTGGAATACATGCAACAGACACAGAAGCATATAACAACAAAAAAAGAACATCTAAAACATCAGTGGAAATATGAAAGCACCAGTCCACAAATGTATGGTTCAACAAATACAAATTGTTCAAAAATTAACACTGTATTTCACTGCCAAAGAAAAAAAAAAAGATCTTCCTGGATTTAAAAATCAGAAAAAGTTGTATGACCTTCATGTAAAAGACAAAGTTGAGTGAGGACAACACAGGAAGTTTGTGCATTATATTGCTGAAGTTGGTGACACAGCTGGGTTCTGCTCTGTTTCTGTTTATACGTGTCATAGCAGATGGGAGTAATGCCTGTAAGTAGTTGAAAAATTACTTAGTCTGTGTGTTAGGTATGTATATGCAAGTAAATCTTTGACATTTGTTGGTTTGATCGATATTGAAAGTGCAAGTAGATAAGGCATTCACAAAGCTATTACTAATGCTCTGGAAGATGTGAAATTAAATGAGGTAAACAGATTCTAAATAATGGATACAAATGTGAGCATCACTGCTATAAACACAGAGGGAAACTTCAGAATTATGTCACAACTGAGTCAGAAGGAAGAATACTACTTATCTGAATTACCAGCACCATTTCTTACAGAACCTAAATATTATTACAGGTTTTCCATCCACGCATTGCATTTGTCCAGTCCCATCATGTGAGAACTGACAGGACCCCAGCAGATTTGGAGGGCTTTCCACAGTGACCCAGAGGCATACTTTTCGAAGTCTGCATGCTCTAGGGTTGTGTGCTACAGAGTTTTGGTAACCCCCACCCCATTTAATTTCCATTTTTGTATCTTTTCTGAGAGAAAGATGAAGTTCACTACTGTGGTCAGCTTTTAGTCTGTTAACCTTTCAGCCGAGATTTGTTAACTTTCCAGGCACACTGCAAAACTGCAAAGTTAATTTTCTTTTTCTTTCTTTTTTCTTGGCGGGGGGGGCAGGAATTCAGGTAGGTGTTGGTCTATAGGATGAGTTATGAGAGCAAAGGGCTATGAGGTGCAGATGGATGCCCTGATCGTCAGAGCCCTGGGCGCTTGGGACCCCTGCAACGAGCGTGTGCTGTGGACCTGTGGGATCGGTCGACGCTACGCATGGCTCATGCGGCGCCTCATGGTCTCGGACACCATCCAGTGGTCCAGGGACATCTACATCGAACACATCACCAGCCACCGACAGTACCAGGAGGTGTGAGCCGGTACGACATCGTGCATCCACTATGGGAAAGGGACTGAGAGGCTTTTTCCATTGGACCATATGAACTGGAACCATAAACTCATTGAACATTAAATCCCACCAAATGAGGGTAGATCCATCCCCATCATCATATCCACTCATTATACTCCACACCTGAACATAGCCATTATATGGACAACATACCCCCATATCTCAATGTCTGTACTTTGACCGGTTAAACTTTTACCCCCAATCGGGGAGATTGCAGATTATATATTCCTTACGCCACCCGTTCCTAAACCGAATTTCGCACCCCTTGATAATCTGTACCTTATTCCCTGATAACCAGAAACTTCTATGCCTAAACGCTGTACTGTTTTCTTTTTACTTCAACATTATCTTAATAAAATTATTCTAGCAGTTAAATATTATGTTAATGGATAGTTGACAAGATAAGTCAAGGATTTTTACCATTCATATCAGATATTTTAAATAAATAAAAATTTAGAGCTTGGTATAGGCACTTAATAAATCACAATAAGTAAATGGTCATTTTAAGAGGCAAGACAGCAGAATTTTCTTATTTTTTCTCAACTATGGTCTCTGACTCCATAGTATACCCTTGGAAAATGGTAGCCCTTGGAACAGCCATACTTCTGCCAGTGTTAAAAATCAAGTATCACTGGTCAACTTGTTCTGTAGATGCTGCAAGCTTGTTGGATGCTGTCTCTTACACTGGGGACTGGCCGCATGACTGGGGCAGCAAACCTAGTAGTATTTCTGAAACTATTCTATGTAGACAAACTACTGAAGGATACTTCATCTCAAAATTTAATTTTTTGAAATATTTAAATGAACAAAAATTCTGTGAGAATCCTTGTGAAAGAAATATTTAAAATTTTCAAAATAACTATATCCAAATCTTTGAAACAAAAGGATCAAATTCAACACTACCATAACTGGGTACAACTCCATGGAAATCAATGTATTATCATAGCATCTAGGAGCCTCAGTCATTGACTAGGATCCCCTTGTGCTAAGTGCGATACAAACACAGAACAAAAAGACACTCCTAGCCCCAAAGAGTATAGCAGTACCAATGCACGCCAAATATGAATTTGCTCCAATGTTTTAAAAATCACTGACGTAAAAGGTAGGAAATATGAGCAGTAATAAAAGTTTCCCACCTCAGGTTTTTTGTTTGTTTTTTAATTACAGGGGACATTTTCATATAATATGATCCTTGTCTCTTGTGAGTTCATCTGCTCCTCCTACTGTTTATTTCTCATCTTAATTCATAATCCTAATTGTCACATCATAACACTTTCCACAACAGCCAGGTGTGATGTAACCATTGAAGGGTTGTAACTTCACATAAGAAAAACAGGAATACATGCGTCCTAGCAAAGATATAATTAGTGCAGAAAAAAAAAAAAAGACGTATATAAAATGATTTCTTTCAAACTTTTCACTGTAGTATCAGTTGTTCTTAAATTTGGATAGTAGGATCGTATGCTGGAGTTACAGTGAAAAGCACAAATATCTGCAAATGATATAAGCTCTACTATTATATTATTTTTGTTTTTTAAAAAAGAGAGACAGACTTATCTTTTATGTAGTTTTCAAAATCTGTGCACCAATGCAAAAGGAAGTTGAGCATATAGATACGCTGCTGGGAAACGCAACAATGAGTGGGGTACAAAAAACAGAATGATGGAAGTATACGGCCTTTGCACTTAAATGTATATTCTAATACTTTCACTTTATATAAAAACACTAAAAATCTATTTTAAAATAAAGTTATATAGGTTGAAAAGTCAAGTACTCAGAAGTAAACAAATACTATATTTACAGTTGTCTACGCAGCTTGAATTTTTGATCTCTGATATGTCCATCCTGGCCACTGAAAAAGTCTGGGAGTAATGTGGGGGGAAAAAAGTCTACCATGCACAAGCACAAGAATGTTGAAATTAAGATCGGATGAGCAACCATAAATCTGGTATTTCCTAACTTTTGACTGCTTGACTTTGCAACCTACTTTTTTTTTGTATAACATTTCCTTGTTAGTTTGGTTTTAAGAGGAAAAACTGAAAAGCTAGAAAAGGCTATTATTCCAGAGAAGGGGGATGGGCAGCTAATGTTGGGTCCAAAAAACTGGTCATAGGAGTAGTCCAGCTCTCTGGGTATGCCTACACTGCAATCAGGAGGTATGTAGACATACCTGAGTTAGCTTTGATCTCAAACAACAAGAGAAGTGAAGCCACAGCAGCATAGGCAGGTGCATGGATTAGCCCTGTCCGCCCAGGGCCCTGGGTTCAACTTGAGCAGCCACTGCCTGTGTTGCCACAGCCTCGTGACTTTATTTTATTTTTTCTAAACACAAGCTAGATCAAAGCTACTGCAGTTACATCTACACATGCTGCAATCAGACTTCCCAAATGCAGTGGCTGTATGCTCTCCCCCCAGCCCTATGTGCTGCCCTCAGAGGGGAGATGGGATCCTGGGACAACATTGTGGGATGGTCTTAGAGGTATTTTCTGAGGTGAAGCCAAATGAGGCTTCCACAGCTTCCAGGCATTCCATGCTGCTGCTGCTACTTCAGTGAGGGTGTGGCCCCTGCCTTAGATTAAAATGTTTGTGTTCAGTTATTTTGGTACGCCAAATTTACCTGAAGAATGCAAGCAAGAGAAGGAAATGGCAGTTTTCAACAATTTATAGTTCAGCCAAATGTGAATGGAATTTCATGGGACAAACAAAAGGCACTTCTCTAGCCACAGGGCTTTGTCCATGCCAAATTTCAAAGGCCTGCTGCAAATAATGGAGGTGTTAGAGCTCGAAAAAGCTGCAATAATCTTTTATAATGGAAAGAGATAATCAACCTAAATCTAGGAGTTTCTACTAGTCTCCCTCTAGGATATCAATTTTGTATAAAGGCTAAAGGTGGTACATTTTATCTCCTGTCTACAAACCTACACAATTTTTTTAAAACTTTCTAATTTTGACTAATTCTACAAACTACCTTTCTAATTATAAATTAAGTGCTCCTACATTTTTGGAGCACATAAAGGAATTACTCTTGATTGAAATAAAGAACTTTCAACTCTGAAACAATTTATAGCAAATAATTTACCCTTTTTAAATAGTTTAATAGCCTATCAGAATACTTTCACTCCAAGCTATTTTACAAACAACTACTCAGTAAGAAGCAAAGACAAACTTATGTTATTGTAAAATTCTATTAATAGGCTAAATCTGGTCATTGTCTGTAAGATACAATATGTCTCATTACAGTATTCACGTTAGCAAAGATGGTTTTCTACCGCTTGCTAAACTTATTTAAACATACTGTATATCTTAAGAATATTTTAATTCTTGCTCTCCATAAATGTACAGCATTTACATATTTTGGTTAGTTCTATTTTCCAACATACAATAAAAAAGTAAGCCTTGAGTTCAGCACAATAGATCTGAGGTTGTAATGAGATATAGAATAACTATTATATGTTCAGTATTACTTTAGCAGAATCAATTCCATTTCATAGACCATATGTTTTCTATTTAAACATGAATTGCGACACAAGGACATTTTGATCAAATCATATATGTAGCATGTAGCTTTAGCTGACCACAAACTGATTCTTTTATAGACAATGGAAACTCGGTACCTTGCAGGGCCATTCACAGAGAATACATGAGATTCAAAAATCTATGTGAAACAGGGATATTCAAGGGCTTGAGAGAAAAGACAATTTGCCACCAGTCTTTAAATGGACCAATAAGGGATGAACTATTGAGGGCCTTATTGATATTCAAAAAATAGCATAAAAAATTGAACCTTCATCTTGCTTTTCTATTTTAGAACACAACATGCACCAGACATCGCAGTCATTAACATTGCAATGAATGCTTGTTGAGTATTTCTGCCTTCTTCTTCATGGAGCCACAGGGAACAGTAAAACTGCTAGGACTACTGAAGGTGGCCCAGACATTTGTCTCTGTGGAAGGACAAATTTCATCTGCTCACCAATGACCCACAGGAGGCTGCTGCTGATCCACTCTTCAAACTGTAGGTGAAATGGCTTTCTGTTTATATTTCAGATTCTTGTCTGCAAGATAAGGCCTAAAATGGACCAACTGCTATTCAACAATCTGTTTCTTTTATAATTCTCAAAAACCATAAAGTCAGCATACTTCTCCAGTTTGTATGCTTCAGTACTCAAAACTCTGAACTTATGGGAGTTCTTGACTACTTTTGTACTAGCAGCAAAGACGCAGTTCACCAAGACTGGTGCCACTAGGGAAAACTGAAAAACAAATAAATTACATGTTCTGGAGGTACACTAAATATACCTAAATAGCAAGTACAAGCAAGGGGATCAGAGGGACAGGTTTAAGAACGTAAGAATAGCCCTACTGGGTCAGACCAAAGGTCCATCTAGCCCAGTATCCTGTCTTCCAACAGTGGCCAGTGCCAGGTGCCCCACAGGAAATGAACAGAACAGGTAATCATCAAGTGAACCACCCCGTCGCTCATTCCCAGCTTCTGGCAAACAGAGGCTAGGGACACCATTTGGGATAGGTTAGGGAAAGACTATTTGAAAACAACAAACACTTGAGGATAGTTGCTGTTAAATTTGGCAATATATTCTTTGGTAGCGAACTTGAGGTTAATAAACACCTTCACCTTTAGCATTAGCCTGTTTACCCCGGCTATTGTAATGATCTTGTAAACAGGAAGTGCCTGAAAGTTATGATCTAAACATCCAAAATACTTTAACAAAATAAATCAAACATTTTATTTCCCATTCTTTACTTTAGAAACTGCTTCCATATCGAAAAAGATAGTGAAGTGTATGTTTGCAAATGTATCTTTTAGAAAAACAAACACCTTGGAACACAGGAGTAACTATCCCAGAATTAAATTCTTTACATTACTAATAAATATCTGTTTAAAATATCACTGTTGGAGAATAAGTAACTAAATCAAGTAATAGTTAGGTCTCCGATATTATATACTTGCTGGACTACTGCAAGCGAAATGTCCACACTAACAATCCACCTTCATCCTTTACAACTTTAAATATTAGTAGAACATAGCTAATTTGTTAACATGCAGGTTCAGAGGAAAAAAGTATAACATAGTTGATATAGCTGATAGTTGTTCCCTATTCTAACAATCAGGTATTCTTACTATAAAAAAATAGAGATGGTGGGGATTAGCCTGTACTTAAAGAATACCTGATTGTTAGAATAGGGAACAACTATTACAATTTGGTAGAGGTGGTGGTTGTTTTTGTATGTTATACTTTTTCCTCTGAACCTGTTTGTGAATATTAGTACATTTTCTATAAATTAATAAACTCATATTTTATCATAAAAATGGAAAACAGTTCTCAAGTAGCAGTTCCCAACCTCTTCTGAACTATACCAGTTCACCAGACAGACTTCTTCCACCAATCAACAACTTCCTCCCTCCTTTCTCTTCCTTATGGCCAAACTCCACTAGGAGTTACAAGAACTCACAGTTGAATAAGAGTAGCAGTGGCAACATACTGGGACTCAGTACAGAGGATGGATTCTCATATCTATTAAGACAAGAAGAAGTTTGCAGAGGTTCCAAAAAAAGGGGGGAAAATAAAATAAAAGAGGTTGGATAGCCAAGAACCAGTTTAAAACTTCCAAAGCACCAGTACTGGTACATGTACTAGAGGTTGAGAATTAACAACTGTTCCAAAGGAGCCCTCTGTCTTAGAATTCTGTTCATTCGTCAACTCCTTTAAACCATTTTTTTTTGGGTACAGAGTTCAGAGGGATAATGAGTCCTTCAGATGATCTCCTTTTGCATACCAGATTAAATGTATTCCTTCTCCCCCCATCACCTTTCTTTATATCAGAGTCTACATCTTATTTTGTTCTTCACAAATACTGTTCACAACAACACACATGGCTGGCAACAGAAAAGATGTTCTGGATAGTAACAGTGAAAAAGCAAGATGAAATGAAGGCTGTGATGTAAAGAGATAAAACAAAAGCAACAATGTCAACCACCATTCAGCAACTAAGCGTTGTTGCTCATTGACATGATCTTGCTGAGACATACTTCCAAGGGATTTCCCTTCTCTGAGGGCAAATGTTCCTTGCCTTCTGTATCAGGACCTGAACTATTGCCAGACACCACAGTTGTGATCTCTGAACTGATTAGCACCAACAAAAATTTAACTAAGGTTCCTAAAGCTGCAATTAGTTTTTTTAAGTCTTGCATTCTTTTCATAGATTTAAAAATGCATTCAAATTAATATAAACATAATCGTATTCATAAGGTAACAAGACATCAAATATTAAAAAATAAAGTACTGCCTCCTACAGCCCACAAGACCACAGTGGGACTTGAAAATTACCCCAATCTATTTTAGGTGTTTCAGCACCCACTGCAGGAGATGCAAAAATATCATGAACTCAACACTTAGCATTTAATAGTGTGTTTATTTTTAAATACCTATCAAACTGTGCTCTCTGGCAACAGCCCCACATCTATACTAAAGAATCTTTCTCCTCCCTCTCTATGAAGTCCCACTAAATCCAATTCCCTTCCCTTTTATAACTATTTTCTTCCTCTCTAATATTTTCTCTACATTTAACTTTAATTATCCCTTTTAAGCTGCTGATATGCAAATGTACATTTCTTTTGAATCATTAATGGCTCCTTCCTATTCACTCTCACCGCCTGTCTTACCAAATATACTTGTGGATTTGTCACAATTTTGTTTCGCTAAATGTCATGAACACAAAAGTACTTCTCATAGTCAAGAGAAACATACTCAGGCATAACTGTGTCTCTTCTACACTGGCTCCACACTGACCTCCTATTTGACTCTGAACTCTCCCTTTGCCTCCTATAACACCTATGTGAGTTTATCTGCCTATTACTGCCTCCCATATATTGCCTGTGTACAGAACCCTCTTTTAAAATTATACACACACGCACACATACATCATCTGGTTTTGCTTTGACTAGTGCAGCTCCTTTAAAGGCAGAACGCCTCTGGGCTGCTTTCTTACACACACACACACACTACAGCCATAGCACTCTCATACCTTCACTGACATTCACTCATTTCAGGATCCACTTTAAAACTCTCCATAGCCTTCTTAACTGCCTCACTCCCTCCATTCTTTTAGTACTTTTAGTACTTCAGCCCCCTACTAGAAGCTCACTGTGCAAGGCTTCATTATCTGAACAATAATCCTATTACACTGCTTCCTCACCAGTTGTCCAAATCATTTCAAATCTCAGCTGAAAAAAAAAAGTGTTCTTCCTTTGTGAATATGCCTTTTAATTTTGCTTTTCACCTTTTCAGCCATGAAAGCTACCCGAGGGACAAGTCTTTGGCCACTATCCTAAAAGCAAAATGAAGAATACCTGCCTAAATACAGGTGGGGTATGTCCCTGACTGCACTCCTCTTCTTGTTTATCTATAATGAGATTTCCCCAGATGTCCATGATGCCCTCCATAGAATCAAAAGGGAAACTGGAAATTGTGCTTAAGAAAAAGAATATTTTTTTTATCATTTTTAGGATTTAGAGAGATTTTGGGATTCCAAGGCTAAGGCCTGATCTACAGTACGCGGTTATTTCGGAATTAGCCTAGGTAATTTGAAATAAAACTGATTCCGTCCACACAACCAAACCATTTTTTTTCGATTTAAAGGGCTCTTTAATCCAATTTCTGTACTCCACCTCGGCAAGTGGAGTAGCGCTAAAATCGAGATTGCAGTTCTGGGTTACAGGTACTGTGGACGCAATTCAACGTTATTGGCCTCCAGGAGCTATCCCAGAATGCTCCCTTGTGACCGCTCTGAACAACACTCTCAACTCCAATGCACTAGCCAGGTAGGCAGTAAAAGCCCCGGGAACTTTTGAATTTCATTTCCTGTTTGGTCACCATCAGCACAGTCCACCATCACAAGAGACCACATAGTCCCGGATTCGCAAACGAGCTCCAGCATGGTCCTAACAGGAGGTACTGGATCTCATTGTATGTTGGGGAGACGAATATGTTATGGCAGAACTACATTCCAAAAAAAGAAATGCAAATACGTACACTTAAGTCTCCAGGGCCATGACGGAAAGAGGCTATTCCAGGGACACAGAGCAGTGTCGTACACAAATCAAGGAGCTCAGGCAAACGTACCAAAAAGCCAGGGAGGCGAACGGAACCTCTGGGTCACAGCCCCATACATGCCGCTTCTACCATGAGCTGCATGCAATTATGGGGGGGTGACACCACCACTACCCCACCACTGTCCGTGGACACCTGCAAGGGGGGAGTTGCATGGAGCGAGGAGGATGAGTTATTGGAAGACGAAGAGGAGGAGGAGGAGGAGGACAGAGCACAGGCGGCAAGTGGGGAATCCATGTTCCCCCCTAGCCAGGAACTATTCTTAATGCTGGACTCAATAGCCTCCCCCCACTCCCAATGCGGGCTCCAGGACCATGACCCCTGGAGAAGGCACTTCTGGTGAGTGAGAGCCTGATTGGATCCACGCGGTGGGGGGTGAGGGGAAACCCTGCCGCGCTGGGCTGTTCGCATTTAGTTTAAAGGGCTCACCCCTGCTCAGAGCCTCATCGGAGCCACACAGTGTGTGTGCGTGTGTGTGGTGGTGGTGGGGGGGGGGGGTTGTGTGAAGCGATCGTCCCAGAGAGCCTGCAGGCCCTCCTTTTACATGCCAAACCCACCAGGCATTGCTTGCTATGGGAAAGGGAGCCTGGCAGTTTGAAAGCATTGAAATGAATGCAGAAGAAGCAGAACCCCGCGTGCCCCTAGAACTTACAATGGCTGCCTGCAAGCTGAATTCTGTTGCCCGGCCACATGTGATGGCTTACTCACACCAAAGTGGCAGGCAATTCAGTATAAGAGGCAAAATGCGAACTTGTACAGAAAGAACATGTGCTGTGTACTATGAATTGCCTGTTTCACTGAGAAAGTGTCCCCTTTGTTCTCTAAAATGTATCTTTTAAAATACTACCCTCCCTTTTTCTCCTCCCGCAGGTGCAAATGTTTCAACGTGGCCCCTATCTACTCCGTCCCAGAGGCTGGTCCAGATTAGAAGGCGGAAAAAACGAACTCGGGATGACATGGTCGCCGAGCTCATGCAGTCCTCCCACGCTGACAGGGACCAGCTGAATGCATGGAGGCAAACAATTGCGGAGTCCCATAAAGCATTAAATGAACACGAAGAGAGGAGGTACGCACGCGACGAGAGCAAGCAATCTCATGGGGGAGCAAACTGACATGCTCCGCTGTATGGTGGATCTAATGCGGGAAAGGCAGCAAGACCACAGACTGCCGCTGCAGCCCCTGTATAACCGCCCTCCCTCCTCCCCAAGTTCCATAGCCTCCTCACCCAGATGCCCAAGAACACCAGGGGGCGGGGCTACGGGGACCCACACACTCAACCCCAGAGAATTGCACAAGCAGCAGAAAGCTGGCATATCCGAAATTTTGATTTGGTTTCTGGACTTGTCCTTCCCTCCTCCTCCACCCTCCTTCCCACAGTACCCCCCACTCCCTCGGTCTATCTTCTGATTTCTCTCAATGTGTTGTGCAACAAATAATAAAGAACGTTTTTTAAATAATTGTGACTTTATTTCCTTTCATATATATAGGGGGCGGGTAACTTCAAGAGAAACAAACAACTGTCACACCTTACCCTGGCCAGTCATGAAACTGGCTTTCAAAGCTTCTCTGATGCGCAGCGCGCCCTGCTGCTCTCTTCTAATCGCCCTGTTGTCTGGCTGTGCGAAACTGGCCACCAGGCAAGTTGCCTCAACCTCCCACCCCACCATAAACATCTCCCCCTGACTCTCACAGGTATTGTGGAGCACACAACAAGCAGCAATTACAATTGGAATATTGGTTGTGCTGAGATCTAACCAAGTCAGTAAACTGCGCTAGCGCACTTTCAAACATCCAAAAGCACATTCTACCACCATTCTGCACTTGTTCAGCCTATAAGTTGAACTGCTTCTTACTACTGTCCAGGGTGCCTGTGTACAGATTCATGAGCCATGGCACTAAGGGGTAGGCTGGGTCACCGATGATAACTATAGGCATTTCAACATCCCCAACAGTAATTTTCTGGTCTGGGAAGTAAGTCCCTTCCTGCAGCTGTTCAAATAGACCAGAGTTCCTGAAATGCGAGCATCATGCACCTTTTCCGGCCATCCCACGCAGATGTCGGTGAAACATCCCTTGTGATCCACCAGTACTTGCAGCACCATGAAAAAGTACCCCTTGCAGTTTACGTACTGGCCGCCGGCCAAGATAGGGATACGCATTCTATCGCCCCGCCGCAGTTAGGGACCCCAGAGCATTTAAGCTATCCACAGTGGTCTGCACATTTCCCAAAGTCACTAACCTTGATAGCAGCTGGTCAATGATTACGTTGGCTACTTGCAGCACAGCAGCCGCCACAGTAGATTTGCCCACTCCAAACTGATTCCCGACTGACCGGTAGCTGTCGGGCATTGCAAGCTTCCACAGGGCTATGGCCACTCGCTTCTCAACTGTTAGGGCTGCTCTCATTTTGGTGTCTTTGCGCTTCAAGGCAGGGGACAGCAAGTCACAAAGTTCCATGAAAGTGGCCTTATGCATACGAAAGTTTTGCAGCCACTGGGAATCATCCCTTACCTGCAACACTATGCGGTCCCACCAGTCTGTGCTTGTTTCCAGGCCCAGAATCGGCGTTCCACGGCATGAACCTGGCCCAACGCCACCATGATCTCCCAATCGCCACATGCCATGCTTCTAGGAACATCTGTGTCCAGGTCCTCATTACTATCGTAATCGCGCGGTCGTCGCTTCCTCACCTGGTTTTGCAGGTTCTGCACATACTGCTGGATAATGCGCGAGGTATTTACAATGGTCAAAACTGCAGCAGAGATCTGAGCGGGCTCCATGCTTGCCGCGCTATGGCGCCTGCACGGCTAATCCTGGAAAAAGGGCACGAAATGTAGGAGAGCAGAGTGACAGCGGAAGAGGTGCTGTTTGGTTCACGATAGCTGAAAAAAGGCAGGAAATGGTTGTCTTCTGTAGCTTTCACGGAGACAGGAGCCCAGGACAGAAAAACATGGAGAAGCTCGGTAGCGCGGCAAGAGCGGGAGACCAGAGTTGGCGGTGGAAGCTGTGCTGCTCAGTTCACGATGGCCGAGCAGAGTTGGCATCGGAAGCGGTTGATAAGGAAGAGAAAGAGTAGAGACTTACAGAGATTACATAGCAAGACGAGAGGAAATGCGAGGTGGATTCATAGTACCAGGAGAGAAGCGGTGCATCACACTGCACTGTCTGCTGAAAGCAGTATGGCGTCTGCATGCCAAAAAGGCGCAAAATGATGTCTGCCATAGCTTTCATGGCGGGAGGAGCGACTGACGACACACACCCAGAAACACTCGCGAGAATGTTTTTACCCCATCATGCACTGGGAGCTTAACCCAGAATTCCAATGGGCGGCGGGGACTGCGGGAACTGTGTGATAGCTACCCACAGTGCACCGCTCTGACATTCGATGCTAGCCTCGGTAGTGTGGACGCACTCCGCCGAATTCACACGCTTTAGTGGGGACACACAAGACCGAATGTATAAAATCGCCTCCGAAAATTCGAATAGAATAATTTCGAAATTTCATACTGTAGACGTACCCTAAGATCCCTTTTTTCCCCTGCTCTGAAAGCCCCATCTCTGCTACTAATAGCTCCAATTCTGCACTGCTATCTGCTAACTAAGTACCATGCACCCAGTGAAATCAATGAAACTCTGCACAAGTACAGGATTCCATGTTAGCCTATCCTGATGCAATGCAAAATCAGAATCTATGTCATTATCAGGGGGCAAAGCCAACAGCACAACAGCCCCTCAAGGAAGGACACATGGCTACATGAAAAGGACACAGCAAGCTGCTTTGTCAGTTAATAGCAACCATTTTTATACATATGGGGTGAAAGAGCACAACTTATGTCTTTTCTCTGACCTCCTCTACGCCCAGGGGTTGATGTATATTCGGCACACGAAAGGAGGGAAATACCCCTTTCAAATAACATGTATTGCTTTTACTCTCTGGAGCTATCAGTGTTGTTCTGACAGAAGAGAAAACAGAGTGGTGATAAGCATAATAGCCCCAGTTAGCATAATATTACATGAGATTTTGCCCACAACACCTGGAAGCCATTCAATCTTCACTGCAAACAATAATTCAAATTATTGCAGAAACAAAAAAAATGTTCTTCTAATGATATTATATCTATATGATACAGTAGAAACTACAGAGTCACGTGGTAAATTGCATTTTTCATACACCTTTGACTGCCTCACCTGCCCTCTGCTCACTATCCATCTTTGTCAGGACTACTTACATTCCAAATCTCTCAGCAGCTTCAAACAGCAGCCACCTTTTCAAATCAATTTGTTACAGGAAGATTTCCTACCCTCTCCAATATGTGAAAGTTCCAGCCCCAAAATTACACTGGTCTGAGGACAAAGACAAGCACTAGGAACAGGATTATCATCAGAGATCTCATGAACCATCAGAGCTGTAAACAGAAGTACTGTAACACAGCACTTTGTTCCAATGGTAGAAGGTCCCAAGATAACGTACTTTTAAGTCTTCACATTTTTATGTATAGAAAGCTAGCAGATCATTTTTACAGGTGTTTTATTTTGTCTCTCTTTGCACTCTGTACAGCTGGACTCATGATAACAATGAAATCTGGCTTCAGATGTGGGAGAGATACAAGAAATAGAGACAAAATTTTCATGCCATACCATCTCATCGTGTACTCTCTACACATATAATTTACATACAAAATATGTATGTAGCTCTTATGACAGCTAGTTGTGCATGAAATAAATTTACTAATTTTTCTCACAGTAACAGTATCATTAGAAAACAAATGAAACAAAAAAAAACCCCTCAAGATGACATTACTAACCAAAGCAAATGTAAAATCTTATTGTGATACTGTGTCCTTCCTTAGCCCTATACTTCCCAATATTTGTTTTCATCCTCATCATGTTATGTTCTAATTTAGAGTCCAGTCCAGCACACCTTTACTTAGGTGAGTAGTCCCGTTGACTTCACTGGGACAACGATTCCCATGAAAAAGTGTTTGGACGATCAAACACTTGGATTGTAAGTTCTTCAGGGCAGTGATGTTATTTATTCGCCTGTAAATCATGGTATACAATTACAATACTGTAGAAATAATGATAAAACAACAGTAATTATACAGATGACATCTCCACTTTAAAAAAATATCTGAATAAAAATGGTAAATTTAATGGTCATGAAAAACGTTCACAAAAATGAATTCCTCTATTCACAGAACATTCATAACACAAGCAGAGATGCAAGAGAACCCTGGGAAGTCTTTCACAAGCATGTCTGAATTTTGTTCTGGAAGAATGGTCCTGTAGGGATAAGAAGGTAGAACTCAATCAAGTCCACAGGCCATCTTACATTTATAAGATAATGCCACTATTAATTCGCTAGTGACCCAGCATCCTGACCAGAATTCAGTTCCGTGACCTAGAGATGAAAAGTTCCACACACTATTTCAAATACCTTAAGCAATCGAGATGCTTTCTATATTTTGTATAATATACATTCATATTCTCCCTCATTTCTCAAATTATGTCCACGACTATTCCCCTCCTCGATATTAAAAAAAGGTTTTAAATGTCTGTATTTATTGTGGCCACTAAAAATCAGCAATATTGAGCATTATAATATACTGATGAAATTAAGCATGATAGTAAAGGTAAAACAAAGTCCTGTTGATAGTATCTTGAAAACTTAACGGTAAGAACTAAACTAAGCAGCTACTTTGTAGCAATCATTAAGTGAATTCTACTTTTGCTAGTGGTAAAGAGTCCTGTGGCACCTTATAGACTAACAGATGTATTGGAGCATAAGCTTCATGCATCTGACGAAGTGGGTATTCACCCATGAAAGCTTATGCTCCAATATGTCTGTTAGTCTATAAGGTGCCACAGGACTTTTGCCGCTTTTACAGAACCAGACTAACATGGTTGCCCCTCTGATACTTGACTACTTTTACTAAGGGTTTTTTATTTTAAATTTTGAACTGTCAAGCTGTGTGGGTCAGTCAGTGTAAAAACATTTTCCATACTGAAAAAGTAACATGAAGTTTAAGTTGATTTTGAAAGCCAAATTATATACTTTTTTCCCTATCTCCTGGTCTTTCCCAGTTTTCAGTAGATTCCTTGCACTCCTCCTCCCCAATGCTAGCTAGATCAGACGCTAAACTGTCTTAACTTGATGTCATTGTGCCAAATACAAGTCCTATCCTTTAGAAAATTACTTCTAATGTGCTTTGAGCCTGCAGCCCTTACTTATCTACAAGTCCCACTGGAGGCAATGGAAGTTGTGGCTGTTCAGTTTACACTAATTTTATTGTCACATGTGTTCAGTAGATCTTTCCTGATTTCCATTTGTTAGACCATCTTTTCTTTAAAGCTGTATTTTAATAATTATGGCCCAGATCCTGCAATCTATTCAGAACAAAGAGACCACTTTCCCTATGTGGAGGAATCCCATTGATTTCAATGGACTTCCACGTAGGTACAGCAGGCTGCCTATGCAGATCCAAATACAATTCCACATATACATATCCTACTGCAATATCAACACCTATAAAACCATCATATGTACTATACTACCAACAGTATATTTTTGCTTCCCATTGGAGACCGATACATTTCTGAACAATCATTTAACTCATTAGAGCAGTGATTCCCAAACTTTAAAACCCGCGAACCCCTTTCACAAAATTGTGAAATCTCGTGAACCCCCTCCTAAAAATGAATATTTCCAGGGATTTAAGTTTAAATTTCCTCCGCACTCCGTGGGGCTCCTGCTGCAGTGAGCTCGGGCTGCAGGTCCCGCTGACTGTGGGGGCTCAGGCTGCCAGCCCCAACTGCCTGGCCCCGCTCTCCCTGGGGCTCGGGCTGTCTGCCCTGCAACCGGGTCCCACCTGCTGCCTCCAATGCCCGGGGTCCTCTGGCCACCATTAGTGAAATTTTTCTGGTGAACCCCAGGGGTTCGCGAACTCCAGTTTGGGAACCACTGCACTAGAGGTATCTCAGACAAATAGAATTGTATTAGTGTATTTTTGTGTGAGTTGGGGTTTTGTTTGGTTGTTTTTGTTTTACTATGTCTTATGTAGAACTATAGGTGATTTTTTTAAATGGGTACTCTCCTCAAACTGTCTTAATAAAGTTCAAATGTTTACTTCTCCAATTGCCAGATGAACTTTCTTTAAAATACGGTTAAATTGTTTATTAAATGAGACCGCATATAGAATGTATATCTATACATTCTTGATCAGAAAATTCTCAATATATTTCCAACTAGCTGAATAGAAGTAAACTGAAAATGAGTTTTTTATAAGATCACATAAAAATGTATTCATGTTTCTAAGTGTTTAGCTGTATTAAGTAATAACAGTGTATTGACCATGAGGCGTAATAATGAAGCACTACCGATAGTGATGCACTCGTTGATACAGTTAATGTTGTAATTTAATTTTGGAGTTCAGCACATTTTTACTACTACTCTATGGCACTGTATTTATCAACAATGTGTTTAACTACAATTTACTGCATACTATTCAACTAAATGACTTTCATGGCATACATAGAGTAGCACATAGTACAAAATATGCAACCAGCTTACCTAAGGTTGAAGAAAACTGTATGATTTTACACTGTATTATTCAAAAAACTGTCTTCAAAATTGTATCATAACCAGAGCCGTTTATTCCACAAATCCACCATCAGAATTTGCTGTGGAATTCATCTTTTATACAGAATTCTGCTCCAGAAGCAACTGTTTTCAATTTTAAAATATTATATTTGTAGCCCTTGTGGCTGCAGAGATAATCTTGGAAACATAAATCAAGTGTAAAGCAATGCTGCAATGCCTGCCTAGGTCTGCAAAGACCCTGAAATAACAGCTCTAAGACACATGAACTGCCCTATTCATCTCAGTTTGGGCCTATGGATTCAGCTGTGGAATTTTTCCCAGATACTATGGAATTCAACATTTTTGTTGCAGCCAGACACCTGACATTTGGTTCTCGGTCTCCCTGCCAGGACCTGCCTGCAGCTTCCTTTACCTCCAATCTTTCCCACAAGTGGGAATTAATGCTCCTTGAATTGTTCCATGGAGACAGACAGTGGAGGGCGGGGGGTCATTGAACTAAAGCTGGAATCCAACTTCCAGCCAGGGAGCCAGAAGAGGATGAGGGAAAAATCAGAACCACTGACTGGTGAGCTGAGCTAGTCAACTTGGAAAATAGTACAGCAGTAAAGACCTAGGGAACCAGTTTGAGGAGCTGCTGAAGCTGGCTATGAGCTCTCATCTTTTCTGGCAGAAATGCAGAGGAAAAAAGTTTCTGAGTCTGACCAAATGGGCAACATGATAGAAGCTTGAGAAGTGGAGCTAGGATACGTTAAGAGCATAAAGAAGAAAAATCCATACCAAAAAATAATCACTGTTGAAAATATTAAATGAATCTCATGTCAATTATTATTTTCAACCATGAGCCATAATTGCATGTTTATGTAAGGGTGGGAGATACAAGAGATTAATGTTGCTGTGGAATTTAGTCCCATTGTGCCACAGAGTATACAAGACCCTGATCATAAAACATATGCTCTAGGGGCAGAGATAAGGTTGCACATTCAGCCCTAAATTAGGTCAATCCTGACTTTTCATGTCTTTACTGTGCAAACGTAGCATTATATTAATATAGGTTATTTTAAATTTAAATTTCTTAGGTCTTCCAGAAGTAAAATGGGATAGGGAAGAAAAAATGCTCAGGAAAAAGCACTTCAAACTCCAGTGCTTCAAAGTCCTGCTATCTTGCCAAAAATTACAAACTGCATATGTGAATTTCATAAAGTGGAACTGTTTGCGGACACTACCTGACCTCTGCAATACTTGACCAAGGCCACCAGTTGACTAAAGTTAACTGTGTACTGACAAAAGTATAACTCTTAACTTTTATTTGGCTATAGGATATGAATATATATATTATATCAGAGCTTACAATTTTACACTTTCTTAACATCTTAATCACCATTAAACTACTTGGCATTTACTAAATTTATACCAGAATTAAGGTAATTATCATTCAGCTAACTCAGTTGCCTGGGAAATGACCCAACAGAACAGACACCCCAATTTATGTCCCTATAAAGCTCAGTATATACTGCAACTTCTACATACACCAAAACACTGTACACATTAACTTCATTTGCACTACTCACATTCTTAAAGTTAGGCACAGGCATCAATACATTGCAGAATTGAGGCCTATATACAGAGAGTATTATGGAATTGTAGGAACCTCAATTTAACTATCTTGAGGTTGAAAATCGAATCCAACTCTGTTTAGACTTCAACTTTTTGCTCCTGGGAGACTATCTTTGAAACTGGATGTTTAGCCCACTAAACCCGCAAGCAGAGTCCAAAGATCCACCGCTATTCTAGGTAGCTTCTTGCTATTTTATTTTCTTTCTAAAAGTCAGCTTCTCTCTTTCAGAGAAATGTGTACCAAATATCATCCAGTCCCTTCTATTCCTTCTCTATGAGTGTATTCCAATTTACATATTCCCTAAGGAGGGAATATGTTCTCGCCTCTCATCTATGCCACCCTCTTTGCTTCTCCACATGGAAGGGCACATATAAACAGTTTGGAAATAGATTTATCTTTTCTAATTGTTCTAAATTTCTTAGTATTTATTTTCAAATACCCAAAAGCATGCTAGGCATGTCACAGAAATAAGAAGACAGTCAGTCTCTGCCCCAAAGACTTCACAGTCCCATTTTATGGGTGGGTAAACATTGATGTCAAGGGACTGGTTTAAGGTTGCATACCAAATGAGTGTCACACCCAAGACTAGAAGCCTTTTGGTTGGCTTCCTGGCCCACGCCCAGTTCACTGTACTCCAGTGTGTCCTCCAAAATTATTATTTGTACTGCAGTAACTCCAAGGTACAATCAAGGACCAGAGCTCCAGTATACAGACACATAGTAAAAAGACAATCCCTTCCCCAAAGAGCTTACAATCTAAGTTACTGATTTAACTTTTCAGAGTCTCAATTTTCCCATCTGCAAAACATGGCAAATACTACTACTTTGCACTAATATGGTGCTTTTTCAGCTATTGATTTCAAATGTGGTAAGCATTAACAGCCCATTTTCTAGATAGCTTAACTGAGGCTCAGAGCCTGGGAGAAGTTTATCGGATAAGATAAGGATCTTACACATAAGATACCCAGGTTCCATTCTCAGCTCTGATATATGCACTCAATGTAACTGGCTTAACTTCTGTGTGTCTTAGGCCTGGTCTCCACTACAGAGTTAGGTCGATGTAAGGCAGCTTACGTTGACCTAACTGTAAGCGTCTACACTAAAATGTACCTCCTACCAATGTAGCCCACTCACTACACCCACTTAACTCCACTTCCACGAGAGGCGTAGTGCTTAGGTCAACGTAGTTAAGTCGACACAGTGTCAGTGTACACACTGCGTTGCTTACATCGACTGTTGCTGCCTTTCGGAAGCCGTCCCACCATGCTCCACACTGACAGTTAAACTGGTGGAAGCGCTCCTGCTGAGGATGCACACTGCCAACACAAAGAGCCTAGTGTGGACACGCAAAAGCGATTTAATTACTGTGGTGGCTGCATGTCAATGTAACTTAGGTCGACTTAATTTTGCAGTGTAGACCTGCACTCAGGCACCTCACCTGCAAATGAGGGCAAATGATATTACTCATTAAAGTGTTAATTGCAAAGAATTTAAACTTGTCAGGTGATGAAGGGAAAAGAACTCTGAACCTCTTGCCTTCCTGCCCACCGCCTTATTCCACTCCATTAGGGGACAAGCAGGAGTCTTGCACTACCAAGCATTCTGTTTATCCTATATTTGAAACTTAAATGGTTACCATAGCTATTTTTATGTCTGAAAATATAAACTCAATTTAACACTGTTTCAATTTGACATAATAAAACAGCCTCCATAACTTTTCACCAGTTAGCAGAAGACTGAACAGGTCTTAGTGTAATCACAATAAGTAAAGCTTTTACCAAAAGGTTATATTTATGTAAATTACTAGTCACTGCACGTAACTGTCAGTTTAAATATATATTTAAAGTACTTACAAAGAAATTCAGAACTATGTGTTAACACTGAAGGATAGTGTCTTGCCAAAAATAAATATATAAATAAATGAGTATTTGCAAGTTTAGCAGCAGAGAATCCAGATCATTACCTCCAACAGAAAAGCCTACAGGAAGGAACCAGGAGAAAAAAAAATTACCACAAAGTTCACTTCAGAGAGTTTTCACCAGCTTGTTCAGCAGCAGAGAGGAGTTTGCCACTTCACTGAAGATCTCAGGGATCTGATGAAGGCCAGGCCACCTGCATAGAGGCCCTATTTCTTCACACTTGCTTCAGGGACTTTTGGTTGACTTTTCAGTCAGAACAACTTTAACATAACCATGCTGCCACTGACTCCCTCATTTGCTGCTGCCTCCTGAACACTCCCCCCCCCCCCCCCCGGGCCCGAGTGCAAGTTTTACAACATTGAGGCTATATTAACTTTTGAGCAGATTCCCAGTACAGTTGGTGGGGAGACAGCATCCATCTAAATAAATAACTTCTTACCAAGAGACACCCTGAGATTTGAAATGACCAAAATATTTAATCTCAAAAAATCAAGTTTAGCCTTGACTGTAGAGGCACCAACAGTACTACTATAACTAAAACAAAATTCTCCATCAACTATTTAAAATATTTCCCTAAGCCTTCACACCAAGGCCCCAAATGCTTGATGGAAACACAAACTACAAATTATTTTTCCTTAAGAAAGAATTAAAAACCCCACTAACAATTAATAGCCATATGTGATCTCTACTCTTGCAATCATTTCAGGGTCTGGATAAAGTTTAAGTTATACAGCTTTTTAAGGTGAAGTACGGAGAGTTCTAGTAAAACCTGTAGTAAATGACAGACTCCCTTATGGTGTTATTCAAGGATGGTCAACACCTATATCATCATCTACTCCATCTCCACATCAATGCTGTTTTTCTCCTTTGTTCCACACAGTTTACTTTTAAATGACCCATGCAATGGGGTTTCCACAATTTTCCTTGGCAGACTATTCCACAATATAGTAGATCTTACTTTAAAAGTTTGGCCTGCTATTTAGTTTAAATGTATCTTTTCTTAATTTAATCCCATTACTTCTTATTACAGCCCCTTACACTACTCTAAATAATTCCACCCCTTTCTAAGTGTTAAAACCTGTTAAATCTCTGTAGGATGGATATCATCATGGCCACTATAGTCCTTGCTTAGTCAAGCAATGCATATTTATCTCAGTCTTTCCTTTTAAATCAGTCCCGAAAGTCTTCTAAACATAGAATTATAAAATCATAGAACTGGAAGGGACCTCAAGAGGTCATCTAGTCCAGTCCCCTGCACTCAAGGCAGGACTAAGTATTATCTAGACCATCCCTGACAGGTGTTTGTCCAACCTGCTCTTAAAAATCCCCAATGATGGAGATTCCACAACCTCCTTAGGCAATTTATTCCAGTGCTTTACTCCTATTTGTCCCACCTGGTAATGAGGTGCTGAAAGTAAAAACAATATTCCTGATGTAGTCATACTAGTGTCATAGAAGAGAGACCATTACCCCACTGTTTCGTGACATGATGCCTCTGTGTATGCAGCCTAAAATTATGTTGGCCTTTTCTGCTGCCATAGCACATTGCAAACTGGGGCCTGATCATTCTGTCAGTAGCATGTAGAACTCCCATCAATATCAATGGGAGCTGTATGCACAAGCAACTGACAGGATGATCAGGCCCCGATATCTCATTTGTGGTTCACTACCATTCCCATCTCTTTTTCAACATTACTGTTTTCCAGGTTATACTCCCACACCGAATACCTGTTTCTGGATTATTGCCCCCCAGATGTTTAGCTTGAATTTTCAAAACTAAATCTCATTTTGTTATTTGCTACCAATGTCTCTAATCTCTCTAGGTCTATTTCTTTTATTTCTCTGTCCTCATTGGTATTTGCAACTTCCTCCAGTTTAGCATCATCTGCTAATTTCATTAGTATGCTGTTCACTTTCTCTTAAAGATCATTAATAAAGACAGTAATTATGGTCTCGAAGCTGCAATGAAACTGAGTCTATGTGACTATGTATTTGTACCAGTGGATCTCTTTACAGGACTGAGGCCTTAAACTGGACCCAAAAGATCTCTGCAGTTCCTCATACGCATGTCCCCCATTCTTTACTATTTATCACTTTTTGTTTATTGTTCTTCAATCAGTTTTTAATCCACAACATTGGCCATATTTTTAACTTATTTGAGAGCGAGATTTTAAGAGACAATATTTCAGATGTTTTACTCAAATTTAAATAAATTCAGCTGTAACTTTTCCATCATCCACTATGGCCTCAGCCCCTGACCCTACAACCAGATCCAGCAGGCAGATGAATCTTTGCATCCATGCAGAAACCATTGATGTCTGTGCAGGTCCAGTTGCAGGATTAAAACCTAATTTTGAACATTTTTTTTAAAAAGAAAGAAAATCAATATAGTTTGGCAAAAAAACTGTTCTTTATAAATCCAGGCTACTTATTGCGCATGGGTCCATTATATTAAGAGGGGAATTTTCTCAATATTTGTTCCATTCTTTTATGAGGGATAGAGGTTAGATTTTTTTTCTGGGGGTCTAACTGTTAGGATGATTCTCCTTTTTTGAAAATCAGAACTATATTTGCTTTTCTCCAATCTTGCATTACCTCGGAATTCAGTGAATGTATAAAACTGTTCAGATTTTTCTTCAAGTATTCTACTTACTCTTCATCAATAGCTATATTTATAAGGTTTTCCTCAGTTCTTAATTGTCCAAACTTGTTTATTTTTTTTATTAAAGATAGAATTTGTTTAAGTGGTTCAGTATGATGGTCTTTTTTAATAATTAATTTAATCCCTTTCCTCATTTATTAATTGACCTACTTTCCCTTTACTACTATTCCCCCCACCCCGATATTTATTAAAAACCTTCTTATTCTCCTATGCCCCTAACATTAACTCATTCTGCTTTTGCTGCCCTTATCTTTAGCATGAGTTCACTTATAAACCAGCTTCACAATTTCTAAAAAATTACTTACATGACTGAAATTTAAACTCATTCTACCTGATATCTAAAGGGAACAACAATCTTTAGCCTAACATCTCTAACCATCACAAATATATTAAAAGAAATAATTCATGTCTCTGTAACAGTGATTTTTACTTCAGCCACCCATAGTCCAGTTGCACCTTTGGTTTTAAATTGTCTTCCCTCCTACCACCTGCTCCCCATATACAGCTATAGGCACAGAATCTACAAATAGATACATCCCTGTAGGTTTATGCCCACATGAGTCCCACAAACAGGACTCCATATGGATGGAAGGGGCCACAACAGGGCAACAGTTTGTATGACTGGGGGCCTACCCAACCATCACATGAAATAAATTTCTGGGTTTTTTTGTTAAAATTCTCTTTTGCCAACATGTTTACCAAGTCATAGCTGACAAGAAATGTAAAAACATGCTTTTGACCAACATTTACATGTACTGCCCCTTATTAAAATGTTTCCATCATCACTGTAAAGTACCCACACAGAAGTATTTGGAAAATGCTTTACTTATTCATCTCAATTGACATGAAACATCTAATTTGCACTAAGATCCAAGGGAATTACACTAACTCCTATTGTAGAGACTTACACCACTATATTAACAAATAAAGTCTATCAATGGTTATTGGCTTTTGACTGCTCACCACAGAATCATAGCACATGAATTGCTATACCTGTCAGACAACTCAAAGCAAATGTACTCAAACAGTTAGTGTGATTAAGGCAGTCTCTCACATAATTTTTGGAGAAAAAAAAATTGTAGCTTATTTGAATTGTTTATCATAGGATCAGGAGCATATCCAGTTTTAAATTTATGTTTTTAATGAAGGCTAAAACACACTCTTATAGTCATCTGGCAAAATTCCACAACAGTCAACAGGAAAAAATAGTTACAGTTTCAAAATAACAACAACCCTCACTACCTGAAAAAGGGTGTGGTATATCTTTGACAAGACATTCAATTTGATGAAGACAAATGGATCACCAGTGTGTCAGACAAATAGTTAACTAGCTATTTAAGCAATAATTTTAAATCAAAATGACATGATCCTAAGAGATGATATAGCAAAACAGGCCAATGGTCCACCTAGTTTGAGATCTTATCTCAAACAATGCACAGTGCCAGATGCTTCACAGAAAGATGTAACTTCCTACCATCACAAACTACCGAGGCTCCAAATCTGCTAAGGTACCCATGTGAGTCTTCTTCTTAGTGTATGTGCCACAACAGTGAACATAGAGTTCAACAGGGCTCCTATAAACAGCTGCCTGTGCAGATCTCTTTACAGGATCCGGGCTCCATGTTACATACTGGGAAAAACTTCTAAGGTTGGTAGGCCCAAATTTTGACCAGTTCAGTTTGCAGAAGTCCTTAAAACTTGTGGGCCAAGATTTTGAAACATAACTAATGATTTTTGTGTACCTAAACTGAACCCCCTCACAAGGGTCTGATATTCAGAAAGTAGATGTCCAAAAATTCATGAAAATAAGGCCCCTTTAAGGAATATTAAGTTAGGAACACAAACACTGAGGCTCTAAATATCACTAGTTATTTTTGAAAATATTTGTATTGGTGTCTTTCTTCCTTCTCCTCCCTTCCCCTCCCCTCCAACAAAAAACCTCAACAAATACACAAAAAGTCAGTACCCCAGCTATAACCTTGCAATAACAAACCAATGAGCGCGGAGTGGAGGGAAAATAAGTTAGTTAAGAAAACACTTCATCTTCCCATGGAATGACCAACAATGAGTAAAACAAGAATAGCAAAAATTATGAAAAAATAACTGATAGTATAGTTCAAGAACAGCCTATTTAAAAGATGGAAATCTATGAAAAACGTAAACTGTTTTTAAAGATTTTTCATTTTAACAAATTATTTAAAAAAATTCTTTTCAGTAAAATAAAATCAATTACAGTTCTTTTAAAGTTGTTATGATTGTTTATGTAAATCTTTTAGAAAACTTTGATATTTTTAATATCCTGTCAATACTACTATCGTAATAATATACAAACTTTTAGTGATTTGGTCTAGTAAGAATCCAATGTATTTTTAAATAAGAAATGACACATTATATATTTTAAATGACTTATTATTTGGTTTGTGCTAATGACCACAGTGCGCAAGACACTTTCAAAACACAGAAGAAGCCACAGTAACTGTCCCAAAGAGTATACAGCCTATTACCGCAACAAGCTTGAGTGTTCTAACATTTATTGATTTGAAGATATGGACCTGAAAGAAGGGAGGGGTCAGACAACAATCATCATATTACAACTTTAGTACATTTTTCAGGAGTTTGAGTCCATTAGGAAAACTCAAAAAAGCAAAAACCAATTCCTGTCATCCAGCTCATCTTTAGCAATATGCTCCCAATGCTCAATATTAATAAAAAACAAACAAAAATAGATGGAAGACACCCAAAAATGAGATTCCCAACTTATACCTAGGCCCACTGGTAGCCATTAATATAGTACATAGTATTAGAAAAGTTTATTTCTTCAATTGCTGGGGATTTTAAAGAAATAACATGCCATCACAAAACAAATCCAGTAGCTACAGATATCTGACTATGGTTTTCCAGACTTCATTGTAACTCAATAACTGCTCTACACAGTGCTGTGAACTCTACAGCTTCAAGCTGGAAGTCAATCTAGGACAGCCAATAGAAAGTGCACCTGTGCAATTACTGCATTTTCTAATTCAGAAAGCTAAACCTGAGACAGATATAGCTCATATGCATTGTGAGAAAACAAAAATCAACAATTAAAACAACACACAGAGGATATATCACATACAAAAAGCACAGCCTGTATCTATTTTGTCATTAAAAAAATTGAAAATTACTATAAAAATATAAATATGATGTATATAATTTAAAAACATAAATGTTGGCTCCTTAAACATATGGCAAGCATTTTAAATTAAGAGATGCCACTATTATTTTTAGAATATATACAAGAATATTTTCATACAGATTAGTTGATAAAAGTTATAATTAACTTTAATAAAAGACCATTTAGTAACTGAACAGTAGCACACACACCAAACTAGAAGATGCACTATAAGGTTCATGAAAGGTCAGAAAAATAACCCTTAGTTATTAATAAGATCACTGAAAAAAAAATGCAGGAAACTGATATTTTTAAGTAACTGAAAAAAATTAAAATATCCTATTTGACAACTCTAGATGATAAAAATCAACTACAAACAGCTGATAATTGTATATTTATATATTGTTGAGAAGCAAACCTTTTTGCACAAAAGATGTATTTTTAAACCAGAGTATAACTTCATAAACAGGTAACCAAGTCAACCAATAAAGACATTTTATTGCTCTGAAATGAAACAAAGTTTCAATAACTAATATACTAATTTGGTTGCTAATATCAGTTTTACTGTATTGTCAACTTAAAATAATCAATAAAAATGCTTCTGATTATTCTTTACATACTTGGGTTTACCTGACAGGTTTAAGGCTGGCAGATGTAAAATACAAAAATAAACAATAACAAAAAGAGATTACAAATATCAACAATCACAACATAGAGTTACTTTCAACTGACCAGTGAACCAGCTCAACAGTCGATTAGGAAGTGCTTTATTTTAGAGTATTTTTGGTGGGTGGGGTTGCTTTTACTGTTACACACATTGAAAATAAAATGCTATCCCATGCTCAATAATACTATTGAAAGAGCCCTTATCAGCACTTACCGCAAGTAATACTGTTTTAAAGCGAAGGCAGCATTAGAACAACTTCTGGGAAAGTTAAACTCCTCTACAATTTCTCCCCACTGATTCTTCTCAGATACCTGTCAAAAACAACATACAGACAGAGATACACAACAAACACACACATATCGTCGATAGTGAACATCACAAGGAATACGGGCTGCCATGAAACAAATAAATATATGAAAAATATATAGAGAGAGAGATCTATGTATATGGGATATATGGCTATATTTCTCGTTGACAGTCCCTGGTGGTCTCCCCTCAGGTACAATCCAGCTCCTCACCACTATTTTACATTTTATTTGATGTATTCGGGTATTCTGGGGGAAACGGAAGGGTTATATTGTTTTGGGGTTGTTTGTTTTGTTTTTACTGCCTGGACAATAACCAATCGGGAGTCCCTCTGTCGCCCCCTTTTAAATCCTAACGCGGTCCGTTAAAAACCCAAAGAAGTTTAAAATGATTCAAGAAAGTCTTGGAGGGGGCGCCCAGTGGCCTCCGGGGTTCAGGGGAGCGGGGGAGCCGGCTCGGTGAGTCCCCCCAAGACAGATCTATAGACACAGAGAGGCCTTTCTTTTGAGGCCTACATTTCTGTCCCTAGCCTTGAAGCCTAAAGATGGCTATTTGATTACACACCGTCTTGGGTGCCCCTTTTGTTATTTCTCTCTGGGAAGGGCTCCGAGGGCAGCGCCTGGTCCCCCCCGGCTGCGAGGATCATTTCCTAGCCCATGCTCCGTGCCGATTATCGATGTTAAACATGCCCGCTAATTTTGAGTTGCACTAAAACTGCACTCAGACGCTCCTCTCCGTCTCTGCCTGTGTGAAACACACAGAAAGCAGCAATCGCAAGCGAGAGAAACAAACTCACACGCAGACCCACACACTCTGCTCTCTCTCCTTCTACCAGGAAAGAGGGGAAGGAAAAAGGGGGCTGTGGAGGAGGAAAGGGAGGCACAAGTAGTGTGTACGCTACACCCCCAACGATCCCCCTTCATCTCTCTACCAACAAGGCCAAGCCACCAACCTGCCTGCCTGCTTCCTTCCTTCTTCCACCCCCCACCTTCCCTTGCCGGCTTTCAATGGGACGCTTCCCGGCCACCCCACCTCCTCTCTTTGCCCCCGAGGGTCAGAGCAGACTTTTGGGAAGAGGTTACTGGGAGGGAAACCCAAATTAAAACTTCCACTCACCTTCCCAAATCCGCCTAAAGTGGTGACTCTGGTGTAGAGAGCGTGAAGATCCAGCTCCTTCCCACCCACCACAGGGATCTTCTTAAAAGGAGACCTGCCAAAGGCGATACACACAAAACAACACAACTTGTCAACTCTGCCCCCTTTTCTCCCCTCGCAGGGGCTGCCGTGTCCTTCAGGGAAGGGGCTGGAAGTTGGATCTGGCCGGTTTAAAAGCCTCCCCCCCCTCCCCTTCCATCTCCCCATTTTCCTCACCCTCTGCTGTGGTGAAACTGCCGCAGCTCGTCCAGGAAAGCGAGTCCCTTTCTCCGCTGGTCTGGTTGGGTTTTACCCGTCGAATTTGCCATTTTTTGTATTAAAAAAGATTTTCTTTAAAAAAATCCAATTAAAAAAAAAACAACAACAATCCCCGGCTCCTCCTTGTCTTTACGAGACCCAGGTGCCCGTGCTCGGCCGGGGATCAGCCATGGAGAGGGGCTTGTTTAAAAAAAAAGTTTAAAAGGAATAAGAGAGCCCCCGAGAGCGTGGTAATTGCGAGTCCCGTCTCCACACAACACACGGGCAGAGACACAGGGAGGGAGAGGGGCACCTCTCAGTAATTCCTGCTGCTGCCTGTCTCAGCACCACAAACCCAACCGATCCAGCCTGCACATGAGACTCAACATGGTGCTGCTGGATCACACAATGAATTGGGTTAGTGTTGTGGTGGGGCGGGGGGAGCTGGAGTGAGGTATTGACAGTGTGTGTGTGTTACAGACGCGGCTCCATGCAATCTCCCTCTCTCTCTCTCACACACACACACACACACACACTGTACAGCTACAGCAGCGGCGGCGGCGGCGGCGGCAGCGGGATTCACTTCTCTTCTCTCTCAGACAAAAAGATCTGAGGCCGCCGTGCGGCTGCCTGGGCGAGAGCGCAACACAGCGAACCCCAGAGGCCGGCCCAGGTACTGCAAAAGGCAGCTCGAAAGGCAAAAGCCAGCACAGCCCCTGCAAGCAGTTCCTGGCGGGGAACAATAGGCTCCTCTCGCCGCTAAGGGCTCATCTGCAATGTGCCGCAAACTTCACACAAAGCCAGGCGGAAAGAGAAAAGGGAGAAGGAGAAGAGGGAAGGGAAAAAACGGCTACTACCGGTTGTTCTAGCGTTAGGGGTAGGGGAAATGTGCCCTTCTTCCCGGGCTTTAAAGGGACGAATCATTCCAGTGACTTATTCGAGGGAGAAACAAGGAGACAGGAAAGTCTGATTTGAAATCTCTCTATTACGTTGGCCTAAATCAAATGTACTGAGTTAACAAAATGAAGGGGGCACGGGAGGATTATGACTTAAAACCAAACTTTTGGGTGTCAAACTCCAAGGCATTTTGAATGATGAGGGGGATTTTACATACTTCATTGAAAGGCCCCCAAACACATTTTAAGAGGTTAAATATTGTAAAATCTTCCCAATAAGGAAGTCTGATCCCTTTCTTAAATGAGTGATACCTTAGGCAGGTATGTCTCTAGGGGAGTGAATTGTCTTGCTAGGTGAATATTTTCTTTCTGGTTAAGAAGTGATATTCTTTGTAATTAAACATTCTTTCTAATTCTACACCCCAGACAAAGTCACATATATGCCTGTGAGCAGTTAATGGGATTTCCACCTGTATGCTTCTCTCTAATATTGGTCCTCATACAATTCATAGGGGGGAAAACTTGTCTCTCATATACATTAAACAGGACCTTTCTTATAATGAGGCCCAATGTCTAGGCCACCACGTGTCCCCTGGCATACAGTAAATGAGACTCCAGGTAAGCTCTTGTCCCTCATACAGTATGTGTGAACCCAAGTGAATGCTTTTATAGTTTTTCAGCAAGGCCACCATCCTGCTCCCATTAAAGTAAGTGGGGGTGGGGGAGAATGGGGTCATACAGTAAATGGGATCCCAGGTGAGTCCTCCCTAAAACTCATCCCTCATTTATAGACCAGTAAGTGATAATCCAGGTGGGCACTTATCCTTCTCATAGGGTAAACAGAACTTGAGGTGAGCACTTGTTCCACTTTATAAGACTCCAGAGGCGCATTTCTTTCTCATATACAATAAATTTAAATCCAAGCCCATATTCAGCAGTTTTTAAGAAGAATTCCTCATTAAAGTCAGTAAGAAGGTCTGTTTTAAAATCGATGGCACATTATGGCCTCAAGTGAGCACTTCAAGGAAAACTATAATGCCCTTATACTCCCTGTACTAACTTACTTAAGGGAATAAAACATTTTTTTCATGTAAGATTTTTTTTCTTTTAACTTGACTGCTCTTTCAGCTTGAATATACCCACAGAGACAGAAATATAGTAAGATGTTCGGAAGGAGTTGCCCTCTAGGTCACACTCATTGTGGAGAGTGGGAAGCAGAAATCCCTCCGTTTGGAATTAACTCTCAGGCAGTATTTCAAGCCTCTCCCTCTCTGGATGGAGGATTTTGTTGTGTGTTTCTGTGTGAAAAATGTATAGAGTATCACTCAGCCTTATTTTTAAAATGTCCTTCATTCAATTTAGTCCCGAAGAACCTTGAGATCAGCACCCCTATGACATTGAGGGGTTTTGCTATTTCAACAGTAGTATATGCGAGGCTGCTAAAGCTGAGATAATAAGAATGAGAAATTTAAAACAAAATAAGGAATTGGGGATCTAGATATCTCTTGAAACATACACAGCAAAAGCCTTTCTCACGAGCGGGAGACAGTTTTAAACATGCCTTTAAATGCTTCTGAACTCAGAGGTGGGTGGGTCTCCCCAAGTGAGGGAGACTTGGCAGAGGTGAATCATTTTTCTAGCCTGTATGCAGTCGGGGGGCGGGGGGGGGGTGCAGAGGGAAGGATAGTCAAATTGCGTAGCAGGGTTAGGTGGGTTTCCGTGTTAAGCACAGCAATTGCGCACGGTCCCTTACGTAACTGTCAGCTGGGGATTCCCTAGAGGGGGTCACTGTATTCAACCATTACACAGACCCCCGCCGCCGTTCCAACACGCCTGGGCTGCCGTTGCCGCCGCTACTGAGGCTGCGGCTACAGCTACAACCGCGGCTCCTCACAAAATGGCGGCGCCCATGGAAGCGGCAGCAGCCCCATTTTGTGCCCACAGAGCTGTCAACAAAACACGGACTTGGCCGGGGAAGAGACGTAGAAGGCGGCGGCGAAGCGACGTTACGGGGAGCGAGGGACTTCACCGGCCCCCCGCCCCCGAGAAGAGACTTTCTATAAAGCGTGCGCGCACTGCGCGGGGCAGGCGAGCAGCGGGCGAAGCGGCGATTTGAGCGCTGGGACCAGCCGGCAGTGAGGGCTCCGCGGTCGGGGCGACGGTCCTGCCCCGTGCGTTCCGGGATGCTCGGCAGCAAGGCCCTGCTCCGATCTCGCCGGCAGGGAAGGGGAGGTTCCCCGTGGGGATAGGTCTCGGGCACTGGGTGTGCACTGCGAGTAGCAGTGGGGTTGGGAGCGGATTTGCTGTCTCCTCCTGGAAACCTTGTTCCGGGCTCGCTCCTTGCTCTTAAACCTCTCCCTTCTTGAGCTCGTGGTTGGCAGCCCAGTTTATGTAACTTTATTGCCGTAGGAATCTAGGAAGGAGCTGTAGGAAGGTCTAGGTTCTTAGTGTAGTTAATTAGGTCAATTTCAGCACTTAATTACGGTTTGCTTCATTTTAGTGCGTGCCTTTGGAATCGGCCTATTAGGCTGATGCTTCAGTTTACATTAGCTAACAGCAAGGTACAAAATGTCTGTGTTAGACTCTAACCCGTGACTCTGCCATCTTAACAACATGTTGTTTTAAATTTAAACAGTGGTTTGGTCTTTAATTTGATATAGCTAGGTTCCATTTAATATGGTTTTGTAACTAATGTTTGTAATATTGCAATGCTTTTTATTTCTTGTGGTAAAAGTGTACCTTCCTTCGGAGTAAACGGTGGGGGATGGGTTGGAGTAGGAATTAAATTAAGATTTTACCCAATTTCTCTAAAGGTGACTTTTGTCTAGGTGCATTGTTCATGGTTCTGAAAGGCAGGTGCTGTCTTACTGATCGTAGAACGTTTCTTTTTTTTTAAATTGGAATTCTAAATATACAGCAAGTGCTTGAAATGCATGGTGTTCAAAGGTTATGAAATATCTCATTGTGTGACGTTAAAAAGTCAGAACAAAATACCACTGCCTTAACTGTAGCTTCCCTTCATTATTATTGTATGGTTCCTATAACTGTAACTTGGTATAAAATGTAAAATAAAACCTAAACTATGAAAATTGTTTAGATTATATGTAAAACTAACATGTACAGGGCAGTTGATTTACTTTAATTTTTTATGTTAGTATTATCTGTGGAATCAGTGTTCTTGTAGATCATGCAGATGTAATGATTGATCTAGGATTATTTACACTGTAAAAGTTAAAAAGTGTGTGTGTCGGGGGAGGGGAAGACAAATCTAATTGTGAAACAAAATCCCCACTGCTACATCATAGTTCCTGTTAGTCATTTTGTCTGACTCTCCACTACAGCACTATGTTATGCTTGAAACCTGTTTGTCCAACTGCTGCTCTCTACAGGCCAGGCCACAGCTGCACTGTTAGCATGCCACTACTGTGTTTCTCCTTTCTGGAGGGTGAAATGTTGTTGTTCAACTCTTCTCACTGGCCCCTTTCATCCTTGTTTTTGCTACTGTCGCTGCTTGGAAATGTTAGTTACTGCTAATCAGAAACATAATCTTGCTAGCCAAATGTTGATAGGAACTACTAACTCAGTAATTTTGTAAATTCTTGAAATTGAGGTGCTAGTGTATTTCTCAGCTAGTATTTTTTGGTAATTGCAGTCTACTACATGGGCTAGAGAGGACAGTTATATAGTACATTTCTTAAGTTGTGCACACAGTACTGTGCAGTATAGGATGAAATCTTGGAAAGGAATACTGTAACCATAATTGTGGGTTGAGCATTTGGCTAGAGGAGAAATAGTCAGACGCTTCACATGACAGTCATATATATTTCAAGCATTTTTAGTAACAACACATGTAGAAGTGTTGGCATTAATTAACTTCAAGACTTCTATGTTTGCATAGCTCACAATTACTGAAAAGTGTACACTTTCTAACAAGGGGTATTTACTCAGCAAAAGTGTAGAATACCTGCCATTTTTCCTTCCCCCCCTCCTTACTATTTAATGCTTTTTAATTCTTTATTACACTTTAGAGTACTGGCTGTTTTAAAGAAGATGTTACTAAAGACGTGCAAATCATTGATAAATATCTTTACTTGAACTATGCAATATTATCCTATTTAAAAAAAATAGGGGCTCTTAAGCATATACTCAATTTTAATGTACCATGCTTGTTTTATCATATTTAAAGTGGAAAAGAACCTGCAATATTATGGCAGGTCTGCAAATTCTTACTCATGAGTAAAGTGAAGGTGGTGAAGGACTCTTCATGTAAGTACTGGTTTGCAGAATTGACCCTTTAAAATAATCTCGATAACAAATACCATCATCTCAAAACTAGTCAATTTGAAAACCTTGGTTTAAGTAAATTCAGGAATTACACTTCCTAAATTCTCCTAATCTGTTTTCTACTTTCTTGTTTTTTAAAAAACTCATTTTTCATTGTGGTGTTACTGTGTAGAATTCTTTCCCCCTTCCCCCCCCCCCCCAAATAAAAAGAAAAACTCACTATATATGAAGTCTTGTTGCATGCAAGTAAATTTTTTTAAAAAAATTCTTAGTTGTTATATGTAACAATATGTACTTACTATTAAATAGTAGGTACAAAATGTTCAGACTTTTAAAAAAAAACAACTTTTATGTATAACACAATCAAAGCAAAAGTACTTGCAGTAAGTATATTCAAGACTACCATACCTGTAATGCAAAGATATTAAATCTGGGGCTCTGAATGATGTGAAAATGTTGATATTGTGGTAAATATATCTGGGGAACAGTAGAATTCAGAGATTTGCATATGGGATGGCAAACTGGTACAATTCTTAAAAGAAATACTGAGTTGCTTACAGTCAGTTCATTTGCTTAATCTCTGACATAAGCATGACTAGCCACTGTGAAAGCATTGCTTTGTGATTACACCTGAGCTGGTATGAATTGGTTGGTGGTAGTAGTAATCTTTCTGCAGCCATGACAGCTGTAATTAAATTTAATGCTAGTACTGTACAGCGCTGTATGGAGGACTAATTTCTTGTGTGTGTGAAAGTTGAATTGAAATATGAAACTGGACTAAATTCCATGTTGCTGAATGTGTTTCTGCTGAATGTTAAAAGAAGATTATTGCGTTATGCTTTGAGCCAAATTTAAGGGTTATTCATTTTTTTAGAAAATTTTCACAAAACTAAAGACCAATAAAATGTTATGTCATTTGGGGGGAAAAAAAGTCCACTGGAATTTTTTAAAAAACTAACAAACATTTCGCCTATAGTGTTTGAAGTTCAGATGTTCCAATATCATGCTAGTGTAAAAGATCTCAAGATTGTGGATTGTCCAGTTTCCCACTAGTAGTCCATGAAACATTTGTTGGTCACGTGATGCTGGTTCATCTTTCTTATTTCCACCTATTAAACATTAGTAAAAGATAGCTAAAATGCATGAAATGTTCTCTGAATAAGCAATTGCTTTGGGTAGCAGAGTTTTATGTAATTGTAAATGAAAAGGGAAGTGATTCCTATAATCACAAACGAGACAATTGATGAGTTTCAGCCCAATCCATACTATGAAAACAGTTGAGAAAACTGCTAGTTAATGGAAACCTGAAAGCAAATCAGACAAGAAGTCAATTTAACAAAATTGACCTAACTAGTCCAGTCCCCTTGTTCAAGCTGATGGAAATGCTTAAAATAGTGTCACTGTATGGTTACTTAAGGGCAATTAATTATTTTTTTAAATTATGACTTTTTAAGCTATTGACTGTTAGGCTACATAATATATATTAGGTATTAGCAGGTGAGCAAGGCTTCACTGGAGATGCTTAGCAGGCTGCTGTATTTACCTGAATAATGTGGTAGTACATGTATAATTATTTTCAGCTAAAGGAAAAATCTCAAATTTATTCATTGGTCAGATATTAAAGGGACACTACCTCAATATCACACTGCCTGAAAACATTGTACTTACTATAGTTACAAGTTACACTTAAGATTACCAAAACTGAAAGAAGCTGGTGGGAAAACGTATTTTTCTTTATTTGAGGTTCACTTTTCACGTTTGATAGCACTTCATGTATAGTCAGTTTCAGATCCTCTTTTGTGCACTAGCATGATGGCATCACTCTTGCATTGCTCTGGGAGGAGCACATGGGCATGCTCTTCTCCAGATACTTTACTGGTGTTTATCAGCCCCAGAGAAACAGAGCTCCTGTTATTTCTGAGTTTTGAGCCCTGGGGTGTCTTCCTTAGGATTCTTGCTTGAGAATGGTGGGTATAAACAGGTCCAGGAGGCAACTGGAGCGCAGGGACAGGAGGAATCCTGTTTTTCTCCCCAGCCCTGTGCACAGAGCTAAGGAGCAATTGTTCACTCCCAGGCAGATCTAGTGGAGAAGTTGTTCAGGAGTTGGTACACCTTGTTTCAGCTCTGCTGAAGAGGCAGGCTGGTGGAGGGATTGGAAGAAAGGGTAGGTCTGAGTATATTTGGTGATGCGCTTAGTTGTTGTCCCAGGTTCTGCAGGGTTCATGTGTTCATGCTTGATTCATGTTCTTAAGGCTTTGCAATTGTAAATGTTGTAACTTAGATTCTGGAATACAGCTTTCTGGTAGCAAAGTGTGTGCCCCCAAGTCAGACTACACAGGGTCTTACCTGTAGTATATGTCATGATGCAAATAGAACTGTGAAGTAGTTTTTTGGCAAGTTTGAATTGAAAAGTACGGTCTTTCTCTAGATGAAACTGCTTTTAGTGTCATTTCATCCTTGATCAGATTACTCTAATTTATTAATTAGTTTACAAATGAGAATTCTTTAATGCTACAAATTTCCCATAAGACCATAAGAGTGAAATATGCTTGTCTCTGGATGAACCCCGTGAAGGTTTTGTTCTAGTATATACATTTCAAACAGTCTGGGCTCATTCTTCACTCACCATCTTAACTTTAAGATATTGTGGGTCAGACTTTCCTTCCATACCACCAGACCTTATAGCTCCCATTGCCTTTATTTGGACTTAGTGGTGTTTAGCACTTCTGCAAATCAGGCCCTGTGGTCATAATCAGATATATTTATTCAATATTTTTAATGTCAAGCTTGCAAGACTGTACAGTAGTTCAGGGGAGACTTCCATTAGGAAGCACTGTCTTCAGAAATTCTGGAGTACAATCTGTCCCTGGGGTGAAATATACATATATATTTCCAAAAGCAGTTTCTTATTTCAAAATTTTGCTATCGCTGAAACCAAGTTCTTTGTTATGTGTTTTGTAAGAACAATTCTGAGCGGCATATTATGTGTCATAGTGGACAGAGCCCTTGTCTGGTACTCAGGAGACCTGGGTTCTATACCTGCCACTGGCCTGCTGTCGGCCAGCAGGCCTCTCTATGCCTCAATTTCCCAATCTGAAAAATGGGGATGGTGATACTGACCATCATTGAAAAGCACTTTTAGGTCTACTGATAAAAAGCACTATATAAGAGCTAGCTATTATCAAAATAACTTTCTTTTTACATTAAAAATTTAAGCCTGTGACCTGGAAGGGGTGACTAAACATCAAAAATAGATATAATTACACACACACACACACGGAAGAATGTTAAGGTTTCAAAGTCAAGTGCATGAAGGTTAGGAAATGGCAGAATTAAGATTCTTAATTCACTCCCCTTGTGTATATGCATTATATGATCATACACACATTCTCTTCCACAGAACCACCCCCACATTCAGTGCACAGGGTGGATGGTGCTCAGTGACTGAGCAGTTGTTCAGTATTTTATTTTATCATTGTTCAGTGTGTGTGGCCCCATGCTTTCTTCCCTGCACAGGATTCAAATCCTGGGGTAAATAATTATTTCCTCACAGGCTTTCCTGTGGCACTTTCAGGATCGTATCTAAGTGCTCCACAGACATTAATGAATTTATTTTCATAACACCCTAGTGAAGTGATATTATCCCCATTTGTAATGGGGTACACAAACCCCACATTGTGAAAGAAGGGGGTAGAGGACTATACTGGGCCAGCTAGCCCCACCCCTCCAAGCCTGCAGAGCACATTCCAACTGAAGACAGGGTTGAAAAGGAAGGAACCCAGTTCAGAAGCAGGAGGCTGTGGAGGAGTGCAGACCTATCCTGAAGGCTTCTGAGAACTGGAGAAGCCTCCGTGACGGAACAGGATTAGAATGTGGAGCCCAGCGGGGGCTGGCAGTTTGGTTTCCTTTTTCTTTTCTCCTTGTCTGGGACCAGAAACTGAGGGAAGGAAGCAGTGGTAGGAAGTGACCCAGGGAAGGTAACTCAGAGGACCCATCCCAGAGGCCAAACACGGCTGACCTTCCTAGGGCCGTGGGTGGGCCTGGACTCCCCTACCACTACCCCATGACTGAATGGATGCTAACCAGTAGGCCACCCAAGGACCCCATTACACCATATCATAGAGCGAGAACTGAGGCCCAGAGGCCTCGATTCACAAAGAGACTTTGGTGCCTAAGTCCAACAATTAGGCATCACTGATATTCACAAAAACTATGGATGCCTGATCTTGGAGGTGTCTTTTTGTCAGCAGGCATGTGCAAAACCACTGAAGTCCTGATGATGACAAGCTGCTTAACATGCTAGCTCAGGCCTAAATCCCAATGGGATTCTCAAGATAGGTGTTCCCTTTCTTACAGGGCCCAATCCAGTAGGTGTGCTCAAAGCACTCCTAACCCACACAAAAAAGACTGCTGTGGTTGAGATGTCCTTCCATCAGTTTTCCATTATACCCAATAGCCCATTGGTTAGGGCACTCACCTGAGATGCAGGAGAGCTAGGCTTTAATTCCCTATCTGCCTGCTTTGAACCCAGATCCCCCACCTCCTGTGGTTATGGAACTCACATGGAGCTATTGGCTATCATAGATTGGGGTCTCTCTCCAGGTCTATCATGTGACAGTGCCGACCTGATTTAGGCACCTAACTACAGGAGAGGGTTCATGTCAGAGGGAGGCGTCTGCTTCCAGCCTGTCAATTAGATGCCTATAGCCCTAAACCCTGCTTCTTCCTGTATGTTTCGCTCCTGGCTAGTTTAAGTGGCTTCCTGCTCAGTAGGATGGCTTCTGTGAATCCTTTTCCTATATAATGCCTGGGGATCTCGGCTGCCTAACTTGGGGCTTGGAAAACCCCTGGGACACACAGGAGTTGGTGTTACAATGCCTAAGTCCTCTTTGTGAATCTGTCCCAGAGAGATTAAGGGCAAAAGTGCCCACTAATTTTAGGTGCCCAGTTTGAGATGCCTAGGACCTAATCTTTCAGATTATTTAATATTATGGCACTTTATGTTCAGAGCACATTTTGACTTCATTAGCAGTTGTGAATACTCAGTACTTGTGCAAACCAGATCCCAGGGCCTCGAGTACCAAGAAAATGAGGAGAACACAATTAGTGGTCACTTGTAAGTTGTTGGCTTGAGTAGCATCACACAGGAACTCTGTGGCAGAGTAGAGATAGAAACAAATTCTCCAGGGCAGCATTTAACTGCTTTTAAATATGATTACCTTTTTCTTCTTGCAGTCCCCTGATTCATTCACTACACACCTTCTAACTTCTGCAACAAATGAGGTAGGGATCCTACAGACAACAGTCTTCTTCACTACACAACCCCGACTGAGCCCTAGAGCACAGTCCAAACTCTACTTTTTCTGTTCCTCCTTCCCCCACACGATTCTTGACCCAGTCTCCTTTCCCAGCCAATCTCATTCTCTGCTGTGCTCCCACACCAGCTCCCAGTTTCACACCCCCTTTCACCACCACCCAGACTCCTTGTCCCAGTCCCCTGCCTTATCCCAGTGGCAGTCTACTCCTGCCATTTCACTCCCACCTCATCCCACCCTGTCTCCCCTCAAGTCCAGCTCTTTGTCCCCTCTGTATTCCTTCTCCATGCTCCCTGGATGCCAGCAGGGGGAGCACTGAGCACAGGAGAGAGTCTCCCTGCTCTCTGTTGTGGTGCCCAGTGCCACAGCAGCCACCATGGGCGATTACAGGGAAAGTTCCGCTCAGACCTTACAGCTGCAGGCTGGAGCATGCTCAGGGCAGACAGGATTTTCAGAGAATTTAGCTGCTAACTTCTAACAAATCTCTGCTGACCAAGTGTAAACTGAAACTTTTTCAAAGGCTCATAACTTGGCCTAATTCCTGTGGAAAAACTGCCTAAAAGGTCCATCCTTAACACAAAGGCAAGCCACTGTCAAATTTCAAGTCCCTGCTCCAAAGCATGAAGGTGCTAGCGCTTCTCAACTAAAAGGTTAAGAATCTTTTTCACATGGGCAAAACGTATTTTTCTCTAATCTCATTCTTAGAAATGACTGAAACCTTTTTTCCTGAAACATTCCAAAACACTTCAGCCTAAGGGCAGCACTGGAAAATTTCAGCCACAATGGTTAAAGTTTGGCAAAGTTATAAGCAAAGAGAACCAGTTCTTATAATGAAAGCATCAAGCAACCTAAACTGTAGGCAGAGCTGGTGGCAGTATCTATAATATTCAGTAAACGGCTCAATCCTGCAAACGCGCGCCTGAGTAACTATTCATGGGAGTAGTCCTATGGAATCCAAAAGATAAATACATAGTTAATATAATACAGATTGAAGAAGCTACTGTCTTTTTTTAAATGAAGACTACATCGGTATATAAAATTCTGTTGCCTTAGTGGTCTTGCATGCCAGCTAATACAATGGAAATTAAAAATGGACCATGTAATCTAGTTATCTCACAACTTTTAAGTAGATTTCCTTGATCAAGAGGAATTCCTTGAATTCTATTTGCACATGCCCTTCCTCTTTTCCCCCCAGCTTTTGAACCCAATTCTAAACATTTTTATAGCAACTAGCTAGGAAATACATTGTCTGAGAGCATGGGACAACCACAATCTCCATGTGAGCAAAGTGAAACTTGTGAATTATTGATCTGCAGATAAGTTTCTGCATGCACTTAAAGATCATAGGTATAGTGGTAATCCATGGATGACCCAGAGGTCTCTATTCTGGGAGGCAAGCTACAGCCCTGAGTCCCAGCGCACTACATACAGAAATTCCTCCCCAAATCTATGCACTTCTGAATCCATTTAGTCACTCATCAGACCTAACTACAGTTTTTGAGACAAGGGGCAAGATTGTCATGTACTGTAAGTCAGCATTGTTCTACAGCAGTGGTTCTCAAACTTTTGTACTGGTGACCGCTTTCACATAGCAAGCCTCTGAGTGCGGCCTCCCTCCCCTTATAAATTACTTTTTAATATATTTAACACCATTATAAATGCTGGAAGCAAAGTGGGGTGCGGGGTGGAGGCTGACAGCTTGCAACTCCCCATGTAATAACCTCATGATCCCCTGAGGAGTCCTGACCCCCAGTTTGAGAACCCCTGTTCTACAGTCTTCAGCGGAGGTACATCAATTTGGTACAAAATCTTCAATGTGGGGTTAAGAAACAGGGCTTGATTTTTCAGTTTGTGGAAGGTGCACTTCAGAAAATCAGGCCCTTGAATTCGTAATATTGATATTGTTGGTTCTAGATGAAGTAACAGAAGCAGATCCCCTTCTGGGTCCCCCTCCCCTGCCTCTTCATACCCATGGAGAAGGCACCATCAGTCTCCTTTGGGCATGAAACTCACTCCCTTTAGGCTGTGGTGGCTCCCACCCTTCATCTGCAGTCTGAGTGAGCCCATTGCATGGAGGTGGAGTCAAAAGGCAGCTTTCAGAGGAGGAAGAAGAGGCAGGTGCTCTGGGAATTGGAGCTCTGCACTGTCACTAGAGTGAGAGCGGTGGATGGGAAAATGGTGGCTGGGGCAACGACTTGCCGTATGGATCCTGGGAAGAGCGAGATCACAAGTCTAAAGACGCTGCAGAGGAACACGGAAACATGCTGGGCCTTAGGATTCAATTTTCTAGTTTAAAAATGGTCAGGCCACAATTAACTCTTTACATTCTTGATACAATGAAATGTTAATCAACAGTACTCACATCTTCTCCCGAGTATTTCAGTTCTCCCTGTGCTGTTGGCTTCTTTTGTGTTTTTCTATTCACTTTCCTTCACTTCCCATTTCCCCCCCGACTGTCATTTCACTTCTGTTTACTTTTCTTCTCAACAGTCAATCCCAACGGTCATGGAACCTTCCGATTCCAACATTCCCTTCCTTTTCCTTCTTTTAAAGAGTCATCATCCAAACCATTTGCCTATTGCTCAAACAACAATAGAGAGGAGCAAAAAATCACTCTTTATATATCTTATTACACACTGATCAGTCCAAGAGACCTGAAGCAGAAAACAAAGTTGCACACTGCCTCCGACCCAGTTCTGCAACAGTTTCCTTGTAAACACCACCAAAGAGGGTGGTGAAATGAGTTGATTCACCTACTCCTCTGCTAAATTCTTCCTTTAGCTCTACTTGGCTAATCACAACCCACACTAAACTTTAGAAGGGGTGCACCTGGCTGGCTAGCTAACTGTGCATGCATTCCTTCAGTGCAACAGGGGATACAACTGTCATTCTGTGGTATTTACAAGGAAACTGAAGTAGAAAGTTAGATTTCATTTTAAGTGCAAGACCCTGTGGGATGGACAGAGAATATACAGAATTAGATGAAATATTTTGGCTACAATGATCATCGCTACCACATTTTTCTCAAATCAGAATGTGGTAGTATTACACAGCACCTAAAAAATTTGAAATCTGTAGTCCTGGGAGGGAGCTCAGAGAGAGGCTGCCATACTTGCTCGTAGTCTTCCAATGACACTTTTAGAGGCCTTTGTGGATTGGAAGATAAGCCTTAATTCTTCTTATACTTCAACATTAACGTGAAAGGATCCAGCAGGATCAATAGAGTTTCTGTACATTTTAAATCTTGTGCATTCTGAGGTCTATGCATATTTGAATTGAGTATAGAATCTAAAGCAGGGGTGGGCAAACTAGGGCCTGAGGGCCACATCTGGCCTGCCAGCCGATTTAATCCATCCCTTGAGCTCCTGCTGGGGAGTGGGGTCTGGGATTTGCCCTGCTCCAGCTGAGGAGCAGGGTTGGGGGCCACTCTGTGCGCACATGCCACAGCTCCACATGGCTCTTGGAAGCAGCGGCATGCCCCTCCTCTGGCTCCTACATTTAGGGGCAGCCAGGGGGATCAGCGCGCTGCTCCTGCCCCAAGCACCGCCCCCGCAGCTCCCATTGGCCAGGACCTGTGGCCAATGGGAGCTGCATGGGCGGCGCCTGCGGACGGGGCAGTGCGCAGAGCTGCCTGGCCGTGCCGCCACATAGGAGCCGGAGGGGGGACATGCTGTTGCTTGAGGTAAGTGCCGCCAGGAGCCTGCACCCCTGAGTCCCTCCCACACCCCAACCCACTGCCCCAGCCCTGATCCCCCTCCCAGCCTCTGAACCCCTCAAACCCAGCCCAGAGCATCCTCCTGCACCCAAACCCCTCATCTCCAGAGCATGCACCCCCAGCTGGAGCTCTCACCCCCCCCTGCACCCCAAGCCCCTGCCCCAGCGTGGAGCCCCCTCTCGCACCCTGAACTCATTTCTGGCCCCACCCCAGAGCCCGCACCCCCAGCCAGAAACCCTCACCCCCCCAGTGTCCCAACCCCCTGCCCCAACTCTGATCCACCTCCTGCCCCCTGAACCCCTCTGTCCCAGCCTGGAGCACCCTCCTACACCCCAAATCCCCAGCCCCACTCCAGAGCCCACATCTCCAGCCAGAGCCCTCCCCGCCCTCCCCCGCACCTCAACCCCCTACCCCAGCCTGGAGCCCCCTCCCGCACCCTGAATTCATTTCTGGCCCCACCTCCTGCACCCCAACCCCAATTACGTGAGCATTCATGGCCTGCCATACCATTTCCATACCCAGATGTGGCGCTCAGGCCAAAAAGTTTGCCCACCCCGATTTAAAGCCTGCTCATCCAAGTGTCGTATGCAGGATTGGAAGAGATGGACAGCAGGTCAGGTTGCAGGGTTGGCCTAAAGCAGTCAAAATTAATTAGTTTTATACTTTCCAATGCAGGACCTACCTTACCACGTTATGTGAACTGCAGCGGGGGATAGGAGAAGATGGAAATGAAAATCAAGGAGGAAAATTAAGTTATTTATCCCTGTTTTAAAAGTAAATATTACAGACTTCAGTTCCAAAGACAAAGCTGATGTCCTCCAACCCAGCTGTTGTGCTTTCCATAAAATTGAAAAACACTCTATAAAGAGGTAGATTCTATAACTATGTTTCCCTTTCATAAGAACCTGAACTGGGAGCTCTGAAATAGCTCCCCATTCAGCACTGCAAGTAAAATCAAAAGAGCCAGATGCTTCTGAATTGCTATTACTAAACTGGAGGGGAAATACAGCGGTTTCATGTCAACTTCTTGCAAGATTTTTTATTTTACTTAAAATGCTGAGAAACTCATACAGCAACTATCCTCCTGCAAAAACAACAAGGAGTCCGGTGGCATCTTAAAGACTAACAGATTTATTTGAGCATAAGCTTTCGTCGGTAAAAACCCCACAAATCTGTTAGTCTTTAAGGTGACCCTGGACTGCTTGTTGTTTTTGTGGATACAGACTAACATGGCTACCTCCTGATACTATCCTCTTGCAAATACCTCCTTAAACATATATCTGTTTTAATGCCTAAAAAGCACTCAAAATAGCTAGTGTGTATAATTCCTTAATTTATACCATGTCCTGCCCTCGCACTTATCTGTTTTATTCACCTGTTATTCTTCTCACATGTTTAGGCCTTGAATTTGCAAGCATTAAAAAATGCTCTTTAACTGTACACACAAGTAGCCTCACTGATGTCATGGGCTATTCATGCATAAAGTTAAGCATGTATGTGTTTGAAGGATGAGGGCCTAAGAAGGTAAGCACTTTGAGTCAGGGACTATCTTCCTTATGTGTGTGTACAGTGCCCAGCAAAATAGGACTCTGGGGTGTCTAATTGTTATCCCAATAAAAGTAACTAATGTTTCAGGACTCCCAGTTAAGTTATTTGACAAAATAAAGTGTAAGAGGAACAACAGCTGGGTTGTAGCATGCAAATTTGCAAAATACAACATTTTACAGAAGCAGTATTCTTTCCAATATACAGACCTCTGATTCAGTGATTTAAAACACAGCCACTATTCACATACCTATCACTAACTGACCGACCCCAGGCAAGCACACATGAGCCACAAGACCCACAAAATGGTGAGTAACCACAGGGGCAGGAGATATCAGTGTTCCAGGATTGTACTGTACACTGGGCACATGGCTGTTGGGGAGAGCCAGCACTGTAGAGGGGGCCTTAAAATCATTACTATTCCCAAATTTTCCACAGGTTGTGTTAATTATGGAAGATTTCTTGCTGCTGAGGGTGAGCAGGGCATCAAGGGAGGGTCTTCTCCAAGACTGCAGCTTCTGCCCTGGCCCTTATGCAGCTCGCCTATGTGCAGCAATGATTCCCCCCCACCCCCAGTGACAGAGTGCCGAGGGAAAGTTACTCATAATGGGGCAAGAAACAAAGCAGATCTGCCAAAGAACCAGCAGCAGCAGATTGCCCAGTGTCTCCATGAGAGTTTCATGGAGATATCTGAGGCAGATTCCCATGAAGTGAGGGGATCAATCAACACCCTGTTCCGCCGCTCAGACCAGGGATGTGGTGGTTCGTGCATCATACAGACACAAGCCTGCTTTCTGCAACCCTCCTGCCCCCAACAACTTGCTTCAGCGATTCCCAAAATCAAAGCCACTTACCAAGGGCCTCCTCTCCTGTTTGCGCTTCACCAAGCTCCAACTGGCTGGCTAGTCTCCTCTGGGGTAGAGAAGAGCTCCTGGCTGCATGCATCTCTGACCTCCAAGTTGTCCTCTGCCTCTGAGTCCCCCTCCCCCTTCACATGCTTGTCCAAGATTTCCTCCTCCTGGCTTGGTCCACTCTCAACTGGCACACGAGTCATCAAAGTATCCACAGTGGCCTTCGCAGTGAAGGTGGGGTCACCACCGAGTATCACGTCCAGCTCTTTGTAGAACCAGCAGCTCATGGGCACAGCACCATAGTGGCGGTTTGCCTCCCGCGCCTTGTGGTAGGTGTTCCGCAGCTCCTTCACTTTGACCCTGCACTGCAGTGTGTCCCGGTGATGGCCCCTTTCTGTCATGCATTGTGAAATCTGTCTGCAGGTATCATAATTCCTATGGCTGGAGCGCAGCTGGGACTGGACAGCCTCCTCTCCGCAAATGCTGATGAGGTCCAGCAGCTCGGCATTGCTCCAAACGGGGGATCGCCTGGTGTGTGGAGCAGGCATGGTCACCTGGAAAGATGCGCTGAGACCACTGCACTCGTCACCGAGCAAACAGGAAGGGGACTTTCAAAATTCCTAAAGCATTTAAGGGGTGGGGATGATGGTTGGTCACCTGAGGGCAGGACAGTAGAGTCCAAACCAATGACCAGAGAGGCGAGAACAGGCATTGTGGGACACCTCCCGGAGGCCAATCACAGCGCTGTAATCGACCAGGGTGTCTACACTGGCACCGTGGCGCTGTAGCCCCTCGGCAGAACGCCTCTTGTCGGGGTGGTTTTTTTATAGCGCTGCAACTGCACAGTTTCTGTGCACTAAGTGGCTTGGCAGTGTGTACACCTTGGGAGTTATACTGCAGAAAGTTGCTTTACTGCGCAGAAACTTGCCAGTGTAGACAAGGCCTAGAAGTAAGGGGAAAGTGGCAGATGGGTTGGGATGGTCAAATCATGTGAGAATAAGACCTTTATGGGTGCTGGTTAATGAAATCATTTGTGGAATTTAATGAAGGGTATTGTTGATCCGCTGGAGACTTGCTTAGCAGTTATGGTATACTTTTAATGCTGTATTCTGCTTTCACTAATATCCTGCTTAACGTCAGTCTTTGTGTTTATGAAATAACTTAATGAGAATGCTGTTGTTGGAATCACTCTTTTGAGTAATTTAACATCCATAAAAGATTGTATTTGCAATTAAGCGTTTCAAGGAGAATTTCTTAAAATGAAAAGGCTGGCTTAAAATAGTATCTTCTCTTGCAAGAAGGTGTGTAAATTCTAAGTGTAAAGTCTGGGACAGATTCCCATTATCCCCATCTGACTATGATCAAGCTCTGTATGTATAAAAAGGTAATAACTGTAAAGAGTAAATATTTTTGTAAGAATAGAGTGTATATCTGCTGTATGTCCTGCTATGAGGCTAATACACATGGTACATTTTTATGTTTATTTTAAAGAAATACAGGGCCTGATTTTCCACTGCCCTTCAGAATGTGTTCTCATTTACTACTGTGCAAAAGAAGCTACCTTTCTGATTTGGTAGCACCTTGCACAGGTGTAAGTGATTATACAAGGCGTACGGCAGTGAAGAACTCAGGGCCATTATCTTGAAGGAAATTATTAAGCATATCTTAAATTCTGTAAATGGAAAGTGTCATTTGGATTTTTTTTTAAGTCTAGCATTTCATCTTTAGTTTAAGATATAATAGCTTCCATTTATGTGGAAGTAGTAGTTAAAGTAGTTAAAGCAAGAGCCCTCTGCTCCTTCCCTAATTACTGTAATAGCAATTAACTGACAAACACATGTTGGCTCATGCTCCATTAGAAACACGAGGTAGACAAGGTTTTCCAAGTGGGAAACAAATAAGTCATGGGAAGGATGACATTGCTGTTTAGTTTTCTTTTAAAAGAGCTTCCATTGATCCAAAATGCATAAATTTGTAGTGCACTTAATAATACAATAAGTACCACTCAAATATTTTTAGAACATATAGTCAGGAAATCAGCCCTAACTAATTAGTCGTCTTTTTCAACCTTTGTTCAAGAAAACATTCTCTGTTTATAAGAACTTTGAAAATGATAGTCACCAAGATACTTCTTAGCAAGTAGTTTAAACTTTGTGATATAACTTAAAAACAAACCAACAAGGAACCTTTGCAATGTTTCAGTCCCTGAAAATATCCTTGCAGTACCTTGGCTATATAAAAATGCTACTTGGAGAGGAGAATGCTATGAGAGGTGCTGTCTATTATTTATATGCAAAGTATAGAACATTTACATAAATAATACAGATAAATTGCAGGTTAGTGTAAAAACTGAATGTTAATGGAATACTGTAGTTAATTCAGTCAAGAATCAGGCATAATGTAAGAGTGCAACAAGATAGTCTAAATGGATGCTATGCATTTCAATTTGTATTTATGGACTTAAAGGTTATTTTGTAGTGAAGATATTTTGCTCCCTCCATGCACCTTGTATCAAGCTCACTGAATCTGTGGTCTCAGGGAGGAGGTAGAAGCAGTTGACAGGACTGGAGCCTGTAGAAATAGCTTGCCTTTACTGAATTGGGACAGCTCCATCCTTTAGAAATTGCTGCTCATCAACATGAAATTGGACTGGATTACTCAGCAAATACTGTCCAGCACCATCAATTCCTGTGAGTGAGATACTTCTTCATGGAACATTATTTTCATGAGCTGCAAAACAAAATCTTTTTGGCTCTGAGGTGCTGAATGGAAGTTTGCACAGGGGTAGGAATCAGGAGATCTAGATTTTATTCTCAGATCTGCCATAGACTTTTGTGTAACTTGTGCCTCAATTTCCCCATCTGCAAAATGGTGATATTTTCCCATACCTCAGCAATATTTTGAGATATATTTCAGTTATATCTATAAAGTGCTTTGAGATCAGATGGAAGGAACTAAGCCAGAGGAAAAAATATCATATTATTTCTCTGTGTGAAACAACCTGAAGGCCCTGACATCTTTGAGAAGCCTCTCCATCCTTTGGCCTTCTCTTTACTAGAGAGGAACTGACTGTTCGAAGAGCCATTCTACCAGAATGCTTTTTAAGCAGCTCATGTGCACATGCAAAAGCATTTTAATCCAACTAATTAATGTATTCCAAGAACATTTGATTTAGACTTGTTTTCAGCAGGTCTAAGGACCATTTTATTCTCAGCTGTTTTACTACCAGTATGGATACAAATTAGTCGAACAATTCATCTAATCATTTTACTATTGTCCCACAGAGTGCTGGTGGCTGCTTGAAACTCCCAAAATGCACTAATACTCTGACACAGACTATAACTGGATTGGTTTACGTTATACATATCACATTCTGTTTGGAGCTAGGTGCTGCTGACTAACATGAAGAGGGAGGAGAGCCTCCTCCTGCAGCTCTGGTTCCTGTGATCCTCCCGCCACACCCTCCACCCACTTCCCTTCCCTTCCCTTCTGGAGAGAGGTCTAAAGAGCTGTGTCAGATCTGCCAATAGACTTTTAGATAGGGAGGGGCAACAAAGGAGTAGCTCTGCTGGACTGCTCATAATTTCATAGGATGGGTACTGAAGGATGGAGCAGAGCTGGGCTGTCTCTGCCAATCCGTTTACTCCCTACTTGTTCTGTGAAAAGTTTGTCAGAGCCACTTCCTCATCACCAGTCCCCTTGTAAAATGGATGGTTTGTTTCCTTTGTAGCTTCCTACCTTACCTCAAAGGCTGTTTGGAGGGGAGGGGGGAAGAGAAGAGCAAAGGGGCCAGAGCTGCAGCTGGGAGTTCCTGGGCTTTCACTCCTCAGTACTAGGTAGGCAGGTCCTGGAAGGCATTAACTGTGTGGAGCAGGGGGAACAGGTGTCATGTGTGTTTTTGGGGAGCATGGAAAGATAATGCATTAATTGAAGGCAGCTGGCATGAATTGGGCAGGGGGAGAACCTGACAATAGCATAAACTTTATGGAAGGCTGTTTTAATTTTAAACTACCTTTTGGAGCTTCCTTTTCTTTTCTTTACTCCATTTATCTTTTAATTTAAAAAACTCGTTTAATTTGGACTTTGTTCTTTTCTTGAACCCCCTGTCTGGGGACCCCACTGGACAGGATATGCCCGGCTCCCAGGGCTTCAAGAAATGTCTCAGTTGCAAGTAATCTATCCCAGTGACCGACGAACACATTCAGTGGGTCTGCTGCCTGGGAGAGAAACACATCCCACAGAAGTGTGATTTGTGCCAGCAGCTGAAGCCCAGATCCAGAAAGGGTAGAGAACTGAGACTCAAATTCCTATTAATGGAGGCAGCCCTTCAACTATCCGAGCTGCACCAAGACCCTAGACAGTGAGAAACCTCACTGCAACCCTCTACTTTTAAGGGAAGTGATCCCAAGAAGACATCTAAGAGCCGCTCACATAAGGCCTCTAAGAAAAGAGCTGTGAGTTCCCAAAGTGAGTCCCAATCAAGCCGAAAATGATCTCCAGCTCAATCAGTATCATCGGTATCGACGGCACCGAAGCCGTCTAAATCTGGTACTCGGGCTGACATGGTACCACCCCAACAAAGCATGTTGGGCTGCCTACGGACCCAATAGGCATAGGTAAGGAATCATTGGTACTGACTGGGCATGAGAGACATAGAGAATCCACCCCAGGAAAGGCTCCTGTGGCACAGACATTGACATCGTTACTTCCTGCAGCACACCAGGCACTGACAGACCATACCCTCAGGTGTGTATCACTGACTCCTGCAGAACAGGCATCCCGTGACTGACAATCACCTCCAGTACCAATACTTTCGGCACCGCTGGACCTCCGGTACACAACAGACCTTTGGTGTCTGATGCACCAGATTCACCTCTTCTCAGTACCAGGGCCCCAGTACTGAGTTCACCCAGAGCTCCTGACTCACTGGCAACCTCATGCTGTGCACTACCTTTTTCACCCCCTGAGCCAGATAGTGAGCAAGAGGATGTGGTTTCCAGCTGTTTTTCTCACCATCCGTGTGGTGCCCAATTCCACTATGGACCACAACCATACCATCCATCTGATCCCCAGGCTCCCTGTAGGGGCAGCCATGGTATCAACCACCGGGCCCCTGCCCACCCTCTCAATGGCCCCTTCCCACCCTCTCAATGGCATGCTCATAGACAATCTGCCTCCCATAACTCCAGCTTGGCCTACCAACAACCAAGGAGACCTTCTCCTTGAGCTGCTGCATCTAGGGCATCTGAACCCCCTCCCCCGCAACAGACAAGAGGAACAAGAGACTGAAGTCGAGGAGAAAGGGAAATATTTCTCATCATCACCGGACTAGATGGGTAAGCCCCCTCCTCCATCATTGGCAGATGATTTTAAACTATTTCAGGCACTGGCCCAGAGGGTGGCAGAGGCACTGCAGATATCACTACAGGAGTTGACCAAGTCACACCACAAACTAGTGGACATTTTAACATTCTTCTCCCTCATCCAGAGTAGCCCTCTGTATTAACAAGGCACTCTTGGACCCTACCAAACTCATATGGCAGATCCCTGCATCAGTCCCACCAACATGTAAGCAGGCCAACAAAAAGTTTTACGTGCCAGCAAAAGACATGGAACTTCTCTTCTCCCACCTGCCTCCCAATTCAATCATAGTGGACATGGTGAACTGAAGAGGCCACCAGCACCATTTCAAATCCCGCCCCCACGACCAGGACTGGAAGCAATTAGATCTTTCTGGGGGGAAAACATACTCCTCAGCCACTCTTCAGTTCCACATTGCAAACTATCAAGCCTTAATGGTGACATATGATTACCAGAACTCTTCAAAACTCAATTCCTGTATTGAGCAGCTCCCGGGTGCACACAAGGAACAATTTAAGGCCACAGTTAATGAAGGCCAACTGGTAGCAAAGACATCACTCCAGTCTGTACTCAACACAGCTCATGTGGTGGCATGCTCCATCTCTACTGCCATTGTGATGAGACGAGCCTCTTAGCTGCACCTATCCCACTTCCCCAAAGAGGTTCAAACAACTGTGGAGGACCTCCCCTTTGAAGAGACAAAACTGGGCGCCAAAAAGACCAACACTTCCCTTCACACTTCAAAAAACTCCAGGGCTACTCTTCAGTCCCGCAGGATTTACACACCCGGGTACAAGGAAAGTGTAAACCTTTTTAAAAGATCAAGTCATTCAGTGTTAGTAAACTCAGGAGAAAGTTGAAGAATTCTAAAAAGCAAAAAGTCTGTGGGTATTTTAAAAAATACCATATTGATCATATTGATCATTCATAGTTCTCTAGTGGAGATCAGGCACCTGCTCAAAGTGGTTTTAGAAAAATAATGCAAAACTAATCTCTTTTTAAAAATTGGTTTAATCTACTCTGGGACTCAAAACACTCATACTTTAATCACAACTGTATGTTTATTACATGGTTTCACAACAGGGAAATCTTAAATTAAAGCAGAATACAAATATGCCTCTTAAACAAATATCTTTTTAAAAAAAATTTAAAAATACATTTTAAAAACACTATGAATGAGTATATAAATGTTCCTGCAACATGTATGAAAAGCAGGGGGAATGACATAATGAAATCGAAAGCAGTATTTGAATCTCTCAACCATACCAACAATTTCTATATAAATGTATTTTAAAATGCTGATTTTAATTTAATTATTTTTGTAGGGCTTCCTGTGTTAACTTATCCCATTTAAACTTTAATTTTATTGCAAGTCACAGTTGCACTGTCAATAGATGAAATTTAGAACATCCAGGAAGTCAAACTTTCTACAACTTTTAATGATCATATTTTTGCCCTTCTACCTCCTCTGCTTTTGCTTAGAATTCTGTGTGTCCCCTCCCCTCCCTGATTTTTACAGCAGGAGGATATTCAACTGAACTGTGCATTGCCAAGTAGTCTGGGTCTTTAATCTAGTAGAGAAGGTCCTTCAACTTCTAGATGAAGTACTTTTTATATTGTTGTCCTTCCTCTGCTCAGTAACTCCTATTAAACCTTAATTCTCAGAGTTATACTAATATCTGCATGCTTATAAAGAAAGAGATTATGAAATCTTAATGGAGGGGGATGACTCATGTTGGTCTCTGACTGACGTGAAAGGTGTCAGTTGTAAGCTAGGAAACGTCCTATTATCTGGCAGTAGTAGAAAACCAAAAAATCAGTATGGACAGTTGAAGAACATTTACTTACTGTCTGTTGGACAAAGCACTAGCCTACGTGTGTATTACCAAGAAAGAATGATGCAAATTTCCATATTCTCATAAATATGCCTGTAACCCCACTGTCCACACTGTATTATTAAAGGGCATCAGAACTGGCCCCTAAACTCAGTTTACCCCTCACTGGCTCTATGAAGTTACTATTGTGCCAGAATTTATTCAATGGAGAAAATAAATGATGTTCTTATTCTTACAATGAACCAAAAGGCAAGTCAGGCAGCATTTCAAACCTTCCCCACAGTCATTGCAGTGAGAGGAAGAGGAGGAACTGTTGTGCTTTTCTGTCTCAAGTGGATTTTGGTCTGTTTTCCCCTGCCCCTTTCTTTCTGTGTTTTTTTTTTTTTTTTTTAATTTTTTATTTTCCCTCTTGTGTCATGGGGTGTACTCACCCTGCACTGAACAAGGAAGGGGCTGAGGAAGCCACACTCCCTCGCCCCTGTTGGGCATGCTCCAACTGGAGCAGCAGCATAAAAGGGAGCAGCTCAGCCTCAATCAGGCCTGACCACTGAAGAGGGAGGACACACATTACCAGCTCCAGCCTAGGAGCTGCTGAAGCCCCAGATTGTGGAAGCCAAACCCGTGAGATCCAGGCTGGTACCCAGCCACCTGAAGACACCCAAGGGAGGGCAGAGCCACTGAGAGCAGCACAGGCCAAGGAACTCAGAGACCCTGGAGCAGCCCAGACTGCTGCTTAAGGAGACAGAGTAGGAAGTAGCCAAGGGGGACTATACATTGATATGCTTGCAGAACCGAAAGCTAACTCAACGTGTTGCAGTAGGATCTCTGCTGACCCAGTGATGAGGGTACTCATGACTGACAAGACCCTGGACTGGGACCCGGTGGAGTAGGGAGGGCCCGGGTCCCTCGGCCCCAGCCACTACCACCCCAGGTGGTGGCCCACCCCCCTACTGCCATTAAACCACACCTATCTGATTCTGGCCATTAGGCCACACAGCCCTAAGGAGGGCAGCTATACTAACTCTGGCCATCAGGTCACAACCCTGAAGGAGAGGACAGCCATATTGACTTTGGTCATTAGGCAGCTCTGAGGGTGTGATAAATGAAGTGGGGAAGTAGCTCCCTTTTATGGACATCCAGCCAGACAGTTAGCTATAAAACCCCTGTTAGGAGCTGTTCTCTATTTGCTTTACCTGTAAAGGGTTAACAAGCCCACAGGTAAAAGGAAAGGAGTGGGCACCTGACCAAAAGAGCCAATGGGAGGGCAAGAACTTTTTAAAATTGGGTAAAATCTTTCCTTTGTCTGCATGTTGTTGTTCTCGGGGAAAGGGGGGAACAGGGAGCAGTTATGCTGTGAGAAGCTTTAAGCCAGGTATGAAAAACCATCAATTCATACCTGAAACCCTAGATATGTAAGTAAATTAGGAAATGTCTAGTAAGACGTGATTAGGTTTATTTCTTTTATTTCTTATTGGCTTGTGGACTCCTTTGTGCTAATCCCAGGTGCTTTTGTTTTGCTTGTAACCTTTAAGCTGAACCTCAAGAGAGCTATCTTGATGCTTAATTTTTGTAATTGTTTCTTTTAAGATCTAGCAAAAAGCCTAAGTTCCAGATGTATTTTCTTTTTTTTTTGTTTTTTATAAAACTTAGCTTTTTCAAGAACAGAACAGAATTGTTTTTTCTGTGTCCTAAGAGGTTTGTGCATGTTGTTTAATTAGCTGGGGGCAACAGCTGATTTCCTTTGTTTTTCTTTCTCAGCTCTTCCCCCCGGGGAGGGGGGGCGGTGAAAGTGCTTGGGGGTACCCCACAGGAAAGAATTCCCAAGTGTGCCTTTCTGGGTTCTCAAAAAAGGGGTTGCACTTGGGTGGTGGCAGCATCTACCCAGCCAAGGTCAGAGAAAAACTGTAACCTTGGAAGTTTAATACCAGCCTGGAGTGGCCAGTATTAATTTTTAGAATATTTGTGGGCCCCCACCTTCTGCACTTGAAGTGCCAGAGTGGGGAATCAGCTTTGACAGGGGGAGAGGGCACCTATACTGACTCTGGCCACTAGGCAAGGGTGCCCTGAGGTTAAGGGCATTCAGGTGGGCTTCGCCATGGGGCTGCAATGCCCTTGCCCCACTCAAGAGGGAGATGGGGTGTACTCACCCCGCAACATCTTGCTCTGTGTCCATTCAGCTCCCTGATGCTGTTCTTCTCATACTCTGAATTCAGCTTCCTAATAACTCCCTCTTCTCACAGGGATCCTGCTGCTGCCACTCCTCTCTGCTCCCCTCTCCTCTAACTGCTCAAATCTAATTGTCATGAAATCTTGTGATTATAACATTCCACCCAGAACTATTAAAAAAAAGTTCACTGCCCAGAAGAGTCAGCTTGCTGTTCAGATACCCATCCATGTGTATCCTGTTGCTTATTGACTGACCTGGCCAAAGCATTCGAGAAGAGGATGTAAAGGAAATTGGCCTTCCACTTTCATTTCTTTGTAGATGCTTTGTCTGCCTCGCCTGCTACGTTCCTGAATTCCTGCCATGGCTTGGCTCATGCAGTTGTATACTGAGCTACATTTTAAGGAAATTGCTAATGAAACATGTCCTTTTCGTGAAGTAAAATATGGGTTAAAAACGCCATTCTGTGGTCAGGAAACTGAGCTGGGATTTCTTTTCAACCACACCAATATTGGACACACCAATAAGTACACACCCAGAATTTTAATGCAGATCAGATTGGTAGCTTGTCTTTGAAAAAGAAATTAAAACATACCAACTTACTGTACAATGCAATTAATTTATTAAAAGTGACAACCATATTTTATTGTCTTGATAACTAAATGTAAGATTCAAGGTATCCTTGGAAAAGTCATTTAAAAAAAATTTCTAGTGTGGAAAGTTGTTGGCTTGGTTAAGTCTAACTTGCCACTTATATGCATACAATAACATTTAAAGTCTTTGGCTCCCAAAAGCAGCCTTACCATGAAGGACCCGACTTAAATACCTTCTCTATTAATAGATGCAACTTCCATGAGGCAAACCTGCATGCTCACGCTCTCTCTCTCACTCTCTCTCTGAAGCATCCTGTTATAAAGAAAGAAACTTTATTTAAAGAATAAACTTCCAGTTAGGTTAAAAAAATTTTTGATAATCTTAATGAAAAAATAGGTGTTTAATACATCAGACTAAAATAGCAGAACCATATTATATAACCTTGTTGCACTGACATTCTAATAATTAATTATTTCAGGGTCCAATTGAAGTCATTAGGGTTGCTTGAAGATTAAGGTATTACTTGGCATATGATTAATCTGCTGAACAGTAATAGGTCAGTGTGGCAACTGTGCTTTTGATGGGATATACAAACCCCACACAGGCAACAAGAGGTTAAGGAGCTGCTCTGGGCTCAGCCTTCCCCACCCTGCCACACCTGCAAGAGATGCACAGACTGGGGGAGGAGTTAAAAGAGAAGCAGAACAGCTCACTGGTGAGCAGACCAGGGAAGAGAGTAGACTATTAACTTGCAAGTCCTGAGGAAACAGCTGAGGAAAAGTAGGGACCTTCCCAACAGCAACTGCCTGAAGGTCTTTCTCTGATAGAACAGAGGACCTGATTCTGATAGCCTCTGAGACAGAAGCATTTCCACCTCTCTCATACTAACTCAGTTTGTTTGTGTTAAATCCCCTTGGTTTTGTTTATGGACTACCCTGCAAGGGGAGAGATTTGGAAGTGACCTGGCTGGAGGACCAAGTCACAGGAGGAGGTATGGCACTGCACTGAGGAGGCAGAGCAGCTGGTGGCTGCTGCCCCCAGGAGAGAGAGTTGCCATGGCACACCTGGCCATGGGGAGGTACCAAGTGGTGAGCTGACCACCTTCACAGCTGCTCTTCTCCAGTGGGTGGAAGCCAGTAGTCATCAGAAAGAGAATATTCTTCAGCAGGTGGTGGGGAGGCTGGGTGTCTGGCCCTATTAGGAACATGGCGCTGAGGGCAGTTGGCAAGCTGCCTATTGGGACTCACCAGCAGTTGAGGCCCGTAGAGCATTAGTAGCTTAAGCACTTACAGTTCTTGCTTCAGCCATGGTACAAATGGTATGCTACTGGGGACTGGTTCAAAACAAAGATTGGTACCGCAGCCCTCCAGAGACCCCACAAAGAGGTGATAATTTCATGAGTAGAGAGGTGGCACAGTCTGTCTCTTCCGCTCTATGTTAGTGATCCAAACCCCTTGAAGTCAGTGGAATAAACTCCCATTGACATTAGTTGGCTTTGAATGAGACACTGTTATCATATTTATATTTAGTTATGATATCATAACATCATTCATATTTAGTTATCATATCATATTTAGTTTCAGTTAAGTGTATTCAGTGGTTGGTCCATTCCAAGTTGCATGTTTCTGTATAAGGTAGGTGTGAATCGGTGAAAGGCATGAATTTGTAGAAAAGGATTCATGATCTGTTAATTACATGGTCTAGATAATACTTAGTTCTGCCATGAGTTCAGGGGACTGGACTAGATGGCCTCTCTAGATTCCTTCCAGTCCTATGATTCTATGATATAAACATTCCTAATAAATTATTATTTTTCCCAGAAAGATGGATCTGATTATACTGTGTTTGCAGTCAGATAAAACTGTTAATGTAATTTTAGTCCTGTTGAGCATGTTTTATTATTCACAGTACAGTATCAATTCATGAGGAAAATCTGTACTTTAGAGATTTTAGAAATAATAGAAGAATGGGAGACAGAGGAGGCAGTACCCAAATCAAGGTAAGGTGACTCTCAGGTAATGCCAGTCATTGTTTATTTTTTGCTTTACGACTGTTTTCTAACAATATAATTGTTACAAATGTCAGTATTTGCAATGGGGAGAGTTGGTATTCTTAAAAAAAAGTAACATCTTTGCAGGCTTTTGATCTAATGGCAGAGTTTGTCTTTACTCTATTAATTTCAACAGCAGAGTTTAATTTGCCTTTAGGGAAAAAAAGACATGTGGATATCTGGGAAGTGAGGAATAGCAAAACCACAAACCAAATAGACAAAATATTATATTTAATATCTATATATTTCTTAGTGGGAGGGAAACTTAGACCAAGACAAAGAGTAACAAGACTGAAAGGATCTACATTCTGCCACTAGAAACAGCCAGCATTTCCCGATGTTAATATGCTAATTAGCTTTTTAAAAAGAAAAGGAGTACTTATGGCACCTTAGAGATAAATAAATTGGTTAGTCTCTAAGGTGCCACAAGTACTCCTTTTCTTTTTGCAAATACAGACTAACACGGCTGCTACTCTGAAAGCTTTTTAAAGAAAATGTTGTTGATAGAAATAAAGGAACAAAAAATGGAAAAAACTGAAATGTGTATTTTGCCTAGCTCAGGCCTTTCTCAGCATTTAGAGTGCCAGAATCAACCCCCTATAATACAGTTAATGGTATCAAATAGTTGTGTCAGCTGACAGGAAATAGGAAAGTTCCTATGGCAACTAAAAATATGCACAAGAGGAAAAACGCATCAAACAATATAGCAAACAAAATAAAAAGGAGTATATTGATGATAAATACAAAAAGAATACACATAAGCCCTACATTAATAAATGCATACCTTAATAGCTTATTTTTAGTTTTATTTCTTCCAGTTGGGAAGCAATTCCTATGGATAATGGATACTTTAACTATGTAAAATTGTTTTCCTAAGATACAATTCACTCTTACAGGTTGAGCAACACAGGAAACAGAATGCCACATATTTATTGCATGCTGTTCCTTGATAGATATATGCAAAACTACCCCCTTCACCACAGCATGGGCCGGAAAGGAGGACTTACTCAACAAAAGTACAGGTAGCCTTGGCATTTAAACCACAGTGCCTGTATTCCTACCTACTAAAAGATGTGTTTTGAAAGAACTAGATGTCTATAACTATACACAAGCGGCTTAAAGTAGAAATGAAAAAGAGCAATTCTGTTTATGTACCTTACTAGCTTACATACCTGGGTAATCGTCCTCTTGAGCATTATAGCATGTAGCGGTATCCACTCTTATAGCAAGATGTCGCAACAACTGTAAGATTTTTAAGGGAAAGGGGACTTTGGAAGAGCTTCTTCAAGATAGGTGAACACAGGAGGATAACAAGTACCTCAATGGAAGAGTCAGGTAGAATTAAGATGGTATGTGTTAATAGTGCTATCGTACAAGACAGATTCTACTAGCAGCTGCAGAGATAACAACTACTCTACAAAATATCACTGCAGGAGGCTTGTTTCTTGAAGGACATCAGTATGGGAGTATGGTGGATGGTCCGTACTCACTAATTTACTCTTTAAGAAGGTATGCTTAGCAACAACAGTAATGTATAATACAAATACAGTAGGATGGGACCCTTCTGAAGGGACGATAGCAACTAAGCATGAGCCTATTCTCACCTCTTACACTGGTCAAAGAAACTACATCCCTTCAGTAATCAAATTCTTATGGATGTCTACCACTTTCTCTCAGGATTACTTTCCAATATCCCAGGGGTAGGCAACCTATGACACATGTGCCAAAGGCAGCACGCAAGCTGATTTTCAGTGGCACACACACTGCCCAGGTCCTGGCCACCGGTCCAGGAGGCTCTGCATTTTAATTTAATTTTAAATGAAGCTTCTTAAACATTTTAAAAACCTTATTTACTTTACATACAACAATAGTTTAGTTATATATTATAGACTTATAGAAAGAGACCTTCTCAAAACATGAAAATGTATTACTGGCATGCGAAACCTTAAATTAGAGTGAATAAATGAAGACTCGGCACACCACTTCTGAAAGGTTGCCGACCCCTGCAATATCCAATAGGATGCTTGGGTTCTATCCTCAGCTCTGAGAGAGGAGTGGGGTCTAGTGGCTTAGAGCAGGGGGGCTGGGAGCCAGGGCTCCTGGGTTCTCCGCAGGCCCATTCCATCCCCCACACCTCACCCACTCTAGGGCAGCCATTTATTCCAGTCCCTTGTAGGGTCACCCATTTCTACCATGTGTCTCTGTTTTACATGATGTACATAAACCGAGGAGCTGGAGGGTCTCTCTGCTGCCTCCCAGACATTGACGCCCCCTAACAACAGGCTGATTAAACTGACTCAACTGTCCTGTGGGGCTGAGCTGCTTCCCTTGGGATGGGGTGACCCTGGCTCCCCCGTACCCCCACTGCTTCCATTGTAATGTACATTAAACACTAAGTGTTTAGCAAAAAAAAATCAAAGTATTTTTGAAGTGGTGAAAGGTCAAAGGGAGCAAGGAATGATACCAATATATTAGATTAGCTTCAATACGTTGTTGAGTGTTTAATCCTCATGCAAGGCTAGGTAGAGCATATTGACCATTCACAGAATGGACGACTGAATACTATCCTTTTACTCCAAGTGAGCACTACCATGAAGAAAGTTTCTGAATAATGGAAGAACAACCTTTATTTTGATTTTTCAGTCATTAAGATACAGGAATATTTATGTCATTCTGTAACTCACACAGGGAAAACATTAGGCTGAGACGAGATGGCTTTTCTTGGCCATATTCAGTATATGAAAACCTGAAATGCAAACCCTGGGAATGGATGGAGGCTGTATGGACTGGGATGTAGGTGGCTTGGCCTAGTAGCAGAGCATGAGTCAGGTCTATTGGGCGGAGCAGATGTCCGGGTTGGAGAATGAAGCCAAGGGTCAGCACTAGAGTCAACTGCCAATTACCACTGCCAGGGGGCAAGCCAGAATCAGAACAAGGAATAGAAGCTAAGGGTCAGAGCCGAGGTCCGATACCAAATGCCTGAGCCAAGGGTCAAGCCAGAGTCAGGGTCAGAAGTTGGAGGCCAGGGGCAGAACCAGACTGGTAACTGATGATTGGAGGTGAGGTGTAAGGGCAGGATTGGAGGAGAGGCAAGGATCAAGCACAGAGCAGGAGTACAGTGGGAACAGTAGTGAAGGCAGGGATGAGCCCAGACCAGAACAGGTTTGGGTGCAGGAGGCAGACACAAGCAGGATCCAATGCAGCTACCATAGGAAATCACCTTGTTGCTCAGACAAACTTCCTGTGTCTCCTGCCTTAAATTGCATGGTTGGACCAATAGGTTGGAGCCAGGAGATCCTCCAATCAGCTATCCCGTGGGTGGTGTGTTGGTTGAGACTATAGTCCTACTAGCTTCTTGGCCCATCAGGTTTCAGTAGACAATGGGTGGAGGCCAGGATACAGCAGCTTCCTGGGACTCCCAGGCCATGGTTCAAGACCCAGAACATCACAGAAGCAAGAAACAGAACAAAGCCATAAAGTAGAATCAGCGGTTGTCCTAATAAAATCAGATTGATCATTTGTGTATCAAGTAAACTACTTTAAATCTCTTAAATTACAAATAAAACAAGGACCGTATGTCTGAATATACTAGGCTTTTGTTTTCATCTTGTTTCGTCTTCATTTGGTGGTAGGAAATGTAAGCATTTATTTGATGTAAGCATCATTACTAAATATTATTTAATTCCTATGAAAGGTTACAAATTGACCTTGGTGGTACTACGTTTACTGTACTAAACTTGCATAGAATATATTTTAGTCTCTCTCTTCTTTTTGTTTCCTGCTTTTGCTTTTATAGATCTTTCCCTCCTGACCCACACCCATTGAGAGATCTCATGAACTGAGATCGCTGCTAAGTGGACTCTCAGGGAACTTTAGAGAAAGATTCAATGATTTCAGATGTACCATACTCTAAAATGTCCTGAATCTTAGCATCTGTGGCAGTTATACCCCAGTGGCTGAAACAGATTGAAAAATGCTTCCACTGGGCTAAATAAGCAGATCTAGTGGTATGCTGTCTGCTGTTCAGTAAAATATTTTGAACTGCCAAAGAACAATGTTTCTCTATTTCATCAAGTCACTCAATAGCCAGGGTGTAAGGTGCAGGCTGTTCAGGTCTGGGTGTAATAATTGACTGTGGTGTTGAGACAGTAGATCTGGAAGTGTAGGCAGAGTCCAAGGAGGCCAAATGGAGAGGCTGTGAAGATCCAAGAACCAGCACTGTCTCAACCATGCTGGGGGTTATTAGAATTATTCTGGCATGGGCTTGTTTTGATATGAGGATCACCTGTGGGATGAGGTGAGTGGAAAGGAATGCATACATGAGGTATGGTCCCCACCAAAGAAGAAAAGCATCAGTCAACGAGCTTGGGCTGTGACCTGCTTGAAAGCAAAATTGACAGCATTTTCTGTTGTCATTCATTGCAAATAGGTCAACCAACAGGATTCCCCAGGCACAGAAGATGGTTCTGAGCACACTGCACTTCAGAGACCACTTGTGATCATGAAAAAATCTGCTGAGATATTGGCCAACAGTTTCTGGGAGCCCTGTAAGTATAAGGGTAGAGAGTAATGCCTTCCTTGATGCAAACGTTCCAGAGTTTCATCTCTTCATGATAAAGCCCATTGGACTTTGCTCCTCTTTGTCTGTTTAGGTAGTATACTATGGTTGCATTGTTGTCAGAACCTGAACTGACAAACCTCTGATGTGAGGGAGAAAGGCATGATGGGCCTTATGAATTGCATAAAACTAGGGTATATAGATGTAAGGTTTGCTTCTTGTTCTGACCATAATATTTAGGTTTGTAAATCCCCCAGGTGAGCACCTCATCCCATGAGTCACGTCAATTATAATCCTCTTGGATGGAAGAGGGAACAGGACGCCTCTGCACACATTGCTCTGATCCATCCACCACTCCAAAAATGCCAGGACTGCAGCAAGTACGCAGACCAGTTTGTCCAGCGAATGCCTGATTGGTCGATAGACTGAGCTTAGCCACCCCTGGAGGCTGTGCAGGCAAAGCCTGGCAAGTTGAGTCACAAAGGTACCTGATGCCATGTGGCCTAATAACCTTAGGATCAAAATGTGGTGTTGGGGTCTGACTTGAGTGAAGTTCACAGCTGAGGAATACCCTAGAATCTTTCCAGGAGCAGATAGGCAGTCAAATTTGTAGAGTTGAGTAGGGCCCCAGTGAATTTTGAGTTTCTGTGTTGTGGCTAACATATTTCCCTTGGCTTTCTATGTGCCCCAGATGCTCGGACAGACTAATGTATTGGATGTTGTGGAGAACGAGTTGTTTGGATCTGCCTCAAATTAACCAACCATCCAGATATGGAAAGACATGGACCCTGTTTCTCCTCAGATAGGCTGCCATTTCTGTCATGCATATTGTGAATACTTACAGAGCCAACAACAGGCCAAAGGGAAGTACTGTGTACTGATTATGCAGCTTGCTATCACAAATCTTGGAAACGTCTTGTGACTTGGCAAAACTGCCACATGGAAGTAGACATCCTGCAAATCGAGGGCACCAAACCAGTCGGTACAATCTTGGGAAGGACTAATCAGTGCTAGAGACAATGTGAGAACTTATGTATTTGATGGATTTGTTGAGACTGTGAAGCTCTAGAATGGATCTCAGGCCTCCCTTAAAATGTGGAATCAGAAAGCATTGTGAATAACACCCCCTTCCCCAATGTTGAATGGGAACTTCCTCTACAGCCCCTAGATAGAGCAGAGTCTGAACTTCTTGAAAAAGCACTGACTCATGAGAGTGGTCCCTGAAGAAGGATGGGGACGATGGGTGAGGATGTGGGGTAGGAAGAAACTGGATTGAATATCTCAATCCCACAATACTTATGATCAATTTATCCATAGTTATGGACTTCCAAGCACTGAGGAAATGAGATAATATACCCCCAAATGGTGGGGAGAAAGAGGATAGATTGCTGATTGTTTTACTGTCCTTGGGTGGGAAGTCAAATGGACTACTTCCCCATAGCTGATTAAGGATGGGATGCCAGTATAGTGGTAGAATTAGACTATTTCCTACACTAAGATTTATGACTCTTCTTTGAAAAGCCTGTCTGTGTTGATGGATAAAATAGCTGCCAATAATACCGCTGTTGCTGAGGCCTATATTGGCATTTCCTGGGTGTTGGAGTGAACAGTCACTTGAGAGTCCTTAAACAAATTTAAAGTCTCATCCATTTTGTGAGAAAATAAAAACTGAGTATCAACGGGAAGGTCTTCAATAGTTTGTTGAATGTCTGTAACTATGCCTGAGTTTTGCAATCAAGATGCTTTCCTTATTGTTATTGCAGATGCCATTACGCTATAAGAAGCATCAGCTACATCAACATAGACTGTAGTGAGATCTTGGCCACTGTGTGGCCTTCTGCAAGAAAAACCTTATATTCCGCCCATGACTCTTCAGGTAACTTTTCAGTAATTTTGGACACCGCAAGCCAGCGCACAAAGCCATATTTAGCTAAAAGCACCTGGTGAATCACTATGCACATTTGGAGAGAGGAGGCTGAATACATTTTTCTACCAAATAAATCAAGTCTCTTGGCTCTTTCTCTTTAGGAGTTGATTTAAGTATTCCCTGTCATGATCCCTCATTGGCAATCATATCTACTAGAGAGTTGGGTGCAGGATGAGAATAAAAACACTCCTGGGAATGGGAACATGATAGTGCTTATCCATGTGCTTAGCTCTAGGGGCCAAAGTCTTTGCCAGTTTTAGAAGAACTTCAATAATAGGGAGGTCTTCCCTCCCCAGCGTGGAAGCCTGGAGAATATCTAAGAGCTTATGTGTGTGTGTTTTCTTGTACACGCTCACTTTGAATCCCCAAAGATATATTCGTTCTTCTCAGTAGTTCCTGATGAGATTTAAAATCAGGAACTGGAGAAGACGCATCCAGAATTATAAAATCATCCGTGAGAAGGAGGAAACTGCTCCAGCCTCTCTCATCATGCCTCACCCATTTTATATATGACCAAAAGAATTTGAATTTACTATTCAGAGAGACATTCCTTTGCATGAGTAAATAAAGGGGAAACTGAGACAGATGCACCTCTCTTTCCACAGGAGAGTACCCTAGGAGGGGCTGTTCTATGACAAGACTGACATTTCTTCTCTCTTTAAATGTGAGAGAATAGAAATGACTTATCTTTTTAAATAGATTGTAAATTCTTCAAGGTAGGGACTTTTGCTCCATGTTTGTACAAATGCCTAATACAGGTGACATAATCCTGATTGGGGTCAATGAGTGAAACTGTAATGCAAATAATAAATAGGGCTGTCAATTAATCACAGTTAACTCACATGATTAACTCAAAAAAATTAATCACTATTAAAAACTGTGATTAATCACAGTTTTAATCACACTGTTAAACAATAGAATACCAATTGAAATGTATTAAATATTTTGGATGTTTTTCTACATTTTCAAATATATTGATTTCAGTTACAATACAGAATACAAAGTGTACACTGCTCACTTTATATTTTTTTAACAAATATCATTTTTACAGGGAAAAAAGAAATAGTATTTTTCAATTCACCTCATACAAGTACTGTAGTGCAATCTCTTTATCATGAAAGTGGAACTTACAAATGTAGAACTTTTTTTTTTTTTTTTTTTTACAAAACTATAAAACAATGTAAAACTTTGGAGCATACAAGTCCACTCAGTCCTACTTCTTGTTCAGCCAAGTGCTGGGACAATCAAGTTTGTTTACATTTACGGGAGATAATGCTGCCCACTTCTTATTTACAAGTCACCAGAAAGTGAGAACAGGCATTCGCATGGCACTTTTGTAGCAAGGCATTTATGTGCCAGATATGCTAAACATTCATATGCCCCTTCATGCTTTGGCCACCATTCCAGAGGACATGCTTCCATGATGATGATGGGTTCTGCTCGATAACTGTCCAAAGCAGTGCAGACTGACGCATGTTCATTTTCATCATCTGAGTCAGATGCCACTAGCAGAAGGTCGATTTTCTTTTTTGGTGGTGATCTATTATTGCTTAACCGTGTAATTAATCATGCGATTAATCACAATTAATTTTTTTAATTGCTTGACTGCCCTAATAATAATTTGTGCCTAATTTCTCATATTGTTAACTCATTTAGAAGACACATCAGTCAAAAAGGTGTAGAGACTGCAGCCAACCAATGGGTCTTTCACCACTGTGCAGCCCTGAACAACATGGTGATCATGGACCAACATAATCTGCCGCTGAGAGCCTTGCTTACATTAGCATTTCCACTGTTTTTTCCCCCACCTTTGTTAGCAATGGTGGGAAACTCCTGTGACCAGGTGGCTGGGATGGACCACACTGAGAAGGCCACAGTCAGGGCAGACTACAAGAAATATGGCAGACCATCCCCAAAGGTGGTGGCTTATTCTGTAATTTGATTCACCAAGCCAATAAGAAAAGAGTTTCTGAAGTACCACACTGGTTAACCAGAAGCCAAACACAGTTCCCTTTAGGCATTCCAGTCCTTGGCTATGACCCAGACAACCAAGTCAGTGAGGGGTTATTGAAAACCCATTTCACCAAAGGATCAGACACCTATCCCTAGGTCTATATGAATCTCAGATCTTATCCGAATATCACGCTGTCAGCCAATCCTTAGTAAACTAACTAAAGATTTATAAAGAAGAGAGCTGTAAATGGTTAATAGATCATGTACATACAAATGATTGCAAGTCCTTATCAGGTTTGTAGCAATGATGGAATAGACTGCTGGCTTGCAAAAGTCTCTCTGGTAACTTCCAAAAGATTGGAAGATCCATAGGTACTGACTTCCCCTCTGCCCCTCCCGTGGGTGCTCGACTGCCCCTCCTGTGGGTGCTCAACTGCCCCTCCCACGGCCCCACCCCTGCACAACCCTCACTCCGCCCCAATTCCACCACCTTCCCCCAAGTCGCTGCCCCTGCCCTGCTTCTTCTCCACCTCCTCCCCTGAGCGCGCTGCATCCCCACTCCTCGCCCTCCCTCCTGGAAAGTCCTAAGCACTGCCAAACCGCTGTTTGGCAGTGGGCGGGAAGCGCTGGGATGGAGGGGGAGTACCAGGGATGCGGCACGCTCAGGAGGGGGGGAGGAGGAGGTGAGGCAGGGGCATGGGGAGCTTGGCTGCCGGTGGGTGCGGAGCACCTGCTAATCCCCCCCCCCCCCCGTGGGTGCTCCAGTCCCACACCTATGGGAAGGTCCTCAATCCATAGTTCAAAATACTCCTTTTAGTTGTAAATCCACATTCCAAAGAACTGGAGCAGGAAAGAGGCAAAATGGAGATGTTTCAGGTGTTGTTTATACCTTCTGCCATGTGCAAAGAAAGTTATTGTTCCAAACAAAGCCCACAGCCCCTTTGTATGGAAAGTTACTGGCCCAAGATGGGGTCCAGGGTCACTCAAGCATATCACATGTCCTTACATGTTTTGCTGAATCACAAGGAGTGGCCACTGGCTCCTTGCTGTCTGAGGCATCCACAGGAAAGGCCTGCTGGGTGGGATGAGATTCTTCAATGGCCCATTGTGAGAGTGGAGTGTCCTTAATGGGCCATCAACACATAGCTGTCTAGCCCTAATGTAAATCTATTTGGGTGTCAACCAGGAATATAACACATGTATAAGATACAAGCACATAGCTAATATTCATAATTTCAGACACAAAGATGATACATGCATATAAATAGGATAATCATACTTAGCAAATCATAACTTTTCCATTGATACCTTACAGGATATGCTTTGTATAAGATTTATGGAAATTGTGTAACATGGTAACAACAGTGATATAAATGGTCACCTTTCTTATACACAGTATCACAACCCCCAGAAAAAAGGCTATTGTAGATGCAGCCCTAGATACTATTTAAAATTAAAACAGTGTCAATCTAAACTTAAATCATAGAATTGGACTGGAAGGAACCTCAAGAGGTCTTCTAGTCCAGTCCCCTGCAGTCAAGAGAGCATTAAGTATTAGCTAGACCATCCCTGACAGTTGTTTGTCTGACCCGCTCTTAAAAATATCCAGTGATGCAGATCCCACAACCTCCCTAGACAATTTATTCCAGTGCTTAACCACCCTGATAGGAAGTTTTTCCTAATGTCCAACCTAAACTGCCCTTGCTGCAATGTAACTCTATTGCTTCTTGTCCTATTCTTAGAGGATAAGGACAACAATTTTTCTCCCTCCTCCTCCAATCTTTTATGTACTTGAAAATGGTTGTCATGTCCCCTCGCATCCAGTCTTCTCTCCTCCAGACTAAACAAACCCAGTTTTTTTCTATCTTCCCTTCTAGGTCATGTTTTCTAGACCTTTAATCATCTTTGTTGCTCTTCTCTGGACTTTCTCCAATTTATCCACATCTTTCCTGAAATGTGGTTCCCAGAACTGGACACAATGTTCTGGTTGAGACAGACTTAGCATGGAGTAGAGCAGAAGGATGACTTCTCATGTCTTGCTTACAACACTCCTGCTAATACATCCCAGAATGATGTTTGCTTTTTTTTTTTTGCAACAGTGTTACACTGTTGACTCATATTTAGCTTGTGATCCACTATAACCCTGAGATCCCTTTTTGCAGTACTCCTTCCTAGGCAGTCATTTCCCATTTTGTGTGTGTGCAACTGATTGTTCCTTCCTAAGTGGAGTACTTTGTAATTTGTCCTTACTGAATTTCATCCAATTTACTTCAAACCATTTCTCCAGTTTGTCTAGATGATTTAGAATTTTAATCCTATCCTCCAAAGCATTTGCCACCCCTCCCAGCTTGGTATCATCCACAAACTTCATAAGTGTACTCTCTATGCCATTATCTAAATCATTAATGAAAATATTAAATAGAACCAGACTCTGTATCTAAATATGCTCTTCCCCTTCCTTGTTAGGGTGAACCCCATCTCTGCTTAGCAGTTCTTCTTAAAACAGCATCCCATGGTCAAGGAATCCTCGCAGCCAGGTATTCAGCTCCAGGATGCATCTGTCTCTGCCTGGGCCCCTAATTTTGACCAGAAGGGTCGAAGAGAACACCAGTGCCCCTAGGTCCTTCACCCTTACTCCCAGAGCCCTGTAGTCACTTCTGATCTGCTGAGGGTCATACCTCACAGTATCATTAGTGCCCATGTAGATTTGTAGCATGGGGTAGTAGTCAGAGGGCCAGATGATCCTCAACAATCCCTCTGTAACATCTCAGATACGGGGCCCTGGCAGGCAGCATACCTCCTGGGATGCCATGTCAGGCTAACAGATGGGTGCCTCCGTCCCCCTCAAAAGAGAGTCACCAACCACTACTGTCCTACGTTTCCTCCTGGGAGTGGTGGCTGTGATCCTCCCAGCCTTGCAGGTACCTGGCTTCTGCTCCTCCACCTTTGGGGGTGATTCTTCCTTGCCAGGACAGCATAACGGTTCTTCATCACTACGGTGGGTGGGTTGGGAGTAGGGGTGGAGCATTGCCTGCTGCGAGAAGTAAGCAGCAGCCAGTGTCCTTTCTGTGACAGAGCCGTAGCCATCTCTCCTGGGGGCATGACAGCAGTCCTCTCTAGTTGGATATGTTCCTCAGCCTTGGACATCTCCATATGAATACTCTCAATTAATTCTTCATGTTCACAGATGCTCCTCAGCCTAGCCACCCCCTCTGTATCTCTCCCACCTGCTTCCCTGAGAGATTCCACCAGCAAGCACCTTTCACACTGGATGATCCCCCCAGCCTGGCTTTCTGCGTGGAAATGCAGGCCACAGTCTCTGCAAATACACACCAAGATCTGGGTAGAGGCATCCATGGTTAGGTTCTCTGTCTGGATATAGGTGGAGGAGACAGGAGCAGTGTTGGCACTGGCAATGCGACCTTTCCTAACTATAGTGATGATATTATGACTCTGTCTTACAAACTCCTTCTCAAGCTCCCCTGTTTGCAGTCTCTTGGTCGCTTAGCCTCTGGCTTTTAAGGCCTTCTCTCTTAGGTCAGCCCGCACCCCCCCATTAACCACACAGTGAGAGGGTGATAACTGATGATCAAGGATGATCCAGTGAACAAAGGTTCAAACAGTCCCCAGACATACAATCCCAACTGACCCTGTAACTTTAAGATAACCTGAAAGAGAAAGAAAAACACAAAGAGCCCAAACACAAAGAGCCCAAAACCAAACAGCCAAACAGGCTCACTCATCCCAAGATTAGTACTTGCACCTTGTTTGTTCAGCAGGGGGATCTCCTTCTCTCCCTCTCAAACTTCCCTGTTTGCAGTCCCCTGTTTGCTAGCAAAATTGAAAGTGTAGCTAAAAATCCTAGTGTAGACGAGGCTTAAGTCTACAGCCAGACAGCTTGGCACAACCATGCCAGTTGAATCACCTTCTTCATCTCAGCTGGGGGACTTAAGTCTGAAGAAAATTAAATGTCAGAACTCTTTGCTTATCTGTGTCTCCATTTTAACTGTATATGGTTGCAGTTAGAGTGGGGCTTTCCCTGCCGTCATCACTCAAAACGTACACTGCTGCAATATAGTGCAATGGAGGCCTGAAGTTTTTTTCCTTTCTCTGTCTTTCTGACTGTCAGGGACTTGGTCTTCCCCATAACTGAGTGTATGTGCAGTGTCACTACAGACAGGGGGGAAGCTACCCTATTAAACTATAAAAAGGAGCTTGTTAGCCTGAACTATTAAAGTAATCACATGTTCATTTTCATTCCAGAAATATGTATATGTTCGTAGCATTGAGTGGAAGAACCCCACCCCATCTCAGGTCCAAAAGCAATATGCCTCAAGAAGAGATATACAAATTCCACGCACATTAGTGGCAGTGGCAGATTAATGATTTTGCCACCCCTAGGCCCAGAAATAATTGCCACCCCCTCCCAGCAGCTCCCTGCCCGCCCCCCTGCCCCCGCCCCAGCTCACCTCCGCTCCGCCTCCTCCCCTGAGCGCGCCACCGGGTCCTGCTTCTCCAGGCTCCCTGCCAGTGCTTGAGCGTGAAACAGCTTCGCAAAGGAGGAGGGAAGGGGGGGAATGAGGCGCACTCAGGAGAGGAGGCGGTGCCAGGGCTGGGATTTGGGGAAGGGGACCAATAGGGGCAGGGAGGGGGTGGGGAATGGGGGCGGGGAAGGGGTGGAGTTGGGGCAGGGCCGGGGGCGGAGGGCATGAACTGGCACAGGGGGAAGCAGCCTCTGGCTGCTATTATAAATTTGCCACCCCTGCAAATTTGCTGCCCTAGGCCTAGGCCTTGTTGGCCTAGGTGTTAATACGTCACTGATTAGTGGTGAGTTTTACCCTTATTCATAACTTTTAATGTTTCTGAATTATTGTTCTGTCTCTGTTTTGTCCATTTTGTTTTCATTACTCCAGTTGGGAAAAGCATCTAACCCCACTTTCTGTGCTAGCATGTGCATTTTACAGTGCAGCAACCTCATTCAGAAGATCTGAATCTTGCCAGGATTCATTTTATCCCCTATATTTTGTAACGAGATTATGCAGTTACTAGGCCAAGTCTATTGTTCCAGTGAGATTTTTCATTTTCACAGTTGTGCTATGCTTGTGATATTACACTGCAGGTGTAGACTGTTATTACAAGACACATGCTGCAAGTCGCTGCATGTAACCACAGGCATGGGGAACAGTAAGTAGACATTAAATCCTGATGCTATTATAGCTTACTCTGCACTTTGGCTATCCAGGCTACTATAGGTAACACTCAGCCCCCATACAGGAGACACTGTCATTGGCTTCAAGAAAAGCACACAAATACTTTGGCAGAACTTTAGGAACTGATCATTAAGTAATTCATAACAAACAACCAGAAACTGGGTAGTATAGCTGGACAATGGGAACCATTTTCTTAAAGTGGCCTGCGGCAGCAAATACATACATGTTTTATCTTGTGTTAACAGAGACCACAACTGACACTGCCAAGAAATTATCACCCTTCTTACTGAATAAAGGTGTGTACCTCAACAGATGACAAAAGGGCTCTGAAATCACCTAAGCCAGGATGTATTTGTAAAGTGCAGTTGCACATTGTACACCAGAGCAATTCCAGGAACAGCAGTGGGCTGTGTACAATTACATTTTGATTCACAGAAGAGCTGGCTCTTACATGCTGCCTTTGCCTTCACCTTCGCTAACAGTTCACATCTGTAATACTTGTAGATTCTGTCTCATGGAATGTTTGATTTCCGTAATTTGAGTTCATGTTTGCAAAGTCACACAGATGTAATCAGAAGCACAAATCAAAAGGTTCGGCAATACCGATTCCAGCATTTGCCTCTCCCCTTATCAGCACTTACTGCTCTGTGTGGCTGAGTAAATACTCCCTCATAGCCAAGATTTCACCTGTAACTTGAGCTGCAAGGAGGAATGTAGAGGGTTACTTGTCAAATGAGCAAATAGTTGGAAGCATTGAGATGGAGGAGCCTAGAGTAGCTGACCAGGCAGATGGAGTAAACATCTTCATGTGAAAGCTGAAGTAACTTATTCTTTTTCCCTTTGTCCCTTCCTCTGAGACCAAGGCAACAGGAGAGGAACTGTGCAAAATACACGACTTGTCTTGGTCTGCTCGTGGGATGGTGCACCTACATGCCACCCCTTACTCAGGGCAGGTGTCCAAATTACAGACTAGCTCAGAGTGCACAACAGAAGCAAACTTTTTTTTTCCTGGCTAGGATAGTCATTATCATCTTCACCTTGCATGAGAAAGCAGGACCATGGAAACACACAGCTTATTTTATATGAAAAGCAAAATTTTGTTTAACGCAGTCTTGCAGAATTTTATTTGCCTTTACATGGCATAATTTTTTTCACAGGTGAGTGAAAATATGGGTGCACCAGTAAATATTGTGCCAAGGCTGGTAGATATTCATGACTATTTTGGAAGGTTGGGTCAGCTGAAGAGTCATAAAACAAGACAAGATTTGGGAAAGAAACAGTAAGACAAGAAGTAAACACAGTTTGTATGTTTGAATTGGAAAGAAACAAACTTGAAAAAAAATGCAAAACAAAGTTAATAGATTCTCCCCCCCAGGTTTAAAACACTTCCATTAAAAAGGACAATTTTTGTGTTGTATCTCTCAGGAAAGTTGGCTGTAAGCCCGAATGGACTAAGAAAGAAGTGCAAAATACAAACAAGACCTGAACAAAAACTTGCTTTTGGTATCTCAAAATATTACTGCCGAAATGCTGACAATGCAATTCAAAATGCTAAAATTCACCAAAGTTCAGATTTTAAAACTCTCTTGAAGAGCAAAAATCAGTTTCTCCTGTAAAAAGCATGGCTTGAGTACTGTGAATACACTCTGAATTCCAAGAGCATTAGCTGCAGATAGAACATATAAAGGCTCATTCTTGTCTCCTGTGAAATTTGTAACTTCCTCTCTCGATAAAACACCACCACTGAATCTGGTCAACTGCACCTGAGCCTGCAATAGCAAATTATTTGGTTTATTCATTCTGGTTCCATAATGCATTCTTCATGAATACCTAGCAACTACTAAATAGTAATCTGTCTTTCCTTAACTCTTGTGTATCTTGTCTATACTAGGAAATGGCACTGTTTCAACAGCTGGGACTCAGCAATCAGATTAGCTGATTGCTGGCCATGGTTTAGATTTGGTCAGTACCAGTTGAGCTAACTCAGTTGTTAAAACAGTGTTATTTCCTACTGCAGAAAAGAGAGTAGTCTCACAGTGAAGGAATGGGTGAATAAATCTGAAGTATTTGCAGACTGCACAGTTCAAAAGCATGATCAGATTGCTAGGAGAAGAACAACACTCAGACTAAGAAAACATAACACTGCCATGTTGATCGTTATTGTGAATTTTTACACCCATCATTAAGGGATACTCTGGAGTTAAACTATGAGCCTTATTCTAAACTATTCTATATTTTTTTAATAAATCACTCTAGGTTTATTAAAATTATTTATTAATTTAAATTATATTTGAAACTTCACTTTCGCTCCCATCTCTCCCCAATACGTCAACGAAGCACAAACAATTATAATTTGCTTTATCAGTTACTCAGTCATTAATCATTGGAATTAAATACCTTTCAGTGATTTTGATATCACGTAAAATAATGCTGATGAAATTAAAGATACCAAAAAAAAAAAAAATAAGGACATTGTACCAGAAGTAAAGCCAGCTCTGTGCAAGAAGGCCTTGCTCTGAGAAGGAACACTGGGAATTGGACTCTACCAACAACACTGCAAGAAGGAATTTTATCATCACACTCCAAAGAAAAAGCAAACACTTTCATTTACCAAATCATATTTATAGCAGAGGTGTTAGTCACACTGTTCTTATGCATATAGGAATATCTATTTGTTACATCTGCAGACCAGACAGTTTGACTGTGCATTGTGTTTTTTCTCATCCTCATAAATTGAAAGGAGTCTCTGAAAGCCATAGACCAGTGGCTCTCAACCTTTCCAGACTACTGTACCCCTCTCAGGAGTCTGATTTATCTTGTGTACTCCCAAGTTTCACCTCACTTAAAAACTACTTGTCTAAAAAATCAGACATAAAAATACAAAAGAATCACAGCACACTATTACTGAAAAATTGCTTATGTTCTCATTTTTACCATATAATTATAAAATAAATAAATTGGAATATAAATATTGTACTTCCATTTCAGTGTATACAGAAGTATAAACAAGTCATGGTCTGTATGAAATTTTAGTTTGTACTGACTTTGCTAGTGCTTTTTATTAGGCTGTCAAGCGATTAAAAAATTAATTGCGATTAATCGCATACTTAAAAAAATTAATTGCAATTAATCATGGGATTAATCACACTGTTAAACAATAATAGAATACCATTTATTTAAATATTTTTGGATGTTTTCTACAATTTCAAATATATTGATTTCAAATACAACACAGAATAAAAACTGTACAGTGCTCACTTTATATTTATTTTTGATTACAAGTATTTGCACTGTAAAAAACCAAAAGAAATAGTATTTTTCGATTCATCTAATACAAGTACTGTAGTGCAATCTCTTTACCACAAAAGTTGAACTTACAAATGTAGAATTATGTACAAAAAAACTGCATTCAAAAGTAAAACAATGTAAAATTTTAGAGCCTACAAGTCCACTTAGTCCTACTTCTTATTCAGCCAATCACTAAGACAAACAAGTTTGTTTACATTTTCAGGAGATAATATTGTCCACTTCTTGTTTACGTTACCTGAAAGTGAGAACAGGTGTTCGCATGGCACTGTTGTAGCTGGTGTCGCAAGATATTTACATGCCAGATGCGCTAAAGATTTATATGTCCCTTCTTACTTCAACCACCATTCCAGGTCATAGAATCATAGAATCACAGAATATCAGGGTTGGAAGGGACCTCACAAGGACATCTAGTCCAACCCCCTGCTCAAAGCAGGACCGATCCCCAATTAAATCATCCCAGCCAGGGTTTTGTCAAGCCTGACCTTAAAAACTTCTAAGGAAGGAGATTCCACCACCTCCCTAGGTAACGCACTCCAGTGTTTCACCACCCTCCTAGTGAAAAAGTTTTTCCTAATATCCAACCTAAATCTCCCCCACTGCAACTTGAGACCATTACTCCTTGTTCTGTCATCTGCTACCACTGAGAACAGTCTAGATCCATCCTCTTTGGAACCCCTTTTCAGGTAGTTGAAAGCAGCTATCAAATCCCCCCTCATTCTTCCCTTCCATAGACTAAACATCCCCAGTTCCCTCAGCCTCTCCTCATAAGTCATGTGTTCCAGTCCCCTAATAATTTTTGTTGCCCTCCGCTGGACTCTTTCCAATTTTTCCACATCCTTCTTGTAGTGTGGTGCCCAAAACTGGACACAGTACTCCAGATGAGGCCTCACCAGTGTCGAATAGAGGGGAACGATCACGTCCCTCGATCTGCTGGCAATGCCCCTACTTATACATCCCAAAATGCCATTGGCCTTCTTGGCAACAAGGGCACACTGTTGACTCATATCCAGCTTCTTGTCCACTGTAACCCCTAGGTCCTTTTCTGCAGAACTGCTGCCGAGCCATTCGGTCCCTAGTCTGTAGCGGTGCATTGGATTCTTCTGTCCTAAGTGCAGGACTTTGCACTTGTTCTTGTTGAACCTCATCAGATTTCTTTTGGCCCAATCCTCCAATTTGTCTAGGTCCCTCTGTATCCTAACCCTACCCTCCAGCGTATTTACCTCTCCTCCCAGTTTAGTGTCATCTGCAAACTTGCTGAGGGTGCAATCCACACCATCCTCCAGATCATTAATGAAGATATTGAACAAAACCGGCCCCAGGACCGACCCTTGGGGCACTCCACTTGATACCAGCTGCCAACTAGACACGGAGCCATTGATCACTACCCGTTGAGCCCGACAATCTAGCCAGCTTTCTATCCACCTTATAGTCCATTCATCCAGGCCATACTTCTTTAACTTGCTGGCAAGAATACTGTGGGAGACCGTGTCAAAAGCTTTGCTAAAGTCAAGGAACAACACATCCACTGCTTTCCCTTCATCCACAGAGCCAGTTATCTCATCATAGAAGGCAATTAGATTAGTCAGGCGTGACTTTCCCTTGGTGAATCCATGCTGACTGTTCCTGATCACTTTCGTCTCCTCTAAGTACTTCAGAATTGATTCCTTGAGGACCTGCTCCATGATTTTTCCAGGGACTGAGGTGAGGCTGACTGGCCTGTAGTTCCCAGGATCCTCCTCCTTCCCTTTTTTAAAGATGGGCACTACATTAGCGTTTTTCCAGTCGTCTGGGACCTCTCCCAATCGCCATGCATTTTCAAAGATAATGGCCAATGGCTCTGCAATCACATCCGCCAACTCCTTTAGCAGTCTCGGATGCAACGCATCCAGCCCCATGGACTTGTGCACGTCCAGCTTTTCTAAATAGTCCCGAACCACTTCTCCACAGAGGGCTGGTCACCTCCTCCCCATGCTGTGTTGCCCAGCGCAGCAGTCTGGGAGCTGACCTTGTTCATGAAGACAGAGGCAAAAAAAGCATTGAGTACATTAGCTTTTTCCACATCCTCTGTCACTAGGTTGCCTCCCTCATTCAGTAAGGGGCCCATACTTTCCTTGACTTTCTTCTTGTTGCTAACATACCTGAAAAACCCTTCTTGTTACTCTTAACATCTCTTGCTAGCTGCAACTCCAGATGTGATTTGGCCTTCCTGATTTCACTCCTGCATGCCCGAGCAATATTATATATTATAATATTTATACTCTTCCCTGATCATTTGTCCAATCTTCCACTTCTTGTAAGCTTCTTTTTTGTATTTAAGATCAGCAAGGATTTCATTGTTAAGCCAAGCCGGTCACCTGCCGTATTTACTATTCTTTCTACACATCGGGATGGTTTGTCCCTGTAACCTCAATAAGGATTCTTTAAAATACAGCCAGCTCTCCTGGACTCCTTTCCCCCTCATGTTATTCTCCCAGGGGATCTTGCCCATCAGCTCCCTGAGGGAGTCAAAGTCTGCTTTTCTGAAGTCCAGGGTCCATATTCTGCTGCTTTCCTTTCTTCCTTGTGTCAGGATCCTGAACTTGACCATCTCATGGTCACTGCCTCCCAGGTTCCCATCCACTTTTGCTTCCCCTACCAATTCTTCCCGGTTTGTGAGCAGCAGGTCAAGAAGAGCTCTGCCCCTAGTTGATTCCTCCAGTACTTGCACCAGGAAATTGTCCCCTACATTTTCCAAAAACTTCCTGGATTGTCTGTGCACCGCTGTATTGCTCTCCCAGCAGATATCAGAGTGATTGAAGTCTCCCATGAGAACCAGGGCGTGCGATCTAGTAACTTCTGCTAGTTGCCAGAAGAAAGCCTCGTCCACCTCATCTCCCTGGTCCGGTGGTCTATAGTAGACTCCCACCACAACATCACCCTTGTTGCTCACACTTCTAAACTTAATTCAGAGACTCTCAGGTTTTCACATGCATCCATGCTGATGACAGGTTCTGCTCAATAACAATCCAAAGTAGTGTGGACCGACGCATGTCATTTTCATCATCTGAGTCAGATCCCAGCAGCAGAAGGTTGATATTTTTTTTGGATGGTTCGGGTTCTGTAATTTCTGCATTGGAGCGTTGCTCATTTAAGACTTCTGAAAGCATGTTCCACACCCTGTCCCTCTCAGATTTTGGAAGACAGTTCAGATTTTTAAACCTTGGGTTGGTTAGAAATCTCACATTGATTCCTTCTTTGCGTTTTGTGAAATCTACAGCAAAACTGTTCTTAAAACGAACATGTTCTGGGTCATCATCCGAGATTGCTATAGCATGAAATATATGGCATAATGCAGGTAGAACAGAGCAGGAGACAAACAATTCTCCCCCAAGGAGTTCAGTCACAAATGTAATTAATGCATTATTTTTTTAATGAGCATCATCAGCATGGAAGCATGTCCTCTGGAATGATGGCCGAAGCATGAAGGCCCATCCGATTGTTTAGCACAGGGGTCGGCAACCTTTCAGAAGTGGTGTGCCGAGTCTTCATTTATTCACTCTAAGTTAAGGTTTCGCATGCCAGTAATACATTTTAACGTTTTTAGAAGGTCTCTTTCTATAAGTCTATAATATATAACTAAACTATTGTTGTATGTAAAGTAAATAAGATTTTTAAAATGTTTAAGAAGCTTCATTTAAAATTAAATTAAAATGCAGAGCCCCCCGGACCTATGGCCAGGACCCAGGCAGTGTGAGTGCCACTGAAAATCAGCTTGCGTGCTGCCTTGGCACGTGTGCCATAGGTTGCCTACCCCTGGTTTAGCATATCTGGCACGTAAATACCTTGCAATGCCAGCTACAAAAGTGCCAAGCAAATACCTGTTCTCACTTTCTGGTGACCTTTTAAATAAGAAGAGGGCAGCATTATCTCCTGTAAATGTAAACAAACTTATTTTTCTTAGTGATTGGCTGATCAAGAAGTAGGACTGAATGGACTTGTAGGCTCTGAAGTTTTACATTGTTTTGTTTTTGAGTGCAGTTATGTAACAAAAAAAATTTGTAAGTTGTACTTTCACGGCAAAGAGATTGCACTACAGTACTTATATGAGGTGAACTGAAAAATACTATTTTATTGTTTATCATATTTACAGTGCAAATATTTGTAATAAAAAATAATATATGCTTTGATTTCAATTACAACACAGAATACAATATATATGAAAATGTAGAAAAACATCCAAAATATTTAATCAATTTCAATTGGTATTCTATTGTTTAACAGTGCAATTAAAACTGTGATTAATTTTTTTATTTGTGATTAATTTTTTTTAGTTAATCATGTGAGTTAACTGCGATTAATTGACAGCCCTACTTTTTATGTAGCCTGTGGTAAAACTAGGCAAATATCTAGATGAGTTGATGTATCTCATGGAAGACCTCTGCATACCACCAGGGATACATGTACCAATGATTGAGAACTCCTGCCATAGACCAAATCCTCTACTGATATTATTCAATTGAAGTCAATGGAATTATGCCAGCAAAGAATTTGGCTCATAAAAACACTCATAAGTGCATGCAGAGTTTCACACAATGAACTGAATTCCTGACTAAGTTATGACTTGACCCTTCAAGGCACATGTGGTGGGATCCACAAAGGGACTTAGGTGTTGCAATGTTTAGCATCACAGCACCTAATGTTTAGGTGCCTAGAAAATCTCAGGGACAACACTGTAGTCCACAAAGCCAAGTGAGGCACCTTTTAGAGTCATTCTCTCTTGCTCTCTCTGGATCAATGACTGTTCCACTGTGGATAAATACTTAAACTGTCAGGGTATGTCTCCACTGGAATAAAAGACCCATGGTTGCCCTGGGTCAGCTGACTTGGGTTCATGGGCTCAGGCTGTGGGGCTAAAAATTGCCATGTAGACATCTGGGCTAAAGATGGATCCAAGGCTCTAGAGCCCTCCCCCTCACAGAGTCCAACAGCCCACAATCCAGCATAATCAGAGGCCACCTACCAGAACGGGTTCCCCCCTGGGACCTAGGCAGCTGAGTGCCGATCTTCCCCCCAGTTCATGGATCACTCTGGGACTTAGTTGGCAGATAGACATCTGGACGCCCCAAGGGAGGTGGCAATGCACATGCCCAAGGATCTAAAACTTAGGTGCCTAGTGAGTGGAAAGTTAGGCGCCGAGTGAGTTTAGGTGCCTAAAGGGATAAGTGGCAGTGAAGCTGGAGTTTCCCGGATCGTAGTGGTGCTGAGCACAGGGATTTAGGTGCCTAACTCTGGAGTTTAGGCACTTAAGTTGCTTTGTGGATCTCACCATTGGCTCCTCCTAAGAGTTGCTATTTTAAGGTCAGGAATGCACTGTCGCTTAATTTCCATCAGAATTATAAGTAGGGTGACCATATTTCCCTATGCTGAATACGGGACACCTGGTAAAATTACTCGTATTCAAGTGAGTTCAATGACAACTATGGAGTACAAACGTTCAAATTAACATCAAGTTGACTGAGCACCTGTTAAAAAGAAATCCTGCATAGTTCAATTCTTTTTTATTTACCTTCTTACCTTTAAGGCTTTAGGGTTCACACAGGGAGAGGTCACACACACACTCCTGTTCACCTCTCTCGCTCGGGGGTGGTGGTGGTGGTGACCGACTAACCCGACCCTCCCTGCCCAGCGCTCTCCACCCTCTATGCCTGGCTGAGCCTCCAGGACAGCCCCTCCTCTCCTAGTACTTAACCGTTGCGTCTTCCAGAGTCAGCACATGAGGGGGGAGCATGCAAAGTCACACCTCCCCCCACAGGTTTCTGCCAGGGCTCATAACAGAATTGTGACCAGCGGCAGCCTTTCAGGACTGTGCAGGAGGGAAAGGATGACAGCTGCTTCCAGCCATGAGGGGGGAGGGAGGGATAACTTGGCCTGTGTCTTTGCAGAGCTTGTCCCTTCCTGCCTGCACAGTGTCGAAAGGCAGATAACACCTCCAGGCTGCTGCTGGTCACCAACCTAACCCAGCCACCTCCTGTTCCCTTGCTGCAGTGAGGCAGGAAGGGGTTAAGGATGCATTGAGTACCAGGTCCTGTCAGGGGCTTCAGCGAACCCTGCCAGAGAGGTGGCTCAGCAAGGGAGGATGCTGAGGGGATGGAGCAGCCCCGTGCAGGACCCAAGGCGGTGGGGTGGGGGGAGTGCGAAGAGGGTGCTAAGCTAAATCCCTGCCCAGGGGGTTGCTGTGGAGCCTGCAGGGTTGGGGGACAAACAGGCTGGAAATTGCTTTCCCATCCCCACCCGCCACTCCAGAGCTTAGCTGAGGGGCGGAGAGGCTTCCCCGTGCCAGTGCTGAGTGGGGCTTTGGCACATGCAGGGCTTGGCTCCTCCTGGCCAGCGCCCCAGGCCAGAGGGTCTTGGGCTTTCCCGGGGTGCTGGCCCAGTCAGAAGCAGTAGGGGAAGGAAGGAGCCTGCCAGCCAAGGCTGTTGATGAGCTGAGTGCTCCGACCAGGGGCTGGTTCTCTGCACAGCACTAGGAGCAGGATGTGCCCCGCTGCAGGGCGGGGGGGATGTGGAAGAGCAATGGGGCTGGGAAGGGGGAGGGTCAAGGGGCAAAGCAGGAAGGGGACAGCGAGAGAGGGGGAGCATGTAAAGAGCCAATAGGTGGGCAGCAGAGGTGACACATAGCCAGCTGCCATCTGGTGCCTGCCTGCAGTCACCAGCCACCGCAGCTCACAGCACGCAGCTCATGCCAGCTTGAAATGAGATGGGGCCCACTAGCCGAGAGTCAGCATGCAGCAGGGGCTGTGCTGAGGGACCAGCAGAGGGAGTGTCCGGCCCCGTGCACTGCAGCTTTGCCCTGCCACCAGCCTTGCAAACCCACACCCATCATCAGCCACTGGACCCCCCACTCACCACTGGTGAGCATGCAACTGGCAAGCAGGGATCCATCCAGTAGCAGGACCTGCAAGTACTCATGGCGGGGAGACAGAAAATATGGGACAATTTGCCTGTTTTTAAGAAAAAGTCAGGACATCTGCAGGAGGGCTTAAATACAGGACTGTCCCCTTAGAAACGGGATGTCTGGTCACCCTAATTATAAGTGGCTCTTAACCTTACTAGCAAAGCCGAAGAACACCACTGTCTTTGAGATGACCTAGTTACGTCACACGTGCAGTGATAAACACATGCAGTGTAAGGGTTTAGGTGGTGCAGTGTGCTTGTACATGGCCCACTGCACTTGGGTGTATTTCACCAACATTACACAGAAGGTATTTTTAATTTTGTGGTAGTGTATGATTTATAATTATGATAGAATGTGTTATTAAAGAATAGTAACAAAAATGTGTTAATGGAGCTTACCAACAGAGATGGCTGCACTCTTATTCCCACATGTCACAGGATGAATTTGCTACACCTTGGTCACGCCTATCCCTGCTCCAAGTTCTGGCCCTTTAAGGATAGGTAGGGAGAATCATGTGACTGCAAGGTAAGGCAGTTTCCTGGAGAAGGATTACAGGAGGATCCCTTTTCTTCTGGAAAGTGGACCAGAGGGTGATAAGCTGATTGATGCTCTGTAGAGTCAGGTCCAAAATAAGTGAAGAATGTTTCCCAGATGAGAAGGAGTCAGGAACAGAGGCTGCATGGGTCTCAGCACAGGACTGCTGGGAACACAGCCTAAACAGAGGAAGAGGTGCTTGGACTTGTGAAGTAAGGCAGTTTGGTGCTTGACTGTGCATAGGCACTTCATAATACAGAGTCCCTAGACCAGCACTTGGGTGGCTTGTGTTTCCCTCCCGGTGGAGCTAGTGGCAGTGGAAAACCTCTAAACTAAGGGGAATGATGTAAAGGTTGGACAAAGCCCAAAGAGGGTGAACTTGTTTTGGGCATTTGTTTGTTGTGTCTTATTTGGGACTTTGTTTATCTTGGAAGGCCCAAATCACCTAAATCTTCTCTGAGGGAAACTGAGTCAATGAAGAAAGAAAACTGAGGCAGGACTGCAACCTGATTCTGGGACTAAGTAAGCTGTGCTGTCACACCATGTTTTGCTCACATTTCTTTAAAATAAAACACTAACTTCTATATGAACTGTTAAATTGATCTTGTGCTTTGTTTTGGCCTCCTCCAACCTTCAAGAGTAGTAGTCTACAACTAAATCAATTTTCAGTGTTGCTTACCTTCATATGTCACACAATAAAAGATCTGACAGTTTTATATTCAGGGAAATATCTCAGCATGTAAGATTGTCAGTTTATAAGTTTCAGTTTATCCTTTGTGTGTTTTGTTATCATTCATATGTGGTATTTTGTAAGAAGAGTCTGAATGAGCTCTCCCCTGACATCTAGTGGCAAGTTGTGGAAAAGGACTTCAGGAGCTGATCTCATTTGCATGGACACACCCACCCTGCCTCGGTGCTCAGCATGATGGGGTTGCATGCCCAAATGATCACTTGTGGCTGGTGTTGGATCCCCAGTCTCCTTGTTATTGGGGCAGGAGTAATAAAGCGTTGTTATCCTTGTTGTGTGAACTGAGGGCAGTAGACCTATACCTGGCATACCTCAATGGAGGGACTCACCTTCAACTGAACAGCACTCACTAGGCAGGGGACATGGGTTCCAAAGCCTAATGAGTTGAGAGGAGGGGGAGTTCTGTTTGAGGGTGCTAGATGCTATTTGATTCTTCTTCCGGCAATAAAAAAAAACCAAACACAATGAAACTAATTTAGACTTAGTTGAGAGTCTTCTTAAGTGCTACAGAGCTGAAATCACTGATATCTGGGTATTAGACCTACTTTGGGACACTGTCTCTATTGCAAGAGACTACCTAGTGTGCACTAGTAGTGAGACTCCCCTACTAACAGCTGAAATCACTGAGAGCTGTGTTAGGTGGTTGGCCCTGAAGATATCTTGGTGAGTAGCCAGCTGGGTGGCTGGTGGAGAGGCTTGGTGGGTGGCCAGAAGGGAGGCTGGCGGAGAAGTGCAGCAAGCAGCCAGCATGGTGGCTGGCAGAGAGGTGCGGCAATCAGCTGGTGGGGTGACGAGCAAGTGCCCAAGCAGCGGAGCGTGTAAGGTGCCTCCTTACTTCCCCTTCCACCCAGGGTGGGAGGTGAACTCTGCAGATGAACCTCTGAACTCTGGGGCTGCACTAGCCAAGGACAGCAACTGTGAGTGGGGTGCAGAGAAGGGATGGGCATGTTAAAGGGACTTTTGGGTTGCTGGACTTAAGAACCTGAGGTGAAAAGGACACTGCCCAACTTACTTGGCAGTGGGTCTTTTGCTCATGGTTTATGCGTATGAACCCTAGTTTCATTGTTTTCCAAATTAATGCTGAGTTACTTCCCTCTTATTAAAAGTTTTTGCTAACTCAGACTCTGTGCTTGGAGAGGGAAAGTATTGCCTCTTAGCGGCACACAGGGGGGTTGTGTGTAATTGTCCCAGGTCACTGGGTGGGGGCTTGAGCCAGTTTTGTGTTGTATTGTTGAAAAGGAACCCCTAGACACTGAACCCGGCCCTTGTTGCTGCTGGCTTCACCTGGCAGAAGGGTTACAATTATATAAAATAAAAAACACAATAAATGATGTTAAAAGAATGTTAAGGTTAAGTCAAGCAACTAAAAAATTAGGAAATGCCAGAATTAAGGTTACCTGTACAATCTTACTTGGCCCCCTTGTGCATCTGCATTATGACACAATCTTTAACTACATGATCACATCCTAATTTTTTGATGGGACCCTTGCCTTAATCACTGCACAAGATGGATTGTGCTCAATTAAGGAGCATATTCAATATTCTCTTTTATCCTCATTGCTCAATGTGTGGCCCCTACAGCTTACTTCCTGCATACCATCCAAACCCTGCTGCAGAGACAACTCATGCTTGCTGATATTGGGGAGGGGATGACAATGTAAAAGGGGAGCCACATGATCGCACCACATGTTGCCTCTGGGAAGAACCTTAGCCCCACCTTCCTGGGCCAGGGCAGCGAATCCCGCTGGGGCCATAGGAGTGGGAGCACAGGCCTCTGGGTGAGGCTGGGGCCGTCCTTGGCCTGGGGAGACTCACAGCATCACAGTGTCTCTCCTGAGCTCCAGTGCCCTGACGGACACCTCAGCAGAGGAGTCCTGAAGTGCAGAAAATGCCCCTAGCTTAGGTTGAGCAGGGAACCTGCTCCCAGTGCCTTCACTAGAGACCCCCGTCACCTGTGCCTGGCCCAGAGCCACTGTGCTCTCCCCACCAGAATTACCTGCAGGGAGGACTCGGTCCTTCTCCTGCTGCACTTCCCTCCCCCTGGCACATTTCTGGCTCACTCGGCCCCTGTCCCCAGCGGCTAGGCCTAGGCAGGGAGTGGAAGGGGTGGGATGGAGCTGCTTCTCACACCCAGGGTTGCTACCTCTGTGCAGCGTGGTGACTGCCTGAGAGAGACCAGCTGGGGAGGCGGTGGTGGCCCACCCACTCTGCTCCCTACCTAGGCCCAGCTGCTGGGAACAGGGGCAGAGTGAGCCAGAGCACCCCCCCATCAGCACATTTCCGGCTCGCTTGGTTGCTGTCCCTGGCAGCTGGGTCTGGGTGGAGATCAGAGAGGGTGGGCTGCTGCCACCTCTCCAGCTGGGTGGAGTTAACCGGTGTGAGAAGCAGCTCCATACCGCTACCTGCCCAGGCCAGGCCTGGCTGCTAGAAGGAGGGACCATGCGAGCTGGAAATGTGCCGGGAGGGAACAGTGTCCCTCCCCTGCCCCCCCTACCCCCGCAAGGGCAGTTCAATGCTGTGAGTACAGAATTATAAATTTCTTCATGGGCTTTTCTATAGCAATCATCCTATTGTATCTGAGGGCCTCATAAAAACGAATTTATTTACTTTCACAACACATGTGTGAGGTGAGGGGGTGGTATTATCCCCATTCTTCAGATGAGAAACTGAAGTACAGCGAGATTAAAGTCTAAAGTTTCAACTATTTTTAGTGCCCAATATGAGACACTTAGGGTCTGATTTTTTTCAGAGCAGTTAGCATTATATAGCACTTTACATATTCAATGCACAGCTCCCATTCACTTTAGTTGCAGCTCTGAGTGCTAAAAATTTCTGCAAATCAGACTCCCAGGTCTCAAGTCAGGAAACACACCATTGGTGGCTACCTGTGAAATAGTGTTTTAAATGAATTGTCTAGCAGTGGACAAAGGAACTCTGTGGTAGAGGTGGGGGTAGAATCCAATTCTTCAGGGCAGCATTCAACTTTCTTAACCTTGAGACCATTTTTTCTTTTCCAGCCATTCCCTGCATCATTCACTACACGCCTTTTAGCTGCTCATACAAAAGAAGCATGGTTCCTACAAACAACAATCTCCTTCACTAATCAACCCTGATTCATCCCCAGAAAAGGTCCATCTTGTGCCCTACACGAGGCTAGGATCCTGTGGAAAAATAGTAGCTGATCATGTAATTAAAGGCATGGAAAATTTCAGCCCAAACAATTAGTTTGAAAAAGCAACTGAAAAGATCTTATAATGGGAAACATTGGGTTGTAAGGTGGGTCTGAACGAGCTCTACCCTAACATCCAGGGGAGAAAGACCTCAGGAGCAGATTTTATTTGCATAGACACACTTATTCTGTTTTGGTGATCGGCCATCAGATGTGTGGTGCCACAGTGATCAGTTTTGAGTGTTTTGGATTAAAATTCACTTTTATTGAATGCAGGGGTAATGAAATCTTGATATTCTTATGGTATGAGCAAATGACAACAGGACTGTATTTAGCATGCCCTAATTCAGGGGGTCACCCTACTTGTAAGTTCACTTGCTAAGCAGGGGGTAGTGATGCCAAACCCCAATAAGTGTTGGGGAGGGGGACCTGTTTGAAGGGGCTTAGAAGCTATTTGACCCTCCCCCTTTGGTATTTAAAGCAAACTAGACTCATTTGAGAGTTCTGGTTCTTTCTCAGCAATTGCTACAGCTGAGCTCCCTGATAGGTTGATCTAAGGGGGCTGAATCTTAGACCTGGTGTGAATACAGTGTTTTGGTGAAAAGATAACAGAGGAGAGGTAGTAGCAGAGAGGTTCCCCATTACTCAGTGAAATCACTGATGAGCTGAAATTACTCAGAAATAGGCTAAGTGGTGGAACTCAGAACACAGCATTGCAGTGAGAGGTGCTAGTGATGGTGGCAGCTGTGAGCAGGGGCAGTGATGAGAGCGGTGGTAGCGACAAGCAGTGGCAGAGACTGCTGAATGGAGACAGAAGCATCAGCCAACCATCCTGTTCCCTCAGGGGTGGGAGGTGAACCCACCCAAATGCATCCCGGTCTCTGGGGACGTTGCTCACCTCAGAAAACAAATTGTGAGAGGGGTTCAGTGAAGGGAAAAGGGGAGTGGTGTGTTAGAGACATTGATCCCTTGGACTTTCCCACCACAAGGTGAGAAAAAGGACACTGCCTAAGACACTGCGGGGCCTGTGTTTTTCTTATTGGTTGTGTACTTTCAAATGGTTGTTGCAGTGTTTTCCCCAAATTAATATTGTTTTTTCTCCTTTTATTAAAAGGTTTCTTTTGTTATACACAGACTTAGTGCTTGCGCGTGGGGAAGTATTGCCTCTTAGAGGTGCCCGGGGTGGTGTTTAGTTTTCCCACATTACTGGGTGGGGTCTCAAGCCGGCTCTGTTTTGTATTGTCAAGAGGAACTGTTAGATATTGAACTCAGCCCTTGTTGCTGCGTATATGACCTAGAAGAAGGATTACAAGTATAAACAGCACTACCAGCTCAGTCTATAATATGGATGGTAAAAACATACTGCTAAAAACTTAACACATATACCAGTATATTAGGATAAAATTACCAGTAGTAATAGACGCTTTTCCTTCAGTACACATAATAATGAAGTCTCTCAGCTAATTTATTTCTCTGTTGAATCAGAGAAAATCAATCCAAGTAAGACATTATTTGCTTATGTATAAGTGATATAGTGATAACCTCCACTTTGATCATTTTATTTTGCAATCAGTATCAGACATGGCAGATTTAAGATACTTACTGTAGATTGCTGCTCAGCTTTTATTAAATAGGTCTGATGTGAGCAAGACACATACCACAATATTATATTATCAATCTTGTTCTTTAGCTAAAGTTCAGTATGTACTAGTTATAGTAAATCATTTATAGGTAGGTATCAGATGAGATAATGCAGAGTATAAGTGTAATTTCCTTGGCTTAGCTCAATGAAACTCCAGGAGTGCAGTATCAGAACTTACATTATATGCTTCTAATTTTAGAACATGCAGAAAAGAGGTCCCAGTCCTTTAGGGTGTACCCTGCAGCTAAGAGTGAGCCGCCCAGCCCTGGTAGACAGACTCATGATAGCAGGGCTCAAGCTAGCCCACTAAAAATAGCAGCGTGAACATGGTGGCTGTGCTAGAGTCTTGGGCTAGCCATTTGACTCAGGCTCAGGGGGTCTGGTGGGCTTGAGAGCCTAAGCTGCAACATCCACACTGATATTATTAAGCACGCTAGCTGAAGCCCCATTGGTTTGAGTCTGTCTACTGGGCTGAGAGGCTTGCTCCCAGTTGCAGTGTAGACATATCCTTTGACTCCAGTTGAAGCCAGAGGCTTGCAGAATCAGATCAAGAATTATTTAACAATTGTATTTTTTACATCTTTGGAAGTTTTCAGTCATTTTATTCATTTATTTCTCAGTCAGACTCCACTTACAGGCTGCTATTATGAAGCATGCTAATAGGATTTCAAAAATACCGGATTGAAGATATTATATAGTGGGGTATTATCAGAATAGTTTGTGTAGATAACAAGTAGGTCCCTTTCATTTGACCTGCTACTGCTGACCTAGTGATCTTGCTTGTGTTCATGAGGTTAACCCCACTACACTGATTCAAATAGAATTGTCACTGTGATCACATTCTTCTTTTCTCTTGTGTGTGTCATACTATAACAGAATAAAGGCAATCAATTTTTCATGGTGGCACAGAATCTATTGGACACCGTGAGCTACAAAAACCAACATCCTGAAACCACACTTTATCAGCTTGTAACCAAATGAAAAATTAGATGGCAACAAGACCCTCTTAGTAAGGTACCAGAAAAGGAACTAGAATACTATACAGAACTTTTGGGTATTTTTTTAATTAGGTGTTTCCCTTGTTTCAGTATCCTTTATCTTTAAAAATTCTAACAGCTTTTCTAGCCCAAAGGAACAACTTTTTGAATAGCTGTTTTTCATAGTGTTCCATTGCAAAACCACATCTACTCTCAACAGAAGCAGATTACCTAGAATTTATAATGTAATATTGTTTCTCTGAGTCATTGTAATGAATCCAGATTAGTTTATCATCACTTTCACTCAGCACCAGCACATTATCCAAATGCTATTAGGTAGCTTACATATCTGAATGTTGAAGTCTTATAAATGTTAGCTGCTGCTCTGATTTAGAACTTGAAGGGACAAAATGGTCTTTATAATGAGCATTTCTTTATTAAAAGAGTGATAAAATCTTAGGCAAAGCTTTAAAACAAGATCAGGACAACTGAAGCGCAGTGAAAAGTTGTAAATAAAATCTATCTTAAGTTTTGCTTGAGTGCCTATTACTGTACTGTCTCAGCTGTGGTCAGATTCTAATAGCCAATACTAATATCACATCCATTCCACTAGAACAGAAATACAAGGGCTTGTTGTTTGAATTAGTGTCTGGAACCACAGCTCAGGTGCCCACCAGTAACCCACCATTCAGTCTGTCTCACTCCCCTAATTTAAATCTTTATGGCCTAACGTCACATCTCTGTAGACTATTCTCTACCTTTTTAGTTTATATTGTAAACATCAATGCCTAGCTCTTGGCTTTTGTTACCCTAGGCAAAATGAAAAAGCACATGCTTTGCAGTCTACAGACGTTAACACAATTTCTGTCACTAAACATTTTTCTTCCCTTGATAATCATCTGATTTCTCTATTTGATAGAGCCAACCCTGCCCCCATAGTTGTCATGCCCTTTTGCTGCTGAATGTATTTGCAAGCTGCATTTAAGGACTCTTGCCATTGTGGCGATTCATACATCAAAACCTACATTTGTGGCTTTACATAAAATATTATGCAGCCACAAACCCTATATATTGCACTATATTAAAGAATTTTGGATATCTCAGCATACGACTGGAAAATTCTTCCCAGCTTGCACTCAAGACATGGTGGATAAAAATCAATATGATTTTTTTTAAATCAAGAAAATGGATTTTTTTCTTTAAAGACACTTTTCTTTTTTAAATGATTCCAGTTATTTATTATTTGAATTTAAAATCTAAGGTCTAAACTTACTATTATTTATTTATTAATGATTTTAATAGATAAAAATGTTCTGCATCAATGGGCCATCTTAAAATTTTAATGAGTTAAAAGGTGCTGCTTTTTTAATTTTACACAGAAAAAAGGAGAAAACATCTAACGGTTGAGGTCACCTCATGCTTTATAAACATGCCACAATGTCAAGCATTGCATTAAGTATCTCTATATTTTGGTCTTTACAATGGCATAAATGCCGTTATGTATAGTTTTTCGAAATGTAAGTACTTTCAATTTGTTTTATGCAGAAAAGCTTGTGCCATAATTACTTTTGTTTCAGTTTAGCTAGTAGGTGCATAGAGAATATTTTCTTCATTTGGACTAGTTCATTCAAAGGTGAGAAATTGATTGGGAGTTTAAAAAGCAGGAAAGCTTTATTTTCCTTTTTCAGTCAATGATTAAAAACCAGATAGTAAAGGAAGTGATCTACTAATTCTAAAAACTTGAAGGATATGGAGCAAGATTTTCAAAGGTATTTAGGTGCCTAAAGATGCAACTATGTGCTTTATAGGATTATCAGGGGTGTCTAAACAGGTTAGGCCCCCAACTCCCATTGAGTGCTTTTGAAAAATCTTACTGGGCATCTCTTTACCCACTTAAATTCCTTTTAAAATTGGTATGGCCCATTGTTTCTGGTTACCATCTGTCAATTGACTACAGTTAAGAACAGCCATACTGAGTCAGACTAGTGGTCCATCTAGCCCAATGTCCAGGCTCCGACAGTGGCCAGTACCAGGGTTTCAGGGGGGATCTACAGAACAGGGCAATTTGAAGAGATCTACCCTGTCTTCCGGCAGCCAGAGGTTTAGGGTCACCCTGAGCATGAGGTTACATCCAGGACCATCTTGGCTAATAGTCATTGATGGACCTCTCTGCCATGGACTTATCCAGTTCTTTTTGAACCCAGTTATACATTTGACCATCATAACATCCCATGGCAATGAATTCCACAGACTAATTGTGCGCTGGGTGAAAAAGTACTTCCTCTTGTTGGTATTAAACCTGCTGCCTAATAATTTCATTGGATGACCCCCATCTTTTGTACTGTGGGAAAGAGTAAAAAACACTTCTCTATGCACTCTTTCCACACCATTCATGATTTTATAAACCTCTCTCATATTCCCTCTTAATAGTCTTTTCTAAGACGCACAGCCCTCATAGTTTCTCCTCATATGAAAGCAGTTCCATAGGTTGATCATCTTTGTTGCCCTTCTCTGAACTTTTTCCAGTTCCACTATATCCTTTCTGAGATGGGATGACCAGACCTGAACACAGGTTTCAAGGTGTGGGTGCACCATGGATTTATATAGTGCCATTATAATATTTTCTGTCTTATTTTCTATCCCTTTCCTAATAGTTCCTAATGTTCTGTTAGCCTCTTGGACTGTCACTGCACATTGAGTTGAAGTTATCAAAGAACTATCTGCGATGATCTCTTTCTAAATTAGCTGTTACCATTTAAGAACCCTTCATTATATTATGTGTAATGGGATTATTTTTTCCAATATGCATTATTTGGCAGTTATCAATGTTGAATTTCATCTGTCATTTTGTTACCCAGTTTTGTGAGATCCCCGTAACAGCAAATATTTCCTCTATTTAATAAATCAATTTTAAATACAAAACATTTTTATAAAATTATTTTTTCTTATGTATCCAGCACACTTAAGATTATTTTTATTAGTTAAATAAAACTATTTTAAAATGCTTAAAAAATTTTAAATTTTCCATCCAAATGCAGCTTGATGCACATCCCAAATAAAAAAAGAACATTTAGTAAATAAGAGTCTTATTCCCCATTTCTTAACATAATGAGTAATACAAAAAAGTAATAAAGAATCTGAATAAATGTATGTTAAGCTATATAATTACCTAAATAAATGTGTATAGTAGATATAGTGTATCCTCCTAGTTAGCAAAACAAAGTGCCAGATTTAGTATGATGGCTATATTTGGTTTCAAATCAACATGTTTTAATGGTTGTACCAACCAGTGAGAATGAGCCTTTGAAGGAGGATCCTGGGAACTACAGGCCGGTCAGCCTCACCTCAGTCCCTGGAAAAATCATGGAGCATGTCCTCAAGGAATCAATTCTGAAGCACTTAGACGAGAGGAAAGTGATCAGGAACAGTCATCATGGATTCACCAAGGGAAAGTCATGTCTGACTAATCTAATTGCCTTCTATGATGAGATAACTGGTTCTGTGGATGAAGGGAAAGCAGTGGACGTGTTATTCCTCGACTTTAGCAAAGCTTTTGACACTGTCTCCCACAGTATTCTTGCCAGCAAGTTAAAGAAGTATGGGCTGGATGGATGCACTACAAGGCGGGTAGAAAGTTGGCTAGATTGTCGGGCTCAACGGGTAGTGATCAATGGTTCCATGCCTAGTTGGCAGCTGGTATCTAGCGGAGTGCCCCAAGGGTCGGTCCTGGGGCCGGTTTTGTTCAATATCTTCATTAATGATCTGGAGGATGGTGTGGATTGCACCCTCAGCAAGTTTGTGGATGACACTAAACTGGGAGGAGTGGTAGATACGCTAGAGGGTAGGGATAGGATACAGAGGGACCTAGACAAATTGGAGGATTGGGCCAAAAGAAATCTGATGAGGTTCAACAAGAACAAGTGAAAAGTCCTGCACTTAGGACAGAAGAATCCAATGCACCGCTACAGACTAGGGACCGAATGGCTCGGCAGCAGTTCTGCAGAAAAGGACCTGGGGTGACAGTGGACCAGAAGCTGGATATGAGTCAACAGTGTGCCATTGTTGCCAAGAAGGCCAATGGCATTTTGGGATGTATAAGTAGGGGCATTGCCAGCAGATCGAGGGACGTGATCGTTCCCCTCTATTCGACACTGGTGAGGCCTCATCTGGAGTACTTTGTACAGTTTTGGGCCCCACACTACAAGAAGGATGTGGAGAAATTGGAGAGAATCCAGCGAAGGGCAACAAAAATGATTATGGGTCTGGAACACATGACTTATGAGGAGAGGCTGAGGGAACTGGGATTATTTAGTCTACGGAAGAGAAGAATGAGGGGGGATTTGATAGCTGCTTTTAACTACCTGAAAGGTGGATCCAAAGAGGATGGATCTATCATCACTATTCTCAGTGATAGCAGATGACAGGACAAGGAGTAATGGTCTCAAGTTGCAGTGGGGGAGATTTAGGTTGGATATTAGGAAAAACTTTTTCACTAGGAGGGTGGTGAAACACTGGAGTGCGTTACCTAGGGAGGTGGTGGAATCCCCTTCCTTAGAAGTTTTTAAGGTCAGGCTTGACAAAGCCCTGGCTGGGATGATTTAGTTGGGATTGGTCCTGCTCTGGGCAGGGAGTTGGACTAGATGGCCTCCAGAGGTCCCTTCCAACTCTGTTATTCTATGATTAGGAAAATAACTAAAAAGTACAAATGCAACATAAGATTCAAATCATTGACTTAAATCAAGGTTTGCTATTTGCAGCTTTAAATCATGATTAAAATCAGTGGCTTAAATAAATTGACCCTGACCCAAGAGACACAATTTTAACAAATGTTTTAGGCAATTGTATTATAAATCTGCATGACTTCCTGAGTTTAGAAAAAAATTGGGCTTTGGAAATGGTTTCAATCATGCTAGGAAATATCTGACAGCAACACTTTCAGAAGACGTCAGCAATTTTGGGTGCCCAACTTGGGATTCTCTGTACCTGTTTATTTCAGAAGTGCTGAAGGCCCACAGCTCCCATTTGAGTCAGGGGGCTGGAGGTGCTCAGCACTTCTGGAAATCAGGGTTTGTCTATGTGGTGAGTTAGTGCCTGGCAAGCCAGGATGGGAATCTACAGAGTGCAGCAGGATGATGCACCAATTGGCCATGTCGAATCTACCGCTGTGCACTAAAAGTTCCAGAGGTTGCTTTGATCTACTGGCATAGTAATAACTGTTTAAAATATTATACAAAATAAAATAACTTTGAATGTGGATGTTATGTTACTATTTTTGTTGTATTTTTAGTCTTTTATGTAACTACTTGTGAAATAGTACCGGAATGCTGAAGATGAAGATTTTTGGGTTCTCTACCTGTCGCTAAGAAGAAAATAGAGTCTCGTAGTTAGTCATAGCATAACCAAGAGTTATGATACTCCCGTTTGGGTCATCTGCAGGAACTAAATGTAGGACCCCAGGATCAAAAAGTACAAGCCTTCATCATTTCAGCTAAAGGACCAAGTTCTATAGCATGGAGAGGAGGCAGGAGCAGAAGGGGACAAAGATGTATATGGTGTTAATGTGGGTACACAAGCATATAATTTGGTATATTTCTTCTTAAGGGCTGTGCGGCAAAGTGAATGAGAGTTGGGTCTGTTTAGCTGAGAGCTGGGTGTTCTATTTGTAGCTCTGCCAAAAGTAATATTGCAGACACACTTACGTTTCTTATTTGTAAACAGGTGAAGGATAGTTGCCTTTCATAAGTGGGGATATAAGGCCTTGGTTAATAATAAAGATTGTGAAATATGCAGAAACCCTAATTACAATCAGTAGTTGAACTGGCACGAGTGCTGATGGATTCTGACTTTCCATGTTAGCCAGTAGTCCAGGAGAATATATGTTATCTTGTAGATGAGCCTGACACTTTCCAGTCTGTAGGAATGCATAACAGACCTATCCAATGTGAGATATGGGACACTAGGCAGGTCTGCAATGCCACTGGCCTACTTAAGGATCTACAGGGTTTGGAATTCTCTGGAGCTAGTTCATTTCCTTCTGCACCGAGGGAGGAAGGGCTGAGGGAACAGCAAAGAAACTCTTGCGTTATTAGGATAAGTTGTTTTGCAATCTCTGTGGAAGGGAAAGATCTGGGCCCACCAAAGGACGACCCAGACTCCCATGATTTAGTAGTTATTACAACCATGATGACCACACTGTGTTATTAAAGTGCCACATTACCAGTAGTATTGGCTGCTGATGATCCTCCTCACTAAACGTGACTTGTTACTGTCAGAGGCAAGAACTGACTCAAAGAGAAAAAGAAATGATCTGCTAATTCTTAGACTGAACCAAAGGCAGTTCAGGCAGCAGTTCAAACCCTCTGCGTGGTTAGTGTAATGAGATATTGAAGAACTGCTTCACTTGTGTGTCTTCAATGGGATTTCAGCCGCTCCTTGCATTTGTGATTTCCTCTCTTGCTTTTTTCCCCACCTCCCTGACAGTGTTCTTTTCTCCCACTGAACCTGGCTTCCTATCAACTTTCTCTCACTGCCTGCTTCCCCATTCTCTTCTCCTCACAGGGATCCAGCTGCTGCTGTCTGGTTATTCTCTACAGAACTCTCCTCTCTAATCTGAAGATCACTCAAATCAACAGAGAGTCTCCCATTGAGATTGGTGGACTTTAGATTGGGTCCTAAATGACCAAATCCAACCTCCATGGAACCTTCTGACCTAACACTTTATCCCATACCTTTTTACAAAGGGATAGTGCAGAAAGAGTCTACCAGCTGTTTACATACCAGAAGAGAGGAAAAGAATTATTCCGTGTGTTTTGTCGTACACTGATTGGTTAGTGTATTTTTCTGAGACCAAAATGAAAACTGACGTTCTTCCTGTTTTTTCCCCCTAGTTAATATTGCTATATGTCAATTTGCCTGCCTGGCTTAGCTCAGTCTGTTTTGCACCATAATCTACTTTGGGAAGAGTGTGTCTGACTAATTTTTATGTGCTCTCCATAGCCGTTCTATGGCATATACAAGGATATTGAAACATTAGGCCATTTTTCACTTAGCTTCAAGAGTGTGATGTTAGTCAGCAAATATACCTGGGATCATCTTTTCAATTGTTTACTCTTAATTGACATCTTTCTTTAGGACACAGAAAGGAAAAATGAATACAAGTAAAATTCAGACACTGTACAAATACTCTTTCCTCATTGCTAGTAAGGAACCATTTCAAAATCATTATCCTGCGTAAGAACCTTGGGCAGACAACCTGCTGGACTTCTTCCAAGAAACACTGAGACATCCATCATAACACCAGAGTATAATTACTTTAATTATGTATTCCAATTAATCTGAAAACAGTCCAGACATTAAAAAAGTTCTCATCTGGCTATTTTTTATCGACACAATGCTCAGTACTGCCTATAGAATTGGATGTCCTCAATTTACCTGATTAAACAATGGGCTAATCAAGTCCTACCTTTCTAGAAATACTTTCTGAGTATTGTAATTTGGAGGTGATGAACTCCATCTCTTGAGGTTTTCTTATCCATGTTGTCCTCAGTTATTTCTTTACCTGGCCACAGTACTGGTACACAGTGTATAATGTCAATATTTTACACATATCTTTCTTTAGAAACTGATTTCTGCTGGAAAATGTCCTAAAATGGAAGAGACTTTTGTATTCAAGTGTACAGTACCTTGTTATGAACCTGGATCCAATCCAAATCCATCTTTGGACACTTGCAAGACATGTGTAAGACCATACCCTTCTCACTAAATACAAACAATTCTCTTTAGGATGATGGGGTCACTGAAAATCAAGTTATCCTTCTCTGAAATTCCCTCCATGAGAGAGAGAATATATTGTAGTCACATGCATGTTGAGCATTATTTCTGACCGTCTCGCTTCCAGGGTTCTCATTAATTTTGATTTTCTTCTTTATCTTAGATAAATCATTAAATATTATATGCATTATTTGTTTCAATACTTGTCTCCATCTCTCCGAAAGGAATTTTTCATCCAAATCAAGCTATACATATCTAGGTTCCTTTGGAAAAGGAAAAGAAGAGGGAATCTTAAAATGCTGCAGGACATGGAAAACCAACGGAGGACTTCCTTTACCATGCTTAATCAAATACTACTATGTAGCACGTTTAAACAAATATTCATTGGATTACACAAGCAAGAATTTGAAAATTAATTGAATAGAATGTGTTCTATCATCTATTCCTAAAGGCTCATCCATTTTGCGACTAGAACTATGGACAGGCTATTACTAAATCTGAACCAGGAAGCTTAAAATACCTTTATGTATTGTGTAGATAATGAAAGAAAGCAGTGCGGCAGCTCTGCTTGTCCAAACCCAAGGGTCTTCTGAGAAGCCACGAAGTGGCCTTACCTTTCTCTGACTTCTCTTTCTGCATGCAGTGGGCAGCAGGATATATATTACAGATAAAAAAGAAATATAGACTATACGATTGTACCACATATTCAGAGATTCCAGTTGCCTGCTCCAGACTCCTGCTGCTTACTTGGTCTGGGTTAGGGTTAGGGTGAATTTTCCCACCCTGAATTTTCAGAGGGCATCACCCAGTTGCTCCCTTTTGAGTGCAGGGCAGGTAAGACCATTCCCCTATCTTGATCCCAAGGGTATTCTGGGAGCCAGGAATTCCATTCTGTTTAGGATCTTATATCGTGTCCATTACTGTGGTGTCTGAGCAACTACTAGAGTTAAAAAGTTTATAATGTCAGTCAAATGAAGTTTCTTCTTCACCTTCCCCCTATGTGTGAATCAGGGTCAAATCAGTGAATTTTGCATTTGGACCAGAAAGTGGCGTGGTTTGCAATCATTCTGGGCCAGATTATCTGCTTTGTCAAATTTATGTTCAATGCGGTAAAGAGGATCGATTAGAGAGAGTGTCATGGTGAACTGATCATCTGTCTGCTCCTTGTGCATGTTACAGCAGCAGTCTGAACTATCCTCTCACCCCAAGAGTATGTCCTTCTTCATCAGGAACACTAGCAGTGTAGCATGCGGACTCTTGTACTACAGCGTCCACATTATGGTCCTGATCTTGCAGTTTTGGCCTATGTGGGCAGACCCATGTCCCTCTGCAGAGATCCACTGAAGACTATGAAGTTCTGCCTGTGTGGATCAGTTTGCAGGGCCCTGTAACTCTTCTGTGGATAGAGAGAAGACATAGTTCTCTGCTTCTATTAATTTTTCACCTTCACAAACACTAAAGTAATTTTGACTTTAATCCCTTCTTTCTACTGCATTCTCACTCATATCTTTGCTTGACCCCTCTCCCCTGATACCATGGTCTATTCCAGTGCTTAATTACTTTAACTGTTACACTTTTCCTTCCTTAGTTTTAGGCCATTACTCTTTGTTTTATCATTTTTTGGTTAATGTGAATTATCCTCTTCCTTTGAAAGTATTTATACAACATGATCTTTTCTCCCCTGAGTCTTCTCGTTGGAAGTCTGTAGAATTTGAGCTCCTTCAGTCTAACTTCCTATTTTATACATCATTCACTAAATAATTATTTTTTGCTGTGTGTATATTCTTTAGCTTTTCAATGCCCTTCTTAAACTATGGGTCCAAACTGGGTGGGGCAGAGTGACTTTCCCAGCTACAGTATTCTATAACCCAGTGTCACTTTTATGATGTTAGCTTAAATTCAGTCATCCCTCTTGAACTCTCTCTACATATCTCCACATGAGGAGAAGGAGGAAGGAAAAGGGAGCATCCATTAACCCATCTGCCATTAGCTAACGTAAAGTTTATATCAAATACACAATTGATTATGGCCATCATGATCACTCAGATCCTCAATAATGTATTAAGATTGAGAAATGTAGATGTATTCTATCTAAGTCTTTTCGACTGACCCTTATCTCACCTACATTGGCTAACTCTGTTGATTTAGGGGGATTTATGCCAGATATGCAGTAGTGTGAAACAGAATTAAGCCCTTTGTTTCATACATAAAACTATTCTTTCAAAGTGTCATTAGATAAAAAGCTGACCTCGTGTGGTGAGGATACAGTGAAATTCTGAAAAAATCAGAAGCACTGATATCCCCCCATGGGCTGGATTTTTCCCAACAGGGAAATTTGTAATAACTTTCAAAATGTCTTAATTGATAATGACAATATGGATACTCAGTTATTCTGTCTCTTTGATAAGTTTGGATGGATGAACTCTGGCCAGAAGATGAACAATAATTTCTGATGTACAAGTGAATTGACAGCAAGTGCTAAACTAATGCCTCTGCTGGGTATCCTGGGACACTGTGTCTTATCTGTATTTATTTTTAGGCCCTGATCCTGAAATCGGCTCCATGTGGACACTGCAGGATCAGAACTTCAGACTGTAAGCTCCACAGGGCAGGGACTGTGGTCATGTGTGCTGTGTGCACTGTTGAGCATATCACCTGCCCTTAACAAAATAAACTTTCAATATTAGGTATCTTTAGTTACCTTGCATCAGTCAGGACTTTTAAAATCCTTGTTGGTCCAAGTGCAATTTACCTAGGTAATCAAGAAGCAGCCAATTACATTGCCAAAAGGCATGGATAAAGCTTGTTTAAAATTTTTTTATATATACATATACACACACTCAATGAGCAATATTAGGTATCTCTGGAAGAAAAGAAAACTTGAAGCAATTATTTTTCTAGTATCCTTGTTTATCTCGGGACATTTGTGCTGCATTACCTTCTTTTTAATATAGTAAGTGATAATTACACCCCTTGGGTACATCTTGGTGGCTGCCTAAAACAGATCTAGAGTTGTTTTCTTATTACTATGAAAAAATATTTGAAATGAGAGGCTATATATTCTTAATATCAGGAGCACAAAAAGACAAATGAAGAAACCTCCATCTTTTAAAAATGCTAAATGCCTCTGAGATATGCTAAATACTAAACATGATTGGCTCACCACACCAACTAACTGTACCTCCCTGTTTTGTTACTTTTAGTTTAAATTTTTTCATCTCTGCTTTTTAATCAACTTTATGCACTAAGAAATCTAGTACAGATGAGAAATACCCTGTTGAACACCCAAAAGGTCTATTCTCTGGCACAGAGGTACAAGCATTGCAAAATTTCTCACCATCGTGTTCAGTGACTTCAGTGGAGCCAGGATTTCACCCTAAGAGAATAACTTGTCTTCAGAAATTACTCTGATAAAAGCCCCTGCCAAATAAAAAGAATATAATTAAAATTGTTTCCTAGCAAAATCTGGTTACATATATGCTTATGGGGTGAAATGTACCCCTGTGTGGTTGGTCAGCAGTAGGCTGAGATGGCTGCTTACACTCTATTTTCAATGGTACTTAAGTGGCGCATAGGCCTTTTGCTGGCATCTGCACAGGGGTGAATTTCATCCAGTGTGAATGTGCCATTTTAATAGTCTATCTTAAATTACAGGAGAGCAATAGCCAGCTTAAGTCTCTCTCTCTAGAAAAGCAAGAGAGTTTTGTTACTGAACAGCAACTGAAGCGTTCTTTACTTATTTGTTAGTCTATTTAAATCCAGACTTGGAGAAATAGCCAGTGGTTTTTACTAAAGATCAAGGCCCCATGGACTCTGTGGCACAATGTGACCAAACTCTGCAGCAGCCACTTCTTAATTCTATGGTGACATTAATTTATTCTATCACCTTGAAGCAGCCTTCACGCACTCCTCTCCTGTCCTTACCCCCCCCCCCCCAACTATGGTTCATAGTTAAAAATACTTACTGACATAACATTGGTTGATTTTTCCACCACGATTAATTTTGAAGATGGGTTTTTCGTTATGGTGTCCCGGCAGTCCAGCTGCACTTCTCTGGCTTTGGTTCCCATGATATTGTTCAGGAGACCACCAGCCCCTCAGAGCCTCTTTCTCTCCCTATGCACCTGGGAAGAGGGAAGCTTGTAGCCACCTTCACCAGCCCAGCTCCCAGGTATTGGCTGCTGCATTGTTCTTTAGGCTATCTAGCTTGCCAGCCTACACGTGTGTCTCCCCAACTCCCTGGCCGCAAGCTGGATTCCAGCTCTTACTCCTCATTAAAATGGAGCAGTGCAGGGAGCATAGCTAAATGGAACAGGGCCAGGAGCATTCACAGTAATCCAGTTAACTCCCCCTGGTGGGGATAGCTGTAGAGTAAGAGGCAGCTGCAGATTTGTCCTAGCAGAAAATGAGCCCAAACATAACATGGCAGATGCAGGGTGACAGCAAAATTGGGAAATCCATGGCAGAAATGCTGAATTCTATGGCATCTTGGGAAAATATAGAATTGCTTAGTCCAGGGGACCCTAACTGAGATGAACAGGTTGGTCACACCCCTCAGAACTATTTTTCAGTCCCTCTGCAGACATGGGCATATAACATCACATTGGTTTACACTCTCTTCATGTTGGAGGTTTCCTCTGCTACTATAAGGGCTAAAAACATAACCTTTTAAAAATTAAAAGTCTGATTCTGGTGCACAGTTCTGCAGCAAGGGTGAAGGTGGGGGACGATTCTTTGGCAAATTGCATGGCCCTGGACGTGTGGAAGTCTGTGGCCCTGCACGTGATTCATTAGCTTATGGAGTCAAGATTTCCGTGAGCTTGCGCTCACTCTTTAACAGGTTGCATACATCTCCAGCCTATCAGGGAAAAATCACCTTATGTGCGCAAACTTTGAGAATTCAAAGAATAATGTTAACTATATGCACACATAATATGACAAGCCATTATCTGCTTGCCACATAATTCTATGTTTTAGAAACTTACCCCATCCACACTAGCTTTCAGAGTCTGAAAGCAAAGAAAAAGCAGATGCAGTGCAAAACACAACCTAGTGTTAAGTGAAGAAAAAAAATCAAACGTGAAAATAAACATGTATGCTCAGTGAGCTGATGAACACAATTTTTAAAAGTTGGCTGAAGGAAGTATGTGCTGTTGACTTCAGTACACGGACATATTGAAATGGGAGAGCTGAAATAAGTGCAAATGAGCAACTGTCTAAAAGTTAATTGCTCCTGTTTCCATCAGGACCGCCTCTAGGCTCCAGCAAAGCAAGCACATGCTTGGGGTAGCACAATTCCAGGGACGGCATTCCGGCCACTCTTTTTTTTTTTTTTGCTTGGGCAGTTGTGCTCTTGGAGCTTGGGGCGGCAAAAAACCTAGAGCCGGCCCTGGTTTCCATATAATTCAAAGTGATCACATTCACAATGGTTACCTCATCTTAGTAATAGTCCAGAAAAGAGGAAGAGTTCTGTGAAAAAATGATTTTGCCCTAAGTCTCTCAAAAAGCTTGGGGCCTCCATGCTCCCCTATTAGGGAAAAACAATAGGGGATTGGAAATGCCACTTGTTTGCATTCACCATTTCCATAAAGGATGGAATTTGCCCCATGAAACAGCAGGGCACTTGGCCCCCTAACTCTGTGGATCTTAGAGGAGCTACCAGAAGGAAAGGTCTATTCACAAAGAAGTTCCTTGCCTCTACATAGCCACTTGCCCACCCCAGTACCAGTAATTGGTACACAGCTACCTGGCTCTCTGCCTCCTCTTGACAGTACGGTTCCTGCAATCCATGCTGCTAGGGGCTCCTATACTGCCTGCTGTCCCCAGAGTCCTCTTGGAGTGTGTGGGTGGCAGTCTTAGTGATGCATTGTGAGTTGGAAGGTGAAGGGAAGGGAAGAAAAAGCTGGCACATGATGACACCCACAGCCACAGGCCTGGATCAACATGAAGCTCCAACACAGGGACTACACAGGAACAGGAGAACATGGTGTTGAGTAGGCACTGTCCCATCTCTGTCCCTTGAGCTTGGATTCTGGGTTTGAGGTTGCCTCCTCTCACATATGTGGAGGAGCGTCTGGGTCTTTTGGGCTTAACAGTGGAATTAGATCACAAAGAATACTGTGGAAATCAAATACCCGATAAAAATGCAAGTGAGATTAGCAGATTGTCTGAAAAGACAGCAAAATGACTTTCTAAGATTAATAGACTCTAAAAATGACAGTGAAAATAATCATATTTAGTCAAAAGCATATATCAAAATATGTTTTCTTTAGAAATCAATAGCAATTAATCTATAACCACAGTGACAGGATAAACTTAATAAAATCCAGAGCACCAAAAACATGGTAAGAGTAAAGTGTTAAAATTAGTCAAGCAAATACAGCACAAACATTAAGAACAAGATTAAAAAAAGATAAAATCATGAAGACAGTATGCAGGCAAGGGTTCAAACAAAGCATTTTCCCTAGTTCAAACCACATTTTGTGGGATATAATTTTGACCACAATCCAATTTTATGCATTTGGAAGAAAAACTTTGAGTGTTTCTTCTTTAAAGAAGAAGCACAGTGCCAGAAAGGAACCAGTTCTGACCAGGGCTCACTGGAGGGGCCTTAAGAAATGTTAAGGTCATAAGGGCCTGTGTGTCTGGTTCACGTGTTGTATCCCATCTCTCACCTACACTATAAGATGTGTAGGACAGGTACCATCTTCTTGGAGTCAGCGTGACCTAGGGCACTGGACTGTCACTCAGGAGACTTGGGTTCTGTTCCCAGCTCTGCCATAGGATTATGTTGGATAAGTTACTTTCTCTCTGTGTGCCTCAGTTTCCTGATTTGTAAAATGGGAATAATGATGTTGACCTCTTTGGTAAAGTGCTTTGAGATCTATGGATGAAAAACACTGTGTAAGAATTAAGTTTTATTACTATTGTTTGTTACTTGTTTGCCCAGTGCTCCCCTAATTCTAAGTACTACCATAATAGAAATAAGAAACAACAATGGAAGGAACGTTGATAATCATCTTGTCAGACCTCCTGAATACCACAGGCCATAAGATTTCGCCACTGAGTTTGGTCAGCAGAGCATTAGACCTATTCTTCATTTTTGTCTTTGTTTTAATGGTCTTAAGAACAAAGGTCCTATAAGTGGGTGTTGGGAAATTATTTCTTAGCTCTGAAGATAGAACCCAATATGTAGCAGGCGACGTGAGTGAGAGTAGCATGTCACATTTCAAGCTGACCACCCTTCTCACTGTATTTGCCAGTGGGGATGTAGGTTTTGATTCACAGCAAGGAAGCTCCATGTAATCGTATCTCCCTTTCATTTCTTCTTTCTCCAGCTAGTCAGCCACAGTCTACCTGTTCCTTCTTTTTATTTCTCAGCACAACCAGGACCACTACAAAGCTTTGACCCTTCGGGCAGTAACTCCTCCAGTCATTTGAATCAGAAGTGTAATGAGATCTGAGGCCTTCTCTGCCCCCTTCGGGACCTCCTTGCTTAAAAAAAAATCCGCTCAGCCTGGGCTACCAATGAGACTTAGCCCTGGTCTACACTAGGACTTTAGGTCGAATTTAGCAGCATTAAATCGATGTAAACCTGCACCCGTCCACACGATGAAGCCCTTTATTTCGACTTAAAGGGCTCTTAAAATCGATTTCCTTACTCCACCCCTGACAAGTGGATTAGCGCTTAAATCGGCCTTGCCGGGTCGAATTTGGGGTACTGTGGACACAATTCGACGGTATTGGCCTCCGGGAGCTATCCCAGAGTGCTCCATTTTGACCACTCTGGACAGCACTCTCAACTCAGATGCACTGGCCAGGTAGACAGGAAAAGAACCGCGAACTTTTGAATCTCATTTCCTGTTTGGCCAGCGTGGCAAGCTGCAGGTGACCATGCAGAGCTCATCAGCAGAGGTGACCATGATGGAGTCTCAGAATCGCAAAAGAGCTCCAGCATGGACCGAACGGGAGGTACGGGATCTGATCGCTGTATGGGGAGAGGAATCCGTGCTATCAGAACTCCGTTCCAGTTTTCGAAATGCCAAAACCTTTGTCAAGATCTCCCAGGGCATGAAGGACAGAGGCCATAACAGGGACCCGAAGCAGTGCCGCGTGAAACTGAAGGAGCTGAGGCAAGCCTACCAGAAAACCAGAGAGGCGAACGGCCGCTCCGGGTCAGAGCCCCAAACATGCCGCTTCTATGATGAGCTGCATGCCATTTTAGGGGGTTCAGCCACCACTACCCCAGCCGTGTTGTTTGACTCCTTCAATGGAGATGGAGGCAATACGGAAGCAGGTTTTGGGGACGAAGAAGATGATGATGAGGAGGAGGTTGTAGATAGCTCACAGCAAGCAAGCGGAGAAACCGGTTTTCCCGACAGCCAGGAACTGTTTCTCACCCTGGACCTGGAGCCAGTACCCCCTGAACCCACCCAAGGCTGCCTCCTGGACCCAGCAGGCGGAGAAGGGACCTCCGGTGAGTGTACCTTTTAAAATACTATACATGGTTTAAAAGCAAGCATGTGAAAGGATTACTTTGCCCTGGCATTCGCGGCTCTCCTGGATATACTCCCAAAGCCTTTGCAAAAGGTTTCTGGGGAGGGCAGACTTATTGCGTCCTTCATGGTAGGACACTATACCACTCCAGGCCAGTAACACATACTCGGGAATCATTGTACAACAAAGCATTGCAGTGTATGTTTGCTGGCGTTCAAGCAACATCCGTTCGTGTGTTATCCTCAGGAGAGTGAGATATAATCCATGGTCACCTGGTTGAAATAGGGTGCTTTTCTTCAGGGGACACTCAGAGGAGCCCATTCCTGCTGGGCTGTTTGCCTGCGGCTGAACAGAAATGTTCCCCGCTGTTAGCCACAGGGAGGGGGGAGGGTTGAGGGGGTAGCCACGCGGTGGGGGGAGGCAAAATGCGACCTTGTAACGAAAGCACATGTGCTATGTATGTAATGTTAACAGCAAGGTTTACCCTGAAAGAGTGTAGCCAGTGTTTTATAAAATGTGTCTTTTTAAATACCGCTGTCCCTTTTCTTTTCTCCACCAGCTGCATGTGTTTCAATGATCACAGGATCTTCTCCTTCCCAGAGGCTAGTGAAGATTAGAAAGAAAAAAAAACGCACTCGAGATGAAATGTTCTCTGAGCTCATGCTGTCCTCCCACACTGACAGAGCACAGATGAATGCGTGGAGGCAAATAATGTCAGACTGCAGGAAAGCACAAAATGACCAGGAGGAGAGGTGGCGGGCTGAAGAGAGTAAGTGGCGGGCTGAAGAGAGTAAGTGGCGGGCTGAAGAGAGGGCTGAAGCTCGAATGTGGCGACAGCGTGATGAGAGGAGGCAGGATTCAATGCTGAGGCTGCTGGAGGACCAAACCAGTATGCTCCAGTGTATGGTTGAGCTGCAGCAAAGGCAGCTGGAGCACAGACTGCCACTACAGCCCCTGTGTAACCAACCGCCCTCCTCCCCAAGTTCCATAGCCTCTACACCCAGACGCCCAAGAACGCGGTGGGGTGGCCACCGGCCAAGCAACCACTCCACCACAGAGGATTGCCCCAAAAAAAGAAGGCTGTCATTCAATAAATTTTAAAGTTGTAAACTTTTAAAGTGCTGTGTGGCATTTTCCTTCCCTCCTCCACCACCCCTCCTGGGCTACCTTGGTAGTCATCCCCCTATTTGTGTGATGAATGAATAAAGAATGCATGAATGTGAAGCAACAATGACTTTATTGCCTCTGCTTACAAGGAAGTAGAGTGAACCAAGGGGCGGGGGGTTTCATCAAGGAGAAACAAACAGAACTTTCACACCATAGCCTGGCCAGTCATGAAACTGGTTTTCAAAGCTTCTCTGATGCGTACCGCACCCTCCTGTGCTCTTCTAACCGCCCTGGTGTCTGGCTGCGCATAACCAGCAGCCAGGCGATTTGCCTCAACCTCCCACCCCGCCATAAACGTCTCCCCCTTACTCTCACAGATATTGTGGAGCACACAGCAAGCAGTAATAACAGTGGGAATATTGGTTTCGCTGAGGTCTAACCGAGTCAGTAAACTGCGCCAGCGCGCCTTTAAACGTCCAAATGCACATTCTACCACCATTCTGCACTTGCTCAGCCTGTAGTTGAACAGCTCCTGACTGCTGTCTAGGCTGCCTGTGTACGGCTTCATGAGCCATGGCATTAAGGGGTAGGCTGGGTCCCCAAGGATACATATAGGCATTTCAACATCACCAACAGTTATTTTCTGGTCTGGGAATAAAGTCCCTTCTTGAAGCTTTTGAAACAGACCAGAGTTCCTGAAGATGCGAGCGTCATGTACCTTTCCCGGCCATCCCACGTTGATGTTGGTGAAACGTCCCTTGTGATCCACCAGAGCTTGCAGCACTATTGAAAAGTACCCCTTGCGGTTTATGTACTCGCCGGCTTGGTGCTCCGGTGCCAAGATAGGGATATGGGTTCCGTCTATGGCCCCACCACAGTTAGGGAATCCCATTGCAGCAAAGCCATCCACTATGACCTGCACATTTCCCAAGGTCACTACCCTTGATATCAGCAGATCTTTGATTGCGTGGGCTACTTGCATCATAGCAGCCCCCACAGTAGATTTGCCCACTCCAAATTGATTCCCAACTGACCGGTAGCTGTCTGGCGTTGCAAGCTTCCACAGGGCTATCGCCACTCGCTTCTCAACTGTGAGGGCTGCTCTCATCTTGGTATTCATGCGCTTCAGGGCAGGGGAAAGCAAGTCACAAAGTTCCATGAAAGTGCCCTTATGCATGCGAAAGTTTCGCAGCCACTGGGAATCGTCCCAGACCTGCAACACTATGCGGTCCCACCAGTCTGTGCTTGTTTCCCGAGCCCAGAATCGGCGTTCCACAGCATGAACCTGCCCCATTAGCACCATTATGCATGCATTGGCAGGGCCCATGCTTTCAGAGAAATCTGTGTCCATGTCCTGATCACTCACGTGACCGCGCTGACGTCGCCTCCTCGCCCGGTAGCGCTTTGCCAGGTTCTGGTGCTGCATATACTGCTGGATAATGCGTGTGGTGTTTAATGTGCTCCTAATTGCCAAAGTGAGCTGAGCAGACTCCATGCTTGCCTTGGTATGGCGTCCGCACAGAAAAAAGGCGCGGAATGATTGTCTGCCGTTGCTCTGACGGAGGGAGGGGCGACTGACGACACGGCTTACAGGGTTGGCTTCAGGAGGCTAAAATCCACAAAGGGGGTGGCTTTACATCAAGGAGTAGTTCAGGCAGGACTTCACGGAGGGTTCCAATAAGAAATGGTGCACCTAAGTTATTGTTCTTATTGGAACAAGGAGGTTAGCCTGGCCTCTGATTGATACATGGCTAGATCTACCTCGCAGCACCTTCTCTGTGAGTGACTGCAGTGTGACCTAGAGGAATGAGTCCCCTAGACAGGGGAGGAGGCAAATGAGTACAAAACAAATCTGGTCTATTTCTTGTTTTGATCCACTCCATCTATCTTTTACATCTTTGGCTGGCAGCAGACGGTGCAGAAGGACATATTGCCTGCCTGCTCACCATAAGACGGTTCAATAGGACTGACTGCCGGACTAAAGAGAATGACCTGGTCAAGTCACTAAAAATTTAGTCCCTGCGCCCATGTCTGCCCAGGCGCTCCTGATCGACCTCACACAGGCGACCAGGAGTACCTCGGACATGACGAGGACGGCTACCAGTCGTATTGTACCGTCTGCTGCCACAAGGCAATGGGTTGCTGCTACTGTGTAGCAATGCCGTGCCGCGTCTGCCAGCACCCAGGAGACATACGGTGACGGTTACCTGAGCGGGCTCCATGCTTGCGGTGGTATGGCGTCCGCACAGGTAACTCAGGAAAAAAGGCGCGAAACAATTGTCTGCCCTTGCTTTCACGGAGGGAGGGAGGGAAGGGGGGGACTGACGATATGTACCCAGAACCACCCGCGACAATGTTTCAGCCCCATCAGGCATTGGGATCTCAACCCAGAATTCCAATGGGCAGCGGAGACTGCAGGAACTGTGGGATAGCTACCCACAGTGCAACGCTCCGGAAGTCGACTCTAGCCTCGGTACTGTGGAAGCACTCCGCCGAGTTAATGCACTTAATGCACTTCTGTGGGGACACACACACTCGAATATATAAAACCGATTTCTAAAAAACCGACTTCTATAAATTCGACCTTATTCCGTAGTGTAGACATACCCTTAGTTTTTGAGGCCTAGAAGGGACTGGAGGAGATCCAGACTAGTAGGGAGCCGGCAGTCCAGTTAAGAAGGCTTGCCCGCTTTCCTCTAGTACTGGGATGAGAGAAGAGCTGCTCAGTGCTACCCCAGAGCCCTAGGGCCTTTGCTTAAGCACTGTGACTTAGCAGTCCCCTTTTGTGTTTGTTTATAGTTTAAAGGCGCAGACAGCCAAATCTTGTATCTGTTTATTGTTAACTGTTTAAGCCTGACAGTGAACTCATGGTGCAGGCTGATCTGCTCCAGCCTGGGTGCCACAAGGGGCAGGAAGGCTATCCTTTTTCTTTAACAAAACCAAAAAAAAAAAAAAAAAAAGCCCAACCAAAAACCTTAGCCTCCTCATTTCATAAAAACACAATTTTAAGTATAACAGGAAAGAAGGAATTTTGCCACCACCACTTTTCCCCTCCAATAAACGGACCTCTTCAGGGTTATAGCAGCTGACTAGGGTTGGCAACTGTCTAATCGCACAAACCCAAACACCCTTGCCCCGTCCCTTCCTTGTGGCCATGCCTCTGCCATGCCCATGCCATGTCCCTTCTCCGAGGCCCCGATCCCTGCTCACTCCATTCCCCCTCCCTCCATTGCTCATTCTCCCCCACCCTCACTCACTTTCACTGGGCTGGGGCAGGGGGTTGGGGTGCAGGAGGGGGTGCAGGCTCTGGGCTGGGGGATGGGGCCAAGGGGTTTGAAGTGTGGGAGGGGGCTCTGGGCTGAGCCTGGGGCAGGGGGTTGGAATGCAGGAGGGGGTGAGGGGTGTGGGCTCTAGGAGGGAGTTTAGGTGCAGGAGGGGGCTCAGGGCTGGGTTGGGGGGTTGGGGTGCGGGCTTCAGCTGGGCGGCGCTTATCTCAGGAGGCTCCCGGAAGCGACTGACATGTCTGACTCCTAGGCTCCTAGAGGTGGCCAAGTGGCTCTGTGCACTGCCACTGCCTGCAGGCATCACCCCCATAGCTCCCATTGGCCATGGTTCCTGGCCAATGGGAGCTGTGGAACTGGGGCTGAGGGCAGGCAGTGCGCAGAGACCACCTGACCGACCCTGTGCCTAGGAGCTGGAGGGATCTGCCGGTCACTTCCAGGAGCCACGCGGAGCCTAGGCAGGTAGGGAGCCTGCCTTAGCCCCGCTGTGCCACCGATGGGACTTTTAGTGGTCTATTAAAATCTCCCAGATTGCTGATTCCAGGAGACTCCCGGCCAATCTGGGAGGGTTGGCAACTCTACAGCTGATTGAAGTTATAACTGGAACAAAAGGAAGTGTCTGTCTGTGCAAAGGCAAAACCCTAGCTGGAGAAAAGCAGACAGATGCAGTCTGTAGCTATTCAGCAATTGGAATCCTGCTTGGTACTTTATAAAGCAAACACTTGCGCTTATCAGAATGATTGATTATTGGTTAAGGTGTGAGTATGGGTGTTTCTTTTTTCTGGAGGGACGATGGGAGGGAAGAAGATTGTTAATAAATGGCTTTGGGCCTATTTGAAAAGCCATCTCTCTGCTTTGGTGCCACAAATGTGGTGAGCAAATGCACGTGAGCTGAAATCCCTTTGATTTAAGAGGGAAGGAACTGTTGCCAGGAAATTTTTCCACAACAGCCCCACGATTTTAGAATATACTCTCCCACCCTAGTCTGCAACAGCCAAATCTCTCGACCTCCAGGGCAAACCACTAAGTCTCATAACTTCTCCCAGGCTTTTGGAAGATGAGTTGAGGTTTGGGATGAGAGTATTGTGGCCTCCTGTAACCAATCTCCCCAATATTTTTGGGTTGTATGTGGAGAGGAGACAGTTTTTTGGCAAAGGTGTGTTTTGTTCCTGATTTTGGAAGATCCTAAAAAACCTCGTTGCATCCAGAGAACATTTTCCTCAACCTTGAGTTTGAGCAGGATTCACATTTTGGCTCCTGGGTATCTCATCTTGGGTTATGGCTTGGGAGGATAAATTTTATACTTCCTTAGCCTTAGCCTATGAATTTTCAGTCCAAAAAAGCTTTACCGTCTTTAGGTTTAACTTATTTTTTTGGAGCACATTAGTAAGGTAAATCAATTTCTGCTTGTTCTCAGATATTGCTCTATCCTATTATCCTATAAAAACCCATTTTGTTTTAGATTAGTTTATCACCCTTTTCTTTAATTATTTTCAGATCTGGGTAAAAGGAGTAAGCCTTTGAGTAACAAGACAGACTATTTCTTATACTTGCATTTCCTCCAGCAGTGATGTCATAATTTGGGAGGTTATTTAACTTTTCTCTGATTTAAATCTTTGACACCTTTGTTTGTTTTCTTTATGACAGGGAGATCCAGTACATTATGCTTTCTTAGCTACCCAAGTTTCTCCAATAATAGCTGTAGGTCTTCAGGATTGTCACCCATAAAGTTCAAACGGAGAAAATTATGTAGATGCCTAAGGTTCCTTTCTGTCAATGCAGCTAGCATATGAAAAATAATCACATTCCCTGAAATCCCCTTGAACAAATTTTCCCAGCATCTTTTACACAGCATACTTTAAACATACAGCCACATTATCGGTGCCAGAATGGTAAGAGTTCATTTGTGGGTGTTTGGGGCCAGATTCTCAGCTAATATAAGTTGACTTATTTTTCACTGACTTAAATTGTTCCTATGCATTCATACCATTTTTATTTAATGGAATTACAGAAGTGGCCTGGCTCCTAATCTGTTAATTCAGAGGACATTTCTATCTGAGCAAAAAATTTTACTTTGTATTAGGGATGGAAATATTTCTGGAATGCATCACCTTTGAATATTTAATCATTTTAATAATGAATACCAAATGCACCAATTTCCTTTCTCTTCCTTTTTTTGGAGAATAATTATTTTTGCAGTTAGTTAAGCTTGGGAAGCACTCACCTTTCTTTATATTTTGAAAGATTGATGATACAAAGAATCAAAAGAAGAGGAAAAGATTACAAGGAATGGTTCTGTTTAGAGTAAGGTTAATGAGGTCAATTGTGCCTGCTATAGACATGTTTTAAAAGCCCTAGCTCAGGTCTAATCAAAGTTTAAAGACTACCAAGGAAGATAAGCACTTCTAACCAAGTGTCCATTGATTTTTACCTGAGTAATACAACTGTCAAAGAGGGTTAAAACCACCATGCACTTAGAAGTACAATGCTGGAAACAGTTGGCAAGAGCTAAAAGTGTAAGTGTAGAAAGGGTCACAGGATATGTTCAGTAGTGCAGTTTTTTTGACATGCTGTGAACTTCTCCATTTACATATTCCTAAGCAGGAGCTGGGCACATTCCAGTTCTTATGCTTCTGGGGCACAGAATTATAGAACCTTAATACCAGCAGTGGTACCAGAAATCCTATAGGTCACAGAGACTCGAGTGGTGTGAACAAGGTTCCATGTACCTCCTCCTAGAGCTGGACTGGCATGGAGAGCACATACTGCACCATGTAGAAGCATGAATGAGAAAGCACTACTGAGTGCACATCCCTAGTGCTATGGAAGCTGCCCTATCTCCAGTTCAATGTGAGCTGTGGCTAAAACACACAATCTAGCCAGAAATGAGTGCAGGTCTGTTGGCAGTGTGGCCAGCTCCTTACCTTTCCTATGGCAGAGTGGAGTAAGGTGTTCTGCCTTTGCAAATGGTTAACAATAGTGTTTTAATTCTGGTGACTCTTTGATTTGCTTCTCTGTGCTAAACTATAGTATCTACATTTTGAGGACGGGGAAGAGACCTGTATAGTCTATACCTCTCCTTTTACCAGCAGGAGAGTGGGTTTGTGTGTGGGGGGGTGGGGGTGGGGGTGGGGTGAGAAAACCTGGATTTGTGCTGGAAATGGCCCAACTTGATTATCATACACATTGTAAGGAGAGTGGTCACTTTAGATAAAGCTATTACCAGCAGGAGAGTGGGGTGGGGGGAGGTATTTTTTCATGCTTTGTGTGTATAAAAAGATCTTCTACACTTTCCACAGTATGCATCCGATGAAGTGAGCTGTAGCTCACGAAAGCTTATGCTCAAATAAATTGGTTAGTCTCTAAGGTGCCACAAGTACTCCTTTTCTTTTTACCTCTCCTTTGTAATTGTTGATAATCTTATCAGATAAATGGGAAACTCTCCAACCCAGAAACTGCTCTTTTGCCATTTTCTGTTTGGTGTTACATCTACAACTTGGCATGCTCAGAGAAAATTCTCAAGAATTGATCCATGATCAGTATGTTAGAGAATTCTTCCAAGCTTTTATTTTCAGACTATTAAATAAATTAATTAATTAAATGGAAATTCAATCTTGCATATTCAATCTTTTCCTTAAGGGCATCCACTTGAGAAAACGTGAATTCATGGAAACCCTGCTGTTAGATCTCTTCATTTACATTAAAGTAAATGTACATCCTATACTCTCAAAACTTTTTATTTCACTCTATATTATTATGAACCTTTTGAATTTTGCCAGGCTACCAGAGAGATTACTCATTAGGCCTGAGGCCAGAAAAATACTCTTGATAATCTGTCTAAAGTACATGCCTCTATGTGATCCACAACTGACACTATAGTTAACGTGTGGTCTTTCTAGGTGGAAGACTCCTCTATTAGAGGAATGAGAGAGGTCTAACAGACCAAACATTTGTTGGAACATCTACTGTTACTCACAGGATCTCACTTCTCCCTTTGCCTGTCGAATCCTCAGTCACATGACTCATCTGTTCATGTCTTAAGCCTTGTCTACGCTACAGAGTTTTGTCAACACAAGTTACACTGACAATAAAAAAACGGTATAATTATATCACTTGTGCATGTTCACACAATGCTCCTTCTGTTGGCAGAGTGCATCCACAGCTGGTGTTCTAGCGTTGACAGAGAGAGCAGTGCACTGTGGGTAACTATCCCACTGTGCTACTTGCCACCTTCTGCCACTTGAAGTTGTGGGAAGGCGGAATGGATCGCAGTGCATCATGAGTGGGGGCTCAATGTCCCATGATGCAGTTTTCTCCCGTCCCATCATTCCATGGGCTTCTGACTGCACTTCATGACATGGTTCAACGGCCCCTATTTACTGTGTGCCTGCCATCTCTGTCTAAAAGGATAGCTCCTGAACTGCTCTCCACTCTTGTGGTCACTGTTATGACCGTACTGCGGCTGGGCATGCAGTATATCATGAACTCCCAAACTGGACAGGAATCAGAGGTGCCTGAGCATGGAAAGAAACAACACCATATCACTTTCGGCATTCATGGAGCAGCTGCACATGGTGGATCATTGCTTTTGGGCTCAGAAAACAAGCCCGGAGTGGATGGATCGCATTGTTGTGCAGATCTGGGATGACAAGCAGTGGCTGCAGAACTTTTGGATGCAGAGAACCATCTCCCTGGAACTGAGTGCAGAGCTTGCCCCAGCACTGCAGCCCAAGGACACCAAAATGAGAGCTGCCCTCTCTGTGGAGAAGTGTGTGGTGATTGCTGTGTGGAAGCTGGCGACTCCAGTCTGCTACTGGTCAGTTGTGAATCAGTTTGGAGTTGAGAAGTCCACCATTGCGGCTGCCTTAACGCAAATGTGCAGGTCAGGGAGTGGAGTCGGCGCCTATGGTGCAGGGCAGCAGAGTTCAAACTGCTGATCACAGTGGTCAGGATGGGCATTGTGGGACACCTCCTGGAGGCCATTTACAGTGACATAACCAAGCACAGTGTCTACACTGAAACTTTGTCAATATAACTTTGCCGCAAAAAGCTCTATGCTTTTTGTTGAGGTGGTTTTATTTTGTCAGCAAAGCAGGAGAGCTCTGGTGGCGGAATGAATATTGTAGCATGTACACCTTCACTATTTTGTCAACGAAAGCTGACTTTTGTCGACAATACTCTATAGCGTAGACAAGGCCTTATAGAAACATCATAGACTTAATTTTTGCCCATTGCACATTCTCTCTCCTACTGTAACTCCTAAAGACTGTCCCCTTTAAATAAAGCCAGCGCACCATCAGAATTCCAATAGTCTTTCTCCCTTCTATCCAGGCTGAAGTTGCTATGGGTGGTTGACAGAACATGCCAGTACTGCTGCTTGGGTCTTCTCCAGTGGCATAGCCAGGTGGAAAAACCAGGGGGAGCAGAGATAAAAAAAGGTGACACCCCCTGGTACTCACCCGGCGGCGCTCCGGGTCTTCAGCAGCACTTCAGCGTCGGCTCCTTCACTCGTTCCGGTCTTTGGCACTGAAGGACACCCCACCCACCCTCCACCACCGCAATGCCACCGGGTGAGTAAAAGTTTGAAATGCGCCAAGTAATTAAAAAGGCACCACTTCTGCTCGGTGGGGGAGTGGCCGCTGCCCCCCTCCCCCCCGCCCCCCCCCAGCTACGCTACTGGTCTTCTCTTGCTTCCTCAGAAGTCAGCCGAAGCAGCTTCTTTATGCACTGAATTCTTCTGAGCTTTTTTCACAAGAACTGTGGAGCATCACAAATGTTAGACTGTCAATGCATCCCATTACAGCAACCATACATTGGGAGATCTAGCCTGCTAGTGACTGGTCCATGTATTGTTTGATTAATTATTCTTATATTTGTGTAACAGCAGAAAACATTCTTTTTATAAAACAGACCAAATCAATGGGTCAGGCTGCCTCCATAAAGTGTATGGAATGTTCTGGTACCTGTAGCTAGCAGCAACCACAGCCATTTCTGGAAATAATATCACTTGGTCTCAAGCCAAAGGAATACACCACAAACATTTGGGCCTTAATATAGTTTTTTATTATATCATTTTGAAAAATTCAGCTAATACCGTCCTCAAAAGAGACACCAGCTTCCTCAAAGGAAGGTCAATACCAGAATTAGCAAACAATAGTTAAGAAAATGGTGCTGCAAAACTCCAATAGAAGAAATGCGTGTGAGGCCAAATTCTGCCTCCACTATCGTTAGTGGGATTGTACCATGTGATAGGATGCCCAGAGGGCCAGGTCTGATTGTTAGTGCATCTGACCTCCACTCTCTGCCTCTGTTGCAAAGGTGGGTAGTGGTGCCTGGTTCCTGACTCCAGGCCACAGCATTTGTGCTACCCCCTGTATCTGGGCCTTAAGTGGGGAATGTTAGGGGGACCCAGGCCATCCCTCTCTCCACCAGGTTGCAGCTCAGCTACTTCCTACCAATGTGCTCCTTCAGTTTGCGGTGTGGCCCACTGGCCCCTGTAGTCCAAACAGGCAATAGCTTCACAAAAAATTCAAATGAGCAGGGCCCTGCAGGTGGTGGTTGGAGAAGGCACTGCCTGGAGGGGCCTTATCCGCTCTGTGGTTCTCTCTCAGTCCCCACCTTCTGTCTGGTTTCCTGGAAAAGGATTCTTCTCTCCTGCAGCCTGTCCCACAGCCTGTGCCTGGGTTTCTGAGCTGCTGTCAGCAGGCTCCTCCAGCTGGTAGGATTGCCAACCCTTCAGGATTGTCCTGAAATCTCCAGGAATTAGAGATTAATCTTTAATTAAAGATTATGTCCTGTGAGGAAACCTCCAAGAATACATCCAACCAAAATTGGCAACTCTACCAGCTGGGGTGTGCTTGGCAGGCTCGGAGGGGTGGGGCTACTTGGGCCCAGTGTGTGGTTTGTATACCCCATCACAGATGGCTGTAAATGATGTGCAATTATTTCTGACATCTAAACGCCAGATTCTGCCACTCTCGCAGAGTAAGGTACTCCTAAATATGGGTGGCAGAATATGACCTTTAGATGGGATTACACAGGAGTCATTTAGGACAGATTGGCTAATAAGTCTTTAGTATTTAGTCTGAGTATTTGAAGTTTGAATTTGAGAGCAAGCTTTGATTTGACACAACCCTTTTGTGTCCTTATTCTGTAAACATTTGAATGCTTGAGATTTCCTAGTACAAACGCTTAGCAAAAAGCACTTTTTATGCTCTCATATTTTCCAGAAATAGTTTTTGCATTATATGGTCATCATATTAGAAATCTGCAGTTCACACTTTGCTCTTACTTATATACATGATCCCATCAAGTACTGTAAGGGAGATCACTCTCCGAAGACACCACTCAGTGGTCAGGCAGGGCATGCAAAGTTCTCTTCTTCCCTGGCGCCCCCTGTTGGCAGCCACTCTGGTCCTGCAGCGCTCTGCCCCTTCCATGGCTCATCCTGCCAGCTGGATCACATGTTTTATGTCCATCCTTTTCAGGGTGTATAAAGGGTCCAGCACTGGGGCAGCACTCTGGTCTTCCTCTGGGTTGAGGTCTCAGGATCTTGACCCTTTTGTTCTCAGGACCGTCCCTCCTCTAGACTCCCCATATAAGCAGTACACTTCTGCCTCCAGCACCCACTAGAGATCGGTAGGGAAACCCAGGCCCACCCTCTCCACCAGATTCTGATCCAGGGCCCAGTGTAAACAACTAAGCCCTGCACCTTAAAGCTCTACACTGCTCCCTCCTCCATGGACCTCTGAACATGGGCGTGTATCTGGCATGGTTCAGCCCCATCCCCGCCGCCTGTCCATTTTGAGGCATGAGGGAGAACCTGGCACATGCCTAGCTGGAATGCACCAGGTTACAGCCCCTATTCTGGCTCCTCCAGAGCATCCTGTTGAGGTTCTGGCTGCACTTTCCCCCATACCTTTTTGTATATGCACACCCAATCCGTGGCCCCACGAAATCGCGAGACATCCTCGTCAAGCTCTTCCTGGCACTGGCCAATGTAGCCATCTACAACACCAGGAGGAGGATGCTGGATGAGGAGGTGCTCTGCAACCATGGGGCTTATTTCTGTTCCTCCCTTGTCTCATGTATCCGGGCAGAGTTCCTTTTGGGTGGTGTCTGCTGGCTCCCTAAACAGCTTTGATGAGCAGTGGGCGCTGGCCAGGGTTCTCTGCTCAGTGTCCCTCTTTTTGATCCCTAGTTTTGAACTTATGACCCCACTCCTGACCCTATTATTCCTTAGTTGTCCCCAGTCATCAGTTGAGTCCCGGGCCCAGTGGGTCTTTCCACAAGGCTCGGGGGAGGGACCTTTAGATGTGGGTGGGTTTGTGCCCACCCGCCTCCTGGAATTTCAATAAGGCCTCTCTGGATCATTTCCTACCACTCTCCTCATTCCCAGTGGGTCAAGTACTTATATTAAATAACTGGAATCAAAGATAAAATCTCAGACCTGAGAATCACAAATTTCTTCCCTCTCGGCTTAGCAACAGCCAAACCTCAGAGAGCAGGCACACAGGGTGTAGATCAGTTCCCCTCCACTGTCTGCTGGCCTATTCTCATTTGACACCTCTCCTCCAAGTCATGCATGCTTTGCAGGGGTGGCAGGGTGGAGGTGCCTGGGCTCAGAGCAGCTGCTTAACTCCTTTGTTATTGGTGGGGATTAAGAGTGGGGGGTCACAGAAACCAAAAGCAATGCCATGTGATATACATAACTCACCAACACAGCACAAATTTGCAAATTGCTAATCTTAATGAACTCTTTGTGCACAATCTCCAGAGCAAGAATTAGTCACAGTAGAAATTGTCAAACAAGAGATATATCTGAGAATTTTGCAGTTTGTTTGCGGACAGTTCACAAAAGAAAAAAGTGAATAGTTATCTAATAAATTATTGATTGTGAATTATTGGCCCAATTCTAGTAAATAACACAGGGACAGAAGAATTACAGTCTTGTGACAGACCAGTGGTCCTGTCTAGTCTATATCTTGTCCATGACGGTGGCTAGCACCTGATGCTTTAAAGGGCGGGTGCACCAATTCCTATTATTAATATTATGTAGTAATCTGCCCAGAGTAGTATTTCTTAACCTCAGGCAGGTTATGATTGGCTTATGTCCTGCATCATGATACCAAAAATCTGAAAAGGTTTTTATTTGCCTCCTCCCCTACTATGACCCTATTCAACAAAAAGGCAGAATAAAAACTAACTTCTAGAATTCACTTTATATATTGGTCTTTTTTTCCTTTTTTTCTTTTTTAAGTGAATCAAGGTATTGACTTGGCAGGCCCAGAGAATGAAGGCCTGTATTTAACCATATGACTGATACAGCATAGGCAGTGGCAAAATAAACCTCCCCCTACTGTAGGGTGACCAGACAGCAAGTGTGAAAAATTGGGACAGGAGGTGGGGGATAATAGGCACCTACATAAGACAAAGCCCCAAATATCGGGACTGTCTCTGTAAAATCTTGACATCTGGTCACCCTACCCTACTGCCATGCTGTATATTTTGAAGTAGTTCTTAAAGGACCAGCTCTGGGAGGGGCGGTTGGTTTGGCTTCCACTTTTTCTTTGGTAGCTCAGCCTGCTATATCCTCTGAGATTCATCACCAAATGTCATGGTAGATTTTTGTGATATAGCTCCTGTTTACTACTAGCTGTATTGAGACCAACAATTAATTTCACATACAGGTTCTCTGCCAAACACATACAGGTTGCCAAGCATTCACAACTTTCAGTCACTACTGTGCAGATTCATTTTTTCCTTGCTATTTGAAAAACTTTTAACAACTTTTTATTATGTATGCATGTGACCTTTTCTCCTGATATAATTCAATTCTCACATTAGTATTTCATGATAATAAGTCTATAAACTCCATGAATTCTCTGAAACAGGACTTGTCACTAGATGTTTTGAACATTCTGAACATGTTTTTCTTAATGATCAGGGATTATCATGTGACTTGAGTACTTTATTTTGTGGGTTTATGGTTGTTTCTATTAAAAAAATGTTTGAGAACTGGTTAGCTATTCAACTGCTAACATGAACTGACACTGTAGACTGATGGACCATTACAAATAACTGTTTACAGAGAAGATTAATCAGACAAATGTGCTCACTAACCTAATCCTGATACTTTCCCATTTTATTGAGTGCCTGACCATTTTCATTTTCACTGCAAAGTTAAGGAATTAGTTGTCTTGCTGTAAAATATATATATATATATATATATAACTTAAAGATATTCTTTACTGTTGAGAACCTATTTTAATGACTGCAAAAAAAAAAAAAAACCCAAAAAACAACACACACACACACAAAAACCCCATGTAAATGAACAGAACATAGCTTGTGCATTTCAGTGATTTCTTTTATGATGAATGACTTTTATGATGAATGACTTTGATGACTTTTCTTATTTTCTCTAGTCCTTCTTTCTATTTTCTGTCTCCTTTGGATTTTTGTGCCTTGTGCTCCTATTCTTCTGTTCTTTGAGTACTTTCAGATTATTTCACTCTTCTTGGGCTGTTTCCTTACTTCTTAAAGATGCCTGATTTTGAACTCTTTCCGTTGGTGTTCTTTCTTGTGTCTCTTGTAGCCTCTTTCCTGTCTCAATGCAACAACCTTAATAAATGAGTAGGTTTTCTTTAATAGATGAAGCACTCATGTCTTTGGAATGTACATAATCTCGCTTTAGAACATTCTGCTCATCCTGAGCTTTGTTTCCCAACTCACTAGGTAAAGGTGTATTTACTTTCAGCTATTCTGTACAGCTAATGTATTCTGCCAGTATTTCATACTGAGTAATACATGAATGGCGGGCCAAGCCATTTTTTTTGTTTTCCTAAAATTAGATAGGAATTCACATAACTTGTGATTCATTAATAAGAATGGGCTAGATTGATACATGTACACGCCTCCATTTACGTGGGTGGAGCAAGCAAGATTGGAGCATCTGGGGTGAGAGCATGGAAGAAGGGCAGAGGTGAGTCTGGTGCATGCTATCCACTTTGGAATCTATGGAAATCCCTCTGTAACTACTGGAGAGGGCATGTTGTGGGAGAGGTAGAGGCACCGATATCTGCAGCATGTTCCCTGGACACCTGGTGGATATCAGCTGAGGGTGAAATCCTGGTGCTTTTGAGGTCACTGGGAGTTTTGCCATTGACTTTAATGGGACCAGGATTTCAGCCCAAGAATTCCTTTCAGAAGTTAATGTTGTTAATGTAGAAGTAATATTAATCCCCCTTCTCCCCCAACCCCCCGCCACCCCCAACAGCTTCTGCAGCCATGATGGATTAAAACTATTCCTGCTAGGCCTTACTGCAAGGGGAGAGGGACAGGATTTGTCTACACCTCCCCCCACGCCCCTTTTAAAGAGCAATCTGTAATTCCTCAGTTCTGTTCCTGCTAAAAGCTCTCCCTAGCCAATATAGTACAATAGAGTTAAAAACTGTGTCCAAATATTCTCACTAAAATGTTCCCATTTATAAGTTTCAAAAATTGGCAGGTATGGAAGTACTGTAAAAAGTCTCAAAGGGATGAAATTTCTGAAAGAGAGTTGGATTTAAGGTGAGAATTCATAAAAATGCCTTTAGTTAGGCATACCTGAAAAACTTACAGCTATCCATGACATACATTTATATTGATTTTTTTTTAATTAGGATTTTTTTTTCATTGTGAAAACCTCTTTGAGCAAAGCATTAATCAGTTGTTTTTGCTTCTAGACAACTACTTGACTGTATTGAATCTATAGAATTCTTCATAATACAATGCACCTTATCACAGAAAACATTTAGATGTTAAACTAGTAATCAGTTTATCAGATGTTAAACTGGTAATCAATTAAATGTCAAATACATATCTGAGATAAGACCCTCCAGACTGGGGTTTGTCACTACGGATATGCCTATCTCAGTGCTCAAAGGTACTTATTTGAGAGAAATGGAGGGCAACTGCTGATGGACAGTTCTGTTCCCTGCTCTGTCACTGGCCTGCTGTGTAACTTTGGTCAAGTCATTTCATTTTACTGTGCCTCAGTTTCCCCCTCGATAAAATGGGAATAATGATATTTGCCCTTCTTTCTAAAGTACTTTGAGATCTAAGGATGAAAAGTGCTAGATAACCCTGTTGCAAAGCTTTTGAGGTGAATAGAAAGGTTCTTGTTGACATCAGTGGAAGATATTGTAAGATATTGGGACAAATTAATGCTTTCTAAAGCAACTGAAGCTAGTGGAGTTACACCAATGATGAGTTAGGCCCCTTATTTGAGAGGCAGGTTAACTGAATTGGCGAAGATTTCCTATATGTTGCAGAGCACATGGGCAAAGGGGAACAGACCACTCACCCAACATGAACAGACATCTATTACAGGCAGAGACAGATTTTTTATGAAGAGGATTTGAAAAGATGGGACAGTTTTGTTTAGAAAGGAGATGAATAAAAGGATATGAGAGGTATACAAAATAATTAGTGTTATAGAAAATGTTAAATCGGGCCCCCCTATCTGCACTTTTGCCTAATACAAAAACAAGTGGAGATTAAATGAAATTGAAAGTGTGATACAGCGTGGCCAGAAGGCAGCAGGAGAGTGATATAGGAGAGATATGTAAGTCCCAGGATGAGGAGAAGCCTTATTCCCTGTAGAGGGAAGAATGGTTTCTATAGATTATTTAAAAGCACCTGAAGCCAATTAGAGCACCTGAAGCCAGTTACCTGATAAAAACCACCTGCTTCAATCAGCCAGGGGAAGGAGTTGGAGCAGAGAGCAGTTTGAAGGAGTTGGAGCAGAGTGGTTTGGAGAAGTTGAAGCAGAGGAGAGTTTGGAGAAGTGCCTTGGCTGGCTAGAAGACCAAGACCCTAGGCAAAGAGACACCCGGCTTGTGCAGAGAGAGAGAGGGCAGGAAGCCCCACAAGCTGAAGAACAGGAGAGGGAAGTAGTCCAGGGGAAGGAAGCACTAGTTCAAGTGGTTTACCACTATCCCTAGGGCCCCTGAGCTTGGACCCAGAGTAGAGGGCGGGCCCGGGGCCCTCCCTCTCCACTACCCTTCTCTGGGTTACTAGTGGGACAGTAGATAAAGAAACTGTGCCTTGACTCCTCCCTCCCGGCCCCCAAGAAGAGGAAGAGCGGGACTCATCATAATCGTACCGGCAATTTGCCACAAAAGGTAAAACACTGCATAATTAACTTATGGTACAGATTGCCACAAACATCACTGAAGCTAAGAGTTTAGAAGGATTCAAACAAAGAGAACATCTTCGTATGGATAATGAGAATATCCACAACTACATTAGATAGGACTTTATGGCACGAGCTGACCGCTAGCTGACAGGTTACGGAAAAAGAACCTGTGTGTAGATTATTCCATAACTGTCCATTAGCGTGTTTCTTGCTCCTTCCTCTAAAGCATCTGGCACGGGTCGAATGGGATACTGAAGTAGATAGACCACAATTCTGAACAGGCACAGCAGTTCCTGTGTACCTGGTTTTAACCAGGGTTTCTGAAACAATGCTGACTACAGTTATCTGCATTTGCGATAAAACTGTGTTCAACACCAGTTCAGTTTCACCCATTGCTGACACCTGTTGTCAGGAACAGGTAATTGTCAGTGTAGATAATGCTAGAGAAACTGAACTCTGCCGGGGAACTTAACTGAAGAGGAGTAAATTCATCCTTGGGATAAGCCCATTGACTTCAGTGAAGTTACACCAGAGATTAATTTGGCCGTAACCTGTTTTGCTGTAGTTCTGTCAGTGGAGCTGCATCTGCTGGGAGCATTGCTGCTGCTTGGCTGTTCTCTCTGTCTTTGTTCAAAGCAATAACAGGAATTAGATGGGGGTCAGAGAAGGGTGACAAAAATGATCAGAGCCACGGGAAAACTCTCCTGTGAAGAGAGATTGGAGAGATTGGGATTGTTTACTTTAGGAAGCAGATTAATAAGAGGGGACATGATAAAAGCACATAAAATAATGAATGGTCTAAAGCCGGGATTCTCAAACTTTATTGCACCACGACTCACTTCTCACAACCAAAATTACTACACGACCCCAGGACAGGGGGTGCAAAGCTGAAGCCCGAGCCCCACCACCCTGGGGGGTGTGTGGGGGGGTGGGGTGGGGTCAAAACTGAAGGCCAAGGGCTTCAGCCCCAGGCAGGGGGGCTTGTAACCTGAACCTGGCCCCCCCAGGGCTGAAGCTGAAGCCTGAGCCCCTTTGCCCAGGGCTGAAATCCCTTGGGCTTCGGCCCTGGGCAGTGAGGCTTGGGCTATGGCTTCAGCCCCAGGCCCCAGCAAGTCTAACACCAGCCCTGGTGACCCCATTAAAATGGAGTTGAGACCCACTTTGGGGTCCTAACCCCACAGTTTGAGAACCCCTGGCCGTGCTTTTCAACCTGTGGTCCTCAGACCCATGGCGGGCCGCAGACTACATCCATGATTTCCGAAGGGGTCCACACCTCCATTCGAAATTGTTTAGGGGTCCACAAATGAAAAAGGGTTGAAAACCAGTGAGCTTGGGAGCTTCCGTTCTCGGTATCTCGGGACAGAAGAACACAGAGACTTTCAATGAAATTAAAAGGTGGCAAATTCAAAACCAGTAAAGCCAGAAATACTTTTTCAAATAATACATAAACAGAGAAGGAACCTCATTGCCACAGGATGTCATTGAGGCGAAAATTTTAGCAAAAAGGGATTGGGTATTTATATGGCTAATGAGGCTATCCAGAGGGGTTGTAATTCTAACTAATTTTGGAAGAACTATTGACTTCATGCTTCAGGATTTAAAACAACTTACAACTATTGGAGATTAGGAGGAGACTAAATGTGGGGTCAGATTACCCCACAGCTGCCTAATGCAAGGTTTCTTGCACCCTCTTCTGGAGCACCAGGTTCTGGCCACTCTCAGTGAGAGCATACTGGACTAGCTGGACCGCAGGACTGATCCAGTCTGGCAATTCCTGTTATATATTTCTATTATAACTTAAAATATATTAGGAAAGAGTATCCTGAGTCTGAATCCACCCTCCATTTCTGTCCTGGCATGGAAGTAACTCACTTTGAAGTCACATCTTTTCTCATCACGCAGAAGCAGGGACAATTTATTCACTTATCAGAGATTTATATAGTTGTGAAGGGGTCTTTCCCATGTTCCCTTTGAATTCCCTCCTCTTCCACAGACATCACAAGGGGCAGACCCATGGCAAAGGAGGTTGAGACTGGGCTTTATGGGAAACCATTAAATACATTCCTGCGTCAGTTAGAGGGGTTGGCTTGGCTAGACAATAACTGAGGTGGTCAGTGTCTCTATTGTGCTCCCAGACCTTGCTAGCTCAGGCCCAGACCTTTAAAGGCATTTAGGCGCCTAACTCCCAATGGGAGTTAGCTACCTAAATACCATTCAAGATCTGGGCCTCAGGGGGTTGGCTTATGTTCTGAGCTCTGCTGCTATTTTTTTTCATTCATTTTAACTTCTCTCCTTTCTTCCTTAGAGATTCTTTGTATTTTCGAAGTTTATTCATGTACAGGGATTTACACAGATAACTCCTGTTAGCAGCCACTAATGGGAACTTTGCACTTAAATCCCTTGTGTGTTGAGGCGATTACATACCCTTTAGTCTTTCAACGCAAACTCTAATTTATAAGCATTCAACGGAGGAGTAAATACAAAACTAGCTAGTGCTCTGCCTGCTTGTGGTTATATATACTTCTTCAGTGAACTAAAAGTATGCAGTGTAGAACCCTAGACACCCAGCTATATTATGCTCATCAATCACTAAAGTAAGTGACTAGGTAGAGAGCCCTTACAAAAGGGAATCTGTTGTTAACATTAAAGATGTAACCTATAGACCTTATAAAAAGGATATTAACAACCTTCTTAAAAAAAAAGAATAGATTGCAGATGTGCAAGCTGCTCCTTGTGTCATTAAAACGCAGTCTGTACTTTCAAGATCAGAAGATTCAGTTGCAAACATTCCCAGGGTATTTTTCAGACAGACTGTGCTCACGTCTGAATCTTGCAGTTTGCAGGTGTGTGAGCTCCCTGTGGACACTGTATACAGTTACTGCATCTTTAAGGCCTGGCACCTTCTGGACACAGAGTGCAAAAAGACTTGTTAGGTGGAGAAGCAATGTGGATGGGATGAGGTAATATCTTTTACTGGACCAACTTCTGCTGGTGAGAGAGACAAGCTTTCAAGCTACACAGAGCTCTTCCTCAGGTCTGGGAAAGGTACTCAGAGCATCCCAGCTAAAGGCAAGGTGGAACAGATAGTTTAGCATAAGTAGTGAGCACATATTGTAGGGGACCATTCAAGGTAGAGTGGCCTGTTAACACCTCTGCAGGTAGGGCTGGCTCTAGGATTTTTGCTGCCCCAAGCAAAACATTTTTTGGCCGCCCCCGCTTTTTATTTGTGCCCCCCCGGCTCCGCCCCAACTCTGCCCCTTCCCAACCCCTTCCCCAAATCCCCAGCACCGCCTCCCCCCCCCCGCATGCCGCATTCCCCCCCCATTGCTTCCTGCAGCTCCCCCCCACACAACCACCTGCACTAGCTCGCCTCCGCTCCGCCTCCTCCCTTGATCACGCCACCGCTCAACTTCTCCCCCCTCCCTCTAAGGCAAGGGAGAGGCAGCGTGTTCAGGGGAGCGGGCGGAGCAGAGGTGAGCGAGGGTGTGGGGGGGGAGCGCAGGAAGTAATGGGGGGGTAGAGGAACCTCTCCCCGCCCCATCTCACCTCCGCTCCACCACCGCCACCTCCCCTGAGCGCACTGCCGCTCGGCTTCTTCTCCCTCCTTCCCTCCCTCCCAGGCTTGCTGCGCAAAACAGCTGTTTTGCGCATGGCAGTCCTGGGAGGGAGAAGCAGAGCGGCGGCAGCACGCTCAGGGGAGCAGGCGGAGCGGAGGCAAGCTGGGGCAGCGGGGCACATCTCTAGGGGCGGCATGGCCGGCGCTGGAACGCCGCCCCTAGAAATGTGGCACCCCAAGCACCTGCTTGTTTTGCTGGTGCCTAGAGTCGGCCCTGGGTGCAGTCATATGCAGTGATGAGCTGCCAAAATCTTAACAACCAGTTCCCTCCTCGCCCCCACCCCTTGGGACTCCTGCCCCATCCGCCCCCCTCCCCTGTCCCCTGACTGCCCCCAGAACCGGGCAGGAGGGTCTCATGGGCCACCGTAGTGGGTGCCCACCCCGCCCCTAAGAGCCAGAGGGACCTGCTGGGGGGCGAGGTGGGGAGTCCTGGCAGTGCTTATCTGGGGCGGCTCCCAGGAAGCATTCGGCAGGTCCCTCTGGCTCCCAGAGGTGGTGTAGCATAGCTGGGGGGCAGCAGGGGGAGCAGCCGCTCCCCGCACCGATCACATCAAAAGTGGCGCCTTAGGCACCGACTCCCTGGCTGGAGCCCCCACGGGGAAAATTTGGTGGGTCCAGAGCACCCACCAGCAGCTCCCCGCCCCGCGCCCGGCCCCAGCTCACCTCACCTCCGCTCCTCCTCCTCCCCTGAACATGCCGCCCCGCTCTGCTTCTCCGTGCCCTCCCCCGGCTTCCCACGAACCAGCTATTAGCGTGGGAAGCTGGGGAGGGCTGAGAAGCAAGCGGCGGCTTCACACTCAGGCTCAGGGAGGTGGAGGTGAGCTGGGGCCGGGAGCCATTCCCCTGCACCCCCCCACCCCCCACGGTTACCTGCTGCGGCACAGGCGGCCCTCCTCGCGCCCCCCGCCCCAGCTCACCTCCGCCTCCCTGGGCCTGAGTGTGAAGCTGCCACTTGGTTCTCAGCCCTCCCAGGCTTCCCGCGCAAACAGCTGATTCGCGGGAAGCTGAGGGGGGTGGGGGCGGAGAAGCAGAGCGGGGCGGCACGTTCAGGGGAGGAGGCGGAGGCGGAGCGGAGGTGAGCTGGGGCCGGGCGCAGGGTGGGGAGCTGCCGGTGGGTGCTCTGAACCCACCAAATTTTCCCCGTGGGGACTCCAGCCCTGGAGCACCCACGGAGGTGGCACCTAAGGTGCCACTTTTGGCCGGTTGTTAAATTTAGAAGCCCTTTTAGAACCGGTTGTCCTCAGAGGGTTCTCAGGACAACCGGTTCTAAAAGGGCTTCTAAATTTAACAACCGGCTCCAGCTCACCACTGGTCATAGGACATAAAGAAGAGGCTGGTGGGTTACAGAATGTAAATTCCGTGTTAGATGAAAGCAGTTGCAACTGGAATTATTTGGAGACTTAAATGGGTCTGGATGCAGCTTGCAAACAGGGACTCTCTCACCATGTTAACTTGATTTTGTTTTTACTCTATTATCTTGTTGCTCTCCTGATCCAATTAGTCATTTTATTTCAAATGAATTGCACAATTGGTTGATTGGATGTTGGGAGACATAACAGCCCTACTGCTTTATTTTAATTGACTAGATACTTTTAATTTATTATAGAAGTAACTATTTGGACTGTGACCCCCTCAAATGTTTGTGCACACACTTCATTTAAAGCAAGGGAGTCGTTCCACTGACTTCATGGTGGTGTTTATAGTATCTTAGTTTATGTATATTCCTGTATTTGTTTGAGAAGCTTAATATGAAATTTAAAGTTGGGGGTGTGTGTTTGGTGTATAGGAGTAGTTAATAGAGTCAAATATTACACAATGTGTTTAACATTTTAAACAAAAATACTGGGTATATAGTTCCTATATACTAAAGTATGACGGCATTTCAGACTAAGGATGCAGAAGCCTATTTGTAACACTATATTATGAAAATGTTAATTCTGTAAATTTAATGTGCAGCAATAAGGGAAAGATCATTTGTAAACAAAATGTAGTTGAATCAAACGCACAAAGTTGTTTCATGCAATAATTTTAATGCAAAGCTTCTAAAATGTACAGTGTGTTTCAAAAAATATAGAGGCAGCTGGAGCAACCATTCTAGCTAAGGATGCATAAGCCTTTCCACGCTAACCTCCTGGTCTCATTTGCTTGTAAAACCATCTTACACGTTTACCCTAATGGGCTGAAATTTTCAGTGTTGGGCCTGTACCTATATGAATATTTTTTTGTTGGAAGTTTAAGCAAAAATGGTCCAAGTGCTTTTGAGTAGAAGGCTAATAGAAAAGATACAAAATTATAACCATCCTCATACCTGCTGGAATTTTCCTAAATTGAAAGGCTTCTGGGCTGATGTTAGAAAATGGATGCAAGAGTCACGTTAGAGATACACATGGCAAATTCCTTTTATGCTGGGGTCACGGCATGCTCTACTCACCACTGGGTGGCACCTCCTCTGGAGATTAGCTCTGCCTAGTTCAGCGCCCCCTTTCTTCTCTTCCCCCATTGCTGCTCTTTCTGCTCATGGAGTCGTAGTATGGCTGCTTTGTGACTTGGCCCTCTGGCCAGGTCACCAGGGCTGGATTAATGCAGGGGCTTTAAGGCTGCAGCCCGGGGCCTCGGGCTAAGGGGGACCCTGCAAAATAAATCCATATACAATTCAGTGGGAAAAGAGCACACACTCTGCAAGGGTTGCAGTGCAGCCGACAAGGGAAAACATTCTAAAATTCTCCCACACTTTTCAACAGGCAGGGCTCATTGTAGCAGATATCTCACTGCTGAGGGTAAGCAGCGAAGCAAGGGTACATCTACTACATGCTTGTGGCTTCCACACCGGTCCCTATGCTGCTCGCCAGTGTGCCGCTTTCGTCCCTGCACAAGTGATTGCAGAATGGCACGGGAAAGTTTCTTACAGTGGGGGAAGGAACAAAACAGTTCTGCCAAGGAATCTTCGGCAGAGGATTACCGAATACCTCCAGGAAACTTTCCTAGAGATCTCTCTGGAGGATTTCCATGAGATCTCGGTGTGCATCAACACCCTGTTCCACTGTACTGATTAGCTACATAGGGAAATGTCCAGCTCACAGAAACACAGCCAGCCTTCTACATTTCTATACCCTGAATCCGCCTCCGCACTACACAAACCACAGCCACTTACCAGGCATCTGTCCCGTTTCTTAATCACTGGAGAGCAACTGCTGAGACTGGCTAGACACCTCTGGAGTAGAGAACAGTTCCTGGCTGCCTGCCCTACCAGGTAACCCTACCGGGAGCGCCACACTATCGTCTAACTCTACCTCTTCATCAGTGACTTCGTCCTCTGGGTTAGGCCCTCTTTCCACTGTCTCCAGGCCCGCTGAAGTATCCACGGGGCTCTTGGCGGTAGAGGTGGGGTCGCCACTGTGGTTATAGCTCCTTATAGAACCGGCAGCTCCTTATAGAACCGGCAGGTCTTAGGTGCAGCACTGGAGCGATGGTTTGCCTCCCTTGCCTTATGGTACGTCTGCCTCAGCTCCTTTATCTTCACTCTGCACTGCTGTGTGTCCCGATCACAGCCCTTTTCGCACCAGCCTCGAGAAATCTGCTCGTAGGTATCAAAATTCCTACGGCTCAAGCGCAGCTGGGACTGCACAGCCTCTTCTCCCCGTATACTTAGCAGATCCAGCAGCTCCGCAGTGGTCCAAACGGGAGAGAGTTTGCTGTGATAACCTGCCATGGTCACCTGGGAAGATGTGATGAGACCTCTCCACCCCGAGCAAACAGGAAATGGAATTTCAAAAATTCCCGGGGCTCAAAGTGGGAGGAGCAGATGGTTGTTTACCTGGCTACAGGGCAATGGAGTTCAAACTGCTGACCAGAGCGGTCACACTGGGCATTGTGGGACACCTCCTGAATCTCAATTAAAGCGATAAAATCGAGCATGGTGTCTACACTAGCAATTTTGTTGACAAAAATTTTGCGCAAAAAGCCTTATGTCTCTCATTGGGGTGGTTTTATTTTGTCGCCAAAACAGGGCCTTTTTGCTGCCAAAAGTCACATCGCAGTGTGTATGCATCCACTGTTTTGTCAACAAAAGCTGCCTTTTGTCGACAAAACTTTGTAGTCTAGACAAGGCCTAAGTCTGTAGTTTCAGAGTAGCAGCCGTGTTAGCCTGTATTCGCAAAAAGAAAAGGAGGACTTGTGGCACCTGAGAGACTAACAAATTTATTTGAGCATAAGCTTTCATGAGCTACAGCTCACTTCATCGGATGCATTCAGTGGAAAATACAGTGGGGAGATTTATATACATAGAGAACATGGGTGTTTCCATACAAACTGTAACCAGAGTGATCACTTAAGGTGAGCTATTACCAGTAGGAGAGCGTGTGTGTGTGTGCGTTACAGTTTGTATGGTAACACCCATTGTTTCATGTTCTCTTTGTATATAAATCTCCCCACTATATTTTCCACTGAATGCATCCGATGAAGTGAGCTGTAGCTCACGAAAGCTTATGCTCAAATAAATTTGTTAGTCTCTAAGGTGCCACAAGTACCCCTTTTCTTTAAGTCTGTAGTGTAGACCTGGCCCAAAATCAGAATCAGGGCTGCTGTTTTCCCATTTTGTTATCCTAGAAGGTGTTAATTGCTACCAGTATGCATATCTTTGATCTATAGGCAATCACAGAAATTGTTAAAGTTGATGAGCACGCTAACTATCCCCCATTCAGGCTAGATGGAAGGAGCAATTAAGCTCCTTTTTCAGAGTAAGCTGAAATAATAGCATCCACTATCCAAGGCACAGGACCACATGGGAAGGCTTAAGCAAGAACTAACTCATAGAAAATAAGAGAGTGGTTGCCCTGGGGACTGATTGCAAATACAGGGAGTGGGTCATGGATTGTTGGAGCTGTGTGTGTCAGAAGGGGAAAGCAACCTGAAAGCCAAAAGAAAGCAGCAGTGAGCGAAGCAATCATGAGTGTGGCCCTGAGAGGAGCAGAGACAGAGCTCCTTGAGGCACAGGACTAGCTGGAGTGTGAGGTTTGGAAATTGTGAGCAAGGAAACTGTCTACTGGTGTTTGTGCCTTCTGTGTTTAGGGAAACAGAACTCTGTGTACATGCTTTGTAAATAAACTGGATTGTATCAAAAAATATAACTGATTCGCATAATCAATTTCTTCTCCTAATGGAAACTACCGACAAGGCCCCGAAGATTGGCTAACTGTTCACAAGTGTCTCTTTGCCTTATGGACTTGGTCTTCCCATATGTATAGGAGTATTCATTACTTGCATAAGTTATCATTTGTAGTACTGCAATGGCCCTGACTCTACAAACATTTGTGCTTAACTTTAAACATGTGAGCAGTTCCATTGGCTACTAGGGTTGCCAACTTTCTAATTGCACAAAACGGAAAACTCCTGCCCTACCTCCTGCCCCACCCCTGCCCCGAGACCCCATCCCTACCCTGCCCTTCTCTGAGGCCCTGCCCCCACTCGCTCCATCCCCCCTCCCTCCATCACTTGCTCTTCCCCACCCTCACTCACTTTCATAGGGCTGGGGCAGGGGGTTGGGGTGTGGGAGGGGGGTGAGGGCTTGGCTGGGGGTGCAGGTTCTGGGGTGAGGCCAGGGATGAGGGGTTTGGGGTGCGAGAGAGGGCTCCTGGCTGCGGCTTGGGTGCCGGGCGGGTATGGGCTCTGGGCTGGGGGTGTGGGCTCTGGGTGGGGCAAGAAATCAGAGGTTCAGGGGTGTGGAAGAGGGCTCTGGGCTGGGGCAGGGAGTTGGGGTGTGAGGAGGGGTGTGGTCTCCGGTAGGGAGTTTGGGAGTGGGAGGGTCTCCAGGCTGGGGCAGGTGGGTGGGATGCGGGAAGGGTTGCACTGTCCTGGCAGCTCCCAGGAAGTGGCTGCCAGGTCCCTGTGGCCCCTAGGCACATGGGCTGCCAGGGAGGCTCCACGCGCCGCCCTTGTGCCTGCAGGTGCCACCCCCCACAGCTCCTAGGGGTCGTGGTTCCCGGCCAATGGGAGCTGCAGAGTCTGCACTTGGGGCAGGGGGCAGTGTGTGGAGCTTCCCTGGCCACCCATGCGCCCCGGCCCCCTGCCGCGCCACTGCCTGGACTTTTAACGGCCTGGTTGGCAGCCACCAGGGTCCCTTTGCGACTGAGCATTCTGATTGAAAGCCGGGCGCCTGGCAACCCTATTAACTACTGTGTTTGTAGGATCAGGGCCTAAATTTGTAAAAGTGTCTAAAGGGCACATTTGACTTTGGATGGTCAAGAGCTGTTGTAAAATGTTCTATATAAGAAAAATGTAGCATGTAAAACATTCCCACTGTGCATTTCTTCATTTAAAATTTAGCTAGCTAGTTTCCTGGCTGACTGATTTACTAATATTTATTTCCGTCACTTTGCATTTGGAATCTGATTGCTAAATGAAAGAGGCACTCCCTCTACAGGACATTGTATGAAGTGAAAAACCTTTTTTTAGGAATAAGCATTCCTGTTTCTTATTGGCAGGAAATCTGTGTCACCCTGGTATTACTGCAGGTAGTAGGAAGCTCAATATATTCTTTTAATACTAGTACAGTTTTTACTGTGACTAACGGAGTTTTAAGTGTAATCCCGTACTTTAAAAAGACACGGTATGGAACAGAAAGATGTTTTGCTTCAAACTACTTTACACTTCCCTCATTTTGTTTGTAATTTTAAAAACTGAAATACAGTAACAAAAATGTCAGATGTATAATGACATATTACGAAATATTTTGCTCCATTTCAAAATTATTTTATTCACATTTTTAGAAAAATAGCAAAATGTATTTTCCATTTTACTTATTTGTAATTGCTGAAAATGTGCTCTCACCTTGGGTAGGTAACTAAGGTCACATCTATACAGCTGCACTGCTGCGGCACATCTGGTGACAATGCTCTGTGCCAGGGGTTCTCAAACTGGGGGTCGTCACCCCTCAGGAGGTTGCAAGGTTATTACATGGGGGGTTGCAAGCTGTCAGCCTCCACCCCAAAACCCTGTTTTGCCTCCAGCATTTATAATAATGTTAAACATTGAAAAAGTGTTTTTAATTTATAAGGGGGTGGAGGGTCGCACTCATAGGTGTGAAAGGGGTCACAATACAAGGGGTTTGAGACCCACTGCTCTGTGCTGATGAGAGAGAGCTCTCCCATCGGCATAACAAAACCACCTCCGTGAGCGGCAGAAGCTGTGTGGCTATGACATAGCGCTGTGCACACAAGCACTTATGTCAGTGTAACTTATGTCGCTCGCGGGGGTGGTTCATTCACACCCCTGAGCAACATCAGTTATGCTGACAGGCTGCAGTGTAGACGGTAGCCTAAGTCTAGTCCAATCTCTCCCATCCAGCACCACAGAGAAATGACACAACTCATAACCCATGATCAACACCCTAGCAAGCCTCATATTTCAGTGCGCAATAGACAGATTAGCCAAGATGAGGCAAAGAAGCACTGAGGATCTGGGAGCCGTGAAGGGCGTCAAAGACGAAAACAGAAGAGTGTTAATGGAAGATGGCAAAATCATTAGAAGATAGCAGCAGTTTTATGAGAACTGCTCAATAAAAAGAATCCGAGGAAACTGTTGAGGGAAGTGTGCGCAAGCAACAACCTCACAATTTATTAGCATGGTGAGTTGTCAGGCAGCACTAAAGATGATGAAACATGGCAGTGGGATTGGGTGGTGTACCAACTGAGGCATTTAAGGCATTACGACATAAGGGAGTCATGGTGATGATGATGAACTTCTTCCACTTACTCTTGAATTGGAAAAATGCCCAACAAATGGAGGAAGAGCACACTGGTCCCTATTTTCAAAAGTAAAGGGGATATTCAAGAATGCAGTAATTACAGACCTCTCAAGTTAATGAGTCACACGATGAATGAAATGGTTGGAAAGAATTATGGAGAAAAGATTTCATGAGGAACTGGAACCCCAAGTAAATGACAATCAATTCAGGTTTATGCCAGAAAGGTCAACCATAAATGCAGTATTTGCAACCTGAATGTTGCAGAAGTACAGGGAGAAACACAAGGAATTGTGTTTGGTGTTTGTTGACTTAAAGGAGGCTTACCACAGAGTTCCTAGAGGATTGATATGATGATGTCTGTGGACATGCAATCTGCTGGAGACGATCATATACATTTACAAGCGTAGCACAACAGTAGTGAGAAGCAACTGCAGCGACAATGAGCCATTCATTATGCAGGTAGGCCTATGTCAAGGATCAGTCTTAAACCCATTGCTATTTGTGATTGTAATGGACACAGGGGAATAGAGGAGAGACTTCATGCAGCATGCTTTTCACTGATGACATTATATTGTGTCATGAAGAACTGGAAAAGGATATAGAACAATGGAGGGCTGCATTAGAAGAAAATGGTTTACAGATCAGTCTACATAATGGATTACATGTAATGCTTCTTTGAGAGGGACAATGAGAAGCCAGTAAATCTAGATGGTATAGAGTTAAAGTCTGTGCAACAATTCAAATACCTCAGTGTCAAACTATAATGGGGATGTGGATGTTAGGAGTGCATGAAGAGCACTTGGTGCAAATGCATGGAGCTGATGGAAATTCTCTGTGTTAAGGATATGCAAGTAAACTGAAGAACAAAGTGTATAAAACCACGATTAGGCCAATCCTGGCATATGGGTCAGAATGCTGGCCAGTGAGCTACAGAGAACAATAACTACATCAGAGTGCCAAAATGAGAATACTCAGGTGGATGCTAGGTAAAACAAGAGTTGATATGCTGTGCAGTAAAATAGTATAAGCCATGATGCACGTAGCTCTTACCATGGAAAAGCTGTGGAAGCATCAACTGAGAAGATTGGATCATGTGAAATGACGAGGCGTGGGATGTGTTGGTCAGAGAGTACAAGAGCTAGTAGTCATGGGACAAAGACCACAAGGAAGACCCAGAAAAAGATGGTTTGAGATGCTGCAGGAGGACATGAAGAAGGTCAGTGTCTGCTTGGAGATGAAGAATAAGAGCTGATGACCCCGACTAATGGGGCAAGGTGAAGGCAAAGAAGATTATATTGCAGTGATCTCTCTGTCTCCAATCAGGTCCATTCTAAATTCTTTGATTCCTTTATCCTCCCTCAGAAAATGAAGGATACCACTAGCAGCTAGAAGCTCCCCATCATTCTGGAGGTCCAGGAAGCAATCCAGAAGACAAGAGCTAGCTAACCTCTTGGAAATGCTGGTTTCCCAGTAGACTTCTCCTAACACCTATCCAAAACACTTGCCTCTCTGTGTGTATATTCATCTGTGTATGTCAATAAAATCCTAAAAGGAAATGTTCTACTTCCCATCCTGCAAACTGCCCATATTTCATTACTGCTAAAACCCAGGTTAACATGCCAGTTACTGCCCACTGTCTATGATAAATACCAACAGCAAAATATTGGCAAAAATATCTGCACAGAAACTGGAGAAAGTTCTCCCAACCATTAAACATACCAATCAGATGGGCTTCATTAAACCACCTGCAACATTTGATAACCTGATCTTAATCTCTCAGGCCTCCATTGTACCTGTCTCTGTAGATACAGAGGCTTTTGACAGTCCCAGTCTACGCTCCCCCTCCATAGCGTTGGATTTGTCCCAAAAACCTCTATATTGCAGAACAGCTTAACCTATGGATACTTACTTGTATTTTGGACTCAAGACAGCAGATGCCCAGACCCCATTCTCATTGGGTAGCTCTCTATTCACTGATCATGAAAAAGGAGATGGTGCTTTTTTCCAGCCTCATACTCAAAAATGGCTGAGCAGATTTTCCTCAGTCTTCCCAACAGAGATAAAAACAAACACACTTCAAGTCTTCAACTGACACCAACTATGGAAAATTCAGCCAAAAGGAGATGAAAACAGTCTTACAATGGAAATTCTTTTTGCACCTATAATAGTCAATCCAGTCACATATTTAGACAATGAATGGTCTCATGAACTGCATAATGTTAATTAGCTTTGTTTGAGTGAGGTTAATATGAGAAAAATCATATTTTTAAGATTATGGGGCTCTAGTCAAAATGTGTGAAGTCAAATTATGGAAAGTTGGAAGTCTATCAGGCTACACTGCATAGATTATGAACTTGTCCAAAAGTCAAAGTTTTATTATTACAGTAACTATTTTGGCTTAAGAAATGTATTAACTTTACATTTCATTTCTTTTGCCGTACCTATAGATTATTATTTTAAGTTATAAGTTATTTTATATTTAGTTATTGCCTTTCACATGTTTCTATGGGAGTAAATGTTTTTGCTTTTTTCTTTGACTTTTAAAAAGTAACCGTCATAGTTAAGAAATTACTATTTTACTCTGAAAGTTGCTTTTTTACAGTGTGCTTGATATACAGTGGTAGCAGATTGAACTAGCTGCTGCTGCTGCTGCTTTGAAGAGAATTACACACAGGCATTTTAAATGGTTTAAAAAAACTTCTTGGAAATGGCTGCCACAAAGTTAATTATGTGTTTAAATAGGAGGAACAGATTTCTGGAAACCGAAGAGTGCTTTTGAAAACCAAAAGTGGTACAGAGATTCAGTCCTCAAGTGTAGGAAATTGTGATGTGGCAAATAAGTAAAGAATTTGGGTGCAAGGGTGGGAAGAAAATATCCATTTTATAAATGCATAAAGAGAACATCACTCTAAGGTACTAATTGTACTGTAATAACAGCACTTGGGCCTATGTCTTGAAGCGTACCCAAGTTATATTGATATTATGGTGTAATAAATGTCCTGCCGTGTGTTACTGCATACTTGAAATATCTAATAGGCTTGTCATTGGTGGTGTTTTAGTTCTTTACATTTGAAGACCATGGGCGAGATCTTCAGTTAGGGCTTGTCTTCACTATGGGGAGATTGACGCCAGGGTAAGTCACCTAAGCTATGATGACTCCAGCTACATTATTCACGTAGCTGGAGTAGCGTAACTTAGGTTGACTTACCCCAGCAGTGAAGACAAGCCCTTAGTGTAATTAGGCATGGCTATTTGTAAGTCAATTTAGCTCCCTTATACCTGCTGAGGATCTGACCCTGTGGTGTATTTAAATGATACAAGATTTATAATCAAAGGTAACATACAAATTTAAGAGACTTCCCAATATATTTTTGTTGGCTGCAGTGACTGTTTCTCTTTTTCATTATTACTGTATATACTTCACTTGGGCTTTGCCTCTTAATGTAGTCGGTCTCCCCAAACTGCTCACTTGAGCACATTCTACCGCAGAAAGAGACATCTGCTTTTGCATTTATTAATAATATGCTGTTGTATAAATGATTAATATAAGACACCACAGGCCTTGAGTTATGATGTGGTAATTCACACTTAGCTCTTAGACATCTCTCAGCCTCCAACCTTTTGATTCACAATGTACTAGGCATAATTTATTATGTACTAGTACATAATATTGTACAGTATTGAATTATACTGTAATTCACACTGTTGTTTCTAATTGCTAAAATTTAGTGTCTGGCATGTACAGAACGGATCATACAGTTGATTAGAATGTGCAGATCAGATCTTGCACCCAAAGGCTACAGTTGAAGTAATTCTTCAGATTGGTTAATTTTGCAATGTTTGAGATGACAACTGAAAGAACAGTGAAGCAGAGTGTAAGGGCTCAATCCTTCAAGGTGCTAAGCACTCCGGACCTGATACAGCAAAGCCCTTAAACATGCGCTTAACTTTGACCATGTTTTAAAGTTAAGCACATGCTCAAGTACTTATTGGATTGGGTCCAGAGTGCTTCAGACCTTGCAGGATCAAACCCAAAGGAAACCTGCACAACACTTTCAAAAGATGAGTCTGGGAGCTTAAATTCATAACTTTGTTAGATGTTAAAAATCCTGGCCATAATAAAGACACTAGATTTATGGCTTATTACAACAATCTGTAGCCCACTAACCCCCATTTTTGTCCTATGACCACAGGGGTGTTGTGGGTCCCTTCACCTTGAATAGTCCCTTAGAATATGTGCTAAGTACTTATACTTTTGCTAAATCACTCATTCCATCTTGTATTTAGCTGTGATGACGCTCTCCCTATCTTTCCCAGACCTGAAGAAGAGTTTTGTATAGCTCAAAAACGTGTATCTCTCACCAAAAGACATTGGTCCAATAAAATATATTACCTCACCCACCTTGTCTCTCAAACCCTAAGACACTGGTAAACACATGCAGGTTTCTTGAGTGTCTGTATTCATGGGGTCTGACTAACAGAGGGTCAGTAGGATAGGACTGTACAGCTTTTGAGGTCAAAGGTGTTATCCTTCTATTTACAACCATGGTGAAGGGTGAGAGAAAAGACCAGAAAAGACCATTCTGTGCAGAAAAGACCAAGCGCTTGCTCCTTCTAAACAGAGGAGATAATTACAGTTATGAACCAGCTGTGGATATTGAAAATATCAATTGAAAATTGAAAAAAAAAAAACCCAACCAGAAAAATACTGCAGATTCCTAAAAAGGTAGGTCAGATTGGTTGAGAATTAACTGGCCTTAGAACTCCATGTTTAAGAGCTATCACAATTTCCCTGAATGATCTAGTAAATTTCTTGTTTAAGGTTTTTTTTTACTCTTTGTCAATCAAATTATTGATTGTCACATTTGATTGTTGTGAAAAGAAACCTTTACATCTCAGTTTGCCAGCTTGTCTACACAGCCAACGTTAAAGTAGTCGCGGCTCCAGCGCTGGGAGAGGGCTCTCCCGGTGCTGTAATAAAACCACCTCTGCAAGGGGAACAGCGCTTCCAGTGCTGTAGCACTATCTACACTCCCACTTTATAGTGCTGAAACTTGCATTGCTCAGGGAGGTGTTTTTTCCACACCCTTGAGCGAAAAAAATGTCAGTGCTGTAAGTAGTAGTGTAGACAAGGCCTTAGCCTGACACATAGCTGCATGCATTCTGTCCATGCCACACTGAGGCTCTGAATCCTGCAGTGAACTGCTCTCTGGATGTGAACAGAAGAATCACCTTAAATTATTATGCATTCTCTGAACCAGAACTACAGAACATTTCTTTTTACAAATAACAATAAAACAGGGCAGAGGATCAGATGGTGAGATGCAAATCACATGGCCAAGTTCCACTTAATCAGCATGACAATCACACTTATTTGTATAACATTGTCCTGAACAGAGGTTGTTCTCACACTGATCCTTGATAAAGAGAATAAACAGCTGATGAGAAGAACAGCCAGAGGAGATATTTCTAGTCTGCTATTGTTCTTTTACTTAGCCAGTCTCTTTGCGGCCTAAGGGTATAAATAGAGAGACTGTACAGGGGATTAACATACTTTCTTTTCAGCACTACTGATATGCCACAGTGATGACTCTATTGGCATTGTTTCATTTGAAAGGTTTATTTCACTCAGACTTTCAGAAATCCATCACAAAAGCAAAAACTCAAGAGTTCTGGGGCCCATTTTCTTCTTCCTTCCCCATGGGAATGAACTGGGCAAAGATTACCTGCTTGGTCACGGAAAGATCATTAAGGATCTAGCCACCCTGTGGGCATTGTGGCACTAGGTTTAGCCCTTAAGTCCTGTAAGTGCTCCTTAAAACAAACCAACAAAAGTTCTACCTCGCATTTCCTGCTTAGCTCTGCCGATGGACCAGGAAACCACAGTCAAGATGCGTATGAATATTATGTGCCCTTACAAGCTCCTGATGGATATGAATATGGCAGAGCCACTTTCCAACATGCTGTGGGTGATAGGATCAATTTAAGCTTCACTATAAATTGCCTAGTAAAAAAGATAGATGCATTTGCCCTTCCAATTAACCATGGAGCGCTGGGGGTGGAATAGAACAAATACAGCACTCTTTCCCACATATTTCATCCTTGAAGGGAGATCTTGATTTGAAACCCAAACAATTAAACAATGGTGGATGACAGAGCTTAGGGAATTCCTGATCTTAAAGAAACTACTTTTCAGCTCAGTTTCTCAGAATAGCCCATGCCAGGGCAAGACGGACAATTGACCTTATGGGCCCCCAACGCTCTCAGCTTTTTATCGGAATGAAGTCTCATATTCCCTAGAAAAGATGAGAATCCTTCCCATCAACAGAATCTGGCGTTATCTATCCACGAGGTAACAAGATGCAAGTGCTCTATTACTACTTTATCGCAATATCTGTGTGCTGATTGTCCCATTCAGGCTGCCATTGAGTTCCTGATCTGCAAAGACACACTCACGCATGCTTAATTTATGTAGATGGAACTACTTACTGCTTAAAGTTAAAGAGTTGTTTTGGTGAATGAGTGCCTATGGTATTTATGGCACAGTGTTGAAACCAAACATGATTTGTTTGAACTCCGCTCTGCAAACTGCAGTCACTGAGTTTTGCAGAACTCTTTGCTGCTTTTATATTCACTGAAATATCATAGGCACTTTTGGAAGAACAGTGGGAAAAATTGCAAATGGTTTCACTAGAAAAAGACAGTGACTTTCAGCGTGACTGGCATGTATAAAACTTGTGGACTCCTGTGTTGGGAAAATTATGTGTGGATAGCAAGTATAGCACTGATGTACTCCAGTCTGCTAAATTTAGAAATATTGACTAGATTTAGTGATTCTCTAATCACATTCCACCTTTGACAGTTTGCAAACTGTGACCAAATTTAAGTTTTAACTCTAACCTTAGATGTATAATTGAGGATAAATTATTAGACAACCTGGATTTAAAGGAGTCTTCTGAACAGGTTGCTTGACATTCTTGGAAAATAAATTAATTCTTTGAGCCTCAGGACGGAAAATTTCTAACCCTGCCAATATCACAGGATCAAAGTAGTTTATTTACAGGGCACTCTGACCTTTCCTGTTGTAATACAGCTTAAGGTCAGGTAACAGGAATAAATGAAACCTCTGTGTACAGCAAGACCCTAAATTAGGGAATTCTGTATTCACTGAGCTGTGGGATTCATTTACATGGTTTAATTATAATTAAAAATGGAACAAAGAGGTAGTGTCAGCTTAGGTTGAATTATTATTTGTGTTGCAGTACTAGAAACCCCAGTCATGGATCAGGATCCCATAGTGCAAGGGGCTGTACAAACACAGAACAAAAAGACAGTCCCTGCCCCAAAGAGTCCACAATCTAAGTATAAAATGAGATACCAAAGGTGGATACAGCAGCCAGGAGGAGCACAAGGAACCAATTGAATAAGCCAATAATGTTTTAAGAGTTTGGGTCCAGGTTTGAGGCTGAATCAAAGTTAGGGCTTGAGTTCAGTTTTGGTGGGGCTGAATGGCAGAAATATCACAAGAGCTTCTGGCATTGTGAGACTTCTGCCATCTTGGGTTTTGTGACAACAGCTGGTCTTATGAGATTTTGGCTGCCCCTGAATTGGAAGTGCTAAATCGAGGCCCTTTCTGGTTTTGAATCAGACCTGGACCCAAAACTATGAAGTTCAGAGCTGAATATTCCCAGCTATTTTAGATTGAATTTGAGGTCTGCTTTTGGACATCTTTTCTTATAGAACACGACTAAGTATAATGTAAACTATAGTGTAAACTTTGGCGGATACTTATGAAGCGGTCTCGTGGTCAGGAGAAGAGGGAAGTTGGAGACAACCTGTCGGATTCTTTGCTTTAGCTGGACGATGGAAAGAGGAAAGGGATACCTTTAACTACTTTTAACAGTCCTTGAAAGAGAATGGTAGACAACAACCACAGCTTCTCTGTAGATCAAACGACAGCTGGGACTATCCCACCTAGTTTATTCTAATTATTACCCCTCTCTAAAAATGTGGTTGATTTTTAATCTACTCCAAATTTTTCCTTCCTTGACAAGTTATCTTTGAGCAGATAGGAACATCTGGAAAAGGAAAGCTCTTATCCTGAGCCTGCTACCTGCCAACTTGGAGGAAGGAAGGAACTGTTAGTGGCACATCACTTTTGAAAACTGAAGCCTCGGTGGTTAATGAATCCATCCATCTTCTCCAGTGACCAATCCCGGAGATGTTTTCAAATTGTAGGAGTACCCTCAGCTCTGTCCTTTTTCACTTGCTATTAGCCTGGCCTTTGTTTATTTGTATTACTGTAGCATGTCTGAACCCTAGCTATGGATCATGACTCCATTGTGCTAGGTGTTGTACAAACACAGAACAAAATGACAGTCTCTGACCCAAGGAACTTCTTGACACACTTTACTTGTTAAAATACCTTAATTACAAAGTAAAAGACATTACACAGTGCCCAGCAGACTGTATGTGATAAATGCAGGACTTTTGTCTTAACCTCAGCTTCTGAGCTTTTTCTTCTCAGTGTGTTTTGTTGTGTGTCTGCCTTGTCATTAATGAGAATACATATATTGGTGTTATAAACATATACACAAATAAAATGAACAATACCATCCCCCAGCCCCAAAGCCCCCTTGCTTTTTGGTGAAATGTTCCAATTGTAATAATTGCAGGCAGCCCACTCAGTGTAACTTCTTATCATGTTTGTAAGGTCTGTTTCTGTCTATGCCTTTTGATTGGGAGTATTTTGGGATAAGGATCCAGTTTTTGTTTGACAATGACCTTAGTTGTTCAGTGTCACATTTATGGATCTGAGCTAGAGTCTCATTTGTGATCTGCAGTAGCCCCTTCTTTTCCCCATCCTGCCCCCTGTCAGGAGGAACTTCTGGCCTACAGTGTGGGTATAAAGGTTAAGGCTAGGATTCTGACATGGAGGTCATGGTGTAAATGGTAACCGTGAATTTTAATGATGTCTGTGACCCCTGCAGCAGCTAAAGGCCTGGCTTCTACGCCAGGCATTGTGATCTGGCTCACATGGTCACAGCACCACTCAGGTTTAGTATGTCCCTCCCTCTATATAATCCCAACTATACGTATAAAATGATGGGGTCTAAATTAGCTGTTACCATGCAAGAAAGAGCTCTTGGAGTCGTTGTGGATAGTTCTCTGAAAACATCTGCTCAGTGTGCAGCGGCAGTCAAAAAAGCCACCAGAATGTTGAGACTCATTAAGAAATGGATAGATAATAAGACAGAAAATATCATATTGCCTCTATATAAATCCATAATATGCCCACAGCTTGAATACTGCATGCAGGTGTGGTTGCCCCATCTCAAAAAAGATATATTGCAATTGGAAAAGGTTCAGAAAAGGGCAACAAAAATTATTAGGGGTATGGAACAGCTTCCGTAGGAGGAGCAATTAATAAGATCAAGACATTTCAGCTTGGAAAAGAGATGACTAAGAGGGGATATGATAGAGAGCCATAAAATCATGACGGATGTGGAGAAAGTAAATAAGGAAGTGTTTTTTACTCCTTCTCATAACACAAGAATGAGGGGTCACCAAATGAAATTAATAGGCAGCAGGTTTAAAACACACAAAAGGAAGTATTTTTTCACACAACACACAGTCAACCTGTGGAACTCTTTGCCAGAGGATGTTGTGAAGGCCAAGACTATAATAGGTTTCAAAAAAGAACTAGATACAGTCATGGAGGATAGGTTCATCAATGGCTATTACCCAGGATGGGCAGGTGTCCCTAGCCTCTGTTTGCCAGAAGCTGGGAATGGGTGACAGGGGATGGATCACTTGCGGATTACCTGTTCTGTTCATTCCCTTGGGCACCTGGCACTGGCCACTGTCGGAAGATAGGATACTGGAGGTAGATGGACCTTTGGGCTGACCCAGTAGGGCTGTTCTTATGTTCTTTTGAGATGGAAGGGCTGCAACCTAACACACAGGGTCACAGTGCTCAGAGCAGAGAGCTGAGTCCAGCCCTGTGGGATAGGAGCTGCTATTGTGGGGTAGATGCACGATGGGCTTACTCCAGCCCTACCCCCAGGGCCTCTCCTCCTCACTGGGGTGGGCTTGCTCACTAGTCCCCCCTCCCTGCAAGCCTCTCCTCTACCCCAGGTTGCGCTCATTCTCCATCCCCAGGACCTCCCCTCCTCTCTGGGTGGGCTTGCTTACCAGGACCCTTGGGGCTGCCTCTCCTTGCCGGAGTGGGCCCTTTCTTCTACAACACCCCTCCCCCTGGGCCATGACCTTTCCTGACCATGGGTTTTTCCCCCATACCTATGCCGTGAAATTGAGTACAAATTTGCATGGCAGAATTGTAGCCTTAATAATAATGGATTACAAATAGTAGTGGGATAGATTTTTCAAAAGGGCAAAGTTGAATGTGCATTGAACTTTTGTTGGTGGAAGGGACAAGGTTTCGAGCTTGTAGCTCGTCTTCCTGTACTACTATTTCAGAGCTCTGTGTAGCTCAAAACTGTGTCCCTTCCACCAACAGAAATTGGTCCAATAAAAGATATTCCTTCACCCACCTTGCAAAAAGAAAAGGAGTACTTGTGGCACCTTAGGGACTAACCAATTTATTTGAGCATAAGCTTTCATGAGCTACAGCTCACTTCATCGGGTGCATCCGATGAAGTGAGCTGTAGCTCACGAAAGCTTATGCTCAAATAAATTGGTTAGTCTCTAAGGTGCCACAAGTACTCCTTTTCTTTTTGCGAATACAGACTAACACGGCTGTTACTCTGAAACCTTCACCCACCTTGTCTCTCTCATTTCCTGGGCTACAACACTGCAAACAAAAATAATTAAGGCTGAATTCGACCTTTAACAAAACTTTGCACTCTCAGGCCCCATCACATAAAGTCAAGTCCCGAGACAGTTACAACATGGTTCCCATATATACCACAGATTGTACTTAACCTTTTTATCTGTTGAGTTCTTTGTTTTAAGCAAAAAGAAAAAAGAAAAGGAGTACTTGTGGCACCTTAGAGACTAACCAGTTTTAAGCAGGTTCCCTTACTCAGTTATGTTTAGCTGATTAACAATCCTCAGTGAGCTAGAAGGAGGTTTTAAGCACCTCTGCTTGCCAAAGGCAAGCTGAAAAACTAGTGAAGTCTTTGATTTAGTAGCAAAACCTGTTTTCATTACTCAGCTTGAAGTCCTGAGGACAACCCAAATTCCTGCAACACTGAGCTTTCAGTAAGACACTGTTTACTCTACTGTGCTGTCAATAAGATGTCATTACTTTAATTGCAAGATAAGAAAGGATTTTCTAGTTGCTCCAATTAGGGATGGTGAATGTCTTATTCTTTTCCTTGCAGCTTACTGGGAACAAACTAGGGAAAGAGAGAAACACAAGGAAATTTGACGAAACTATTCTCTGGGTTTATGCCTTTCAATTAAAGTTTTTAAGATTTAAAGTTGCATGAGGTCTCTTAATTTAAAAAAAAAAATGTTCCTGGTGGAGAACAGTATATAACATGCAACGTTATAGGAAACATGGTTTATGCTATAAGAGACTGTGTGTCTCTGTGTGTGTTTAAAATAAACCATTAAAGGAATAAAAAAGCAAGACACATTTTTGTCAGTTAGGGAAAAAAAATCTCCTAGTTCCTCTGTCATTAAAGGAAAATGGCAGTGAGTAGTTATAGGGCCATAATCTGCCATTAATCCAGAAGCACAATCCTTTGAGATGTAGATCAGTGGCAGGATATGGCTTTTACATAGCTAACTAAGTAGTTACTAATTAACAACAGCTATGGAAAGAATGTTCAGTTTAGTTCTTAAAAATACCTGCCACCAGGCTATGGCTCCATAACTGTGATTGGAGCTGCTCTCCCATCAGTGACCAGTGCCCCATTACTGATACTTCCCAGCAGCAATTCTTGTCTGGTCTAGTTTGTGACACAACGGATGGAGCAGACTTTTAGAAGACGCAGTAAATAAAAATGTCAATCTCAGGACTTTCTCATACTTTCCAGTGCTGCTGAGCTACATTTCCTGTCACAGATTCCACCAGAAGGCTGTCAAAATGGCAACTTCCTGTTTGACTCTCACTTATTCCTTTTAAAGCCCAGTTCTGCAAATTTGTAGCCCTGATGTAATTTTCCCATTCCTTTAAGTTGTACACATGAATTATAGGTTTTGTCTACACCTAGCGGCTAATTTGGATTAAGATAGAGTGAATAGTTAAAGCACTCATATCCACACATGGAGTTATTTGGGAAGAGCTATTGCACTTTAAATTCACATCCTACTTTAATCTGAATTAATTTCCATGTGTAGACAAGTATTTGCAGCAGTGAAGGCTCAGCAGCTAGAGTCTTAAAGATGGAGTAGGACTTGGTCAGCAGGTTAATCAAGTAAAACACACATATGGGAATGAAGCTATCTAAAACTTTCATTTATTAATTCAGTAAAAAGATCCATGGGAAATGGGACACATTGGGCATACTAACTGTGGGAGGAGACGGATTTCCCAGGTGGAAGAGGTAAAGATTTGCTCTGTCTCAGTGGCCAGAGACTCTCCCTCTTCCCTCCACTGCAAAAGGTGCTGTCTAAACTGCTTCCAGCCCACAGACCCCCAAAGAATTAGCAAATCCCTGTACCATCCACTTGGGGATTAGTACATTTCCTACCGGTTGACTGCTGGGCTATAGATATTTGTCACTAACTTTCACTAGTGCTGCACAGGGGATGAACAGAAAAAAGCCCCCACAATGTTACAGTGGCGTATTTGTAGATGACTCAGCGTGATTCAGTTCAGTCTGGGCAGGGCAGGGCCAAACAGTCAAGCTGGTTTACAAAATGACTGGCTGAACGAGAGAGGTGTGTCTGCAACAAGAGACAGCGGTGAGGTAGGGCTAACCTGGATTGTGTACAGTGGAGATAATACACTAGCTGGCTGTATGGCGGTGGATATAAACAGAGATCGTTTATTGACTCATGGTCATTAGCCAAGAAGCAGGGAAATGACAGAGGAGGCTGATTAGTAAATGGATACTGTCAATAAAAACAACTTGTATTAAACAATTGTTATTAGTGGTGTAATTATTAAAATGGAACAGTTGCTGAATTTATTTTCCACCACTTACGCTGGTAGTTTGGATTTCATGCAGCTTGGACAATGGGAACAGATACCTCAATCTAAATGCATTTAATTAACATGGTCCATTAATATTGTGTTTTATAACATGCACACCCCCTCCCTGTGCGAATCCCTGCATGCCTTTCTTCACCACTTCAAGATCAAGCTGCTTCTTCTCACCTTCAAGGCCGCCCTCAACTTGACCCCTTCGAACTGGTCTGCTCGTTTCTTTTATTAATAGCCCCCTTACTCAAACACTCTGCCAACTATGCTAGTCTTGACTACCAATTGATCAGCTTCTTGCAGAACTGTCTCCATATCTTCCATGATGCCCCTTACACACCCTCACTGAACTTGAGCCAGGCCTACGAGCATCCCAGCTCCCTCCCAATGACTCAATGTTACCTGAGTCAGCTAATCGACTTAAGAACACACTTTTATTTCAGTGAAGCTGTGCCCTTCAAGTCCCACCTCTGCTATAATGCTTAAAAGAAATCAGCCAATTAATAACGCTTATTTACGAGAATAGCAGCATTTTATTTATAATTTAAAATTAAGCAAATATGTTTATTTTGGTATCCTTTCCCCCTTAACTGACAATAGTTTTTTGGGATTATAAGCTCTTTGGTGAAGGGACAGCACTTATCACACTAGGCCCTCCGGCACTACCACAATAAAAATAATAATGTACAAAAACTAAATTTTGAGCCTAAATTACCTACCCAGCTTCCCACGGTACTGACTGGAGAGACACTCATAGCACGAATGTGATCCACACTGATCACAATTTGATTATGTTTGGAATTTGGGTTATATTTCAGAAATAGAGGACTGGGAATAAAAGATGTATTCAGAGTTGTTGTAGCCATGTTGGTCCCAGAATATTAGAGACACAAGATGAGTGAGGTAATATCTTTTATTGGACCAACTGAAACAGTAATCTTGAGACTGGGCAATTCAGAAAGCACGTCGTAGTGATTAAACTAAGATGGCGGGGGGGAGGATTGATGAGGGACCCTTGATGAATATGCCTATGATGATAAATGATGATGAATGCCTATGAAGATAAATGGTTTTGCAGTACCTGCATGCACCAAGGGGCTCAGAGTGATGGAGGCAAGTCAAAGCAGTAACATCTTTGTACTCAAGTTGTGAGTTCTGCAAGGGGAAAACTGTCCTTGGGAAAAGGGCCTTGCCCAGTGGGGGGTGCTTCTATAAAACAAATTTTAATAAACTGAAAAACCACCCATGGCTGAATATAGTTTTTCAAAGGGCTGGGGAAAAAGTAGAGTTAAACATACAGTCTGAAGGAAGAATTCAAATCTCCAGCATGTTGCCAGACACTGGTGACTTGCACCTGGGTCTTGATAGCTGGGTGACTTGCAAGGAGTTGGCTGGGAATGGGGGGGGGGAGGGGGGGCATCACAGCAAAATTCCAGCAGTGTGCCCCACTGTTTGGTGTGTTCAACTAGCTCTTCACCAGATGTGAGTGGCAAGTCATGAACCGCAACAGTGTGCAGTGCTGGTGCGGGGAGGATGGAGCTTGGACAAGAAGGCTGAAGCACCAAACCCTCACCCAACAGCACCCACTGCTTCTATCAGCATGCCATCCCTCACCCAGGAGCACCTCCCCCATTACTAAACACATCCAGCAGCACCCATGCAAGTGCCTTTTCCCACCCAGTAGCACCCATCACAACTCCTCCCCATCCAACAATCCCTACCAACACCAAGCCAGTCAGATTTTTTCTGCGACTACATGCTTGTAAGGCTCCTAATTTTGGGTGCTATCTCTTGGTCTTCCAAGTGGTTGGCTGGGCCTCCCATTGGGACAGGGTGCCCTCAATTGTCCCCAAAATGCTGCACTTTCACAGGGGTGACCATCTGCTCACTAGCCCTGTCTCCTCCCACAAAGCCACAGCCTGGATAGGCTTGGTGCTGCAGGCTTCAGCGGGATGGAGGCAAAACCTTTCACCAACAGCCTGGGAAGGGAGCAAGATTCTGGCTTCCAAACACATAACCGAGATGAGGAGACTTCCTCGCTCCACCCACAATGCAGGAGAAAAAGTACTGCTGCCCCAGGAGAGTCGGATGAGCGCAGAGACACTCAAGGTAGACAGGGGGCACCAGGGAGAGGAAGGGAACACAAAAGGGGAAACACAGCAAGAGGGGAGGGCTTGTCGAATTCAAGGAGGAACCAGGAAGAGGGGGAAGGATGAGGGAGAGGATCGATTTGAGGGCATGGAGGTGGGCAAAGTGATTAATTTAATTGTGGTTAAATCTATAGCAATAAATCCATGTATAGCCATCAAATATGCAAATTAGGATCAAGTTGCATAAACTCTCCATATTCCCAGCCCTACCTCCTTAACAGGCAGCCAGTGACTCACCTGGGTGATTTTTGGCAGGCAAAATGTGTGGATTTTGGGGTTTTTCTGGCCCTCTAATAGCTGGCCAACTGAGGCTAATGCAGAGTGATCACTTTAGATTAGCTATTACCAACAGGAGAGTGTTTTTTGCGGGGGAGGGGGTGTGGGGGGGGGGGAGAAAACCTGGATTTGTGCTGGAAATGGCCCACCTTGATTATCATACACATTGTAAGGAGAGTGATCACTTTACATAAGCTATTACCAGCAGGAGAGTGGGGTGGGGGGAGAGAAAACCTTTTGTAGTGAAAATCACCCATTTTTTTCATGGTTTGTGTGTATAAAAACATCTTCTGTACTTTCCACAGTATGCAGCCGATGAAGTGAGCTGTAGCTCACGAAAGCTTATGCTCAAATAAATTGGTTAGTCTCTAAGGTGCCACAAGTACTCCTTTTCTTTTTGCGAATACAGACTAACACGGCTGTTACTCTGAAACCCGTAATACTACAGAGACCTACACAAAATTCTTCTGGAACTGGAGGGAGCATCCTCTGCCATGAAGCAGGTGTGAGTTCTGTTTCCTGAGTGCCATGGCTCTGATTTAGCTGATGACCAGGGTGTATGTGTGTGACCCTGTATTGTTAGTGACTAAAACTACTGCATGGGGAAAATATAACAAGTCAGGGCGACTAAAAGCAAGAGTGGTGAGTTAATAAGTACAGTAATGGGTGTTGCTGAGAGCCTCAATCAATTCTTTGCTTCATTGTTGACTAGCAAAATGGAGTTGTATTTCAGAGATTAGTGTTGTTTTTTAGGGGCTAATCATATCAAAGCACACAATCAACAAATTAGAAAAATAAAAGGTGCCAGTCCTCATGCTGTTTCAGCTTGCAAATAAAATCCAATTTACTGAGCAGGCTCAGGAAGAATTCAATACTGTGCTATTACTAGGCTGTTGAGAAATGTTTCTTTCTTACTAGAGAAATATCCCCCAAATAAATTAAAGTTCACACAGGTTGTGTTGCTACTGTTATACCAAGTCATGTCCTAATCACTGGGTACATGTACAGTGCCCGAGCATAATGGGGCCCTCAGTGTTCTAACTTTTTACATCCATATGCGGAATTAATTTTGTTACGTGCACCAATATGGAGGTTATGTGGGGGCTGGGGCGAAGGGTTTGGTGAAGGGGGTGAGACCTCTGGCTTGGGGTGCAGGCTCTGGGGTGAGGAAGGGGCCGATGGGTTCGGAGTGTGGGAGGGAGCTCAGGGTTGGGTGCAGGGCGTGAGGGCTCCAGCTAGGGGTGAAGAGTCTCTGGGGTGGGGCCAGGGATGAGGGGTTCAGGATGCAAGAGGGGGCTCAGGGCTGTAGCAGAGGATTGGGGTGAGGGCTCTGGGGTGGGGCCAGGGATGAGGGGTTTCGGGTGCAGGCTGCCCTGGGGCTGTGGTGGGGAGAGGGGACTCCCCGCAGCCCTCTCTCGCCGCAGCAGGTCGGGGCCGGGGGAGAGGTGTCTCTCCCTGGCTGCGGCAGCTCCGGCTGGGCTGGGCTGGGCTCAGGGAGGGGCTCCTCTCCCCTGGCCACGGCAAGTCCAGGGCAGGTCCACACAGGGGCCAGTGGGGTGGGGTGCCTCTCCCCACTGTGCCAGGTCTGTGCTGGGGCTGGTGGGGAGGGGTGCCTTGTCCCCCCCATGGCGGGTCCATGCTGGGGGAGAGGCATCTCTCCCTGCTGCAGCCCTAAGCCCCTGTGCAGGGCTGTCCTTACCCATACGCAAAGTACGCAGCTGAGTAGGGCACCAGGAAACTTGGGGCACCAAATTTCCTGGTGCCCTGCGCAGCTGCGTGCTGCTCCAGCCCCTGCCCCACTTCTTCCCCAGGCCTCCCACCCTTGCTCTGCTCCAGCCCCGCCCCCACTCCACTCCTCCCCAAAGCCCCCGCCCAGCCCTGCCTCTTCCTGCCCTCGCCCTGCTCTGCCCCAGCCCTGCCTCTTCCCGCCCCTGAGGAGTGCAGCAGGACTGGGCCTGCACTCACCAGCGGCAAGAAGTGCAGGGACCCAGCCCCTAACGTGCCACCGGTGAGTGCTGGGGGGTGGTTCTCCCCTGTCCCCCCAAGCCAGCCCCCCGTCCCCCCGCGGAGGCCTGGGGCCAGCCTCCCCCACCCCCACGGAGGCCTGCCTCCCCATTGGGGGGGGGGCTGAGTAGGGTCCCAGAATAGCTAGGGACGGCCCTGCCCCTATACCGGGCATAATAGGCAGCTGCGTGGCTGCGAAGCTTACAGGGAACTTAGGCCCTGATCCTTGAGTGGGCTGTGTAGGTCTACGTAATACAAATAAATATTTGCTCTAAAGCCACCAATCACGCTTTCTTTCCTGAGAAGAATTACAGTAGCCCCCCAGCCCCTTTTTACCAGACATGAAATGACAATTGGAGCATTAAGCAAATTCCAGACCTGGTGTAAATTGGTGTAATGCCCATGGCAATCTCTAGGCCAAATTCTCCTGTGAGGTATACAGTGGAGTAAGCTACTCAGCTGGAGTTTGTTAGAAAATGGGTGCAACTGGTAAAACAGTTTAATTGTGCCAATCTGGTATGCAATGGATATGCAAAATAAGAGTAATTCTCTTGAACAATGGCAAAAAGGGAAGGAGGTAGCAGGTAAACTACTAACAGTAAAAGCAACTAACAATGGGCTGCAAAATAACTTATTCTTGCTAATGCATATGAGCAGCTCAAAGCGTAAGCCCTAGGCTCGACTGCCTTGTCTGCAACAGAATTTAAGCACATTAACTAACATTTAAAAATAGATCCATTTTCCTAGCATAGACAAGGCCTAATATGATGCTACATCCTCTATACCCATAGCTTGTAAAATGCACTCAGCATCAGCTGAGGTTATGTCAGTGCAATTTTATGTCATCGCAGCACCTGGCCTTGTGAGAGCAACAGTGTAGATGGGGTACTGCCATTTTTATGACTGGGTTGTCAGCCTGCTTAGTATAGGGCTAGACACCATGGTGGCAAAAACAGCTAAACTAGTGCTCTAGTGTTACAACCACCATGGAGCTACACTGGTGTTTAAGAGCAGCTGTGTGGAAAACATAAAAGAGGCAAGTGCAGACAAAGTTTGTGTCTGAAATGGCCAGAGAATCTTTTATCTGACAAGCCTATCCATTCTCCTAGGCCTTTGAAGAGGTTATTGTTGGGCTACAGAGGCATAAGAGAGTTAAGTGGCTGGAGGTCTGAATGGATGATAGGGAGAGGAAGAGTTCATGAGTACAGTAAGATCTGTAGATTGTTTCTAATTGTATGTACATGCCTAAGTCAAATAAATACCCCACTCCCATCCATAGGGGGCTATAGGAGTAACAAACAGTAATTCATGGTGATTGTGCAGTCCCAGATAAAGGATAAACCTGGATTAGCAAGAGCCCCAGGAAGGGACCCAAAGGCTGAATTATCTGGAAGTAGGGTGCTCATTATAGACCTGATCCTGCTGGAATAAACTGAATCCCAGATCATTAAAGAGCTTAAATTGTTTAAAAAAAAAGACAAAAAGAAAAAAGCTTAAATCATAAGTTTGTATGAGAGCATAATGATTTTACCCCTCCATATCACAGCTCTGCTGTGGAAAAGGAGGAATTCCATCATCCAGAAAATTTAGAAAAGAAGCTGATAGTTCTCAATAGCAGTGGCACAACTTAATGGCAAGAACTTGAAAATGGGCAGTAATACGGAAAGTAGACAATGTTGATATTTTTATAATTTAACCATGGTACTTGGTGGCTGCTCTATTGTTCTGCTTCTAAAAAAGAACAGCACAAATGAAGACACTGAATGCATTTTAAAATAAATTTTATTAAAATGATAAATATAAAGAAATATCTTAATGTTCAGAAATTAATAGCAAATGTTCTTAGCAAAAAATACAAAATGCATATTTTTATGCATCAAATCATATCAACTTCTGAAGAACCTTACAAATATTGGTATTGTTATGTAGTTTATAAAGTTGCTCAAATAGCCTATTAGAGCGACAAGGTGGGTGGATAATATCTTTTACTGAACCAACTTCTGTTGGTGAGAGAGACAAGCTTTCGAGCTTACACAGAGCTCTTTGCAGGTCTGACTTCACTGAATTTATACCAAAGGTGATTTTGGCCCACAGTGGATGATGATGTCACAGTTTGTGATCTGCAGCGTCAAAAGCGAAAAAGCTATTTATATTTTCAAGCAGATTCTAATTTTCCCTTTAAAAGGCTAGTGAAATATTCTCCGAGTAACCTAGTTTCTAAAGGAGTTACAAATACTGTTGTTTTTCTCCTCCTGATTGTTTCATTCTTATGCTTCAAAAGTTCTGAGAGGCCTAGTAATCCCATCTTTAGCAGGTAGAGATAAAGTCTATGTAAACTGCACAGAATGTTAAGTATTTTTTTATTTAAGATAATCTTTAAGGCACCATACTTTTCACTATGTGTAATTCTGAATTGTGCGCATAATGTTATCCTGAAGGAGGAACAATTGCCAGATGTGGATTAAGACTACTATGTTCAAGAGAATAATGCTAGATGACAGCAAAAGGAAGAGATAGTACATGCCCTTGGGTATACAGGGATGAGGTCCAGTGGATTGAATAGGTTACTGGGGACCAGGAGCTCCTGCATATTAATCCCAGCTCTGCCACGGATCACTGTGTGACCATAGGAAAGGCACTTAACTGCTCTGTGCCACAGTTTCCCCATCTATAAAATGGGTGATAAGCGTTGTGAGGTTATTTACATAGGCCAAATCACAGTCCCATCTCAGGCTGGTCTCTCCTCCATTCCCTCTGGATTTTGACCTTTTTCATTAGGTAAATATTTCCCCCCCACCACTGTACTGTAAAAGAGTCTTTAAGGTTAACATGGATTTTTTTTGCATGATGATCATTGATGAATGTGGTACTGGGAGTGGCTCAGGCTAGCTGCCCAACCTCCTGGGTAGCCTGAGCTACTGTGTCCACACTGCTCTTTTTAGTCTGCTAACTCGAGCAGAGCTAGCATGTGTCTGGCTACCCATGCTGGAAATCACACCTCCTGGCTACTGTGTTGACACATCCTATTTTGTGATGGATTGAATTGCGGTCCAACAGTAGGTCCAACCCTGCATTCCTTGCACACTGAAAACTACCACCGAAGTGAATGGAGTTTTGGTTGTGAAAGAAATACAAAAGTGAGCCCTCGGTGCATACTGATCTAGTGTGTGACAAGAATTTAAATTCTCACTCCTGTTACAGGTAAGAAGCCTCCGAGAGCATACAGGTTCTACACAGAATGGGCAAAATGAACTACTTAATGTACATCAACTGGGTAAAGACACATGCCCTGATTCTCCTTTCACTCATACTGCTGTAAGAAGGCGGGGAATCGCCACTTACCTTACGCAGGTATCAGTGAGAGGAGAATCAGGCTTACAGTGCTTCCTCTCGTTGTGATTCAGGTCCATTCTTACCACGTTGATTGAAATATCTTGTTATCTGTATAATCCCCACTGCGCATTTCTTAGCTTGTATGGCACATAGCAGGCTTATCATGGCAACAGCAATGGCTGAACATCCTAATGTTTAGTTCTTGTCATCTTTTCTTCTTCTGTCTCTTTCTGAGTTTGTCTTTTCCTCTGAGCTTAATTATATAGCTAGTGATTGAATTATCCAGTGACAGCCGCTTCAAGTGATCACAACTCATTCAATGGCAGCTGTGTTGTTTTTAATACAAATGATTTGGTTTCTGAGGGTTTGTGCAAATTGAACAGCAGATGAAATAACCAATGGCTGAATGAAGTGGAAGGTGCTGTGCTGCATTTCAGAATGAATCTGCCCCTTTTTATGAGACAACAGTCTACAGAAAACTGTGTGACTTTTTTTTTTTCTGTCCGGCTACAACTATTAAAGACTTCATTTCACTTTTTCCAGTGCCCTACTGGGTTTCATGGTTTTGTATTTTCCAATCCTTGTCTTTATAGCCAATGATGTACAATGATGTTCCAGACATAGGCAAGAGTTACAAGAAACTATTTGCTAAAGGGAGTTAATCCCCAACTTTTGATTAGACATCAGTAATATTTTGATTAGCCATTAGTAACCAGTACTAAGCCAGTTAAGTACTGTCTGTGTGTAAAATTCTTAGTCATATTTAGGTCGGAAAGTGCTGTCTGCTTCTTTCCAGATTCTGTCAGCTATTTTCCCCATTTTTTTTTTCACAACTTTGAGATGATTCTCATGCAGGAGTGTCTGTGTTAAGTATTTCTCTCGTTTGATCTTGCTCTTCGTCTTTTGTGATACATCCGGAATTACGTATGAAACAATAAACTTCACACAGTATATGACATGCTAGGGAAGATGAAAATCAAGAATGTCAGTCACGCAGAACAGGCTATTATTATTACTAATTAGAAGCTGAAAGCCCATGCTGTCGCACAGGTGTAATTCACAAAGTCATGCATGGTAAAAAAAAAAAAAAAAAAAAGCCAAAAATGACTGAGAACTTAAAAACTGGATGGTAACTGACCACAAATCCCATTGATGATTGAACCTGGTGATATTTTGAACAAAAAGAGCTCTTAACCATGCTTGTAGCTGTGTCCACTGCTGCACATTGATGCAACAGATATTCTAGGCTTCAGAGTGATGTTTGAGGTGATTGTGTGTACTGGTGTGTGGTTGTGTGGGTGCTTGTGTTGATTTGTGTATGAGTTTTGTTCTGGGAGAGTTGTGTCGATCTGTGCGGGAAGCAAGTGAGGGGCATGTGCTGTAGTGAGGGACTGTGTACATCTGGGGTTATTGTGTATGCTGGTTGTATTGCTGTGTGGGTTGTTGATTTGTGTCTAGAGGGAGTGTGCTGGGAGAGTGGTGTTGATTTCTGTGGGTGGTGAATAAGCGTGTGTGCTGTGATGTGACAATTGGGTCAAGTAATCCACCATCTGTTCAGTCTCCCTCATGCAACCAATGAAACTGTTGCATACAATTAGGGGCAGAATAAGGGTGGTGGATGGTTGAGTTATCTCTACTATCACAATGGTTGAGGCCTCTTGGCATGGCATAGATACATGTCTTACTGTGTTGTATACACTGCACAGTTATAATTCGTAAAGTCAAACTGGCTGAGAACTTAAAAGCTGGATGGTAACAGACCACAAAACCAGTGGTGATTCACCCTGATAACATTCTGAACATAAAGAGCCCCCAAAGCACGCTTATAGCTGCTTCCGTCGCTTCATGATGATTGTACCGACATAATAGGCTACAGAGTGACTTTTTTGCAATCTTATTATATAGATGAAATGTTACATTAAGGTACACTTGTGTTTTATACCACAGTAGCTAAATGTCCCAACGAATACAGAAGTCTGGAAAGGAGCAATGTCCTGGGAAAAATTAGTTGTCTGAAAACAAGACAGAGCCAGGAACTCCTAATTTGTAATTCTGGCTCTGACAGTGACTTCTCCTGTAGCCTTGGGAAACTTGTTACCTGATGACTTCCTTTCTGGGACTGACTCTCCCCCCTTTTCCTCCCCATCTGACACATCTGGCTTGAGTCTCTCTCTTCCTGTAACTATTAGACCTAGTGCCAACTTGTCCAGATGACTCCAGGACTTGGGTACATCTCCTCTGACCTCTTACCTGGACACTGACCCAACCACCATTGAAGTCAGTAGGAATCTTTCTATTGACTTCAATGGGCCTTGAATCAGGCCCTTGATGAATTTTATACAGAAACATTTAACTAGTGTGCTCCTCCCACAATCCCACACTGCTTCATAACTCCCCAGATGCCTCCACAAAAGCCTCCACCTTTTCCCAGATGACTTCCACCATGCAGTACTTCCTAAGCTGTATGGAAACACAAATTTCTTACTAGTAGATTAAATAGAAATTTTGTAACAACATTGCTTTATTCCACTCTATATATGGATCCTGAGAAGGCCACCCAATAGACTTAGCTGGGGGATACTAGGAGGCAGGTCCGTCCCAGAAAGGAAATTGTCATGTAATACGTTTTCCATTCTGGATCCTGCCCTGTTCCTGAGACATTTGGGATGTGATGGGCACAGGGCTGTCCCTAGCCATAGGCAGAATAGGCAGCCGCCTAGGGCACCACTCTGCTGGAAGTCCAGACAGATGGGAAGCAGTGGAGCATGTAAGAGCAGGGATGCTGGGTCCTAGAGAGAGCTGAATGCAGCACAGTCTGAGGGAGGGGATTGGCTGCTGGGGTCTCTGGGAAGGGGAGGGGGTAAGGGTGGGGGAAGAAACTCACCTGTGAGTGTGACTCTCTCCCCTGGCATGAGGTGAGGCAGGCTCGGCGGCTGCAGTATCCTTTGTTGCCCCCCCCCCATAACGCCCATTCTTCTCCCCCACCCCAATGGAACAACCCCCCCCTCCATGGAGCACCCCTCTCCCCGCCCTCTCCTCCGACAGGGCTGGGTGAGGGGAAGGGGTGGGCGGGGGGCTGACTGGCTGCGAAAGTGACAGTAACTCACTTCCTCGGCAGCCAGCCAGGATTGGAAGGGTCACACGCAGCTGGCTGGGCCAGATAGCATGAGTGAAAAATCAGGATGGGGGTTGGGGTAGGGTGACCAGATGTCCCACTTTTATAGGGACAGTCCCAATTTTGGGGTCTTTTTCTTATATAGGCTCCTATTAGCCCCCTCCCCCTGTCTTGATTTTTCACACTTGCTGTCTGATCACCCTAGGTGGGGGGAATTGGTGCCTATATAAGACAAAGCCCCAAATATCGGGACTGGCCCTATAAAATCAGGACATCTGGTTACCCTAGCTGGGAAGCCCGTCTCTCCCCGGGGGCTGGCAGCGATCCATCTCATCCGGCTTGGGGGGGGGGGGGGAGGCTGAGCAGGGCAGGATGAGCTGCTGTGGCTCTGTGGGTGCACCGTCCCTGAGATCAGATGCTGTGCTAACTTCACCGTGGTCCATTGGGCTGGCGGTGGTGCCCATTAGCGTGTGATTGGACCTGAGGGTTTGCTGCTGCTGTTGCTACTCTGCCCCCCAAGAGGTGGATCTTGGGGTACTGCAGTTTTCCACCTATCTCCTCCTCTACTGCAGCTGTTGGACCAGCAGGCTGGGGAGTGAGTGAGCCAAGCATGAAAGCAGTACTGTGTTGCCATTTTAGATCGTCATTTAACAACTTTGTGTGCCAAAAATACTTGCTAACAATCCTGAATCCAATTTCAATAATTTTTTTTTAAAAAATCAATATCTTAGCCAAAACCAGAAAATTAAGTTATTGACAATTATTTGTGACAAGTTTGGTTTGGGGCAGGGCGTGGGCCAGTTTTCATCAGAGAAACAAAAAATGTTGACTGGCTTTCCTATAGCCCTGTTACTGCTAAATAGAGCCCTCCAACAACTGTAATATGCTCCTCTCCTTACTGGTGTATAGAGTGACCATATGTTGTACTAAGATTCTCTTGCTTTTTTTCCCAGTGAGCCAGTATAGCTTTTGCCAGCCCAGAGGTTGGGCAGCCAATGTCTGACGTGTTCACAATGTTTTGTCCAACTTTCATAAAGTAAATACATGGTTAATATGAGTTAAAAAGGCCAGGGACACTTCCTTGTGAAGAATCTGTGCAGCAGATCATGCTAGAGCTGTGAAAATGTCAGTTTTTGATGGAACTTTAGAGGCAGTGATTTATCATGTATTTCTGGCAGTGCCCAAAATGTGCTACTATTGCTAACGTCTTTCCAAACAAAAATAAGGCACAATAGGACTCCTGTCACATTTCTGTGCTGCCTTGATCGAGATGAGATGATTCTGTGCTGACTTTATTTTGGTCACTCTGTGCTTTACCTGGGAGTAAAACTAGGGTTATATTTTGCCACTGTTTGGAAACCCAGCTTATTAAACTGGATAATGCCATTGATCTATTTACAGTATAAGGTGGATACAGAGTTGTAACTAACATTAAGACTGATGCCCACTATAAATTTAAAACTAAAAAGTGGCTTTGTAAAAATGACATGGGTTTCCAACTCTACTGTGTCTCAGTCAGGGTGGAGTGCCTTGTGAGGTGTCTTCACACTAGCTCAAGGTCACACACTCACAACTATCCTATATTAGTTATTTTAAATAATATTTCTGATAATCTGATAATTTAAACAGTTATTTCTTTAAAAAATACCCTTATAAGTTATGTCATATCGAAAACAACTTTCCGGGTCACAAAAAAGAAAACGGAAAGATGAAATAGGATTAGCTGTACAAGCACAGAAGGATTCTATACTTAAGTTTGTATGTCATGAAAACAACAAAGTTGATGAAGATCATCAAGTAACTGCCGAAGAAAATATTTATGCAGATGAAGCTCAAGAAACGCAACCACACACAGAACAATCATTTGAAACAGATGCAGACACAAAACAAGAAAATACAACAGTTGAAACTGTACTAGCATGGGATATAGATGACACTGGCACATGGCCACAATCTTTAAACAACGAATTTTGTGCCATTATACTTGAGAAAGGCCCTGGGAGAATAAAAGGTCTTGAATATCCTAAAGACATTAGAGGTAGGAAATTCACAGAAAACAACTACTACAAAAGACTTTCTAATGGTGAAATTGTCAACAGATAGTGGCTTGTGTACTCTAACTGTAAGGATGCTGTATTTTGTTTCCCATGCAAGCTTTTCAATAGCTGCAATTTTAAGATAGCAACCATGGGTATTAATGATTGGAAAAATCTTAGTCACATATTACCGCAACATGAAAAGGCACAACACCACATTGAAAGTATGCACAAATGGTGTGAGCTGAGTGTAAGGTTAAAAAATCAGACAACTCTTGATGCCCAAAATCAAAGATTGCTGGAGTAAGAGAAGCAGCATTGGCGTTGTGTTCTTGAACGTCTATTATCTATTGTTGAATACCTATCAACAAACAATCTTGCTTTTAGACGAAGCATTGAGAAATTATTCCTGCCCAAAAATGGCAATTTTTTGGGCCTCGTACAACTGCTGGGAAAATTTGACACAGTGATGAGTGAACATCTCCAAAGAGTAACTGAAAATGAAATACACAACCACTATTTGGGACCAAGAATTCAAAATGAACTGATCATGCTAATGAGTGATAAAGTGAGAGACAAAATTGTTTCATTGGTTACTTTGGCAAAATATTTTGCTGTAATTGTAGATTGCACTCCGGACATAAGTCATCAAGAACAAATGTCGTTAGTAGTGAGATTTGTCAACATTAGTGATTCAGCACAGATTACAGTTAAGGAATCATTGATCACATTTTTAGACAAAGAGGACACTACAGGTTTTGGACTTCTTCAAGCTCTCCTTCATGAACTAAAATGAATGGGATTGTCCGTAATGAACATTAGATGACAAGGTTATGATAATGGTGCCAATATGAGAGGATGCATTTCTGGCGTGCAAGCTAGATTGCTGGCAGAAAATCCACAAGCCTTTTTTGTTCCGTGTGCATGCCACAGCCTTAATTTGATTTTGTGTGATATGGCCAAGTCTTCTGTAGAAGCTATTTCTTTTTTTGGTTTGCTGCAATGCATTTACGTGCTCTTTTCAGCTTCTGCTCAACGATGGCAAATATTCAAAGCACATGTCAATGGTATTACCGTTAAGCCTCTATCTGAGACATGCTGGAAAAGCAGAGTAGAAAGTGCAAAAACGTTGAGATATCAATCTGAGCAAGTTTACGAAGCACTGGTTGCTATTTCGGAAGAAGCCAGAGATCCAAAAGCTAAAAGTGAAGCACAGTAATTGGGCTCTGAAATATCCAGCTTCAAGTTTCTAACATCTGTCGTAATCTGGTATGACATTCTTGTTAAAATCTCAAGTGTAAGCAAAATAATGCAGAGTCCAATGATGCAGCTTGATTCAACACTTACCTTACTAAACAACACACAAGACTTTTTAGTGAAATACAGAGAAAATGGATTCAAAGAAGCACAGGTTACAGCAAGAGAGCTTGCACAGGCACTCGGTGTAGAACCAAAATTTCCATGTCCAAACGTGACACGAGTTTCAAGGAAAAACCGGCAAGCGGAATATGAAGGCGCAGATGAGCCCGTAGACAATCCAGAAAAGAAATTTGAGGTTGAGATTTTTAATGTTGTGATGGATAAAGCAATATCAGCCGTTGATGAAAGGTTTAATACCTTGCGAGCACACCATGAACAGTTTGGATTTTTGTATGACATAACTAAATTCAGCAAAATAGGAAAACAAGAGCAGCAAATGACAAAGTGCAAGAACCTAGAGAGCCTCCTGAAGCACGGTGATAGGTTTGATTTAAATGGACTTGAACTGTACGAAGAATTGAGTACATTGTCATTAGTGTTGCCACTAAATGCAAAATCGGTGATGGACATTGTACAGTTTATTCATATCAGCAAACTTGTTGACATATATCCTAATGTGTACATTGCCACTCGTATTCTACTGACAATTCCTGTAACAGTAGCATCAGGAGAACGGAGTTTCTCAAAACTAAAGCTCATTAAAAACTATCTTCATTCTACAATGGAACGATTGACTGGTCTTGCTATTCTTGCAATCGAACAAGACATCACTTTGTCTTTGTCATACGATGACATTATTACTGATTTTGCAGCCAAAAAAGCCAGAAAGATCGCTTTTAATTAAAAACAAATCCTTGTTTCAATACCTCTTCATAGAAATTTCCAATAAAATGTTGACAAATTAAAAAAATTATACTATTTGCATCATTCTGTCAATAAATCAGAATTTTTTCTATAGCGCTACTTCTTTAGTGCTAGTCCACCAGCATTACAGTGTTCTTAATTAAGTTAAACTGTTTTTAATAAAGTACATGTGGCAAGTTTTCCAATACTGTAAGCTTATGTTTGTGTTGCTAAGAGCAAGTCAGGCATAGGGGCACCAGTTTCATAATCCTGCCTAGGGCACCATAAATCCTAAGGATGGCCCTGGATGGGCATTAAGGAAAATTAAAAGGGTGGGAGAGATAAATAGAAAATAACGTTAACTCTTCCCTAAACTTAATAATATCAGACTATTTTGAAGCAACTGCTTGGAATACCTTCCTTTTGAAGGATGCCTCTGCAGAGGAATAAAGGCCAAACCAGTACTGTTTTACTGAAGTGTTGATGGATGACTAAGTGGTAGCTTTACAGATCTTCTGTGATAGGCAATGCCCTTTCTTCCCAGGATAGTACAATGGAGTTAAATGGACTCTGATCCCTTATTATTTAGTATTTGCATGGTGGCAGTACCTAGGAGTATCAACATGCAAGGCACGGTACATGCATAAAAGAAGAACAGTCCCTTGCCTGTTTACAATATAAGTGTTTACAATATAAGTATATGATGAGTCAATGAGTGGATACAGCAGACACGGAGCTGGTGTGCACAGAACAATGCAGGGGACAATTATGATTAGTGTAAGTAAGCAGTGGTCACTACACACCAGACACCTAGCAGTGGGCAAGTGTTTTGGCAGAGACACTGGTGAAAGAGCAGAAGGAGTGTGGCCAAATCCCAGAGCTGGAAGGACCAGTCTGCATTGCCTCCAATATTTGTACGAAGGGAGGCATAGCCCAACTCTCTTGCACTGTGGGAGAGGTCAGAGTCTAGAAGTCATTCTAGTGACTAGTCATTCTAGTCATTCAAGTCTCTGACTCAGAACCCCCGTTTTAACAATTAATAATAATAATCCTTCCTTATCTGCTATATCAGACAGGGCATTATGTGGATTAATGTCTGTCTGTAAACTGCTTGGTAGATGAAACATACTCTATAAATTACTATTACTACTAATGTCTGCTCTGCCTATGCTTTTAGCTCCTTATCCACCAGATTTGCAGCTCGTGATTTTATTGCAAGTCTCATGATATTTAAGTCTTTCTTACTCACCGGACTCCAACAGCTGGGGATTTATGTTAGAATCTTTGCTTTTCCTCTTTTTTTTAAAAGACTAAGTTTCTAGCCCCCCATGATTACGAAGAAAAGCTTGGAAATGCAATACCTAAATGTTCAAAACCCACACGGAAAATAAAAGAACCTAACAAAGTTAGCTTCACACTTGAGAACCATGCAGCTTCTCTGTTGCTCCTTTCCCAGCTAGAATTACAGATGCCCATATCTACAGTATAATGCTAATAAAAGCAGCTCTTTTGCCCCCAGTAGAGGTTTAGCTCTGGATTTGGGAATTTTGCTACACTTCATGTAATGGAGGATAATGTGGCTATATTGATTTTTACCCAACAGGGATCATTAAAAGACTAATATTTAACACTGATTATTTTTACGCAGGTAATTCTCTCTGTGTGTGGATGTATGCATGCGTACACACACAAACACATACACAAGATGATCTAACAGCTATCTACATACATTTATTAGAGCAATGTTTTTTTCCAGATCTGATGTAAAAAATTTCTCTGACAGTATTTTAAATTGCCAAACTAAGAAGCTGTTAAATACATAGGGTGAGATCTTCCACTAGTGTAAATTGGCATAGCTTCACTGATTTTAAATTAAGATATGCTGAGCTAAGGATCTGGCTCATAATATTCAACATTGTTCACAAAATAAAATGAATAACTTTGAGTGAAGAATATCATTAATTGCAAACTGAAGGGTTTTTTTTTTGTTGAGGGGAAGCCTAAAATTATATTTAAAAAAATCAAGACCTAATGTACTGACCTCCATGACAATGATGAAAGACAACTTGGCTGCAATCACATGCCAGTAATATATGTTGTGTTCATACTGATATTGGTGCCCAGGAGGGTATCGGAAATCACGATATCTAAAGACAGTTCAGAAAAGCAAGAAATAATTTCAGCAACCTCTGCAGTAATGCACTATGGCCAGGGGATGGAGCAAAATCTGTCACATTTAACAGAGCCTAGAGTCATAAGCTGTATACAACTAAAATGATGGGTAAATTTTACATCTACAGAATAAGCTGAACTTAATGAAATACATTTTTTCTCCACTATACCAAAAATATGTTAAATTACCTTTATATTATTTTGAATAATGTATTATTAATTATTGGGGAAAATACAATGAATCAGATTTAGAAAACTCCATGTTGTTTTACTTTACCTTCTGACTGTTCTTGAGGTTAGCTGAGTCTTAATATTACTAAAGAGATTTTTATAAACAAAATTAGGATATTTTCTTATGTTTTCCTTTCCAACGACGAGAATAATTATTTGACACTTGCCTGCATGTTGTTTGGTTGCCAAACCAAGGAAGTGGAACTGGTTTGCTTTCATTTTTGAAGTCTGATATATTGAAGACAGAAAGCGTATTGTTGATATACCCCTTCATGGTGTAACTGCTGTGATCCCCATAGGGAGGGACTGAAAAGGACCAGTAATAAACCAAACGAGGAATCATGTCAGACGTAAAAGCAATTATCATTGCCTGTATTTTAGAAGAGGAAGACAAAAAGGGAGCAGTATTTAACTGGCAGCCTTAATATATACATAGCTTTTCCATGCACTTTAGATTTCAACAAATATGCATTACTGCACTAAAAATCAGAGAGTTTGCACTTTTCCATTCAGTGGTTCTCTCTGCAAATAGATGTGCAATCATTCAGTGGCATAAAACAATCTCTCTGGAATACGCATTCTCTATAGTTTCTCATTTACATCTTTTGTGCGTGACGCCTTAAAAAAGTTGTGTGGTTAATGTTTTTTTCTTACGGCCACTCTCACCAAATTAAACATATACTACTGTATATTCCTCTTCAGTCCACATTTCCTATCGAGACCTGCTACCACATATTTTAAACAACCACTGCCTTATGCATTTCAAGTAAAATGACACACACAAAGAAGCCTACCATTACAAATAAATTAAATTTCACAAGGAACATTTTAAAGATAATTCAAACTTTAAAAGCTACAGATCATTCACGTATAACCTCCAAAACATTCCTTAGGGGTCATACCCAGCCCGAATTCACTTCTGCAGCTGCTGGCTCGGGGATTCCAGTTGTCAGCAGATGTGGAAACTGCTCCTGATGCCAAGACAGTATTTCCCCTCTTGCTAGCAGCTGCTTAATACCAGTTCACATATTACATGGCCTCTTATTGCCATCCTGTTCCAAAGAGTATCCATACCCCACTCAGAGTGAGTGCCATAAACTGTATGTGGGAATGAGGCCTGAGGTTTTTTGCAGGGTGGTTAAAACAGTGACTCACGAAGACCTCCTGTTCTGGAAGAGTCATAGAGTCCAAGGCCTGAAGGGACCATTGTGATCATCTAGTCTGACTTCCTTTATAACACAGGCCATCCAACGTCTTCAAAATAATTCCTAGAGCAGCTGTTTTAGAAAAACACCCAATCTTGATTTAAAAACTGTCAGTGATGGAGAATCCACCATGACTCTTGGTGAATTGTTCAATGGTTAATTACCCTCACTGTCAAAAATTTACATTTTATTTCCAGTCTGAATTTGTCTAGCTTTAACTTCCAGCTATTGGATCATGTTATACTTTTCTCTGCCAGATTGAAGAGCCCATTATTAAATATGTGTTCCCAATGTGGAGACTTACAGATTGTGATCAAGTCACCCTTGACCTTTTCTTTGTTAAATAGATTGAGCTCCTTGAGTCTAATCATTTTAATGGCTCCTCTCTGAACCCTCTCCAATTTATCAACATCCTTCTTGTGTTGTGGACACTAAAACAGGACACAGTATTCCAGCAGCAGTCACACCAGTGCCAAACACAGAGATAAAATAATCTCTCTCCTCCTACTTGAGATTCCCCTGTTTATGCATTCCCGGATTGCATGAGCTCTTTTGGCCACAGCATCACATTGGGGGCTCAAGTTCAGCTGATTATCCATCACGACCCCCAAGTCATTAGATAGGTTCATCCTGGCTAATCAGATGTTCTTCTTGGTTGCCTGATATTCAAAGGGCTGCACTATGAAGTGGGACCTCCTTTGTTAAAAACTGCAATTGAGGGACTAGGCACAGGCCCAGTTTAACAACTGGGCACAACAGGCTTATGCCCAGCACTCCCAGTTCTGGCTGACATCTTGTGTTCCAGAATCTAAAAGCCAAAAAAAGTCTCTTGTCCTTATGGCAGTGCGTAAAACCTTGTCAATGTGAACAGAGTAGCTGATGCATTGATGGGGAAAGAGAATGGGAGCCAACTGAGGAGACCAAAACCCAAAGTGGGAAATAAATAAAGAGGAAGCGAGAGTGAATGAATGAAAGCCATAGAAAGGGGGGTGGGATTGAGAGAGAGGGGGCAAAATTAGATATAGGGACAGAGGCAAGATTTAACAAAATCGATAAAGAGAGAGTGAGGAAAAATGGACAGAAAAGAGAAAAGGAACAGTGATTACATAAAGTGGAAAATGGAAGGAGAGAGCAGGCAATAAAGCAATGGAAAGAATAAGGGAAAATGTATAACTTCGAAGTTGGTAAAACTGTATTCGATTCACATTCATGATAGCCTTTGTGTTTAGGGGTGACTTTCAGGGTAAGATTATATTTAATATACATAGGTCCTCACCTTTGGGGGAGGAGTGCCAAATATTCTTTGTCTAGGAGCAGCAGTGTACCTAAGAGAAGTCTTGATTTGAGGACATTTGTGAGGGATGCAAAACTCTATGTGTGGGGAGTGGGAGGGGGTGGGGGAGATAGATAGAAGACTGGAGATCTCTCTCGTATGTTGGGTAATACTTCACTCACCAAGCAGACCCACTGTAAAGAACTTGATGAGCAAGGTGGCAGGATCGAGAGTCAGACCCTGGTCCCAACTGGACAAAACTCCCATTGACTTCTGTGGTACCAGGATTTGGCTCTAAAAATCTGATTTCAACTTTTGGTGTGTTTTTGATACTTTTGAAGTTTAGCTGAGAAAACTCTCGTCCATTTGGCTGACAAGAGGGAAAGTGGAGATAGACTATGGGTAAGGAATCTTGTTTTTAAGTTTTTGAGGATAAGTAACTACTTATGAAGGATTTTTGTAACATATTCTAGCATAAATTAAATGTAGGGGATATCCTTTTTAAAACCATTTTCAAGAAACTCTATGAAACTCTACATTGTTTAAATTTACACTAAGATGAGTTGTTTTTATCATACAAATTCTTTCCAAAGGGTAACGTTAGAACAAAAATGCATATTAACAAGTTTTCTAATTGCGGAAGGGGGAACCTGACAGGTACATTACCCAGTTTGAAACTTAAGTAAAAGAACAAAAGTTTTAATTAAATATAATTTTATAATATTCATTAGAACATATGGTTTAGATATGGGCAGACCACAAACTAGCTAAAGGGAATCACAAGGTAAGGTTAAAAAACCCCAACCCTCTTCTCCCCTTGAAGCAAACCAATTTGATGCATCTCCTAAGAACCAAAATATTTTGGGATATAGTATTTACATAGCTTAATGGCTCTTTTTTACTGAATTTTTTTTTTGCAAGGCCCCAGTTTTCACATAATCATAAATCTGAACTCAGTTTCACTTTTTCCCCTCCTGCAGAATGATCTCCAGATGTGTTGCAAACTGCTACAAGGACAGAAACATGAAAACTAATTCTACTGTGTCATCTAAAAGGAAACTTTCCCTCCCTGAACTGTGGGCTGCTTTTTAGAGTATCACACTGGAAAAGTACAAACCAATAGTGTTCTCTATTTCCCAATCTACACTGAACACAGTTTTCCATTTATACCATAACAAATTAAAATCAGTCTTCAAATCAACAACAGATGCTCTGGCATGGTACAATAGCAGCTCTGCTGCTTGAACTGCAAGTCCCAAGACTGATAGCTTTACACAAAAAAGTTTCTTGTAGCCTTGCAGGTGCTGCAAAGGTAATATATGCAGTGGAAGAATATATGGTGCCTTAGGCTATAACAGCTAAACAGCAATAGCAAAACCAACAGTTGAGTGGAGAAGAGGAGATATAGATTCTGTATATTCAGGTTAATCAATCAGGTGGGAGGTAGAGATGATGAGGGAAAGTTCACATGTGTATATGTAGAAGCCTGTACCTCAAACAAAACAAAACAACACCAACAAAAAGCTTGTTCTAATATTTGGGCTACAGCACCATAACCTGATGCTTAGCAAACTTCCATCCAAAATGAATCTTGAGCCCCTTGTACTGTTAGAGACCCAGTGCAGCCCCAGCTAGAAAACCTGAAGGATCTTCTGCAGGCTGGCCAGGGATCCCAGATGCAGGATCAGGGAGTTGAACTGGTACTAGAGCATGGACAGGACCATCTGGTTGAGCACCTTCAGCCTCCCTTGACGGGAAAGGCACCAGAGTAGTCTCTGCAACTGGTCAGCCTCGAGATTGACCGAATTCTCCAGCAGGGAGGGATCGGTGGCACAAAGATAGATGCTCAGATAGAGCAGCGGACCTGTGCCCCACTGGATATCCCACAGTGCAGATGGGAAGAAGGTCACTTGCCACCTGTCCATGATCACTAGGCCAGAGCTCTTGACCCAGTTGACCTAAGTGGAGTAGGCTGCCAAATAGATGGCTTGGCAAGCCTCCACTTGCATTAGGTCTCCTGGAGGAGCATGTTGTTGGCTTATGCTGACTGCACCACCCACAAGTCCAGTTCTCAAAGAACCAACTCCAACATCCTTTTACGGAGAAGATAGAGGAAGGGCTCAATAGGCATAGTATAGAGCTGGCCAGACAGCAGGCAGCCCTGATGCATCCCTTGACTGAAAACGATGGGTTCAGTCAAGTCCCATTTGAGCTTGACGAGGCAATCCACAGAGATGTACAGCACCTGGAGAAAGCCCATGAAGGAGTCCTAAAGCCAAATGCCCACAGAGTGCCCATGAAATACCCATGATCCATCCTGGCTTGGGGGGCAGGGGTGAACCACCCCCCAGGACTCACCGTTGGCGCGTGGGGCCGGGTCCCTGCACTTCCCGCCACCGGTGAGAGCAGGCCCAGCCCTGCTGCACTCCTCAGGGGCGAGAAGAGGCGGGGCTGGGGCAGAGCAGGAGAGGGGCAGGAAGAGGCGGGGCTGGGGTAGAACAAATGCTTTCTCCTGGTCCAGGGACAGAAGGGTGAGTGACAGACCATCTGGGCACATGAGATGGAGTAGGTCTTGGACCAGATAGATGTTGTCGAAAATGGTCCGGCCTGGGATGGTGTAGAGCTGGTCAGGGTGGTGCATGTCTATCAGCATGGATCCCAGCTGCAACGAGATGACTTTCACTATGAGCTTGTACTCCATGCTGAGGAGCAAGACTAGGCACCAGTGCCAAAGGTTGTAGAGATTCCCCTTCTTAGGCAGCAGAGCAAGCATGGCCCACTTGCTCAACAGCAGGAGCACCCTGCTCCCTCAGGACTTGGCCCAAACGGAGGTGAGGTCTGAGCTGAGGACATCCTAGAACACGCAGTAGAACTGCACGGTCAGCCTGTCCATGTCCGGAGATTTGTTGGTTGGCATCAGACAGAAGGCTTCCGAGAACTCAGCCAGAGCGAGAGGCTGCTCTAGCCAGTCCTGGTTGCCTGTGCTGACTGTAGGGAGTCCATCCCACAGGGTCCTGCAGGCTTCAGCATAGGTTGGATCTTGAGTCCCTTGTGTTTCTTAAAACAACTCGGACTGCGAAAATTGCAGAAGAGCCACTCACTGTGATCCTACAGCCCTTACGTACTAATAATCTCACTGAAGTCAAAGGGAAATGTGTTGGTACTCAAGGACTATGGGACTGATTCCTAATTAGAGGGCTAAGGACAGAGTAAAGCTGCATTTTAAATTTACTTGTCTAGTGGTGGTTACAAGTATTATACATTTAAGAGCTGCTGCTTGCCTTTTGAGGGAGAGTGTTTGCAGTTAGTCTGAGGTAGCAGGATTTGTCTTGTGGGAAAATGGCAGACAAGTAAATAATCAATTGTGGGGGAGAATGCATCTTCAATTATCTAGAATTCCCTGCACGGGAGAATGTGAGATAGCCTCCTCTTCTGAGTTGTGGAGGGAAAAGAGAGAGAGACAGACCAAAATTAGTTCTTTGGGTCAGTCTTCTATAGAACCTAAAACTAGAACACTCTAATAACTTCCTGGGCACTAAAAGGAATCCAAACATATTAAGGTATCTAAATACATAGTTAAATCACCAAAACAATCCTAACAATCTACAGGCTGCATCTGACCTGTAGAGACACCATACAATAACCGTAAGGATTATGATGAAGACATTTTAGTGTTTGTGCTCCCAGAGTAGTTTAAACTAATTTTTAGAGATGCATTAGACTTTTCTTTCTTTCTTGATGTCTTTACAGGGCAGAGTTAAGGTCGTTTGGACTTCCTAACTGTGTGATAACATGTTTGGATTTCTTTTGGTGCATCAGGGTTATATGTGTTTTATTATTAGGTTTGTAGCAGTGTGACCCAAAGGAAATTACTAATATGTACTCAGAACCTTAACTGTAGCTTAATAGAGCTATTTTTGTCTGGGAATTTTCCTGTTTTTTTAAATTGAAGTTATTATTTAAAACTTTGTACATGAACACTAAACAAGAAAGCCAAATATAAACTGGTGCCATGAAATATTTCTAATGATTTGAAGATATGTACTATCAACTTTGAATCATTTTTATGTTAACTTTTAGCTCCAGATTCACCAGTAAATTCTAGCCGCTTTACACCACTCTGGAGCAGCACAAATCAGCCAGACATTACTGGACATTTAAGCTGGATTTACAGTTGCTTTGTATCACCAGAGTAGCACAAAGCAACTTGAGGGTTTATCTCAATCTCTTGTCTTCCACATTCGCTTGTGAATCCCCTTTGCTCTAAATTCCCTTCTTGCCTGCACTTCCCTCTAAAATCCTTTATGCATCTGCATACATACGCACAGGAGTAACAGTCATTTTTTGTTATTTGTCATAACTGAAAAATGTTTCTGTCAGCAGAGGCTTACACAAAACCTTCTCCTTCCAAGAAACTCGCCACGAATTGCCCTCTTTCCAAATGGCGGCCACGTCTGATTGTTCACTTAATAGTAGAGAAGCCAAGCTGCCCTCTGGGCAGATGATAGCATCATATGAAGTCAGAAGTGGCTATTTTTGCTAAGGACAGCCTGAGGCCTCAGTCCTATTGAGGACAATGGAAGATGGTGGCCATTTTGAAAAGGACATTAACTGAGGACACTCTGTGGCTCAGTCCTGCTGAGGGGGGAAAAGGCAACCATTTTGAAAGAGGGCAGTTGGTGGAAATTTCTGTAGGATAAGATTATATGTTAGTTTGTTCTCCAGCAGAAGCTCTTGTGTACTTCATAATTGCAAAAAAGACAATTACCTTTTTTCCAGCATAGCCTATGCATAAGATTTCAGTATGATTTAACTATATGGGAAGTTTGAAGAGTCTGCACTTGATTAATAAGACCTTGCGGGGGCAAAAAAAAGATCTTAAACCAAGTACTAAATTTCGTAAAGGACTCATTTTTTAAATTAACTTTAACTCAGACTGATTAATAGATTTACTTGCAATTCTCAGAAAACTCATTTTACACTCAAAGGGTAAGTGCTGTAATTTTGCGGCTACATTGTATTTTTCATACCTAACAAAGCTGTTGAATCTCTGCTTTAAGTGCAAAACTACTTAGACGGGGAGGCACGACCGTAATAAATACAATAATAAATAAAGTTTAATTACAACCTAATTTCTTCAAAATCCGTGCAGTTACCTGAAAATTCTCAGAAAATTCATTCTGTATTCAGTGAGTGCTGTAAGTTTAGGGAGGATACACTATATTCTTCATACATAATGGAAGGTTGGACCCAGAATTTTCTCAAGGATGTCACATCTTGAGAAGTGAAACTTCCTTTATTTAGGCCTAGGGTTTTTGAAAGCACGTAAATGACTTTAGAGCCAAAGTCTCATTTTCAAAAGAGATTTATGATGCTAGATATTTAGGCTCCTAAACGCCTATGTCACTTTTAAAAATGGGACTTAAGATCTAAGTTCCCTATAAACTGTGTGGCCACAGGCTATCAAGGGCTGCGCAGGTGGCGTGAGGCACCTCTCCCCTGACCTCAGCCCTGAAGCTGCTGCTGCCAGGGAGAGGCATCTCTCCCCCAATCCTGTCCCCGGGCTGCTGCAGTGAGAGAGGGCTGGGGGGAGTCCTCTCTCCTCACCACAGTTCTGGGGCAGCCTGCACCCCAAACCCCTCATCCCCAGCCCCACCCCAGAGCCTTCACCCCCAGCAGGAGTCCTCACCACCCACAACCCAACCCTCTGCCCCAGCCCTGAGCTCCCTTCCACACTCCAAATCCCTTGACCCCACCCCCGCCACACATCACCTCCATACTGGAGTGCATAACAAAATTCATTCCACACACGGATGTAAAAAATTAGAGGGAACATTGCTTAAGATCCTAAATTACTTAGGTGTTTTTGAAAATGTTACCTCCAGTCAGTCTGGCACAATACATATTAATATTTCACATCCTCACTTGACTAGAATATTTAGAGTATACCATTTTTTATAATTATCAGGTCATACTTACATTGGTCACCACTGCCAGAATTGCTATTCCTTGCATGATTGGCTGCCACGCTCCTATATCTTGTGCTTTCTGTGGCACCATGCGTCTGAACTGGGTTGTAATCTTCCAGGCATCAACTCGTATTTCCAACAAATTATTAACAAGAGCCAGAAGAGGAGCCAGCGGGAATGATGCCACAAATAAAGTGACAAATCCAAACTGTATAACTGCCAATGAGAATGTGACATACATTGGTGATGCCTTAACTCCGATGTGTATATATTTACCCAGACCGTGACAGAGACAGGAATGCATGTTTTAATGGTTCATCAGAGACTCTTTCTCTCTCTCAAATAGCAGACCTTGTGTGAACATACATGCAGAAATGTACAATAAGCCCCTGAAAGATAGAGAGGCCTACCAAAAATGAACAATAGCCTGTAAAAGTATGTGAGGTGCACACTAGCACAAAAAAGCCATAACTCATACATATGAACTATTCTGAATATTTAAATATCTGCTTCTTTTATATGACTTCTTACCTTTCATGCTTGTAAGTTTATTTATTAATCCAGTGCTATGCTGAAAAGCCTCAATTAAGAATCACATTATTGGTGTTTGTGTGCTGAAATAAGTATGATTACAATACTATTAAAGTATGGTTGGTTGCAAAGAAATTCAGGTTTCTACAGCTTCCAACAGTAAAAACTTTAAAGTTGCTGTAAATCTACAGCAAACTGGTATAGGAATGTGATGCTGCAGTGCTGGAGTTGAAGATGACAGTCTTCTGGCCCCTGACCTGTGGATAGGGTAATAGATGAAGAGGCAACAGACCTAGTCATACAATCCCTAGCTATAGAAGCCATGTCGTCCTTGGTTGTAAACTGGATTGTCATTTATTTGATTTAAACTAACAAAAATTTCTACCTTTATCCATTTCGCACAAGCTTTAATCTATAAAATCATCAGATATTATTTATCTGAAGACTTTTAAAAAAAAATACACATTTGGGTCCTGAAAATATTTCATACGAATCAGAATTGCACAGCTGACTTACCCATTTCCAGATACTCATAAAACAATCCAAGTTTTCCAACGGGTTGCAGATGGTAGTCCTGTTCCCAGCGTGGAATAGTCTTTTCTGATCTAGCAGCTGAGCAACATCTTCCGATTAGATTCTTAACCCAGCTATCAGTCAGGAGAAAAGTGATGACTCACATTGTTAGTCTATCCTGCCAAAGGCTGAGCTATTGCAAAGTTCTTGCTCTGGTGCTATAGCCAAGTTTGAAAATTGGTTTTGATAATAATTGAACTACTGAAACTCCTTAATACAAACAATGCTATTTTTGATTCGCTATTGTCCTGTACCTTTTGCAATCATTTACAGTAATGCAAAGTGGCTGTACAATACTACCATTCTGTCTGGTAGCATGTCACACCCACCTTGCACTGGTGTAAATGACTGCATCAGGTGAAAAGGCAACAGAGAACCAGGCCCAATATGTTTCTCAGACTGCACAGTTTTTAATCCCTCCTCCCCAAAAGCTCTTGGTCTGAAATGCAAGCACCAGAATTTAGGAAAATTGATGCTGTAGTTATAACTATTTCTATCTGTTACCTTAGAATAAGGAGCAAGCAGCAGATGAGCTTTTAAGGAAGGGAAAAAACAAAAAGGTATGGTTTGCACATAAATGTCCTTCATAATAAAGGAAGAGAAAATTTCCATTTGTAATAAGAGAAATGAAAATGAGATACCAGCCAAATGCTTTTAAAGATTTGCATGAGGCATCGCAGTTTTACAAAAGGTGTGTTATTCCTTATATACAGGAAGAATTGCTTTTTCAATATTTGTCCAAATTTCCAATTAATCCAACTTCTAATGCATCCCTCACTGTGGTATCCTGGCTTAAAGTAGCCCTTAAATATATCCTGAAAAACAGATGCACTGAGACAATCTGAAACCATTTAATATCAAGTAAAATGTGACACTCTTCCTTTATACATTATACTTCCCCCTTTCTCATCTTACTTACAGTTTTTGGGCCCAATCATTGCAAACAGGAGTTCAATGAAAGCAAGATTTTGGCCTTTTCTCTTTTCCTCCATTTCTAAGTCTCCTTTACCCATATTTGTGTTTTAGGTCGCTCCCTATTTCCAACCCCCTTCTCCACATTTTCTTCCTGGTCATCTCCTCTTACACTTCCCTCCTGCCCACCAGCTACCTGTTATCAAGGTCCAAAATTTACACTCCCTGATAAGCTTTTCAATATTCTGAGTGGTTTCAGAGTAGCAGCCGTGTTAGTCTGTATTCGCAAAAAGAAAAGGAGGACTTGTGGCACCTTAGAGACTAACCAATTTATTTGAGCACAAGCTTTCGTGAGCTACAGCTTTCATTTCCACTGAATGCATCCGATGAAGTGAGCTGTAGCTCACGAAAGCTTATGCTCAAATAAATTTGTTAGTCTCTAAGGTGCCACAAGTACTCCTTTTCTTTTTGCGAATATTCTGAGTGTTATCTTGTTTAAAACAGCTTTATTTGTCAGAGAGCATGCTCTCTGTCTCCTAATCTTTCTCCTTCATTGCCTTCAATCCATGTATTGTTGTAGCCAGTGTGTACTGCTTGTGTCTGATTTAGATTGCAAGATGTTTGAGTCTGGGATCATTTGTTTTCTGTATTTGTATAGTCCTGAGCATTCTATCAGTGCTCAATAAATAATAAAAGTCCCTGATGCATATCCAACTCACTGCATACTCCACTTGCTCCTCTGAATCACCATATGTAGACACATTTTAATCTTCACAATTCAATTTTTCTCATCGTAAAGCATCAGTAATGCCTATTACATTAAAAATGTCAGAATTGGGTGGATTAAAAATGCCAGAATTGGGTGGATCTAGTTCTTTAAATGCAAGCAATACCAGGCCATGTTAAGAATTGATCTGGGAAGGAAGCACGAACCTAGGACTTGACTACTGGTTGCACACCGCGAGTGGTGATACATCGTGTGTGGTGATGGATAGGCATAAGTAATGGCAAGAAGAGATAACTGGCTAAACAAACTGGGACAATACTGGCATAAATAAAATCAACTAGCACAATGAGACTTTTTGGCTGTCAGCCTGATGCAGGAAAAACTGACACCTGTGGCAATTTTTTTAATCCACAGATGTACATACACAAAATCAGGTCTGTTGATTCTAAGGGACAGATTCTGCTCGTACTTGCAACAGCGTACCCTTGGAGTAACTCTCCTGAAGGCAGTGGAGTTACTCTGGGTTTACACTAGTGTAAATGGGAACAGGATCTGACCCTAGTTTCTAGGACTCCCACTTCCAGTTTTCAAGATAATTGTTATTATTTACAGTTGTGCATACTTGATTGGTGAAGAAATGTTCTATGTTTCCATTACAACTCCATCAGATATGTATTTAAATGAGTTTTTGCTGGTTCCCTCTCTTCGCCGCCTCCATTCGCTATACCTTTTCCAGCTTTCTGTACCTAGATCATTCCCTGTCTCCTGACAAGCGCAATACTATTTAACAACTTTGTGTAAGTTACACAGAAGACATACAGCCTCCGGTTTTACTGTATCATATACATTCAACATTACCCTTTGGGAGTGTCTGTCATATGAACAGAGCTGTGAATGTCAAAATACAACTACAAAAATATATTTAAAAAACAAAAATAGCATTTTAAACACTTGTTCCGTGGAAAGTCTGACATAGAACAGTAAATACTAAATCGCAGTATGTCATTTAAAGCAATAATAAGGTGAAAATGGTTACAGTAGCCTCCAGTTTTGGGCACTCAACTTCAGACATGTTGGGCCTGATTTTTGGAAGTGTTGAGCATCCACAACCTGAACTGAACTGAGTGGGAACTGGGGATTGATAGCACCTTTGAAGAATCAGGCCCAAGGCGTTTCAAGCTGGGCACCTAAAAATGGCATCCAAGTTGGAGACCATGGAAAATTTTGGTCTTGTTCTCCAGGTGCCTGAGCATATGCTGCTATTGAAATCTGAATGTCCACTTACTTCCAACAGGGGCAGGAGCAGGGCCTTAGCCATCAAATATTTGACCTTTTTATTTCATTAGGTCACTTTTAAAAAACATTAGGTACTTACGGAAGAAGCACTTCTTGAATGTTATTCCAAATTGCTTTACCTCCCATTATTATTGTTAGCTGCGTTGTAAGTTCAAGGAGACATCCGCCCGGATCACACTAAAGGTTGAGAGAGGTGTGAAAAATGCTGCATAACTCTTTAGGCAAGATTAAAGTGTTTAAATTAAAAAAATATACTAAAATTTTTAAAATTACATTATTTTAATCTTAAAAATAATCCAAGATGACAATTGAGACAAATCCCTTTGAAAAGGCCCAACAGACCAAATCTGACATTGCTATAAGTGGGCAGGATACCAGTGAAGTCAATGGAACAATGGCCCAGATCATACAGCCTCTCTGTATTGCACTGTCATTACGAGAAGATCACTCTAGGGGAGGGGGATCTGTGGATGGTGGAGAGCTGGTTCTGAGGATGTTATACCACCCTCCTCTCTGCTGCTGATATAGGTGGTGTTCATGGGAAAGTGAGTGTGGCTGGGTCTTTGTTATGCCACAGTGGTCCCTTGTGGGTCAATGAAAACCTAAGTAACTTCAAGAAAACTTGAAGCTACTCTAAATTATGCTAAGGGGCTGGTCCAGCACACAGTTGTCCTGAATTTGGGGAAGTGCAAAGGCTACCTTTGAACTCCCCTTCTGTGCTGTGCACTCCTTGGCAATAGCTGAAGAACTAGGGCTTGTCTACACTCGAAATGCTACAGCGGTTCTCCTGTTGGCGTAGGTAATCCGCCTTTCTGAGAGGCAGTAGCTAGGTTGATGGAAGAATTCTTCTGTTGATCTAGCACTGTCTACACTGGGTATTAGATCAGAATAATGACATTGCTCAGGGGTTTAGATTTTTCACACCCCTGAGCGCCGTAGCTGGAATTGACCTAACTTTTTAATGTAGACCAGGCCCTAGGCTAATATCTTACATTGTTAATTAAGAAAAAAAGATATATTATAGTGGATTCCTACCTCTTCATTTCTGTATTTCCCTAACCAATAAACTGGGTCTCCAGGGAATCTTACAAATTTACCCTTAAAGAATGCAATGTAGAAACATGAAGAATAATAGTTGACAAACTGGAATAAGAACATCTTCATGGTCAGACTGTTTTCATAATCAGTCTGCGTCCTTGGTAGTTCTGTAGTTTAAAAAAAACACACCAAAAAACAAAAAGGAAAAGAAAATTAATATTTGAACAGCTTTAGTGCCTCCGTCAAAAAATGTGCATGTGCCTTGCATGCTTGAATAGAATTTACAGCACAATTTAGATTGTTTAGGGTCCCTAATACATTGTAGCCATTATGTTAAATATAAGACACTTGTAAAGAGGAAATAATTTGTTCTTTGACACTAAAAGAAAAAGAGCAACACAATTCTCTATCGCTCTCATAGAAAGGTTTCAGAGTAACAGCCGTGTTAGTCTGTATTCGCAAAAAGAAAAAAGAAAAGGAGTACTTGTGGCACCTTAGAGACTAACCAGTTTATTTGAGCATGAGCTTTCGTGAGCTACAGCTCACTTCAGGTGCCACAAGTACTCCTTTTCTTTTCTCATAGAAAGAAAATCCTCGCAGACTCAACAAACATAACACTTTGAACTGACGGAAATAAACCATATTAAAATACCACTACTTTACACAGGTAAAGTAGAATAGCTACTTTAATGTAGATGGCCTGGATGGAAAGAACAGTAATATTTGTGAATCGTTATCTGTTTAATAACGAGAGAAAAGCATCTAGCATTGGACCAGTGACCATATTCCATTTATTTACAAAAAAGGGCCTGTTCTCTCCATAATGTCCTTAAATGTGTTATGCGGTACTGATCTTTTTTCATAAAGCCTGGGTATTACAGTAATCTTGCTTGTTTTGTCTATTTCACAAATACAAAGCTGTAAACAATTGATCTTTCATGCTGGCTATACAAGGATTTCTTAGGCAAGGAGTAAAATATATTTAGTTGATAAAAGTGAAAAGCTATATTTGAAAAATTCTAGAAGTCATTGCATGCTATAGAGGGAAAATTCTGAAATACTTGGTGTAGATATTAATTTACTGGGGTCCTTATTATAAGAATGATGTTGTTTTCTCTTATAGTTCCTAGCTAAAGCATAAACTTACCAAAGTCAGTAATCATGATTGCCACTTTTTCATAGATGATGTTCAAAATCATGATGATTATAAAACTGATGATTGAAGCAGTTACTGAAGTGGCTGCCTGGGGAGTCAGGTACTTCTGAATTGCTTCTGTTCCATTAATGTGCCGTGGCAGCTTTGCAGAAAACACAAGGAAAACAGAGAGTCTGTAGACGATGATGCCAATAACTGACGCAACGATCAAAAGAATCTGAAAATAGAGTACAATATATATATTATATATATATATTAGTGTAAAATCATATGGCTTGGGAAAAACAGTGGTTTGAAATATATATTATGAAGGGCAAAGTGAAACTATTTAGACCTTCTTTCTCCCCATCCCATAATATGAGAGCAAGGGGATGCTCTGTGAAGATAAAGCACAGTAAATTTAGAGCCCATAAAAGAGAAGACTACTTTGTGTAGCATACAGTCAACCTGTGGAAAAAGAGATGGATAATTTTATGACCGATAATGTTTGTAGCTATGCAAGCTAAGATAAGGAGAAAGGTAATCAGATCTCATGCTTTGGGGCATATGATTGTCACTTCCTGGGGTTAGAAAAGAATCTTCTCTTCCCAACACCCCATGTACAGCATTGCACAATTGGCAGGATGCATTCTGGAGGAAAAACACTGTATATGAGCCAGATATTATTGTTGTTGCGGATTGTGGCCAGAAAAAAGCAACTGCCCCTCAAGAGAAACAGGCACATTTTAATTAGGGCTGTCAATTAATCGCAGTTAACTCACACGATTAACTAAAAAAAAAAATTAATCACGATTCAAAAAATTAATTGTGATTAATCGCACTGTTAAACAATAGAATGCCAATTGAAATTTATTAAATATTTTTGGATGTTTTTCTACATTTTCAAATATAATCAATTTCAATTACAACACAGAATACAAAGTGTACAGTGCTCACTTTGTACTATTTTTGATTATCATTTTTACAGTGCAAATATTTGTAAACAAAAGAAATAGTATTTTTCAATTCACCTCATACAAGTACCATAGTGCAATCTCTTTATCGTGAAAGTGCAACTCACAAATGTAGATTTTTTGGTTACATAACTGCACTCAAAAACAAAACAATGTAAAACTTTACAGTCTACAAGTCCACTCAGTCCTACTTCTTGTTCAGCCAATCGCGAAGAGAAACAAGTTTGTTTACATTTATGGGAGATAATGCTGCCCACTTCTTAATTACAATGCACCTGAAAGTGAGAACAGGCATTCACATGGCACTGTTGTAGCCAGCATTGCAAGATATTTACATGCCAGATGTGCTAAAGATTCATATGTCTCTTCATGCTTTGGCCATCGTTCCAGAGGACATACTTCCATGCTGATGATGCTCGTTAAAAAAATAATGCATTAATTAAATTTGTGACTGAACTCCTTGGGGGAGAATTGTATGACTCCTGCTCTGTGTTTTACCTGCATTCTACCATATATATCATGTTATACCAGTCTCGGGTGATGACCCAGCATGTTGTTTGTTTTAAGAACATTTTCATTGCAGATCTGACAAAACGCAAAGAAGGTACCATTGTGAGATTTCTAAAGACGGGCTACAGCACTCGACCCAAGGTTTAAGAATCTGAAGTGCCGTCCAAAATCTGAGAGGCACAAGGTGTGGAGCATGCTTTCAGAAGTCTTAAAAGAGCAACACTCTGATGCGGAAACTTCAGAACCCGAACAACCAAAAAAGAAAATCAACCTTCTGCTGGTGGCATCTGACTCAGATGTGAAAATGAACATGTGTTGGTCTGCACTGTTATGGATCATTATAGAGCAGAACCCATCATCAGCATGGACGCATGTCCTCTGGAATGATGGCTGAAGCATGAAGGGACATATGAATCTTTAGCGCATCTAGCATGTGAATATCTTGTGATGCCAGCTACAACAGTGCCATGCAAATGCCTGTTCTCACTTTCAAGTGACATTGTAAACAAGAAGCAGGCAGCATTATCTTCTGGAAATGGAAACAAACTTGTTTGTCTGATTGGACTTGTAGGCTCTAAATTTTACATTGTTTTATTTTTGAATGTAGGGTTTTTTGTACATAATTCTACATTTGTAAGTTCAACTTTCTTGATTAAGAGATTGGACTACAGTACTTTTATTAGGTGAATTGAAAAATACTAATTTCTTTTGTTTTTACAGTGCAAATATTTGCAATCAAAAATAAATATAAGGTGAGCACTGTACACTTTGTATTCTGTGTTGTAACTGCAATCAATATATTTGAAAATGTAGAAAACATCCAAAAATATTTAAATAAATGGTATTCTATTATTGTTTAACAGCGCGATTAATTTTTTTAATTGCTTGACAGTCCTAATTTTAATCAGTCATACCATCTGCATTGGTTGAAATAATACTTTCATGTTCAGTATTTTTTCCCCCTTGTTTTTTGTCATATCTGCTTCTTTCCCCATTTTTATTTCTTGTTAGCTATCTAGTTTTTATTTAGATTGTAAGTTCTTCAGGGCAGCAAGTTTCTCTTCTTATATGTCTGTAAAGTGACGTTTATCCCCTGTCCCCCACACCACAGACATAATACCATAGTAATAAACCAAATTGCAATACATGTTATAAGATTCTCCCAGCATTCTGAACCCCAGCCAGCCAGTTAGTTAGTTATTTTCTTCACTGTGCTCCAGACATGAAAACCCAGAGCATAGCCTCTTCCATGCTGGCCAGCCAGCATTCTATACAGTCCCTGTGCTCCAGCTTCATTTCCTATCACTTGTGATGGTTTTCCGGCTACAGAATGTTGTACAGGCTCTGGGAGCATGCAATTATCAGAGCCTCAGCTTTTAGAGATGGCCTTTCTGGGCCTGCCCACCATGTTACATATTGTTTCATGGATGGCTGGACTTCTTTCAATTTTTAGTTTTAATTAAAGTAGCAAGATTGGGAAAATCAAAGAGCTCCCAGCTTCGCTCTTTTAAGTGAAACGAAAAAGCTGAAAGAGGCCCAGTCGTCCATGACATGCTATTGAACTGAATGGCTGGAACAACAATGAAAGAAACTGGGAAGGAGGGGGGGAAGTGCAACCAGATCTGTCCCCAAGGTAATCCACTGTTCCACCTACCAGCAAAACGTGTATCTGAAAATGCTGATGGAGGAAACAGTGAACCACATTTTCAAACATAGCCCACAAGCTGTAGCCACAAAATATGCATAAGTATAAACTTATCTGTTTTTCATATGCAAATGTATGTTTGGTGTATGCAGTTGTGTGTTTGGGCATGTGTGCAGATGCTTTTTGGGGGCAACTTAAACATCCATATTTGAACATTCAGATCAGCCTGTCACTTTATTGGCTCATATACAGTTTAGTTTTTCATGAAGCTATTATTTGTCAAGCGAGGTACATTATATTAAAGAATAAGACCAATAGAATTTTACCCAGAAGAAGACTGCACTTATACAGAAGGTCATCCGTACACACTTTCCACAGGCAGTGTATGGCACGTGCTCTTCTTGCTGGAAAGAGAGTTGATTTAGAAGGGGATTAATCATACATCTGCTCTTCTTTTAAATATATTTTTCATGTGACCTGTTAAGCACTTTGACATGTTTGGGGCAGAAGAACGGGAATCAGAATCCAGGTTTCTATTCCCAGACCTGACATCTTTGCCATGTCCCCCTGGCAATTCATTTGGGCCGATGCGTTCCAAAAAAAAAAAAAAAAAGTGTCCACTGATTTTGGGTGTCAGTTTTTGGGTGCCCAATTTGAGAAATGTGGGACCTCATTTTCAGAAGTGCTAAGCACCCACTGCTCAAATCAGCTGGATTAGTGGGTGCTCAGCACTTCTGAAAGTCAGGTCCCTATGTACCTAAGATTTGGCATCCAAAAACTGTCACCCAAAATTAGTGGACACTTTGAAAATTTAGACCTCAGCCTATTTGTCTCTCAGTTTACCTCCCTCTAAAATGGGGGTGATGCCTACCTCACCCAGGTGTAATGGGGCTTCATTGATGTTTTAAAAAATCTTTGAGAGCCTCAGATGAAAGATCTATATAATGGCAAAAATATTATTTTTTAGCCAAATCTTCTCTATCTAAAAATGCCTTAAGAATTGTTTAGAATTATCATTGTGTAGTAAAGATAATGTAAGTTTTATAAGCTTATTAATAAAACCAGGTATCCTGTAGCACAAGATTATAATACAGAAGGGGCCACTTAGGGTAGATTTTTAATCATGTCAGTCTAGTTTTGGAACTTTTCAAGTCCCCTATTATAAACATTAATATAGTATGGCTAGAACATGAAAGCAAAGCAAATGATCAGGTAAACGCTATAGTGATGCAATAACAAAAAATAATAAAAACCTGACAGCTGAGCTGAGTGAGCCGCTAAAGCAACTTGAAAATGTATTAAAAAAAAGAGCTCTAAACTAAGAGCCTCGTAAATGTGTATTGTGTTTCACTAGAATGAGAATTATCCCTGTCCAGGTGAACTCATTAATGTTATTAGCATCCATTAATGTTATGAGCATCCATATATGCTTGGCCATAATACCTGTTTGTGCTTCTCTCATTCAAAGAAACCTGTGGATAACAAAGTCTGGAAACTGCATGAAATGCAACTTCTCTTCCTCTATTTTGTCTTGTTTTCCTGGCATGTCTCCAGGCTTCCAAGAACAAGGAACAATCAGTGAGTTGAGGGTTGCCAACCCTCCAGGATTGTCCAGGAGCACCCAGGAATTAAAGATTAACGGCTAATTAAAGATTATGTCATGTGATGCAACCGCCAGGAAAATGTCCAACCAAAGTTGGCAACCCTATCAGTGACGATTGTGGGCTTCTCACAACAAAAATTATTCAATGCCAGGCTGTTACCTGAGATTAGAGGTACCATTTTGTGGCACCAGATCATTCCACTGCAGTCCCTCTGGCTGTTATGAAACTGCCCTTTAGTAATCACCCCCTCACTTGGTGTTATAGATTACAGAAAGGTTTCAGAGTAGCAGCCGTGTTAGTCTGTATTCGCAAAAAGAAAAGGAGTACTTGCGGCACCTTAAGAGACTAACAAATTTATTTGAGCCTAAGCTTTCGTGAGCTACAGCTCACTTCACCGGATGCATTCAGTGGAAAATACAGTGGGGAGATTTATATACATAGAGAACACAGATTACAGAAAGTTGCCAGTCCCAAGGTTGCAGTAATTGGTAAAACCAGCTGAAATGATAAATGTGATTTCTGTGAACCCCAGGCCTCACATTTTAGCCTGATACAGATTGGTGTATGCTAGGCCTGCAATTTATTAGATCAACATATTGGGTCAGATCCTCAGCTGCTGCAAACCGAGGTAGCTCCACTGACTTCAGTGGAGAAACGCAGATTTATATCAGTTGAAGATCTGGCCCATCACAAGGTCTTTGTTTGAATTTCTAGCTTTCACAGTTTGCAGTATGACCAATTCTAAAAACATTCCTTACCTGTGTGATTTCATTTGTTACTACATGAATGCATCGTGCTTCGTATTCTGGACGTACATGTTCTTCCTGCTCTAAAAATTCAACAGTGTCCCATTCATATTCCAGTTCAGCCTGCCGTCGCTTCCAAAACTCCAGAAACAAAGTAACTAACCAAAGGAAAAACAAACAGAGCTATATCATACGTACACCGGACAGCATTGAACTCCTATGCTGTAATATGTGAACCGTTAATTTTTTAGATCACTTTTTGCAGACACAGAATATAACCTTTACTGGCTGGTGGGATGGTGCCAAGACTTTCTCAGGGAGAAAATAACTGGATCTATTTCTTTACCTAATTACTGCTCTAATGATGTAGGTGTTTTTATGATATCAACCTGTGGATTCTTTATGCTAAAGAATGCATAGAAGTTTATTTTTCTTTTCTGAAAACGTATTGAATAGGAACAATTTGGATTTTATATTGCAGTATGGTTTTTCAAAGCAGATTGTTTGGTTAATTGAAGGAAAATAATTTTGGAGAGTTATGGATGTTTTTAAAATAAAACTTTAGCACATATAGGAAATTGCCATAGGGAAAAGACTAATGCCCATTTAATATACACTATAGAGTTAGTGCCACACCTACTAAAAGTTTTCCAGACACAGTTACAGTCAAGTCACCAAAACCAAGCATGAAATAAAAAGAAAAACTCTAAGGGTCAGTTTGGGAGAGGCCGTTGCATGAGCACATTCTTGGAAGGAAGGCTCCTACCTTTACATGGCTCCACACAGGCCTCTCACACTGGCAGTCCCTATGCTCCCTGAACTCTAGGGAGCACAGAGACCACTCTTTACAAGCAAGAGGCCAAAAAAGGGGAAGTGGTGCCCTGACCTTCTGTATCAACCTGCAGAGCAAGGCCAGTGAACCAAAGAGGAGCAAGCTCCTCCATCCCTACATCTGGCCACTGGTCTGGTCCCCAGCATAATTTAGAGCACCTCATCAGTGCTCCAATTAGCACCAGCTGCAAAAGGCCCTCAAGGACTGTTCCAATAGCTGGGAAATATTGGAGTGCAAGGTTGTCCTGGCCTTACAGCATGCTGCCCCTCCCCCTGCCACAATCCCTGTGCTAGCAGCCAGGAAGTGGGTTTGGCCCAAGGGAGGCTACGATGACTCTGGCACTGAGGGAGCTGCCTACACAGAGGGACTCCTCCAGGTGTGATAACTTTATAGCTGTACTGTACCGCTCAGGCCTCAGAGCAGGGCAGGTTCTTCTGTCTGTATTTTAATTGCTCTTTTCTTTAATTTATTCTAAGATGGCATTTTTTACTGATTGAAACAAATGACTGGGAGTCTGGAGATCTGGGTTTTAATCCTGTCTGGCCTTGGGCATGTCACTTACTATAATTTAGTAGTCCATACCCACTTTACAGGGGGTATTGTGAGGCTTAATTAATTCATGTTTTGTAGTTATTTGAGTTCTCTGAAGGGAACATATTACAGAAGTACCGTTATTAATAAGTATATTAATGGTAGCAATGCAATCATAGGGTTAAAAATGTATCATTCCTTAAATTACTTAAAGTACTACAATTCAATGAAAATTACAACTGAAATGGCATCAGGACCATGGCTCACTTAGATTCAGTACAATTGTGATGGACAATTCACCTCCTTATGTAGCGGGTTTATGATGAGAATACTAACATACCCTTGTAAGCATTATTGTAGCTATGCAGTTTAACTTTCCATTTATCATTTTTGGAACCATACTTCAAAACAGAAAATCACAATTTTTAATTAAGAGACAAATTACAAATAAGTTAACTATTGGGACAACAGAAAAAAGATCAAATTAACATAAAACTGTTCTAATCTTTGATTTAGGGAATTTCCTGCTGGTATCTTAAGCGTAGTGTACCTTTGAAAAGTTCTTAAAAGAATCAAATTTAACTTAATTATTTTATTGAAATAGTTACTTTAAAGCACTTTATATTAAGTTCATTATCAAAAGATCAAAGTACAACATGTTTTACAATAACAAGCATATTAATCTTTTCTTATCAAGCTGACATATTGTTCTAAAATGTTACAGTAGTTGTCTTCTGTACACTACCCTTCATGGAGCACCACTGATAACATAAAACTTACTTCTGTAACTTTGCTGACTAGCTTCCAAGTCAACATTACTTGTTAATCACCAACAAGTAATCACTCTGGTTAAGGGGCTACAGTTAAAGCCAATTAGCAACCTTGCTAATATGGACAATCCAAAGAGGCTTAATAAAGCGGGGAGGGACCCTCAGGCTCCTCCCTTGGCCATAGACAATGCTGCTACTACTAATTCACAGTCCCCGTCTCTCTGATGGGAGAGGAGGGGTGGGAGGAGAGATCCTGGACCTGGCTCCCCACTTCTCTGAACCCCGGGCTGCCATCTCACGCTGCCTCCTCTACCACATCCACTTCCAGGCTTGCTCTGGAAGAAGAGATGGTGGCTTGGTGAGGACATGGGTGACACTGTGAAGCGGTGGGAGAGGGGAATGGGAAGGAACCCCATAAACATCTGCAAACCTCCTGGTAAGCAACTCATGCGTAAAGCAGAGTCCCGTCGATGAAGAAATTGGGAAGTAGCACATACTGTGATCTCTGCTACTTGGCCAGTAACATGGGCCCCCTTGCTAAGAAAATTCTGGTTCTGCCTCTGCGGTCCAGTGAAACAAGACACTTTCTGGAAAAATAAACTTTGACTTGTCCATTGAATCCAGTACAGAATAGAATCAGTCCATGGGAACCCCCTGATTAAAGAGACACTTTCACTGCCACAAGATGTCCCTAGTGCTTGTAATTACTGCATGTTTAGCGTATCAATTACGTAAATGAAGAAGGAAAGAAATAATTACTAGAGTTTATAATAAATGGCTCTATTTTTCCCATTGCCTTCCTCAGTCACGCAGCTGCTAGTAGGAATAGAGAGCTCCAAGATTCCTTGGAGAAAAACAGTTCCTTTGCCAGACATGTTTAAGCATGTGGCTCCTGCTGGTTTACCACTGGGCAATTCTAATCCCTTCTTCTTCCTTTTTTCCGAGTTTAAAAGGATGAAACAAACACTGAAAAAAAAACCACCCCACCGTTCCTATCTGCCCCTGGAAGTTCTGAAATCAGTCTCCAAATGATGCTAAAAATAGTTACTGTTATGCTTAATTTTTATGTGTGAATTCCCTTTTGTAATATTCCTGAACACTAGAAACTGAAATAGTTGTACATTTAGCTACACTTTTTGGCTTATGCCTTAGGTCTGCCCAAAATTAGATGACAAAACTGTAGATAGAAAGCAAAACCTTGAAATCGACTTACCCCATACTCCCATAAATACTGCAAATATTAGTGTTCCGAAGCTATCGAATATACACAGTTTCTGTAAAGAATTAAAAAATAAATGATTTAACTATAATGGGTCAGTAATTTTTCTACATGGGATAAGAACGCTGAAAGAATGTTGCACATTTTGATTTTAGTTTTGAGCTTTTACATGGTTTAATCTTCACCTTTCCTCCTAGTATTCTTCCAATGTGCAAAATCAAGGAAATTAAATGCAGAAAACCTACATTAAACCTACGAGTCAAATATGCAGCAAAAGGGTATACAACTGCTGTAGTATCAATGTTCCACCACTCACTGTACTGGAAGAGGAGAGCCAGTACTTCAGTGGTAGGAATTTCAGTTGACATGACACACACACATTGTATTCTCTCTCTCTCTCACATACACACACAGAGCAAATGAACAAATAATTCTGACAAACAAGAAGTGACACAAAAAACATTAACCTGTTTAATAAGAAAATACTGTTTTGATATGGTAATTGTGGGGTTGCCCTCTGCCTTTTCCTTCCAACATTTCCCTTTTCACGCGTTTCTCTCTTGTACCTTTCATATTGCTGTGCTGAAGAAACATTAATCTTGCACTGGAGGGAGAATAACACTGCTGCCACTTCACCCCATGTATGGTTTAAGAGAAAATACAAAGGCTACTGCAACTGAACTTAGAAGCCCATTTCTGCAGGATGTAAATGGCATGCTACCTTAGAGGATTCACAGGTAATAGTGAGGTTCCAGTATGTGCATTCCTGATCACACTGCGGGCACATTATGATGTTGCCACCGATGTTGGGATCACACACTTCTTGGCTAAAAATAAAATCAATCAATTACACAAGCACGAAACTCAGACTACCATTAATGCTTGTAGATGGTGTGATAACTCGGTGAAGTACGGAATAAGTTGCTAAGTGTGCTGCTTTCAGACAATGCGCCTCCGCCACTTCCACTCTTAGCCCTCAATATACTGCAGATTAGATTATGAAGCATGGAAGGAATTATCTCCCATTACTCTTGGAGCTATTCTCTAAAACAAATCAAGTTAAGAACAAAACAGAGATCTTAAAAAAGCCTATTGTTCACATTTTCAGGATTTCAGGGTGACTCTTTTACCTGATTTATAATGGGCAAATCCACCCTATAATGTTCAATCTGAGCATGGTGGTAGGGGAGGTTTGAGGCGGAAAAGTGAGGAATTCTCTTCAGGCCAGGGAGTGGCTGCAGAGTCACTTGGAGTAGCCAAAATAGTCTGAAGTAGTTCTAGCTACAGAGGGTGCAAGAGGACAAGGGGATCTGCATAAGTGCAGATCCAGTAGCCTCTTCCCCACCAATGTCTCTCTTCAGGGTGTAAAGGGGGAGCAGAATTTCCCCTGTGCTGCTGTTCTGCCTATTCTCCTATAGAAGAAGGGGGCGGGGGGGAAGTCCTGAGTTCCAAGCAGTGCCTTTTAGCAGGCCCTCCACCCATATGTGAATTTCACCTATGAGAAAGTTTTTGCTCTCCCATAGGGAGCAGCAAACATAAATGGGCATGCTATGGTAACCTGTGTTGAAGTTTTGATTTTTCACTGTTTTCTTTACATTTTTACATTATACTGTATGTGGATTCAAAAAGAATTGTCAAACTATAAAGAATGAAAAAACCAAAATCTTAAATACAAGTCATTGTAACATCTCATGTCTGTCTATTACTTTTTTGCCCTGTATCTTTGAATTTTTAACTTCAGAAACAAGCCAGTTGCTATTCTTATTCTCTGTATTTGTTTCTCCATTAACTTGATTTTTGTTAGTGCAGGGATTGATCCACCACTCACTGAAGTCAATGGGAATCATTTCAATGATTGACTAAGTATCGGATCAGGTCCTTAGTGAGCCCTTTCTGTACATGGTAGCTTTAGTTTCCTAAAAGATATTATGATTTGATTCTGTTTCAGATACCGTGCTGTATTCTTTATTTTCTCCCCACGATTTATTGTCATTTTCTTTCCCTGCTTTTTAATTTCCTTTTATGTCTTCTTTATTTTGAAGGCAGAAAACTGATTTATATTTTGGGATGCTCTTTTAATGTTTTCGTTGTTTTAATCATTTTGCTCATCTGCCCTTTTCATTCCATGTCCTTTTTATTTGACATGAATGTCTCTGTACATTCTGATTTGTAAAAGCCTTCGGGCCATAACGTGCCATCAGATTTATAGCACAACTCCCCACTGATTTCAATAGGGAATTCTGCTTAAAAGCTGATGGCATGATATGGCTCTTTGTTTGCTTACAAAAGGAAAAAAGAAAAGGAGTACTTGTGGCACCTTAGAGACTAACCAGTTTCACGAAAGCTCATGCTCAAATAAACTGGTTAGTCTCTAAGGTGCCACAAGTACTCCTTTTCTTTTTACGAATACAGACTAACACGGCTGTTACTCTGAAACCTGTTTGCTTACAGTATATGTCAGGAAGGAGAAGGAGGACAGAGAGTAGAGGAGGGAACATGCACAATGAGAAGGGAGGATGCAAGGGAAGTAGAAGAAATCGGGGGGCGTCGGAGGATTTTCATGTCCCTTGGACTAGATGACCCAGCAATGTTCCTGTAGCCCTGATATATGCTTGTCATTTCCTTTTCATAGTGTTCATTCAAAAGTACCATGAACTTCAACCTGGGATCACTAACAAGGTTCCCTTTTTTTTAATGCCTAGAAAACTCTATGCTGTTTGTGAGTATTCAGAACTGTGTCAATACGAAAATACATTTGAACTGTCCATCTGGTACCTCCATGTGCAGTTGTCCTTTGTTATGTATCCATACAAAAAACAGGCAAGTCCTACTACTGCTGCCACGCTCAGCATTTGAGTGTAAAAACCAAGCCAAGCAAAATATATTCCAGTTTTCTCTCCATAATATTTCCTGTGAGGGGAAAAATACTCGTTGAAAATGCAAATAACTCCACATTTCTTTCTCAGACAACCGTCTATTCCAAATATTTAGGGCTAGACTCTATTTTCATATTTTTACAGTGTGTGACTGCAGAGGAACAGCAGCTAACCATTTCTGTGAATTTGCATGATTTTTTATATTTGCATGCAATGCCTACTTCTCACTGAAGCTCACTTTTGATTGGTTATATAGGCATGTGCCTGTATCTTATAAAGTCAGAAACAGAGCATGCTCAAATGTGTGTGCAGATATGGGCATACATATCAGCAATTAGAATTAAGACATGAATCTTCAATGTACCAAAACATGAAAGTGTTATGTGAATTCCTAGGTCTTTCTGAATTGTACTGATCATATGCATACTCACCTGACAAGATCCAATGGCTGCAGTTTGTAAATACTTCGGGGGTGAGCCCATTCCTTGTAAAGAAGATACCGTTCATTAGGGCAGTTGGGGTCCTCTGACCGGTGATTGAATCTAGACTGCAAAAGAGAATGAATATGGAAACACTGTCCCATAAAATAACCACTTAGAGTACCCAAACTGTATGGGCAGCTGAACCAGTTTACAGTGCCACTTCAGCCCCGCTGGCTGTGTGAAATCTGATCCCTGTGGAGCTACACTTATGAGACTAGTGTCCGGGGTAATCTCTTAGCCCAAGTTCCATTGCAAATTACAAAAAGGAGTTGGAAGTAAGCAAGCAGTAACAGTACAGAGGCTTGTCATTAAGGACTCGATCTTGCAAATACTTATGCACATGCTTAATTTTAATTATGGGAGTCATCTCATTGAAAAAAATGGGGTTTAGTCATGTGCTTAAACATGCATGTAAGTATTTGCAGGCTTGGTGCCTAGGATTGGGAGAATAAATAGAAAAAGATCAGTTCTAATTAAAAATGAGACTTTAAGTACCCCTAACATACTATCACGTGCTTTCTTCAGGACAGTGATGTACCACAATGAAGACTGAAAATTCTGGAGAATAAATGCAAGGCTTCCAGCACCTGTTTTAGATTCAAAAGAGGGTACAGAGGGAAATAACCCTTCATTTCCTTGCTAGGTTAGTTGTAAACGTATTTGGTGAAAATGTGGACTTGGATTACGAATTTTTAATGGATTTTTCCATTCTCATTCTATAGTGCAACAAGAAAGGCGATGAGGAAGAACATTTGGCTTTCCCTCTTGGAGAGGGAAGTGATACATCCTGGGAGTTTCTGGCCATGGAGCATCATAGAAGATATAGACTGGCTGGGGAGCCCGGCACACAGAGGCCAATAGGGACGTGAGGCAACTGAACTACATACAGCTCCCATCAGGCACCTCGGCAGCATTTCCAGATAAAAATACTTCAGTTTCTGGGCGTTTGGTTTTTGAAATAAAAATTGAAATCTTCTGTGAAAAGACACTTTTTGTGGAAAATTCTGTTGACTTGAAAAATCAGTATTCCTCTGAAAAAGAGTTTTGAAGGAAAATTTTCTTCCAGCCATTGTCTCCAAATAGGACAGTCAGTGAACAAATAAAATCAATGCCCATATGTATTTTGCTATAGGAATCATGCATATGCCTTCAATCAGCATACAAATTTATTCCCAACTAAGATACCTGTTCCAAGCATTGGACTTACATCATGAAGAGGAAATGCTGCCTTGTAGATCCCAGAGTCCAGGAGTTTGTTAATACCAAACTTTTTCACATTGTCTCTTACTGCATATTCCACACGGGAAAGAATAAAATGAACCTGAAAAGTACAAAATGCCTTGAATCTCTTGCAATTTGTAAGTGAGGAATATAAACCATAACTGTGTCATCCCAGAATCATAGATGTTAAAGAGGGGCAAGTTCTCTGGGTGAAATTCACTGTACAAGGCCACTGCCCCCATTTAAGTCCCACTTAAACTCTATTTTGGGGCATAAGTGGAACCCAAGTTGGACAAAGGTTTGGAATTTCACCTCATTAGACTGTCCTGTCAGTTTCCTAGTCAATGTAGGATTGTTCTCTACAGTACATTTCTAATGTGTCAGGAGGGTTGTTTGTTATTGGTGATGGTGGTTGTGTTGCTCTGATTGACAAAGAGAAATAAACAAATGTCTTTGTGTGGGTTTAGAGACAGAAAAGAAATAAATCTTTATATTGACTTACAATTCTGCTTCTGGTTGCTGGGTTGAAGAAGATGTCTTTGTCTTGAATGTAAAAATCAGATAAACGGGCCTTTTCAAATGGGGCAGTGAAAAACTCTTGCTCTGGTTTGATGATATTTTCATCCACTTGGAAGAGTCTACTAAACCAGTTGAAAGCTGAATCTCGGGTTTTCAGGTCATTGGGCTTCAGCGGCAATTTGATGTGCATAACCTCGGCATATGTGCATAGCACTTCCCAAGGTGCATGCACTTTTACAAAAATAAGCTTTTCATCTAAGACCTAAAGTGCAAGAATATTAAAAACGTACGCCCACAAAAAATGAAAGCAAAGAGCTCTTCATAATACTTTTAAAGTAACACAGATTTTCCCAGGTTTCAGAGTAGCAGCCGTGTTAGTCTGTATCCGCAAAAGGAAAAGGAGGACTTGTGGCACCTTAGAGACTAATAAATTTATTTGAGCATAAGCTTTCGTGAGCTACAACTCACTTCATCGGATGCATCCGATGCTCAAATAAATTTATTAGTCTCTAAGGTGCCACAAGTCCTCCTTTTCTTTTTACAGATTTTCCCTTCTCTTTAAAACCCGTAGAAAACCAATTCAGGGGTGTATTCTTTATCCATTTTAGTGAACATCTCATTAACTTCCGTAAAGGCACCGAAGGGAGATGAGAACTCTCTGGAGAGACTGGCATTTTAAAAAGATCACTAAATTGTTGCTTTAATGGTAACACCTTGCAAAATATTTTACAAAGCAATTTAAATTTTAGCACACATTACCTATATGGATTTCTTAATGCTTGTTTTTAGGTCTAGTTCTCAGGAAGCTCACTATTTAAAAAGATTTTGAACCATTAGCATTGCAGGATTACCAAAACCAGCACAAATTTACAATGTACCATTTACAAGTAGCAATATATCCATGTTGGATTTTCTCCTAACAGTTCTTCTTGCACACTGAGGTGCATGCTATGGTCAGAGGGCCAAATCATGTGCTGGGATGCACAAGTGGGGTTTCCACTACAACTTTCTATTTAATCAAAAGCCTAAAGATGTGGATTTTGAGCCCAATTTGGGAGTAAGTGGCAGAGGGCCTCCTGTTCCGGAGCTCATTACGTTACAAAATAATCATAAAAATACTTTGTGCCAGATCCTGTGCTGCATCTGCTGGGAGCCACGGCAGCCCAGGAAGAAAGGAGGGGAAGATCCATCTTTATGCTGCCTGGATTCTGGGATACTGCGGTGGCTAACATGGCCTCCAGTGTAAATGAGAACATCCCCAGTGGCTGCTTCATCTTGTAGCAACCTATCCAGGGATGCCTACAGGCTGGAATGCAGCCCAGAATCTCCATAATGCTGAGTGCTACAGCTACTCCCACTATGCTGGGGCTTGCAAGGAGCATTCGCCACTTATGTCAGATCTATGGCTGCTGTTTCATTAGGCGAATTCTCCCCAAGCTCTGGAGTCCCATTTACAATTCCTATATGCCACGAGGGCAGGGGGCAGAACTGGTCCCTTAGAATTTTTATAGGGCTTCATGTTTTCAAAGTGCTGAACAAACTAACTATTTAATCTTCCCAACCCCTCTGTGAAGTAGGTTACTACTACCTTCATTTTGCAGAGAAAGAAACAGAGACAAAGCTTAAGTGACTTTGCTCAAGGCCACAGAGCAAGTCAATGACAGATCCATGATTTCAGCACAGAGATTCCTGGCTCCTAGACAAAGAACAGGGAAAGAGGCAGCAAGGGGAACCTCTTGTGACCCCAACGTCCTGATCTCATAGGAATAAAGAGGGGGAAGAAGCTACAGTGCATTCATGGACTTATTTCCTTTTCCATATGGAGCCAAAGTCTGCTTTCAGACACAATAGTCTACACAAAGGAAAGGATACTCACTGATCTTGTTGCTTCAAGTTGCAAGCCATTGCTTATCAGATTAGACTCATATGCGCGCCTCTTCCTCTGTTAAAATCAATTGCAAGTAGTAAAATATCTTTGTTTGCTGATTTATGTCATTCATATAAAGTAGTGTACATAAAATAAAGGAACAGGATTGTCCAGCAAAAGTGAAGAATCACCCAGATGATGAGTTATTATCCTCAATATTTATAATTGCTATGGCAATCAGTGCACTATTAACCACTAGTCTTATACTTTTTTCTAAAAGCAATAACACTTTAAAATGCAGTTATGTGGCATACCTGCTCTCTTGGATTGCTAAGGCACTTGATCTTTAACCCATGTTTTACAATTACAGGTGGGCCGAGACATGAGTTCAGATCTTGATTTGTATCTAGCATTTTAGTCTGATGCATCACAGAGATGAGTCAGCCCCAAATTCTGGCTCTGTGAAAACGGTCATCAACATTGGCAATCTTCTCCTTTTCTCACCTAATTTAACCACTGAGGGAATCCCTCCCAGTAGCTTGTGCTACCCACCGGCAAATATTCTTCACCTCCAAAATCTTGCCATGACAACCAATCCCCATTTCCCTGCCAATAGTCTGCAATTTTTTCCGTTTTTCACAATAAGGACATAACCTCATATTATGATTCTATCTAAATCCTCACCAATCTCACAATCCATAAATGCAACATCCTACAATTAAAAAGCTGGTGGTTGGAGTGGCTGTAGGGGTAGTGGTGTTGTCCCAGCAGTCCTCAGTGTCCCTAGGTGGGGGGGGAAGGAGGGAGGGAGGCCTGGTTTCATAGCCTTTCCTCATGTAACAAAGGAGTTGGCAGATGGGGCAGCTACAGACCCCACGATGTGCAGAGTGACAGCAATTTGCAGAAGTCCATGAGAAATGTTAATTTCACTCACAGAGTGTCTCTCACTTGACAATCTATCCAGAGGCCCAAAAATCTGAAATCTGTCTCTGATGCTCAACTGTCCTCTGTGAACTTCCTCAAAACCCCCCGAATGGAACAAAATAAGGAACTCACAAAGAGATTTGTATTTTTACTAGATATTTTAAAAGTTGATGTGAAGTAGACCAAATTAAAGCTACTTGAAGCCCACTATATAACTCCTCTATGGGCAGTTTGTTCATCTAATTATCACATATTCTAGGTGAAGATCCATGATTAGTCTTCTGGGTTATTCAGTGCAATAGATTGTTTTCATACCCCAGACCATTTTCTTAGTTGTTTGTATTGTCCTGTGCTTAAGGACTTCCGGTCTCAAAGCTTCTCAAACAAGAACAGCTTATATCCACCTACTCTGGTACTCTGCATCCAGCTGTAACCTCTGTACATAACATCCAGTCCTGCTCCAATAACCAATGGCAAAACTCTTATTGACTAAACTGGAAGCGGAATCAGAACCTTGATAGGAACATGGGAATTGGCATACTGGCTCAGATCCAAGATCCACCAGGTATCCTGTTTCTGACAGAAGTCAGTACCAGATACTTCAGAGGAAGGTCTAAGAACCCCACAGCGGGCCGATGTTGGATAATCTGCCTTCAATTTAGGTCTCATCCTAATCTCTAATAGTTAGAGATTGGTTTAAACCAGAGGTGGACAAACTACGGCCTGTGGGCCACATCCGGCCCCTGAGCTCCCGGCTGGGGAGGCTAGCCCCCGGCCCCTCCCCCACTGCCCCCCTCCCCCACAGCCTCAGCCTGCCATTCCGCCAGCACTCTGGCCCGCCGCTCCTGCCGGGCAGCGGGGCTGTGAGCTCCTGCTGCTCTGAGCAGCATGGTAAAGGGGCAGGGAGCGGGGGGATTGGGTAAGAGGCAGGGGGTCCTGGGGGCAGTCAGGGGACAGGGAGTAGGGGGTGGTTGGATGTTCTGGGGGGGGAAGTCAGGAGACAGGGAGCAGAGGGCGGTTGGATGGGCAGAGGTTCTGAGGTCAGGGGTTGGGGGGTGGATAGGGGTCGGGGCAGTCATGGGACAGGGAGGGTTAGATAGGGGATGGGGTCCCAGGGGGTGCTTAGGGGCTGGGCTGTGGATAAGGTCGGGGCAGTCAGGGGACAGGGAGCAGGGGCGGTTGGATGGGTCGTGGGTTCTGAGGGGGGCAGTCAGAAGGCAGGAAGTGGGAGGGGGCGGCTATGGGGCGGGGGCCAGGCTGTTTGGGGAGGCACAGCCTTCCCTACCTGACCCTCCATACAGTTTTGTGATGCCGATCTGGCCCTCGGGCCAAAAAGTTTGTCCACCCCTGATTTAAACCCTGAGGTTTAAAATCCCTTACAAAATTTTTGTTAGCATTAACTATGATAAGTCTGGATATTCTTGACAGCCCTATAAATATCCAATCCCTTTTAAGAACTTATTCAATTCTTGGACTCAACAATTTCTTGTGGTAACATATTCTACAGTTTAATCCCACGTGTGAAAAAAAAGTATTTCCTTTTATCGGTTTCGAATTTCCAACTTTTAAAAAATTTAATTGACTATTCATCCCTTTGTTCGTGCGTTATGAGACAAGGAGAACAGAAGAACTATCTTCTTTATACTATTTATTATTTTAATCTTTTTATGATGTCTCATCTTAGTGATATTTCTTCTTGATGCCTGCTGTCATTTGACTAATACATGAAGCACAAAGACAGAAAGTCTCTTTTTTCTAGATAATGTAAATGTTGATACTGTGGTTATTTACATGTGTCTAATCCTTTTTTAAAAAAATCTTGCTAGTCCATTTTCTTCAATAATGATAGCATGGCAATGAGTTCCACAAGTTAATTTGGTCTTCAGAACATCAGAGGGAGATCTGTCAGTCACCAAGAGAACATGGGCTCATCAGGCTTAAGGCACCCCACTGGTAGTTGGGTGGGAGGAGAATAGAACAACCAACCCTCCAATCTCATTTTTGCCATCTTTCATGATTTTATTGGGCAGTTTTCTTAAAGCTGTTGCTTCTGGCATCAAGAGATTCTCTGCTTTGTTTTTTTCTTTAAAAAAGTAAGATTCTATTGCTCATGGTTGCAAGACTAAAGCTTGAAAATGTGAAGTGAGTGTACCGTAAAGGCTCAGAAACCTGAAGGCAAAGAAAAAAGAAACCCTATACAATAGAGTTTTTTCATATTAAATATATATATAAATTTTAAGCCAATCTCATGATTTCTGAGGCCTAACTCATGATTTTTGAACACTTGGGATTGGTAACACTGCTGACTCCACCCTGACTGTCAATGATAATTTTTAATAATTGTACTTGGAAAGAAACCAGTTCTGGACCCATCTCCCCATGGAGCTGCCCACTTATAATTCCTGATTTCTCTCCTGCCCCAGTAGGTGAGGTAAGAAAGTGGGAGCAGGATACAAGTAGGGTTGCCACATGAATAGAGACCTTATTTCCAGAAGTTCCTTACTACCCTCAGCCCTGCCAAACAAATCTCTCCACCAGACTGCAGAACAGGTGTGGTTGCCCTTCTCCCTTAACTTAATGGGCTCTTTCTTCTTTCTTACTTCACTGCAAGATAGGTAATCTTGGCAAACAAACAGTTTATGTAGCTTGCTGCCTTTTACAGACCCAAGCAATTGCATAAAATGGACCTCAAATATCATATTTGTTTGCAGTGTTTATTTTAATAACACAGATATTGTTCCCTTTCTTCAGGCATGACACATTCAAAAACAAAGGAAGAAGTAATGTTGGTTTTTTAAATTGTTCAAACCAATTTTCTGTTTGTCAGGTAGCTAAACTAAATTAGATGAATCGTATTTGATTAGCAGGAACAATTTAGAAAAAGACTGTTTACTTATGAAAACAAACCTCTCATATCCTGCTAATCTAGAGTTCTCTGTAAACTTTCTGTAGAAATTGCTGAACATCAAATATTAGCTGTAGGTTGTTTCTTTGTTGCCTGGATAAAGATTTTTTTTAAATTATTTTTATAAAGCACGGATTGTTTTATCTTCATTGGTGACCAAGATCAGAAACGATGGTTCTGATCCAACTCCCACTGAAGTCAATGACAGTCTTTCAATGTAAATTGGACTGGGACTAAAACCACATTATCTGTTAATTTATTTTGAATTTACCTTTCTATTGCTGCCTCATTAGTTTTCAAATACAAGCTATTTAAGGATCCCAGCAGGAAAAAAAATGGCATATTGGAACACTTACTGAAACTCTAATGACTTGTAGATGAAAATAGATCATGGGGACTAAACTGAGCACATCAATTGCGGGGATTTAAATTCATACTTCATGGGAGAAATTTTAATCTCAGACACACACAAAAATTAGCACACCCTCAGATAGTTATAAAATTTACTGGAAATGCACTCCACCCATTGGAGTTTGGCATCTAGTCCTAAATTGTTTTGATTTTCAACAGTGCTTGTAACGTTAGTTTCAGGTAAACTTCAAAGGGCTCAGAGGTCAAGTTCAGATGCTTATATGAAGCTTATCAGTCCCTTCTGAATCTGACAAATTTGTCTGGAAATTGTATGAGAACAGGCTTCCTTCATAGTATTTCAGCATTTCTGACTTTTGGTCTCAACTATATCGCAAAGACACAGAAGCACATGGGGATGCAGCTAGGGAAGGTGAATTGTGATGGGTCATTCACCCCACACTAGCCCTGTAGGAGTTAACATAGGCAAGAGAGGCCAATTAGCCATAGGCTGCACCTGAAGGTGGAGCTAGAATGCAGTGAGGCTTAACTGGTGAAGAAGTTCAGCTGGGCACAAACAGGCATGGCTTCTATAAAGCCAGGGAGCTGGCAACAGAGACCTGGCCTACAGATATAGTCCTTGACACAAGGAGGAAGAGTAGGAGCCTGTATTAGCTAAGGTAGGAAGCAGTCCAGGGAACAGCAGTAAGGGCTTGGAGAATAAAGCGCAGAGCTGCTGGGTTTAGGGTACCTGGACTGGAAACTGGATTAGAGTGCAGGCCAGAGTTCCCCTAAAAGCCAGTTTCGGAATGGCATGGTAGGTGTGCAGCCCATTTAGGGACTGCCAGAGACAGTTAGGAAGGAGAGTGTTATTACCCTGGGGGACACCACGGTGACTTGGCCAGAGGGCTAAGCCATGAAGAGGAAAGCCCCTCCCCTGCAATTTACCTAATCATGCTACTAATACATACAAAGTAACTAGAGCTGTTGATTAATCACAGTTAACTCACACGATTAACTCAATTAATTGTAATTAAAAAAACTAAATTGCGATTAATTGCAGTTTTAATTGCACTGTTAAACAATAGAAAACCAATTGAAATTTCTTTTGGATTTTTTCTACATTTCCAAATATACTGATTTCAATTACAACACAGAATACAAAAAGTGTACTGTACTGTACTTTGTTTTATTTTTATTACAAATATTTGCACTGTAAAAATAAAAGAAATAGTATTTTTCAATTCACCTCATACAAGTACCATAGTGCAATCTCTTTATCGTGAAAGCGCAACTTACAAATGTAGATTTTTTGGTTACATAACTGCACCCAAAAACAAAACAATATAAAACTTTAGAGCCTACAAGTCCACTCAGTCCTACTTCTTGTTCAGCCTATTGCGGAGAGAAACAAGTTTGTTTACGTTTACGGGAGATAATGCTGCCCACTTCTTATTTACAGTGTCACCTGACAATGAGAACAGATGTTCGCATGGCACTTTTGTAGCTGACATTGCAAGGTATTTACGTGCCAGATATGCTAAACATTCATATGCCCTTTTATGCTTTGGCCACCATTCCAGAGGACATGCTTCCATGCTGATGACGCTCGTTAAAAAAACAACACAATTAAATTTCTGACTGAACTCCTTGTGGGAGAATTGTATGTCTCCTTCTCTGTGCTTTACCTGCATTCTACCATATATATCATGTTATACCAGTCTCGGGTGATGACCCAGCATGCTGTTTGTTTTAAGAACATTTTCATTGCAGATTTGGCAAAACACAAAGAAGGTACCATTGTGAGATTTCTAAAGATAGCTACAGCACTCGACCCAAGGTTTAAGAATCTGAAGTGCCGTCCAAAATCTGAGAGGCACAAGGTGTGGAGCATGCTTTCAGAAGTCTTAAAAGAGCAACACTCTGATGCGGAAACTTCAGAACCCAAACAACCAAAAAAGAAAATCAACCTTCTGCTGGTGGCATCTGACTCAGATGATGATGTAGTGGTGGGAGTCTGCTATAGACCACTGGACCAGGGGGATGAGGTGGATGAGTCTTTCTTCCGGCAATTCGCAGAAGCTACTAGATCGCACGCCCTGGTTCTCATGGGTGACTTTAATTTTCCTGATATCTGCTGGGAGAGCAATACAGCGGTGCATAGACAATCCAGGAAGTTTCTGGAAAGCGTAGGGGACAATTTCCTGGTGCAAATGCTAGAGGAGCCAACTGGGGGGGAGCTTTTCTTGACCTGCTGCTCACAAACAGGGAAGAATTAGTGGGGGAAGCAAAAGTGGATGGGAATCTGGGGGGCAGTGACCATGAGTTGGTTGAGTTCAGGATCCTGATGCAGGGAAGAAAGGTAAGCAGCAGGATACGGACTCTGGACTTCAGGAAAGCAGACTTCGACTCCCTCAGGGAATGGATGGGTAGGATCCCCTGGGGGACTAACATGAAGGGGAAAGGAGTCCAGGAGAGCTGGCTGTATTTCAAGGAATTCCTGTTGAGGTTACAGGGACAAACCATCCCGATGAGTCGAAAGAATAGTAAATATGGCAGGCGACCAGCTTGGCTTAACGGTGAAATCCTAGCGGATCTTAAACATAAAAAAGAAGCTTACAAGAAGTGGAAGGTTGGACATATGACCAGGGAAGAGTATAAAAATATTGCTCGGGCATGTAGGAATGAAATCAGGAGGGCCAAATCGCACCTGGAGCTGCAGCTAGCAAGAGATGTCAAGAGTAACAAGAAAGGTTTCTTCAGGTATGTTGGCAACAAGAAGAAAGCCAAGGAAAGTGTGGGCCCCTTACTGAATGAGGGAGGCAACCTAATGACAGAGGATGTGGAAAAAGCTAATGTACTCAATGCTTTTTTTGCCTCTGTCTTCACGAACAAGGTCAGCTCCCAGACTGCTGCGCTGGGCATCACAGCATGGGGAGTAGATGGCCAGCCCTCAGTGGAGAAAGAGGTGGTTAGGGACTATTTAGAAAAGCTGGACTTGCACAAGTCCATGGGGCCGGACGAGTTGCATCCGAGAGTGCTAAAGGAATTGGCGGCTGTGATTGCAGAGCCATTGGCCATTATCTTTGAAAACTCGTGGTGAACGGGGAAAGTCCCAGATGACTGGAAAAAGGCTAATGTAGTGCCAATCTTTAAAAAAGGGAAGGAGGAGGATCCTGGGAACTACAGGCCAGTCAGCCTCACCTCAGTCCCCGGAAAAATCATGGAGCAGGTCCTCAAAGAATCAATCCTGAAGCACTTACATGAGAGGAAAGTGATCAGGAACAGTCAGCATGGATTCACCAAGGGAAGGTCATGCCTGACTAATCTAATCGCCTTCTATGATGAGATTACTGGTTCTGTGGATGAAGGGAAAGCAGTGGATGTATTGTTTCTTGACTTTAGCAAAGCTTTTGACACGGTCTCCCACAGTATTCTTGTTAGCAAGTTAAAAGAAGTATGGGCTGGATGAATGCACTATAAGGTGGGTAGAAAGTTGGCTAGATTGTCGGGCTCAACGGGTAGTGATCAATGGCTCCATGTCTAGTTGGCAGCCAGTATCAAGTGGAGTGCCCCACGGGTTGGTCCTGGGGCCGGTTTTGTTCAATATCTTCATAAATGATCTGGAGGATGGTGTGGATTGCACCCTCAGCAAATTTGCGGATGATACTAAACTAGGAGGAGTGGTAGATATGCTGGAGGGCAGGGATAGGATACAGAGGGACCTAGACAAATTGGAGGATTGGGCCAAAAGAAATCTGATGAGGTTCAATAAGGATAAGTGCAGGGTCCTGCACTTAGGACGGAAGAACCCAATGCACCGCTACAGACTAGGGACCGAATGGCTAGGCAGCAGTTCTGCGGAAAAGGACCTAGGGGTGACAGTGGACGAGAAGCTGGATATGAGTCAACAGTGTGCCCTTGTTGCCAAGAAGGCCAATGGCATTTTGGGATGTATACGTAGGGGCATAGCGAGCAGATCGAGGGACGTGATCGTTCCCCTCTATTCGACATTGGTGAGGCCTCATCTGGAGTACTGTGTCCAGTTTTGGGCCCCACACTACAAGAAGGATGTGGGTAAATTGGAGAGAGTCCAGCGAAAGGCAACAAAAATGATTAGGGGTCTGGAACACATGACTTATGAGGAGAGGCTGAGGGAACTGGGATTGTTTAATCTGCAGAAGAGAAGTATGGGGGGGGATTTGATAGCTACTTTCAACTACCTGAGAGGTGGTTCCAGAGAGGATGGTTCTAGACTATTCTCAGTGGTAGAAGAGGACAGGACAAGGAGTAATGGTCTCAAGTTGCCGTGGGGGAGGTTTAGGTTGGATATTAGGAAAAACTTTTTCACCAAGAGGGTGGTGAAACACTGGAATGTGTTACCTAGGGAGGTGGTAGAATCTCCTTCCTTTAGAAGTTTTTAAGGTCAGGCTTGACAAAGCCCTGGCTGGGATGATTTAATTGGGGATTGGTCCTGCTTTGAGCAGGGGGTTGGACTAGATGACCTCCTGAGGTCCCTTCCAACCCTGATATTCTATGAAAATGAACATGTGTTGGTCTGCACTGTTATGGATCATTATAGAGCAGAACCCATCATCAGCATGGACGCATGTCCTCTGGAATGGTGGTTGAAGCATGAAGGGATATATGAATCTTTAGCGCATCTGGCATGTAAATATCTTGCAACACCGGCTACAATGGTGCCATGCGAATGCCTGTTCTCACTTTCAGGTGACGTTGTAAACAAGAAGCGGGCAGCATTATCTCCTGCAAATGTAAACAAACTTGTTTGTCCGAGCAATTGGCTGAACAAGAAGTAGGACTGATTGGACTTGTAGTCTCTAAAGTTTTACATTGTTTTATTTTTGAGTACAGTTATTTTTTGTATATAATTCTACATTTGTAAGTTCAACTTTCATGATTAAGAGACTGCACTACAGTACTTGTATTAAGTGAACTGAAAAAATACTATTTCTTTTGTTTTTTGCAGTGCAAATATTTGCAATCAAACAAATATAAAGTGAGCACTGTACACTTTGTATTCTGTGTTGTAACTGAAATCAATATATTTGAAAATGTAGAAAAATCCAAAAATATTTAAATAAATGGTATTCTATTACTGTTTAACAGCGTGATTAATGGTGCGATTAATTTTTTTAATTGCTTGACAGCCCTAAAATTAACATGGGTCAATTTCCGCCCTCAGTTACATTAATGAAATCCCATTAGAATTATTAGGGATGTGGAGCTACTGAGCTGCACTGCAAAGTGACTTTGGTGAAAATCCCTTGACCAGGCTGATTTTTTCCATTACAAATTCATTCTCTGATCATTCAGTTCTGCCATCTTCCTACCTAAACAACTGTCCTACAATGGGATGTATGCAGTGTGGCCTACTGGGTGGAGAAGAATCAGAGGGTAGAACCAGAGGCATGGTCAGAGGTCCAACCAATGGTTGGAGCCAGCAGTCATCACAGAACCAAGGTCAGAAGCCAAAGTCATGGTCAGGAAATTCTAAGACAATGGTTGGAACCCAGTAATCAGAAATTGTGAGCAAGATAGGAATGAGGGCTAGAACTGCAGCAGGCATAGGTTAGAGCAAGGTACAGTACAGGAAGCAGGTCTGGCACAGCTGCAGGCATAGAGCAGCCACTGTGCAGCTCTGGCTTCAAGGCTTAAATGGTGAGGGTTTAATGATCCCTGCTGAGCTCAGTGGGGTGCTAGGTGATCATGCCTGGAGCCAGCTGAGTTCCTGACAGTACCTGTACTCCACCCCTTGAGGGCTGCTCCTAGGGTCCCCCAGCTCTGGCTTGTCAGAGTATCTTCAGTGAAATTACTGCAGGAGACAGGGAGTATGAATGTTTTCTTTTGGTTTCCAAGACTGTACCTCTTCCAATCTATCTAGAACAGGGGTTCTCAGGACAAATTTTTTGGTGGCCTCCGAGAGTGCCCACCAACTTTTGCTGGTGACCGCTCTCATACTTTTTCCTAAAGTATTTAATTAGCTTTAGGAAAAACAAATAAATATGCACATAGATATGTCCAAATCATTGTAATTTTTTTACTGCTAGCTAGTACGTCTGCTGTGAAAAGTGATATTAACCAACATACAAATAGCACTTTTCACAGTAGACTTACTCACCCCGGCCAAGCCTGCGGACAAATTAAGCCCTGGATATCTGGAAGGGGAGGCAGCCAGGGGCTAGAGCCTGAAGCCCTGCAGCTGGAGGCTGGTGCCTGCTGCCACGCAGCCAGGGCCCAGGGCTGAAGCCCCAAGTCTGAGCCCCACCACCCCGGGAAGGTGGGGAATTCACCGACTGCCAGCTCCTCCAGTGTTGTGCCCCAGGTGTCGGCCCAACCCCCGTTGGTGGCCCCAGCAACCAACACCAAGGAAATACATCCAGGAGCAACAGGAAGAGGGAAGGGCCGCTACTTTTCCCTCCCCTCCTCTCCCCCCCATGAGGCTGTGGCCGCAAGAAAAGCCCCTGGTGGCCACATGTGGCCACAGTGGCTGCATTTGAGAAACACTGATCTAGAGCTTCCCCCTGACTCGCTGGGGGTCAAGGTACTTTGTATTCCTCCTATCCATGGACAATAACTGGTGCGAGGATGGAGGAAGGTCTACCCAGTTGGGCAAGGAGGTTGTTGATGAACCATTTGAGGAGACAAACCTGAAACATAGGGTGAATCTTTGAGGCATTCTGGGAGTTGAAGCTTGAAGGCCACTGGGTTTAAATCAGTGACCACTTCTGAATATATGGATCCTAACTCTCATTAATTTTAATGAGTCAGTGAGCTAATTTCTGCCCTTATTTACATGTCACAAAATAGGGTTGTGTGGAGTGCAATTCATGCCAGAACTTGTCCCAGTAGATCTTATCCTTACCTATCAAGGGTGAAATCCTGTTTCTATTGAAGTCAATGGGAATTTTGCTATTTTATTCCATGAAGCCACAATTTCACCCCAGGAGAATAGACCCCTTTGGATCTATTACTCTTCAATAAACCAGAGTTCTAAAGCTCTGTACACAATAAACACCTGGCTAACAGGTATATAAAGCTGTCAGGGGAGTCAAAGAAAGAGTAGTACAAACAAGAAAACTTTCAGTCTTTAAGCACCTTGAATTGCACAATGTGCTGTATATAAAGTTTGGCTTTTTTTCAGTTTATTATTGATCAGGGACAGACAGTGAAGTATGCAGTATTTAAAGTTGATTGTAAATGACAACATTTCCTATTTTGGTTACTTGTAATAGTATTTCATCATAAAAGTACTAGTCAATTTGCCCCAAAAGAAAATATAAACAAATAAGCAATAGTGCCTCTAAAAGACAACATAAAAAGATTTGAGATTACTCCAAGGCAAATAAAATCTTTACACATAAAATATTTTCACATCTTTCTGGGAATTCTGATAGGCCAAAATGCTAATTCTGTCATTACATTTTCTATTTATTAGTATTTTCCACGGCTGCAAAATTGCACAACAAATAAATACACCATCTTCCCTTCCACCTCTTAGTTACAGAAACTTTTGTTTTATTCTCCACCCACCGTTTTCAATTACTCTAACTCCCTTTATTTCTTTGCTTCTTCTCTCTCCTCTTCCTAATAGGAGGCTGCAGTAAGACCCAGAGAAAATCCAGTGCATTACTTGGAAGGAAACAGGAAGTTTTACATGTCTATACAGAATTTGCTTATGAAATGCAGTGGTGTCGAATTTGGTCTCAATACTCTCTGCAATTCTGTAATTGGAAATAGCATATTTTTATTTTTTATATATATATATATATATATATATATATAAAATGGAAAATACACCCTCCACACTCCCTCAGATCATGTCATCATAAAATTATCAAAAAGTGGCTAGTCTCCACCTTGGCCACTTGTACCCCACTGTCCCCTCTTTTTGTGTCCTATGGACCCTGGTCCTGCAATTCGTAATATGTAGGTGTACTACTGCATGCACAGAGCCCCACTGACTTCACCTGGGCTCCACAGAGGCACAGCAGTCTGTGCACACGCAACAAATGACAGGATGGGGCCTTAGATTGTAAGCCCCTGGGGACACGGACTGCACCTTCTTTTATGGATGGAAAACACCTAGCATAATACTGATAATCTTACTGGTCTGATAATTCAAGGGTTAATTTTATCTACATAATAAAATACTAATAATTTATTGCACATGTTTAATTTTCATCACTATTTGGACAAGACACTCATTTAAAAAAAATACATTTGGACTCTGACCAAAAATGACAGACAAAAACATAAAAATGTAATTGATATGACAATGTTTCCAAAAGGGCAGCTTTTTGTTTTTAATTACCTCTCCACTTCATTTTATTTTGGTACTTGTGACCATGTGTAAAGCTACATCCACCCACTGTTGTACTCTATTAAACACCACTAATGACATTCCTTATGGCTGCCTCAGCAATGCCAACTGCAAAACTGTGCAGTGAATATCAACCCATCTAGCTAAACGGCTTTTTACTCCTACTCCTCCTTTTCCCTAAGGCAAGTTATTATTCATAAACCTGCTGCTTTTGGTATTGTGTTGTATCCTTGCCCATCTCCAGCAGAGTCTCTTAGAACTCAAAGATTTAAGAGAGAAACATTGCTCAGAACAAGAGTGAAGTACGTGTTAAAACGCACCTTTCAAGTGTAGGTACGTCTACATAATCCTAAAAAAAGGGACAATATCAAGGAGTCCAGGATTAAAATGTGACCTACAATGCTTATGTGCTGTAATAATATGGCTGGAAATGTTCTCTTGGTTCTAGATATCTTTATCAACAAAATCTGCAGTTGGGCATACTGAAGAAATTAAATAACCATGTTTGACCTTTCTCTGTAGCAGTTCAATAGCACTATTCCTACTGTGCACTAACAAGACACTGGTGTGAATAGGAAGCTGACGTATTGCAGGGGATCATGGTGGAGGATCAGACTACTGGGGTGACATGGGAGAAGAAAGTATTAGGGGAATAGTATTGCTGGGGGAGGGACACAGAGAGAAGAGTAAGGAAGGTATGGTGTCGCTGGAGTACATTTGTGTGTGTCTGAGAAACGGGTGTTCTGGAGCAGCAGGCTTGTGAAGTGGGAAAAATGGATGAAACAGATTAGAGCATAGGCTTTAAGGCAAAGTGGGAAGAGGGCCCTGCCTCCTGTCTCAATGACCCGTTTATCTCCCTCCACACCTCAGGTTTATCCCTTTTGTATTCTGTCCTGATCCCTTTCTTATGTGCATACATTTAATGCTGAAAACTTTATCTATGTAAATGTTATACACCTTAAAATATGTTGAGGTTGGAGTTCATTGAAAAATAGGATGAATTTTTCATGAACATTTTCATGAAAAAATTGTCCTTTTTTTCTTGTTGAAAACTTGGAATTTGAAACTTTTTGACCAGCTCTTGCTGGGGCAAAGGACTGTGAGGAGAGAGGATACAGGAAGTGACAATCTGCTCTCTCTCTCTTTGTGCCCCTGCCCTAGTCAAGATTATTCTTTTTAACACCCTATTTCTCCTTGGTGCAGAAAAGAGTGACAAGGATGATTAAAGGCCTGGAAAAACTCTCATATAAAGAAAGATTTAAAAGATTGGGGTTGTTTACATTGGAAAGAAAAAGAATAAGAGGGTCATTATATATGCATATAAAATAATAAATGATATCAAGAGGGCAGATCAGGAACTTCTGTTCTCCCTATCTCATAACAGAAGAAGAAGGGAAAAATTTAAAAAGTGGGTAATTCAGAACTGATCAAAGGAAATACTTTTTCACACAATGTGTAATTTGACAGTGGGATTCAGTGCCATAGGAAGTCATTAAGGCCAAGAACTTGACAAGATGCCAGTAGGGATTGGGTATTTATACAGTTATGAAGAAAATCCAGAGTTGTCATCATTAATGATGACTAAAACTTTGGAAGGGTTATTAAACCTTGTGCTCCTGGATTTAAGCCAGTCTCTAACTATTAGAGACCAAGATGAGACTTATATTTGGAGTAGATTATTGAAAAACTGTTTACTGCAGGGTTAGTACACCTTTCTCTGAAGCATGTAGCTCTGGCCACTGTCAGAGGCAGGATACTGGACTAGATGAACCTTGGATCTGATCCAGTCTGGCATTCCTGTTTCTATGTTCTTCCTCCCACCCACTCTTAACACCCATGTTTTCCCTATAACTCCCAGCAATGCCTTCTCTTTCCCATTCCTCTCTGTGGCCCCCACAACTGTTCTCCAAATTATCCCCTCCTCCATACGCTCCCAAATCCTGGTCCTTCAGAACTCCCCAGTTCTCTGCCAATCATTTACTACCCCTAGTGATCCTTAATATGTATCAAGTCAGTGATGAAGCCCCAGAGCATTCCAGATGCTGATGCTTTCGTCACAGAAATCTAACCCTGTGAAGTGCACAAATGGACCTCCAGCTGCAAGCTTGGCCCCAAGCTCTGAGCCATCTGGGAGCTCAATCTTGGAGCTCACCACTAATCCCAGAGTTTATGATAATCCCTCACATTCAAGGCCAGATCCTTGGCCCCACTGCTGGTTGCTTTCTGCCAAAGCTGTCCCTACGGGGCTGATGGGGATTTCCTTTGTGAAGGCATAGCCTTGAGCGGATTAATGGTGGGGCACGTCAGGCTCAGGAGGGAGTGTGACCAGAATAGGCTATGCCATCCTGTGCTAGTGAAATGGCCCTAACAGGTCATTCCAGCTGGTGCAAGTTGCAGTAGTCCTGTGCCAGCAGCTTGTGCCAGCAGCCAAACTAGCCTTCAGCAGTCCTCAGGAGAGGGGGAGTGGAAAAGTGGTGGAAAACCACTAGCCTCAGGTGTGTAAAGCAAAGGATCTGGTCCTCTCTGTCTACAGGTTTCCACAGCGAAGGCCTGGTGTGCTCCAGTGCTCACTTGGGTGTCTAGGTCAACACAGTGACACTTCTGGCTTTGGTATCTTTCTAGCACGGAAGCTAGAGGAGCCAGCCTACAACAATAATGATTCCTTGATTGTTCTCTCAAGGGAAGTGGTCTGTGAATTAAAACTGCCCCATTCCTGACTGCCTAAAAATCAGTATTTATGAGTGAAACTTGGAGTTCAAAAAACTTGCTGCTGCTGAGAACATGTGGGCTGAAAAATTATGAACCGCAGGGAAAACACATGTAATTTTTGACCAAGCAACATATAAACATCTCTATTCCTACTCTTTCCAAATTCCCTGAAAGAAGTTTCACAGGCTAGGTTAAGCATTCCAATGCGCAGACACATTGGTTACCCGAAACAAAAGTGAGAGAAGATAGAAATAGTGCTTAAAATACACGTCTGGCTTCACCCTGAACTATGGAGTTGGGTGACATTTTTTGGCAAATAGTAAATTCACTGAAACATGCAGTTTTCAGGGGGCACTGATACTACTTGCCAAACTGCATTTAGATAATAATTTCAGCCAAAAAAAGAAAGAAAAGAAAAGAAAAAAATACTGAAAAAGTCAAAACATTTTGTAACATTTCATTTTGACCTTTCCTTTCAAAATGGTGTTTTGTTTTGAAATTTAGATAATTAAAAAAAAAAAAAAAAAAAGATGAAAACACCAAAAAAATGGCCCAAAACAAAATGAAAAATTGAAATAAAATTTAGTTTTGGGTCAAATATTTTGTTTGCAAATAAATAAATCAATAAATCAATAAATCAATTTTTTTGGTTTTGTTTTGTTTTTTTGTTTAGTTTCGGATCAACCTGAAACAATTCCCCTCCTCTCTCCCCCAGCTTTCAGTTTGGTCTGACCTGAAAAATCAATTATTTTTTCCATGCTAATTATGACCAATGCCTTCATGAAACAGAAACTGAGAAACACCTTACCATTTGCTTTTTATTCACACTCTTCTTGCGATTCTCATTTTTGTTCTCATCTTCATACACCAAAACAAAGTCAATTCTTCGTTGGCCATCGTTAAAGAACAAGGAGTCAGGTTTTTGATCAAACTCTGCCTGTAAGGAATGCAGAACATTTTAAATATGAAGATCTTTACAAGCCAGTTCTTTTTGTTAGTTGACTATGTACAGAAGTTGAGGAGCAGAATCAAGTTACACTAGCAACAAAACTCAGGATCATACTGTTCCCTTTTGTAAAGAGCCAAGTCTCTGTAGGACATAAGGACAGCAGAACTTCTACCTAATTTTCTCCTTCAAAAATTGCAGATTAACTCTTGCAAATATGGCAATGGAAGGAGCTTAGGTGACAGTATGATTACCAAGTTTCAGAGTAAGAGCTGTGTTAGTCTGTATTCGCAAAAAGAAAAGGAGTACTTGTGGCACCTTAGAGATTAACCAATTTATTTGAGCATAAGCTTTCGTGAGCTACAGCTCACTTCATCGGATGCATACTGTGATTACCAAATAAGGCATCTGTCAAGTAATTTACATACCATTGTGATATACTGTTACAGATCCTTGCTATAAAACATTTTGGTTCCTGCAGGGACTCTCACAATAACTGACTTCCCATCTTTCCCAGAAACTTTGCCAGAAGTCTGAGCTTCTCAACAACTGAAAAATCCTTTCATGGCTCCATACACACTAATATCCACAAGAACCAGTGCCACATGCACAACCCTGAACCAGAGGAGGACACGGCCATAGTGCAAATGCATTCACGAAATGTAACGCATCCCATGTGGATATACTTCTTATTTTTATTAGCAAAATCTCAGCAGGCACAGAACATTGTTAAACGCCACACATCCATCACGTTATAATATATGCCAAAATAAAAAAGATTAATATATCCATAAACCATCACCCAGTCCCTAGAGGAACATAGGATAGATTGTCATATCCACTAATAACATCTTAATGTGTTAATTCATGTGTATGACATTTTAGACACAATTGATGATGGGTTTGATTGAGAAATTTGAATGCTGGAGTTACGTTTTTGCAATTAGTTTGTGGGAATACTTGTGGGCATCACCATGTGTAATAATGCTTAAGGTTAAGATTTTGTCACGATTATTTTTAGTAAAAGTCACAGACATGTCGTGGGCAATAAACAAAAATTCATGGAACCCAGTGACCTACCTGTAACTTTTACTAAAAACAACAGGGGAGGGAGGGGCTGAACGCTGGGGCTGGGACTGAAGCCCGAGCCCCAGAAAGGGGGACTGACAGCCGTGGGGCTCCCGCCGCTGCGTGCAGCAGAAGCTGAAGAGGTCTCTTACAGTCACAGAATCCGTGATCTCCATGACGAAATCGTATCCTTAATAATGCTCATCCTCACATCCATTTTGTTAACAACTAAACCTTAATGTCATTAGAATTCCTACCCAGTTTGAAGAAGTGGGTGTCTGTGTGACTTAGGTTAAACTGGAAGGTGTTCGTGATACTGAGCCAGATCCTCAGCTGCTGTAAACTGACATAGCTCCACTGAAGTCAATGGAACTATGTTAACTTATTCCAGTTTGGGATCTGGCCCAAAGTGGTATGAGAGAAGATATGTATTCCTAAAAGCTTGCAAAACTGCTGAAAACAAGGACTTCTTTCCCCGCCTTTCCTATTTTGACCCTGATATGAAAGTAACGGCTTGTATGAGGCAAGGTAAGGTTATATTCTTCCTCTTTAAGCAAAATAAATATCTCTAAACAACGAACAGGGGTACAAAGGTATGGCTTTACTCACTGTTGTTTGAATGGTAATGTTACCTATTATTACTAACGTGTTTAGATACAACTGTTATAAATTACTCCAGACTTCAAAGGTTTGGGATAATTAATGTTTAAAACTTCTTGACATCCAGCATCTTTAGATTATTGCCGTGACACAGAGTATCTATTTGAATCAAATCAATCAGCAGTTGTCATTTCTTAGAATTATAGGAGTTAGAGCTGAAGCAGACCTATTAGATCATCCCACTTGGCCATTCAAGGATTGTCTGCAACAGCTGTAGTTTTAAATATAAAATGCAGCACTGCTAGTGTTATCTCCAGACTATTTTAAATGTCTCGTAATTGGGCTTAGCTGCATGATGACTACATTCTAGCATGGAGTTAAAATATCAAATTACTGTAAAATAGTTATGTTTTGTTTTTTAATTAGCATCCTCTTTTCTACTGAAGCAGAACCTGATCATACTTTTACAGCTTATTACGTTTCTTGGAACTAAAACAAAAAGTGGAGTGATGTTAGACACTGGATTTGTATTTTTATCATACTGATTCTACCTTGACAACGGCACTATCATTTGCATTTTAAAAAACGAAACAATATGAATTTGGGAAAGACTAAAATGACTAAAATCAAGTCAGCAACCAGGTGTTCTAAGTATAATAATCATACTAAAAAGAATTTATAACATCCCTGTTACTTATGGGACAAAGACAATAAATACCAAATGGGCCAACCTCTATGCTCATATTTACAGTGGACTCATGTATCTAAGTCTATAATAGAAAGGGGAAGATAGAAGTGACCCGTATATTTAGGTAGCCAAACACTGTCCATTATAAAAAGATTCTTGCAATTTTTTAAAGAGAAGTTCCAACACCTCTATTGTTTGCAGAAGGCCTTACACATTCAGCAGAGAGAAAGCCCTCAGGTTAGAGAAGAGCCTTTTCTTTGTCCCATGAAATTCTGTTCAGGTTTTACTGAGATTTAAACTGTTGAAAATCACTATTTCCCTCTTCTCACTAGTGTTCCCCAGGAAAATTCTGGCAGTAGATCTGGGTGTTCACCCCCACCGAAGCAGCAGCAGACACTACACTGAAAATGCTATTGAGGTGAGCTGCTGTAGCCGCTGTTGTAGTAGGAGTGGGGGGAAAGGGAAGAAAGTCAGGTCAGACTTCTGCCAATCATTCCCCTCTTTCTCCCCCTTGGACCCAACACATGGCCCAGCAGACTATGCCCTCCCCTAGGCAAAAAGCTTTTTCAAACTGCTGGCTGGTTTGGTCCTGTAGCTCAAGTGGTCCATGTTGCAATGCTGAATGTACAGCTTTCAGACTCTTAGGATGATGAATAATGGGGGGGATTGTTACAGTTGCACATAACAGAATTTTTGTTTGTTTTAATAGGAAATTACATTAAAAATCCAATGTTAAAATAAAGTCATTTAGACTGCAAAATTAAGCTCTCAAAAGTTAGGAAATGCCAGATTTAAGGTTGCCCATGCCACCTTAATTTGGCCCCCTTGTGCGCATGCATTACGATGCAGACTTTAATTACATGATCACTAGGATCAGTTTTCCAGCAATGAAAACAGAGTAATTTCAGATTTTCAAAGCTGTATATTTTGGAAATTTCAGATAGGAATGATAGTGACACAAAAAATACATGTATCTACAAACATGAGCAATGTGTAATCCTTTACAGCATGAAAGTGTACTGGGGGAAGGGGACAGGAGACAGCTGTATGGAAGAGGTGGGGGACAGATGCTGGACACTGAGAGCTAGGCCAGGCCAGCTATGTGCTGGGGTGAGCCAGATGTGCAGGTGAGAGGGACAGACCTTGGGCACTGACAGCCTAGAGCCAGCTGTGTGGTGGGAAGAGCCAGCTGTGTGCAGGGGAGGGGAGCAGAGGAGAGGCACTGTAGACACTGCCGAGTAGGTGCAAGCGCCGTCCGCTCTGCAGCATGGCGAGGGAGCCCAGCGCCCAGTACCGGATTTACCATGGTGCCATGGAGCCGGGCCCACGCTCCAAAGGGGCCCCGGCCAGCCCGCTTTCTCCTTTGGGGGCAGAAGCTTGGTGCTGCTAGTTCCTGGGGCTCCTGCTGCAGCAGGGCAGGCTCCACCGGCAGCCAAGCTCCTCCCCCGCCTCTTCCCGCAGTGTGCCATGTTCCCGCCCCTCCCCCTTGCCCTGCCGCCGAACAGCTGTTTGCCAGCCCAAGGGAGGGGGAGAAGTGGAGCTGCAGCGCGCTTGCCACTCAGGAGAGGAGGCGGAGAAGAGGTGGTGGTGGCGGCGGCACCTTGGGGACGGGGGTGGAATCAGGGCATACCCCCTCCAGTCCCCTGCCGTGATCTGCTTAGGGCAGGAGGCTGGGAGCACCCCCACCCCTCTACCCTGACTGCTGCACCCCCCCTCCGCACACCCACCAATGACCCCAGCCCTGACACCTGCACCCCCCCCCACACCGCCAGCCCCCAGCCCTGACACCTGCACCCCCTCCCACATTCCAACCTGCACCCCTCGCACCAAATGGGAGCTGCCCAGGTAAGCACTCCACACCCCAACCTCCTGCCCCAAACCTGAGCCCCCTCCTTCACCCAAGCTCCTGGCCAGACCTCCCCCAGCCTGCTCCTGCACCATAACTCCCTCCTAGACTCTGCACCCCCAGCCCTGTGCTCAGTGCACCCTCACCCTCAGCTCAGTGCAGGGAGAGATGAAGAGAATGGGCTAGAACCAGGGAGAAGGTAGGTACCTGCTCTATGTCGGCAGAGGTGGGGGAGAGCCTGTTTACCCCCTCCCTAGCCCTGCTGCGCTTGCAGTTTACCCCCAGCCCCTCCCTTGCTCCCGGGACCAACCCTAGCTCCCATCCCGCTGTGCTTTTGCCCCTGGCCCCTGCCCACATAGGGCCTTGCTCCAGTCAGCAGGGACTAATCCTCCCCCCAGGCCTCACTGTGCTCATCTTGCCCCTGGCCCCTGCCTCGCTCCAGCTGGGGATCAATCCTTCCCCCCCCCGCCCTCCCCCCATGCCGCACTGTCAGGGTGGATAAAAATCAATGACTTTTTTAAAAAAAAAATAAAAAATAGGTTTTTTCCCTCAAAAATCTGATTTAAATAAAAAAAAATCCCGATCTAAAGAGAGTCTTAATTAAGATACATTATATCTCATAATGGAATAGGGATTATAAATTCTAATTCTATAGTCTGAGACAATATATTCATGTAATGTTTAAGAAAAGTTTTGTAAATGAGTTCTAATAGTTCATGGATTAGGGACCCAATCTTAGAGGGTTCCACAGGCTTCTGTATAGATTATTTAGGTTACTCTTTCTATCTACCCACTGGGACTCAGTGCTCAATCTAGAACAGGGGTCGGCAACTTTTCAGAAGTGGTGTGCCGAGTCTTCATTTATTCACTCTAATTTAAGGTTTCGCGTGCCAGTAATACATTTTAATGTTTTTAGAAGGTCTCTTTCTATAAGTCTATAATATATTAACTAAAGGATTGTATGTAAAGATAATAAGGTTTTTAAAATGTTTAAGAAGCTTCATTTAAAATTAAATTAAAATGCAGATCTTATCAGTTTAGTGTGATCCTTGCCCTTGCTTTTCCTTGCTGAGTTTTCCAATGTCTGGCACGTATTTGGATACTTTAAGCTGCACACAGACTTCTGAGTGATCAGCTGTTAACCGGCTTGGAGAGGGACAGAGGACAGATTTCATATGTGAAAATACCTGCTCACACAGGTATGTGGATTCAAATGCTGAAAGCATTGCAAACACAATTTTCTTCAAACAGTCAAATTTCTTCAATCAGGGACATCCAGCAGGTCAGAATAGAAGCCATGATCTCACTCGGCAGCTTCAAGTGCACTTCGCAGATCTCCAAACTTTGATGCCCACAATTCTGAACTTTTTAACTGAATGAGCTGCATTTCAAAATCTTCAACACCCATCTACTGAAATACAGACAATTCCAAGTTGCTTTCGTTGAACTTTTCAGGTTTAATTAGAAAAGAAAGCATTGGGCCAAATCACTGGAAATCTTGAAATCTGTCAGAAAATTCTGATCCCAGTTCTTGCATGTACATTCTAATCCAAACATCAAATGCAGTGCGCTGTTCCATGTGCCGTGATAGTGATGTAAGCAGCAAATCAGTACTTAAAAATATCCCAGTACAGTGGCACTGGAACAGTTTTTAAGGTGAGGGTGCTGAGCTGTGTCCCTCTTGCCCCTGTCTGCACCCCTCACTGCCCCAGGCTGGGGCCAGTGGGCCACAGCTGGGGACAGCTGCAGAGCCCCAGGCCAGCAGTGTGACCAGGACCCAGGCAGTGTGAGTGCCACTGAAAATCAGCTCATGTGCCGCTTTTGGCACGCGGGCCATAGGTTGCCTACCCTTGGTCTAGAAGATGGTCTCAAACGGTGGATTTGTATCTCCAGAGGTAACATGCTTGTTAACAGCAAAAATGTTTTTAAATAAATAAATATATATATATATAGAGAGAGAGAGGTTAGAAATAACAGACCTCAACTCTATTGTCCCTCTGCAAATTTGTGTGCACAGAGTCAATCCCTTACCTCTCTCTAAAAGTGAAAAGTTTCAAAAAGTTCAATGGATAGAAGACTGTTGGGAGCGGAATAGATCTGGACAAGGAGAAGAAGTCTGGAGATAAATGTGAGAAGCGAGGGACATATGCTTTTTTGTTAAAATATTATGTTTGCTGTTGAAGAAAAAATGCAGAATACTAAACATTGTTCTTTCAGTTAAATAAAACAATTTAAATGTCTGTCTGGTGATGTTCTCCTCCTAATACAGCCTGGCAAGAAAATCCTCCAAATATTAATGATTAACCTGTTGAACTGGAGATAGTTCACCTCCCAATGACTTCATAAATATCCACTTCAATTATCTTTGGTAAATGAAATAACCAAACAATCATTCATTTTCTGATATAGCTGTAAAACTCATCTGAAAAGTTTTCAAAATAAATCACTCTGTTTAAAAATGTATAGTGTGTACCTTGTAAAAATGAAACCTACATCTATTTCTGAGTTGTGAAGAATATGTATTAAGGTTATAACAACCAACAAGAATGCACTTTTATTTAGAAAACCATGATTAAGTTGAGTCTTCCTGACTAGTGATTTAAAACATGATTTAAATCAAATCCACCCTGCCCGCTGTGCTCTTGCCCCTGCCCCTTCATTCCCCAGCGGGACCCACAAATATGTTTGGTACCAGGCCCACAAAAAGTTAATCCGGCCCTGTCGGCACCCCACTGCAAAGTGCCCTGCCTGCCCAAGAGAAACTCCACAGAGGTTTTGCCAAGCCCAGGCCTGTGTAAGGAGGGGAGAAGTTGGCCATGAGTCTCAACAGCAGCCAGCCCCCAGCTTCTGGCCTGTACCCTGGGGATGAGTCAGGTGTCTCCGGCCAGAAAAATTGGGGGAGGGAGGAGGGCGACATGAGCCTGGATACCCCTTCCCCCCTCTGATCAGTGATTCCAGGATTGAAGAGTCATTTTGGAAAAAATAATGGCAACAGCAGCAATTTCCAGAAAACACCGGCCCTAACGATCACATACTTCTTTTTCCACAGGACCCATACCTCATTCAGTAGGCAGGATAGACATATAAAGGGGCCAAATGAAGGCTGCATGGGCACCCTTAAATCTGGTATTTCCTAACTTTTGAGTGCTTGACTTTGCAACCTAATTTTCTTTTAATAACGTGGAGGTTTTTTTGAACGTAACAGTATATAGACTATCATAATGGGGAGGGGCAATAACGCTACAAGCCTGCAGAGGCTGGCCATTCCCCAGTGTCCTACATTTCAATAGCATGCATATATATATATATATAAAATCACCTTTTATGTAGCTGAAAGATTAAGCAATTTTATTGCAACTTCATGAGTCCAGGTCCACAAAGGGTTCACAGTTGTGAAAATATACTGAAAGCCCATTTTTCAAATTTAATCCCACTGGGAAGCCTTTGTTTAATTTATGTTTTTAACTACTGTAAATAGTGTCCAGTTTTCTCCACATTACACACTTTATAAAGCATTAAAGTAAAACAGATTAAACATGGGTATTTATCATTTTGTTATAAGATCAAAATTATGAAATACAAAGATCTATATTAATGTAATATTAAGTGCTGCAAAGTTAAAAAAAAAAATCGGGAAATGCAAACACTCAGGTTCCAATAGTCACACTAACTCAATTGTGTTGTACATCCCACATATTTTATTGGATAGCTTTTGTAACGTACAGTAACAGATTAAGCAACACATTTAATTGAAAAAACGAGGAAAATAGAAAATAAAATATCTGCGTAATGCAGCTAAATTAACAATTCTGTTGGAATCTTATTTTTTGTTGTTTCATCTATTCAGCCATAATGTTATATTATTATACTCTCTTACTTTTCATTTTCAGGTTTAAAACCGTTAAGATGACGACACTTAAAAATGCTGTTATCAGGGATTAAATTCAGACAAAGCTCTGGTAAATATTTTCAACCCTCCACCCCCGAGTTTTTATATCATGTGAGTGGACAGGGTGTGGGGGACTCCAGGAAATACTCTATAAGAATTTAAGCCCTAGCTATTATTAAATGAGTTGAACTGGGCTGCAAATTCAATGAGTTCTGCCTAAACACCAATAGCTTAATATAGCTCAAAGATTATAGACAGGCCCTTTGTATCTGACAGCCCTTTGGGAAGAAATAATCATGGGTCCAATTTTCAGAGCCTCAGCGTAATCAGCTAATACATTTTAAGTAGTGATGCAGATATCACTCTTCCAGTCTAACATTACAATAATGCCCTAATACATAGCAGACTGATACTGATCAATACCGTTAAACAGTATGAAACAATACCTTTACCTGGTGAATAATTACATTTAGCACATATTACTTCATGTTTTGAAGACTCAAAGCACTATACAGTTCACTCCAATCAATCAATCACCACAACACTCTTGTCAGATAGGTACCAGTTATCCTCATTTTATATATAAGGAATCCAAATGAGAGGCGACGGGCTAGACTGTGGGTAAATGTTTCAAATGCACCTAAGTAATTTAGGAACCTACGTTCCATTTTCAAAAGTGATTTAGACACTTAACTCACTGAGGTGCTTTCAGAAATTGTACCCTGTAATAACAATTGCCCTGAATAAAGAGTGGTGTGTAGGAGCCCTAGGAGCCAGACAAAGCAACAAATTGTGACTCAGAGTCAGTGTCCTCTGCCCTTCTCTGGCTCTGTATTTAGTAAATTACTGCCCCTGTGAGCCTAACTAGCTACTATGGCGAGTGAATTATGGGGCACTTAGGCAGAGCTGCGCCCTCTCCCCATTTCTCTCCACTTCCTTCCCATCTACTTGCTAAGTGAGTGAGTATCAGGCGAGCAGCCCTTGCTCTTTCACGGTCAGGACAAAGCTGCAATCTGAACAGGGAAATAAAGGGGGAGTTTATCCTGAACAGCCAAGCAAGGTCTGGGATAACTTGGCTGGCAGTGATGGTCCAAGGCCATGTGGCGAATGAGTCAGAACCTGTAGTGGAACTGAGGACATCCTGACTCTCGGTCCTGTGCTCTAGATCACCGTGCCTCTCTGGTGCAGAATGCTATTTGAATGTTTTGTCATACATGCGTCATACATATGTGAAATCTAGCTGCACGAGATTTCTCCAGCAGAAGATGAAAGGATAACATTCTAGCAGTGAGCATTCTTCAGCAGCAGCTTACGCCTGTACTCCAATTTCATGGAAACAATGCCACATGGCATTAGCCAGAGTGAAATGTGTCTACATTTACACCGGTTTCTCAGGACACTCGAATGGTCTGTGGGTGGAGGCATGGAAGGTCAGTAAAAAGATGAGAATGAAGAAAAATGAGTGAACTAGTAAAAGCCAAGAATGTTGTTTATTGATCTTTTACTACACCATGAACAAGCACAATATTTTAAGAGAAGCTCATCTAAGTGACAAGACCCTCTGCAGGAATGACTTGTCCAACTGGCATTTTTATGGCAGAAAACCCAAGCTCACACTATCTTTGAAATTATAGAGGACAACTTTCACAAGATTAATTGCTCTTCAGTAATTTACCATTGTAGTAAAAATGTGCCTGCCTTGGACATCAGGTTATATATATACTGGGCCTTATCTGCTGCTGATATAAATCCCTATTAGGGTGACCAGATGTCCCGATATTAGGGGCTGTGTCTTATATATGCAACTATGCTCCCCACACCCCCTCAAAAAAAGTATCCTGATTTTTCACACTGGCTATCTGGTCACCCTAATCCCTATAGCACTAGTGAAGTCAATAGGACTGTGTCATTTTACACCACCTGAGAGTCTGACCCATTGTTTTGCTTTATCTTTAGATTATTTTTCCCTTACACATAGAACAACATAACCATAACACCAAATCACAGAAGCTCCTTTGCACTAGTGTAGGCTGCTTTTTCCCTGATATTCAAGTGCCAAGTTCACGATCCATATTACGACTCAGACAGTTCTATTAAAAATCAAAAGAACTATAATGCTTTGCTGAATTTCCTTTTGTTGCCAGATGCCATCAGCCTGACATGGAATTAAGTTCTGGTCCCCAGGTGCCAGAAGTTAGTCTGGAAACAAGTTACCCTTCTGTCATGCCCTGAACTTAACTACTCAACTTGGGCAGCAGGAGAGAGACTCCGTCTGAAAGGAACTCAAAAAGACAAACAAAATAATGTCCATATGGCTTGGGACCTCTTCACACAATGAAGAAAATCTCTGGCCTGAATTAGACAGAGCCAAACACATTGTTGGCACTTGAAATAATCATCACTTAGGTCCCTAGTTCTGCCACTCTTGCATGGAGTAGTACTTTACTCTGGAATATTCCCAAAGGCTCCATTGTCCCTTGGCCTAAAAGTCGCAAAGCACACGAGACGGGGCAGAACAGCAGGAGGGAAAGCAGCATTTTAGAAAGGCTGAAGGGATGCAGACTAAGAGTTGGGTAGACTGGACAGCAGCAAGTTGCTGTCAGGCTGGTCTACATGGCGTGGCAATGTGCACTACAGGGATGTGATTTCTAAAGTACTCCAACATGTGCTCACTGACTGGCCTGTGTAAACCCTACTGGCTCACATTAAAAGGTCCCTAGCATGCATTAACACAGAGATGGGGAAAGGGCAGATTTTGGGAAAGATGTTGTAAGACTACAGAACTTACACTGCTAAAGTAGTACGAATCTTTCACAAGTCTATGCTTGAACAAGTGACCTGTTGGGTGTTCAACCAGAGGCCTGTGCATGACAAAGCATTCACCATTTACTTGGAATGTTTTCCGAGATATGTTTTGTATCCCCCATGACAAGATGAATGCTGCTAGTGCTGTAAGTGGTGGTGCAGGTGTAACTTTGGTGTGGTGTTCTGTCCCCTCTAGTGGCAACGAGACCACTTAGAGAGAGTTAAAGAGTCTGCTCTACAGCCTGAGCTAAGAGCCAGTTGGCTTCTAGCTCATGTGGTAGAGGCTCATGCCCTAAGCTCCTGAGGCCCCAGGTTTGATCCTGCCAACGACGGGGGTCTGTTGGTATTACACAGGAACAAGACAAAAGGGCAGGTGTTGGGCCCAATGAGAGTAGTGGTTTTATCCAGCAAGCAGAAAGGGCAACAAGAAAATCCAATGTTGCAGATGATGGAGTGAGCAGATGTCTTCATCCTGGAGGTAATGCCCCAGTTATAGCCTGGTACTGACTACAGTCCCAGTAAGCTTCTGTTGCCCAAGAACAACCTCAAAAAAGTAAATACAGCTAGTGGTGTAAGCAGGCAAACTGATGCCACAAAATAAAAATGCACAGACCAATAGAACAAACAAAAAGATAGTTAAATGCCCAGCAACAGTTCAGGGAACAGAAAGACTCTTGTGCTTTCCACTTCTTCATATTCCAAACAAAGCGAGGAGCTGCCCTCACCCATCAGAGCACTGTCCCTTTATGATGTCTCACGTGCTTCACTTTAATCCACACTCACTCAGTGTCCTGGGCCCTTTAACAAAGGAAGCTGCGAGCCAGGACATTAGTGGGGCTTGGCCCTTTAAGGCAAAGAAGCTCTAAGAGTTGTAGTTCCCCCACATGGAGAAAATGAGCAGGAAAGCTCATGTGACGATATCAGGTGATAGACAGCTGACCTACAGTATAAAAGGCAATGAAGACTTTAAGACGTAGAAAGCTATAGAAACAGTTTTGCAGCTCTCTAGGGAGAGATCAGACGAAGAGGGTGGCTCTCCACTAAGGGACTTGACCTCTGTGGTCTCCCTTACAGCCTCTTCTGGGCCATTATTGGAAGTGGCCCTCGGACATAGACAAGATAGTTGTGAGGAGAGGGTATACAGCCCAAGGTGTTAGGGCTCCAGGGTTAAAGGGGCTAAAGGGAGGGTGTTGGGTTCTGCCTGTGATACCACTTGCCATAGTGGCGTGGAAACACCCTGTGTCAAAAGCGTAAAACTTGAAAAAGGGAAAAGAATTGTTCAAGTCCAGGAGGGCTGAAAAGACTCTTAAGCTGGAGAACAGTCAAGCAACTTCGTCAGAAAGCTCATAAGGGCTGGCTAAGAACTGATAGTTCCCTTTTGTGCTCAGAAGAGTGTTTTGTTTAGTTGGACTCTTATTTCATCCCTGGAAAGGGTAGACTTCTAGTGAGAGGATCAAAAATGCCAGCAGTGGCCTACCAGCCTGCAGCAGACTGTCAGGGATTTGTGACCAATGCTGGAGAGGTAAGCTACTTGCTTACATCTAGTAGCCTTCAGGTAGACTCAGCATAGCTTTCTGCTACATGTCAGGGGCTCAGACCAAGGGCAGAGAAACTCTGGGCTTCGGTGACAAGTGGGCAGAGCAGTGACTGAATACCATAGCCTGCAATGACAGAAGCTTTCTGAAAAGCCTGAAGGCTGAGTATGCAGCTGGAGCCAGTGCACCAAGACAGTATGGGCAACCTGAGAGGTAGCTGCATTTCCAAGACTGTATCCTCTCCTATTCTTGGCTTTATACAGTTCAAGAATACCAAGTTATGAGCACTCTACTTCCTCACTGCACTCTCCAGAAGCCCTTGTGACATTGCACCTGATAACGCTTTATAGAAATATGCTTATGAATGTAAATATGACATAACTGGAATATGTTTTATGCTACAGATGCCACAAAACATATCTCTGCAAAGGTTATGATCTACTGAATATATTCATCCTATTTGTATGCATGTATCATTTTTGTATTCGAAGTTATGAATATTGTCTGTGTACTTGTTTGATTTTAAGTAGCCTCGGAGAAGCATTTGGTCAGCTTCTTGAGAAAAGACCATTCTCAGTAATTGCCCAACACTTAATCTGACAATAGACTTTGAAGGACGCCAATCCACACCTGAGCTTTCCTGAAAACATTCCTGTAGAGAACTAAAGGAGTACTCTAGCACCTTAGAGACTAACAAACTTATTTGAGCATAAGATTTCATGAGCTACAGCTCACTTCATTGGATGCATCCGATGAAGTGAGCTGTAGCTCATGAAAGCTTATGCTCAAATAAATTGGTTAGTCTCTAAGGTGCCACAAGTACTCCTTTTCTTTTTGCGAATACAGACTAACACAGCTGCTACTCTGAAACCTGTAGAGAACTAAGTGATGACTTGCCCAGGGGACTCTAAAACTCCATCTTGTAGAGGGGATTCTACACAGGGGGAGGGAGGGGCTTCCACCCACAAGAGAGAAACTATATAAAGCCCTGGGAGACCCCTCCATCTGGTCTTCAGCTGGCTCAAATCACTTTTTACTTATTAATTAACCCAGAGTATGTATTAATACCTGGAGGGGGGCAAACAGCTGTGCATACCTCTCTATCAGTGTTATAGAGGGCAAACAGTTTATGAGTTTACCCTGTGTAAGCTTTACACAGGGTAAAAAGGAATTATTTGGGGGTTAGACCCCATTGGGAGCTGGGTATCTGAGTGCTGGAGACAAGAACACTTCTTAAACTGTTTTCAGTTAAGCCTGCAGCTTTTGGGGGACGTAGCTCAGACCTGGGTCTGTGTTTGTAGCAGGCTAGCATGTCTGGCACAACCAGACACGGCACTGAAGTCCCAAGCTGCCAGGGAAAACGGGTTCAGAGGTAGTCTTAGCACATCTGTGATCCAACCCGTCACAGCCCTCTCTGGAAATCTCCATGTCTCTCTCTCCCCTCCCCCTATATATAAAATTAAAATATGGAACACACGGGGGTTTTGTGAAGCTTCATTGTTTGCCAAGTGCTTTGTGATCATCTGATGAAATGTGCTAAAGAAATGTAAAATTATTTAGTATCACAGACTTAAAATAAGATATTTTGTTCTTATTTTCATATTGACCAATGCACACTGCAACTTGGCTGACATTAAGACCCACAAAGTCCTTTGTTTCTGGAATCTGCAAATTCATTTGTGTACCACAGGAAAATGGGGCGTGTCACAAAGCAATAAACCTGTTATGCCGTTAACTGTTTTTCTTCTGACTCCTGCTTTGTAATAAAGTGTAACGAAGTGCTAAAACAGAAGTATGTTTTTAGTTCTGTTTTTAGCAACGAGATTAGCAAGCATCAGTCAAAAGGAAAAAACTTTCCTATATGGTTTCAGTACCCCAACATGTAAAAGGAGACAGCTGCTTCCTTTCTATTTACTGAATGAAGCTCAATACTAAAACTAAAGCGTTTGCACCAGTTAGAACAGAGAAATATACTGGGAGTCATTAGTACCCCCTTGACTTAAGAAAACTGATGGTAACTGCTGACGTATGATGATGTTGAAGTCATTTGACTGTGCTGTGCTAACTTAGGTTAGATATCCAGCTGACTTCCTGTTATATTTTTCATTTAACTTTTGCAGCTGACACAAGAAATTTGTTAAGCTTTATGAAGAAGAGGCTAGAAGTCTTTACCTTTACATATGGCTGAAGCCAGCGCTCCCTTGAACGACCGGTTTTCAGCCCCCATGTAAGGGAAGGGGTGGGGAAATTCATACTTTCAGGATCTTTGGGTGCCCTCTAAGGCTACATCTGCACTCCACTCCACTGATGGCAGCGTGTAGGGTATGTGTAGCAAGATGTGGAAAGCAGGATGCGTCCACACTGTGGTGTGTAGCTACACACGTTGGTTAAAGACTCTGGCGGGGGGGAGGCAGCTGGAGCCTTTCCCCCCTACCACAATCTTTCCCTACGATGGAGAAAGACTCCAGCAGCAGGACACTACACTGCTAAAAGCAGCAGTGTAGACGGGGAAGCACTGTTTGGGCAGGGAGAGAGCTGTACAGGGTATGTACTCGGGTACACATGCACACCCTTCAGGCACGTCTTTACTTGCCTAAGCCATGCCTCACAGTTTACACTGCTATTTATACCGGTCTAGGAGAGCTACCCACGTATATACTCTATACGCTGCCGAAAGCAGCATGCAGTGTAGACGTACCCTCAGGCTGAAAGGTATGATCTGAATGGATACGCTAATACACTAGTTAGAGTTTTGGGGATGATTCCTCCCATGAAATTGTTGAACTTAACTCTCTTACAGATTGCAACCTTGACAAATTGGAGAACTGGTCTGAATTCAAAGAGATGAAATTCAATAAAGCAAGTGCAAAGTACTTTGCTCAGTAAGGAAATTTCAGACACAGCTACAAAATGGGGAATAACTGGGTAGGTAGTAGTAGTGCAGAAAAGGTTCTAGAGGGTAGAGTGGATCGCAAATTGCATATGAGTTGACAGTGTGATGCAGCTGTGAAAAAGGCTAATACCATTCTGGGGTGTATTAACAGGACTGTCGTATGTAAAACATGGGAGATGATAATCTCATTCTACTTGGCTTTGGTGAGGCCTGAGCTGGAGTACTGTGTTCAATTCTGGGTACCCAGAGGCATGTGCAAAGGAGGGGCAAGCAATCAGATCAGGCACAGAACTCCTCCAGGGCCAAAGGAGAAGTGGGGAGAGCCAGCTCCACTGGCCTGGGGCCATGGCAGGAAGATCCAACTCCTCCAGCTATGGAGGGCACAGAAAGCAGCCAAATTTTTATTCCTGTGCATGCTCCTGTGGGCACCGCACCTTAGGAAAGATGTGGACAAACTGAAGACAGTCCAGAGGAGAGCAACAAAAATGATAAAAGGTTTAGAAAACCTGATGGATCAGGAAAGGTTAAAAAAACTAGGAATATTTAGTCTTAAGAGAAGACAAGACTGAGGGGGGACCTGATAACAAGCTTCAAAAATGTTAAGGGCTGTTATAATGAGGACAGCGATCAATTGTTCTCTGTGTACACTGAAGGTAGGACAAGAAGTAATGGACTTAATCTGCAGCAAGGGAAATTTACATTAGATATTAGGAATAACTTTGTAACTATATAAGGGTAGTTAAACACTGGAATAGGCTTTCAAGGGAGGCTGTGGAATCCCAGTCACGGAAGGTTTTAAAAAACAGGTTAGACAAACACCTGTCAGGATGGTCTAGATTTACTTGGTCCTGCCACAGCACAAGGGGCTGGACTTGAAAACTTCTTGAGGTTCCTTCCAGTCCTATGTTTCTATGAGTCTATATTATGGCTACTGTTACATCCAAAACAAAAAGAAAAGGAGGACTTGTGGCACCTTAGAGACTAACAAATTTATTTGAGCATAAGCTTTTGTGAGCTAGAGCTCACTTCATCAGATGCATGCAGTGGAAAATACAGTGGGGAGATTTATATACACAGAGAACATGAAACAATGGGTGTTACCATACACACTGTAACGAGAGTGATCAGGTAAGGTGAGCTATTGGAGGGGGGGGGGGAAGAGGAGGAGAGGATAAACATGGGGAAATAGTTTTACTTTGTGTTATGACACATCCACTCCCAGTCTTTACTCAAGCCTAAGTTAATTATATCCAGTTCGAACTACATTAAAGACCATTAAGGTTACAAAGTCAAGCACTCGAGTTGGAAAATACTTCAATTAAGACTGCCTGTGCAACCTCCATTTGGCCTCTCTGAGTGTATGCATTATGATAGGCTTTACTTCCATGACCAATTACTATTCCCCCGTCTGGCCCCAGGCTTTATTTACTGTATACCATCCAAACTGTGTACTGAACACATTATTATTTTCCTCCTGTGTGTTTCTATGGTATCTGGGTACTTCACGAACATTAATGAATTTATCTTCACAATTCAGCTCTGAGATAAAGTGGCATTATCTCCATTTTATAGACTGGGATGGGTGCTTGGGAATGAGGCACACCGAGATCAAGCCAAAATGGAAATGTGTCTACTAATTTCGGGTGCCCAACTTGAGATACCAGGGGACTCATTTTTTTTCAGAATACTTAACATTTTTTACAGCCCTTTATTTGTTCAAAGCATAGCTCGAATCTACTTCACTTGCAGTTGTGAATGCTCAGTACTTCTGCAAATCTGGCCCTTGTCTTGTCTGGTACACCCTTAAAATAGGGAACACATCAGTAGTGGTCACCTTTGAAAAGCCTGGTTTAAGTGACTTTCCCTGCATCACACAGAAACTCTGTGGCAGAGGCAGGGGCAGAATCCAGTTCTCCAAGGCAGCATTCTGGTTCCTTGACCATAAGACCATCCTTTCCCTTCTTCAAGCCCCTTGCCTCATTCACTACACACCTTCCAGTTTTCCTAAACAGTGGAGGAGGAGTCCTACACATAATAGGCTCTGTCTCTATACAACCTTGATTCATTCCTAGAGCGCTGTCCAACCTTTATATTGAAGAGGGTAGGGGTCTTGTGGAAAGAAATCGTGTAGGATCATGTAATTAGACTTTATCATAATGTATATACAAGACACAGGCAGCCTTATTTCTGGCATTTTCTAACTTGAGTGTTTGACTTTGCAATCTTAAACATTTTTTAATAAAGAGTTTTTGGATGTCACTTCCCTTTTTTTTAAAAAAAAAAAGAGGAGAAAAGGAAGCATATTGACCCGCAACTTGGGTCATCATCAAAGCTTGGACTTTTACATCCACAGCACAGACTTCTACCACTTGAGCTACCAGAGCAGGGGTGGGCAACAATTTTCACAGGGGGCCACTCCATGAATTTTGGAAAGTTATCACGGGCCGCACATTTCTACTATATTAATGGAGGGTGTGTGGGGTCTGGGAGGGAGTTTGGGTGCCGGAGGGAGCTCCAGGCTGGTGCAGAGTGTTGGTGTGTAGGAGAGGGTGAGCAGTGTGGGCTCTGGGAGGGAGTTTGGGTGCAGCAGGGGGTTCTGACCTGGGGCAGGGGATTGGGGTGCGGGAGGGGGTGCGAGGTGCAGGCTCTGGCTGGGAGGTACTTACCACGCTGCTCCCGGAAGCGGCTGCAACCAGCTGCTGCTGGAACGTCTCTGCGCGCCCCTTGGGGGGAGGGCGGCAGTGGGTCTCCGTGCACTGCCTGCATCCGCAAGCACCATCCCCACAGCTCCCATTGGCCGGTTTCCAGCCAATGGGAGCTCTGAGGATGGAATTGGGGGTGGGGGCAGGACACAGAGCTGCTTCTCGCTTCCGGGAGCGGCGTGGGGCCACAGCATGTAGGCAGCCTGCCTGAGCGCCCTGCTGCACCGCCGGAGTCATGGCGGGCTGGACAGAAATGATAGACAGGCCGGGTCTGGCCCATGGGCTGTACTTTGCCCACCCCTGTACTAAAGTAACTGGTAGCAATAGTAGGCTGTTATCCTCTGTGGGCCATCTACTAGAATGGCATGACCCACACACTTTGCTAGTGGAATCCACAGCTTAAAAAGGAAAGCGTTAAGCAACTTAACTATGGGCAGCTACTAGCTTCCCCTATGATTACTTACTACATTTATTTCTTGAACTGATTCCTGTGTTACTGAGGACGAAGTCAAGAATCCTCATGTGTTCTAGACCTAGTTGTTGCAAGAAGTAATCCTTTAAGTTGTCTTAAAAAATTGCTCCTCTGCACTTTGTCATGTTATAACATTTGACCAACATATGTATGTTGCTTAAAGCGATAGGCTCCTTGTTAACACCTAAATCCAACAGTACTAAACATGCTCAGTAGAGTAATGAAGCACACAAATTACAGATATCCTAGAAATTAACGGGGTATGTTTTCAAACCAGTTTGAGGCCTGACCTCCATATTTCTGTGTGTAATCTGGAGAGCACAGTTTGCACTCTAAAGTAAAGTGTCAGTGCAAAGCTGAGTAGCTGCAACTCCAACTTACACGAATCGGTGGCCACAGTCTAGTTAGAGATGCAGCTATTCAGACTCATGCATGAATCTGAGCTGCAGGCACTAACTGCACCTGCAAAAGGAAAGCCACTCTTCTGGAAGCCTACCCTTAAATTGTACAAAACACTTTAATTTCATTGGAAATCTAAAGGTAAACTTAAAGTGAAAGAGTACTCACCCACTCTGAAGTATGAAGCTTTTGCTGATCTGGCACTGTTCCATAGCTGGGAACAATGGTCTGTTCCACTTCTTCCAAGACTAAAAAAGAAGCAAACAGAAATATAACATTGTAGTGCATCTGTTTGTAGCTTTTAAATAAGTGGCTTGAGGGCAAAGTGCTTTACTGCACTTCACATTTTCAGGATTTGCTTAGTTTTGTCCTTCCACACTTTCAAATACAGTCAAGCTTGGTTAATCATTTATACAGTTGGGGTGATTCTCGACTCCTTTAGACTGATTTTTGTCTATGGAGTTACACTAGCAAAACAGAATAAAGAATAACACCCTTAATTTTTATTTGGAGTAGAAGACTTTCTATTAGCACCTCACTGTTCATGGTGGAAGAAAGGTTATCATTAAGGTCTAGATTCTACCACCTTTACTCACATGCTAAATAGTACCTTACTCTGCAAGGAGCCCTGTTCACATAATATAACTGAAAAGCCAATGGGGTATTTGCCAACTGAGGTACTACTCAAGGCTTGTCTATGTGACAGATTTTAGGGGTGGAGGGTTGGGCAGAGATCTAGCTGTACCAATGCAAAACTCTTATTGTAGATATGTTGCATCGGGATAAGAAGAAGCTTTCACCAGAGCAACATATCTACACAAGAGAGTTTGTAATGGTGCAGCTACACTGTTGCAAAAAATCCCAGTGTCAACATTATCTCATGATGAGTCAGAGTGCCAGGATCTGGCTCCATGTGTACCAAGCATAGATACGCCCTGGCTGAGGCTGACTGTACTTGTTACACAATAAGTTACCAGTGCGAGAGAATTCCTTATTTCAGGTCAAGTGTGGTATAGACAGTGACACTGCAACATTTACTCATGCCATTGTGTGAATGACTTCCATGTAACCTGAAGGGATAACTTCCTAACTATCACAAGCACAATAATATTAATGTACTACCCTAAGCAATATCTTCCTTGCTTCTCTAGAATGGTATCCTGCAAAAAGAATCTACGTCCTGGTTCCAGCAATGTGAGACTTCTCTTCTAAAATGACAATACAAAAATCAAGATGATTTAATGAAAGACACCACTCTGCATCTCTCAACACCATAATCTAATATCAACCGTCTATCAGTTGCCTACAGGCAGGAAAATTGGCTGCCAATTCAAGTACTCGGTGAATTATAAGATAATTATCAACCCCAAGAAATGTATTAGAGGCTAATTATCAGAATATTAATGAAAGGTGAATCATTGTGAGCCATCAGGATCATGATCTTCCCTAAGCTTTTTGATATGAATTTCACATTATTCTCTTTTCGGGTTCTGAAAAGAAAAGCGTTAAACACCACACACATTTAAGGTTAGAGAAGAATGGGTGAGGGGAGAAGATTACTATTCTCTCCCCCCTGTGGGTGAGCTACTTTAGCTCTTTTTGCTATTTTTCATGCCCTACATGCCTTAAAAATGGAAGGGATGGCCTTCACTGTGGAAAGGTCACTGGGGCACTGGCATACAAGTGCCGAGTGGTGAGTCTGGGCCCCAGCATCAACACTCACCAATCGTAGTAGGCAACTTGACTAGATGGTGTTTTTAGAAGGCTATTTAAACAAACAGGAGAGACTCACCAACCTCACTAGTACCTAAACTACAGTATATATGCCCAGATCCTCAGAAGGTGTAAATAGGTGTTACTCTGTTGACTGTGCTGACTTATACCAGCTACAGAAGTGGCCCTACAGCGCTTGCTGATCCAAGATGTAAAAAAACTTTGAATAGTGTACCACAAAAGGAGTATCCTTAAAGCTATTGCTACAGCTCAGGAGAATAATGTTTATGGTTCCAAAACTGCACATTGTTAGAGCCCCTAGTTGCTTATAGTTTGGTCAGACTTTGTAGTAGATGTTGAGCCATCAGTTTCCAGAGCTCTAGCGTGGTGATGGTATTTAGTCCAGGGAGTAAAGCAAAAACAACTCCATGAATTTTCCGTCAGCATAAGCTTCAGAAACATTTGAATCATAATCTAAATGTTGGCCCAGCTGGATAATCAGACTTGGTCAGCTCTCAAAATAACCGTTGCTGAAGCTGATGGGGGAATTACAGAAAATCTTAAAAGCTGGCCAGTACAGGCAAACATAAAACAGGAAGGAGCCCAGAAGTCCAGTTGAAATAACAGACACATTCTAAATCTTATTACGGGTAATCAGATAACAATGATACAATTCAGCATTTCCTGCATGGTTACCACATATGCACATCATTATTCTTTTTGTAATGGCTCAATCCAAACCAATGAGAGAAAATGGGTGTTACATAGCGCCTATGTAAGGCTAGTAGTGTTCATCACTTTTTATACTCCTAAACATGGGTGCTGCACAGAGTTAAAGACCTCTGCATATTCTATCTCTGTCCGTGGCACATGTCTGAAATCCTGTGGAGGAGAGAGGGGTATTGCCAGTACTGCAGAAGGGGTAGGGACTAGATGGAGAGCAGGTATTTTGTACAGTCATCCACTCAAAAATTTGCATTCCATTATATTGAGCAAGCAGATGTGCAAAGTGAAAGCATGTGACAAGAAAATTTGCTCCAGCCACTGAACTGAAGTAATAAGAACCATGTGTTAAAAGTGGGCTTGGTGTGAGGCACTCGTTATGTGTAATTGCACAGCACACCTCAGTGCTATCTAGAAATCACTTCAGCCACAATTGGAGAGAGACGAAAGTATGACATTCATGGTGGAAAGGGTCACACTTATACTTGCTCACAAGTACTAATAGTCTGGGACTCATCAGCAATAACCATCAGAAGCAGCACAGAATATCACTGTACAAATACATATATCTTACACACCTTTTGTTGGAACATTGTCCCGTACAATGCCTGGGCCAGTGGTAGGCCATATGCAAAGGGGACCTGACCACTCCCACCAGCTGGGACGCTGGCCCATAATCCCTCTTACTTCAATTTAAACAAGCATTTTATTACTGACCCAAACCCCAATATCAGAGTACCCATACTACTGTTTCACTGTGTACTTAATGGCATCACCCCTTCAGGCATGCAAGTTCGCTGCACCGAGCCTTTAGTAAAACAACATGTTTACCTTTTTTTTTTTTTACTGCAGTAGCATACCAACTACAGTTCATGCTTAGCTTAGAGTCTGTCAGATACAACTGTATGTAATGTTGCTTGCTCAGCTAACTAAGGCTTTGTCCATGCTAGGACTTTTTTCGGTCAAACTTTTGTCGGTCAGGGGTGTGAAAAAATACACCCCAACTGACAAAAGTTTCACCAACAAAAGCACTGGTGTGGCGAGCATTATGTCAGTGGGAGACGCTCTCCCGCCGACATGGCTACCACTGCATATTAGGTGTGGTTTCATTGTGCCTTTACAGAGTAGCTACACAGGAGACCTTACAATAGCGCGGCTGCAGTGATACTGTTGTAAGGTCCATAGTGTAGACCAGTGGCGGGCCACATGCAGCCCGTGGGCCACATGCGGCCCATCAGGGTAATCCGCTGGCGGGCCACAAGACAGTTTGTTTACACTGACCGTCTGCAGGCACGGCCACCCGCAGTTCCCAGTGGCCGCGGCTCCCTGTTGCCATTGGGAGTTGCGGGCGGCCGTGCCTGCAGACGGTCAACGTAAACAAAGTGTCTTGCAGCCTGCCAGCAGATTACCCTGACAGACCGCATATGGCCCGCAGGCAGCAGGTTGCCCACCACTGGTGTAGACAAAGCCATAGTCTCAGAAAGGGAACACAAGAAATCGGATAGGTTTGTCTGGTCTGTGACTCTGCTTCACCTACAAGTTAAAGACCAGGGGTCAGATTCTGTGCTGCATCTCTTGAAAGATGCAACTCGGAAGGCGCTCTTCAAGAAGAATGGGGGGCAGAAGTCCCTTTATGGCACCTTTGTGTTGACAACATTCTGGGATGCTGGGAGGGGGAGGGGGGCGTGGAGGGAACAACTTGCAGCGTAAGGTAGAGCAGAGCCAGGAGTTGTTCTAACTCACAGTCTCCCCACAGTTGTCTATAGGTTACTCTGAAGCCAAGATTAGCCACACTGCAGAGTGCACTGACCATATCCCTGTCCCTGTCCTTGACATGTCCTTACATCAGTATAAGCCACTTATGAGGCTCTTTGACAGCCAATATACTGCTGTGGACAGGCTGTGGAAGGGGTCAGAATTTGGCCTCAGCACTGCATCAGGAGACCTGGGTTCTGTTGTTGGCTCTGGCACAGATTTGCTACGTAATCCCAGGGAAGTTTCACAGCCTTAGTTTTCCCATCTGTAAAATTTGGATATTTGCCTGCCTCAGAGGCATAGTGAGGCTGGATTTACTAAGGTATGTAAAATGCCTTGAGTGCTTGTCACAGGGTAGCTGGCCCTTTTTAGGGAAAATGGGGCCTCAGCTCACAAGTGACAAGATCAGTTCACCTCCCCAGGTGGGTAATGAATGAGGTAATGTGATTAACTCAGGCCAGGTGTCAGGATGGAAGGCAGGAAGGGACAGATTCCTGGGGAGTCTGTGAAGAAGGGAGTTTGAGTGGGAGCCTAACACTCCAGCTAGGAGGGCTGGGCCTGGGAATTCCAGGCAGGACAGAAACCTGAAGAATTGCAGCTGGCTGGAGAAAGCAGCTGTAGGTGAGCGCTGCTGTAAATAAACTGAACTGAACACAGTTTTGGGAAGAGGACCTGGGGCTCCTGATTTAAGGAGTGTGAGGAACTTGAGTGAAAACCAGAAGGTGGAGCAGAGAGAAGGAAGTGGATTTTTTTGTTGTTTTTGTTTAAAAGTTCACGTAGACTCAAAGTAGGCCCCTGGCAGAGGACTTATGTCTCATACCTTTGGGACTGTGTGGTGTTGTTTGAATGTTGATAAAGGCAAACTGAGGCAGGGTGCTAGCAGGGCCACCCTGGACTCATGAAGGAGTGACTAGGTGGTGGCTGACCCTGTTACAGAGCCTGAGATGAAAGGGACTATGGAAGTGTAAAATATTACTGCAATACAAAGTGTGTCATTTTATCATTTGGCTGCTTTTGTGTTGCAGTTTCACTGAAAACTAAAAATTTCTATTATGCAGCAGCTAGTTGATACTAACTGTAAGCCGTTTATCTGCTTTTGTAGTCTCTTTGCTTCATTTTTCAATCAAATAATTCAGTTTTACTTAGTATTACACTATTTCCATATTATGATGGAGGATGTGTGAAATCTCATTGAATCTGATGGGTATAATAACCATCCTTCGCTCAGGATAAATGGAAGAAGTGGTTGGAGTAATGTAATTGAAACAACAGTAGCCACCACCTGAAACACAGGCCAAATGCAAGGCTGGTCGAAGGGGTTTTGCTAGGTATCATTTGATGGAGGTGTGCGTTGGTGAGCAGAAAGCAGATTGAAGGATCTTGGCTTCTTTAGCCTAATGAAACAAAGGCTGAAGGGAGCTTTGATTGCTCTCTATAAACATGATAGAAGGATAAACAGCAGGAGGGAGAGGAGTTATTTAAATTAAGGAAAAAGAAAAGGAGTACTTGTGGCACCTTAGAGACTAACCAATTTATTTGAGCATGAGCTTTCGTGAGCTACAGCTCACTTCATCGGATGCATACTGTGGAAACTGCAGAAGACATTATATACACACAGAGACCATGAAACAATACCTCCTCCCACCCCACTCTCCTGCTGGTAATAGCTTATCTAAAGTGATCATCAAGTTGGGCCATTTCCAGCACAAATCCAGGTTTTCTCACCCTCCGCCCCCCCAACCCACACAAACTCACTCTCCTGCTGGTAATAGCCCATCCAAAGTGACCACTCTCTTCACAATGTGTATGATAATCAAGGTGGGCCATTTCCTGCACAAATCCAGGTTCTCTCACCACCCTCCAAAAACCACACACACACAAACTCACTCTCCTGCTGGTAATAGCCTATTCAAAGTGACCACTCTCCTTTACAACGTGCATGAAAATCAAGGTGGGCCATTTCCAGCACAAATCCAGGTTTTCTCACCCCCCCACCCCCATACACACACAAACTCACTCTCCTTCTGGTAATAGCTCATCCAAAGTGACCACTCTCCCTACAATGTGCATGATAACCTGGATTTGTGCTGGAAATGGCCCACCTTGATTATCATGCACATTGTAGGGAGAGTGGTCACTTTGGATGGGCTATTACCAGCAGGAGAGAGAGTTTGTGTGTGTGGTTTTTGGAGGGGGGTGAGGGGGTGAGAGAACCTGGATTCGTGCAGGAAATGGCCCACCTTGATTATCATGCACATTGTGAAGAGAGTGGTCATTTTGGATGGGCTATTACCAGCAGGAGAGTGAGTTTGTGTGTGTGTGTGGGGGGGCGGAGGGTGAGAAAACCTGGATTTGTGCTGGAAATGGCCCAACTTGATGATCACTTTAGATAAGCTATTACCAGCAGGAAAGTGGGGTGGGAGGAGGTATTGTTTCATGGTCTCTGTGTATATAATGTCTTCTGCAGTTTCCACAGTATGCATCCGATGAAGTGAGCTGTAGCTCACGAAAGCTCATGCTCAAATAAATTGGTTAGTCTCTGAGGTGCCACAAGTACTCCTTTTCTTTTTGCGAATACAGACTAACACGGCTGTTACTCTGAAACCTTTAAATTAAGGGTCAATGTTGGCACAAGACCAAATAGGTATAAACTGGCCATCAACAAGTTTAGGCTTGAAATTAGATGATTGTTTCTAACCTTCAGGGGAGAAAAGTTCTGGAACATCCTCGCCAGGGGAGTAGTGGGAGCAGAAAACCTAACTTGTTTCAAGACTGAGCTTGAGAAGTTTATGTAGGGGATGGTGTGATGAGACTGCCTATATTAGCATATGGCCCATCCATGACTGCTATTAGCAAATATCTCCAATGGCTGGAGATGGGACGCTACATGGGGAGGACTCTGAGTTACTACAGAGAATTCTTTCCCAGGTGTCTGGCTAGTGGGTCTCACCCACATGCTCAGGGTCTAAATTGATCAACACATTTGGGTGGAAAGGAATTTTCCCCCAGGTCAAACTGGGAGAGACCCTGGGGTTTGGTTTTTTTTTTGCATTCCTCTGCAGTGTGGGGTACAAGTCATTAACTAGCTGGTTTGAACTAGAACAAACAGTAAATTCTGTATAACAAAGTTTTTATATCAAGATTTGAGGACTCTAGTAACTCAGCCAGAGGTTATGGACCTATTACAGGAGTGGATGAGTGAGGTTCTGTGGCCTGCGATGTGCAGGAGCTCAGACTAGATGATCATGATGGTCCCTTCTGGCCTTACACTCTGAGTCTTGGGAGAAAGCGGAGAAGTTTTTGGGGAGAGGGCTAACTGGAAAGAGGCTTGCAACAGAGAGCAAATAAACTGCCACCTGTTTGATTCTTACTGAGTTTGGGGAAACAGGATTTTGTACACATTCTTTGTAAATAAAGAGGATTGTACGAAAGAAATTCCTGAGTCATCAATTTCTCCTTTTAACAGAAACAATCAGCATGACTGTATATTGACTAACTGCTTGGGCGAAAAGAGGAATGATTATTCAGGCTTCTAAATTATAGCAGGGTGACAGCTCTTCTATATAAGACCAGCTTTCTGTTTAAAACTCGGTTGTTCTAAGTGTTCTAAAATCCATACAGTTGATCAGATTGCTTTGAATTTTGGTGTGCCTCAGGGGGGCGTGGGGAGTAAAACAGCTTTTTCTTAAAGTTGACACTTTCTGGCAATTTGTGTGGAGGTGTGTGGTTCTTCCCCCGCCCCCCAGCCTCCACAGATGGAGATCAAACTAAGGCTCATTGCACCAGGGTCTCAAATGCTTGATGGTTACCCCCAACAGAGTGCATGGCACCCACCAGCCCTTTGAGGAAATCAAATTAAAATGTTATTTGAAAAAGTCTGCTTCTCCATTTAAACACCCTGAGGCCTCAGCATCGATTCACACATCAAATGCACTACACTGAGCATACATTGAAAGAGAGGCTATTTGGAAAATAACTCAGCAACCACAAGATGTGTGTGGCTCTGAGGGTATTTTATGGGCTTAGAATTCAAGCACTGCAAGTTCAAATCTGACTCAGAGTAGAAATCTGAAGGGGCGGGAAAGGCATATTGTCTTTACCAAAGGGGGATTTTTATTTTGGTGAAATGTTATCTCAGTACAGAAGAATATTCAGAAGGCACTGAAATAAATAACGTATATAAATTAATATAATATATTAAAATGAAGTATGCTACACAATTGCTTTCTGGAAGTGGAGGGTGATTAGCGATAGAAGAATATGCAGGGAGATAGGTTGAGGGAATCACATGATGGGGAGAAGATGGGGATTAGACAGAGTGACAGGGGGACTGAGGGAGACTAGGGCCAGGGTGCCTGTAAGCCCCACATTCACGTTCGGGGGGGTGGGGCAGGGGCAGCCACCCAATCTCCAGGGGTGTGACGGAGGCAAGGTTGCCCAGTAATAGCTAATGCCCTTCCAAAACACTGAGTTCAGCAAAACTCAAATATCTGAAAACCAGGAAATACAAAATTACGCTAAATGCCCACATAACTTTAACTCTGCCCTCTTTGAGCAATGGCCCAATACACCCATCAATCTCTTTTTCTCTGTCTTTTCACTACAATGGGTAGGTGTTACTTACACTTGTCCTCCTAGGCTCAAACACTGAGCCTACTTCCCTGGCAAAATACCACTCTGGTAAAATTTAACAACCATTTTATACCCCCTTCAGACTTGCACAGAGGATACCGCCTAAACTTATACTTCCCCTACCCATCACAGAATCCACCGATTGCTGTCATATTCCACTATACTACTGACAGCAACCCTGTCAAGGAGACCCCAGTGCCCTGTTACTGACACAGCCTACACAATTCTGTATTGAAATGATGTAGACTGGAACCTCAAGGTGCACATGCACTAGTGATAACATGACGGGGTGGTGGTGCTGAGACCCAGATCTCCTCATATCACAGCTCTTCCAAACTGCTCCAGCTTATCCTTCCACTATTCAGTACAGCTACAACTAACACAGTGAATGCAGCTGGAAAGCATGCAGATAATTCCCAGGGCTGATTCCCAGCTTCAGGGGTGTAGTTAAGGTTGTGCGGGCATTTACCTTAACTCTGCATTTCCTGGTTTTCAGATGTTTCAGTTTTGTGGCACTCAGCAGTCTGGAGGGGCATGAGCTATCACTGGGATAGTGATAAGTTACCTCTGAGTTACTGAGGTTTTTTGCCATTCAATTATCTAGAGAAGCCAAACCAATCAGAACAGAACTACTCCAAGCACCAAGCTCTCTCTGCACAATACTGATCACGTGCAATCTTAAAAACGGAGTTTTTCGTTTCAACCCTGTCAGACACCCCAAAGGACAAAAACTCAGCCACGGCAATGAGTAAGACACCTACTGTGTAATCACTAATGCAATGCCAGTCTGCCCGTATTTTCAATTCCCCAATGTCCTCAAACATTGTTACCTTGCCATAAATGTCATCTCTCACTTTCCTCAGAGTACCGGTAAATGAGAGCATTGACTGGTTGTCACAGCAGGTATTTTTAAACACAGTCCAAATCCTTCACTCACAGGGGAAAAAAAAAAAAAAAATGGAACACTGCACCCTCATGGGGTAAAATCCGCTCCTGAGCAAAGGGTCAATACAAAGCCTATATGCCAGTCAGCGCCTGCTGAGCCTTTCAGTGGGATATGCCTGCTGTACAGGCTTTATACTTGTGCCCTCTGCACATGGGAAGATTTACAGACAATTATTTAGGGGAGTTCACTGGCTGAATAAAAACGTAATCATACATTTTGAGTCAACTGGGTAACACCCCATTAGGTTTTGGAGGAAAACAGAGGTGCTTACTAACCTAATAGAAATGTCACAAATTAAAAAATCCATAAATATTTACAGTAAGTAAAATACAGTAAGTTTTTATGTGAATTTAAATATTCCTCTGCAGTGTTTAGTCTAACCGCTGCAGCCCAATGCTACTTCATGAGAAGCAGTACATGAAATGGATTAGTCTTGTTTAATTGTCCAAATTGAATGAAATGACAAAATAAAATAAAGGCGTCAACAGATCTAGATTTCCAGCTACTGAATGGAGTCAGGTGGTCCTGGTTCTGTTCTGTTCATCTGGTATAAGCTGCAGTGTCTAAATGTAGCAGAATCCTAGGGCTTTCTTTCAGGATGCTCCTTACTAAGGAGTGCTAATTGTGTGACTTTGAGTTCCCTAAAAGAGGGTCTGATGCTCCTCATGCTGGTACCCGATCACACAAGTGGAAGAGTTTCCATCAAGGAAAGCAAATGGGCCTACCTCTAGGAACAGGTCACCGACATACAAAGAAGCAAAGAGCTTTCTGAAACTGCCCCTTGCTCACAAGGCCACATCTCACAGGCACTGTTCCAGGAGCTCTGGGAAGGAATAAAGAAGAATACAGGGATACAATCTGGCTCCTGAAATGAAGTCCATTCTGAAGCGGGTTGTCTAAAAATCATACCTCCCTCCAGAAGACCATGGGATGGCTATGAGTGGTCTCTCCCAGATTCTGATGAAACCAAAGATCCACAGATGAATTACTTTGACCCGGTTCTGTTGAAGGGATAGGCCTAATAGTCATAGAATCATAGAATATCCGGGTTGGAAGGGACCTCAGGAGGTCATCTAGTCCAACCCCCTGCTCAAAGCAGGACCAATCCTTGCCCAAGCCAAGCTGAGGGGTGGGGCTTTGCACACTTCCCTCTCTAAGAGATACGGACCTAAGCCCTGGCTTCAGGGAGGATCTGTCTGCTTGGGAGTCTCAACTGTTTTTGCGCGTGGGGGGGAATAGAAGAAAAGGAGGAGGAGGAGGAGGCGGCCGCCCTCCCCCATGATTTTTAGCCAGTAGTTAGGATACTGACCTGGGATGTGGGAGACCCCTGATTCCAGTTAGGAGGAGGAGGGAGAAAAATTGTTTTCCTTAACCTCTGAGGATAGGACAAGAAGCTAGGAGGCATCTCCTAGGAAAAGATGGCTATCCGCAGATCATACATGAGGAATTGAAAATTGTTGTTTCTATCACAGAAGAGGTAATGTGACTATCTGTCAGTACATATCTACTGGAGTCTAGCTTCCTTAAAGTCTACGGAGCACAGGTAGTATTTGGGGAGAGATTGGTGCACTGACTGAAATGGCCTTTATGCATCTGCTCACTCTAAAGAAGAGAGCCTAGACTAGGTCTGAAGTCCCCTGATTTTTTGGTCAGTAGAAAAATATGAATTAAAGCCTAGAACCTTGTTCTGGCATTTTAGAAGGTAAACATGGCTTGCTGCTTTAAGCTAGGATCTCAAGCACACTTGAAGACTGGAGGTGAGAAAGGCTAAATCTGAAGACGTAACTGTCCTGGACTTCTGAAGAAATTCCCACTGAAATAAAGGGGGTTTCCCTAAATGTGGGAGGATTTCCCATTTCCAAGTACCAGTACCTAACCGAGGAAGGCTGAAGATGCAATTTAAAAAAAAAAGCTGTGCACCATAGGGCCATGGAGGCAATTGAGCTGCACGTGAGCAAAGGATGATCTGAACATATGCTGATATAAGGTAACGTGACAGGATGTACCAATCCTGCACTGGGGAGGCGAGGGTTAAAGAATTGTTCTGGGCCCAGGAGGCCACAGCCCGTTCCCTCTGCTGGACATGCTCCCAGTGGAGGGAGCATTTAAAAGGAAGCGACTCAGATCAGTCTGGGCTGAATGTGGAGGAGAGCAATGGGGTGCAGCAGCCTCCTGATGGGAAGTTGCCAAGCCTCCATGCCACCGGGGCCGAGCCTCATAGCGAAGCCACTGGAAGAGTGGAGGCTGATGACTCACCAGGGCCAGTGGGAAAGACACTTGATACATATTGGAGGGGCATACAAGAGACTCCCACATCCAGCTCATGGATGACCCCAGAATGACTGGAACAAAGGTAGGAAGTGACCCCAAAGCACCCTCCCTGGGTATCAGGCCCTGAGCCCTGTACGAGGGCTGCTGTTGCAAAGGGCCCTGGGTCGGAACCTGCTGGAGTAGGGTGGACCCAGGTTCCCCCATCCCCCCTTGCCAGTTGGTGATTCCACCCCTGAACTGTAGCCACTGTGTGGAGCGACACTACCTTGAGCTATAACAGACAGAGAAATCGACCCTTGGACTCTCACCATTAGGCGTCACATCTTCGGAATACTGCCACTAGGCAGTTCTGCCAGCCCGGACCACACAGCCAACTCCAACAGGTAGGAACTGGAGCATTTGCTTCCAAGGCTTCAACATTTGCTTCAAAGTTACAGGATGGGGTGAAGGGGATGACAACCTAAGGAAGAGTTCCAGAGTACACACTCTTTTCCCAGTCCCGGGTGAAACTCTGAATTCAAAGCCACCAAAAACTACTCCTCAGTTCAGGAGATAAGATACTCTAACTTACTGTCTGTTTTTGGGACTGGGTAGATGTGGGGGAAAGATACTGAAGTAGTGAGGTACGATCATTACCTTTCAAGAGAAGGCAAAAATACAAAAAACCTGAGGAAGAAGGGTGGGTTGGAATATTAACAACAGAAGTAAGGGAGTCTTCTTTCCTCCTTGTTAGGTGAACATGTCGCACTATTTGTCAGAGTCTTCTCAGTTGTTAGATACTGTCTGGGTAACAAGAACAGTTGTTCTCTGGGATAAACTATTTTCAGAACTCACCTGTGAGCCCGGACATTATGATCAAAGATTATAAAGGGACCTTATGTTTGTTCCTTTATCTGAAGCTTACATTATTTGCTTTATTACACTTGTGCAGGTCTTAGCTTAAAAATACATGCTACTAAAAACCTGTGCTCCGCTTTATATAGGGGCATGTATTTAAAAAGGAAATTGATTTTTTTTCTTTCTAATGGGCTCTCTTATGTATGCAGTATTTATAGTTAACAAGGTCTTATCACTTTTTAATATTAAAACTTAGTTCTCTCCTTATAGTCACTTACAGCTCCTTATAAGGGCGAGTAAGAAACAGATAGCAATTAGTAATGCCGCAATGGCTTTTAAACTATTGGTAAATTACATTGTTAGCATAGTCACAAACCACATGTGTGTAGGTATTGTTAAACCAAAGACTAATCTAATAAATGTTTATTTTAGTTTCAGAATATGCAACCCATATGTAGTCACACACACCTCAATCTTAAAGGAAGTGCAATGGCTGTCTTGGAAGATTCTTCTTTTTTGTTTGGAAGACTTATTTTTAAGGGGTTTTTTTTCCCCCTTACAGCTGTACAAACAGAGCACTGAGAACAGATGATTAGAAATCCAAAACTAAAATATCTGCTAAGACTAGCCATAAAGACAAAGACAGTTCTGTGTTGGGCATATAAATACAAAGAACATCAGTATAAAGCCCTGCTGCCTGAAATTGGTCCGAGCCAAGGTAACTCTTAAGAAAACTCGCTGATTGTTAGAAAGTGACAGATGAGGGAAATGATTATGCTAACTGCACTGCTTATACATTAAAAAGGCATGAGACTGGAATGTTTAGGGATTCAGTAACCAATTATTGCTCAATTCGTGTGTCCAAACCTTGATTTGAAAGTTGGCCACCTGCCCAAAGGCTGGGAAAGGCTCTTAACTGCCCATTTGTAGGCAATGCTGACTCATCAGAAAAACAAAAGGGCCTGACTCTGTTTCCACTGAAGTCCATGACAAAACTCCCATTTATTTCAATGGGAGCTGGACTGGGCCCAATGTTAGTTTATATAATGGACCATGGGCCAGAGTCTGATTAGTTCCAATGCTATAAATCCAGAGTAACAGCAGTGAAACCCAAATGCTGATGCTGATGCCAGATCTTCACTGGGGTAATTCAGACCAGAATTGAAACTCCAGAGTAAATTCTACTGATTTATACACCACGCACTCTCAATGGGGTTCACAAGCAGAAATTGATCCATTAGTTTGGCAATGGTAAAGACCCATTTTAGAGGCCAACCAGTTATCCCTCCTACAACGTGGTTAAGAATTATTACAAGTTTCATCTATCACTAAGGCCAAATCTCGATGAGGAAAACAGCTTGTTTCAAGGTCTGTTTAACACTATTTAAAGCCTGTTACAAATAACAATGCAAGTAATGTTTAAAAAGATGTTATCTGGTGTGGTCAAACCTAGGGCTTAATAGAATTAACTGATTTGGAAATTCAAAATCCTTCCTGTTGACATAGGCCTGCCTTGTTCCTTGAGAGCAGCGCATTGAGAGAAGACCCTCCGCACATGGATCTCCCTTCATCTGTGTGTGGGGTCAACAGTCTCTGTGCCATGGTCCTCTAGTCTCCACCGAGAGCCTCTGCAGGGCTGGGGATATGGACTGGAGGAGGATAGCATAGTAGCCATGTTACCCGACTCCTTTCCCCTGAATACCAGACTGAGTCTGCTGATATGCAACCCAGTCTTCTCTTCTTCAAATCATGCTCTACATCATGGAGACCACCTCCATTTTTAAAGTTGATATCTGAGGTAGTGGGGATGTCCTGGCCAGGCTGCCAGGAAGCTGGGGGATTAAGGATGTGAAGAAAGGTGCCCAGAGCTAGTACAGAGGGCTGTGAGCTTCCGGGCTAGTGGACTCATGAAATTTGGAAGTTGAATCAAGCACCAATGTGTGATTTCCACCCCCAAGAATAAATTTCCTAAGGGGAAGATGTCTTCTAGTCTGACCTTGTGGGGAAGGGCTTCCATTTCTCCCATTCAACTACCTTGGGAGGAATGGGAGGCATGATTTACACTGCAAGCACTACAACACAGGGTGAAATCCAGAATCCGTTCAAGTTGATAGCAAAACTTCCATTGACTTAACTGGGCCAGGCTTTCAACCTACAGTGCTAGATTAGATAGTGATTGGGTTACTAGACTTCCATATGGGTGGTGCATGTACTAATGCCTGACACTTTCCATTATAGGACCCTCTTTTCAGTTGTTAATAACTTTTCCACAATTAAGCCAGTCAGGCTCAAATGTTTCATACTGGGTGCCTGCCTCACACTGATTTTGTATTTATTTATTTATATAAAGTTGCAGCTGTAATAGTCCAACCATTTCTGAAAACAAGACTAAGAAGAATGTGGGTTTTTTTTGCCCATTTAAAAAAAAATACAGCTGTTTTATTGAGAAGCTTTAGAGTCCCCAGCTCTGGGGCAAAAGCTTGAAATTTGGCAGGAGGGTTCCCTTTGTGCCAGATTTACCCTCTTGCAGTCCCCATGAAAGTTCACCCAAGTTAAGAGCTTTCCAAAAAAAAAAAAAAATCTCAATTCACACATGTTCAGTAGAGTGGCAGCTACATGTTCCACCCTAGACTTAGCAGGCCTTTCCCTGCAATTGCTCCTCCTTGATGCCAGGGTCTGCTGTGGCACAGGAACTGAGAGCAGAGAGACTGGCTGAGGGAATATGGGAGAAAAAGAACAGCCTGATTTCAAAGCAGAGGAATAAAGGTGGTGGGGGGAGGTTGCAGGAGCCATTGGGGGTGGGGAGAAGCAGAGGGAAATGGGTTTAGGGAGATAATAAAGCCATTGGAGGGTGCGGGATGTGAGTATCTAAGTGCATGATAGGCAGAGGCGCGGGACAAGGGACAAACTAGGGGCAAAAAGATCTGTAACCACTAGAGCACTCTGTGTTTCAGAATCTGGAATAGAACCCCGGAGTCCTAAATTCTCCACACTCCTCTTCTGTCCACAAATATTCATGAAACCCACTTCTAAAGTCTGTCTCATCCCCTTCTAGTGACTGGTCCATATAGAGGATAGCCTATTACTGCTACCAGTTACTCCATTAGTTCAAGTGGTATATGTATGTGCTGTTAGGGGTCAGTATAGATCCATGTGATAGAATTTCTGTTTTGTTTTGCTTTTTAAATAGAACATTAAACCTACATTCAAAGACCATTAAGTTTTCAAAATCAAATACAAGTTATGAAATAGCAGACTTGAGGCTGCCTGTGAAACCTTAATTCAGCCCCTTATGCATTACGAAACTGTCTTTAACTGCATATCTTATTTTGTTCCACTGGAACCATGCCTCACTCAGTGCACAGGCCTATTTGGTCCCTATGTATGTGATGGATCACTGATGGGGATTCACCTAGTAAACCAGAAGGGCCTTCCCCTCTTCAGAGACAAAGGACCAGGAAATAACCCAACAACACAGGGTTCAATTAATTCCAGGGGACAACAAATGAAAAAAACATGAATAGGAATGAGGATCAGAGGTTCACAATCAGAATTCCAGAAAGTGACACTTAGAGAACCCCAGACAGCACCCACTGCTCCTTGAAAGAGCCCAGGGACGTAGGGGATGGAACTCTGTACACAGGCGTGAGCAGATAAGTGCACAAAATTACGCCCCATAATCACTGCTGCAAGGAACACTCTCTCCCATCCCCATCTAGCCCCCTCTTCCTTGATTTATGTATGGCCAACTTGGACAATGTGAGGAGGAGGTTGACAAGGAGGCCTCGGAACGTATGGAAAGTGCATAAATAAAAAGGTGTGGGGAAAACTGCAGCCAAAACACAGGAGATGGAAAAGGGGAGGCAGCCTGGTGCACTGAAGTCTGCTCACATGGGAGGTTCAAAGCAGCCCAACGCCAACCTCTGGAGGGATTGGGGAGATGGTTGGGCAGGTACCACTATGCTGCAGGACTCACTTGAGGAAAGCTACTGAGGCAGGAGACAGAGCAGCCTTTGTCTCCTGGAGCACGTGGTGGGGGACTCACAGGATGGACAATCCCATACATGGGGCGAGTGTACCAGGGTTCATCCACTCCCACTGACCATTGTCCAGGAGGTCTCCAACTTTGGCAACACCAGCCAGGACCAACTTCTGGTGCACCGAGGAGACCTCTACCAGCTGAGCCACATGATGTGGACTGTGGAATAGAGAGGTTCAGTGAGCAAGTCCTCAGCCATGCAATGCACCTGGCTGTGGAGACCAATGTTCAGGTCCTGAGGAGGTCCTGATAAAAAAAACAAACAAACAACAAAACAGCATCTCAGAGAAACTGAAGACCACCTCTCAGATGGAGCTAAAACAGCTGCTGGTCATATCAGAGCCCTCGGATGTTCCAGAGGACTACAAGCACTAAACAGAAATCTCTGCAGGACCTGAAGATGGAAAGTATAGAGCAGACTGCAAAAGCATACCAGGCCCTGCACTTCCTCTTCCAGAGGGAGGCTCAGAAGACCTGCAGAGAGACAGTGCTTCCCTGGCCTAAAAAACTCCAGGGCTTCCCTCTGGAGTTGGCCAGGGTACCTAGGGGTGGACTCAGGGTGTTGAACCGGTACCAGAGCATGGACAGGACCAGTTGGTTAACAACCACTGCCCTCCCCCAAAGGAAAGACTTAATGTGGTGGAGGCTCAGGTTCTTGCACCCTATAGGGAGAGCAACTATGGGGGAGACCTGTCCCCCGCAGAGGGAAGGGCACTCCTGGGGCGGAGCTGTAAAAGCTGAAAGGGAAAGGAAGGGGGATTACAAGGGAGCCTGTCTTCCCAAGTGAAAGGGCAGAGCAGGGCCAAAAAAGGGGAATAAGGGTGGGGACGGACAAACAAACAGACCAAACAATCACAACGGGGAAGGGAGATCCTCAGACAAAAACCTCACCAAAATGAACAAAGGGAAAGGGCACCAAAATGGAGGGCAGGCCACACTACAAGCTGGAACTGGGGAAACAACAACACTGACAAAAAGCTGCTGCTAGGAGACTCCAGGCAGCAGAGGGGGAGGCCAGCTGCAGCAACAGTCGCAGTCAAGACAATCTCCCACCACTGCTGCCTGGAAGAGTCGTATGAGCAGAGCAGCCACACACCCTCCTCCAGCTCCAGCAGCTGGTGTGGCAGCAATAGCAGCTCCACACAACAAGGAAGTGCGCAGGATGCACCTGCTTTGGGAACGAATCTGGGCTGGGTAGTGAAAGAGGCCGTTGTTTGTAGGGCCCTGCCCCATTTGTGCCAGAAGCTGGAAAGTGTGTACCTATTGTCGTTACCAGGAGACAGCGGGCTTAAGTCTGCCCAAAGCTAAAGTCCCACCCCTTCAACAAAGGGGGAGAAACCCCTGAACCTAGGCCACAAGTAAATACTGGGGACAACAAATGAAAAGAACAGGAACAGGAGCGAGGTCAAAGGTTGAAAAATCAGGGATCTGGAGGGGGACATCAAGCAGAGAACCCCCGGCAGCACCCGCTGCTCCTCAAAGGCATCTGAAGAGAGTCAGTGGACACTGCCTGGAAAGTATGTTGTGAATGAGGCAGGGGATTAAAGGAAGAGAAAGGATGGTTTTACGGTTAGGACAGTTTGAATGCTGCCGTGGAGAACTCATTCTAGCCCTGCCTGTGCCAGAATTGCTATGTGCTAGGCAAGTCACTTAAATAACATTTGTCCCAGATGGCTACTAATTGTGATTCTCGTTTTCTAGATATTCAGAGTGAGACACTTGAGGCCAGATTTGCAGAAGCGCTGAGGACTCGCAACTGAAGTTTGTTCAAAGCACTGCTCTAATAAAATAATAAAAAAAATTTATGTACTCTGAGAAATCAGGCCCTAGGTGTCAAGCCAGACAACCAAAAGTACTAGACATGATAATTTTGGCCTAAACCTCGGTCTCTCAGTTCCCCAGCTGTGAAATGGGGATGATGATGCCATCTGTTTGCACAGGGTTATTACAAAGTTACATTCACTCTTTGGGAAGCCCTCAGGTACTAGAGAAAGAAAGGACTGTTAAAAAAAAAAAATCCTTGAGGAAACAACTATTCAGTGCAGGATTTGGATAATGGGTGTTAAATAAAGTGGGTGGAGGACATATATTTTTTGAGGGTAAAAAACACTGTACTAACTACTAATTTATTGAATGAGGCAGCAGACCTGTAGGGGAAAAAACAGTGTGATTACATAGTTAAAGACTGTATCGTAATGTATGTGCACAGAGAAGGCCGAATTAAGATAGCACAGACTAACTTAACTCTGGCACTTCCTAACTTCTGTGTGCTTGACTTTGCAACTCTAATATTTGGATGTAATGTATGACTGTGTCAGCTGTTGCCAATAAGGAACCAATGGGAGCTATATTAAACTGATATCTGCATTTGAGCTTACACATGTTTAAAGGCTTGTGTCTGATCCAATAATAGATATTACCTCACCCACCTCGCATCTTTAAATAGGGGGAAAGATTATTGCTGGCTACACACAATGTAATTAAACATTAAGTTACAAACAAACAAAAATTGAAACATTTTAGAGGTGCCCCTGACCAGAAGTGATGTAGCAGTAATTATTCCTGAGGGAGGGGAAACTTTGTTAAGACTCTAGAATTACACCTAATCAAGCAATTTGGTTAGTGGAATACAGGTAGAAGCTATAAAATACACTCCTTACTGTTTGTTCATCTTAAAGTGTGGGTATTATGAGATAAGTGACTGACACTTCTCTTTAGCAATTCGCATATCAGCTTTGCTAAGTTTTCAAAGTCAGTACAAAGTGTCTAATTAAATGGAAATTTAACTTAATACCAGAAAACCAAGCTGTATTTTTGGATTTGCGCAGTCACTATTAATAAAAGGTTTTGGATCCTGTTGACAATTCATGAAACTCAATGACTACAGCTTGTTCCTAGCTATGTTTTGATAACTTAATGCAAAAAACAGCTGTAGCTTTGAAGACAGTGCATGTAAGCTACCTTTTGGTAGCCTTTTGGTAGGAGGAGGCAAGGAAGGACCAACAGGAAAGATATACTTGTGCTCACAGCCTTCCATTAGTGTTCAACCAAGTACAACAGTAACGGTAATTTATTTTTGCCTACAGCCAGCGTGCTGGGTGCACTGTACAACAGAACAAAAAGAAACCAAGACATAACATACAAGAACAAATTTGGAAAATGTGAATAAAACAATCAACACAGGGCCAAGAGTGATCAGACAAAATCCCACCCTGAAGGAGTGGGGGGGGGGGGGGGTAAGGGAAGTCGAATGATAAGTGGCAGGCCTTTTATAAAGTGGAGATGGACCAAGGCAATGGATGTCACTGGAGAAAGAATTTTACACCACCTTCTGCCTGATCATCTGATGACCTTAGTGAATGGTGGAAACCATAAACTTTGGGTGATGTGTGAGTGCAATGATCAGTCAATACTCTGCTAAATGAGCAAGCCTGAAATACAGCCAGGGCCAACAATGTTACAGGCTTTAAAAGTCAATACTGCCAATTTAGTTTACAGGTAGCTAATATACAGAATGGAAAACAGGAGTAACATAACAGTCACCTCAGATCAGCGAACAATTGTGCTGCTGCAAGAGATGCCAAAACCCTTCTGAGAGCCATGAAGTGCGGAGATTACACCAAATAAGTCTTATGGTCACAAGGCCAAGTGTGCTGTTGCAAGGTCAGCACAGTATAAATAAAGACATGACTGGCAAGTTATGCAACTAAAGAAAATTCCAGGACACATCACATGTGGCCTTCCGTGGAAAGACTATCATGTTTTACCCTGCCCATCTCAGTGCTCTTTTCTTTGCTGTATGTGAACAATTCTCATTGTGAACAGATTTAGAGGAGTGAGCTTCCTCTATGGACAACCTCTACCCAACAGCAAAACTATGGTTTTCTCAGGGTTGAGGACAAAATAGCTGCAATGCATCCAGCTGGCAACATTCATTTTTCCAGTGCAAAACCTCAATTTACAGGGTACACAGCCCCAGAGGTACATACAGAGCTGAATCATTGCAGGCCTTGCATATCTACAGAGTTAGCAAGAACTCACCATCTGCAACTGTACAACAGTCTCACACAACAGAACGAGCACAGGGTCGGCTTCCTCCTTCCTGCCCCTGCTCCTTGAAGCCGGAGAAGGGTGGGGCAGGGGCAGGGACAGGATCATGCCTTCCAACCCCACCGCATGGATTAAGGCTGGTACACTAGGAGGAGCAATATGCTCAATCCAAATGGGTGAGCACATTGCACTTCATGCTCAAGGAACAGTACTGGCACAGATTATATCCCTAGTGCTCCTCCTGGGGACAGTGCAGGATCTCAAGGACTCTATGTACAGATGCGATCCAAGTGCCATACTCTAGCCCACAGCTGTATACAACACTGATGATACTCTACCCCAGGGATACTCAGTCTGAGGTTCAGGAACCACAAGTGGCACTTTAATGTGGCTCCTGTGGCTCTTTGCAGAACTATGTGATTTAATTATTAACTAACCTAAGTTATTAACCAATCAGGATGCTTTTACTATGTTATTAACGACTTGGAGTTGATAAAATAACACTTCATCAGTCATTTATAAACTAAATATTTTCCATCATACTGTTTAAATATGACTATATAGTACAGTAACTCCTCACTTAAAGTCGTCCCGGTTAACGTTTTTTCATTGTTACGTTGCTGATCAATTAGGGAACATGCTCGTTTAAAGTTCTGCAATGCTCCCTTACAATGTCGTTTGGCAGCCACCTGCTTTGTCCACTGCTTGCAGGAAGAGCAGCCCGTGGAGGCTAGCTGGTGCGAACATGGAACCAGGGTGGACCGGCAGCTCCCATCAGCTCCCCGCTTCCCTAAGTTCCCTGTACGGCAGATGCCCAGCAGGCTACCAATTGCTGGCAGTTCAGCTGTCCTTCCCCACAACTACCATGTGCTGTTCCTGCCCTCCGCCTTGGAGCTGCTCCCCGGAGCCGCCTCCTTGCTGTGTGTATGTTGGGGGGCGGGGGGAGGGGCAAGAGAAGGGGAAGAGGAGGGCTAATGTCAGGGTGTCCCCCCTCCCCCCTGCTTACCCCATATCTCCATAGAGCGGGGCGGGGGGGACACGACAGGGCTCAGGATGGAGGGAGCTTCCTGGCAGCAGCCTCTGTCTCAACTTGCTGATCTACTTAACAAGGTAGTGTACTTAGAGTGGGGTCAGCGTACTTAAAGGGCCAATGCGCATCTCTCTCTCACACACACACGGCGCGCGCGTGTGTGTGTGTGTCTGCCATGCTGTCTCCCCTCCCTCCATTCGTGCTGTCTTGTAGAGCGAGAGACTACATTAACAACAATGGGTAAACCCTTGAGGGCTCAGCTGATTGCTAGTTCATCATTTAACCATAAGGCATTCCCTGGGAAATATCCCACCCTCTGACTTCACAATCATCATCATCGCTGTGTACCAGTATTAAACTGTTTGTTTAAAACTTATACTGTGTGTGTATACATATATATAATATAGTCTTTTGTCTGGTGAAAAATATTTCCCTGGAACCTACCCCTCCCCCCATTTACATTAATTCTTATGGGGAAATTGGATTCGCTTAACATTGTTTCGCTTAAAGTCGCATTTTTCAGGAACATAACTACAACGTTAAGCGAGGAGTTACTGCACTATAGTTAAGGCTAAGATTTTGTTGCACATATTTTTAGTAAAAGTCACGGACGGGTCACGAGCAATAAAGAAAAATTAATGGAAGCCTGTGATCTATCCGTAACTTTTAATAAAAATATGCACAACAAAATGGGGAGTTGCGGGGTCCCCACAGCACCTTGGGGGCTCCGGCTCAGAGCTGTGGGGTCCCCCACCACACATGGCTTGGAGCTCTGGGGTATCCCTGCTGCTTGCAGCAGCTCCAAGCTCTGGAGCACTCGTGGCGGCCAGGAGTTCCGGGGCACCCCCTCTACTCACAGTGGCTCTGAGCTCCTGGGCACCCCCTGACGCCCATGGTGGCTCTGAGCTCTGGGGTACCCCTGCTGCTCACTGTGACTGGGAGCTCAGGGCCCCTGCAATTCTCAGCCACCACAGGAGGTGGGGAGACCCTGCAGCTCCCGTGGACTCAAGTCACAGAGGTCTCTGGAAGTCACGGATTCCATAACTTCCGTGACAAAATCATAGCTTTAACGATAGTAAACAAAACAATGAATTCACACTACTGTGTCTCTTTTGGGTAATGCTGATCGCTAATTTGGCTCCTGAACCACTGAGGCTTTAGGTATCACTGCTCTAACGCATGCTTAGAAACCCTCTCAAAAGGCTTCTTTTCAGTGACGAGATGGCTGACTTCTGTCTTCTAGGGCTGGAACCAGTAAGGCAGTTTTAGACACATCAAAGCACATAGGAAATACAGTAAAAAGGTGCAATTTATAGACTCCAGCAGTAACTTTACCCTCCCACAGGACTGGGCGGGAAGATGATCAGAAGGCAATATAAGACCTAATGTAAAAAGAACATGAGTAAATGTGAGTCTGTAGCTGATTAAAATATTTATAACATGAAAATGTGGAAAATTCATGTTTTGAGAGTTTCTTGGGGGTGGGGGTGGGGGGAAGTGTGTGTGGACAGGGTAGCCAGAATCACACGCTGACTCTTGGTAGCGGAAAAAAAATCTGGCCTTTGACTCTGCATGCCACTCAGCCCTAAGAAAGCCAAAAGAGGTAGGGAGGATAGAAATCCTTTAGGTTGCAAAGTTAGGATGGACCCAATTAAATCACAGTGCCGTACTATGAAACAAAACAAAAACAAAAAAAATACAGAAATACAGAAAATACAAGCCAGCTTTGCTCTGGATTCAATTTTACTTTGAAAATAAGATACATATTGTGGGTGTTATGAAACTATTAGTTAATAGTATAAAAACAACAATCTTTTCATCAAGTGTTAGGGAGATGTTCAAATAACTATGTCCCTGAGAAAGCAAAAATGCTTTTCTTTCCAAAGTTATTACTGTTTCTATTATAATCCATTCATTAAAAATTGTGGAAGTGGGTAGGTTGTTAAAAATCACACTTTCCAGCTCCAGGCTCCACAGAATTGTTTCTCATCTAAGTAAGAAGGTCTTTTATTTCATTATTGTTTTATTTACACATATTACTACAAGTTTCAGCTAAAGAAATACTGATAAAACATCAGGGGCAGAAAACTAGCTGAAATTCCTGATATTGGTCATATCACACCATTAGATATTTTCAAGCAGAACACCAAAAAGTGAGGTCAATGCATACTATTGCATTTTGGGGGAGAAAAAAAAAATCAACTAGCTGAAGGGCGTGACGCTGACTCATAGAAATTTTTAATAACAGAAGAGGTTATTATAATCATCCAGCCTGACTTCCTGTGTACCACGTTATAGAATCTCACTTGGTAATTCCTGCATCAAGCCCAACAACTTGTAGTTGAATGAGAACATCTCTCTTATTTCCAAATTTGTAACACGTGGATTGCAGCTTGGTTACAGACTGATTTCAAGAGAGAGTTCTGATTAAACTGATAGATTAATTTACTGGGCCCTATTTTGCTAGCAAATATTTTGCTTACTTCTTTCAAAAGCAAGGAGTTTGCAAACAAAGAGCATGACTTGAAAAAAATGTGTTCGGAAGCCTGTGCAAAGTCACACAAGTAGAGCCCTACCAATTTCATTACATTCTGGTCAATTTCACAGCCATAGGATTTGGAAATTAGTCAGTTTCACATTTTCAGATGGCTCATGGGATTGGGACCCTCACTTCTGCACTTTCTTCAGAGCTGGGCTCTGAAGGTAGCAGCCCCGGAACTTCCTGCAGTTGCAGGAGGTTCCTGAAGGCGGAGCCGGGTCTGATCTCCCCCCTGCTGCTGGGAGCTCCTAGCTGCTAGTCCTGGCCAGGCTGGGGAGGGACAGGACCTGCTCTTCCCAGTGCACGGCTGCTCTCGAGGAGCCGGGGGGAGATCAGACCCATCTCTGGGTATGTCCCCCTGCTGCAGGGCACTCCCAGTGGCACGGGGCAGATCAGTCCTACCTCCACCTCCAGCAACCTCCTGTGGCTGCAGGAAGCTCCAGGGCTGCAGCCAGGAGAGGTACCTGGAGGTGGGTCTGATCCCCCCCGAGAGCAGTTGTGCAGGGGAAGAGCAAGTCCCATCCCTCCCAAGCCTGGAGGGAACTAGCGGCTGGGGGAATGGCAGGAGCCGCCGGCTGGGTCACCCTCAGCCCAGCCCCACCCCTTCCTCCCAACAGCTAGATTTCACAAGGGTGTGTTGGGGGGTCTGATTTCACAGTCAGTGACATGTTTTTCACAGCTGTGAATTTGGTAGGGCCATACACATAAGCCCTGAGAAAGCAGCACGGCAGCCAGATGTACAACAAATGTCCTTTTTCTCTTAGTTTCACTATGATTAGATTTATAAACAAAACCTTTCGAGCCAATACATTTGGGGTTCTGTCTAAATTTCCAATGTAAACTTCATTTTGAGGAATTTCTTCATTCAAACATTGGGCTGAAAGTTGTCTTAAATTCTTAAAACGACCGAGGTAGTATTTGATATTGTTATAGTTTCATATTATGCACTTTCACTGTCTTTTTATTAGAGTGGTTAAAGTATTTTAGTTTGTCCCATTATCTCTTTTTGTACAGCTGGAAGGTTCTTCCTTGCCCATACCCAGGAGAGTGTCTCTCAACCTTTCCAGACTACTGTATCCCTTTCAGGAGTCTGATTTGTCTTGCATATGCCCAAGTTTCACCTCACTTAAAAACTACTTGCTTCAAAATCAGACATTAAAAATACAAAAGTGTCACACCACACTATTACTGAAAAATTACTTACGTTCTCATTTTACCATATAATAAATCAACTGGAATATAAATACTGTACTTACATTTCAGTGTACTGTATATAGAGCAGTATAAACAAGTCATTATATGAAATTTTAGTTTCTACTTACTTCACTTGTGCTTTTTATGTAGTCTGTTGTAAAACTAGGCAAATATCTAGATGAGTTGATGTAACCCCTGGAAGACCTCCGAGTACCCTGAGGGTACATGCACCCCTGGTTGAGAACCACTGCCCAGGAGCACAGTTGGGGGTGAGGTGGGGGTGGGGGGAGTGAGTAAGGAGCTTGGGCAGAACTGTCCGTCGGAATAATGCACTGACCACTCCTTAATTACTGCCTCAGGAAAAGCTAACAACGGACCTCAAGCCTATTGTCCCTCTGCAAATTTGTGTACACAGAGTCAATCCCTTACCTCTCTCTAAAAGTGCAAAGTTTCAAAAAGTTCAATGAACAGAAGATTGTTGGGGGTAGAATAGATCTGGACAAGCAGAAGTCGTCTGGAGATAAATGCGAGAAGGGAGGGACAGGCAGTAGAAACAAAAGTGAAACTGTTTGAGCAGCATATTCCAGAAGTCTTGAGGTCTTTCTGAGGGTAGCCTTCATTGATTTGAGATCTACCATGCCATTCTCTCACTAGCACGGAAAACCTATAACGGCAACAGGCCGTAAAAGAGACCCAGTTTAGGAATACTTTAATGAGGTTCCTCTACCTGTGGGTAAGACAGGCATGCTTGCAAAATGCAAACAATGCAACAAAGAAATGCAAGGCCTGGTTGCCCGAATGAAACATCATCATGAGAAGTATTCCTTTTCAGGAAGAAGCTGCACTGAAGATGATGAAAGGAACATGTCTGAACATGCAGGATCTTCAGGTTGGTAAACTTTTTTATTTCATACTTCCTTTCTTAAGGACTGCCTGTCTTCCTTCTGGACTACTCTTCAATTCTCATGTTTGAGCAAAAAATATAGTTGTTACTCTATGGTACTATCATTTTAGATGCAGTTGTGATAAAAAAAAATAAATAGCTGAAATAGGCAGATCTTCCTTTTACAATTTCACCTTGAAAGTAGTACTGAGTGTCAACGAATGCAATGAGTAATACTAAACGAGCAGTATGGTAATAATAATTAAATAACTGCCTTGACTTATTTTGTTTAGGAGAAGCCATTCTCAACATACAGGATTCTGAAGACTATCCACCTTCAAGATCACCATCATTTTCTATAGTTTCAGAGTTATCTGCCAATGATAGTGTTTCAGTCACATCATATAGGTCACATAGCCACATTATATCACCTGTAGCAAAAAGAAAAAAAAAAAGTCTCCATCATCCAGAAACAACCATAAATAAGCTTGTGATTAGAACCAGCAGATTACAAAAAGAGGTAATTGATGAAAAAATTGCCCAGTTTGTTTATGCAACAACCTCTCCTTTCTGTATGATTGAGAACACCACACTTCATTAACATGGTTCAGTCATTAAGATCAGGATACAGTCCACTCAACAGAGCAGATGTCACAGGCAAATTGCTGGATAAAGTGTATGAAAGAGAAATTGAGCAGTGTGCAAAAGGTCTAGAGGGTAAAATTGTTAACCTGAGTCTTGATGGGTGGAGCAATGTCCACAATGATCCTGTTATATGTGCTTGTGTGACAACAGAAGAAGGGGATGTCTTCCCTACAGAAACAATTGATACATCAGGAAATGCACACACAGCAGAATACTTACAAGAAGTAGCAGTAAAAGCTATAACAAACTGTGAAAAAAAAAATTCACATGTGTAATACGCAGCTTGGTCACAGACAATGCTGCAAATATATCCAAGATGAGAAGAAATTTAGAAGAGAGTCCCAAGCTAATAACATACGGTTGCAGTGCTCATTTCGTGCACCTTCTAGCCAAAGACTTCAGTGTTCCAGAAATAAAGGCTAATGTTGTTGAAATTGCAAAAATACTTCCGTAACAACCAATTTGCAGCAGCTGCTCTGAAAAAAGTGGGAGGAACCATGCTAATTCTCCCACAAGATGTGCGATAGAACGCAGTAGTGGACTGTTTTGAGCACTATATCAAGAACTGGCCTAATCCGATGACAGTTTGTGAACAAAATTGTGAAAAAATAGATGGCACTGTTACAGCCAAAGTTCTCACCATTGGGCTTAAGAGAAATGTTGAACACATGCTGAGTACCCTGAAGCCTATTTCTTGTAGCCTTGAACAAAATGCAGGAAAATAGCTGTTTTATTACTGACGCTGTTGAAATTTGGAAGGAACCAAGTGAGATCTTAAAAAGAGAAATATGCAAAGACAGAGTTAAATTACAAGCATTAAAAAAAAATAACGAATGGGACAAGTACTATCTCCAGCTCATTTTCTAGCAAATATTCTCAATACTTGGTATCAGGGTCAAACCTTAACTGCTGAAGAAGAGGAGTTGGCTATGACATGAGCATCCAGCAATCATCCCTCCATAATGCCAACTATAATAAAGTTCAGAGCTAAGGGTGAACCAGTCAAGAAATATATGTTTGCTGATGTTTTAAAGAAAGTCACATCAGTGAACGGATGGGAGTCACTTAAGCACTTGGATTCAGAGATTGTTGAAGTGATAATCTCACTTTTAACAGCAGTAGCTTCTTCTACCGGTGTAGAAAGAAAATACTCTCTCTTTGGACTAATTCATTCTAAATTGAGAAATCGTTTGGGATCTGAAAAAGCAGGAAAGCTTGTTTTTCTTTTCCAGATTATGAACAAACAGGAAAATGATGGTTACGACAACTGAGTTAGCTGCTGAAGCCAATATTTTAAGTTTCTCATGTTGACCTGGCTGACAGTTGGGTTTTTTTGTTGTTGTTTTTTTGTTTTAAATTCATTAAACTATTTTAGTTAAAACAATTTTAACAAAAACAAACCTGATTTTAAAAAACTTGAATGTTTTTAACTAAATTCAAAAAATCATATGCTTGTTTTATTAAATTATATGTTTGCTGTTGAAGAAAAAAATCCAGAATCCAGAATGTTGTTGTTTTAGTTAAATAAAACAATTTAAATATCTGTCTGGTGATATTCTCCTCCTAATACAGCCTGGCAAGAAAATCCTCCAAATATTAATGATTAACCTGTTGAATTGGAGATAGTTCACCTCCCAGTGACTTCATAAACATCTGCTTCAATTGCCTTTGGTAAATGAAATAAACAATCATTCATTTTCTGATATAGCTGTAAAACTAATCTGAAAAGTTTTCAAAATAAATCACGTTAAAAATTTATAGTGTGTACCTTGTAAAAATGAAACCTACATCTCTCTGAGTTGTGAAGAATATGGATTAAGGTTATAACAACCAACAAGAATGCACTTTTATGTAGAAATCCATGATTAAATCGAGTCTTCCTGACTAGTGATTTAAATCAAATCCACCCTGCCCAAAACATAATTTAACTCTTTCTCCGTTCAAAGAAAGCAGCCATAATTCTACAAACTTTGAGGGAGACCAGGACACAATTGACAGGTCCACGTGATACCATCATTAACAATCTCTTTGAATGGGACCCGCGTATAGATACAGTCAACTTCGGACTATGTCGCATATCTTTGACGAGTGCCCGCTGACTTACTTCGGCGGCAGGCTACCGGCTCTTCATCTGACTGATGATGATGCTATTAAATGGCTGGGCAGACTGTGCATACTCAGAGATTAACAATGATACTTTTGTCCATTCCTGTATCTCAAATAGCTTATGCTTTGGAAGATAAGCCATGGAAGAGAGTACTATGAACAACATTCATGGTACCTGGCCCAGTAAACATACACATGAATACATTTACTCATGGGGGTAGTTCTGTTTCCAGGACTGACTATATCAGTAAGTGAAGTTATTTATAGCTAAGTGTTTGTGTAATAAGCTTGTAAAATGTGTGGTGTGTCCTTCTGTCATAAATATAAAGGGAAGGGTAAACCCCTTTAAAATCCCTCCTGGCCAGAGGAAATCTCCTCTCACCTGTAAAGGGTTAAGAAGCTAAAGGTAACCTCGCTGGCACCTGACCAAAATGACCAATGAGGAGACAAGATACTTTCAAAAGCTGGGAGGAGGGAGAGAAACAAAGGGTATGCGGGTCTGTCTATAGTCTGTCTTTGCCGGGGATAAGGAATGAAGCCTTAGAACTTTTAGTAAGTGATCTAGCTAGGTACGTGTTAGATTATGATTTCTTTAAATGGCTGAGAAAAGAATTGTGCTGAATAGAATAACTATTTCTGTCTGTGTATCTTTTTTGTAACTTAAGGTTTTTGCCTAGAGGGGTTCTCTATGTTTTGAATCTAATTACCCTGTAAGGTATCTACCATCCTGATTTTACAGGGGGGATTTTTTTTTTATTTCTATTTACTTCTATTTCTATTAAAAGTCTTTTTGTAAGAAAACTGAATGCTTTTTCATTGTTCTCAGATCCAAGGGTTTGGGTCTGTGGTCACCTATGCAAATTGGTGAGGCTTTTTATCCAACATTTCCCTGGAAAGGGGGGGTGCAAGTGTTGGGAGGATTGTTCATTGTTCTTAAGATCCAAGGGTCTGGGTCTGTAGTCACCTAGGCAAATTGGTGAGGCTTTTTACCAAACCTTGTCCAGGAAGTGGGGTGCAAGGTTTTGGGAAGTATTTTGGGGGGGAAAGACGTGTCCAAACAGCTCTTCCCCAGTAACCAGTATTTGTTTGGTGGTGGTAGCGGCCAATCCAAGGACAAAAGGGTGGAATATTTTGTACCTTGGGGAAGTTTTGACCTAAGCTGGTAAAGATAAGCTTAGTTGGTTTTTCATGCAGGTCCCCACATCTGTACCCTAGAGTTCAGAGTGGGGGAGGAACCTTGACACCTTCTGTAGTGGCAAGTACACAGAAGATAACAGCCAGCTGCTACTGCCAGTTAGTGGAATTACTCCTTTAGATCAAGCCTTAAACGTCTGGATTTTGGTCTGAAGACCCTAGATTCAAACCCTACTGACAATCCTGTAAGCATAATAACGCCTACCATGGATCATGCCCCATATGAGGGGAGCAAGCAACGTTTCTAGACATTAATGAACAACAAGATATTAGAAACAATGTGCAACTCATGTCAAATTACATAGGTTGTGATTACTTTTTCCAATGTGCTTTTCTGGGAAATTTCTAAGGTGATGTTAGTTACTGAGATCTGAAATAGCCTAGCACAAAAATCACAACAATTCTGTTTTGAGGGTTGCAAAGGAAACAAGTAAGCAGCAGCAAGAGCCGTTTGTCATTTGGTGTGTATATGTACTATAGCCTGTCTATCATAATCAAGAGGATGCCCAGAACCTTGCCTAATTAAAAAATAGATATATTGTATGTGTCACTATTGTCACAACTTCTAGAGGGGCTGCAAAAATGGTTAACCTTTCGGTCAAGTGTTTGGCAAGCTGCTTCCTCCAACTGTTATCTGCCCCAGAGCCGAACAGCACCATTTCCAAACATACCTGAGTTATGCCAGCTCAGGGAGCTATTCTTGAACCCGTGTCTAAGTGTGCGTCACCAATGCCAAATCTCCAGGCAGCTGTGAAACTAGATTTTAATGAGAACTGAAATGATCAGCCAAATTGTAATTGCAAATGACTGCTTGGTTAGACTTTGATGCCTATGAGATATCTAATTAGAAAATTGTAGTCTGAAAAATATTTATAAAATTATACTCATCTTTCTTAAATCATCAGGTCTCGAGGGAGGCAGATACTTGAATTCTGTACTCAGTTTCTTGGAATATTTGCTTGAAAATATATCTTGTTCTTTTATGCACACTGCATATTTAAGGCTCATGGTTTGTTCCTGCCAAATCTTATGAATGTCTGTCTGTGAGAATGTTTGCAAATTTGGTCCCAAAGTTAAGAAAACTACACATTTTTTCCCCTCTAATTAGACAATATTTTCCTGGTTTTTCCAATTTTTAAGAGAGTCTTCTGGTTTTTTTTTCCCTACCAGCTAATGTATGCCTAGTAGCCAGCTTTTTTACTTAAAATCTTGTACTTGAGTGAATAACTTGCTCTTTTCTCAAAACCCAGTAAGAGTAAGAAAACTTCTGATGTTTTGTTTGACTAGGCCACACTATCCCTGAAACACATTTCCCTTATCATGTCAGTAGCATTAAGGAATTGTTTAAAAAAAATTAAGCTGTGACTCCATCAGGTCATATTTTAAATAAGAGTAAAACAAACATATTACATCTTTAGTCTTTCCAAATGGAGGAGATTTTTTTTTTTTTTTTTTTTTTAAAGTGCAGCCCCTCTTTTTATGTACCAAAAGGCCCATATGTGCAGCATCTTTTTATAGACTAGAGTTCTTTTTGGGGGTACAGTGAAAGGCATTTTATTCAGATTAACCGTCTCTCAATAAAGTACACAGAATATTATAGTACAGTATGGAGATGAAAGACTTAATGAAGAGAACAGGGGTACTTGTGGCACCTTAGAGACTAACAAATTTATTAGGTCATAAGCTTTTGTGGGCTACAGCCCACTTCATCGGATGCATAGAATGGAACATATCGTAAGAAGAGATTTTTGTGTATATATTATATATATATATATATATATATATATATACACACACACACACACACACACACACACACACAGAGAAGGGGGAAGTTGCCATATAAACTGTAAGAGACTAATTAATTAAGATGAGCTATTATCAGCAGGAGGAAAAAAAACTTTTGTAGTGATAATCAAGATGGCCCATTTAGACAGTTGACAAGAAGGTGTGAGGATACTTAACGTAGGGAAATAGATTCAATATGTGTAATGACCCAGCCACTCCCAGTCTCTATTCAAACCCAAGTTAATGGTATCTAGTTTGCATATTAATTCAAGCTCAGCAGTTTCTCATTGGAGTCTGTTTTTGAAGCTTTTCTGTTTCAAAACTGCCACCCTTAAATCTTTTACTGAGTGGCCAGAGAAGTGTTCTCCTACCGGTTTTTGAATGTTATGATTCCTGATGTCAGATTTGTATCTTTATTTATTCTTTTGCATAGAGACTGTCCGGTTTGGCCAATGTACATGGCAGAGGGACATTGCTGGCACATGATGGCATACCTCACATTGGTAGATGTGCAGGGGAACAAGCCCCTGATGGCGTGGCTAATGTGATTAGGTCCTATGATGCTGTGACTTGAATAAATGTGAACGGAGTTGGCATCAGGCTTTGTTGCAAGAATAGGTTCCTGGGTTAGTGTTTTTGTTGTAATGCATCCGATGAAGTGAGCTGTAGCTCACAAAAGCTTATGCTCAAATAAATTGGTTAGTCTCTAAGGTGCCACTAGTAAGTACTCTTAGTCTCTAAGGTGCCACAGACTAACACGGCTGCTACTCTGAAACCTGTCATTATGCAAGGCACTGCATTTAGCCGTATGGAGTGGAAATCTATCAACTTCATGAAAAAACTCATACAGATACAGACAGACATCATCTTCCTTTCCAAATGCAAACAGATGGACATCATACCAAAAAGGACTGAAGGTAAAAAATCCATTACAATCTACATACCACACAGACTATGCTGACAGCTTGTGCCACACACTCTCAAAGAAACTGCGGAACCACCTGATCAACATCCTCTACAGCAAACAGGGAACGATTAAGAATGAGCTCTCAAAACTGGATACTCTCATAAAAAAAAACAACCTTCCACACAAAATTCCTTGTGGCTGGACTTTTCAAAAACTAGACAAGCCATTTACAACACACACTTTGCTTCTCTACAAAAGAAAAAGGACACTAAACTATCTAAACTTCTTCATACCACAAGAGGCCACAGCAATGGTTCCCTTAACCCACCCAGCAATATTGTCAATCTATCCAACTATACTCTTAGCCCAGCAGAAGAATCTGTCCTATCTCGGGGCCTCTCCTTCTGCCCCTCCACCCCCATGAACATGATACAGTTCTGTGGTGACCTAGAATCCTATTTTTGACGTCTCTGACTCAAGGAATATTTCCAACACACCTCTGAACAACATACTAATCCACAGAGACCTTCCTACCAACACTACAAAAAGGAGGATTCTAGGTGGACTCCTCCTGAAGGTCAAAACAATAGACTGGACTTCTACACAGAGTGCTTCCGCTGACATGTACGGGCTGAAACTGTGGAAAAGCAGCATCACTTGACCCATAACCTCAGCCGTGCAGAACACAATGCCATCCACAGCCTCAGAAACAACTCTGACATCATAATCAAAAAGGCTGACAAAGGAGGTGCTGTCGTCATCATGAATAGGTCGGAATATGAACAAGAGGCTGCTAGGCAGCTCTCCAACACCACTTTCTACAAGCCATTACCCTCTGATCCCACTGAGGGTGACCAAAAGGAACTACACCATCTGCTCAAGAAACTCCCTGAAAAAGCACAAGAACAAATCCTCACAGACACACTCCTGGAAGCCCGACCTGGGGTATTCTATCTGCTACCCAAGATCCATAAACCTGGAAATCCTGGGCGCCCCATCATCTCAGGCACTGGCACCCTGACAGCAGGACTGTCTGGCTATGTAGACTCCCTCCTCAGGCCCTACGCTACCAGCTCTCCCAGCTATCTTCGAGACACCACTGACTTCCTGAGGAAACTACAATCCATCGGTGATCTTCCTAAAAACACCATCCTGGCCACTATAGATGTAGAAGCCCTCTACACCAACATTCCACACAAAGATGGACTACAAGCCGTCAGGAACAGTATCCCCAATAATGTCACGGCAAACCTGGTGGCTGAACTTTGTGACTTTGTCCTCACCCATAACTATTTCACATTTGGGGACAATGTGTACCTTCAAATCAGCGGCACTGCTATGGGTACCCACATGGCCCCACAGTATGCCAACATTTTTATGGCTGACTTAGAACAACGCTTCCTCAGCTCTCGTCCCCTAACGCCCCTACTCTACTTGCGCTATATTGACGACATCATCATCATCTGGACCCATGGAAAAGAAGCCCTTGAGGAATTCCACCATGATTTCAACCATTTCCATCCCACCATCAACCTCAGCCTGGACCAGTCCACACAAGAGATCCACTTCCTGGACACTACAGTGCTAATAAATGATGGTCACATAAACACCACCCTATACCGGAAACCTACTGACCGCTATTCCTACCTACATGCCTCCAGCTTTCACCCAGACCACACCACATGATCCATCATCTACAGCCAAGCATTACAATACAACCGCATTTGCTCCAACCCCTCAGACAGAGACAAACACCTACAAGATCTCTATCAAGCATTCTTACAACTACAGTACCCACCTGGTGAAGTGAAGAAACAAACTGACAGAGCCAGAAGAGTACCCAGAAGACACCTACTATAGGACAGGCCCAAAAAAGATAACAACAGAACACCACTAGCCATCACCTTCAGCCCCCAACTAAAACCTCTCCAACTCATCATCAAGGATCTACAAGCTATCCTGAAGGATGACCCATCACTCTCACAAATCTTGGGAGACAGGCCAGTCCTTGCCTACAGACAGCCCCCCAGCCTGAAGCAAATACTCACCAGCAACCACACACCACACAACAGAACCACTAACCCAGGAACCTATCCTTGCAACAAAGCCCGTTGCCAACTGTGTCTGCATATCTATTCAGGGGACACCATCATAGGGCCTAATAACATTAGCCACACTATCAGAGTCTCTTTCACCTGCACTTCTACCAATGTGATATATGCCATCATATGCCAGCAATTCCCGCCATGTACATTGGTCAAACTGGACAGTCTCTACGTAAAAGAATAAATGGACACAAATCAGATGTCAAGAATTATAACATTCATAAACCAGTTGGAGAACACTTCAATCTCTCTGGTCACTTGATTACAGACCTAAAGGTCGCAATATTACAACAAAAAGACTTCAAAAACAGAGTCCAACGAGAGACTGCTGAATTGGAATTAATTTGCAAACTGGATACAATTAACTTAGGCTTGAATAGAGACTGGGAGATGATGGGTCATTACGCAAAGTAAAACTATTTCCCCATGTTTATTTCCCCACCCCCACCCCCACCGTTCCTCAGAGGTTCCTGTTAACTGCTGGAAATGGCCCACCTTGATTATCACTACAAAAGATTTTCTCCCCCCCTCCCTTGCTGGTAATAGCTCATCTTAAGTGATCACTCTCCTTACAGTGTGTATGATAACACTCATTTTTTCATGTTCTGTGTGTATATAAATCTCCTCACTGTATTTTCCACTGAATGCATCCGATGAAGTGAGCTGTAGCTCACGAAAGCTTATGCTCAAATAAATTGGTTAGTCTCTAAGGTGCCACTAGTACTCCTTTTCTTTTTGTTTTTGTTGTGTGGCTGCTGGAGAGTATTTGCTTCAGGTTGGGGGGCTGTCTGTAAGCGAGGACTGGTCTGTCTCCCAAGATCTGTGAGAGTGAGGGATGAAGAGAGTATCTTCAAGGGACTGGTTCTGCAAACCTGGTAACAAGTAGTCCTTACTCACATGAGCAGTCCTATTCCTTTTGATGTCAATGAGACTACTCGTATGAGTAAGATTTGGGGAGTCAGACCCTCAGTTAGATTTATTCTTTGACCTGATCCTTATTCACACACACCTTTAAGAATTCTGCCAATTATTCCACTTAAAAAGCCACAGAAACAGATCATAATTTTAGTCCTATCATGTTAATCAACTAATAAAACTCTAGGAATATTACAGCACTCTAATTGTCTTGATCTTGCTTGGTTAAATGTCATTATCCCTATCTCCACAAGTAAACCTAGAGCAATTCATATTTCTTGCAAATAATTTATGCTATGACTATAGTCTTCTCATTCTTGAATTATCCACAGACATAACAAGTGATTTTTATTTTGTATTACAAACATGACTGTAATTAGCTCCCTAGAAGTACCTGTATTCACTATGCGCACTGCGGTATCCCCTAAGTCACATGGTATTGTTTCTGTTCCCTGACTAGATGTAACTGTTACAAAGGGCAAGAGTCATTCTTGGCCCATGAATTACCCATGAGCAAGTTGCCACTTATGAATTCATTCACTATGTGTAATTATTTGTGCCATCTAAAGAGAGCTGTGACAGCACTTCTGCTGCTGCTCTTTATTCACATTAGCATTTGCAATACTTTTGCGTTCCGTGAACACTCTTGGGAACAACAAAACACCCATTTGCTTAGGAGTACGTGAATGGCGGATTGGGAGTTTGTTCTGAATTAAGTGCTGTATTATGTAAATATTTAATGTCCCATGGTGAACTACATTTTAAAAAATCCTGAAGAACTTGATTGACTAGATTAACATGGCCAGGGGAGAAAATCTCTCCCTACAAAATTGAAAGGAACAGAAACTGTAAAAGAAAAACATACCCCATAACTGGTGGTAGTCACTACAAACCTTGGCTTTTCAATTATTTCAAAAAAAACAAAAAAAAAGAATAGTAATTAATGGTTTAGATGGAAAGTATTTAATGTAAATGCTAAATGGAGGGTTTGTTCTTATTCAGCCTTCTTACAATATTTTGAAAGTGAGCTGCAATTTCAACCACATGAGGCATGAAATCAATTAAAGAACGTTTATGCTTCAGCACACTTGTAACTACACCGTTTAAAATTGTCAATTTACGCTTTAATACATTTTTGTTAATTTCCCAATCTGGATGTGTAATAACTAAAGATATGAACACACAGCATAAGCGTGTCTCTCTAAACCATTTAGTCTTCCTAGATTTTCCTGATAAAAGGCCAGTTTAACTGGTTTGAATTTTATCCCTGTACAAACACGACACGCAAATTTAACTAATAGATCTACTACTGCAGACAAAACCACTAGCCTCTGGCCTTTTCATGACCCCCTTCTGATTAAATAGTATTATGCACTTTAATAGTTTAATTGCTGCACAAAGACTTTAGTGGAGCAAATAGGACATTTATATAAATAAGGTTTAGAACTGACAGCATTATAAAGGAGAAACTTTACACAAGCTGCGTTCTCCACTGTTGGACACAGTATTGCTGTAGGTACAGACAAGGGATACAATCATCGTTCCTGATCCACATGTGGGCGGTACTCCATCTATAGAATAGGGAGGAGGGCAGCTTCCTCTACAGCACCATTTCTGCTATTACCTTGGATTCTGCGGAGTAGGGACCGTTCCATGAGCCCTGGAATGAAATCCTGGCGTTACTGATGTTAACGGGAGTTTTGTAATTGGCTTGAGTGAGGCCAAGATTTCACTCCTGAACGCCACAAGGGGAGCAGGGAGGCACATTGTTCTCTCCACCAGCTGTGCAGTGCTCAGCTCTGAAAGAAAGCACACCTCTACTATCTTAGCAAGCAGAAATGTATTTCAGTTCATATAATTCTCCAAGAAAATGCCAATATACCTATCCTGGACTGGAGCAGAATCACATGGAAATGAGAGATGCTTGAGTTAAAGCATGAACCCAATGAAGGATTCTACAGGCAAATATTTGTTTTACCTAGGACTTGTCTACACGGAGAAGCACTGCACACTGCAAGGATGTGATTTCTAACCATGCCCATAACATTGCACATTAATTGACCCATATAGACCCTGCCGGTGCACACTAAAGGTTCCCTAGCACACTTTAACATAGTACTGTTAAAACCAGCATTACGTTAAAGCTCACTAGGGAACCTTTAGTGCGCATCAGCAGGGTCTACACAAACCAATTAAGGCGCAACATGTCCGTGTGCTTTAGAAATCACCTCCGGCAGGGTCCATTACCCTGCTGTTTAGACAAGCCCTTATATTAACTGGCAAACAAAAACTATATTTAGTGACTTATGTTTGCAGGAGGACACAACCCACCCGCACAAATCTTTAAAAGTACAACCATAAAAAGCTGGGAGAACAGACTCCTTTCTGCCTTCATATGGCTTACAACTCTGTCAATAAAACACTCCAGTGTGCCATTTCCATCTCCAACAGACACCCAAAAGCAACACGAACCAGCTCCATCAAACTTGCACTCTAATGCAAAACCTTAACAGTGACCTCATATGTATATTAGTTCTATCAACAGATCAGAATACTGATTGTCACACACAACATTCACTGAGGCAAGTTCTTTCAGTTCTACACAGCTGAATGCTGAATTTGGATATCAAACCTGGCAGAATACGACTGCAGGTACAAGTGATCTCAGGGGCATTACCATAGGAACTGTTTCTCATTTTAGGTCCATTAAATGCTTGTGGGTCAAGAATCTGTTTAATAGTACAAAAACTGTAGACCAACACTTCATAGTTGTTACAAAGGACGATGCCAAAGACACATACTGAAGCAATGACTACAGCACAGAAAATGAAGTTCTGTTTTTCATTACTTTAGGTTACAAAGCTCAACAATTGCACTGAGCCTCCCACAATTCTTCTCTTCTGACTTTTGCACTCCCAATACAAAAACAACAAACAAACCCTCCATGCTTCCTATTTATGTTCACATGCTATTAAATTCATGTCTTGTTAAAACAAATACCTGCAGAGTCTTTATAGTCTTAGTCTTAATGTCTTCTACACTGTTTAGAAAATGTTTTTTCTTATATCAAGTACAGCATGCTTAGTTTCTCTAGCGTACACTTAACTATTTCACAGTGGAACAGACAACCCTTTTCCTGACCTGCTCCTGCTAGGCCAGGCTTGTTTAATGGTGCTCCTCCTCTCTCCCCCCGTCTTCTCTCCCATTGAATACAGACAGGTTTCAGAGTAGCAGCCGTGTTCGTCTGTATCCGTAAAAAGAAAGGAGTACTTGTGGCACCTTAAAGACTAACAAATTTATTAGAGCATAAGCTTTCGTGAGCTACAGCGCACTCTCACGAAAGCTTATGCTCTAATAAATTTGTTAGTCTCTAAGGGGCGACAAGTACTCCTTTTCTTTTTATTGAATACAGAGTAAATCATCTCAAACTGCCAAATCCAAACAACCAAATAAAATTCTTCCAGCTGTCTGTGCAAAAAGAAAAAATGGGAAATCAGTGCAAGGCCAGTTGCATTTGCTGTTGGCAAACGCTCTTACACACAGCTCAATGGTTAGTTCTTGTTTTTTAAAATGTGGTATTAGAAACCTCAGGGTTGGGGTTAGTTACCCTCTGGGGTTTGGCACATCTGCAGTTGCAAACCAGACCATTTGAATCCACAGCATCCAATACATCATTTTCTATGAAATTACAAGGCCTGGGTGCCAAGAAATGTTAGGATGAAGTGGTTTAAAGGATGTACTTTAAGATGTAAGATGTACTTTAACAAGAATGGTGTCCTTAAAAAAAAAAAAAAAATTATTTTGTCATTAACATACCTGACCTTTCCATGCCTATATTAATAAACCTTCTTCATAACCTGTATCTGTTACTTTTAAAAGATCCATTGGTGTTTGGTCAACCTCTTATCATAATCTGTGCATAGATTTTGTTTAAATTCCAAAAATGGTCACCACACATTATAAAATCTACTTGATCCTGATATAAGGCTGTCATTTTTCTATTAAATGGGCTTCCTGTACTTTATTTCTCCATGTCACTGATGTTAGGGAATCTGTCCTTGTCCAAAAACAAGCTAATCTCACATCAGGTAATTGTCTTTATCAGTGGGTCCTTCCTCAAGTCAATAATCTCTAAAGTAATAGAGCCACTTTGGATTCTGTGGGTAGCTGAACTTCAGATGTCTTGAAAGTTCTGTTTGTTATTTTCCTCCAAAAGACTATTGCCTTAAGGCGTTCCCACCATAATGCAGGAAGGTCCCTATTCTTCCACATCCTTTTCAGTACTTATGACTAGAGCTCAGCAAATAATGGGGTTTTTTGGTTCAAGAACCAAACCGAAAAATCCAAAAGAAAATCCAGTTTGATTCAAACCAAATCAATTGGCCGGGGGTGGGGGGTGGGGAGGGGAGAGAGACTCTGGTTTTGATTTGGCTGTTTTTCACCCTTTGTGGGTTTTTTAAAATAGGCTAAATTTGAAATAAAAATATTGGTTTGATTAAAAAAATTGAAACATTTAGTTTCAACTCCCTCTCTCTTCCCAACCAAAACTATTAGACAAATTCAATCCAAATTTGGCCAAAAGTTTTTGGCTCTGAAAAATGCATTTTTTTATGAAAAACCATTTGTCTATGTAACAGAGTGGCTTGCCTCTTAAAAGGCTGGAGGGCCTGTGGCTAGCCAACTCTGATAACTAATGAGGCACTACTGGGAAAGATCAAGTGACTTAGTGATAAAGAGAAGCGGGAGGAAGTTCAGGAGATGACAGGTGTCAGAGTAGCAGCAGCCATGTTAATCTGTATCCGCAAAAAGAAAAGGAGTACTTGTGGCACTTTAGAGACTAACAAATTTATTTGAGCATAACCTTTCGTGAGCTACAGCTCACTTCATGGGATGCGTCCGACTGGTTTAGAAACACTATTATACTATGTGGAGATCGGGTTCTTTGAGGTGGCCTTTTTGGAGTTAGGGATTTTATCCTTGTTAACAGTCTTCTGAAATCTGGACTTTCTACATGGGTTTTGATACAATGCTTTAGTTGCAAAATAGCTAATGCTAGCGTATCAATACACAGCATAAGTTCTTTGATGTTAATTTCCATAATTGAATCATTACGGAATATTTGGCCAATGGTTGTATAGCTTTGCACCTCAGACATGATATATTGTATTAAACAGGCCTGGTTGTCTTTAACTGCCTATTATGGTAAGTTTTCTTTATGAATCAGAGCTGAGAAAAGCTTGGTTATTTTACTTCAGTTCTGTTTTAGCTGGGATGACCAGATGTCCCGATTTTATAGGGACAGTCCTGATAGTCAGGGCTTTTTCTCATATAGACACCTATTATTGCCCATCTTCTGTCCCAATTTTTCACATTTGCTATTTGGCCACCTTAGTTTTAGCCAGTTAGGTGCTTGGGGCAAATAGTGAAACTGGAAACTTTTTTTGTGAATAATAATGACAGAAAAAACTCTGCCACCTCTGGCATATTCAGCAGCAAATTCTGAGAGATATTTTGTCTTAAAAAAAACCCTCGTGGATTGTGTTAAATAAGTTAAACCTTTAAGGAAGCCATTGTGAGATACATATTTAATAAATATCACAGGCACATAAGAAAACATAAAATAATTGCTGGTAAAGTTAACAAATAACACAAACTAGTTAAATGGTAAATGACAGATCAGTTCTAAAGAGTGATCTGGATTGCATGGACTCATTTGAACAGCATGCATTTTAATACTGCTGAATACAAAGTGATATACACAGGACCCAGTAAAATAATTTCACTTACAAGATCAGGGAGTGTATTTTGGAGAGCCAGGGCTTAGGGGGTTATGGTGGATATCAGCTGACCATGAGCTCCGACATAGTGGCTAATAGAACAAATGCTATTCTTCGATATTTAAGGTGGTGTTATTTTAAGACCATTACTGGAATGCAGTACTCAGTTTTGAGTGTCTGTACTTCAAAAAGGATGTCAATGAATAGGAGAAAGTTCAGAAAAGAGCTACAAGAATGATTCTGAGGTCCGGAACATCTCTCTTAAGAGTGGGAAAAACTTAAACTTGATCTAATGAATTTTTCCAAGAGATGGTTAAGAGATGACTCATCATTGTCTGTAAGTGTACATTAAGAGATGATATTTAATAGAGGGCTCTGATCTGGCAGTCAAACAACAAGATTCAATTATTGGAAGCTGAAGCTAGACAAAGTCAGACTGGAAATGTGGTGTAAATGTTTAACAATGAGGGTTACAATTGAAATAATTTATCTAGAGAAATGGTGGATTTTCCATCACTTAAAGTCTTTAAATTAAGACTTGAGATATGCTATAGATCAAAGAAAGATATGGGCTAGATGTAGAAGTTGCCTGGTGAAATTCTATGGCATGTGTCATTCAGGTGATCAGACTAGATGATTATAATGGTCCCTTTCTGGCCTTAACATCTATGAATATGTGAAAGGTTTTTTTATTTCAATAGATTTTTATAGAATACAAATTCTTTAGTGTACTGATCAGTACCAGGGGTTTAAAGAGGGTACAGAACTGCCAAAATCCTTCCCACTCTTTCACTTATTTAAATTGGAGAATCTTAAAGAATCACACTCAACATTTTACTATCTCGTAGTAGTGTTTTCCCAGAGGACCAACACTCCATGAAACTAGGACTAATAGCATCTAATTACCGACATATATATGAGTGACTAATATTAAAACACTGCCAAGATCAGACAAGCATTCCAAATCCATCATAGACTCAATGTACAATCTCATCCAAATATTAAATGTATAACAAAGCCTTGTATTAACTGGGTTAACTATTTCATGGCTACTAACCCCTGTTATTCATCCTAAGGTTTTATTCTGCTGTCCCTCTCCATAATATCCGAGGGCCTTCCATGAGACATAGGCTGGGAATAGTGAAGTCCTTAATGGATTTCATAGAATATACTCTGTTTAGGGTAGGGATTATTTTTTGTTTGGTGATTTTTGGATTTGTTTAGTTTGTTTTTCTTGTTTTGTTTACAGATAGAGGGGTGTTGGTGGTATTTGCAACAGAGGGAAGGTCATTCTGCTGGAAAGGTGGAAAGGCTTTGTCATTCAGAAAGAAGGTCTTGCAAATTCCTAAAGTTTACCAGACTCTAGATTCCTTTTTGTTTCTTAAATGTTCCGACATCCTCCAGAGATTGTAAATTACAATTACTGCAAAACAGTATTTATGTTCTAGTTACATATGTATATTCCCATCTACATGTGTTTTAGAAGATTTGTGGGAAAATAAAAACTATTTAAAAAAAAAGTGAGGTAGCATTCATGTGTGGGAGTTCAGGCATGATCACATTCTATTCTATTTTGTTGCTGGGATGCTGTGTAGTAAGTGAAAGTAAAATGGGGACAGAGTAAGATGGTAGAAGGAAGAGGGGAAGAAGAGATGCATGTAAACCAAAGGGTAAGATGTGTAGAAGGAGAAGCAGGCAGAGAACATGTGCAATAATTAACAATTTACAGGGATATTTACAGGGTATTTACAGGGATGATCATTGTTCTGTGTTTGTACAGTGCCTAGCACAACAGGGTCCTCCTAGTTGATGACTAGGGCTCCTAGGTACTACGCAAGTACAATAATAAATAAAAACTGCACTCCAAAATTTCTGAATTCCCACCATATTTGTCTGTGTATGGGCAAGAAATTCCACTTAACACAAATATATTTAAAAAAATGAAATCCAACTGTCTGTCCATCTTTATATGCTAGAGAGGCAGTGAACATGGAACATGGGGACCAGAAACTCATGAATTCTCAATCCACCTCTTCCACTTTACTATGTGGCACTGGGTGAGACCCTTCATTTCTCTTTTCCTTAGTTTCCCCATCTGCAGATCAGAGATAGTACTTACCCACCTGAGAGATTCTCACATGAAAGATGCTAGATAAGTGCAAAGTATGCAAGTTAAATCTAAAACTAACCTAAGAATTTGTGTTTTTCAGATTAAGTCCCTGTCAACAAGTTTCTCTCAATCTTTTGACAAAGTTTGTAGCAAAACTGCCTATGGAAACAGCAATAGAACTATTGCCATACTGAATGGTTCTGGCATTATCTCCAGAATCTTGCTCTCCCAAATACTGAAAGAGTACCAAAGCTGCAATATAAAAAGTATTATTAAGTATGAAAGCAATTTCTGTAGCTGCAGTGAAAAAAAAAAAAAAAGGATTTTTCTTCTATTTGATTTCTTTTTTGGTGGTTGTCACTGCTTTGTGCCAGCCAGTCACTTCATTTAGTATTCCAGCATGAGCCTAGTACAGCAATAAATAGCAGAGCAGAGCAAGTTGCATATTAACCCTTCTATGCATATGCTCAGCCTAATATGTTTTGGCTGAACAGCAAACCAAATTGCCCTGCTGATCCATCTCCAATTATTCTGCAACAGACATTCAGCCTGTAGTGCGCTTCAAAATGAAGGCTGAGATGTACCTTAATTAATTTTTAGTTAGATTACTAAACTGAAGAATAACAGAAGTGACAGGAGTGGCGCAGAACAGACAATGTTTTGAACTGTAGGGATTCATATCCAATATGTAAACCCCAGAGGGAAAATATCTCCATATGAAAATAAAATTGAAAATGATGTTGACTTTGTTAAAAGACCAGATGCATTATTACGTCACTGAGTCTAATACCAGCACCAGCACCTAGTGCAGAGTAGACCAATTTGAAATATTCCACCAACTGTGTGGCTTGCAGTAAACTATAGCAGAAAGTTAGTTATAGTTTGGTAGGTCAGGAAATCTCCTGACAATTGACATATTCTTTTACTGATTGGAGAATTTGGCACATACATATATGATTTATCTTTCTACAGTATCATTCAGGCCCAAGTAGTGGCGTGCATTACAGAACGTCATAGCGTGTACACAATATTTTATGTAAGTAAATTATTTAGAAAACAATTTATTGTGCTCTAAATGTACTTACTTATGTAGGGTATTGTGAGATTTTGACTAGCAAAAGAAGAAGAATGAGAATGGGTGGGAAATAGGAAGCTTTGAGTAGTCTGAGAAAATAATTAATGCACCCTCTGGGGAGAGTAGAATTAAAAGCAAAGGTAATGAGGTGAAGAATCACTATAATTATTCTTCTGTATTTGTACTACAGTAGCATCCAGATGGTCAGTTATGATAGGAGCTCACTGTGCTGGATGCTGAACAAAACATAAGAAGAAGTTAGGATCTACAGGGGATCTTGAAGGAGAGAAATGTGCTGGATTCAGAAATGAGGAGGAAGCCGCTGAAGATTGGTGATGAATTTGAGAGGCAGCACCATTAAGGACGTCTGGGAAGAACTGTTCAGGATGGGGTAGGGAGAACTCATTAGAAATAGTGGCTTAAGAGCGACGAAAAATTTAAGACAGACAAACAACTGGGTCAAATATGAAATCTTTTTTAAAAAAGAAGAGGTATAGTACCTGGCAGGCATGAGCAGAAAGAGATACGGATTGGTTCACCTGTAGTTAACATCACATGAACGGTGCAAAGTAGCATCCTGCAAAAGATGTCTCAGTGGTTACAGCAGCACATTTTCAAGACCGGATAGATGAGAGGCTAGTGTCCAGGTTAGTACACCTAGGTTCTCAAAGAGGGGGCAACTGTTTGATTTGAGTCGGCAGGAGATGAGATGCTGGAGTTTTGGCCAATAATGCTTTCCTTATCAATTGGATATCAGTTTGGGCTAGGACGAACCTAAGGTTGTTATGGCAGATTTGGGAGTTGATGAGATTGAGGCAGGCAGACAGGCTGAACAGTGAATTGAGTATATCTGCAGAGAAAGGATACCCAAACTAAAATTCAGAAAAGAAATCAGTAGGGAGAGAAAGAGGGGCTAATGAGTGACTAGTAAAAGGCATTGTCATGAAGAAAACCTATTTATTGCCAAACACACACAAGTACACCTAGAATAGAGCAAAACTAAAAACAAACTGCCTGAGACTGCAGCAAACTACCCCAGGCAAGTGACAAGGACACTGTGCTGAATGGCTCTTCCATCTGTGAAAATTGCCTTTGACATTAATTCCTCTAGGGAGAACACTGAGAAATTTAGGAAATCCCCACACATATATACAAACCAATTTAGATGCAATATGTGGTCTGGCACTAGCAAAAGAACACAACATTTTGCAGAGCTGTCCATAGTAAATCATTCAAGATGGTTTCTAGAGAGAAAATTGTTTTTGGAATTTTAGCTCCTGCAGTAACCACACTTCAATTCCCATTCCACCACTTATACCCAGTATCTAGAAGCTTCAGAAACAAACTGATGTCACAAATATAACTCTCCCTTTGAAAACAATTTGCCTCTAAAATATAGAGATGTCCATGCACTGGAAAAATATCCTTCCAACTTGCTATAAGCCCAACCAGAGGGCTAGACCCTGCAGTCCTTACTCAGCCAAAACTCCCACTGACTCAATGGGAGTATTGCATGACTACAAATTTCAAGAGAAGGCCCATTGAATACTAATATATAGCAGGGGCTGCTTTTTGGTAAATGCACGTGCACACTTGTGTGATAAGGCTGGAGGCAAACTTGTGAACTGCTAACTTCTCTGACCAGCAGTTATATTATCCCCGATAATGTCACGGCTAACCTGGTGGCTGAACTTTGTGACTTTGTCCCCAAATGTAAAATAGCTATGGGTAAGGACAATGTATACCTTCAGATCAGTGGCACTGCTATGGGTACCCGCATGGCCCCACAGTATGCCAACATTTTTATGGCTGACTTAGAACAACGCTTCCTCAGCTCTCGTCCCCTAACGCCCCTACTCTACTTGCGCTATATTGACGACATCATCATCATCTGGACCCATGGAAAAGAAGCCCTTGAGGAATTCCACCATGATTTCAACCATTTCCATCCCACCATCAACCTCAGCCTGGTCCAGTCCACACAAGAGATCCACTTCCTGGACACTACAGTGCTAATAAACGATGGTCACATAAACACCACCCTATACCGGAAACCTACTGACCGCTATTCCTAACTACATGCCTCCAGCTTTCACCCTGATCACACCACACAATCCATCGTCTACAGCCAAGCTCTGCGATACAACTGCATTTGCTCCAACCCTTCAGACAGAGACAAACACCTACAAGATCTCTATCAAGCATTCTTACAACTACAATACCCACCTGCGGAAGTGAAGAAACAGATTGATAGAGCCAGAAGAGTTCCCAGAAGTCACCTACTACAGGACAGGCCTAACAAAGAAAATAACAGAACACCACTAGCCGTCACCTTCAGCCCCCAACTAAAACCCCTCCAATGCATTAAGGATCTACAACCTATCTTGAAGGATGACCCAACACTCTCTCAAATCTTGGGAGACGGGCCAGTCCTTGCCTACAGACAGCCCCCCAACCTGAAGCAAATACTCACCAGCAACCACATACCACACAACAGAACCACTAACCCAGGAACCTATCCTTGCAACAAAGCCCGTTGCCAACTGTGCCCGCATATCTATTCAGGGGACACCATCACAGGGCCTAATAACATCAGCCACACTATCAGAGGCTCGTTCACCTGCACATCCACCAATGTGATATATGCCATCATGTGCCAGCAATGCCCCTCTGCCATGTACATTGGTCAAACTGGACAGTCTCTACGTAAAAGAATAAATGGACACAAATCAGATGTCAAGAATTATAACATTCATAAACCAGTTGGAGAACATTTCAATCTCTCTGGTCACGCGATTACAGACATGAAAGTTGCAATATTATAACAAAAAAAACTTCAAATCCAGACTCCAGCGAGAAACTGTTGAATTGGAATTCATTTGCAAAAACTGGATACAATTAACTTAGGCTTGAATAGAGACTGGGAATGGTTAAGTCATTATGCAAGGTAACCTATTTCCCCTTGTTTTCTCCTACCCCCCACCCCCCCAGACGTTCTTGTTAAACCCTGGATGTGTGCTGGAAATGGCCCACCTTGATTATCATACACATTGTAAGGAGAGTGATCACTTTAGATAAGCTATTACCAGCAGGAGAGTGGGGTGGGAGGAGGTATTTTTTCATGCTTTGTGTGTATAAAATGATCTTCTACACTTTCCACGGTATGCATCCGATGAAGTGAGCTGTAGCTCACGAAAGCTTATGCTCAAATAAATTGGTTAGTCTCTAAGGTGCCACTAGTACTCCTTTTCTTTTTGCGAATACAGACTAACACGACTGTTACTCTGAAATATTTCATTGTAAACATCCTCTCCATAAAAAACAAGGAGTCCTTGTGGCACCTTAGAGAATAAAATTTGAGCATAAGCTTTTGTAGCTCTACAGTCTGAGGTTTTTTACAGGAACATGTGACCTGAATATTCATGTATTAACAGAACATGCACTTTACAAGAGTGAATAACAGTTTCAGCAGAACTCTGTGATGGAATTTCTCTGTGTAACAACTTATGAGATCACCCCTGCCCACTTTGTAGTTAAATTTCCAAAATATCTTTGTTGTTCCAAACTGGTGTATCCTGCAAGTACGTAACCCATGATAGCTGGCTTTGGGAGCTGAACCCAGCCCAGATCCAGAGCTGATATACATCCCTGAACAGAAAACAATTGAGTTGTTCTCTGAGGGACAGGATGGAAAGCAAAAGTCATGAAGTGATTATAAAATTCCAGTGCTGATCCACCCATTCATGTTGGGGAGTGGAGTAAAACTGTGTTACTTTGGGTCACACCAAGTGGAAAACTAGTTTTGCATTCTTCCCTTTAGTATTATGCACATACTCCCTAAGGGCCGGATTCAAAGTCCATTGAAGTCAGTGGAAAAATTCCCACTGATTTCAATGAACTTTGCATCAGGGCCAAAATCTGCGCAGTTTTGTACTGAACTCATAATAAACCCCAAGAAGCTAGTAATGTGCTTTAGTTTTAGTGGCACTTCATAAGAGTGAGTGTTTACAGACAACTATGCCTTCATGAGTAACAAACAGTGCTAGTATCTTCATTTTTGCTATTTTCTACAAATACAAAAATTCAATCCCAATGTTCTAAAAATATCAACATTGTTTAATTGGCATTAGAACTACTCATTAGCTTTTGAATATTAGTAAACAGGAATCCTATTTATGTTAAAACTTAACATATGGAAATCTACTCCCTCTCCCTTTGATGAATCCAGGATAATATCTGATACCGAATCTCTTCCATTGGCATGTACCACTGAAAGATAACACATGTCAGCGGGCTGCATTTCTTTCTTATTTTGTTTTTTTAAATCAACTTATGTAGAAACAAGAGGCTTCTGGATGCCATGGCTATTATCATCCAAAAACATAGGACCAGATCCTCAGCTGGTGTAAATCAATGTATCGCCATGGAAGCGAATGAAAGCACATCAGTTTACACCAGCAGAAGATCTAGTCCATTATGTCTGTAGTCTGGAAGGGAGATACTCTGACAGAATTCACTCCAATATTAAATACAGAAGTAATGCTCTGGGGAGTTGCTGTTGGTACAGAAACTAGTATATAATCCTAATGGACATAACATTCTCCAGTCATTTAACTATTGGGAGTATACATGTTCCAGTGAAAAGTCATTCTCTGTTGGGCCAGTCTTCTCCCTGCTTTGCTCATTGCTTCCCCACCCCATTAAGGCACTTAAGCCTGGCAAGGCGAGTGAGCAATCTGCTTTCTCAGGACAGGTATGCCAATAGCATGGGCCAGATCAGCTTCAGGGGATCCTGTGTGTGTGGTGGAAACTGAATTCTTTTCATTATCTAAAGGTACTGGGCCAATCTCACCCCCACCTTCCTGCAAAACAGGCTCTATGATCTGGGATCCTAGCTACATCCTCACGGTTACTCCAAAGTGCTTCCCCTGTGCCATCAAACTGAGTTCCTTTTTCTCTTCAAAAACAGGCCAGTTTATGGGTAAAATTTTCTATATATTTATGCACACTAAAGTAGCTCAATATTGTCTTTCACATGAAAGGAGGAAAGATTTTCAGGCTAACTGTGGAAGTCAACCCATTTCTACATGCATCACTTGTGCTAACAAATTCACAGCATTTTCTATCTCACCATTATCTGGAGAAGTCCCAGACCTTGCACTTGCAACTTGCAGAACAAAAGTAGATCATAAAACTAAACACTGCAATTCACTCACAACTGCACATGTAAACCAGGTATCTTTCTGCCTCTCACCCACATTCACACACTCACTGCAGGGGCAGCTTCATTCATTCCAGTAAAATCTCGGGGCCGCATTTTCAAACGTGGGCGTCTAAATGTAAGCACATAAACTCCAGCCTCAGGCATCTCTTTGGCCTCAGCTCTTCAAGCAGTTCAGAGCCAAAAAGAACCGCCAAGGGGTTCAGCTTTCCACGTGAGCTGAAAGAGCACGCTGCGAGAGAAACTTTCTCAGGTGCGCAGCAGGGCTGGCAAACGGAGAGTTTCAATAAGCGAAATCAAAACACCCCACGTGCGATTGAAGCCCTCACACAGTACGATCCTCGCCCCTCCTCCTCCCCAGAAGGAGAGTCGAAACCACTCTCCTAAAATTAATCCCAAGTAAGGGGCGCTTCCTCCCTTCCTGAGGTGTGGGGTCGGGGCTATCACACCCTTTCCATCGCGACCCCCTCCACCTGTCAGCACTTAGCTCCAGGACTCCCCCTTCTATTTCTAAGGTGCCGGCTCTTCATCTCGCTCCCAGCCAGCCGTGATCAAGCTCTTACTTACCAACCTCCCCATCCTCTTCCTCCTCCTCCTCCTCCTCCACTTCCAGCAGCACGTCCTGGTTCTCCACTGTCATCCTCCCGCAAGTTTTGTCCCCCCCTCCCTCCTTTGTACCGACTCGGCCTCGCACACAAGTTCGCTCCCTTCCCTGGAGCGGGGTCTGGCGCGACGCCGAGCCCTGCCCGGCAGCTGCCCCGAGCTCCGCTGGCGAAGTCCCGGCCGCGCAGCAGCGAGCTCTGGCCGGGGCGGGGCAGGGAAAGGGAGGACGCCTGGGGAGGCTAGACTCGTACAGAGCCAAGGGCGGGCAGGGCTGCAACCTCCACCCTCCTCGCGAGCGTCACTCAAGGGCGGGGGGGGGAGAGAAGAGGCTCTCGTTGCCCTGACAGACAGGCCAGCAGAAGGGGAAGGAGTGACGAGCCAATCCTCCCCTTTCCGTGCAACGCCCAGAGAGCCAGAGTTTGACACCTTCTCCCTTCCCACCCCTGCCAAAGCAGAGACACCTCCCAGCTTCCAGAGCCCGAGCACTGACACCGACCGCCGCAGGGCACGTGTTTCTAGCCGCCCTGGGTTATCCCACTGCTGGCTGAGGGGGAAGGGCAGGTCTCCCATTGCCACGCTGAGTCCTGCCCTTGCCTGGGTTCTGAACCCAGCCGCAGGCAGCAGAGAAGTTAACCTGTGCCCGCACAGGATCAGCCCACACAGCATCAACCAGCTCTTCCTTCCTGAGTTGGATGTTCACGGGTTGTTTTCAAAGTGGTAGCCAGGACAACGGCCATGGGGTGCTTACAGTTTCAGGCCCTGCTTTAGAAAAGTAAGAGCAAAGGTGGCCAGTTTCTAAGTAGTTGCGAATTGCGACCCGCATAGCCATAAACCAAAAGTGTGTGTAACAAACAGCCACATACATGCCGACCCTTCAGCCATTACCCCTGTACTGAAGAATGGGTTGTTTTTTTTTTTTTTTAAACTAGATTGTGGCCCATGCTGAAATTGATCAGATTCCTATTAGGTATGAGTATTCCTTATGTCTATTAGAGAAGCACACAGAGGTCCAAGTCAGAATCCAGGTCCTGTTGTGCTAGGTGCTGTACCACTGAAGACCAAGTCCCTCCCCCAGAAGAAAGATTATGGGGCTTGCCTTCACTGCCTTGTTAGCTCAAGCCAGAACTGAAGTTTTGCTCCTAACCCAATTCCTGTCCACACACAAATCTCTGGCTTAAGTAGTGCTTTAAACTTGAGCTAACTGGCCACTATGTCAGGGTATGTGTGCTGAAGGTCCAGTGCTGCTGATGCTGAAACTAGTAAATGCTGCAGGAGTGCAAAAGCTCAAGTTACAACAGCCCATCTGCTAATCCAGTCACTCTGGGTATGGCGGCTTTGAAGTTTGGTCATTCTAAGGACTTGACTACACGGAGACAGTGTGTGGCAAGTGAGTACACAGTTTTGCCAGCACAGCTGTGTTGGCTAGGAGTGTGAAAATAATCACACCCAAAGCCAACATAGCTATGCTGCCAAAAGCTCTAGTGGAGGGTTTCTCAACTGTGGGTTGGGACCCAAAATTGGATCACCTGAATGTTTCATAAAAAGAAAAAAGAAAAGGAGTACTTGTGGCACCTTAGAGACTAACCAGTTTATTTGAGCATGAGCTTTCGTGAGCTACAGCTCACTTCATCGGATGTTTCAAAGAGTCATGTGGCAGCTCTTGTCCCATGGCCCTGGCTGGGCTGACCTCCCTGCTCCAGGCACTGCAACCTCCAGGGTCCTAGTGCCACTCTGGTTTGGCCCCACAGTCATGATGAGGAGAGCCCAGGTAGGCCAAATCTGAGTGAGTGGCACTGCAACCCCATGAGTAGGTTGCTACCAAATTCATGGCCCATTTTGGTTAATTTCATGGTCATAGGATTTTAAAAATTGTAAATTTGATAATTAAATAGCTGAAATCATGAAATTTCATAATGTTGTAATTTTAGGGATTCTGACCAAAAAGGAGAGAGAGTGTGGGGGGTAGAAGGGGTCACAAGGTTACTGTGGGGGGGGGGGTTGTGGTACTGCTACCCGTACTTCTGCTCTGTTGCTGGTGGTAGTGCTGCCTTCAGAGCTGGGCAGCTGGAGAGCTGTGGCTGCTGGCAGGGAGCCCATCTCTGAAGGCAGAGCTGGCAGCAGCATGCAGAAGCCAGCATGGCATTGCCAGTTACTTCTGTGCTGCTGCTGGGGCGCTGCCTTCAGAGCTTGGCACCTGGCCAACAGCCACCACTCTCCAGCCACCCAGCTCTGAAGGCAGTGCAGAGGTAAGGATGGCAATACTGTGGCCCCCCTAAAATAACCTTGTGACCCCCCTGCAACTCCCCTTTTGGGTCAGAACCCCCAATTTAAGAAACACTAGTCTGCCCTGTGAAATATATGGTATAGGGTAAAAGCACATGAGACCAGACTTCATGGTCCATGATGCATTTTTCATGGCTGTGAATTTGGTAGGACCCTACCCATGAGCTGGGTCACAACTTCACTCACACAAATTTGGTCCAGTCAGGGGAAACCTGAGTGGCACTGTAACCACAGAGGTTGCAATTCCCAGAGTGGAGAGCCAAGCCCAGCCAGCCCCACAGCACAGGAGCTGCCACTGTGGATTGTGTGTTGGGCAGGACCCAACCTGAACCACCCTAGGGCAGGGCTGTAACCAGGGTGGGGTGAGTGGGGCAGCTGTCCAGAGCACAAAAGCCACATGGGTGGCTTGGTCAGTGACACCAGGAAGTGTGGGCCACCCAGCCTGTCTGGGGTGGGGAGGAGGGGCACAACCAAAAAAATCTGGAAGGGTACCTCCCCCACACCCATGTGTTGCCTTCGGTAGGGGGCACAAATATGCTTGCTCATCCTGGACAGTAAAATGCCTAATTATGGCTCTGTCCCAGGGCCTCCACCCCAGACTATTTACTGGGTCATGACGGGCCATAAACCTTTACAAATGGGTCCTGAGCTCAAAAAGGTTGAGAACCACTGCCCTATTGTATACAGAGTTACACCAGGAAAAGGGTCCTTTTGCCAATATAGTTTGTTGTTCAAGAAAGTGGTTTAACTATACCAGCAAAATACTATAACTTCTTTTGTCCATATAACCTGCACCACCACTAGGGGGCTATTGATGTAGCTATGCTGGCAAAGCACTTGTAGTGTAGGTAAGCCCTTATACATGGAGAAACTTGAGTGTACTAACTCAAGCTAACGGGTGCAATGAAGACAACCCCTGTATAGAAGTAACATGTTTCTTTAGCTCTTGGATCATTATCTCTGTGTAACTTGTCAGCTGCTTGCTGCAGTCAGACTTGCTGAAGTCACTAACTTGGGGAAGGATGCTCCCTTGGTTTAGATGAATTTGAAGGCAGTTTAATCCTGGGACCCCTGCAATGTAAAAAACCATACACCTTATTTTACTAATAGTATCCTAGATTATGAAAAGAGAAAGGAGTATAAAAATCAATTTACTTGCCACTATGCCTGTTCACTCTGCATTTCCACTTGTATGTTTTGTTTTTGCTTGTAGCCACCTTTCATACCATTAGTGCTGCTGTGATTAGATTTCAATCACTGCAAGGAACTTTCATTTGCTTAAACCCAACTGTTTCATTATGGAATTTGTTTTTATTCTTTTTTAAATTGGGGAAACATTTCTATTGTTCTTAGGTTTGTAAAAGCTGTTTTGTTTAATAAAATTAAGCTTTGGGCCAAATGTAAGTGGATAGTGTCCTTTAAAAAAAAGTATTGTAACAATTTTATAACCACCTTAAATTCCAGTTGTCACAGATCTGTATACTACTGCCACACCTATCTCCATGCCAACAGGAGATCAGATTTTCTTATTCCAAAAGCAAAAGCCACAAATGCTAGAGTTTAAGGAGAATCTCAGTTTCATGTTTGCAGTATAGGGTCTATGACAGTCAGTTCTAATTCTCTTCACTAAAGTGCAGTGCTACACATACATACTAGCAAGTTCATTGCAGTATCTCACTCTTGAGATAAAATTGTGTGTTTGATTGAACCATTGAAAATCTCACTAATTTTTCTAAAATTTCAATTTATATTGTCTAAGCTGGCAAGCCCTGATCTGTTTATTTAACAAAACTAAACTAATTTGTGGGGCTAATATAATGAGGTGAGGATACAAGTGGTACAAAAAAAACTAAATATTCTTAGCAGGAGCCATTGCAAAGATTTTAAAAGTTGATGAATGATTTTGGATGCCTCCATTTTTGTTGAGCATCCAATCTTTTGAAAATCAGGTAAGGTGCCTTTAAATTGTCTCAGACTGGGCATCCAAAAATGGAGGCAAGGGAAAATAAAAAATTGCTGCACACTGAAAATGCTGGCCCTATGTAAGGAAGGCCAGCAGGTAAAAAAGGAAACCTATGCAAGAGAGGTGTTGTATTAGTTTAGATAGAATAAATGGGTCAAAGGTGTTATTACCCAATCTCAGCAATATTAAACAGAATTAAGCAAGATTTGAGGTTTGATACACAGAGCCCTCAGTCTGCTTAGTACCATGACAAACACAGCATTACAAATCCTTTCAATCGGTTATTAAAGATGAACACAAGGGAAAAGTTACTTTACATTTCAAATGCTTTATTTAATAAAGCTTTCATTTTAACATTTTTTATTCCCACTCCTAACTGGAGAGAGTTGGAGAAAGTCTGGTGTTTCAAGAGCCCTTTGATCTGGTAGTTTGAGATTTAATTCACAGTCAATGCAGAAGCAGCGCATTCTGAATTAAGGGGGTATTCTGTCAGTGAGGGTGGGGAGGTTACCCCAAATGTTATTTCATTAAAAGTCTGTTTTAGCAACTTAACCTTCAACAATTTAAAACAAACTTCATTTATGACTTCTGCTTTTTCTTAAAAAGATTTTAGTTAAACCTTCAGAATTACCAGTCAGAAACTATAAACCCCATTATAAAAGAAAAAATGAAACTAAGCATTAGTTAGATTTCAAAAATTAGTAACTTAAAACAATTGTTAACCCTCTTTAAGGCAAAGCTTTAACTGTTTGTTTTGCATGCTTATTTCAACAAGCTCAAGACATAATAATTTTAAAACAAGGTTTGTTTTAAAATTCTAACTTTGAAAACAATTGCTTGTTTGCTAACCTACAAGATTCGGGGTATAATTAAACCTTTAAACCCCATGTTGGGCTGCCAAAAATGTATTAATTTAGACAGAATAAGTGGGCCAAAGATGTTCACATAACCCAGTCACTGTCTAACATTAAACAGTTAGAAACAAGGTTCAGCGTTTACAGGTATACACGAGACCTCAGCTCGCTTAGTATCATGGCAAAACCACCATTAAAAATCCTATTGCCTTTTATTAAAGATGCAGAAAAGGAAAAACAGTTAAAGCATTTGAAGTGTAGAGTATTAAGTAAGGCTTTCATTTTAACTACTTTTTTTGTTTCCTTTCCTTTCAGCTGGAGAAAGTTTTAGAGGGAAGCCTCTGCCCTTGTTCAGCAGTCTCCTTGATGGTATCAAAGATGGTAATAACTGGCCTTATGGGGAAAAAGGAAAAAATTTGTTGAGATGGGCTGGAACTGTCAGTGCTGCTGTTATGTCCAATCCAGTTAAATCTCCAGTGGTTTCTGGCACTGGTAGGGATGTCATCTGGATCCCTCTGACCTGATTTGGTCAGGACATCCTTCAGGATTAGGAGGAAGGAGGCCTGGGGTTCCAGAAGATGACTGGGGATAGCAGCCATGAAATGAAGTTCTCCTGTAGGCTCCATCTGTTTCCCCTCTCGCCTTTATTTAAGGGACCTGTGACAGGTATACCAGGTCCTCTGAGGCCCCCTGCTGGAGGTCTTGTGGTCCTACCTCACCCCAGAAAAGGAGCAGTGAAGATGGGTCCTCCAGGGAGGCCTAGAGATGCTGCATGGAAGCAGCTAATCAGAATGCACCAGGCCCAGTTAGAAGGAGCTGCAGGACCTGAGCAGCTCAGTGGCTGGCTGGGACCAAAAGCATGAAGGACTAAAACACTGTAAAACTCCACAGGTAAAGAGATGGGCAAAACCCTGCTTAAGCAGGGATGGGGCTGGGAAGCTGTCCAGGTGCACAGGCCTGGGAAAGAACCCTGATTAAAAAGGGGGTGGAGACTGTTAAAAGCTCTCTGGGCAAAGAGGCCTGAGCGAAGACCCTGTGAAATCAGGACAGACTGAGAAACTCTCCAGGCAAGGTGGCCTGGGAGAGGCCCTGCTCAAACTGGGAACAGGCAGAGAACCCAGGAAGAGGAAGGGGCTCTGTGGTAAGTGGCCTGGCCCCAGGGAATAGTAGCAGCAACTATTACAGGAAGCAGCATGTGGCTGCTATTTCTAGGGTGCCTGGGTTGGGACCTGGTGTAATGGTGTGGGTCCCCCCCTCAGCCACTGAGGAAGTGGTTTAAGCCCAGAGAAGGGGACAAGTTTTGTTTAGAAGCCCAAGCACAGGGCTGTACGATGGGACTGAAGACCCTGCAAGATGGCCAACCATTTGTTGAACTTTGTTACCCTATGGTAGGGGACTGAAGTTAAGGAGTGACCTGGCTGGAGATCTGAGATGCCAAAGAACTGCTAAAGGTGAAGAGTCTCCAGGGAGAAAGCCCTGGTGGGACATTTCTATAACAGGGCAGGGACAGACTTAAAGCTAGCCCAGAAGGGGCTGAGAACTGAGCCCAAAGAAAGGGCTGCAAATACAGACAAGGGCACAATTATAGTCCTTGTTGGACCTTTGTCACCCTGGAACCCGTTCATCTATGTGTCTTTAGCCTGTGATTTAGCTGGAGGGCTGAGACACTGAAGACTTGCCTGATGAGGCCAACAACCAACAGGGGTGCCAGAAAAGGAAAGAGTGCAAGTTTGCACCTGACCAACATGAGGCACTCACATGAGGCGTGTGTCCCCCTCACAGACTCCCAAAGGGAATGGTAGGTGGAATAGCTGCCATTCCTTCACTATTTTGTCCTATAGTTAGGCCTAATATCTGACAGTGAACTTGATTAATTTCCACTTCAACATCTTGTTTTTACCAAGCATGCGTTTAACATGGCCTATTGATACAATCTAAGACTCTTGTTTAGACTAATTCAATCTTTGTCTCATTTTTGTATTTTTCCTATCAACATTTATTATAGGTTAGGGGTTCTCAAATTTCATTGCACCTTGACCCTTTTCTGACAACCAAGTTACTACATGACCCCAGGGGAGGGCTGGAGCGGGAGCCCTGCCACTCCGGGTCGGGGGAAGAGGACTACAGCCCTAGCCCCACTGTCCTGAGTGAGGCTGGAGCTTGGGCTTCAGGCCTGGGCCCAGCAAGTCTAATGCTGGCCTGGCAACCCCATTAAAAATGGGGTTGTGACCCACTTTGGGGTTCCAACCCACAGTTTGAGAACTGCTGTTATAAGTTGACATCTTATGAACTTGCACATACATTTCACAATTAATCTCACAATTAGAGCAAATTTGTAGGCCCAATGATTACAACAGAGGAATGAAGAATAGTCACGGTATGCTTCTTTCTGCACACATCTTCCAACTGTGCAGAAGTGTGTTGTTAAAGTGGACTGAAAAGTGTGGGGGGAGAATCATCTGTGAAATGCAGGTTTGGTAAAATAGTTCTTAAAGTGCACCCCTCAGTGACCCAGCTCAACTAACCTTTTTTCCCAGATCTGTGACCTCTTGAAATACCAGTACCCCACACAGTTTAAGGACTGGGAGAAGTATCTTTAAAATGGGAGCAGCTATGCCACACAGCACTCCCACATAGGGGCATGGATCCATTCACATCTGCTGGTCCATGGAGACCAGAAAGGCATGAGGTGAAAGATCTGGCTGAGTGATGGTGGGGATGAAGGAAAAGGGCTGTGCTTAATAAGGAATAAGAGCTAGTGGTAGTGAGGATGGAGGGAAACAGATTAGCAGAGATGGATATTGTGGGTTAGGTCAAAGCCACCTGGTGGCAAGAGTGGAAAGACCACCGCTTTGAACCACAACCTTTTCTGCATCTGTGCATGAAGTTTTTCAGATTACAGCCTGTTGCAGCTTAAATTCATCCTTTGCTTTGCAGATCAGGTAAGCATCACAGTATCACTGGCAGACTGGCCTAAGATGCTTATGGTCTGCTAGCCTTTCTGTTAAGCTTTTAATTTGAGCAACCTGGCAAAAAGAGAGGCCATTTGTCACAGAGGCCTCTTTTGCTCCCTCAGAGGATATGTCTACACTGCATCTGGGAGCAAACCTCCCAGTCCAGGTCCACAAACATGTGTTGCCAGGGTCATGCTTGCATGCTAAAAATAGTTGTGTAGACACTGAACTGAGGTTGGCTAAGCAGGCAAGAGGGGAGGTGGCTTGACTCACTGTCAAAACAGGTTTCAGAGTGGTAGTCATGTTGGTCTGTATCAGCAAAAAGAAGAAGAATGAGGAGTACTAGTGGCACCTAAGAGACTAACCCAGGAACCTATCCTTGCAACAAACCCTGTTGCCAACTCTGTCCACATATCTATTCAAGGGACATCATCATAGGACCTAACCAAATCAGCCACACCATCAGGTGCTTGTTCACCTGCTCATCTACCAATGGGATATGCCATCATGTGCCAGCAATGCCCCTCTGCCATGTACATTGGCCAAACTGGATAGTCTCTACACAAGAATAAATGGACACAGACATCAAGAATTATAACATTCAAAAACCAGTCAGAAAACAGTTCAGTCTCCCTGGACACTCAGTAACAGACTTCAAAGTGGCAATTCAACAAAAAGCCTTCAAAAACAGACTCCAATGAGAAACTGCAGAACTGGAATTAATTTGCAAACTGGACACCATCAAATTAGGCCTGAAGAAAGACTGAGTTGGATGGGTCACTACAAAAGCTAGTTTCCCCATACTAATTTCCCCCTACTGTTACTCGCCTTCTTGTCAACTGTTTGAAATGGGCCACCCTGATTACATTGGCCTCATTACCACTACAAAAGTGATTTTCCCCCCACCTTTGTATTCTACTGTTGAGAATAGCCGACTTCCACTTTAATTAAATTATCTGGTTAGCACTGACCCTCCCCCCCAACTTGGTAAGGCAACTCCCATCTTTTCATGTACTGTGTATATATACCTGCCTACTGTATTTTCAACTCCATGCATCTGATGAAGTGCCCCGAAAGCTTATGCCCAAATAAATTTGTTAGTCTTTAAGGTGCCAAAAGTACTCCTCATTGTTTTTGCTGATACAGACGAACATGGCTACCACTCTGAAATATATCTATAGATGCTCTTGGCAGTGAATCAAAAGCCCAGCAGGCTGGTTGATACTTGTGAAATTATTAAAAGGGTAGCAAATGGGTGGGGGGGGGGGAGAAGAGAGAAATAAAACAGCACCACCCAGTTGCAATCCCTTTGTCAAATAGGAAACAGAAAACCTGTTAATCAAATTTGGTTTTGTAAACCCTGGGCCAACAATTAGATTTTTACAAAAATCAGATACTGTGATGAGGATGAAGTGTTTAAAAATACCCTTTTCCTAACTCTGAGCAGGGCTGCTTTCAATTCTTTTTTGTAATTAAAACAATACAAATCTGTTAACATTCCTGGCAAAGGAAACAGCAATGCAATGGAACTAAGTAGAACTAGTGGAAGAATGTAGGGCAATTGCTGATGTGAGTAAGAGGTTGCAGGACAAGGCCCATTTCCACTCCCACCCCCAAGATTACATGGTTACATTTTTCTTTTTTGCAAACTCTTCCATGTAAGTCAGTTGTGGGGAAAGATCATATGACCACTGGAGCATTTGTCAGTTACTATATTTACAGCTGCAAAACAATGTTATAATTCCCTGATCACAGATGCTCAAATGCTTTTTAAATCCCATTTTTGGACTGAAATGGTTTGATTTCTGCTTAAAAATTTAAGCAAAATCCTTTCCACCAATTTAAAGAAGAGTGGGGAAAATGCACTTTTCCCCTTAAAAAAAAAAAAAAGAACAAACAAGAGTTTGCAACAGCCAAGGTTTGAAAAATGCTGTCCCAGAAATCTTATCTGAGGAGTAGCAGTATAACTAGATACTTAGATGGCCCTTATCACCACTGTAACTGAACACCTCACATTACCCCTGTGAGGTAAGGAAATATTATCCTCATTTTACAGATGGGTATACTGAAGCCAGGGTAGATTAAGTGCAAACTTGGCAGGATTAGGGTTTCTGGCAAATGCTGCTAAAAGTAAATTTCACCATACGCATACAAACCAATGAAACTATTTCTATTTGTGATGGAGTTGGGACTCACCACCACAGCGCTTCCCGCTGGCACATCTGGGAATTATCTCTGTCCTCTGCAGGGCACCCTCTGTCAGTGGTGTCCCATCCATCATTTGCTCTGATGCTTTGGGACCTGCATTGGTCCCCACTTGGCAGCATCCTTTTCAGGACACTGCCCTCTGGCAGTGCCCACTGCTCCAGTCTCACCCCCTGCCAGGGGGTTTGGTATTATCAGCAGTCTTCAGCCTACACCCACTCTAGTGGCCAACTGCAGCCTCAAAGTTTAGACCCTTTGTCACAGGGGCCAGCCACAGCCTGTATCAGGCCACGCTCATCCTCAGCTAGGTGTAGTACAAGGAGGAAGGAGGGGACCCAGGCCTACCCACTACTCTGGGTCCTGACCCAGGGACCCTCTAGCAGCAGCCTCTCTGCCCTCCTTCTCTCACCTCATCTGTCCATCCTCCCTGGGTCACTTCCCCTCTGACCCCTTTGCACCTTCTAGGCCCTTCTGGTCAGGGCCCACCATCTGACAGGTATCAGGCTCCAGCCCAGCCCAAGTTGCTAGTCTCTCCCTTCTGAAGGTCTGGGAGAGACTCCTGCCTCTCTCCTGGACAGCCTTTATATAGGGCCTAGTCTGGCCCTGATTGGTTGCCCTCTGCTTGGCACTGATTGGCTCCCCCACAGGCCCTCTCTGAATGGCTGCCGTTCCGCACAGCGGCTCTGGCCTGTTGTAGCCCAGTGTTGCCTGGGGTTGGGGCACCACCCCACCACACTACTGATTATCAAAATTTACAGATAGGCAAGTTAAGAAAAATACTGCTTGAGAGCTTAGTTTGATTTAAGAATATTTACTTTGTATACTTCAATATATGATGTTGACAAACTTTGTGTTAATGGTTATAAAGCTTCAACTTTTTGAATCTCTGTGTGTACTGTAATTAATTCTGACCCGCTATAATTTTCTGCAACTGTTAAAATTTAAATGGATTAAAAAAATCTTAAACCCCATAACTTTTTGCAATTTTGAAAATATAAATAAAAATAAACATTGATATCTGAAATTATACAAAAATAAAATTGAATTCTGCCAAGCCTAATTAAGTGACGTGCATAAGGCACACAGGAAGTCTGTAACTGATTTGGGCATTGCACTCATGTCTCCTGAGGCCAAGTCCCATGCCACTACCACATTCTTCTCCATCGTAGCCCTCATTTGGAGGAAATTAGCTCTGACTTGACAAAGCTATGACTATCTGAAAACCGCATGCTAGCCATCTAATATAAACTCAATGGGAGTGAAATTCATGCTGGCACAGAAGGCCACTGAACCACTGAAGCCCTACATTGGGGCTCTGCAGCAAGGTGACTACCGCATACATTTTGTTATACAAATTGGAATAGTGCAGGCATTATACTGGTGTCTGTTAGCATCTGTAGGTGCTACAGAAAACTAGAGGCCAAATATCCTTGACCTTACAAGGGTCACCTCCCTTGTGTTGGCAGACTGCTACAAAGTGACCTTGGAGCAGCATATGAATATTCCCCAAGTAATATCCTATTAGTTTTACTACCAGACTGTTCACTAACTCATGTCCATTGCCTACATCCCTGTAACTAATTTTCAGTTACTTGTTGGACTGTTGAACAGTGTACCTTCAAAGAATACAGTAATACTTAATGTGCTGTGATTGCCATCAAAACCTTGATTATTATTGCAGCAGGATTTTCAGTATTTGTGGTAAATGAATTCTAAATTCATGAATGCTGCAAATACTATGGGAAAGCATCTGTAATTGGCTGTAGCTAAAGGATACCAATCTAGATTAACACTTGATCTACTCTAGTGAGGCAAGTCTTGAGATAAACTGGTCAGGTTGCAAGGGGCTCAAATAATGTTTATGAAGCCATATCAATAGTTACATAGTTGGAAGTCTGGACATGTTACATACCACATCTGAAAGCCTGTCTCCACTGGAGTCAAAGAAGCTTTTGCTGTTGACGTCATAGGACCTGGATTTCACACAAGGTATTAATGGCTGACAGCACTTCTAAGCTAGGAGATGAGCAAGAAGCCATCAGTGGGACAGATTCTACTCTTAGAACCAGCTCCCATTTTCTTCACTGGACTTTGGATCAGGCCCTTAGTTACACCAGTGTAAATTGGGTGAAGCTCCACTAAAACCAATGGATTTAATCAGGATTTACACTGGTATAAATGAGATCAGAATTTTGTCCAAAATATTTAGATGACCCTTTAGCCCCTGATTCTCCTCACTTGTCCCTGTCGGACTTTCACAGGTCATCTTCGGTCCACCCCATGCAGACATTCACATCCCGGACTTGGTCTTTGGATTACATGTCAATACAGAAGATATCTAAACCCAGCTACTGTCTTGGACGTCTCATTCAGGTACTGGTCAGAGCTCTCCCAGGTCCCATCCTACAAGAAAGACCAGTGTTCCTGACTCTGCCATGAACTATCAAATTCCAGAGCAGGCTAAAGTACAGCAGCACTTCATGTAAAGGACAGAATTGAGGATCTGCTGAATCATTACCATAGTACGCTGGCTCCCAAATGGCTCTTGTCTGTCTATCATCCCAACAGAACTCCTTGGTTTCCTGACACCCTGCGTCAGATGCAGAAAGAGGGACAGAAACGTGAGTGCCAATTATATAAAACTACAGAGGCTGCCAAGTCCCTCCCAAAAGAACTAACAAGAGTTGTAAAGTGGTTAATTATCCCTGACTGCTTACCTTCCACAGCAGAATCCAGCATCAAGTAAAGAACTGTCATTCCACTGAACAGAAAAATATACATGCATTTTGGAAGGCTTCTCATCAAGCATGGATCCATTATGTCTTCACTAGCCAATAAACAATCCACCTGCATTCCCAGAGTTCAGTGCATTCACTCTTCAAGGAGCACTGGACACTCGGAAGGAAACTTGACCTCTGAATCTGACTGCTACCCTTCCTGGTTGATGAGAGAGTCATGAGCAACTGGTGCCACTCATGACTGAAACAGCGAATGCCTCATCTGGGAAAGGAATCTTCCCTTCCCCCTTCAAACATGTAATATCTCACCAGCACTGAAGAAACCCACTCTAGGAAGATTGGATCTAGCTCACTATTGCCCAGTATCAGCCTTCCGTTCCTTAGCAAGTTCATAGAGAAGCTAGCCAAAAGTCCAACTACACAGTCATCTAACCAAAGCAATATCCTAGACCCAACATGATATGACTTCAGGCTTGGACATGGTATGAAAATGGCTTTGGTGGCACTGATGGATGATCTCCTGCTGTCAACAGATGGAGGGCAGACATCTGTCCTCATCCATTCTTTCTGGACCTCTTGTCAATATTCAGCACTGTCAACCATGAGATACTATCTCTCCTGAGAGAGGTTGCAGGGGTTCAAGGGAATATGTTTAAAATGGCTTAAGCCCTTCGTGGAGGGATGCACCCAAAGAATAATGATGGGGGAAACTGCACTTCCACCTCTAGACTTGTGGAGTCTTACCAGGATCAATTCTCTCTCTCTGAACCTGGTTAACATCTGACCAGTTCACCTAGTGCTACACGTAGATGACATTGAAACAAGTGCAAGCCATACATAGATGATACAGAACTCCACATACTATACCACTACCATCAAGATGGCCCAGTGCTTGAACAAGATCAGCTCATGGATGAAGAACAGCTTGTTGATGCTGAGCCAAAGCAAGACAGAGGTGATGCTGGTATGAAAAAAGAAAGCACTCAGAGTTTGCAGCCAATATGCAGCTTCCTTTGGTTGAAGGCACACACCCACAATTGGTCAAATTTAGTCTTTAGTTTGAGTGCTTTTGGATTCCTTGCTGATACTAAACTCAATATAGAGCAATGTATAGGAGTAATGTTGTCTACATCTCCAGTTGGCAAAGAGACTTCATCCCATCCTGGCAGGTGATAAATTAGCCTCAGCTATACATGTCTGTCACCTCCTGTCTGGACAACAATGCAATATTGCTGGGTTCTGAGCCAGCAACCAGTAAAGTCCAAATAATACAGAATGTGGCAGTACATCTCCTCAGTAACATGGGCTACCATGAGGACATCAAACCTGCCTGTAGCTCACTACACTGGCTTTTCATATAATATTGAGATTAATTACATTAAGAATATAGAATTAAGTTCAGCATCTCAGTCTTTATCATCAAGACACTGAATAGCCTAAGCCCAGATTTTTTAAAAGGTCTCCAGAAGCTCTGGAACAAGGAATGTGGTCTGTAAGTCCCCTTCTCAAGCATAATGGAACTCTCCACCAAAATGTAAAGTTTGTCTATGCAGGATACTTAGGTTCTCAGCTTCTGTGCTCAGTTTCTATGTGTAGGTTTTTTATATTGCCCTCACCACCATAGAGGAATAGCTTCTTCAATGAGCTCTGTATGTATAGATCAATCCACTTGCATGGAGCAATATTGAAGTAATAGAGTCCACCCACATGAAACTCATTGCAGGACTGGGGATTTAGGCACCTACATATCTTTGAAATTATGGGTCTTTGTGTTCCCTCTTCTTTGCATTCTTATAAAGAGAAATGGAGATAATTCACTTTAAAACCAGCTGAAGTGTGTTCGCACCTTTTTTCCTCGGTTACCCATGCAGGTGCCATAGCAGGGCAAGAATGGAGCCCACTCAGCTCACTGCTGCTGTTGTGAGCATTGTAAACACCTCACGCATTATCCTGCAGTATGTGCAGAACCTGGCTAGGAGCTGCTAGCACGAGGACTATTGTGAGGAGGACATGGACACAGACGTTCCTGAAAGCACGGGATATGGCAATTGGGACATCACGGCGGCAGTGGGGCAGGTTGATACAGTGGAATGCCAATTCTGGGCCCAGCAAACAAGCACAGACTGGTGGGACCGCATAGCGTTGCAGGTATGGGATAATTCCCAGTGGCTGTGAAATTTTCACATGTGTAAGGCCACTTTCCTGGAAATTTGTGAGTTGCTTTCCCCTGCCCTGAAGCGCAGGCATACCAAGATGAGAGCTGCCCTTACAGTTGAGAAGCGAGTGGCGATAGCCCTGTGGAAGCTTGCAACGCCTGACTACTACCGGTCAGTCAGGAATCAATTTGGAGTGGGCAAATCTACTGTGGGGGCTGCTGGGATCCAAGTAGCCAATGCAATCACTGACCTTCTGCTAACAAGGGTAGTGACTCTGGGAAATGTGCAGGTCATAGTGGATGGCTTTGCTGCAATGGGGTTCCCTAACTGTGGTGGGGCAATAGATGGAACGCATATCCCTAACTTGGTACCAGACCACCTTGCCAACCAGTACGTAAACTGCAAGCGGTACTTCTCAATGGTGCTGCAAGCACTGGTGGATCACAAGAGACATTTCACCAACATCAACATGGGATGGCCGGGAAAGGGGCATGACGCTCGCATTTTTAGGAACTCCGGGCTGTTCAAGCAGCTGCAAGAAGGGACTTACTTCCCAGACCAGAAAATTACCACTGGGGATGTTGAAATGCAATAGTTATCCTTGGGGACCCAGCCTTGCTCCTATGGCTCATGAAGCCGTACACAGGCAGCCTGGACAGTAGTAAGGAGCAGTTCAACTATAGGCTGAGCAAGTGCAGAATGGTGGTAGAATGTGCATTTGGACGTTTAAAAGCTCACTGGCGCTGTTTGCTGACTAGGTTAGACCTCAGTGCCACCAATATTCCCATTGTTATTGCTGCTTGCTGTGTGCTCATAATATCTGTGAGAGTAAGGGGGAGACTTTTTATGGTGGGGTGGGAGGTTGAGGCAAATGGCCTGGCAACCGATTTTGAACAGCCAGACACCAGGGCAATTAGAAGAGCACAGCTAGATGCGCTATGCATCAGAAAGACTTTGAAAACCAGTTTCATGGCTGGCCAGGCTACAGCGTGACAGGTGTGTGTGTGTGTGTGTGTTTCTCCTTGATGCAAAGCCACCCCCTTTGTTGATTTTAATTCCCTGTAAGCCAACCACCCTCCCCCGTTCAATCACAGCTGGCAAAGGAAATAAAGTCACTATTGTTCTGAAACCATGCATTCTTTCTTTATTAATTGAAAAAAAGTGAGATAACTGACAAGGTAGCCTAGGTGGGGTGGGGGAAGAGGGAAGGACAAGGCCACGTTGCTTATTGTAGCCACACTACAAATCAAAACTGTATGAATGTGTAGCCAGACAGCCAGCCCCCCCCCTCAGACCAGCATTGCTGGAAACACACGGGAGCCAAAACACCAGGGCACTCCAGCACAGCCTTTGAAGCTGAGAGAAGCACAGGTGTGCTGCGACAATGTGCCTCTGGGAACGTATACAACAATTGGGCTCACAGCAGGCAGAGGCGCTGTGACAGACATGGCTCTTAGCCCCTACTAAAACAGCATGATGCACACACACCAACATCCTAGGAAAATATTTACCCTGATAAAAGAAGTGTCCAGTAGTCGAAACTTATTGTTTCTCCCTTGCAAGTGTGAACTACTCTTGCGAGAGCTGGCGTCACCCCGACAGACCAGCCCCAATTTAGCATAGAAAGGAGAAAGAGAATAAAGGAGTACAGAGGTATAAGTAGGGGACCTACAGCACCATGATTTTTGAGTGCTTTTCACTATCTATCTGCTGGTCAGATAAGTGACAGCCTCCCAAGGCTTCTGCAGCTAAGAGGGTCCCTAAGCCTTGTCCCTTATTCGTCTTTCCGCGGAATTGAGTGACCGATCCTGGCTTGGCACCGCTGGAATCGAGAGATGCAAGGAGGGTAAGAAGCACCCACACCTGATCTCCTATCTTTAGTGTACACATATTTTGAAATAGAGCTCTATACTTTGTTTTCTTTCTTTGGGATTGTAGCTTCAGTTTTGTAACTTGTTTGTGTGTGTAACATCTCTACACTTAAATAAGTAGGCACTAGCAATTTTGTAACCACATGATTAGAATCTAGTTTAATAAATTTTGGTAACCATTTATGCATAAGCCTGACTTGTTTCTCTGGTTTACTGTGAAGCAGCCAACACAATTAAAGAACCTCAGCCGTTTTGGCTGTAAAGCCTGGCCATTAGGTGAGAGTACTAAGAGCCTAGCGTTGAGTTGTGCCGCCTCCACGGGGCAAACTCTTGGGGCACCTGTCAGTCAATCCTGACTGCCCGCTGCGAAGGAGCTCTGAGCTCTAGCAGTTAAAGTCACGGGTGTGGAGAGGCTCTTAGTGCTGCCATTGGGGCACCTGTCAGTCAGTGTTGACTGCCCGCTGCGAAGGAGCTCTGAGCTCTAGCAGTTAAAGTCACGGATGGTATAAACGGGCATAGCTGGCACCTCACCAAACATCCCTGGCCATCGGCTAACAGAATGATAGCCTTCTCTTGCTTGGAGTGGAGTGGCTGGGTGCCCGGAGCCTCCCCCTGCGTTCTTGGGCGTCTGGGTGAGGAGGATATGAACTTGGGGAGGAGGGCAGGCGGTTGTACAGTGGATGCAGAAGCAGTCTGGGTTCTTGTTGCCTTTCCTGCAGCTCCACCAGATGCCTGAGCATTTGCTCCCCCATTAGCCTCAGCATGGCCTCCTGCCTCCTCTCATCGTGCTCACTTAATGCTTTCCTGGCCTCTGTCACTGTATACCTCCATGCATTCAGCTGTGCCTATCAGTGCGGGAGGACTGCATGAGCTCAGAAAACATGTCATTGCGGGTGCGTTTTTTTTCACCTTCTAATCTGTAATAACCTCAGGGACGGAGATGATAGGGGAGCGTAGAAACATTTGCACCTGCAGGGGGATAAAAAGGGAGAGTAGAATTTAAGAAGATACATTTCTGAGAACAAAAGGGAGACTCTTTCACAGTGAATCAAGCAATTCACAGCAGACAGCACATGTGCTTTAGGTACAAGGTCGCATTTTGCCTTTTATATTGAGCGCCTGCTGGTATGGTGACACATCACACATGGCTGGACAACAGAATTCGGTTTCCAGGCAGCCATGGTAAGCCAAAGGGTACACAGGGTTGGCTTCTTATGCCTTCATAACATGTGGGAATGGTTTCAAACTGCAGTGCCCTCCTTTCCCATAACAAGCACTGCCGGTTGGGTTTGCCATTTAAAAGGAGGGGCTGCGGTTTTCGGGTGGATGTGCAGCACACCCCTCCCCTCCCACCCTACCGTGCGGCTATTCTCTGGGATGATCCCTTCACCCCTCCCTGCACCGCCTGGCTATTCTCAGGGATGATCCCTTTTAGCCAAGCGCAAACAGCCCAGCATGAACTAGGTCCTTTTACTCTTCCCTTACAAAAATTCCCCTACTTCAACCAGGTGACCATGAATGATATCACTCTCCTGAGGCTAACACAGAAAGATATAGACCGAATGTTACTTGAATGCGGCCAAAACCCAGGACCATTTGCTGCCATGCTTTGTGCTGCAATGATTCCAGACTACTTGCTACTGGCTTGACATGGTAAAGTGTCCTACCGTGGAGGACAAGATAAGGCAACCCTCCCCAGAAATCTTCTGCAAAGGCTTTCAGAGTACCTCCAAGAGAGCTTCATGCAGATGTCCCTGGAGGATTCCTGCTCCATCCCCAGACACGTTAACAGACTTTTCCATAGCTGTACTGGCCGCGAATGCATCCCTATTCTTCAGGGCAAATCAAACATTAAACACAATTGCTTTAAAACCCTGTAGTGTAGTTACAAATGTGCACTCACCAGAGGTGCCTTCTCCGGCTTCCGGGTCTGGGAACCCGCCTTGGGAGGGTATTGGCTCCAGGGTGATGAAAAGGTCCTGGCTGCCAGGGAGAACAGATTCTCCACTTGCCTGCTGCGCATTCTCCTCCTCCTCCTCTTTCTCATCCACAAAATCCTTCCCTCTGTTGTGTGAGACTCCACGCTTTGCAGGTGTCTACGGACAGTGGTGGGGTAGTGGTAGGGTACCCCCCTAGAATTGCATGCAGCTCATCATAGAAGCGGCATGTCTGGGGCTCTGACCCAGAGTGACTGTTTGCCTCCTTTGTCTTTTGGTAGGCTTGCCTGAGCTCCTTAATTTTCATGCAGCACTGTTGTGTGCCCCTGTTGTAGCCTCTCTCCAACATGCCCTGTGCAATTTTGGCATATATATTAGCATTTCTTCTTTTTGATCGGAGTTCAGCCTGCACAGATTCTTCTCCCCATACAGCGATCAGATCCATGTCTCCCGTTTGGTCCATGCTGGAGCTCGTTTGCAATTCTGGGACTGCATGGTCACCTGTGCTGCTGAGCTCACCATGCTGACCAAACAGGAAATGAAATTCAAAATTTCCCAGGGCTTTTCCTTGTGTTCCTGGCTAGTGCATCAGAGTTGAAAGTGCTGTCCAGAGCCTCACATTGGAGCACTCTGGGATAGCTCCCAGAGGCCAATACCGTCAAATTGCGTCTGCACTACCCCAAATTCGACCCAGCAAGGTCGATTTTAAGGCTACTCCCCTCACCGGGAAGGAGTACAGCAGTCAATTTTAAGAGCCCTTTAGTGAATACTGAATGGGGTTGGTTGTGTAGATGCATTGAATCTATCTACTGCGGCTAAATTTGACCTAACCTCGTAGTGTAGACCAGGGCTAAGAGACTGAATAGAGTTCACTTCCTGCCATTAGGTGCTTTTGTCTGGTTCAGTGATAGGCAAAGGGGTGGGGCACTAAAGGAAATTACAATTACTATCTTAAAAAACGAACCATAAACCCGTGCAGTACCAGTATTTTCTTTCACTTTAGTCTTATTTCCTGTTCTATTTAAGACTTACTCTTGCATATAATTTTCAGTCTGTGATAACAGCTTCAGACTTTTGCCCTCTATTGAAGGTAATTGGTAATAACAATTACCAATAAAAAGTGAGTTACAATATATAAATAGCGGGTACAAATTGATTTTAGATTAGTGGTGTGTGTAATTCACGTAGGAAACCTCGTGAGCACTGCCAAATCTTCTATTGGCTGTAACGTTTTCTAATTCATATTTATGGTTTTGATATTCAACCGTTCTTTGCAAAAGGTGCAGAAGTTGGTCCTTTGTACAGTGTCTCCTCAAAAGCCTTCGTCTTTTTTCCTTTCAACAGAAAGGAAACAGCTTACTGTTATTTCCGGATCAGTCTTTTTATAGTCTCAACACCACTGCAATTCTGACAGTCTTCTCATTGATTCAGCACAGCCTGTGATCTGGCTCTTATTAACCCAAACCAGGATTACTCTGCTAATAGCTGGATATTTGGCCTCTGGTCCTGTGTTTCTCCAGTCATCAGTTCTCTGCAGACTGGGGAGACCCCATGATTCTTTGTGAGGAAAATCTGACAGCCTGTCCTTTATGCTGGTAAAAGACTTAAAGGACACCTGTGTGCACACATCTTCTTCTGTTCTGTTAAGGGGGAGAGGTTCCTGGCCCCATGCCTTGTGAGCTCTCAAACACCCTCCTCCTCACTGCCAGAGAGGAGCAGCGCAAAGATTCCTTCCCCATCTTCACTGGTCAGCAGTTCTAGCTGGGTGAGGAGCATGCTGTACCCTCTTCAAGGGCTGTGGAGGGGCCATGCTTCTGTCCACTGGCTGAGGGCACCAGGAGAAATTCTGGCAGACATTATGTTGGATCATATTAAAGAAGTTCTGTATTAAAATCACAAATGAGTTTGATTCCCCATAGTTTAAATTCCAGGGTATTACTAATTAAGAGGTCTCTTGGGTTTTGGTACTGTTTCTCTCCCTCTATGTGTGAAACTTGCAAGCCGCTAATTGTGTTAGTACATTCTAAGACAGAGTCTGTTCTCAAAGCAATTCACAGAGACTCAAAGCAATACTCTAACAACAGAAACAGCACCCAGAGACTCCTCGCCCTTTTGTTGTATTAACAATTGTGATTAAAATAGAGATAGAGGATGTATGTGGATGGATGCTTGGTGTGGATAATAACTGAATGATCAGGGAGGTGCCAGCCTAAGAATCCAGTGTCCATCGGCTGAAGAAGGCGTCAAGTGGAAATAACCAGAGGACCCCCGGAGGGCAGACTGGAATCCACCCAACAGCCTCAAGAATGGGAGAACCAAAGAACAAGATAACATCTAGCAGCACGGAGCCGTCAGGAATGTGCCATCTGCTGATTGATTCAGCAACAGCATGATGAAGCAATTCCCACAGACTGGCCTAGGAAGAAATTCCTATAAAAAGAGACTCTAAAAAGTGAGAACTTTGGGGTCTGATTCTGCAAACCAACTTCCAGGAGCATCAGATGAGCATCTGACAAGGCCCTGCTCCCTCCTCATGTCCAGGCCACCTGGCCAGTGGCTTGGCATGAGCAACTCTAAGGCTGGTAACTATGATAACAACCTTGCAGAACCTGTGTGTGTGTGTGTGTGTATGAATGAATGAATGAATGTGTGAATAAATATGAGATTGAATGGAATGTTATAGCTATAACTAACTGCTAACTATGATGACAACCTTGCAGAACCTCTGTGTGTGTGTGTGTGTGTATGAATGAATGTGTGAATAAATATGAGATTGAATGGAATGTTATAGCTGTAACTAACTGCTTACTACGATTCTTTCTGTATTCACAATAAATGTGGTATTTTGCCTTTTTCCCTTTAATAAGATCCTGCTGGTTTTTAATTTATTGGTACAACATTTGCCAGAATGCCTACTGGGAACTCCAACCCTGTGTAGCTCCTCTGCCATCCTTGGTGGGAGCTTGGGGAAAATCTATCCCTTGCTTAATAATTGTACCATTCTGTGAAAAATTCAAGCTATAGGAGCAGTAAGCTATTTACTAGTATGAAGCATTAAAAATATTTAGTAGGCTTCTTAACTTCAACCTATTAATCAGTTTTAAACTGTCTATTTTCTCTCCTAGGGACACTTTTGGGCCTTTTTCTATTCTAGCTAGTTTATAGAAATCGTATTCTATTGGTTTGACAAGATTTGTCACCCATGGCGTAGCAGATCCAGGGAGGGGGACACACAAAGTGTATCAGTTTCAGAAAGATAGAAATAATATATTTTTAGTTGGATTCTCTGCCCTATGTTTGACACTAATATTTTTAAGTCTGGGAGTTTTGAATGTTAGTTGCTATAGTTTGTCACTTCAGTCTAACAGTATTACACTCAAGCTGCACTTTTCACCAAGGAATCCCATGTTTCTTGTGCCTTGGATCCTACTTTGTTACTGTTCCCTCCTTTGGCTGTTTGCCAGTGAAATCACCTAGGAAACCCAAGAACTGGTTACCATGGCCACTTACATGAGCATTTGTTCCCTTCCATGGCACAGTGTATCAACATGAAGAAATCCATGGGAGTTTGCCTGAGTAAGGTCTGCAGGATGGGGGCGGGGGGGGGGAAGGGGGAGGGCAGGATCTAGTCCTTAGCGTAACTTAGGGTATGTACGTGGCCGTTAGCGGTGTGACTGCAGCATGTGCAGACATACTTGAGCTAGTCTGACCCGCAATAGTCGTGAAGCAGCAGCACAGGCTAGTCGCTTGAGTGCACGCTAAGGGTCCTGGATGAGTTTGTATAGCCTCTGTCGCTGCCACTTCACTGCTATTGTTACTCGAGCTAATTGGATCAAAGCTAGTTTGGGTATGTTTATGCATGCTGCAGTCACCTGTGATGGCAGTGTAGATATACCCTTACTCCATGGTGCATTTGCTGGCATTTCAGAAAGTGTAAGCAAGGGCAGAATGTGGCCCTTTGTGAATATGCTTGGAGTTGAACTTGAAATTACACCTTATAAGTAACATGGGTTTGAGTGTCTAGAAACCAAGAGATCCAGAATGAGCCAAAAGAAATAAAATGGAGTCTTGTTCTCCTTCAAGCTCAGATGCATGAGACTCCATACAAGAAACAAAAACATTTGAATGCATCCACCTGAACTGTGAGGTGAAGGATACAAACAACCTAGGTTCAAAGACAGACCATCCCACTGAGGACCCGTTGACTTCCTTAGGAAGCAATAGAACGTCTGCTCAGCATGGTGCAAGAAACCTCTGGTTCACTCTTCCCGGTGACCTCAACATCTGTGCCAGAGACACCCTAGTATCTGATCTCACCTCCTGCCTAGAACCTATATGTTACTCACAGGCCATCTGCAGGTGCACACTTAACCTAACCTGCTTAGGAATGGACACTGGGGATGTAGAAAAGGTTCTTAGATGAGGCAATAGATGAAGAGGCTTCTGTGTCATCCGTTGGCTTTGAAGATTGGACAGACTGTGTCATGCTTTTAAGTGAGGTCAAGAGGTTCCCTTTTCTGAAGTGATTGATACTGCATTCTGTGCCAGGCCGTCAGAACATCTGGGATGCCTTTTATCATGTTGCTATTGCCATCAGCAAAATTGTTTCTGCTGAAAGCACATGAGGGTTGTAAGTAACTGCAGCTTGATTGAAGCATTAACTTCTCCAATGATCAATTTTGTGCAAACCCTGTGGAGTCTTTGACACAGGACTTTTATTGTTAACAAGTAAGAAAAATCACCTGAGTTTTCATCGTCGCTTAAGGTTACTCCATAAACAACTACCTGACATAGCTAGTTTTTTGCTGCTTCATCAGTACTTTCAGTATGATTTTAATTATGAAAGTAAGGGGCTATCCTGAGCAAATAATCTGGAAATCTGATAGTATAGCTTTACTCATGCACAGTGTGGTACCCAGTGAAAAGCTGAACCCATCTCTGAATTCCAAGAGATGAACAAGTACTTGCAAATCTCTCATTCATTTTCATTGCCTTTTTTTATTTAATTAATTAATTTATTTTTATTTAAACAAATGTACTATGTTAGCCCTGGATGTGAGCTATTCCAGCACAGGCTAATACTTGACCTGACTCACTAGCATCGGTTAGTTTGCTTGTTTTGTGAAATGATCCATTTTACGGTGACTTATCCCCATATTGTTTGCAAGATCAGCATCCCATAACCTCTCTTTCCACTTTAACTAAACCTGAATAATACTAACGTTCTTAAAATGCCATTTTCAAGCTATTGTATACGGGGTGGTCATTTAGCAGTGAGGAACTCTCCTTGGTCCCAGCCTACTCTTCTAGTGCTATCAGCATTTTGTGCTTCCCTGTTTGCCAGTCTATGTAATATTATACTGAAAAATGACATCAAAGGAATGTTAATAGGCTGTAAAGTCAAGCACTCAAAAGTTAGGAAATTCCAGAATTAAAGTTGTCCATGCTTTGTGCATACCAATTATTTTAGTCTTTAATCATATGGTCACATATTATTTTTTTCCACAGAACCCCTGCATCATTCAATATATAGGATGAACAGTGGGCTGGGGGTGAATCAGGGTTGTATAGTGAAAGAGAAAGTTGTTTGGAGGATTCTCGCAAAAGTTACAAGGAGTGTAGTGAATGAAGCAGGTGATAGGCTAAGAAAAGTTGGTCTCATGATTTAAAGGCAGTTGAAGACCGACTTAGACAATGGTATTCTATCTTTGCCTCTGCCACAGAGTTCCTGTGTGATACTGGTCAAGTTACTTAAACCAAACTCTTCACATGTGGTCACTAATGTGCCTCATTTTCTGGGTGCCTGATTGAGACCCTGGGGTCTGATCTGCACAAGTGCTGAGCACTCACTGCTGTAACTGAAGTCAATGGAAGCTGTGCTTTGAACATAGAATTCTAAGTACTCTGGATGAAATCAGGCCCTAGCTGTCTCAACTTGGGCACCTAAAATTAGTGGGCACGTTAAACATTAACCGTGCCTCTATTCCTCATCAGTAAAATGGGAACATTACCATCCCCCACCTCACAGGGTTGTTGTGAAGATAAATTCATTAATATTTGTGGAGCACTCTGGTACTATAATGAGGAAATTAATAATTCTGTATTCAGCACTCCATTTGTATAGTCCACAGTAAACAAGGCCTGGGGCCACACTTTGAATAATGAGGATAAAACAAAATTTTGAATGGCTGCTCATTCCTTTGTTGTGCTCTGAATGAGGCAGTGGTCCTGTAGAAAAAATAATATAACAACCTAATCATATAATTAAAAGCTGTTTCACAATTTGGCCCTTTTGTGGTTATGCATTAAGGTTACACAGTCAGTCTTAACTTTGGTACTTCCTAACCTTTGAGCACTTGACTTTGCAACCTTAATGTTCTTTTCATGTAGTTTTTGTGCGTGTAATACAATTTAGTCTAGCTTGTACATACAATATCTACTATATTTGAAATCTGTTGTGAAATATATATTAATTTAATAGGTTTCTCTAATATTGTATCTTCTTTGAGTATAGATCTTATATTTCCATTGAAATACCACTGAATTTAAGGGATCAGTTCTTTTATTTTCAGCCACTGATTATGAATGCTTTGTTTTACTCCTAATCCAGCAGCTTCTGAATTTAGGGGCAGATCCCCTGGGCTGCAAGAAGGTACGTGGTAGTCCTGGGGAAGTTATACAAATCAATCCTCAGATACTGCAGCGACATATGGACATAGCAGTATTAACTTTCTTGCTATGTTCCGCAGTTGCCACTCAGAGCTAACTGTGACTCAGCAGATCCACACACATTTCCGGGATACAATTAACTTAGGCTTGAATAGAGACTGGGAGTGGATGGGTCATTACACAAAGTAAAACTATTTCCCCATGTTTATTCCCCCCTCCCCCCCACTGTTCCTCACACGTTCTTGTCAACTGCTGGAAATGGCTCACCTTGATTATCACTACAAAAGGTTCCCCCCCCCCGCCCTTCTCCTGCTGGTAATAGCTCACCTTACCTGATCACGCTTATTACAGTGTGTATGGTAACACTCATTGTTTCATATTCTCTGTGTATATAAATCTCCCCACTGTATTTTCCACTGCAAGCATCTGATGAAGTGAGCTGTAGCTCACGAAAGCTTATGCTCAAATAAATTGGTTAGTCTCTAAGGTGCCACAAGTACTCCTTTTCTTTTTGTGGATATAGACTAACACGGCTGCTACTCTGAAACATTTCAGGGCTGACTGCTCTTGATAAGAGTCATGTAGCTCAGGATCAAGCTTTAGAAAAGAAATGCCTTTGCATTCTAGATAATCACATGAGCAAGATAGCTCAGTGGTTTGAGCATTGGCCTGCTAAACCCAGTATTGTGAGTTCAATCCTTGTAGGGGGCCATTTAGGGATCTGGGGCAAAAATTGGGGATTGGTCCTGCTTTGAGCAGGGGGTTGGACTAGATGACCTCCTGAGGTCCCTTCCAACCCTGATATTCTATGATTCTAGATGCCTTGGCCCTAATCCATCCATTCAGTTTGCCATACAAAGCAATGTCCTCCCAAACCCCACACATTCTTTTGACCATTTTATGCCAAGTTAAAGTTGTTTTTGGTTTTTGTTCATTTTTTCTGGGTGGTGGAAGATTTTAGCAACTGTACTATTGCAACAATGTTTAACTTATAGAAACTATTGCAACAATGTTTAAGTTATATACTCCTGCACATAAAACACTGCAAACCCCATATCAGGGCAGAACCCAGCACTCCTCTACACAGCTGAAATGGAGAAGCAGAACTCTGGTGCCACCAAGTGGTAAATTCTGAATTATACCAGGAGATATCATAAGTTTCCCTTACGGAATGCTTTGGACCCAAGAAGTGGGACTCTTAGTGCTTCTGTCACTAATACTACCTGAAATGTCTTTGCCTTTCAGTAACATGATACAGCATTTTGTTTTTATTTTATATTTCTGTTGTTGAAGAGGGAGAATATTTCCTAATTTTTTGGCCTGGAGTTTCTCACCATTGCATCTGATTGGTAGGAAAAGGAACTTCCCATTAGCTTTCTGTAGGAAGCACAGACCTTGCTAATGGTCAAATCCCAAAGTCAGGTCTGCAATTATTTCATGCTGAAACCTGGCTTAAATGAAGGCTGTGGTAGGTTGAAGCATTTAATGTGTGTGATGCTGGGGGTTAGGGTGAAATCTCTTTGTAGCTCCTTCAGGATAAATGTAAGACTCAGTTATGCTCCTTTATGGAATGAGATAGCTGAAACAACAGGAGCCACTGCCCAAACACAGGCCATGTACAAGATACCCAGCACAAGCACTGGGAGCATGGCCCTCAGAAAAAGGCAAGTGAGAGCTTTTTGGGTAGAATGACAGGTTTCAGTGTAACAGCCATGTTAGTCTGTATTCGCAAAAAGAAAAGGAGTACTTGTGGCACCTTAGAGACTAACCAATTTATTTGAGCATAAGCTTTCGTGAGCTACAGCCCACTTCATCGGATGCATACATAAGGGGTCACCACTATTCAACAGTCCTGATTGTACCCTGGGGAATGTCAACAGAATGCCAGTAGAATGCTGGCTGGAAAGAGACTTGGGACTGTGGTCAAAGAAACTGTCTCCTGCTGTTTTGTTTCTTACTGTGTGCAGGGAAACAGGACTTTGTACATCCTCTGTAAATAGGATTGCATCAAATGAAATACCAGACTCCATCAAATGTCTCAACCTAACAGAAACAACCTGCAAAACCCTGAATATTGGCTAACTCATCAGGTCAAATGGAGTAACAAGTGATATTCTCCAGGATACTGCCTCATTCCAAAATCCAGCTCCACTTGGCTTCTGTGTGGAGGGAAGACTCTGGAAGTCAGTCCTGGTTAGAGGTGTGTTCTACACAACTCACAACTGAAGCCATTTCAGCTGTTTAAAAACTTCTTAAATGAGGCCCAATATATAATAATAAATTAGGTGTGGAGTAACTTACTTTGCATTTATGATATAAACAAGCAGCATCTGACCTGGAATAACAGTCTCTATCCCCTTTTTTTCATGTGAAGCCAATAGAAAACTGATTGCCAACATGTGGCTTTGTTAGCACAAATATAAAACTAAGTTGGACCTTTAAAGCACTGCCCCATAATATGGGGTTGTTGAGGCCCGTGGCCAAGCAGAAGCTGTGGGTACAATATTGCCTGAGGGAGGCACAATTCCCCTCTGGAGCAGCCTCTCCCACAACCATTTTAGAGGATGCACCATGTGCATCCTCTATATGTAGGGGCAGTTATGATGGCCAGCCTGGAGGAAGTCCACCCTCCTGTGCCTTTTGGGGAGACCATTGTTGCTGTCAGTGCTAGCCTTGAGCAATCCTTGTACCCCTTGAGTGTGAGGAACAGGATTGTGTCTGGCTCTGCAGGGGGCTGGAGGAGGCAGAAGTGGCATAAATGGTCAGTCGTTACTGTACTATTGAGGAGGATCTTTCATTGGAGTCCTGGAGACTTCTTTCCTCTAACAGATCATGGGAAGGGCGGGATTGTGACATTCCCCAGGGTACAATCGGGACTGTTGAATAGTGGTGACCCCTTAACTCTCTAGCTTGGGTGCCTTTTACACTGCTTTGCTGCCAGAACAGCCACTCCTGGTCTGCTCACGCAGTCTTCAGCATGTAAATTCACTTGCAGCTAAATACAGGAGAACTCTCACCAGTCACTCATTAATTACATACAGGGTGACTCCCACCAATTGTTAGTACCAGACTGTCCCCCAGAAATGCAGATCTTGTACTGCATAGTATCCTCCTGCACAGTACAAGCTCATAATAAGTCCATCATTTCATCAAAGGAAAATGATAATGTACCAACCTTGTTATCCTAAATGGAGTTTCCCACACACTTTAATCCAAACACACTGGTTAATTGATGATTACAAGTGGTAGTGCATAAATGCATTATACATAAAAGTCAAGATTGGTTACAAAAGAAGTAAGAGTAATATGCAAGCTAATACCTAACTTAACAAGCTAAATGAACTTAAAAGCAAAGGTTTTGTTGTCTCCCCATACACTTGTAAATTTCACAGGCTGGGTCTCTTTCCAGCCTGGGACCACTCCCCTCTTAGTTCTTTGTGAATTGTTGTTGTCATGAACAGAGAGATGGGAGGAGGAGAGGTGAAATCAAGTCCTCCCCCTTTATAATTCAATTTATTGCACTAGAAACGTCCTTGTTGAATCATGGTGACACGTAGTCCGTTGCAGATGTGAGGCTTGAAACATTGCTGTGATGCAATGTAAATTTCTTATTCACAACTTCCTGTTGCTGGAGAATTGCTGCTTACATAACTGATAGCCCACTTAACTTTTATTGATACACTGGCACCCCCAGACAGGTATCTTTGTCTCTGAAAAAGTGATATGGACCTGCCTCTCTAACTCTGGAACATGTTATACAGTAGCAATTTTTAACTTTACATACAATGTTGATACACATACTTTACCAAGACAATAATGCTCAGCAGATTATGAATTTTCAAATGATACCTCTCAAGGCACACTTTGTACAAAATTTATCATAATCTTGTAAAAGTGGTGACCATAATAGTATAGACCATTATAGGAGTGGGCTGATCTTTCCTCTCCATGACTGACTGACTTGTAAAACAGAGCTAGACAGATAATATATCTCTTCTTCAGACAAGGAGAATAGTCACTATAGCTTTTGTGCCTGTGGCATCACCTGTGGAGGATCCTTTTGACTGGATCAGCCAAGGCTTGAAGTGGGTCAGTAAACCACAGTGCAGAAAAGGAGTAAAAGGCCTTCCAGGGCTCTGTGCAAGGAAAAGGAGAGATGTGGGATAAGGAATCCACAAGAGAGGCTGTGCACTGAAGGCTCAGCAGAAGTGAAAATAAGACGGGAGCTCAAGCCTGGAAGCAGCAACCAACCTCTGTTTATTTGCTTTCGGCATTTGTTAGGCTGATCCTTATGGGGCTAGTTAATCCTCTAGTTAGTTTTGAAACTTTCTGTAGTTATACTCATTTAAAAAACTAGTGAAGATTCAAGTCCTACTTATTATTTAAACATGTTTGTTTGTATCTGGACTTTGGGAAGAGGGTGATGGCACCAAAATGGTAGAAATAGAAAACAAAGCAAAATTATAATTTTCTAAACACATGCTTTCATTAAGAATGAATTTCCAGATGGTTCTGGCTGTTTTAGTTGCAGATAATGGTACAAAGCACTCAACAATTCAAAAGAGATTCACTATCTCTTGTGAATAGGAGGAAAAACGAATTAGTAGATGAAATATCCCCAGAATAAACAATAACATTAGAGAAGGGGGTAGGGGGGAGTCCATTCTTCTGCCAGCTTCTAATAAAGTTAGAAAATAATTGATTGTTTTAATAAGAGTGAATCGTGATCTTTGGAATTTGTCCATCCCCAACTAGAATACTGCTTTTGGAAATCACTTGCATATTTAACCACTTGCAAACACCACTTGCATATTTAAATAATTACGGCCCATGCCAGCCCCTGTGAGGGTTATTGGCGCCTAAGGGATTGGAAATTCAAAATTTGCTCCCTCTCCCCATCCAGAGTGGGGGAAGGGGTCCATCTTCAGCCCACCAAAGTAGCAGATCTACTGAGATCTACATGGATCTTCCCGGGGTTCACTGGATGCCAGAATAATCTGGGCCCACTGGCACTGTGGCTGCTGGCATTTAGGAGCCAAAATGCTGATGTCTCCATATTTTGCTGCCCTCCAACCTCCCCACTTAGAGAGGAATTCACTGTATAGCAGAGGAGCTGATGTAAGTTAACACTGATAGGGTCCGAATTAACATACCATGTTTTGCAGATCCCTGTGTGTTTGGGGGATGGGGTAGAGAAATGATGTATCACCTTTATAGGTACTACTAAGGACTGCCCATTTGTCCACCCTCCCTCTCCCCAACCTAGAGTACCTGTAGAGGGCCTTCCATGGAATTGTGAGTAATATTGACTAGTTATCATTGGGACCTATAAAACACCCTAGTCATTACTAGCTGTAAACCCATTTATTCCATAACGTTAATTTTTTTTTAAATGAGCTGTTACTAGAAAGACTAAGCAGATGTTGTTTTAATTACTGTAGGAAAGTATGGCTACTATGTGTTTATTATTTTAAACTCCTTTAAAATTTGCAGAGATACTAATTCCGCATACTTATGTGGCCACTTTTAATCTCAGGGCACTAAATAAGTTCCCCAAGTGAATGACAGACTCAGGAATTCTCAACATTAAACAATGCTATACAAAAACTAGTGTTTTTGTTTTTTTTAAAACAAAATACTAGTGTTTTTCTATAAAACTTGATCTGTGCTCCCAGGGAAAGATAGACTGGATGGTGCAGGGGCTTGGATATTGTATAAACCAAAGGGGGAAAAGGGGCTCCTTAACTTTTTCGGCAGAATTTTGCTTTTGTAAGTGTACATCTATCAGAGCAGCAGGTTAAGGGACAGATCCTCAGCTGGTGTGTATTGTCATAGTTCCATTGACTTCAATGGTGCTATGTCAGTGCTGTATACATGGTGCTGAGGCTCTAACCCCATATATAGACATAAGTAACTGACTAGGTTCCATTACTCTGAACAGTGTCCCAATGTAAATACAGTTTTTTATTGACGAGGTTAACAATTAATTGTCATAATCACATAAGTAGAAATATATAATTATATGGGCACTTCCTGCTTCCCTGATCCTATTTGGGAAGAGTCATGGAGAAGATGGAACGATTACTTTTCATTGCCGTAATTAACAAAATGTGGCAGCATGTTAGTGCAACACTCACTCGTGCATGCCTAATGTGGGCATGAACAGTCACTTAACTAATGTAACTTTTAGCCATAATTTAGAAACAGCCCTAGGGTAGCTCATTAGTTCTTTCCCATTGCTTTTTATGTCCTCAGTAGCTTTGTGAAAAGCTCCAAGATTGTTTATAGATATTTGTGGAGCAGAAGTCAAACCAATGTAGTGAAATACAGAACATGTCATACAAAGTGGCCTTGTGGTGGCAGCAGTGTCTCAGTTTGCAATCTGACCCAAAAACTGTGGCAAAGAGGGAGCGATTACTAGCTATTCTCTGCAACTGACAAAGATGTGGCAGCATTTATCTTAGCAAAACCAGGATTCCCTAGTTTTTGTAGTAAAACTCATAGCATTTTGATCACCTTAATTAAATGTCCCAGGCCATATTTCCTTTCTCCTTTAAGATATATTTTTAGTTACATTTTTAAGGCAACCAGAAACCATTCGTGGCAGGATGCCCTATAAATAAAATGCATTGTGCATTTATTACCATTATGATGATGATGATCAAGAAGTTATTTTGACCACACATAGTATAAGAGTGAAAATGTTTTGTATGAATTATACCTCAGCCTCAGATTTTAGGATGTATTGAATTTTTTCCCCCTATGCCTAAGATACCTTAGTAAACAAAGTTTAACTCCTCATCCTGAAGTTGGAATGAATGATGATAACCTACTATCTATTCCCCTGTAAAGGATTAATACACACGATGACACACAAATGCTGGGCCCAATTCTGCCTTCAATTACTCTTGTGCAGCCTCCTTGATTTCAGTGTCAAATGCATGATCTTTCAGAGGAAGAGGTAACCCCCACCTGCAGAAATGAACTTGAAATATTGTGAAATTAGGTTTGGCAGCCTTGCTGCCATGATGCCGTGTTGCAATATTGTGTTACAATTGTGTCACTTGCTCAGGAGAACACAGGCTCCAGAAATTTATCCCTAAAAGAAGGTCCTAGGAGAGAGTCAGCCATATGGTGGAGTAGTCAGACCTTTTCCTGTCATCTATACTCCAGATAGATCCAGGGTTATTCTGCTGACTCATCTGGCAGCCAGAGCAAGTACATCTCATTAACTCCAGATCAGGTGAATTAGAGACTGAGGGTTTGAGGAGGAGCTCTTGGGCAGCTCATCACAGCAACCTAATCCTCCACTTGGCCCCCTGGTACAGGGAGGAGCTTTAATTTACACTATGGAAGTAAGGTCCCTCAAGGACTTTTTGTCATTGGAGAATCAGGGGTAGTAGAGCCTCACTCCACTACTACTCTCCTTCCCTGCCATGTCTCTTCCCTGACCCTGTTCCAGAACAAAAGACATGGAAGCTGCCTCTGTCAGCTTTATGCCAGTGGAGATTTCCCTATACAGTACTCTTGAGGGCATTCTGCACCAAAAAAATTAAAATTCTGTGCACACTATTTTAAAATTATTCAAATTTTATTTGTCAAATAAATGTGGAGGCTCAAGCATGGCACTGGGGAGCACAGGCCACTCACTGGCTGCATGGAGGTGGGAAATCACTGTGCAGCTCCCTGTCCCAGGACATGGACTCAGCAGTGAGGCTGCACCCAACCCTGACCTGCCCCAGAAACACCCTAGTACCCTGCTCCTCTGTGTGGGCAGGCAGGCTCAGCAAGGCAGGATCCAAGTGTGCAGGGGCTTAATGTGGGGGGATCCAGGTATGGATTGAGAGGGTTCTGTGGGGGCAATCTGGGTACGGGCGGCTCAGTGGGGAATCCAGGTGCGTGGGGGATCTGGATGCACAGGGGCTTGATGTGGGGGTTCTGGGTGCAACAGTCATGGGACTCTACAGGGAGGTCCAGGTGAAGATGGTTGGGGCTCATTGCGGGGGGGGATCTCGGTGTGGGGGGAATAGAGCTTGGCATGGGGCACTTGGTGTGGGGGACTCAGTGGTGGGTCCAGGATGCTGGGGGAGTGGGGTGGGGATACAGGTGCATATGGCTTGTCAGAGTGATCCAGGTGCAAAGGGAGTTCTGAGTGCAGGGGGGGATGAGGCTCGGCAGGAGGGTCTGGGTATGAGGGGGTCTGGATGTATGGGGGTTGGGCGGATGGGGGAGCAGCTCCCTGTACAGGGATCCCTCCCCCTGCAGCTGAGGAGCAATGGATGCAGGAAGTGGGGGAGGGGAGGAGTTTGCAGAGCTTCCTGCAGCCGGGGGAGAAATCTGGGGGTGAGTCTGACCCAGCACCGGATACCATGCAGGGGAATAGGAAGCCCTGTCCTCCCCAGCCCAGCTGGGACTAGCAACTGAGCCTGGCACAGGGTGGGAGCCACCAGCCGGGTCTTCCCCAGTCCTACCTGAAATTTACTGCTGGGGAGGGTCGCATGACCGCTCTTGTGACTTTCCTTTGCGTCCATGTCAGAAAGTAATTTTTCTGCAGGAAGCAAAGAAATCTGTGGGGGACATGAATTCTGCACATGCGCAGTGGTGCAGAATTCCCCTGGTAGTAATACCGGTGGCATTTCGCAGGGACAATCTCATGTCTGGGGAGTCTAAGCTAAAATGATACTAAGAGCTGATATAAGAAGACTTGTGGGGGGACATACAACCTCCCCACCCCCCAGAAACAGGCAGCTAAGGAGGGAACTTAGACTAAGATTTGGGGGTTTTGGTCTTAAATTAGGAATAAGGGACAACCCCACAAATGGGAATCAGGGTTTTTTTTACATGAATTGGGTGTGCATGCGCACAGAGTTAAGAGTGGAGTTAGGACTCCAGTCATTTATACCATTCTTTTTTTCCCCCTTTCAGGCTCTTTCTGCAACAGTTATTTGTTTGGAGAAAACAGTCCAAAATGGAGATTATCTTTTGGTAGAATTATCCCCATCCCCACCAAACATACAGTGGGAGGAGTTATGCTAATTAATGGGTGGAGCTTGATCCCTTGGATGCAGATACCGCACTACTGATGGTCTAAGCCTCGGTAAGCACTTGAAAACCTCATTTTGTAATAGAACTACACAAGCTTGGTATGTTGCAGTAAAATATCTCAATGCAGAATAGTTGTTTACCATCCTCTCTTCTCTGCCCCCAGTCATACCAGGAGGTCTGATATCTTGGTCTCCACTCTCACAGTCTGGCACTTAGTCTGACACACTGTACTGTGCAGATCCATGTGTAAATAAAATAAAACTCAAACAGGGATGTAGCCATTATACCGCAGAAATGTAGATGTTTGCTTTTTGCATGTGAGGAAAAAAATGGTTCTCAGAATTATACTATAACACTAAAGACTCAGAACCTCAGTGGGGCTCTCCTCTGAATTTATAAAACTGAGATAATAACCAAAGGTTAGTTGTTCTATTCAGATTGTAGAAATCAAAGGCCCTTTTACATATAAGGGATCAGACGGGAAAATGTGGAATGTGCAGTTGTATATCTGGAACAGAAGATCCATGTTGCTTATACTCTTGGTGGAAAGGCTTGGATAGTTGCTTAGGAAAGATGTTCTGGTATCGTTAAAAAAGTTTGTTTCCTCGTTTGAAGGCTGTTACTAATATTGCATTTGCTGGGGTCTGTCATTGCAAAGGAGTTTCACAGGGCAACAGGCTTTACTATAGTTTACTGTTGTCAGCTGCGTCACGTAAGAATTTGTCATATATTAGCTGACAAACTGCAATGACATTGTTAATAGATTAATTATTAATCTAAGTAATTAACACCAGAACATACTTTACATTCTATCTCTCTTCTGCACAGGCAGGGTTTTGGGGACATCTGGCCTTTGCACCCCCTCTTCATCTCCCAGCATCAGCATGGGTGGAGCCTTACCAACCTCCGTCACCTTGGTAATATCAGGTTTGGACTCTGAGATGTTTAGTAGAGCTGGGAATTTGATGGTGGGTATGGGAAAGAGTGGGAAGGTGATTTAACGGACACAACGGATTATTGAGACAAATCTTCACAATGTGGATGCAAGAGGACATCAAGGACAAATAACCAAAGAATGCAGTATAGTGTTCCAGAGAGTTTATATAATAAGACAGACTCTGCTCTTACTTATGTTGGTGCAAATCTTGAGTAACTCCCAGAGTAAACTGGAAGTAATTCGGATTTACAGCAATACAAGTGAGAGCAGCATCTGGCTCCTTGAATGTACGCTTTTTTTTTTTTTTTTATTATAAAGCTTAAGTGATGACTCATGAGTTTCACTTATAAGCTGTGTTGGGGACAATTGAAAAAGGATATTAATTGGGAGAATTCTGATTTATCACTCCATATATTATGAGTGTTGGTAGGATGTTTGATTTTTAATGGGCCAATTCCTGAGAGGCCCTGGATAACTGAACATGAACAGGTAACTGTCACAGTATCTGCAATGGCTCACGAGCATGAGTGCCTCCCTCAGGGTAGACTGTCAAAAACATGGCAGACACCCATCAACTTAGTAACAAATGTGAGCGCCTGGATCACACTAACAGTTTTACCATGGAGTCACAGACAATACCCTTAGTCTATCTTGCCACCCACTCAAGCTGGATTTAGAGATGAATGGTCAATTACATTAAAAATCACAAAATATTCCCGTGGCTTTCAGTCCCAAGAGACCAGTCACTTACTTCAGATCAATTGGTATCTTAGATCTCACACCAAAGACCATGCCTGAAGCCAATTATGTAATAAACTAAATAATAAGGTTTATTAGCGAGGAAAAAGAAATAAAACTCTTATTTACAGGTTCAAGCAAGCATATAACACAAAGGAGTTCCAATCTAAACCCTACGAGTGACAGAATTGTAGTGATCTGTCAATTCAAACGGTCTTTCAGGGCAACCCCAGGGATAATCCTGGTGATCTCTTGCTTCTGTTTAGAGGCTCTAGCCCGGTGATGAAATGACATGAAGATTTTTCATCTCTCTTGACAACTATTTTTATTTCCCTCATCCAGCATTCAAACCAATGGGATGAGGTGGCCTTCCACAAGTATTTCTCCATGGGTGGATGGGGGCATTTAACAAAGCTTTTGTCTTATAATGACCCACTTAATTTTTGATAGTCCTCCTGGATGGGCAGGGAGGGGGAGGAATGATTCCTGTGGGTGGGTTCACAAGTTCAGAGCAAACATTTCAAAGTGATAACGCAAAATTTACATATTTCATTATAGCATGCAATACAGACATTACAAGTAAGATTAATGCATGCAGCAACTTACAAGCATTTCATAAAGTCTAAACACTCAACACATTCTGATGAGACTAATACCTATTTTGAACAAAACTAACGTATAGATGAGCTGGTTTGGTTTCCAGCTGTGAGTTTGTCCATTCTTAGCTAATACCTATGGCCTTGGCCAGAGCTGGCACGTGGTTTACCAGCATCACAGTAACATTTTCCAAAATGCCTAGGTCCCATTTCAAAAGTGACACAGGCATTTAGCCTCATTGAAAAATCCATGGAATTTAGGCTCCTCAGTCGTAAATACCTGTTGCTTTTGAAACTGGGACTTAAATTCCTAAATCACTGAAGCAAATTTGAAAATTCTGCTGTGACTTCTACTGAATATCAGTGGAATTTAGGCTCTAAATCACACAGGCATTCTGTACATTTTTACCCCAAATTTTTACCCCAAATCGGAGGCTTTACTACCACTGACTGCCGTGGAGTTACACAGGTGGAGCTGAGATCAGCAGGGCCGGCTCCAGCTTTTTTGCCGCCCCAAGCAACAAAGAAAAAAAAACAAAAAAACGCACACCTGATTGAGCTGCCGCCGAAGTGCCGCCGAAGAGGAAGAGAGGGAACGAAGGACCCGCCGCCGAAGACGTGCCGCCCCAATAACGCACGGAGTGCTGCCCCTTTCTATTGGCCACCCCAGGCACCTGCTTCCTTCGCTGGTGCCTGGAGCCGGCCCTGGAGATCAGAATCCAGTTCTGTAGCCACACGAATGGCATTTCTTTTTCTTTATAATGTCAAAATAATATTTAATGTTGTAAACTGAATTAACTTTTAAAAATATTAGATTGACCAGACCTTTACTTTTGTATTCCAAACACCTTACCTCGCACTTGTGCCGGGGCTTCCTTCAAAACAGCTTCATCCACCCATCCTTGAGTAGTTTTTAACTTTCATTCTTAATTAAAATGCAAATTGGAAAGTGTTTAACAATCCCCGTCAATTATTAAAATGCGAAAACAGGTCTGTGAGACACAAAAAAAGAAAAAGGCTTCCTACGAAAAGAAAAATTATTGCCATGTTTGCAAGTTTCACTAGTAGCTCACCAGAGACTACACCGCTTTTTCCTACTTCTTTTAAAATGTTTGTAACAAGCCAAACTGGGGAAAACTGTAAAACCTCCTTCATTTTTTAAAAATAAAAATGAAATGAAATGATGTATGATTTCAAGTGAAAAGGTAAGCAGCTTCCTCTCCACTGTCATTGCGGGAGAGGGCTGAGGAAAGGTTTATTTGTCTACAAATGTAGTTCGGCTGGTGACCTGTGATGTTGCTCTCCATGTCTGCAGCACTCCTTGTTATGAAGACTGCCAATTTTATCTCATTAGAGAGCTCTATTTTATCAGCTCAGATTGTAACGTTTGTTAAATCTGAATCAAGATGACTCAGATCTCATATTGGTTCATAGTTTAGCACATGGTGTTGCACTAGCTCGCAGGTCAATGGGAACCTTACACAAGAAAGAACGGGAGGATTGAGCACGAGTGAGCACATCTGATTCTTCTGTTTTCTATAATCCGGCAAAAATGCTCTCACGAACAGATTCAGTAATACTAGAATCTCTTTCCAACACAATGGTTTTTCTTCTCATATGCAAATTTTGTATTACTTTGTATTACTGGAACATTACAGAAGTTTCCTATATATGAGATTTTTCAAGGTCTTAAAATAATGAGTTGTTCCTGGTCAGATATGACATTTAGCACATACTGATATATCATTTAGTGTGTGCAGATTCTGGTTGTTATAATGGAAGGATGCATTGCAAAGTTATTTCATACATGGGGTATTTTCAAAGTCCTGCAGTGATGACATTGATGTAGTGCTACTACTCTGTTATAATCTTTGTATATTATTTAAGTGTAACAAATACTTCATTCATTGCCTGCCCTAAACTTTGCATTTGGTGACATTCTTGCTGCTGTGTTAATATCGGGTCTATTAAGCTGGACCTCATGGTCCATTACCCTTTCTTTAGGCCTGACCCCAAGAAGTTTATGGGTCTTGAGCACAGTGTGAAAAAGCAAAGGGTTTCACTCTCACCCAAGGAGCTCATTAGGACTTTATAGAAACACAAAAAATACCCCCACAGTACCAACATTTGCACTGAGGGATACTCACCAGACAAACAGCCTGGTGTCAGGAGGTGTTCATTGTTCTCTTTTTCCAGTCCTGCACACCAATTTAGCAAGCTAACTAAAGGGAGTGCTCATTTGTAATCCAGCATTTCATCCTTTGTGGTAGAGATTCATTTACCAGCATCCCTTAGCTTTGCTTCCTGAAATTCCAGTTTCATTTTGAGCAACATTTTAAATTAACTGACTTGCTGAGGACAGGATTACGCTGCCAGTTGTTAACACAGGATTTGGTAACTGTGTGTGTTTGTTCCAAAGGCAATAAAACAATAATTCAGAGCCTATTTTTAACAGACTTTTCTGCAGAGCATTTATAGAGTAAGGGCCATATTCTGTTGTTTACTCACCTTCAGTGGTACCATACTGCTCCTTGACTTCAATGGGACCACTTGAGGAGCCAGTCACTACTAAAGGGGAGTAGGGATCCCAGAATCTGGCCCTGAATATGGTGAGAAGATAGAACTGTTCTTCTACCATTAATAAAACGGGCTTTTTCCTTCTTGGTCCATGTTCCATCATCTCTCTGTCTCTTTAAAATATCAACATCTTCGATACATTCAGTGTCTGTCATTTTTTAGTATACAGCAAAAGTCACTGTAGATTTTCATTCACTATAAAATGCCTCCATCTCTAAAGGTACTGAGTGCTCTCTGCTGAGGACACTCAGCCCCATGCAGGGTTGGCACTTAACTCATAACAGTGTAGCCAATGCCCTAAGTATATTTTGAATTGTGCTTTGATATTTAAGGCACCAAAGAAAGCTCTGGTTTTTAATCAATTACAATATTTTCTTTGAAAGGTTGAGCTCATTGACCTGTAGAAGCAGCTATTTGCAGGTCCTGTTTTATTTTCACAATTGCCACTCTCTAGGAAGCACAGTCACAACAAATTTGCAAACCCAAGTGGTCTCACTTTTACCAGTCAAGTATTAAGTATTTTGTGTGTGTGTTTGTGGGAAACAAGAAAATGTGAAGATAATTTTGACTTTAATATTTCAACACAGAGCAGCCCTCCCAAATAAAATCCTACTTACCTGGGGTATGGGTTTTTATCAAACTCATGCAGCAAGACTGTGATTTAAGAAAATAAAAATGGCCATGGATGTTTATGCGACTGCATTTTAACTTCCCAGACTCAGTGAAAAGCGAAATTAGGGAAGTTTTATTTTGTGTACAAATCAAATCTAGATGGGGTATTTGTCATACCTTTTTATCTTGACATGTATAATATATGGCAAGCATTTGTTATTCTGTTTAATATATCTACAACACATATCAAAAAATTGAATTACACCTATATGGCCTGAGAGAAAAATAGCTTTATTAGTCCCATTGAAATTTTTTTTTACTTCATTAACATGCACCATGAATTTGTTTGGCCCAATTAGCAGAGTAATCATACAAAAAAAACAAACAAACACAAAAGCTAGAACCAGAATATGCTACAGGAATGTCAAATCCCTGCAATTACACTGAGATGGAATTGTATCAAACAGAGAGTGGGGATGTTGTACGCTAACTGACATACACATTGACATTTATTTCTCGGTCTATGCTCTCAGACTGACTGAGTGGAGCCAATTTGTATAATGACTGTATAATTTATCCTCAATAACTGTATGATACACAAACTCCTGCGCACTATCCAGCTGGGAGCCATAATAAACCAGAGTACTGGGATTTGTATAACCAACTGTGAGGTTAATTTTTAGTAACTATACCATGATTCTACAATTCTCTCTCTTTTGATACATTGCAGCTCTCAGATTTCTTATCCACCTGCCCATGCAAACATGGTCACCTCAGCTTCTAATTCTCACCCTGTCTTTCCATCTAATTCCAGATATTAAATATAAATTATAAAGGAATCACACTTAGTGGGAGAGAGGGGCCTTCTTCAAAGGGCAAATAGGAGTGAGAGAGAAGATACTGAGAAGGCCGCTCTTAGATAGAGTGGTGGGGTAAGGACGAGGCCAAAGGTTGACCTGGCCAAGTCTACTCTAGCTTCATGGATGGAGAATTCTCATGGTAATAGCCAAGTACAGTTTTATAGTAGCTAAGAGGAACACGGGGCTGAAAGGGCAGTGCACGCTGTTCAGTATAATAATAATTTGAGGGTGCTTTCTTGATTTGGCAATAACTGTATCTTGGGCTAATTAAGTCCTTGACCTTTGACCTTCAGATGTATTTAATCTGAGATGTTGCCATTCCCCTGTAAACACGAAGCACCCTCAATTTATCACTTTAATAACGTGGGACTTTCTCTTTGTTCATTTAGGTACAGTGTCTACAAACATTTTTATAAATTGTACCTCCAGCTGCTGTTCCTCTTAAAGACTGGAAGCCAAGTAGTTAATCTAACAGAATCCACTAAAAGTCATTGTTCCTTTAACAGTAGAATTATCCAACTTGATGGCTTGTTAGATAAAACCTAGCATAAAAACATTAGTAGGTTGTTGATTGTTTTAATGTCTTGTGTTTGAAGTTATGTGAATGCTTGAACATGAAGGTGTGGTGTACTGGTTCTGGACACTTTCAGTGCACTGTACTTTGGGTAAAATGATTAGTCCATGTTTGTTGTGAGGGCCCGCTTCTCATTCTGTTGTGGCTTTTAAGTAGGGTGTGGAGTGGAGCTGTACTTGCTCAGCAGGAACACTGGGGGGCAGTCTCCCTGAATTCCTTAGCATAAAAAGGGACTGCAGCTGCTGCTAAACCCCTATAGAGTTTTTCTCTTTGTATATAAAATCTCCCCATTGTATTTTCCACTGCATGCATCCGATGAACTGAGCTGTAGCTCATGACAGCTTATGCTCAAATAAATTTGTTAGTCTCTAAGGTGCCACAAGTACTCCTTTGCTTCCTATAGGGGATGCAGTGCACTTTTCTCTGCATAGGCTAACCAACTCTATAGCTTGTTTGGAGTAGCTAGCAGCATAGGTGCCAACTCCCTGGGTGCTCTGGGGCTGGAGCACGGTAAAAAAATAGTGGGTGCTCAGCACCCACCAGCAACCCCCACATCATTGCCTCCCCATCCCTCCCAGCGCCTCCTGCCCGCCGGCAGCCCTGTCAATCAGCACCCCCCCCCATGCCTCCCACCCACCGCGGATCAGCTATTTAATGGCATGCAGGAGGCGCTGTGGGGAGGAGCCAGGGCAAGGTGTGCTTGGGGAAGGGGGCGGGAAGAGGTGGGGCAGGGGTGCAAGCTTGGGGGAAAGGGTAGAGTGGGGGCAGGGCTTAGGGTGGAGTGGGGTTGAGCACTCCCTGGGAAAGGACAAAGTCGGCACCTGTGGCTAGCTGCTGGCCTGACACTCCCTGAACACGACTGACATTTTGCTTAGCCTTTGCACCTGGGTGAGGGTCCTTGTGCCCTTTCCTTGTGCACACTTGGGCAAGGCACAATCTATCCCTGGGTCAGCAAGATAAATCATATAAGGGAAAGGAGCTCACCAAGGTGAAGCAATGCAAGAGAACATCAGAATGAAATCCTGGCCCTATTGAAGTCAATGGCAAAAACTCACATTAACTTCAATGGGGCCGGAGTTTCACCTCAGAAATACAGGGGCAGTGAATGGTAAAAATGGAGGTGCGAAAAACAAGTCTGAAAATTAATGCAAATTGCCAATAGATATAATATACAAGAATAAAATTGTACAAATAAGATGGGGCCCTGACTGCCAGGTTTTGAAGGTCCATGCTGTACTGTAGGACTTCACATGTTGTTTCACGTTTAATTTCTTGAAAGAGAAATGTTTTAAAATATCATCCTTGGGACATCTAGAACAATGCACCCATCATTGAGTAATACTCATAAGGACTGTCATTTTCTATCTGTACAGTGCCTAGCACAATGGGGCTCTGACCTGGCTAACCTGTAGGTGTTACCAGGATGTAAATGTTAAATAGTAATTATAATAGAGAAACTAAGATATGTTTTAAGAGAAATATGAGCCTGCAAGGGCCGCAAAGGTTAACTGTAGGTAGAACAACTATTGCGCATAACACTGGACATTGAAAAGAACCAATACAACAGAATAGACATTGAATAGAACCAGCATAACCAGAAAAATATAGCAAGTGATCAAAGAAAAATAAGATGGGTCTAAAAGGCATAATATATAAAACTACTAAAATCCAGGCTAGAATGTAATATTTAAAAGGGGAAAATGTAATGAAAAGATTTTAATAAGGTCAGAAAGAGAGGTTGCTGCATAAGATGTGAATGGAAAGACAAGTACATTGTATGAGGAGCAAGAGGCTGGTGAGAAAAATTTAAGGTTCCCCTGTGAAGAAAGGGTGGATGGTGCAGGGATGGTGAATAACTTCTTCACATCAATATTTGCCAAGCAGAGAGGTAAAAATATGCTACTATACAGATAAATGTTTGGCAGCTGGGGAAGAAAACAAAACTAAAAGAAATCTGGAAATGAGTCAAACCAGAATAAGTTAAGTTTAAAAGTAAACAATAATAAAATGGACCACCTGGAAACAGATGAGGCTGCAGCAGTGGATAATCTGTACCCTGTAACTGTCAAAGTGAAGTAACTGTAATGGTGATCTTTAACTCCATACTACATAGTAGCTGGAGAGAAGCTAACGTGATACCTCTGAGGCAGGCATGAATGGAACAACCAGACAACTAAATACATATAAACCTGTACTGATAGAGCCGGTCAAAATCAGAATTTCTGTTCTGTGGGAAATTCTGACATTTTGAAATTTTCTTTGATCTCAAACTGGAACAAAAAAAGTCAAAACTTCCCGTTAAATGAAATTTCTGGAAACCTTTGCAAATATTGAAATGACCTTATAAAAGCACTTGTTTTTGATAAAATTGAATATGATATAATAGTTGAAATAAAGTCAAAATGAAGTGCTTTGACCTTATTGAAATGTAACATTCTGATAATTTTTCAATTAAAATTTTGACTAAATTGATAAGTTCCTGCAAAACAGTCAATTGCAGGTTCAAGGCTTAAATAAACAAGACAGAGTGACAAACAGCAATAGATAAACACCCATTCAATCAAAATATCAAAACATTCATTGTCACATTTTTTAAAATTAATCCCCCCCCCCCCAATCTTTCACCATAACACAATACTATTCTATATAGCCTCTACATCCCTACAGGATAAGAAATCTCATCAGACTTAAAATATTTAAGGAGCTCAACCTCAGGAATCTGACTGAAAGAAAGTTGTCTTAGAAAAGTGTTCTTAAGGTTTTAAGACACACAAAAGTCACCGAAAAGATGGGTAAAGCATTGAGGCGATACATTGATTAACCAACCAGTTTTGTAGATTTTTTTAAAAAAACAAACCAGTTATTTGTATTCAAATGTCAAAATGGCTAACACCCAAAGTTAACAGGCAGAGAGAGGCCTTTAGCTTTCACCTTTGCCTTAGTAAGGGCTGTGAAACTGTGTTCATTTACACCGGCAAGCTTGAAAAGCACTAATGTTCATTCAGGCTGAAAGTGCATTCATATTCTTTATATATAATTTAAACATACATATTCTGGTGATTATGACACAACAAAGATAGATAGGGACTATGTTAATGCCCCATAGGGAACTTTTAGTGTGCACCAGCAGGATCCAGGCAGCCTTGTTAGTGCACAACACACTGATGTGCATTAGAATTTCTCCCTACCTGGTGTGGACTAAAAGGCACCATGTAGACAAGACGTCAGATTACTTGCCCACTCATAAAGGGATTAAGAACTTTAGGCTATGAGAATTTAGGTCTGGGCACTCAGGAGTAAGTGGGGCTATTTGCTCACTTAGTTCTTCCCTGGAGTAGGTGAGAGTCGTAGAAATGAGATGAAGTCTTGATTGCTCCCTTTTCCCTCCCATCCCACCTCCTTGCCAAAGTAGCTGCAGGGAGCAATTAGTTCACAGCTGGTATAGGCCAGCAGTGAATTACTGCTCTCTGGGAGCAAGGATAAAACAAGGATTGTGCTGGGTAACACACATCAGTGGTGTGTCTGAGTATGTTTATGCAGCAATCACAGGGTGATATTGCAGCTTGAATAGGACCTACCTGAGTTACCTTTAATCTACTTAGCTTGGGTCCCAGAGCAGTGAAGCTGCAGCACCAAGTGCTTCAGCACAGGCTTTACAAGCCCACCTGGAAGCCTGGGTAATTACTGACAGGCTAGCCCATGCTAAGCATGAACTACTGTGGTGTCGCTGCTCCACTACCCAAGCTAGATTAAAGCAATCTTGCATATGACTATTCGAATTGCAATTGCACTTCATGATTGCAATATAATTACAATGCCTCCCAGGGCTAATCCTGGAGTGCTACAATTTATGTGCCACCTCTTGCTTAGGTTTGTGCCTAAAGTCACAATCTAGCCCAAAAAGGCTTTTAAGGGAAAGATTCTTGGTTGAAAGTCTCTCACAGGGTATGAAATGTCCTTAATGGGGAAAAAAAGTTGGGTATAGGTGGTAGCTCTCAGGTTCTGTTGTTTTAAGTCCAGTGCTGTTTCTTCCTAAAACTAAACAAGATAAATGCATACAAAGAGGGAAAGAGAAATGAAAGGCAAAAGACAGGAACGTGCAACTTCAGTCTCTGAGGCTTTCAATTACTGGAAGACCATAAACACAGCAGATGACCCATTTAGCCACTCCTAGACCCTGGGTTTACTTCTCAGGCTCAGGAAGATATTTGGCTAGGCTGTCCTGGTTTTCCTTTGGCTAGGGTGTGGCAAACAAAGCTTATTACAAAGATCTGGTTGCTTGGCAATCATTTTAGTAGAAGACATGATATATCTTGAGTTTAGTAAAGCTTTTGATACAGCCCCACATAACACTGTCATAAGCAAACTAGGGAACTGTGGTCTAGATGAAATTACTACAAGGTGGATGCATAACTGGTTGAAAAACTGTACTCAAAGAGCAGTTATCAATGGTTCACTGTCAAACAGGGAGGACATATCTAGTGGGGTCTGTCCTGGGTCCAGTACTAGTCAATATTTTCATTAATGAGTTTGATAATGAAATGGAGAGTATGCTTATAAAATTTGCGGATGACTCCAAATTGGGAAGAGTTGCAAGCACTTTGGAGAACAGTCTTAGATGATCTTGATAAATTGGAGAGTTGGTCTGAAATCAGCAAGATGAAATTCAGTAAAGACTAGTGCAAAGTTCTGTACTTAGGGAGGAAAAAGCAAAGCACAAATACAAAATGGGAAGTAACGGGCTGGGTAGCACAGCAAAAAAGGCTCTGTGGTTTATAGTGGATTCCAAATTGAATATGAGTCAGCAATGAGGTGCAATTGCAAAAAAGGCTATTATTTTTCTGGGGTGTAGTAACAGGAGTGACTTATATAAAGCATAGGAGGTAATTGTTCCATTATATTCAGCACTGGTGAGGACTCAGCTGGAATATTGTGTCCAATTTTGGGCACCACATTAAGAAAGAGTCCAGAGGAGGGGCAGCAAAAATTGTAAAAGATTTAGAAAACCTGACCTGTTAAGAAAACTTAGCATGTTTAGTCTCCGAGCAAAGAAGACTGAGGGGGGACCTGATAATAGTCTTCAAACATGTTAAGGGCCGTTATAAAGAGAACAGTGATCAATTGTTCTCTATGTCCACTAAAGATAGAACAAGATGTAATAGGCTTAGGTTGCAGCAAGAGAGATGTAGATTAGATATTAGGAAAAACTTTCCAACTATAGGGTAGGTAAGCTCTGGAACAGGTTACTAAGGGAGATTGTGGAATCCCCATCATTGGAGGTATTAAAGAACAGGTTAGACAAACACCTGTCTGGGAATATGGTAGGTTTACTTTGTCCTGCCTCAGCACAGGGGTCTGGACTAGATGAGCTCATAAGGTCCCTTCCAGCCCTACTTTTCTATGATTTTTAACTTGCCAAATTGACCACGGCAATGTGTTAAAGTTAGATTTGTCCTGCTTGCCTAACTAGGATTATTATTAGACAGAAGGCAAAAAGAGAGGAGAGAAAGAGGGGGGAGAAATAATGTGAGGGTGGAAATTGACATGATAGGGGATGGAATAGTGGTGGACAAATGATGATGCCAGTGCTGATCATTATGGTGAGGATGTGGCTATTCAAAGCTCCCTGCCATGTTCAGTAAATCACCAAATGCTCCACCTAAAATAAATGCCCTAAAGGGTGGCCGACTAGTTGCATAAACATTGTCCAATTAAAGCACATTCTGATAGGCTACATGAGGAAATTTCCTCTCATCTTGACAATTCTGCTTTGTTGGTAGAACAGTTTTGCAGAGTTTTGCCAGATATCTTGAAAATCCCAGATTAACATCTTTTTTCATCCAGACAAGCTCAGAGCACGCTGTTTCTTGGAATTCATTCCATGTTTTTTTTTCAATGACAATTCTACTTAACATATTTATAGATTAAAATAACATCCTGCCACATTTCACCTATGCTGGACAATTTAATTTTTAACCAAAGTTTGGGTTCAGCACAACACTGTTTCCCCCCAACCCTGCTTTCAGCAAAGATTGAAATATTCTGCCATATGGAGGACCCCACTTACAACATTATTAAAACTTGGTTCTGTCCCGTAGTGTAGATTAGACTGAAGTATATCGAGCCCTGCTCCTGAATCACGGTACATCCTTCAACTGTTCAGCAAGGTTTAGGACTCGAGTTAAAATAGGGTTTGCAAGACCAAACCATGGGTTAACTACATCAGGGGACAGCACATTGTAACTGGGTCCCGAAACACAATGGGTGAAATCCTGGTTCCACTCAAGTCCATGGCAGAACTCCCATTGTGGACAAAGAGGCCAGGATTTCACCTCACAGGATTTACAATGTAGTTGGGATTTGACTTCATTGCTTTGAAGCATTATCAGTAAAACTCAACTAGTTTGTTAAAATAAACTAATAAAGTATCTGATTTTTATAAGTCATGTTTGTTCACACAGGGCCTGATCCAAAGCCCATTGAAGTCAGTGGAAAAACTTCTGTTGGTTCCAGTGGATATCAGATTTAACCCTTTCTTTGCAAATTCCCGTATTTAACTAGTTTTACTTTTATAATCTGCAATGGTCTTCCATTCATTACACCAAGTAACTGAGGTTCTGCTGTACTGTGCCATACTTCTCTCCATTATTTTGCATTCTTTTATCTGCAGGAGAGTTTCAAAAGAGAATAATTTTGAGCTGGTTCAGTATTTTCCCAGTTAACCTCAATCTAAATCTAAAATCTTTAGATTTTATTTCTGGGGGAATGCTTGTGCTCAGTGATTTGTTTTACCTTTTTAAAATCTAAATGCTCTTCTGTCTGAAATTGTCTTTCTACCTAGCAGCAAAAGAAATCCTGGGTTCCTGTAAGGATTAAGTCAGGAAGCAGTTTTTAACAACAAATTGAATCGTTTACATAAGGAAGTGTTGCTTTTATAAGTGATGGGAAACTTCAAATTTGATTACAAGCAACCTTTGGCTTCCTATCTGTTCAACAATAGGCCATGTTGTTAAGGGCAATTTCCATGCACAGCATGTGGGTCCCATTTTTTCATCCTTAGACATGGTTGTTTACTGTTCAGAACTGTTTATGCATTTTAATCAGGCTTATTCAGCAGCCCTTAATAAATCACTACTAAGTGAATGTACCAAAACAAGAACTATTATGCAGTTTTTGTTGCCCTTATGCAGTATGCACTGCCCTCAGTTTCCAGTGGATATGAAAATAAAAAGCAGAAGGGTAAAGGAGTCAAAAGAATAATTATTAGACATATGATTTTAATGCCTCTTTCTGAACAATCATTTCCAGCTACTTCTGTTAACGACAGGAGCCTGACTTTAAATTCAGTCCAGGCAAGAATGACTTAACAATTGGAACCTGCCTTCAGCTCATGGCACTGAAAGTATTTTTGATGAGATGAAGCTGACAGGCCAGTTCCTGCCTGGCAGATGATCTCTTGAGACAAGGCTGTATTTGTATAGATAAATGCTTAAACATTCAGGTATCTTGGTGTCTGGAGACAATTTGAGAGGAATATTATTGGTAAGACATTGATTTGCAGAAGTAAATATGTTTTTTCTGTCATTCATATTCGTAGCAAGCAGGACAATAACTGCCTTCTACTATCTGGCAAATATGCAGTACAAGAGAAACAGTTTAATCAATGCAACGGGGTTTCTGTGATAGCTAAAGTTAATTAAATGTAAAGCACATCCAAAAATAGTGTTATTTAATTGTAAATAAGCTATAAACGAGCAATTAGCTTTGAAAAGTTTCCCCCCATTTTTAATGCCAAAGTTCTTACTGTGAAAAATAGGGGATTTAAAATATATTTTGAACGTGTGCAGAAAATATCTGAAGCTAACCCCACATGGGGCATTATGTCATTAAAACAATTGTTTGTGCAAAATAAAACAAATGGAGTTTGGAAAAAATGTGCAGATTTGCCCAGAAAGTGGGAGTTGAATTGCAAAACATCCTTTCAGGGTTGTTCAGTAGTATCTAATCCTGTTCCCTTTACTCTAATGGTTAGTCCCACTGAAACCAATGGGATGAATTTAGATAATCTGTATCTGATCCCTATGATCTTCATTTTCAGAAAAACTGTTGTCTTCTTAAAGGCATTACCTGGTCAGTTGTGTGTTTATGGAAATAATAGCCTTGTACAGGTGACAGGTGTTATGCAAGATCCCCAACCTGTTCTACTGTTAGGCCTCAATCATGACTGGAACTTTACAAAAAATTTTTTTCACTGCTCATGGAATATTTGTACTTGTTTCTTAAGCAGCAAGACATATGCAGTCTCTGCCTCAAGTGCTTTGCTTGTTTGCAAAGAAAATGAAAAGCAGCTTTGTGAGGGGGAAAAACTGCTCTATGTAGCAAAACAACTCTGGACTCAAAATTGTGAGATTTCCTTTGGGAAATTATAAGACCCAGTCTTGCAAAGCCGAACTCACATGAGTAGTCCCATTGACTCAAATAGTGTTCAAATGCCTCAATAAGCATGGTATAAACTAGCTAGCTAGGTAAGATACATTTGGGTCTTTCATATGTGCCAGAGAAAAATATTTCTATTTTCTACTGGACCAAAAAGATGTCCCTGAATTGTGCAGGCACAGTGATCAGTTACTAATGTTACCCTAGCAATTGCACCATACTCACTTTGCAGATGTATCCCAGTTTGTCTGCTGGCAGTAACTAGGGTGACCAGATGTCCCGATTTTATAGGGACAGTCCTGATTTTTGGGTCTTTTTCTTATATAGGCTCCTATTACCCCCACCCCATCCCGATTTTTCACATTTGCTGTCTGGTCACCCTAGCAGTAACAGACAAACCTTGTGCTGGGTCAAATGAGTGGATTATTATGAAAAAATTGTGCAGACTTCAGCTTTCACATACAAAATTCACAAAGAGAAAATAGTTCATTTTGTTCATCTCAACTCTCACTGTCCTGTTTGCTCTGATCTTTGCCAATTAGCACCTGCTATTCTGGTAATGGACTTCTCTAGAGAAAAAATGCCAACATGCTAAATTAGAGACAAAGTGGGTGAGGTACTATGTATTATTGGACCAACTTCTGTTGGTGAAAGAGAAAAACTTCTGAGCTCCACAGAGATCTTCATCAGGGCTTGGAAAGGTAATCATACAGCATGCTAAATTGTATGATAGTTTTGTGGTACAGAGAAATCCTCACTAATGGCCCAATCCTGCAGTTCTTTACTCAGGGTTTCAGTGAGAATTTTGTCTGAGGAAGGGTTGCACCATTGGGCACTAAAGACTGGGATGAGATCCGACTCTCAAAGTTTTTTGTTTCCTTTGGCAAATTGGAAGTCACAAAATAAAGAGTTATCTGCCTTTGCCACTCTCCTACACTATTCTTCCCAAGTAGTAGCACCTGCCACCTCCAAACCCATAGCCATTTGGGACCTAATCAAAATTTGAACTTGGATCTCTAAAGCTGAAATGCAAATCCAGTAACCCACCTACAGTAGCTCCCTAGCATTACATTACTAAATTTAACAGAAATTAATTAAGTAGGTCAAATAAAGCAAGCTAATGTTCTCCTTCTTTCCCCACAGATGGACTTTGATTCTGTGCTATTTTGGGAAACAATTATTTCCAACATTTAAAGGTGTTTTAAAAAATAAATTAGTCATGACTGTTTCAAAGAAAGTGTGAAGACTTTATCTGCTCTGAGAAGCAGCCATGCACATACAAATCATAAAAGACATACAGTGGAAAGATAAAGTATGGAGCATGCATACACTTAACACAAGATGTAATTTTTCAAATAAGTTTCCTCTGAAAAGTTAAGCACTTGTGGAGAACTTGCTTCATATTAAAAATCCAGGGGTTACATTTGGAATCCTACATATCCCACTCTATATCTCTACCTTTATTGGCAACAATCCTATTATCTTTACTCAGGAAAATTTTCAAGTTCCTTCAGGGGGAATTTTGCCTGATGACATGCAACATAGGCTGAGAAAATGTAAATAGAAATTGTCTACCTTGTTCTATTGATCTGGATACTTTGGTCCAATCAGAGAGGGTCCTAGGTATTTGTGAACAGTGCAATAGCCCACAGAGCCCTCTTGTCTACTGAACCTTGAGTGTGGCTAAAGCTCAGGAAATGGTAGCTGGGGCGATAAAATAGATCATCTTGGAAACAGGAAGAAGATGGAATGAGCAAGAGCACTGGAGAGAGGCAGTAAAATGAGCTTCCTGGTGGGAGACGGGGACTGGAGACATTGGTGAGTCTAACACTTCCTCCACACTATTTGAATCTGGCACAGGTTATTATAAGTATGTTTAATAATTCATGTAAGGCTAAAAATACAGTAAAAGATACGTTCCTCTAGAAAATTGCCCTGCTCTGACTACAAGAACACATGCTACATGTACTTTATCCAATTAGTCCAATACCTAAAATACCTTCACTAAAACAATCACACACCCTTCCAACAGCTTCACTTTCCTCAGAGTGAAAAGGTAAACAGTACTAGCTTCTTGAAATACATGAGACACTGAAAACCTTCAGGAAATGTTTTCTTATAACATCAGCAGACTAGTGGGAAAAACAACACACCTCTATGTTGGCAGTAATTCATACTGGTGTATGTTAGCCTATACTGAAGGCTGTCACATAAATGTTCCTATTTTTGACTCTGCTGACATGAAATGCAGTTACTATTGGGAATGTAACTCATCTTTGGGAACATGCTGTATGTTTCAAATACTGTCTACTGAGCTCTTTATGTTATAGTTGGAACAGCAGATCTTGCCACAATATAGTTAAAATTAGAATGCAACTTCCATATATAACCTCCTTTTCAGTTGCTCATATTATTCTGATGTAAAATCCTTTTGGACTGAAATTTTCCATATGTGGTTTCTACCCAGAGGTGAATCTTTTTAAAAGATTCAGCAACATCCATGTTGCTACAGTTCCGTGTGTGTTAAAATCACACCATAAACTTGTTTCATGTTTCAGTAAGAAATATTGTGCATATATAATACATCACCAGGGAACCAATTTTTTTTCAAACTTGGATTCTTTTTGTTGTTTACAATTTGTTGAGATTGAAGGAACAAGTCAAGTTTGAAGGACATTGATTCCATCATTTGAAATTAAGAACACTGGAAGCTTATCATGGGATTGCAATAGGAGTTCCTGTGAAGTATATTTGTTCAGATGGAATCTGATACTTTTGGAGGCTTCCATCCCCAGTAGCATTTCCTGTCCAGTTTTTCTGTTCATCCCAAAGTGGGTATGCTCCCTGGGGTGATGTGAAATGCTTCAGCTAAATCTAACCTTTCAAGGGCTTGACAAACCTGGCAAATCTTATACAGATTTCAACACATCAGGGCTGTAAAACCCAGGCAGGGAATAGGAACTGAAGGAAGAAGAGGGGCATAAATCAAGAACAACTCTCTAGAAATTATGTTGCCTACAAGAATCAGTACAGGGCATTGAGAGCCCAGACGTCTTGAATTATATTCACATTTGCCACTGACTGAGATGAATAAAAGTTTGGGCGTATAGATATCACTTTACAAACATTAATTGGGTAGGTCTGACAACATCTCTATAAAACAGATAAATAATAATATCCTCATTTTACAGTTAGGGAAACTGAGACTAAGAGACCTGCCAAAGATAATACAGCAACTCAGTGTTAGAACCAGTATTAGAACTCAGGTCTCCTGATTACTAAACATGTGATTAATCCACTACATAACAATACCTCACTGACAAGCTGTTGAATTTTCTTGTACCTCACCTTTCAACAGCTGTAAAATTGGACTGATGCTACTTTGTTATCTAGCCCGCCAGGGTAGCCACTCCATGACTTCTTTGCTTAATGGAAAGCTGGAATTCACTTTGTTCTCATACACTGATTTAGGGTACGTCTACATAGCAAAAGCCTGAGTTAACCTGAATCCAGCTAGTGCAGGTAACAATAGCAGCAGGCTTCAGTGAAGGTAGTGCAAGCCTGACACTGATCCTGTGTATGTATTCTACTCACTCTGAAGCCCATGCTGTGCTAACTTTTCACCTCTGTGCACACATGTAGATCAGTTGTCAGCTCACTGACCCTATGGTCCTGATTTTCAGCAAGGTCTCCAGCCAGCGTTCAGTACTGCAGGCCCAATTTGAGGCTCACAAATCAAATATCTGAAATAAACCCTGGGAATAGATTAAAAATCATTTTCCAAGTTGTTCACAAAATCCTGTTAACAGGTTATAAATATATAATAGTGGCAAGTGCCATTACAGAGAAGGCTCCATACTGATTTCCATTTTAATTCCTGTTTTTACTCTTTCATAAATTTCTGATAGTCTCACTTTTCATGCTCATATTTTTCAGGCTTGGTATTTTACCAATGGTACATTTGTGCGGAAGTTTGAGCAAAAACATGGCAGAAATGTGTATATAATAAAAAAACATAGTATTATATAAAATAAATAGTTGCAGCCTATTGCAGCAAGGGAGGTTTAGGTTGGGCATTAGGAAAAACTTCCTAACTGTCAGGGTGGTTAAGCACTGGAACAAATTGCCTAGGGAGGTTGTGGAATCTCCATCATTGGAGATTTTTAAGAGCAGGTTAGATAAACACCTGTCAGGAATGGTCTAGATAATACTTAGTCCCGTGATGAGTGCAGGGGACTGGACTAGATGACCTATCAAGGTCCCTTCCAGTCCAATGATGCTATGCTTTTTTAATAGCTATACAGTTGAAAGGGTTGAGATTTGAAAGCTGGAATTTCGTAGGGACATAGCTCTTTATAAGGATCCATGCACAACCTTGTTTCAGAGTAATTGGTTTTGATTTGACCAAATCATGAAAATTTAATAATTCCCTACTGAGCATGTATAATATTTTTATTAAGCTTGTTAAATTACATCAAAGGCACAATTAATTTGTCTGTGCAGTGGGTTATATCATTGTCAGAATGACTCCAAACTGTCCAGGGGAAACCAAAGTTTTGGCAAATAAGATACACTCCTGTGTATGGATAAGCTTCTGAGAAGTTCCTAAGCACTGCAGAGTGAGGAGCATTGAATTGAAGCATACAGATAAATTAGTGACCAGATCCTAAAGTCTTCAGTAACAGGTGTGTAGTTTCAATCCTGAGGACTTAATGAGCCATTGAAGCATCCAGGTAAGTGAAAAGTTCCTAGGCTCCGCAGAGGCAGAGCTCCTCAAGGCCTTTGGATGGAGACTCTGCAGCAGTGATGCATGAAGATAAACTCCTGACCAAATGCTAAATTCCTCAAGTTCAGGAGATTAGCTTTGACGCTGGTCTGCCAAGTACCTATGCTAATGCTGCTGTGTTCACTCTATTATATTTCATCTGTAGTATACTGTGTAAGGGTACGTCTTCACTGCAGCGTTAGCCTAGGTGAGCTGCATCTGGGTTAGTCTAGTTTGGGTGTGAGCAGCCACACTGCATAACCGTACCTGAGTTACTGTGTCCTTATTTCTGCTACACTTTGCCATGTATGTTGCTAGAACATCTGGGGATCCCATGACTCTTTGTGCTACAGTATGCTGAACTCTGGCAACTTCCTATTGGGGGAAAAGCTGCAACAGCGGGGAACTGCCAGAGCTCTGGCAGCAGGGAGGCAGTGGAACACTACACTGCTAAAAGTTGCTGTCTAGACGCGGGAGGCTTGGGCATGTAGTGTGCCCTGTTGGGTATCTACTTTACGGTTCTGGCATATCTCTCCTAAGCAGTGCCTCATTATCTACACTGCAGTTTGTACATGTGCTAGCTAGGCATGCACTGTTTGTACTCTATGTGCCACTGTAAGTGTAAACATAGCCTGTGATTCTTTCCCAGTAATTGTGGGGAGAACTTCTCTGTCCTTCTAGATGTGGGGGGAATTATGTGAAGGCATTGGATGACTACTAGCAACTAAATGACTTAGCCCCATCCTCATTGCAAAGCGAGTGTGTTACCAGCCCAACTGAAAATGAAACCTAAGCTCTAATCCATGTGCACAACCATGCCCACTACCCTGTGTTGAAAGCGCCACCCAACCTCAGATGAGAGGTTTTTGTGTGAGGATGGGAGGTGGGGTTAGAGGCAATGCCTGAGTAAGAGCCCAGACTAACTTTGCAGTTTAGACATACATTAAGTATGGCATTATTTGTGTTTTTTAAAATAAATTACTCTTGCAGACTTTGTCTAGTACCCTCAGAGCAGTGTACTGCAAGAGGATACAAATACTCTTGAGGCTATAGTTAAATGCTATGATATCTTACTTGAGAAATAATATGTGATCTTGTTATAAACAACTGTACTATAATGCATATGTACAAGGCATTTTTGTGAAAGAATCTCCACCATAAGTACCAAGATGTTCTGATACAATTTGATGGGAAATATGTATTCCTGGTTTGACTGGTATATGTGAGGCTTACTTGCAGGAAAGAAGACACATATTTCTGCAGGTGAGACAGTGCTATACCCTATCAGGAATCCTTGATGGTTAAGAGAAAATATAGGGGTAATAAAATGTAATGCAAATAATCCATTAAAACTCCGAGTCTGGGTAGGATAGTCATTAGTGTTTCTAGGCACAAGAAGCATTAGAAAGTCCCCATTACCTCATCTCTGTCTTTCTGTTATCTCTCGCTTTCATCCGTCTATCACCCCACTTTTGGCTCTACTAAATGACACATCAGTTTGAGAACCTGAGTCTGCCAAAGGGGAGTGTTATGTGGTGGCAGAAAGCTCCCATCACAGGTTCCAATGGGAACTAGGTCAGTGTATCTGTGGGATAGATGTAAGGAGCATTTAAATTATTTAATGTTTACAAAATTATGATTTTTGGTGGTGACATTTTATCCAAAACTCTTGGAGATTTACATTGGAGAAAACTGTGTAGGTAAGATGCTAAGGCTTGCACTTGGACTGGATGAGGTAGGCCTACTCCCTGATTTGCTGCTGCTGTCATATTTTATTCATGAGTATTTTTTATGAATGTATTCAGAGACATATTAGGTGATTTCTAAAAGAATCTTCCCAAGTGCTGAATTGTGTGTGTTTAGAGACTTTCGCCCTAATGGGAGTTTGAACTATGGAAGAAAGGGCAGAATAAATCTTTCAGTGTGAACAGATTCATGAGGGTTAGTTGGTAAGGCAGCTAGCTACCTGTCTTGCTCAACACCAAGTGCTCTCCTGGGAAGACTTGTATCTCCAGGCTTTTTAAAATGGTAAAAATAAGTCTGTGTCTATTATTATTTATATTACGATAGCATGTAGAGCAGTGGTTCTTAACCTTTACTGTGGCCTGCACTCCTTTGGTTCTCAAAATATGTTCTTGCACCCCTTATCAAAAATCTAAAATATGTTCTCACATCCCTTATCAAAAATCATTGAAGTAGGTCAGTTCTTTAAACCTAGATATATTTTTTGTTTGTATATTACAGTAATTGTTAAAAAATATATAATGTTAATAAATACATAGGCTTGATTAAACAAAAATAGTTGTACTTACGTGCCTGTGCTTAATTTGCATTTTCGATGATTTACCTTCTAAAAAAATCTGGCATGTCTTGCACCCCCAGAAAGGGATCTCGCACCCCAGGTTAAGAACCACTGATCATTGAAGTCAATGGCAAAACTCCCCCTTGACTTCAGTAGGGCCAGGCTCTTACCTAGAGTGCCCCAGGACACATAAGGAGCCTTCGGGAGAACTAGGAAATGAACATGCTTCTTGTGAGTCCTAAGCCAGTGCTTTAACAATGAGGCCATCCTTCTCACCTACCTGAAGATATAGATGAGTCCACTATTGGGGTGAATATTGTTATTTGGTGTGGTAATGCCTGGAGACCCCAATCAGGGATCATGGTCCAATTATTGTTCAAACACCTATTAAAAGACAGTCCTTATCTGGAGGAGCTTACAAGGAAGGACTATAATAGGAGAGATATTTTGCTGTTGCTTGAAGTAAAAGAGTTCATATGAGTTTGGTGATCCCCTTCATTCCACTTTATTAATCTTGGTAACAGATTGCTTTTTGGCTCTCTTTATGTCTTTTAACTAAGAAATTATTGTAGGATTGTTGCCAAGTTTTCTTTTATATACCCTCAAACAATGGGAATCAGACAAATTCAGTCCTTGTACCAAAATATTTTCATAACCCTAGAAAGCATCTTCAGATCGCTGAGGATTATTAATAATGCAGTGTTGATTTTATTAGGTTTATTGATACAAATGTTTAAAAAATAAACTAGCTGTACCAAGCAAATATAAATGCCCAGAAGGAGAGAACTAATATACCTTAGTTTGTGAGATCATGAGATTGAAGCAAGCTCACTTCTTTGTTCCTTATAGATCATCCATTTCTCAACTAGTAACAGAGGCATCTTTCCATAATGATACAAATAGCAGTGGCCCAATGCCCATCTCATCTACAGAGGTAGACACCAGGAGTAGTTCCCTTGGAGGTACTCTGGATTAAGTGAGGTGAAGATTTGGCTCAGGTTTTAAAATGTCAAGACACTGAGGATGGGAAGTGATTACATCTACTGGGTCTTGATATAAAACAGTGAAATTCCCCTCATGCTCTTGTAAAAACAAGCTTGCCAGGGAGCTAGGGCGAGTATGACCCGTGCCCTGTAGCTCCCCCAGCCTTTGCTCCATAACGGGTTTGAGCCAGTTTCGGAACCCGATTGGTGTTGCCTGGACTTTGACACGTCGCTGCCCACGCCCCGCGGGACCATTTCCCCCAAGCCGGGAGCGCTACTGCCGCCACTCCCAGAGGAGGGCCTGAGGGGCGGCAGCGGGAGTTCAGCTCTCGGGGGAAGCCCCAGCAGTTCGGCGCGGTCCCACGAGGCGCGGCGGGCTCTGCCTGGGGTGGGCGAGGCCGGGGTTGCCCTGCGCGCTCGTGCCAGGGGCCCCGCTCCCGCCCCGCGCGAGGGCCCGTGGAGGGGCTGGACGGGGACCCCCTGGCTTCCCCCCTCCCCGCCCCGGGGGCTCGGGCAGCCCTTTATTGTGGGCCGCGTCCCTCCTGCCGCCGCGCCGCTGACACGCCGGCTGCGCGCGGACACACCTTCCCGCCCCTGCTCTGCTCCACCTGCCCCCGCCTCCTCAGAGCGGCCGCCGGCCCATGCCGGCCCCCGGCCCCGGCTCCTCAGCCCAGGGGCCGCGCGGCGGCCGGATCGGGCCCCGGGTGCCGGGCCAGGCGCGGCCGGCGCAGCCCCGCGATGCTGCCCACCGCCCTGGGCTGGGGCGTCGCGGGCTCCTCGGCGCTGCTCGACCTACCGGCGCCGCCGGGCTCCGGCAACCTGGGCAAAAGTTTCCTGATCGAGAACTTGCTGCGGGCGGCCCCGCCGAGCCTCGCCCGGCCCCTCCCCGGCCCGCTCACGCTGTGCCCGGCGGCGGAACCAGCCAGCCCCGCGGGGGGCCCCGGGCCGGCCCGATGGGCTTGTCCCCGCCTTCACCTCTCCGCCGTGGCCAGTGGCGGGCTGCCAGCGCGGGCCCCGGACAGAGCCGGCATCTTCCCTCCTGCAGCCACAGGTGAGCGCGCTCCCCTCGCCCCGCCCGGCCCCCGACAGCGCCGGCAAAACTTCCCCCTGGGAGCTCGCCCCGCAGCCGCAGGGCCCCGGGCAGCGGGGCGGATTCCCTGCCGGGCGGAGTCATTCATCGGTTCGAGACCCCGCTAGACTCCGGCCCGGTCCAGAGCCTGAAAGCCTGGCTCTGCCGCAGCCCATGGGGCTGGGATGTCCCCGCGGGGGTTTCGCCATTTCATTGCCCGCCCCTTCCCCGCGCACAATGCGCTTTGCTTTTTAATGTTTTTAAATTGCTCAGTTCAAGCCCCCGACCCTTGTGCCCAGCTGTGTAATTGCCCAGCCTTGTCTTCCATTTAGCTGCTGATGTTGATGACTGGTGATTTACTTATGTGGCAAACACCTTGAGAGAAGCGTTTGCGGAGTGTGGTTGGCCAGTTCCGAAGTACTGGTAAATAAAGTGATACAGTTCAAAGAAGTGCAACTGCATTTTAAAAAGCAATTTTTTGCACCATTTGGAAAATCAATAATGGATTGCAGTAAATTTTCCCCCTCCTTCCCTTAGAAATATCTAAATAAATAGTATTCCTTGTGCAGAGTCCTATTGCCTGAGTAAAAGTAATTGTAGTTTCTGCCCCCAAATTACTATCAATATGGATTATATAGAGGGGGTGATAGATATTCAAGTACTGTTTATAAAAATTATGCTTCCCCCCAAAAACTACTGTCTTAGAACCAGAGTGGCTATATCAGTGAAGTTATTTTAAATATTTTTTTCTTCTATTAATATTTTTAGTGTTTTCAAACACCTCTGGGGAAATCAGGATTGATGCTACGAAAATTGAGAACTATTCATTTGGCTGCTTCTGCTCCCACTGAAATCTCAATGGGAGTTTGGATATTGATTTAATTGCAGCACTGACTACCAGGATGGATTAAAAACAGAGCCTTGAGTCCGAAGTAAAAGGTTGAATCTGCTGTTCTATGACCTAATATAAAACTATAAAGGGTTTTAAATCTTCTTAAGGAAAATTTCCCTCTGTGCAAGACCGAAGTGTTCTTTAAATCAGTTCTGAATGGCAGGGTTATGAAAGAAAGTCTGTTGTGGTCTTTCTCTTTGTTCAAGAGGGTAGTACAGAATGACCAGTAAACATTAATCTGTCATATTTGACCCATTTCCTCATATAACATCTGATTAAAACAAGGTTACTGTCCTGTATGCCTGTGGATTAATAACCACAGCAAAATGTTTAACAATTTTTGACACTGTAATAAGGACTTTAAATCTTCCTTAGTCCTTGATCTTTCAGTGCTGCTAAATGATCGCAATCTGAAATGATATCAGAGGCTTAACCGTGAACAAACACATGATAGACCAGAAATCCTTCTGAGTTTAGGAAATACAAGAAAGATCAGATTCTTAGATAATGATAAGTCTGGATACTAATGTCCTTGGACACCCCCAAAATCCTGTGGACCTTAATAGGTACAACAAAGGATGCAAGATTGGGCCTTTTGTAGCAAAAAGAAATTGAATTGAGACATAGCTACAATTTTCTTGAAGTAGTAGAGGCAAAATTCACCACAAAAACTTTATTAGAAGTTTGCAAAATATGTCTAATACTATAGTCACTTGTATGTTAAAATAAAAGCCATGGCTTTATTAGACTATAGAGATACTGAAAGATTTGTCACTTAAACTGGTAATGTTACTTGGCAGTAATCTGAACCACACAACGTTTTGCTGTACTATTTGGTAATCACAGTTTTTTATTTATTAGGCCCAGGTTTAACTGCCCTGCAAGTTTGAACCATACAAAGCTTTTCCAGACAAATTATGCTTCTTTAATGTGTTACTTTTCATGTACATTTTGTTGTAAGAAATTTAAAAAAATAGGTTTGAGGAATAGATACCTTGTCTAGTTATGGAAGTGTTCAAAACTGGATTAGAAATTAATTCATTAAAACTGGATAATGAATTAAAGGTATATCAATTAAAATTCCCACTAGAACATACCTACTTATTCTAGACCAATATAATATTTTCAAAGTCTTGGATTATATTTAAATAGAAAAAAAATACGTATTTAAAATCAAAGTAAACAAACAAACAAAAATATTACTTGGAGTACAACCTTAAACTACCACTGCAAAAGGTGTGTATTAAAACCAAAAATGAAAACATGATATATTCTTTTTAAATGCTCCAAAACTATTTTTTATTTTATTTTAAATGAAATCCTGCAAGTAGCTCCTACTTGTAGTTCCATTGACTTCAATGAGTCTACTCAAAGAAATTAGCAGGATTGGGCTAGGTAGGTGCATGTTTTAAATTTTCAAATAATCAAAACATTAAAAACTATTTTAACTTACTTTATACTAACTCAGTTAAAAGCAGTTGAGGAAATGGGAAAGGATGCACATTTCACCCAATTTTGAGTATATTTTTAGTTGTTTATACTAAAAAAAGGAAAAGAATTTATTTATTTCAAAAATGCCAGTGAAGAAGGCAGATTCCCCAAAGATCATCTCATCACTATTCCTAGTTACTAGAAACTAGGTGGAAGTTACTGTGTGCCCAATCTTGCAAATACTTGCATGATTAGTTCTTACTCTAGCCAGCAGGCCACTGGGATATGAGTTCTGGATACTCAGTTGAGTAAAGAATTGCAGGGTCAGACTCTCCAAGTGGCAATGGACCTGATCCGAGTTTCTCTTGAGCTCAAAGTTTCCATTGACTTCATTAGGAACCTTGGGTTGAAGGATCAGTCCCTTATTACTTGAAACAAGGAATGCTGGGTCCAATCCTTCCTTATGTACTCAGGCAAAATTGAAAATTAGTTCAGAAACTGGCCTTTACTGCTGGATTCTACAGCCCATATTCAAGCAAGGAGTCTTTTCTCATTATACTAATCCAAATGGAACTACTCACTTGATTAAGGGCTATATTTGTGAGTAAAGGTGCCAGGATTGGGCCCTCATGTTATTTTTCTTGTTTGCAACAGTAAGAAGGACAAGAGTTTCGTCAGAGTAAGGACGGTAGGACTGGGGCAAAATAAAGGTGTTTTAACTAGACGATTTATACTATTCTTTTTGACTTGATTCTTAGGTGGTATCTAGGGATACTTACTTCTTTCCATTTAAAAAGCTATATGCTTGGGTAATGTCACAATGTTTATTATAAGAATTTTCTTCACATAGTAAATGTGCATGGAACCGTTACTATATATCCCAGTAGGATAATTCTCAGAGGTCAAAATTTTCAAAGTGACCACTGATTTTATGTTTTTGGATATGCAATGCGAGGCCGCTTCAAAAGGGCCTGATTTTCTGAAAGTGCTGGGCATCTATCCACCCTATGAAAATCAAACCCCTTTAAGTTGTCTCAAGTTCAGCACTCAAAACCAGTTGGTACTGATGAAAATCTTGGCCCAAGTCTTAACTAAAATGAATGATCATGACAAAGCAAATTGAGCTCTTCTAGCTTTATGTATACTTTGAGCTAGTTACTGTAGCAGAATTTCTTAGCATTCAGTTGTATTTAAAAGAAAAAAAGTATACTTTTCAATGAAGGGGAACTGAAATGTGTCATAAATATTGTATTCATCCTGTATTGCTTATGTGTCCAAAACTTCCAGTGAGGTTAATGGGAGTATTAGGGGAGCAAGGAATGCACAATCAGTCTGGGAACTGAAAATCTGAATGAACTGAACCTTTGCTACAGTTCTGAAAATAACAAGAATCCACAACTTCTGTAAAAAAAAAAAAAAAAAAAAAAAAAATTAACAAATGGGCTTGATTTATAAAATCTTTTAACACCATGTAAGAACCCAAATCCTGGTTTCTGTTTGAACCTTAAAACTCCCATCAATGCCTGCAAGGGACGCAGGATGACACCCTTTATCTGTGACATCTGGCCATGGCAACATCTGATTGCATTAGAGCTCGGTCATTGCCTGCCTCAGCCATTGTGAGTCTCTGTCAGCGGTGCTTTATCGTGTGCCTTTTCATTCCTGTTGTGAGTTACAAAGGGTCTACATTTATAGTTCCATATTTTTAGCCCCATGTGTACTTTAATAATAGTGCCAAAATGTCCCCAGTGAAAAGCTGGATGACGAACAGTCATCCACAAAGCATCATGCTATGAGATATGTCACACAATGAACAGTGTTCAAAGAGACATCCCTTTGCTGGCTATGAGGCTATTGAAGGGGTTAAAATCAATACTTTCCTTTGCTATATTGATTATTTAGTTGTACAACCGAGTTATAGAATTTTAAGCTTATTTTAAATTATTTTGGTTTTTAATTATTACCACCATGTGCAAATAATAAACTATATAAAAGTTAAACCATACAGGCAAACACAATGGGATCCTCAACTGGTGTAAATTGGTTGTAGCTCCATTGATTTAAATGGAGTTACATCAATTTATACCAGCTGAGGATCTCTTGCTCCACAACTAGTAAAGAAAAAATATTTTAACTGTTGCATCTGACTGCTTAAACACCTATGGACATTAATTCTGGAATTACAGGCCTAATTAGTCTATGGAACTCATTACCACATGATATAGTTGTGACCTTGTAGTTAGTAGGATTTAAAAAAAGTTTAGACATTTATATTAATAACAAGAGTATCTCAAGTTATCACAGTAAATATTAAAATAATAAAGAGGGATTTTTGAGGCATATAAACCTTTATTTGTCAGGGCATAAGCCAGCCATTAACTACTGGGAGTTATGAGGGAACCTTCCCTGGAGGTAGGTTATCCTATAACCACCTACTGCTGGGTTTCTTACACCTTATTCTGGAACATCAGAGGATAGAATTTGTTCTAATTTGTATACTATGGGCTTGATCCTTATGCTCCACTGCTTTGTGTAGCCATTACACCTGTATAAAATGCTACCCTTTTGAGCCGGTTAAAATTGACGTCCACTTTGTATTCACAAGTCTAAATGACAGCACAAAATGCAAGGCAGTGAAGAATCATGCCATCTCTTTTAAATGCTGAATTACTGCAGTGCGTGCTACATGGGGCTATACCAGGGGTGAGCAAACTACGGTCCGGGGGACCGCATCCGGCCCTTCAGATGTTTTAATCCGGCCCTGGAGCTCCAGCCGGGGAGCAGGGTTGGGGACTTGCCCCACTCTGTGCATGCTGGGCTCTGCGCAGGTCCTGGAAGCAGCGGCATGTTCCCCCTCTGCCTCCTACGCGTAGGGGCAGCCAGGGGACTCTACACACTGCCCCCGCAGCTCCCATTGGCTGGCCACTGCGGCCAATGGGAGCTGCAGGGGTGGGGCCTGCGGATGGGGCAGCATGCAGAGCCTCCTGGCTGCACCTCCACATAGGAGCCAGAGGGGGGACATGCCGCTGCTTCTGGGAGCTGCTTGAGGTAAACACCCAGCTGGAGTCTGCACCCCTGATGTCCTCCTGCACCCCAACCCTCTGCCCCAGCCCTGATTCCCCTACTGCCCTCCGAACCCCTCGGTCCCAGCCCAGAGTACCCTCTTGCACCCCCAACCCCTCGTCCCGATCCCAGAACTCCCACCCCCAGCCCAAGCCCTCACTCCCTCCCAACCCCCAATTTCATGAACATTCATGGCCTGCCATACAATTTCCATACCCAGATGTGGCCCTCAGGCTAAAAAGTTTGCCCACGCCTGGGCTATACCATCTAACCATTACAAATTACAGCTGTTGTAGAACCCGGTGGCATGCTTATTAGGCAGTGTTTTACCCAGTGGAGCACTTTATAGCTATGCGCTATCCGTTACTATGGGGGTGAAGTTTAAGATCCTGGTTCTTCTGATCAGCCTAACAGTCCTGCTTTAAATGGGAGGGGGCTGGTAAGAGCAGGTGTTCCTTGGCTCTGGAATTTGCTTCTGCCTCTAGTCCACCAGCGCATGTGTGTGGTTCCCTTTAGATTACTGCAGCACTCATTTGTTTTCCCAAGCATTTTTTGGAGTGAGAGAGTCACTTTAGAGGCTGATGGGATGTAGTTGTTTGGGGGCTGGGAAGGCTTTTAGGAGGTCTCTTTGGCAGGTTTTCTTATGGCCTGATTTCCAGAAGGGCCAAGTGACCACAGCTCATATTGATTTCAGTGAACATTGCAGTTGCTCAACAGTTGTGAAAATCAGTCTCTATAAAGCTGTGTACTTCTCAAGTAATCTGCACAGTGCAAAATGACAGCAAATCCATTGGAGCCAATGAATTTTCACTAAGGTAAATGTAACCAAAATCGGGCCCTTTGCGTTTACATTTTGTAATGTGCCTAGAGTAATGATAAGCACACCTGATATATATTGCAAGGAAATAAATAAAATACAACAGTGGACATGCCTGCATTACAAACTTTGCTGGTATACTGAACACATTGATTTTTTTGCTTAAAGTAAAATATATACATGTATATACACAGAACATGTGTAAGTATAAAATAAATCGGACACATACTAACACAAATCTAGCTAAAATACTTACAGGATTCTATTATCATGGTATCTGAGTACCTCAGTCTTTAATGCAGTTATCTTCACAACACCCTTATAAGATAGGGAAGTGCTAGCACCACCGTTTCACAGATGGAGAACTGAGGCACAGAGACAGTGACTTGCTCAAGGTCATATAGCAAGCTTGTGGCAAATTGACATTTTACTCCTTCTAGAGTCTAACAATTGGTAAATACGTTTTACTGAAATTAAATGATTTTTCAGTCCATACCCATTTTTTATGATTTACACTAATAAAGGCATTATTAATTATTTCTTCCAAACTGGCTGACAAGCCGAATGTGTCCTCAGGTGACATGTAACTCTGTAGCTTTCATTGAAATTAAAAGAAGAAAAGAATCAATTGCTTTTAACTATCAGAACTCTCTAGATTCTCACTAGGTAATGTAGACTCCCTGTTATAAGAGTTAGGGACTCTCATAGTATTGCAACCATGATTCTCTCTGGAGATGCAAAGGATTCTGTGGTGACTAGGTACATATAAAATTAATTTTCACATGATTCAGGACCTCTTCTTGCTCCCTTCGCAGTTGGTGGGCCAGTTCTTAGGCGCAGGTCTTTAGGTACCCAGCATAATGCAGTAGAGTGGGTGCAAAGGTCGCTTTATGCTACCTTTGCTTTCCCCCTATGCTGGGGCTGCCAGGCTAGCCTAATTATGCTGTTTAGCTACAGCCCCCAGGGCCCATTGCAGCAGAGATCATCAGATCATAGGGATGGTCTGATCATGCCCCTTTCCCCACAGCCATGTCTTCTGCTTTGTAGTCTGAGGAAACGATTGGCATTGGACCTGGTCCTTTAAGCAGGGTTTAAGCACTGCTGGAGGAGCACAAAGCAGCATTAGCAGGGCCAGGGATCTGGGTCTGTAGGAGAAAAAACAGGTTCTTAGGGGGAAACGATGGAGTTAGTCATTTCACTAAATTTAGTGAAATCAGTTATTGTAACATGGATTTTATATTGCACAATGCGATGCTTCTGAAACAGGAACCTCAAGGCATATGCTTATGTTTATGAAGAAACTGAAGAATGAAAAGGGAAAAAATTTACTCTGATCATGCAAATTACTGAAATTCCTGAGTGCAAAATGATGGCTATATCATGCCATGATTCTTTGTGTGAAAAACTCCCATTGATTTCAGTGGGGGTTATGTGCATGCGTTGCTTGCCGAATGTGGCCCTCAGAAAATTTTCCTTGGAGAACTCAGCTCTGCAAGCTAACGATTGCTTTAACAGCCTTAAGGCTGAAAACATATTCCAGTATATTAGACACCAGGAGGCTTTTTAAACATCAGACACTTATTTCTTAGGGTAGGAGAGTGGATTTTAAATAGGAAAGGGCCTGATCCTGAAGTCCTTACTCCCACGATTCTCTCGTCAGCAGGATGCCTATTTCTGTATATTACCAAATTATGTTGGTCTATCTAGGTTATTATACAACATTTACAGTGTTGCCAGATCTCACTATTTTATTATGAGTCTTGTGATATTTGGTGTCTTTTCTAAAGCCCCAGGTCCCAAAGTCATGAGATTATGATGAGAATCTCAGTTTTCATTTTAACAAGTGTAAATACTAGCCCTTGTGGTTGCAGTGAAAAGCTTGCAAACGTGAACCTTAAAGGCTTAAAAACAGAAGGCAAATAAAATGAATCCAATATTTATTAATTTTAAAATCTCATGATTTTTAAGCCTAATTGGCAAATTTTGACCAAGAGAGACCCAGGACTAGAATAACAGGTCCATTTCAGTTTCGCATGGTAAGAATCCTTTACTTTCATTTGTAGCCCAAGGCAGGATTTTAAATAAGGTCTGCAGCAGCAAAAGGCAAGTTCTCTAATCAATTGTACCACATAACCCCAATTTCCCTGGGGTTCAGGGAATTCTTTTTAAACAAAGACGTTTTATGAAGAATACAAGGAAAATCTGTCAGTCCATTTATTGCTGAATTCTGTTGTTTTGCCTCTTACGGTGTCCTTAGTAGTTACACAGAGAAGGATATTCTTTTGATGTTGTACATGGGGGGGGGGGGCTGTGTGTGAGAGAGAGAGTGGGTGGGGAGTGGGCAGGAGGAAGATTCCCACTGAGAACTCTAGTGTCACAATAAGACAATAGATAAGCAGCAGGGAGCCCTGACACAGCCATACATAGGCAGCATGTGGGAGAAAAACTAGGGCAGGATGGGCCTGGTGACAAAGCCAATGGATCCACCACTATGTAGATCCCCCTTTCTTCTGCTTAGGCTGTGTAAAAGGAATTGCCAACATTGCATTTCAAAAATAAGGGACTGTTTTCTTAGTACCGCAACCCCACCCTTCCTCATGATATTATTTAATTTAATTAATTTTTTTATTTTATCATTGATTACAGCTTCTCTAATGGACATGATTGGTCCCTAGTGTGCTAGAAGTGGTTGCTGAGACTGTTTGGTTTTGTGGCATGGTTTAGGCAATGAGTCTATATGCTCTACTATTGCTTTGCATTCTACATGTGGTGGTAAGATTTGCAGAGTGCCTAATATTGTCACAGAAGTGATTCTAGTTCCCATATGTGAAATCCATGCCAGCTATGCCATTGACCAAAGTCTGCCCACATGGCATACTTCCAGTGCACCCTTCTTGCCATGTAGATGGTCCCCAAGATAAAGGATACATAGAGAAATATGCATAAACCCCTAAAGTGATAAGGAGCATACAGAAAAGAAAGAGTCTCAGATGTTGTCACCTAACCTTAGGTGTATCTTTAACATCTGTCTGATTTTTGTGGCTGCAAGGGAAAGATCATCTTGCTACTTGCATATTTCAACCCCTTTTGGGTGACGCATCTTGTTTTTGTTTTTTTTTACAGTGTCTAACTGGCTAATTTTTGAAAGCCCTACTGAAAACTAATAACATAAAAATGAAAACACAATTATTTCCATTAACTTTCTATGCAGGATTTTAAAATACTTTTTTTGGTGGGTTTTTTTAAGGAGTTGCAAAATACTTTCGAAGGGTATTTGCTCACATTTTTAAATAGATCTACGTCTGCCACGCATGCACTGCTTTTATGTTTGCTGTCTGAACATCAAGTTTTATTGACATGAATGTTCATGGAAAGAAAGGCATGTGTGAATATTCACAGAAACCCAAATTTAAATTTGCAACAGTAAATGCATCAGAAGAGCTTTACTCCTGCAGGAATTCTGCACCACTGCACAATGCAGAATTTTGCAGAAAATAATGTTGTGCATGCAGAATTTCCTTTCCCGCACAGAAATGGGCTGCAATGCTGCTGGCTGCCACTGCAGCCGCTGGACCTGGCAGAGCCCAGCTCACACATAGAAGACACTGCTGTGGGGAGCGGGAGGAAGCTAGAGGGTTCCTGGCAGCTGCAGTTCCCCACACACCCTGACGGAAGGAGACGGTGGCATGTAGGAAACTCCACACATGCCTGGGACCCAGCATCAAGCTGTTTCTCCCTCTGCATCCCTGGGCTCTGAAGGGCAAAGGGGGGCTGGTGTCTGGGCTGGGGGGGCATGGCTGAGCTCTGGAGGGGGAGGAGGCAGCTGTCTGGGCTGGGTGGGCCCTGCGGCTGGGCTCTGAGGGAAGGGGGTGCAGGTATCTGGACAAGGGGGTGCCCCGTGGCTGGGCTCCAGAGGGGGTGTGGGTATCTGAACTAGGGAGGCCCTGCAGCTGGGTTCTTGGGGGGAGGAGGCAGAGAAATACGAACTGCGTTGTCTTTAACTTTCTACTCCTGGGAGAATTTGTGTGTGTGTGTCTGTATTGTCACAGACATACTTGCTGACAGGTATTTTGAAATAAATTACCAAAATAATTGAAACTGATGTGATTATGTAGTGTTATTTTGATAAATAAAATTCACAGAATTTTTCAGTATTTTAAAATATTATGCGCTGAATTTTTTGTTGGCACAGAATTTTTAATTTTTAGATGCAGAATTCCCCCAGGAGTGGACCTTGCACAATACACTAGCTAAGTACATGTGATTGTGACTCCCTCTGGTGGCAGATCTCAGCAACTCTGCAATCTGTTACTGTCTCACAGACAGGAATTTCATCTTTAGGTCAAGTGGTGAAAGCTTGTGCTTTTGGTGCTGAAAAAGTCTTAGGATTGATCCCCTCTGTGACCATGGTGTGTGCAGCTCTGGTTCCTTAGACTTGAACATTCATCCAAATTGTGAACAGAAACAACACCATGTGACTTATTTGGCCAATCACAACTAACCAATGCCCCTGGGCTATCCACTATTGGATATTTGCAGAGAACTGTTCATGATTATGCTATAGAGTTAAATTTTGTTTATTGAAAATGTGTTTTAATTATTCTGAAGAATGAATAAATGCGAGGAAATCACATTTTTTTTAGTATCTACTCCATGGCCAGAAAAGGAGGCTAAATTTGTCAGATGAATTATTTATTCAGGTCTAATATTTTGGAAAGGTATATTTTCAAACACGTTTATCTGGGTCTTCAGTCACGCAGAAAGGAGAACCTCAGTGCTGCAGGTGAAAAAAATAGGGTTCCACATAGGTGCATGTGAATTGTAGAATATACAGCGAATTTTAGAATTAGGGCCTAGAATACTTCCTAACATGTTTCAAAGTGATAGAGTTTTAAAAAAAATACCCCACCCCAGAAGCCCCTTGAAAACAAGTCACTTTAGAATTTCATAATGATTTAATCTAAACTCATTTCATGTGAACTGTACTTAGGAAGTTGACTATGGAAAGGACTGTGTTTTGGGACCTCTATCTGCATTATAGACATGAGTTTCTAGTGTGGCAGAATTTTCAGTTTTAGAACTATTTTGTTTTCAGATTTGGAAAGCATTTTAGGCTGTCAGTGTCTGAGATAATATCTAAGTATTACCCTTTGCTGAATGCTAGGATTCAGTTGAAGTGTACAAGTATACTACAGTATACTTAATTGCTTAGTGTTTGTAAAATGCTTTGGGTTTCTAAAGTTGAATATAAATAAGCATTATTAATTATATTTTGTATTCACCATCCTGTTATAGTATAACAAGAATCTATCATTGTTTCAAATACTAACTCCTGGGAGATTTAGGACCAGGTACTGTCACTTTCAAGAAAAAAGCACATAAAATAATTTTTGAGCTCTTTCATATGTAAGCAGGGCAGTGGAATTTATTCCTTATTCTGATTTGAGTTTCATGATCTGTGTGACCAAACCTGGAACCCATACACCTGTGTATAGTGCTGCTTAGTCCCACACATTGTCCCATTTAATTCTATGGGAATGCTAGGGGGAGTGAGGAGTAGACCCAGGAGTAAGGATTTGCAGGATTGGCCCAAGGTTAATGTTTAATTCACAGATGGGTCTGTACATAAACAGTTTTATGGCTACCATGTGCTTAATTCTGGCTATCAAAAAACCCCAGGTTTCCTAGCAGCCAACCGGCATTGCAGCTGTTTTCGGCCTTTATGTAAGGACTAAAAAATGTTTGGTTGAAATTGCTTGACCAACAAATAGCAATTGAGTTACCATTTCGTATATGAGAAGGAAATAAAATGTATATAATATTTGCCCCATCCTTATATCCAATATTTGTTTTACATGATACCTACCGTTACAATCATGCTGTATAAAATTCAGGAATAAATGAACCTGACCAATATGTATTGCATCATTTTTGCGCAGACAGTTTCCATTCTGTTATGCTGTTTCACACATGGTACTTGAAAAAAGTTTAATAAAATAAAACTATTTACTATATCTGTCATACATAAAAAAAAATGTACTTGTCTGAATCAAGATAAACCATCCATGTTTTTACGGACCCCCGGTCCTCCTGGGGAGTGCTACACATCTACATAATGGACCTGAGCCTGAGTTGATGCAAATCTGTGTAGTTCCCACACATTGATTTCAATGGAACTACACCGATGTACACCTCCTGAAAATCTGACCCAGTGTCTCTAAGAATTTGCATGTAGATCTCATAGCTGAAAGATTTAAAGATGTTTAATGACCATTGGCTATACATCTAAAGAAACTCGGGACCATTGTTTATCCCACAAGGTCTGGAATAGATTAATCTAAAAAAACAGCCCCAGAAGCCACCTGTTTCAGAGATCTGTGGAAGGATGTCATCTGCATCTTATTTCTAGGTGCATCATCACAAATACAACAGAGAGGCAGTTTTGGGGCCTGATCAAAAGACCACTGAAGTCAAAGGAAAGATTCCCACTGACTTTGTTGGACTTGAGAGCAGGTCTTTAGAGATCTTTGCTTTTTGCATGATGGCAGAATCCCAGTGGATTCAGGTACTGTCTGCAGCTTTCATGCAACTGCATAGATTATTTCAGGTTTTATAAGGCTGGATTGTGTTTTAGTTTCTGATGCTGCTCCCATTGAAGTCAATGGGAATTTTAACATTTACTTCAATAGACATAAAAGGACATAGACATAAAAGGAGCAGGCCTTTTATGTTTACAAGTCATTTATAGAAGCGTAAAGGTTTAGTGAATGGAGAGAACTCTGTATGCAGGAATATGCTACCCACGCCTCTGAAGTGATGGTATATTCAATTGTGATATATCCAGGTGACGAGAGTATAATATTGCAAGGGCATTCTGGACACAATGTTCTCAAGAAGATATTAAAAAATTGGAGGGAATTCAGAGATGAGCAACAAAAAAGATCAGGGGACAGGAGGGAATGATTATAAAGATAAAAACATTAAATAGATATAGGGTGGCCTAAGGTGGGGAGGGCATAACAGCCCACAAATTAAATATTTGAAAGTGTGGTGCCTGGGGTATAGTGAAGACTAATAGGCTGTGATTCAGAAATAGATAATTCAGGCTGACTGACAGGTTTTGCTGTTAGAGAGTATTCCCTATTTGACTGTAGAATAGTCTCCCAAGGAAAGCAGTGAAATCCCCTCACTTGGGACTCTGAAAACTACAGTGGACAAAACATTAGCAAATGTACTGGAAGGAATAGGCCTGCATTTTCAGGGAGATGGACAAGATGATCTAATAGGTCTTTTCCATCTCAGTCTTCTGTGATTCTGAAATCAGTGCCAAATCCTGCCCATCTTACTTGCCCCAGTAGTTCTATTGGTGCCCTATACTGTAAGGTCATTGTGATGCCAATGGGACTATTTGGATAAGTAACGTGGGCAAGTTTTGACTTTATATTTTTTATGTTCTTTAAACTGCCTACCATAACTGTTTTTGATGGTAAACAGTTCTATGTTTGATGATCCTGTCTGTTTGTAAATGCCTCCAAAGCATATTCCGACAGTTTGGACAACCAGCTTGCAATCAGTTACGTTAGTGTATTTATTTATATTGCACCTGGAATTCCACAGTGCTGATGAACAGTTGCAGCTACAAAAGAATGATTATCCTTGTTGCTGTATAATCAAAAGAGAATACATTTACAATAAGGGTTGTCATCTGTTAAGATAAATTTAATGTAAAGGCCAAGATTTAAATAATAACTTCTTAAAGTTAGGCTTCTAAGACCATATTTGATTACAATGGGAGGTGCGCAGCACATCTGAAAATCAAGCTACTTATGAAGGTGTGTGAATATGGACTCAAGAGCCTAATTTTGAGTGCTCATTTTTAAAATCATGCCAAAAATTTTTTAAAAATTATATTAAATGAGGCAGATTGATGGATCAAAATGAGTGCATTTGTCTATCTTTAGTTCTGGTTATTGACTGGTTCTGTATAGAAAAAAGAGTGTTGTTCAAAGTCTTTTTAAAATAAGCAGTTTATTACAAAATATTTTTTATTCAGATGTGACACTGGAGATTTAGACAGATTACAACACAAAGAGGATTTCTCTCCCCCCCCCCCCCCCCACAATAAGTCAGGCAACTGATGCAGTGGTTACATTGCATATCAAACTTTGAAAATATATTATTTTTTCAACTATAGCATGTCTGCCTTCAACTTGGAGGAAAAAGAAGAAGAAAACCACATTTTAATAGTTCATTGGTGTGGCAAAAATGTGAATATAATCAAGAATATGTTTTAGAAAAAAATTATCCTAATGGAAATGTCGTATAGAATTTACTACAGAATATGATCTTTTCCATTGTGCTTTTTTTTTTTTTTTTTTTTTTTGACATTCTGTAGAAATTAACACAGAATTCTGTAGGCCGGTTTAAAAACCGCTATAGAGATGTCCAATTCTCTGAGCCCAGTTCTGCACCTCTTAGTTGTATTTAATAGAATCTTTCTCTGCATGTTCTTACAAATAAATGGGACTGTTTGTGTAGTGAGGTACTATTTAACAGAAGAATGGAAGAATCAGGCCTTGTAGTTTTAGAATAATTTCTATAGAACTTAGTTGGTTATCCCTATTACATTTTACAGGCATTTTCATAGAGACATGTTTATTGATTTCCTTACTCCATGTGAGTAAAAGTAAAAAAAAACCTGACCTATAAATAAGATACTCATTGTCAGGCAGTGCCTGTCAGTTCTGTTTTTTTGTTTTTTTTTTTAAAGGTATCCCTCCCCAGTACATTTTACCTAGCAAGGTTGTATAAAATAACTTTTAGACGGATTTACTGTAGTTATGAATTTTGGCCAATGTCTTCAGATATATTAGTTAGGATGTATGGCAATAAAACAAATAAATATTGGATCCTCGGAATTGCAGTCTTGTGATAAATGTACTGTGATGGTTCAATATGTCAAAATTGTAGCAATAAATGAGTTAAAACTAGCCTTGATTAAGTTACTTAAAGATTATTTGGCTGATTGTCCTTTGTATAAAAAAATCTCTGCTTAAGAAAAGGAAGCAGGGTTTGTGAGGCAAGGACTTCAAATGCTGACTTTTTGAAAATTGTTGTTGTGAATATCACTTAAGATTAATGGATAATCAATTATATCTATGCTTTATTTGCAGTTCTTTCCAAACATTTTTTTCTCCGAGCCCCACCATTCTACTCAGCATGCTGCGGTGGGTCCTGTCAGCACCCTGTATCCCCCACTGCTTTTCCAAGTAAGTTTTTATGCTTCATCAGTAATGCTTGAGTTATTCTGTAAACCAAAGCAGCAGGATTTAATGTGTTCTGGAAAACTAATTGGTGATGCAATGGCAGCAGCTAATTCCTCAGTAAAATCACAGCAATCCTATTCAGAAGGTTTCCAAAGATTTATTAAACTTAAGTACACTGAGCAATTGTGAGAGATTTCTAATGGCATTGAAACATCCAGACAGCTAACTGAGGAACGCTCCTTGTTTTCAGTTTGCTTTTAAGAGTCAATAACTCTTTTTAAAATCTGTATCAATATGCATTTGCAAACAGGAAAAGAAAAGAATGGAAAGATCATAAAATGGACACTGCATATTAATGTCTGCTTGGCATAAATTATGATTCAGGAAATGTTAACTTGATTTAAAAAAATCCTCAAAACCCAGCCATTCTGTTCATAGCAGACAAACACCTGTATTCATTTAATTTTGTTTTAGATTATAATGTTAAAACTGGAAGACATGTGGAAGATGATTTGGTTCCAGTATTATACGTTTGGGATGAAAGCTTTGTTTTATATTACCACTTAATCAGTGTCTAAATTTACCCTTGATTTTTGAGGTTTGTGCATCATATAAGATTATTTATTAAAGAGTTTTGATGTTTATGACTAAGGAAGACAAGCAGAGGATACACTTTAGTTCCTCAGAGTTGAGTAAAAAGCACAGAACTGTGTGTCAGTCCGAATGGAAATAGCAATTTCTGCATTCTGGAACATATATTTTTTTATCATAGTTGAATTCAAACCACTGCTGACTATGTGTATGTGTTTTATGAATGTTTCCGAAGGGCAGTTGCTAAGTCGAATGATTCCTGACAAGTGAGGCAGCAAATGCTGGCAGTTTAATGAGCTGCAAGTTTCTGAGCACCTCTTTAGGGAGTTGACACTTTCCCACAGAGCGTTTTACATGGCCCCAGCTCCATCACAATGGTTGACAGCACCATGACCAATCACCACTTTCACTTTACTCATCCACACGCGACCTCACCACAATTTTTCACTGTGCAGATGAACTTTAGGAACCATTTCACATTGAAAAGGCCTGGGCAAGGGTCAGTTGCCCTTTTGTATGGTCATAAAGCAATGCTCTATGTGCCAGTCTTTTCTCCTGTCTCACATTCCAAGAGAATTTCTGGACAGCATTTAAAGCACTTGACTGAAAAATAAAGCAGTGAATGAAACTGACTTTTATAGACTCATTCTAGCTCATCTTCCCATATAACCCTGTCTACCTGAAAAGGGATTTAGTGGATGAGCTGAGTGTATACAGGGACTTGCTGAATACATAGGGCCTATTATCAACTGTGGGGATTGTTTATTAACCAGGACTGATACACTACTATTTTGGAAGTGACCTATTAATTGTCCATTTAACTAGAATGTATTGAATTCAAATGAAAAAATTGAAACCATGACTAAAGCTTTTACTTGCTCCTTCAAGGTGGTCTCTGCCATGAAGGCAAATTAAGATTGTTCCACAGATTAAGAAGACATTTATCACCATATATTAGGATACGAAGGAAAGACTTAAAAAAAACAAAAAAACAAAAAACCCCATGCCAAACATTTGGTACCATATTAGCATTTATGTCAACACAGTATTAAACCTTTCAGTGTCTGTTCAGCAGGACAGACTGCAGACTTGCTTCGCTTAACTCATTTTGACATAACTGTTGTGCTGTGTGTGTAAGCTCATGCCTCCAAGTATCAGAAAAGTAGACAATGTACACTCAGTGGATTTCACTTGTACGATTAGCGTATTCACTCCATCCACAAGATCAGAGGTTGGCTTTTATGTGTACAGTTTTGGTGTATTTTATGTTGTTTAATATAGAGCAGTTAAAACAAAATTCCTAGACCACCTTCTTATCAGAATGTTCACCTCCCCAAAAATGTTAGCTTTAAAATTTGACCAAGTGGCTGGCTCCATTGTTCACTAGTGCTTGTCTGTGGTTCTGCTCACTCTTAGTTTTTGTTTAGCTGGGCATTTATACTACATCCATTACTGTGGTATACTAAGTCAGAGAGGTTTCTCCCCAAACTGGGTGGGTTCTTCCCTACTATATAATTCTAATATTGGTATTAAAAGAGTCACCTACCTGCTTCCTGGGTATGGCAGGTAGGTGCATGAATTCAGTGTTCTAGTGGCCGCTTCTTAGCTGAGTGACTGCCGGTCAATAATCAAGGAAAGAAAATTGTAAAGGGGTCACATAATCTGACACCCTGTTTTTGGCTGACAATTCCATTTTGGAGCTCAGCAAGGGAGGTGAGGTGAGGACCAGCCTTGTTGGCTAAGAAATTATTTTCTTCCTCCCCTGTGGCAATTGTGAGGATAAGAGGAGATATCTCTTCCACTTGTTTCAATGGAGGCTGTATGGACTGGTCAGGAACTACCACTCCAGCTATTTTTTAAACTGCAGCCCAGACTTAACTCTTTCCCTCCTACTGCAGCCATGTATTCTTGCCCCCAAGAAGCTCTCAGCAGCAGAATGGGGTTTTAGAGGGTTCTATGCACTGTGTTGAAATTTTCCATGAATAGGTTGGCCCTCTTCAGAAGTCTCAGATATGGCTTTCTGGGGCTTGTATGCCATAGTCAGCATATTTGAGTCTGAACAGAATCCTATTATGTCGTATTACATACATAAACATAACAAAAGTATCCAGTAAACTCTGATGTTTGTGTGAGTGGTTTGAAATATCAGTTTTAAAGTTGATATGTGGCTGTTCCAAGCTGTAACTTCATATATACTAACATTTAATTTTAAAACCACTCAGATATACATCACAAAAATATCTAATAAACTGTGATATATACAATGGGGACATGTTCGGACTCTATTCAGACTAAACTGTATGCGTGCATGCATGCATGCGTTTCTGTCTACAAAAACACACACATACATCTATATATATAATGTTTTAAAGTTAAAGATTAGTACACCCCCAATTAGTGGTTAGTGAAAGCTGCAGCTGAATTTGACTAGCATTTCAATGGGGACATGTTTTTTTTTTTAAAAATTCACTGGAATTTTTTAAAAAATTGTCAAAGGGATACATATTCATTAATCGTTTTGTCAAATAATTTAGTTTTTGTTGGAAAATTTCAAAACTTGAAATTATTTTGATCATCTCTACATAGGATTTTTTTTCAGTGAATTCAATGGGAGAATGATCAGGACACTATACTAAGAAGGCAATCAGTCTGAAGCTTCTGTGAGAGAGAAGGTTATATCTGAGATGTTTGGATTGTACCTTTGTGTTCTAAAACTAATGTGATTTCAAAACAAAACCATCTCTATGACTGCTGGCCCACAGAAAGTCCACAGGTGTCTAAGGCTATGTGGATGTGGAAACTGCTTCTTGCTCAAAGAAGGCGCTTTCCTGTAGGTAATGGTTATGGAGTATGTTTGTCCTTGCCCAAAAGCCACATATAATATTTGGGTTCAGCACGTATTTAGTGGGCCTCTGGTACCTCCCGCAAGCCCTGCTCTCTGGAATTTGGTGCTGTTGGAGGTGCACTGTCAGGACACTCCTAGCGAGCAACTGCTTTGTGGATTCCCATGGAAAATGGATCCTTCTTTGGAGGTGGGGGAAAGGGCACATAATAAAGCCTAGAGCTGTATCACTTTTTCATCATCTTTCTGGGGCTGGTGGAGGGATGATGTGAGTGCCCCTGCTCCATGAGTTGGATGTGCAGAAGGTCCCCTCAGAGTACAGATCAAAGGGGTGTGACTGGGCCCAAAATAAACTGCCATACTAGAGCTTGCTGAAAGGTGTTAAAGGATTAGAAATGAGACTGAATGGAATAAATTCAAGTACTCCAAAAAGCTTTTAATAACAATCTATAGTTTCCATAATAATCAAGATGCGAATGGCCAATGATTTTCTATGGAAAAGTCTACTACGAAAGCCTTGTCATTACATTATATGTATAGCATAGCTTACTTAGCCCCATTCTTATCTCATTATGCATTTTATACTGGGGCAGAATGAGCACCCATGAAAAACTCACTGCAGTTTGCTCACCCTGATCATATTGTGTAAGGAAAAATGTAGATCTTTCTCCCTGATCATTTCTGGATTTCACAATAAAAAGAGCTCTACATTCAACCTCCTACATAGACTCATCTGGTTATGCTTTTTATCACTCCAAAGAGCAGAATCTTGGCCATCTATAACACATCTAGATCCCAGTGTTACTGAAGTTGATGAGAGCCACATCGCTGCATCCAGTCTAGAATCTGACCCTTATTGAACATGACTGAATCACCGTGACACATTTGTAACACCAACAACTCAAAAGTGAGACTCCAGTCTGATAGTGGTGTAAAATATAGTGCTTAATATTCCTCTGATATGTTATACGTAGTGTAACGCTATCTTCCATTTCCTCTAGGGGAGGAAAGCGTTCTGCCTCTGTTGACCCAGGACTCCAACTCCAAAGCCCGGAGAGGTATTTTAAGAAGAGCTGTCTTTTCTGAAGACCAGAGAAGAGCTTTGGAGAAGATGTTTCAGAAACAGAAGTATATCAGCAAAACAGACAGAAAGAAACTCGCCATTAACCTGGGTCTGAAAGAGACACAGGTATGGAGGATTGGGAGACCTCGTACTACGCTTAGCACAATGGGAAGTCAGTCCATGACTTAGGGCTCCTAGGTGCTACTGTTTCACAAGTAATAAATAATAATAATTCACAGCTTTCTGTCTTTGAAAGAAAAACCTTCAAAATAGCTTTGCTGGAGAGGGGTGGGGATATAAACAGCCCAGGACCAGTCCTATAGTCCTTACTTAGGCAAAAGTCTCAGTGAAGCCAATGGTAGTTTTCCCTGCGTAAAGAATGAATAAAAGAGAGTCCCCATCCTGTACTGCTCTGCATTCAGAAGTTGATATCCCCATTTCCATACAAAGGTGGAGGAAAGTCCCCTCTGAACACTAGCATCCCCTAGGCCTATTGCCCTAACTGATGGCCATTTTTGGGCCCTACATGCACAAAGCTCTGCAAGGATCTGGGAGCAGGGCACTGTCTTCTGCTCTGCTTCCAGGTGTCTGCACAGAAATCCAGGCTCAGAGCTCTTTTAGTTTTCTCTGTTTTTGCACCTGTTACTGAGCAGCCACCAGGGAGCTATGCTAATGGCAGTGCTACTGGACTCATGCCATTTAGGGAGATGGGACAGTGGAGGCAGCAACCTTCCCTGTAGAGCTGATCCTTGCTCCAGGCAGAGGGAGACCTATGGGGCTGAGAGAAGCATTAGAATGAAAATTCTATGAGGTGACCTTACTGGAGGTTCCCAGCTCTCCTACTTGGCCACCTTCCAGGGGTTTTTCCATATGAGAGTATTATGTGTTCCAGAATAGGACTTCAGGATTTGGCCCAGTGTTTAATAGCACTACAGTGTTACTCTTGTCATACACATATAGTTGGATCGTACCCAGAGGTGCCGATAAGGTTTGGGACCCCAGTGTATTGGTGTCTCTGCAAATGTAGCTAAAGTGATAGTACCTGCCCTGGAGAGCTCGCAGTCTAAAAGACACACAAACAAAAGGTGGGGACAGGAATAGAACACACAAGAAAATAAGCTTGTGTGATTGGCACAATTTCGTTAGTTACATGGAGGTAATGGGGAGGGAGAGGGGAAGTGGCAGGAATGGGGGAGGGAGAGAGAGAAAGGGAATAAGAAGAGGAACAGTCCCAACACATCACCTGCCTCGCCATAGTCAGCAAGCAGGGTTTTGAAGGCATCTTGGGAGAGATGAGTCTTAAGGATGAATTCAAAGGAGGCAAGATAGTGGCTGTACACTTTTAGAATGAGCTTTTCCCATGCATAAGGGTCATAAGTTAAAGCTTGAGGGAGAAGATAACTCATAGGCTGTAAAGGCTGGGAATGGTGGTGGAGCACTGTACATTACTGTAATTTTTAACTTGAACATTTCAGCCATAAAAAATAAAGAATGCACAGACTGAGACCCTTTCCAGTCTATTAGCTGAAGCAGAATAGTAATCACCATAGGACAAACTGTTTCTTTTCATGTTGACAGTGTACAATCATGCTTTGCAGTGAGCTTTCTAAAATCCTCACAGTGCGTATTCACATACTAGAATAACGAGGAGTCCTTGTGGCACCTTAGAGACTACAAATTTATTTGGGCATAAACTTTCATGGCTACCACTCTGAAACCTATTCAAATACTGTATGTTGCAGGTATTTCCCTCCTACATTCTTTTGCCTTTTGGATATTCAGTTGAGCCCAGGGGAATAGGAAATGGACTTAGAGGGAGGTAACTACTAATACTAAAAGAAAAACAATTTAATAAAAATAATGGTCCATCATTCCTCTCTAGGTTTTTCCTATATAAAACACAGGAGAGACTGTGAGTGTCAATCTGTAGTTGTACCCTTTGGGGGCAGGATTTGCCATCTAAGGACTGGAAAGAGGATTTTGTCCCAAAACCCACAGGAGAGCCACATGGGTCCTAGGAGATCCCTGGAGCCTACAGTGCCACCACTCTGCCTTCTGGCCTGCAGCCCACTGTCAATAGCCACGTTGTTCTTGCAGCCATGCCATGCTCAGCTGCTCCGGTGGGTGTAAGAGCCACAGCTCCTGTAGCCATGCTGTGGAAAGTTGTCGTCTCCTTGGCCACTACCTGCCCTCTTTCCAGTCTGCTGAGCCAAATCCTCACCTCATCTATGCTGGTGGAAGTAGAGGGGAGTGTTTGGTCTGACTGTTAATAATAATGGGCTGGATCCTCAGCTGGTGTTAGTTGGCATAGCTTTGCTGATTTCACTGGAGCTATGTTGAACTTGACTTCAGTCAGGCCCAGAGAGAAGTGTGTAAAATTGAAGGGATTTCAAGAAAAAAGGGATTAAGGTAAAATTATTTTAAGAAAACAATAATAACCTCCAATTAACTTGGGAACAGGTGAAAATTTGGTTTCAGAACCGAAGGATGAAATGGCGAAACTCCAAAGAAAAAGAAGTGCTTTCAAACAGGTGCCTCCAAGAAGAGGGTCTTCAAGAGAACTACCTCTCAGGATCCACTCTGAATTTTACTTCCCCGTGTCCTTCTATATGGGAAGTGTCTCAACAGCAGGCAAGTCCGAGATGGAGGGAGAATTCTCCAGAACCTTCAGAAAGACTGAATAATAAAAATAGCGCACAGCCACCTCAAGGAGCAGACTCATTTCAGGGCACATTGTATTTGTACCCTGAACAAGACACTGGAGACCAGGCAGTTACATTATCAGTATAAAGGAATGACTGAGTTCTGCAAATGATCAAAGAACATAGACTTTAAATGGGTGGTCTTTTAAAACTAACAATGTTTGAACGTTGTAAAGCTAACCAGTTTATACCTCATCACTTACTAAAATCTAACACCATTAAAATGACAAACAATTAATGCTGCAAGAAATATTCTTTAATATTCAATCTTCTCTCATGTCTTTTCTGGTCTTATACTGAACTTATAAGTGAATTAGGAAGGGATGGTAAGTAAAATGAAGCGAAGAGTATGAAACTGACATTTTGCTTTGATTTACATACTGTGCTGTATATACATCTTCATTAAAACAAACTGATACCATACTTTTTCTCTCTTATTGTAGTCAGACTCATTAAGCTCTTTTTGCCCATAGGATAGACAAAAAATCCTTTCTCTAAAGCTCATAAATTTTTTAAATTTTTTTTAATTGCTTACAGCGTGTGACATTCACAAGAGGTTTATATTGAAAACATCTAAGTATTTTTAGTGGTATTTCTCCATCTTTCCTCATTCATATAGGTATCCAGTTGTGTATACAGTACAGTGCAACAACTCAGATGAGTTATCCTAATGAAAGAATTGAATATTTTAAAAAAATCTCATTGTTTACATCACTTTAATTTGGACACAAGCTGGGAAATGCCAGGAAATGCAATTTACTGAGTCAATTCTTTTCTCCTGGGGATGAAAAATACAATGTCCTTAGCTTTAGTGGCCTTTGTCAGATTGTCAGTAAAGTCTCTTGTTTTGTGTTTTGCATTTTAAAATTGGTGATAGCTCAAGGGAAAATTAGAACCCACATGGAATTGACAGCAGTACTATAATTGTTCAAACTGACACTCTTGCTCTACATAAAAAAAAAAAAATTGACAGCTAACATGCTGTACCAGACTTATTCCTGACAATTTAAGCTGGTTCCAGTGGGTTTGCATTTGTTCCTAAATACAGTACAGTATTTTATGTATATAACTAGCTTGAAATGGTAGTATTAAAATAGCTTTACTTGAAATGATTTGCTTGCTTCATCCACTTTAAGGAAATCACTTTATTGGATTTAAGAATCAATTATTGTTCAGTTGAGAAACTTTTTAGCTCAAAAAAAGAGGAATGTGTTTTCTTATTGTAATTTTTGTGAATGTGTTCGTTGAGGAGAATGGTTAGAGATATTTTATGTCAGATGTAATACCTGTTTGGAGAAATTTAGGACATAAAAGGGCAGAGCTGCTTGACTCCCTTCATAGATTTTTAAGGCCAGAGGGGATCATTATGATCATATAGTCTGACCTCCTGCACGACACACTATAGAATTTCACCTGGTAATTCCTGCTTGGACCCCTAAACTTGTGGTTGAACTAGAGCATGTATTTTAGACATTCAATCTAGATTTAAAGGTTTTCCCTAGGTGATCATTCATTACATCACAAATAATACAATATAATACTAAACAATGAAATATTTTCAACAATTTTAGATACGGGTGTGTGTGTATATAAGAAAACTTTAGATTGTGCATATGCATTATGATATGTCTGTTTATACAAAGAGGCAGAGTTAAAGTTATGTATTGATCTTTAACTTCTGCATTTCCTGACTTTTGAGTGCTTAACTGTGCAGTCTTAATGTTGTGCAAATGTAGTTTTTAACCAGGTTTTTTAAAGGAAATATGAAAGCAAAGAAAAGTAATAAGTCCTCTGTTCTTTAAATAACAAGCACTAGTTGGTAAAAACCACCAGGTTCCTGTCATTGATATTAGTTAGCTGCACACAGGGAACCTGAGTCAGTAAACCATCTCTCATATGGGTAGTTGAGTCATTTGAGATTAAATTCTCTCCTGTACTGAGGTAGTTAATGCAGGGCCTATGCACCATGTAAATCCTTCATAGGCCCTATTTGAATGGATGGCTTATTCATAGGGGTGAATTTCATCCCATTGAAATCACAGGGATTAGTCACATGTATAAGAACTATATTGGGTCCATGTAGAGTTAACTGGTACTAGTTGGCTAAAGGTCAATTCAGATAGTGTGTCTTTGTGTTTCTGGCTAAGTATTCATTTCTATACACTTACATCCAGGGCTGCCAACTCTACATGCTTTGGTTCATAACTTGCAGGTCTTCAGTGCCTCATACCAGGGATATAGCCATAGAATCTGATTGGCTGCCTTCCCCACTCCCCTGCCTCTTGGGGAAGAGTAACCAATCACACCTAGGCTATGTGTTGAGGGACTGACCACATGGACTAGGCAGAGTTCCCACGCACCTCCTTCCCCTAAAGGACCAGAAGTGTTCAACCCACAAGCTGAATGAAACTGCTCCTCTCATATCTACAGCACTGGGAGCCAGAGACTCCAAGCTGCCCCTGGACTTGGTGAGAAGGGAGGAAGAGACAGGGTACAAAGGTATCTAGTCACTGCAACACCTAACCCTTAGGCACCTAGTTGCCTAGTGGAATTCATAGCCCTGAGTTAGGTGCCCAGGTTCCCCATTTAATGCATGTGGAGAATTAAGTGCCTAAGAAAGGAGTCTCAGAAGCCAACAAGCTAAGTGGGAGCTACATAAGCCAGCTGGGAGTGAAATGCAAAGGAAAGGGATAGGACTTAGGGCCAAATCCCATTGATTTCAGCTTTAGGAGCCTGATTCATGGGCCAGAGGGAGGCATCTATCTCTGCTTGGGATTCTCAGCCATGAACCTAACCACTGGGTTATTCTGACATTTGTGCCTATGTCTCTTGTGCAGGGCCTGAGCCTATAAGGGTATGTCTAGACTGCACACAAAAAAACCTCAAAACCTATGGCAGTAAGTCTCAGAGCCTGGGTCAACTGATTTGAACTTTTGGGACTTGTGTATTGAGTCTAAAAATAACAGACATTCCTGCTTGGGCTGGAGCCCAGGGACTGAGACCCATCTTCCTTGCTGGGTTAAAGAGCCTGGACTCCAGCCCAAGAGGGAAGATCTACACTACCATTTTTAGCTGTGGAGCGCAGGCCCATATCAGTTGACCTGGGCTCTAAGACTTATTGCTGCAGAGGTTTTTTGCAGTGTAGATATCCCCTCAGTGTACTCAGAGCACAATTAAAGAGTCAGGCCCCCCCTGAAGAGATAGGCAGGGGCATGTCTAGTTTGAGAATCCTAATAGTTTGGTGCTGCTGGGGCTCTGTCTTGTGCCATGGCTCCGAGCAACTTGCTAGCTGTGGGGCAGGTGTTAGGACTTAGGTGGCTTTGTGCGTGCCCACCAGAGGAAACATAGGCACCTTCAGGGTTAGATAGCAGCAACTGAAAGAGGCAGTTAATCACTTCAGTACCTTTGAGGATCTGGCCATAAAATACTCTAGGTGTGCAACAAGACTTCCAAAAACCAAAGGGAAAAGTTTCAATATGTTGTTTTTAAATGTTCTCTACGTCAGTCTAACTTTCTACAGTCCCCCGGAAACACTGTGTGAATTTTCGACCATAACTAAAGTGGTCTGAGTCCCTAACACCAAAATAAAGTTAAACCTGCAACACATACAACCTTGATCCCTCTTATTTTATGTATTTAAAGTGGAAATTTTCCTTCAACCTGCACTGTGAAATTTCAGCAAAGAAGCACCACTCATCATGAATGTTGTAAATATCACAAGGCATTTACTTTGCTGTTCTCTCCTGAAATGTCATACTTTAACGATGGATTAAATAGTATACGTGCATTTTCTTTAAATAATTTATAAACATCAGTTATGCCAGAACAAAGGAGAACAGAAATGGGTGATACAAATTTCCTGCTGCATCTCTACCTGCCCCCACCTAATTCACTCTCAGCCCTGCCAACTCATCCTGTCCCCATTCTAGCTCAAAACCTTCCCAGCCTCTCTCCACCTCCTGCTCATAGACATTCTGCACACACCTGACCCCTCCGTTTCCTACCAAACCTCTTCATAAATCTAAACCACTTCCTGAACTCTGTAACTTCCCCTACCCAGGCTCAGAATACCCCTGCCACGCAACCCCCCCCCCCGGGTCACAAAACCCAACCCCAGCCCAGAACCTTTTCCCTCCCTAGCTGGCACCCACCAGCATCGTTCAGCTCAGAACCCCTTGGCTAGCCCACAGTCACCACCTTGCCTTCCCCTATTTCATGCTGGACATGGAGATGCAGGAGCAGAGGTAGGAAGAAAAAACTGTGGCTGCTGGGTGCATGTGCAGGGAACCCTGTAGGCTGTCTCTGTGAGGATGTAGAGTGTTTGCTCTGCACCTTCTAGTGTTGCAACCTGGCCAGATTTTCTCAGGACCGTCCCTTTTTTGAGGTAGCCATCCTGGGATATCTGTAAGGGTGCTTAGTACATAGCCAGGTGTCCAGTTTTATGGGCTCAAGGTCATCCATATCCTGGTTTTTTGTATCTCAGTGGTGGGAATCCTATCTCTTCTCCTTGCAGGCCCTGTGCTGCAGGGACTTGAGGGGCTCTATGTTGCGGCATTCATGTGCAAAGAGCCCAGTATTCTGCCTCTGTGGAACTGAAGGAAATCAGCCCCACAGAAGCCTGTATTCCCTGTTCTGTGCCTCCTTCTTCTGCCTGCAGTATTTGTGCTGCAGGGCCCAGAGACCCCCCATGGCAGCCAGGTGCCTTACAGCCTCGAGGGCCTGGAACGGTTTCACCCCCTGAAGGAGTCCCTTAGTGGCAGCAAGTGATTGTGCACCCTGCAGTGCATCAGTCACTGCTATACCCACCTACAGTGTATCTGGGAACTTGCCCCTAATGACCAGCCGCCACAGATGCTGTCTTCCTGAGTGTCCTGTAATAACATCCTGGGCTTGATTCTGATTTAATTTACCCCCATGAAAGAGTAACTCCATCACAGCCAATGGAATCACATGAGTATAAAACCGGCACTGGAGAGATCAGAATGAATGAACTCCATTGTGTTAGCTAATTTCATATTTCATTTTGAAAATCTGCCTGGTCAGAGCATTTAAATGACAAGTGAAGGAGGGGAAAACATTTTGGCCTGGCTCTCAGACATTTCTGGTGCTGCAGCAATGGCAGCATGAGTGGAGGGAGCCAAGATTACCTGGAGCACAAACAAAAAGATTAACTAAGAAACAGGAAATGAATCCCACCTGACATCTGTGATGTAAACAGAGGAGTGGGGACAGCATTCCAAATAATGCTTATTCAAATACAGGCAGCTTGGGCATCACATCAAAGGGAGCGAAAAGAAAGAAAATCAGACTTGTTCTCCACTATGCCCAACGTACATCTTGTTTTTTTTTTAGTTAGCCCATGTTGGTTTAAGAGATTCCTTTGTCCTTAATCCCTTTATCTGGCTGTTGGCTTTGGGTTTTGCCACTTAATAAAAGAATGGCATTCTTGAAGCCTTCCGAAAGGTGAGACAATGTATAGCCTCCTTTCTCATAAGATTCAATAAGATCAAAGAAGTAGAAATATTTCTTTGTGTGGCTGACACATTCATATTATATCCTTCATAAGTATAAAGTTCCTTCATGCTGCACCTTTGCTGGTTCCATTTTTGATGATTTAACCCTTACAGTGTTTTTTGCCTTTCGATTCCTGATGCGTGATACTGGTACCAAAGTAAAGCCTCTGACTGACATGAACTTTGCAGAGAGAATGTTGGTAAGTGGGCAGATTACATCAGAGAAAATCTTTTTGCCTTAATTAATGTGTTTTCCTGTTGTACTCTCTCTTTATTGGCATTGCAAAGAATGGGATCATCCCTAATTGGCACAATATATGCCGCACATTCATTTGGGTGCTAGTACAGGTAAGTAAATGGCAATACTGGACCACAACTTAGAGTGATTTTTGCCCATAATACAGTGTAAATTTGCTGTATTGGTTCATAGCTGTAACCATATTTTTGATGACCAACTTTCATGTTTGCTTGATGTAGAAGAGGGTGGTGTAAATTGCTTTCTAGACCTGTTACTCAGGTAAAAGAAATGAAATCACTAGATCAGTACTGTAAACAATCATAATGATGGTGCACTTATGAATTGTTACTGAATCTTGACAGTCATGAACACACACATAGAGTTTGCACTATAAGGGCTACATTTAGTAGGTGTCCATCTCCAATTCCCTCTTAACACTTGCTCTGAGGATACATTGCCTTAATATTGAAGGAGCTGTTTGGATGCGTATTACATTGAACATTTCAATGGGTTTTCCTCTTTTCTTCTGTTTTCACAGTTTTATGCTGGTATCTTGGTTTATTTAATTATCTATACAATAAAATCTAATTGTGATAAATATGGTATTGTTAAGTGAGAGGTTATTTAAATGGCAATTGATGGGTTATCCTTTAACTTTCTTTTGCTGATCAGTAAATAGCTATTCCCGATTGGTGATAGAGGCAATGTCACTGCTGGGGGAGAGGGGAATATAAAAAGGCATTGGGAGCGTGAGAGAGGAGCATAGTCACAAGACGTAGTTTTTCCATATGCCTACATTTGTCAGTCTCTCAAATCTCTAGTTTCGTTACTATAAGAAGCCTCAGTTCCTTTAGAAAACACTGGAAATCAGAAATAATTAGTTTTGTATTCTATAATATATATGTAATATCTTGTCTAAGGAATTACAGTGAGTAAGATCTTCAGAGCAGGAGCTATGTGTTGCTGTGTGTTTGTACTATGTCTAGGACAACAGAACCCCAGTTCTGCTTGGGGCTTCTGAGTGCTTATGCAATATAAATAGTCATTAATAATTGCTATACTCCCCGCAACTGGCAATGTGAGCTCCATTCAATTACTGATTACTCTGTGAAAAGTGGGAGCAGGAATAAATTGCATGACGTGCCTCCTACCTCAATCGGTCTAACCAGCAAATGCAAAGATAGCCCTTATGCAGAGCAGAATGGGCTGGGAAAGGAGTATTAATTGGCTGTGCCTAGTTCTTTTCTCCCATCAGAGGAGATACACAATGCAGAGAATGAAAAGGTAGGAGACAAGCAAGGGCCGAGCCATAGAAAGCCTGATTCATGAAGACCATCTCCATTTGAGCAGCTCACATCCCACCAGTAGAGGAAAACAGCATTCAGGTACCTTCCTTGGTTGTACTGTTACAAGAAGAGGACAAGTGGCAAGTTCAGGGAACTTCTTTGGTTGGGTCTCTTCCCTTTTACTGAATTTGCTATGGTAGTATAAGACATTGTACATTTGTTGTGGTTAGCTGTAAGTTTTGGATATTCATAGGCTTAGGAAGAGCTTTGGATTTTGTCTCCTTCACCAGTTTTGCAATAACTTACCAAATAGCGTAGGCACTCTGGGCTAGATTCACAAAGGGACTTAAGGGCTGCTGCAATGCCTCACTTTTAGATGACCTGTTGCCCAGTGGAATTCACAACCCTGAGCGAGGTGCCCAGGCTCCCTGTACAATGCATGGGGAAAGTTATGGGATTCACAGAAGCCTGCACACTGAGTAGGGATCCATCTGACTAAGGCCTTAGGAAAAGCCAAGCAGATGGCTATGGCCTAAACGCTGCCCCTCTCACAGAACTAGGTTCCTAACTCTGCTTGGGATTCATAGCTGTGAACCCTCTCCTGGAGAAGGCGCCTCAGCCACTTTTTGCAAGACATGTAGCAGCAAGTACCTATAACCTTTAGCCCAGTACTTAGGGCACTCAGCTGAGTTGCGTTCAACCCCCTTTTCCTCATCATGCAAAGGAGGGAATCAAATCTGGGTTTCTAACATCCCAGATGAGTACTCTACCCGCTGGCCTAAGAGGGCGCTCTCCTGCTCATCCTTGTGAGGCCATTTTGTGTGGGTTAAGGCATACTCAACGCACACCTACCAGATCAGGAAAAACAGGCAGGAGAATACCTCATTTGTGAATCCCACTGGGGTTTAGGCACCAACCTGCTGGGTGGTATCAGGGCTAAGGCTGTGTGCATGCTCAGTTGCCTAAATGTAGGCCCTTTGGCAGGCCCTTGGGTGCCTAGGGATGTTGGGCGGCAGCTGAGTAGGGGGGGTTGTGAATGCCAGTGGTGTCTAAATGTTTGACTTAGGTGCCTTAGTCCCTTTATGAATCTAGCTCTCTTGGGATAACTAACATGCTATTTGAAATGTGACCTTTTCCACTCTGCTGTCTGAAGACAACCTGAGGACAGTCACTTGGGTGGAGTTGCAGAGGTGCTGAGTTTTCGCAGATCTCCTCTGAAAAGGTCAGGCCAGCTCTGCATTGGTTGAGCTTATGGACGCTCAGGCATAACTTGACAAGTTGCTGCTCGGTGTTCAGTTCTAAGTCATCTCTTTGACTTTCTATGGTTTCCCACAGTAAATGTTCAAATGCTTGCAAACTGTGCCCTAATTCCTGCAAAAATGGACACTAGTAGTCCCAATGGCACTACTCCCGGTAATAAAATTAAGCACATGCATGAGTATTTGCAGGATCAGGGCCCAGGTAATCATGAATGCCAACACTGAGTCCAATGCCTATTCATACGCATTATCTGGACTGAGAAGGCGGAGATGTTTCATTCCTGATTAGTGTAAATTCAAATTATGTGCCATCTATTTGTTATAGTTAGGAAAATATAAAATAGCTCCTCCCTTATCACTCAGATGAATCTAAGGTTTTTCCTATACCATGGAATTTACAGCACCCATATCTTGGCACTGATTCTGGATATGTGTGCAGGAAACACACCCCTATCCAAACTTGGCACTGAGACTGACCCATTAATTAGACCCGTATTCATGTGCCATAGTACTTTTTTTCCATAAGAGTGCTCAGTGGGACTACTCCTGGAGTTAGGTGCTACTCAATGTCACAGTATCAGACTCCTGCTCTTAGGGACTCCTGAAACGGCATCAATACTCATAAAAGCTTGCAGCAATTTAGGAAAAAAGTTAGAAGTTTGATGGGGAAGAAGGGTAATCAGTAATACCATATGTTGCTTACTCTTAAACATCGGTACTTTTGTCACGTGGTGATAAATGAATCAACTTTTATTATAAAAATATACTTTATTTAAAGTCTATGTACGTCTCGTACGAAGACTCAGCTAATTATTGATGTTTAGCTTCAATGACAATATGTACACCTGAAAATATATGAACTATTTAAATTGCAGTTTGACATACTGTAGTAACTACAGAAACTGATTTATGCACTACCACTGAAATCCACTTTACCTGGTGTGTCAAACCCACATTCACACATTATGCCTTATTTAATATTTCAACTGTGTAGGTTAACAGTGTAAAATAAATAATTGGCAAAGCCATTCAAAACTAGTTTTCTTTGTTAATAATTTACTATTACTGCAAATGTCATAAAACCTTTATAAATTATTTTGTTCGATCTTTGCAGACAACATGTAGCTTTAATTCTGAAAATTGCCTGTCAGAGATTAAAACTCAACAACTATTTCCTGGCCAAATCCTACATTTAAGAATTTTTAAGTAGCTTTGTACTTTATTGGAGTCTCTCCTGAAGCAGTGAATAAACTCATAGTCACTCATCAAATTTGCTTCATTACTAATGGATAAACCAGCTGCTTCTGATGATCCCATTCCATTCAATGAATTGCTGATGATCCCCATTGACTGCATCTGAATTGAAAACAGAATATGTATGACTGTAACTTGTCAATGGATGTAAATTTGCATAGAACCAAAATCCTCAAAATGCTCGTGTTGAAGCTAACAAAATCAGGCTTTATAGAACACCACTACTGAAATCATCAGCTAATGTAGACTGCTCACCTCCAGATTTTTTATGCAAGTACTGAAAAAATATGTGCAAAGTTCTCTAAAGAAAGGCTGGTATTGCATTTTCTGCTATCCAGGGACTACATAAGATTCTTACTAGCCTGAAGTGGTCTCATATTATTTCAAGAAATTCTGCCTCTGGAAGCAGAACTTTGGCAATGCTATCAACATAACACATAACACCCTTTGAACATGGAGTAGGTAAAGGCTACTCTTCAGTATGGCTGCCCAATCTCAAGATAGTACAGTGGATCAGTTTTTTTCAGACTTGTAGCTTTATTTAACAAGCTTCATTTAGTAAGATGCTAGGCCTTCTAGCAGGTGCTGAGCATCCGCAAGAGCTGTTAATGTCAATGCAAGATGCAACCTCTTAGAAGGATTGGCCCCCGGGCAAGATCAAGCCCAGACTCAGTGTAATATGGAAAAATACTGTCACATGACACTGTTTATGCAACAAGTAGTTTCAATTTGATATTGTTTCCTTCTTATACTTTACTATTTGTGAAACCTTGGTAGCACGTACATAACTGCCATTCCCTGAGACTCTCATCCAAGAATTTCCCCAAAACATGTTGTAGAAATGGGCCTGAGCTACAAACCTGGATACAAATATCCTGAACTTGGGCGAAGTTTGAATCTGTTTTTGAATTTTATGTTTGGCCCCAAGTCTATAATGAACTAAACAAAAATCTAGATATTAAATGCCCCTGAATTCTGGGGAAGTTCTAATCCATATTCATAGCCAAACTGAAGATTGGGCTTCTCCGTTTATAGCTCTGTCCTGTGAAGTGCTGTTCAATTTCACTTCAGTGGTGGCTGCATTTCAGTGGATGAAATGACCCCTCTGCTGTATATGCTGAGTTCTATGTCAGTTTCAATTTGTATCTTACGGTGGTGAGATATTAAGGGTTTTTTTTCTTATTTTTTAAACTCTTTAGTGGGATGTCTGCATGGGAACAAACATGTTAATTGTCAGAGACAAAGAAAATAGGCCTGATTCTATATTCCTTGTTCAGTCACAGCTCCAGCTGAGTTTAGTGAGAGTTGTGAGTGCACATGGAATACAAGATCAGGCCCACTATCTGGCAATGAAAAGTGAGAGAGCTGCAAATATAATCCGAATCCACAATGTACATTTACCAGAAGGCATTTGTCTCGGGGCTTTAAAATGGTTATGAAAGTAGCTAGGGGTGGAATCCAGAAAGGGGCTTAGGTGTTGTGACATTCAGTGTTGCAATGCCTAACTTTTAGGCCCCTAGCAAATCTCAGGAACAACTCCGCAATCCACAACGCTGAGTTAGGTGTCCAGGCTTCTTAGACAATGAATAGGGAGAGAAAGCCACCTAAGAATGAGATCCACAAAAGCCAGCATGCTAGGCAGGAAGCCGCCTAAGCTAGCCAATGGGAGATGCTAACATGCTAAGATCCTGCCCCTTTCTCAGAGATAAGTGCCTCAGTCCAGGATGCTGGGAAGTGCCTAGCTCTGCTAGCTATCCATGAACAGGAACCCTTTCCCTGGCTTAGGCACCCATGTAGTTTCTTGCCAGAAAGAGTTCGGTGCTGGCCTTGTACCACACAAAACATCCAGAGAAGGAAATGGTGCTGGGACCCACCTGGTCACTTTTAGTCCAGTACTCAACTGAGATGTGGGGGAGACAGGTTCAATTACCCCCACTCTGGCAGGCAGGGAAAAGATTGGAAGTGGGGTCTCTTACCGCTCAGGAGTATGCTCTAACCACTGAGCTATTGGATAGTCTGATGTGGGGCTCCCTCAGCCTCTCCTGTTGAAGCGGTTCCACTGTGAACACTTATGCTAAGGTTATATCTTGGTAACTGAGAACAGAATTTGGCCTCGAAGACCCTTTGGTGTTCCAGTATAATTGATATTAGAAAAAATTAGGTTGAAAATCTTGCCTTCTCTGTTACTTTCTCCATTCCAGTCTTCAACTCATGCACCATACTGCTGATTTGCTTTGCTTTGCTCAGGCTGTCACTAGATAATTCTTGATGATGACCAATATTCTGGTCAAAGTGGGAAAGTGGTTCCTTCCAGGCTTGCAAGAGTCTCAGTATCAAGTGAGTTAGTTCTTCTCTCTTGAAAACAAAATATGAAAGAACTTTCTTATTAGCTTGCACCAAAGCATATGAACAGTGATGTTCTCATCGGGCACAGTATACTTAAACAGGTACTGACACTTAAAATCTGGGCACACTTAAAATTTCGATGCATACAATTCATAACTAACTTGCAAATATTTAGAAAATAACAGTTTCATGGGCTTCTTTTCTCTAGTTGTACATTTGTATGAACAAAAAACCAAAACGACTTTGCACATGCAACTTCTTCCCAAATTGCTTAGGATCTCGTTCTGTAATGTCTTAAAATGCATCCAAGTGGTGGTACTTCATTAAATAGTGCTAAATTGAAATCAAATGCTAAACTGCCAAGTTGTTAGATGGAAAAAGTCTTGAGGGAAAACTTTCAGAAGTGCTGAAGGCCCAGGTCCACAAAGGGACTTGGGCGTTGCAATACCGAGCACTGCTGCTCTTAACTTTTAGGTGCCTAGAAAATCACAGGAACACCACTGAGATCCACAAAGCCTGAGTTAGGTGCCTAGCTCCCCACACAATGAATGAGATAGCTGCTTGAGGGCTGAGCTACATGGGGAGCTTACATCAGCATAGCGACATCTCTTGGGGAGTGAAAATCCACACCCATGAGAAATGTAGCTATGCCTTCCTAACCCTCAGTGTAGACAGCACTAGGTCAATGGAAGAATTCTTCCATCGACCTAGCTACTGCCTCTCAGGGAGGTAGATTGCCTATGTCAATGAGAGAAACCCCCCCCCCACACCTTTGGCATAGGTAGGGTCTATGAAGTGCTGCTGAGGCATAGCTGTAGCTGTTTCGCTATTGAGGTATAAGCGTAGTCTGCAATCCACAAAAGCCAGCATGCTAGGTGGAGAGCCACCTAAACTAGCCAATGGAGAGCCTAATGAGAGGGATGTGTGATGAGCCTGGCCCCTCTCAGGAAGATAGGTGCCCAGCCTGTGGGGAGGTGCCTATCTGTGCTTAACAATTTACAAAGGAAAACCCCTCTCCTGGAATCAGGCAGCTTAGACATCTAAGGAGTTTCTGGTGGGAATGAATTAGGCACCTGCCTCGCTCCACACAAAACACCCAGCGAAGGAGTTGCTGGTTCCTACTGTCTAACTTTTAGCTCAGTGGTTGGAGCATTCCTTTCGGATGAGGGAGATGCAGCTTCAGTTCCCCCTCTGAGTGGGGATGTGAACAGGAAGCTTCCACCTCTGAGCATTCTAACCACTGAGCTATGGGATAGTTTGATGTGGGGGCTCACTTGGTCTCTCCTTTTGAAGTTCTTCCACTGTGGCTAACTAATGAAAGAGTGATTGGAGCAGGGGGTCTAGATTCTGGGTCTCCCACCTTCGAGGTAGGTGCCCTAATCTCTAGGCTACAAAGTCTCTCTCTCTGTGGCACAGTTACATTTCCACTGTGGATAAATACTTAAATAGTCATTGGGCCAGAGAGCATGAGAATGACTCTGGTTTAGTGGTTAGGGCACTACCTGGTAGGTGGGAGACACAGGTGCAGTTACCTTGTTCCAATCACTCTTTCATTAGTTAAAACTGTTCCACTTGGCTAACAAGAGAGATTGAGGGAGCCCAACATCAGAATATCATGTAACTCAGTGGTTAGAGCTCTCCCTGAGAGGTGGGAGACCTTCCTGGTCAAATCTTTTACTACCTCTCAGGCAGAGTGGAATTGAAGCTGGGTCTCCCACATCCCAGGTCAAGGGTGACCAACCTGCGCTTGAGAAGGAGCCAGAATTTACCAATCTGCATTGCCAAAGAGCCACAGTAACACAGCAGCGGCCCCCTGTCAGCTCTCCCACCCAGAGTCTCCCACCCGCCATCAGCACCTAATCCTCCATCCCTGCGCCTGCCACGATCAGCTGTTTTGTGGTGTGCAGGAAGCTGGGGGTGGGAGGGGAGGAGGAGCAAGGGCTCAGCAGACTGAGGGGAAGGGGCAGAAACCTGGGGGGAAAGGAGTGGAGTGGGGGCCAGGGCCTGGGGCAGAGCCAGGGGTTGAGCAGTGAGCACACTCTGGCACGCTGGAAAGTTGGCACCTGTAGCTCCAGCCCTGGAGTTGGCACCTATGCAAGGAGCTGCATATTAACCTCTGAAGAGCAGCATGTGGCTCCGGAGCCACAGGTTGGCCACCCCTGCCCCAGATGAATGCTCTAACCATTGGGCTAAAAGTTGGAAACCCCTCCACTTGTGAGATTTTTGAAGTGGACCCAATGCAGTAGGCAGCCTCTGAGCACACCTTAGGTGGCCAAATGCCTTTGTCCCCCCTGGTTCATGGATTGCTCCAGAGCTTATGCAGGAGATATGCCTCTGGATGCATAGGGAGGCAGCCATGCGCATGCTCAGAGGCAGGAACTTATGTACCTAGGGAATTTTTACACTGAAAAACGTAGGCACCAAGTGCGTATAGGTACCTATAGGGTTTGGCGGGAGTTTTGTGGATTGCAGTGGAGTCAAAACTGGGATTTAGGCACCTAAATACCTTTGGACCTGGATATATGTGACTTTGACTTAGGAGCCTGTCTCTGACTTTCCATGAGATTTAAGCTCCTAAATGCCTAAATTGCTTTTGAAAATGGCACTTAGATTCCCAAGTCCCTTAGCTGCTTTTGAAAATTTTATCCTTTCTAAGCACATCTATTTTCACTTGCAAAGAAAGAGAAAAATCACAGGAAGAGCATTTCCCCATTATTTTAACCATCAAAACCAAAGAGAAACGTTGCTAAATAACATTTTTGTAGATTTCTTTTCTCCCATTTTTTCTTTTTATCCATCCCCCTTTTACAATATTTTTCACCTTGTCTTTGTGCCCTTGGCTTTTCAATGACTGCTTTTTGTCACTATTTTTAAAATACTGATTACTTTCCTTAGCATTGAGCTCCTACAGTTTCTTAGCTTGATTTCTGTTCCTCGCTATATTTTTTTCTTCTTTGACACATTTCTGTTTAAAAATGTTGGCTTCTCTTTCCTCCCCATCCCCATGGTTTTCTCATAATGGCTTTCTAAATTTTTACAATGGCACTGGTTAATCGAATTTATTTGTAGAGTTCACAGCTACTTCCTAGATTTGTCTTTCATTGTGCCAGAGTAAATTAAAGGGAAAATGTATCCCTGTCTGTCCTTTAGGATGTTTGACCTTTGTTTAAATATTTCAGTGCCTTTTTTATAACTAATGAATGTGAATTAATCTTATAGAGACTCACAAACATTATTTCTTACAATCAGAAGGAAATTGGGATTCGTTCTGAGATCTCAAATTCATCCGCTACCCTGCTTACACTCTCCAAATACGTAGGATGCAAGAACTTTAAAGAGGAAGCATCAGCTATAACTAAGGCTATGATTTTGTCACGGAGGTCATGGAAGCCACAGAATCCACGACTTCCAAAGACCGCCGTGATTTCAGCCCTGGCGGCTAGGAGCTGCAGGGTCCTGCCGCCTCCCGCAGGAGCAGGGAGCTGTAAGGTACCCCGCCACCCGAGGCACTGGGGGTACCCACAGCTCCCCGCCACTGTAGGCAGGGGGGTACCCGACAGCTCCCCAGCTGCTGCCATGGGGCAGGGGGACCCTGGGAGCTCCCCTCCACCGCTGGGGGCAGGGGGACCCTGGGAGCTCTGAGTCCTCCTGGATGGTGGGGGCCCTAGAGCTCCCAGCCACCCTGCAACTGCCCAGTCCCTTCCCATTTTATCGTGGATATTTTTAGTTAGAGTCAGAGACAGATGAGGGGCTTCTGTGACATTTTTTTTATTGCCTGTCACCTTTCCCTGACTTTTACTAAAAATATCTATAACATTCCAATGGTACAAAATCCCCCTCGCTGGGACTATGCTGAGAATTCACCTACTAGCCACATGGGGCTCCCTACCAGCAGGTTCTGAGCGTTTTCCACTTCCTTTGAAGCCCGTGGGAGTGGAGGGTGCTCAGCACTTTGCAGGATCGGGCCTGCCTCTTCAGTGACAATATTCCTTCCTTCCCTCCTTAGATAATAACTTCAATCTGGCACAGCTCAGTTTGACAAACCGTCCCCTTAAGTTTCCCCATACAAATAGTGACCGTATCTGACATCACTGCATGTCATATCAAATCCAGTGCAAGCTAATAAGGCCTTACCGGTATTTTTTGGACATACTCCTTGCCATTAGGCGTTAGCATCCTTGAGGTGTGGCATTTAGCTGTCCATTTGCCCAACTCGTTTCCATTGGGTAGAAAGTTTTTTTCCTAAGGGGGGGGGGGGAAAACAGCACACACCAGATATTGTAGAACGGTAGTTGGAACGCTGGTGGTTTTCAATAGCTATTTTAGGAGTACTTGTGGCACCCTAGAGACTAACCAATTTATTTGAGCATAAGCTTTGGTGAGCTGTAGCTCACTTCATCGGATGCATACTGTGGAAACTGCAGAAGACATTAAGTTTCCACAGTATGCATCCGATGAAGTGAGCTGTAGCTCACGAAAGCTTATGCTCAAATAAATTGGTTAGTCTCTAGGGTGCCACAAGTACTCCTTTTCTTTTTGCGAATACAGACTAACACGGCTGTTACTCTGAAACCAACAGCTATTTTGTCACCTTGCACATTTCCTTTTACCAAACCCCCACATCACAGTCAAGACGCGGAAATACAGCGGGATAACTCATGAGCAGACCTAGCCCATGGAGCTACTATGTCACACGTGGTGTGAGTAAATAAATACTGAGCATCTGACAGTGCCCAGACTTTCCTGCTGCTCCCGTAGCTGATCAGCGATACAGAACGGAGACAGCGAGCAATGGACCGACCGCGTACCCAGCCCAGGGTTTTAAACAGTCGGGAGGAGAGAGGAAGCCCGATGCTCTGGCGAACATGCCCTGAGGTCGGAGATCGCTGCGTGCCCAGTTCGGGGGGCAGCGGAGGCGAGCCCTAGGAGAACAGGGGAGCCTGGGGCGCGGCGGGGCGGGGCACTCACCAAGTCCAAGTAGAGCGCCGTGGAGAGGCTGTGTAGCCTGTCCGAGTGCTGGATCACCCGGTCGAAAAGATCAGACACGGACAAGAAGCGGCAGCCCGAGTCTCCCTGCCGGGCGCAAATTGCCACGGAAGCGGCTCCTGGCGGCTTCCCCAGCAGCCAGAGCAGGGCGCACAGCCAGGCGTAACCTGCGAAGAGCGGATGGCTCAAGACCAGCCCGCTGCTCCGCGGGTACCGCTGTGGCGCCGCCTGGCGCCGGGCCGGGGTCCGCTGCTTACCTTGGCGCGCGGCGCCCATGGTGCAGGCGGGAGCGGCGGGCGGGCGGGCGCTGGGTCGGGTTGCTCTGGGATGCCCCTGGCTCCCCTATATATGCGCGCGTGGAGATGGGCACGAGGGGGAGCTGAGGACACGCGGGTGCGTGCGGGGCGGCTGCTGTTCGTCATTGCTGGGTCCCTCAGCGCGCGCCTCCGGGCTGGCGCGGCCCGCAGCGGGGATTAGCCAATGGCGCGGAGCGGGGCGCTGGCTCCGGGAGACGCCGCAGCTCGGAGACGGCGAGTGTTAATCCCGAGACAACAACTAGGTGCCCGAGGGAGAGCAGCTGGAGGGCGAGGAAACGCCCCGCGTGGGTACTGGATATTTCCCACCAGCACGCACAGACTGTGCGCCCCTGACCAGCGGCCAGGGGCCTGCTTTTTTCCTCTGCCTCACCAGTTTTAAACTGGTCGCTCCACTGACTCCAGGGGAATGAGGCCTGATCTCTAGGGGCACAAGTCAGAGACTAGGTCCTTTGTATATGGTACCTACACGCAGAGAGAGAGCGGAGATGCACACTATGGGCCAGACCTTGGCCTCCAGCAGTGCTGTGCTGGGCAACACAGAGAACCACAGCTGGCAAGTTGGTGATTCCCCAGCTACCCCGGCTGGCAGAGAAGCAGCCATACTGACCCCATACCATCCCCCTCTCCCAAACACACCCCCAGGACCAGCCTTAGGGAAAACGGCGCCCTGGGCAAACTTGTATTTTGGCACCCTGGCATTTGCAGGCGCCTCCCCCCCCCAATCGCTTGTGGCCCCTGTGGGTTCCCTGCGCTCCCCCCCCCATCACCTGCAGGAAGGGCTGCACAGGCAGGATCCCCTGCCCACTGACCACTCTGCCGCAGGAAGGGGGGACCCAGGGGCTGGCCCACTGGCTCCACAGGAGCAAGCCCTGCTGCCTGCACCTCCCCACCAGACTGGCAACTTGGGGCGGTATTGCCCGCCCTCTGCCTGGCTGGCCAGGTGCTGCAGCCCTGGGCTTGCCTGCACTCACCCTTGCTCTGGTAGCCCAGGCCCACTAGCTTGCAGCACTTGGATGGTGCCCCCCGACCAAGGTGCCCTGGGCTGTTGACAGGTTGCCCATGTTGCCTACCCTCTACGGCCGGCCCTGAACACCCCCATCATGGTGTATGATGCTTAAAGCAGTGGCAGAAGAAGATAATTTTAGCAGCAGCATTTTGAATTGATAGGACCAGCGGAAGTCCGAAAGGAAGTTTGCAATAGTCAAGACAAGAGATAATTAAGGCATGAATTTTGCAGCAGGGAGAGTGAAGGATGGTAAAAGGCAAACATTAGGTGCGTAAAAGAGAGGAAGAGTCTGAGAAGGCCTCTCAGGCCTTTTCAGTTCATAGTGAAAGAGAAAACAGACAAAAATTCTCTGTGCTTATTGAAGGCAGAGGGAAACACTCAGCAGTATCAATGAAGGGGACAATGCCTGGTATCTATACTGTGGGAGCACTTGGCAGGTTAAATGTACTTGTTTCACTGTTCATTTGTTTCAGTTCTGTGGTCTGCATTACAATATCGGAGATCCTGTTATTAGGATCTAGGAATCATGGTCCTGATTCAGCAAAGCTGTTCAGCCCCTGCTGAGGTCCATTCCTATCCAGCAAAGCACCTAGGCCCAGATCATTATGCATGTTTTTCCTCCAAATTTTCTAATCTAGAACTTCATTAATATTTAGGCCCAATCCTGCAAACATGTAGACAGGTGAGTACTTCTGGCATGTGAGTAATCCTATAATTCGTTTATGTAAATTTGTTAAGGCGAACCTTAGGTCCAGATCCACATAGGTATTTAGGCTTCTAACACCCATTTGGGGATGGACTTTAGGTGGTGGTATGTTCAGCATCTACAGAGTCACTCTCTCTCTCTCTCTTTCTCTGGCCCAACGACTGTTCCACTGTGGATAAATACTTAAATAGTTGGGGGGATGACTGGAAGAGAGGGGGTCAGTCAACAACCTGGTGCAGGAGCGGTGGAAGCTTCCTAAAAATAGGGGGTCCACCAGCACCCAAACTGGAGCCCCACCCCCACACCACCTTCTCCCCTATTCCCTGCCCTCACACTGCCTCTTTCCCCACCCCAAAACCCTGTTCTCCCTTGCTCCTCTTTGCCCCCTCTCTCCCCAGTCGCTCGCCCTTATGGCCGGTAAAAAGTGGGGGCTATGGCCTGGGGGTTAGGGCACTCACCTGGGATGTGACACCCCTTGGGTCCAGTCCCCCTACTCCAGTCACTCTTTTGTTATTTAGCCAGAGTGGAACAGCTTCAACAGGAGAGATTGGGGGACCCTCACATCAGAATATCCCATGGCTCAGTGGTTAGAATGCTCACTTAGGATTTGAACAGGGGTCTCCTCCTGGGTCGCCTGCATCCCAGTGAGTGCTCTAACTACTGGGCTAAAAGCTACAAAGTGGGCTCTCTCTCTGGCCTTTTTGTGTGGAGCGAGGCAGGAATTTAGCTGATTCTCATGAGAAATGCCTTAGGTGCCTAAATTATCTGACTCCAGGAGAGGGGCTCCTGTTTGTGGATTACTGAGCAGAACTCAGTGCCTCCCTGTAGCCTGGATTTAGTGCCTACCTCTTCTCCCACAGGCTAGCTTAGGTGGCTTCGCTCCCAGCCTACTGACTTTTGTGGATTGCTTTTTTAGGTGCTTCTCTCTCCCCAGCCATTGTATAGGAGCCAAGGCACCTACCTCAGCTTTGTGAATCTCAATGTTTTGTTTTGTTTTTTCTTTCCACGTACTTTAATGGATTCCATAACAATGAACAAGATGGAGTTTAGAACTGGATCACTTGGCCCTTTCGCTTCTTGTCTCCTCCCAGCTCAAAGTGCTTAATGGCCGCAGTTGGGCTCCACACACTCAAGCCTCAGCACAATCTTCTTCGTGGTCTTGGCCTTCTTATGGAAGATAGGCTTTGTCGGACCACCATAACCACTCTGCTTCCGATCATATCTCCTCTTTCCCTGAGCATAGAGAGAGTTCTTGCCCTTCTTGTATTGGGTCACTTTGTGGGGCTGGTGCTTGCCACATTTCTTGCAGTAAGTCCTGCGGGTTTTGGGGATGTTCACCATCCTGCCAGCAGCAGCGTTAGTGGCACAGATTTTTCTACATGCCTAAAAGTTAGGTGCTGTGGCACTCAGCTTTGCAACACCTAAGTGCCTTTGTAGAGGCCACCCCTAGACTCCCTTGTACAATGAATGGGGAGAGATAGGTGCCTGAGAATGCAATCCACAAAATAGGCAGCTCCCGCGCTAAGCTAAAGGAAGGTGCTTGTCTCTGCTTAGGATCCCTAGCCATGAATCCTCTCCTGGAGTCAGGTGCCTAAGCTATTTTTTGTAAGAAATGGTCGAGGTGGAGCCTCCCTTATATCTTTCAGACTAGGTTAGCCCACTCACCAGGGAAATCAGAGATGTAGGTCAATTCCCCCTTCTGCCTGTTGCAGAGAGAGGATTTGAACGGGGGGGTCTCCTAGCTAGTGCTTAATTTGTAATGAAAGAGGTTCCAGGGCTCAAACAATTAGATGCTGGGGCTCAAACAATTTTTTTACTTTCATAACTGTTGTGACAAGCTCAGAGGTGTCGGGGCTATGAATTGCCAAGCCTAGAGGTGCCAGGCTCAGCTCTGGCAAGCCATGGCACAAATGAAGCACTGCTTTTAGCTCTCAGGAGTGTGTTCTAATCACCAGGGTCTTCTAATGTGGGGCTCTCACAATGATTCTTGTTGAAGCTGTTCCACGGTGTATAACTACTTAAGTAATCATTGGGGTAGGATATGAAAATGACTACGCTGGTGGTTAGAACTCTGTCCTACAAAGAGGAAAATCTAGGATCCAGTCTGGTTCTGCAATTACTATTTAAGTACATATACAAAGTGGAACAGCCTCCTCAATCTCTCCTGTGGGAGCCCTATATCAGAATAACCCATCTCCCAATGGTGAGGGCTCTTCTGAGAGCCCTCCTCAGGCAATAGACGGGGGGGAATTGAACCTAGATATTCCATATCCCTAGTGAGTGTTCTCTCCACTGTGCTAAATGGGAGGTGGCACCACCAGCTTCTCCACTGGACAGATTTTTATGGGGTGCAATCTGATAGGTGTGCTGATTACTTGATTGGGCAATATAAGCAGGGCAATGCTTTCCACCATGACCTGGTTTGAGGATCCCTTGAGGCTGAGGCACAAGTGAGGCATGCAGGCATCTAGAGTGACTTGTTAGTTGCATGCCCAGTGGCAGAAACTTAGGTGCCTAGGGAACTTTTACAGCAAAAAGTTAGATGCCGAGGTATTTTAGGTCCCTACAGGATTAAGCAGCACCTGAGTGGGGGTTTTGAGGATCTCAGTGATGCCTAAATCTTGGATTTAGGTGTCCAAAGTGGAAAGTTAGGCACCCACATCCTTTTGTGGATCTGGGCCTTATTGTGCCATTGTTACATTTTTCTGGATACCATTGATACAACCCTCAACCATGAGGTAAAAATGTCCTTCAGTCTATTCATCACCAACATCAACAGTGCTTAAGTTATCTCTCACTGATGCAGATTCATAATTCTTTATTTTTTTCAGGTTCAGGTTGAATACATCACCAGGCAAGAACCACGGATAATCTTAAAAAATAACAATCCAGGGCAAGCATATGGAATGCACAAAATAAAAACATTAACCAAATAGAGAAACATTAACAATAAGTGTAGGTTACAGCTTCTCATTTTGTTGTTCATTTGGATTCCAGAGTCCTGAGTCTCCATGTAACACCAGTTTTATTACAGTAGAGCTCTCCTGACAAAAAACTGGAATAACACAGTAGAGAATCAGACCCTAGATATAACTCTTAACATGTTCACTAGCATTTTATCCCCTTCGAAGCACTACATGAGAGAATCAGGGAGGCTTCTGTGGAGCATTTTTATACAGCAGGACACCCAAGTTACCTCTGTTTCTGCTGACCTATGATTACTACACCTGTCACTTATGTAAATTAGCCACAACTAGGTTGGCTGGGTGCTAATGGAAACCAATGATTAGAAAATGGTTGAAATCAAGTTCAGATTCTTTCTGGAGGCAAATAGAAAAAAACAACCATTGATTCCCCATGCTGGTAAGAGCCTCTGCTTTTACTAGAAGATGTTTTCCTTCCAGCTTTAGCTAAGCTCTAGTCTCTTTTGTTAATAGATAAATCCTTAAAGAGAGAGGAAAAAAAGAAGAAAAATTAGAATCCTTTCTACTCTGAAGAAAGGTTGAAAAGGTAGCAAGCTGTATGATTTGAACAAAAGTCCATGAAAGGCATTTTACTATCCTATCTATATAGATCACTCACACATTACCCTAATAAGAAGATGACTTTTCTCTGTGGAGAAAGAACTATATATGAACATGGAATACTCCTCAGGATTTGTCTGTACTGTACAGGTTTAACTAAACAGGATTTGTACTGGTTTAACTAAACTGCTTTAAAATTGATTTAGCTAAATAAGTGCAAGTCCTTACTGTAGATGGACTTAAACTGATTTAAGCAAGAGGTAAATTGGTTTAGTTAATGTGGGTAAATTCAGGAAATCCTCCACCTATGCTTAATCCATGCTGCCCCTCCACACCCTCCAAAGTGTCCACATTTAGTAACACAAATCCACATATCGTTGAGTCCATCAGTTTACTTATGGCTCTCAGAATTAACTTGGAAGGGTTGGTTGTGGCATAGGTCCTAATGATACTTTGTTGCAAGAACTTGTGCCTTGTTGGGAGGCTGTAAGTTAATTTTTAAAATGGATCATTAAAGTAAGTCAACTTAATGTTGTCCTCACTTTCTTAGCTCTGCTGTATCTTTCATTAATGAAAAGGGATCCTAGTTTTCTGTGATTCCAAAATTCTCTCCTAAAGACATCAAAATCTGCATTTTTGCACAATTGAAATGAAACACTGAACTTTATCTCCCCTAGGCACAATATATATAGCTATCAGCTGAACACGTTTTATTGATATGCAGTAGAACCCCGTTTATCGGAGCCTCCATTATCCAGCTCTCTCTATTAACCAAGCCACCAGCAGCCCGGGGCTGACTGCCCAAGCCCTCCCAGCTTAAAATAAGAGATAGAAAGCTCTTTGCCAATTCTCCTGATTATCCCAATTTTTGATTATCTGATCTGGCCCCAGTCCCAATTAGATCAGATGAACAGGGCTCCACTGTAAATGTAAAGCATATTCAAAAATCAACCACAAGAGGGGGAGGTTGCACATACTGAATAAGTGACACTGGTACATTCAGTAGAATTTAGTTAATACATGTTTTTATTTTTTCACAAAATGTAAAAACTAAAGATTCTCTGCATTTTTCCGGGGCAAATAGATTTCTAGGATCCCTGCTAATGAATACACTTGAAGGCAGGTAATTTTAGTGGTTAGAGTAGTGGACTGCCATTTGTTCATAGGAATCATGGTACAATAACTTTTGGTAACTGCATTGAGCCTCTTCGGTAGCAAGCTTGTTTGTTGCGTGTGATCTAAATGTTGGTTTGAATATTAGCAGCAAGTCACTGCAGGGAAAGCAATAGTCATTCATATGACAGGAACGGATGGTCACTGTCAGTATGTGTTAGGGGGTTGAGGGGGCCTGTCAATAAATGGGCATGTGTAGTTTGTCTTTACTGGCTAGCAGCGTTTTTCTTTTGTTTTTAGTAGATCTGAAATTTTCAAGTCTTACTCTTCAGCAGTTTCCCTGTAGGTCTTAAGAGAACTTTGGAGTTTAGGAGGAGGAGTTTGATTTCTTGAAGGGAAAATCAATTTAGCTAATTACACAGCTAATGATATGCAACTGGGAGAGAGATGGTCTGCAGTGTATTGACTTATAGGTTCTTATAAAATGGATGATGTGTTTGCTTATGCACTGTGTCTACTTTTAAAAAGATGTTTTTATGTAATTCTTTCCTGGCTCTTCAATGAGACACTCATGTCTTTCTAGTCTATTTAACAACTTTGTACTCTTGGAATGCCGTTGTTAATATTAACAACACAGGATTAATACACCAACTAGATTTTTGTCACGTGATCAAATCCCATTCACAACATACACCTTGTATGACTAAAGGCTGAGTGGTTTTAAAGGTGATCTGAGATGGCTTTGCTCCAGTCTATACCTGGTTTCAGAGTTTATTTATTTATTTTTCCTGCAACCATTAATGATATATACATTAACAGTACAGGAAGATACATTCCATGCACCCTGCTCTAAATGTCAGTGATGTCAGCTCTTGAATAAGAAACAGAGAATAATGAACATGGGTCTTAGCCGTTAAGTAAAAGAGAAATTGTCCACCCAGAGGAGACAGCATTTTCTAATGGTTGGAGTGACAGTCTGGGAGTCTCAATAATTCTTTAAAGATAGATATCATGCTATACATACAGGCATAACTATGCAAATGAGATGATGTAAAATTAGTATGGGAGTGATTATACATTCAGGTTCTGAGCATGCCCAGTGTTAGCCTGATGATTCCAGAAGCCTGAGCCGTTTGCTTGTGTAGCTAGTAAAAGTGTGCTAGATGCTGTACAAAGGTACATGGAAAATACTGGGTTACATCCATTTTGAAGTAACTCTGTTAGTTTCAATCGCTACCCCTCTCTCAAACTCTCCTTTGGAGGAAAAAACAAAAGCATTAAATAAATTTCAATATTTTTAAAATCTCACTTGCTTTTTGGATATTAACTAGCACAAATGCACATGTATATCTTTTGGAGGACAGTACTTCCCCCATCCTGGATTGGACTGTGGAAGGGGTGTTATCTTCACATCTCCCATTCCTGCTTCATCCCACTTCTCCCCCATCTCTCTTCCCACTCTTTTCCCTCCTTTGAGCAGCACTGCATCTGACTCTTCTCTCCTTTTCCATCCATGTTGTTGTCATCTACTATCCACCCAACTCCTTTCCATCAGCCTTCCTCTCTGATTTTGATTGTTGCCTTTCTCTCTTCCTTTCTTCACAATCTCCCACAGTCATCCTCAGTGATTTCAACATCCATTTTGATGACTCACCCTAACCCTTAGGTGCCTGGTTCCTTACCCTCACTTCTTCTTTTGATCTGCAGCCCTAGTTCAAGTCTCCCACTCACCAAAAGGGCCATTCACTTGACATAGTCTTCACCAAGCAATGCTCTCTCAGTGTTGTAGAGCTCTCCCTTCCTGACCAGCACCTGGCAATGCTGAAAGGGACCAATTAGCACCCATCCTCATGCCCCATCACTTGGTCTTTCCTTGACTTCCAGTCCATTAGCATTGATAACTTCTCATCTGCTCTCAGCCCTCTCCTCCCTGCCCTTTCTTCCCTTTCCTCCACTGATACGTTTTTTGATTCTCTCCATGCTTCACTCTCCTCTGCCCTTGATTCTTGCCCCTCTCTCCCATCAGAAGGTTCACCTGGCCAATCTCCAGCTCTGGCTCACCTCCAACAGCTACTTGCCCCACTCCCGCTTTTGTGCTGTGGAGCATCTCTGGTGGAAATTACATGACCAGGACGACTTCCTCCACGACAGAATTGTTCTCTTCTCTGTAATTTCCGCTGTCTTCCTAGCTAAGCAACTGTACCTCTCCATCTTAAGTGAATCTGACACCCACAATCCCAGCCACATTTTCACCACTTTTGACTCACTCTTCAAACCCGTCTCACCTCCAGCCTCCAATTCTCTTTCTGAAGAGGATCTAGCCAATTTCTTCCAAGAAAAAATTGACAAAATGTGCTGTGTGATGCAGGTAGAGCCACTCAGTCCCATTCCAAAGGTGCCAATGGAGCAGGAGAAATTGACAAAATGTGCTCTCACCTCCTCCTTCCCATTGCAGACACAGAAGTTGCTCATCTACTCTTGTCCCGTAATCCCTCCCTTTGCCCCACTGTCCCCATCCCATCCCATCCCATCTCCTAATCTCCCTCATTCCCAGTTTCATCTCCTCCCTTACTCTTTTCCTTAACCTCGTCTTTGACTCTTTCCCCTCACTTACATACATGCTTTAGTCTCGTGTAAAAATAAAATAAAATAAATAAAAACTTGACTGCCTTCGGCTCTGCAACTACCCAGCCTTCTCCCTTTCATCTCTAAGCTCATTGATTGTGCTGTTTTCAATTGCTGCCTAGCATTCCTCTCCAGTAATTTCATCCTTGACTGTCTCCAATCTGGCTTCCAACCCTTACACTCCACTGAAATGGCTCCTGACAATGTTTCTAAAAATGGCTTAGTTAAAGCTCAGAACCACAGGGGTTCTCAAAACGGGGGTCGGGACCCCTCAGAGGGTAGCAAGGTTATTATATGTGGGGTTGCGAGCTGTCAGCCTCCACCCCAAGCCCAGCTTTGCCTCTAGCATTTATAATGGTGCTAAATATGTAAAAAAGTGTTTTTAATTTATAAGGGCGGGTCTCACTCAGAGGCTTGCTGTCTGAAAGGGGTCAGCAGTACAAAAAATTGAGAACCATTGCACTATACCATTCCCATCTTCCTTGATCTGTAAGCTGCCTTCAACACTGTCTACTATGCTCTTCTTCTTGAAATCTTGTCCTCCTTTGGCTTCTGTGACTGTCTTCTCCTGGTTCTCTTCATACTTCTCTACTTGCTCCTTCAAAAGATTCTTCTTATCTCCCCTCAAGTTTTCTGTGATGGTTCCATAGGGGTCTGTCCTTGGTTTCCTTCTCTTCTTCTGCTACACTTTATCTGTGGGTAATCTCACATACAGACACAACTACCATCTCTATAATGATGTCTCACAGATCTACATCTCTACTCCAGACCTGTCTCCTCCTACCCAAACTAAAATCTTAACTTGTCTCTCTGACATCTCCTCATGGATGTCTAGCTGTCAGCTCAAGTTAAACATGGTTAAAACAGAGCTCCTCATCTTCCCTCCTTTCTTCATCCCTTTGGACAACACCTTCTTGCCTGTCACTCAGGTCCATAACCAGACATTGTCTTTGACTTCGACCTCTTTCTAGATCCTCACATCCTTGAGTCTCTTTCTGCATAACAATCTCTGAGATAAGATATTTCCTGTCCATCCACATGGTTAGAATTCTCCTCCAGGCTCTTATGCAGTATCATGATTACTGCAATATCCTTTCCTCTGGCCTTGACCAATGGAATCTTGCCCCTCATATCTATCCAGAATGCTGCTGCAAAAATTATTCTCCGATGGGCTCCACCTAACGAAAAGAGGGAAGATCATCTTTGCAAGCAGGCTGGCTAACCTAGTGAGGAGGGTTTTAAACTAGGTTCACTGGGGGAAGGAGACCAAAGCCCTGAGGTAAGTGGGATACTGGGAGGAAGCACCAGCAGGAGCGTGCGAGAGGACAGGGGTCCTGCCTCATACTGAGAAAGAGGGACGATCAGCGAGTTATCTCAAGTGCCTATACACAAATGCAAGAAGCCTGGGAAACAAGCAGGGAGAACTGCAAGTCCTGGCACAGTCAATAAATTATGGTGTGATTGGAATAACAGAGACTTGGTGGGATAACTCACATGACTGGAGTACTGTCATGGATGGATATAAACTGTTCAGGAAGGACAGGCAGGGCAGAAAAGGTGGGGGAGTTGCACTGTATGTAAGGGAGCAGTATGACTGCTCAGAGCTCAAGTATGAAACTGGAGAAAAACCTGAGTGTCTCTGATTAAGTTTAGAAGTGTGAGCAACAAGGGTGATGTCGTGGTGGGAGTCCGCTATAGACCACCGGACCAGGGGGATGAGGTGGACGAGGCTTTCTTCCGGCAACTCACGGAAGTTACTAGATCGCAGGCCCTGGTTCTCATGGGAGACTTCAATCACCCTGATATCTGCTGGGAGAGCAATACAGCGGTGCACAGACAATCCAGGAAGTTTTTGGAAAGGGTAGGGGACAATTTCCTGGTGCAAGTGCTGGAGGAACCAACTAGGGGCACAGCTCTTCTTGACCTGCTGCTCACAAACCGTGAAGAATTAGTAGGGGAAGCTAAAGTGGATGGGAACCTGGGAGGCAGTGACCATGAGATGGTAGAGTTCAGGATCCTGACACAGGGAAGAAAGGAGAGCAGCAGAATACGGACCCTGGACTTCAGAAAAGCAGACTTTGACTCCCTCAGGGAACAGATGGGCAGGATCCCCTGGGAGAATAACATGAGGGGGAAAGGAGTCCAGGAGAGCTGGCTGTATTTTAAAGAATCCTTATTGAGGTTACAGGGACAAACCATCCCGATGTGTAGAAAGAATAGTAAATATGGCAGGCGACCAGCTTGGCTTAACAGTGAAATCCTTGCTGATCTTGAACACAAAAAAGAAGCTTACAAGAAGTGGAAGATTGGACAAATGACCAGGGAAGAGTATAAAAATATTGCTCGGGGATGCAGGAGTGAAATCAGGAAGGCCAAATCACACCTGGAGTTGCAGCTAGCAAGAGATGTTAAGAGTAACAAGAAGGGTTTCTTCAGGTATGTTAGCAACAAGAAGAAAGTCAAGGAAAGTGTGGGCCCCCTACTGAATGAGAGAGGCAACCTAGTGACAGAGGATGTGGAAAAAGCTAATGTACTCAATGATTTTTTTGCCTCTGTCTTCAGGAACAAGGTCAGCTCCCAGACTGCTGCACTGGGCAGCACAGCATGGGGAGGAGGTGACCAGCCCTCTGTGGAGAAAGAAGTGGTTCGGGACTATTTAGAAAAGCTGGACGAGCACAAGTCCATGGGGCCGGATGTGCTGCATCCGAGAGTGCTAAAGGAGTTGGCAGATGTGATTGCAGAGCCATTGGCCATTATCTTTGAAAACTCATGGCAATCCGGGGAAGTCACGGACGACTGGAAAAAGGCTAATGTAGTGCTCATCTTTAAAAAAGGGAAGAAGGAGGATCATGGGAACTACAGGCCAGTCAGCCTCACCTCAGTCCCTGGAGAAATTATGGAGCAGGTCCTCAAGGAATCAATTCTGAAGCACTTAGAGGAGAGGAAAGTGTTCAGGAACAGTCAGCATGGATTCACCAAGGGCAAGTTATGCCTGACTAATCTTATTGCCTTCTATGACAAGATAATTGGCTCTGGATGATGGGTGAAAAGCGGTGGATATGTTGTTCCTTGACTTAGCAAAGCTTTTGACACGGTCTCCCACAGTATTCTTGCCAGCAAGTTAAAGAAGTATGGGCTGGATGAATGGACTATAAGGTGGATAGAAAGCTGGCTAGATTGTCAGGCTCAGCAGGTAGTGATCAATGGCTCCATGTCTAGTTGGCAGCCAGTATCAAATGAAGTGCCCCAAGGGTCGGTCCTCGGGCTGGTTTTGTTCAATATCTTCATAAATGATCTGGAGGATGCTGTGGATTGCACCCTCAGCAAGTTTGCAGATGACACTAAACTGGGAGGAGAGGTAGATACGCTGGAGGGTAGGGTTAGGATACAGAGGGACCTAGACAAATTAGAGGATTGGGCCAAAAGAAATCTGATGAGGTTCAACAAGGACAATTGCAGAGGACGGAAGAATCCCATGCACCACTACAGACTACGGACCGAATGGCTCGGCAGCAGTTCTGCAGAAAAGGACCTAGGGGTTACAGTGGACGAGAAGCTGGATATGAGTCAACAGTGTGCCCTTGTTGCCAAGAAGGCCAATGGCATTTTGGGATGTATACGTAGGGGCATTGCCAGCAGATAGAGGGACGTGATCGTTCCCCTCTATTTGACATTGGTGAGGCCTCATCTGGAGTACTGTGTCCAGTTTTGGGCCCCACACTACAAGAAGGATGTGGAAAAATTGGAAAGAGTCCAGCGGAGGGCAACAAAAATGATTAGGGGTCTGGAACACATGACTTATGAGGAGAGGCTGAGGGAACTGGGATTGTTTAGTCTGCAGACGAGAAGAATGAGGGGGGATTTGATAGCTGCTTTCAACTACCTGAAAGGGGGTTCCAAAGAGGATGGATCTAGACTGTTCTCAGTGGTAGTTGATGACAGAACAAGGAGTAATGGTCTCAAGTTGCAGTGGGGGAGGTTTAGGTTGGATATTAGGGAAAACTTTTTCACTAGGAGGGTGGTGAAACACTGGAATGTGTTACCTAGGGAGATGGTGGAATCTCCTTCCTTAGATATTTTTAAGGTCAGGCTTGACAAAGCCTTGGCTGGGATGATTTAGTTGGGTATTGGTCCTGCTATGAGCAGGGGGTTGGACTAGATGACCTCCTGAGGTCCCTTCCAACCCTGATATTCTATGATTCTATGATTCTGTGACCCTATCACTTTGACCATGTCACTGCTCTCTCTGAATGCCACCACTGGCTCCACCTTCTATATTGCATCAAACATATGCTGCTCATCTCCAATTTCAAGGCCCTTCATGACCTATCCTAACCCTACCTATCATCTCTCCTTGACTATGGAAATGTTGACTCCCATCTCTGATCAGCCGACCAAGTCAGCCTCTATTGCCCACTTTTTACAGTTTCAAACAAGCATCTTCAAGCTTTCTCCCGTGCTGCTCCTCACTCTTGGAAGGAATGCACGGTAAACATCTGCAAAGCTATCTCATTAGTCTCCTTCAAAACCCTCCTTAAAACTCTCCTTTTTTGTGAGTTTTGTGATGCCTACGAAATGCTGGTGTGCTGAGACCACTGCCTACCATGTTGACCAATATTGTCTCAGTTTCCTTGTACTCCCATGTCTGTCTGTATCTGTCTGTGATCTCTTGTATTATACTTAGATTGTAAGCTGTTTGGGGCACAGTCTGTCTTTTTGTTCAGTATTTGTACAGCACCTAGTGAATGGGGTCCTGCTCCATGACTAGAGCTCCTAGGTGGTATGGTAATACAAATAAATAATAAAATGGTTGCAAAGGAGGATATCAGCTCTTTGGCCTCATTTACAAAAAATACTTAGAGTCACACAGTGTGGCACTGAGAGCAGAACTGGCCATAATGGTTAAGTAGAATTACTAAATGCAAAACCCAAAATGCATCCTAAACATGGGTCTGTTAGGGATGTGACAAATCCACAATGTGTGGGTGTGTGTTTCTTTAAGTTCCATATATAAAAGCTATCACAATTCAGTGAAGGCCAGGTCTGAATCCGAATAATGAACGTCTTGTGGACCTTGTGAGAGCACACTTTAAGCTGGCTTTCATTTTGCACCATTAACGAATAAGGCTGTTGGAGTATGAACTATACTTATCTCTTGCTTGTTGTTGCAGACTAGTGTGCAGAACTAGTCATAGTTGTAGACAATGTTGGTTGATTGGTCTATATTGCAGCAGGGCTCAGTATCCAGGGCCCCGTTATGTTAGGCACTGTACAGCTGAAAGCTGAGACTAGTATTCCATGTGCCAGGTGAAGGCTCTGGGAATGGTGTGTGTGTGAGAGAGAGGTATAAAGGAGACTAACATGCCCTCTCTCCCAACCTGCAAGATGGCAACATGTGACTGCTTGAAAATGGCCAATATCCTGTCTGTCTTATTAAATAATGTCTTCTATTGGCAGGTTGGACTGCTGGTTAACCAACTGTCAACAAAGATAGCAGTAGAGGAATGGCTGTGGCCCAGGAACTACCATTGCCTTGTTATGATAGTCACTGGACTGGGTACGATGGTACTGGAGAGTCAGAAAGCCAAGGGCCCTAGAACAGATCACTAGATGATGGACAATGACACCGGAGGCTGGGAAGAGGTTGGTATGCAGAAGACCACTGTGACCCCTCTCCCATTGTAAAGACTAAACCTGGCATTGCTAAAAGGGCTATGCTGCCTGATTTGTACAACGTTTCTTTATCAATGACTGGAGGGCAAGAGGGAATGGAGAAGAATGTCAACATGTATTGGCATCAGAGAAGCAATAAGACTCAGCAGTAACAGATTATTCTACATTGCCAAACAGTGCATAAATTTAGTGGACAGGGATGAAAGAGAACTGCTCTAGACTCTCTTCCACAGCTAGCAGAATCTGCCTCAAGGAGCTCAAACCATCTTATTGCGTGTCTCTGATCACCTCAGCAAGTTTGGACTTTGGGGAATGATGGATGTGGGTTGTACATACTTTGGGTTGCAGATGAATAACATCAGACTCAAGGAATTCTGTAAAAGAAGCCTGTGTGAGGATGGATTCAACGTGGCCGAACGTGCTATGTGTATTTTCTTATGTTTGTTGTGGGAAATACATTCAACAGAATAAAATAGCACAGTTGTCTTCATTCCCCAATCCTACCGTTACCCACCATTTTCTGTTGTCATTGGGCTGGATTCTGCTCCAGGGGAAATCAGTAACAGTTTTGCCATTTACTTCAATGGGAAATAGGATTGGGCTCACTGTGTTAGCTATCCAATATAGGGCCTGATCCTGCTTTCCATACTCTGGCAAATTGGCATTGAAATCTTTAAGGATATGGGCTCAAGCCTTTATATGGTAAGCTCCTTAAGACAGGGTCTTCCTATGTGTGTAAAGCACCATGCATATCAGTGGTGACCAAAGAAGGAGGCTTGTGTTCGAATGCGGGACTTATCCAATCACTTCGTCTGTGGTTGTAGGTATGCCACATCTATCTCACTTTGGGCCAGAAAGGTTATCCTCAAGCAAATTGCTTCAGCAGCCATGAAAGAATCATTTTTTGTCTTTGGTAACTGTAGTATAACGGTGAAAAACATATGAGAGGGTTGTGGAGAGAAACACTGTACGGGAATCAACACTCTCTTCTGACTCTCTAGAGACCTCTGAACAATGGGACAAACTAAAACTTCCATTCATTCGTTGAAATGCTGACTTATTTATTTTTCAGAAAGAGCTGGCATGTCATCTTATGGGCTGAACAACGTGCACATGACAGGTAAATAACATTTTACTTAAAAAACCAGATGTGAAATTCAAGTATTCTGTGTGCAGGAACTCCTTCAACATATTTCCTGCTAAGGGAACAGAATCAATTGTGTAGAGCAGGTTGGGGTGGAAGTGGGAATGTGTGCGGGAGAGTTGCCTTATTGAGAGTTCCTAGCGCTAGATCAATAATTTCCATCAGAGAAGGATCAGAGGCCCTTCATCTCAGAAATGAAGTGAGATGATCAATGTCTTAATATTTCACGTCTGAAGGAAAACTTCTTTATATTTTCCTTGAAGGGGGAGTGTTTTTTTACCATCAGTTCTATTGACTTCAGTGGTATTGCATGGGGTATGAGAGCAGAATTCGTACTATTTTATCAATGAATTTAGTGCTAATGAATTGAACAAATTGAGTCGGGCACAGGGACAAGCAGGTGCTGAGGAAACTGTGTCAATCTTCAGAGGGGTAGCCGTGTTAGTCTGGATCTGTAAAAGCAGCAAAGAGTCCTGTGGCACCTTATAGACTAGCAGACATATTGGAGCATAAGCTTTCGTGGGTGAATACGAAGTCCGACAAAGTGGGTATTCAACCATGAAAGCTTATGCTCCAATACGTCTGTTAGTCTATAAGGTGCCACAGGACTCTTTGTGTCAATCTTGTATTGCAACATCACTGGCATTCAACGTATTAGAGCAGCCACTGCACAATGTGATGAGCTTATTTTGTGTGTGTGTGTGTTTGGAAACTAGGGTAAGAACAGCACACTTGTGTTGCTTGTGAATCAGATTTAAATTTGAACTCTGGTCACCAGAGGTGAAAAGATAGTTTGCTATCCCAATGTACACATTGTGCTATCCCACAATAGGACTCTTTTAGGACCTTATAACTAAATTCTGCATCATATACTACACCTATATTTATCATGGGACTTTGATTATAACAATTAAAGTCTACAACAGTGTTTCAAAAATATTTTTGCTCTGAGAAACAAAAGACTGCATTTGACTGTAAGAGAATTTATAATAAAGTTATTAAATGTGATCCGGAACAAACACTTTCCACAGATCATTTGGATAAACTGGCTTCTGGTGTAAAATTCCATTGACTTCAGTGGAATTGCATTACAGTTACATCAGGGATGAATTTGGCTCACTAGATTTCATAATAACCTCCAACTGTATGATTTGGCCAGGAATAAAATAAAACTAACTACTTCCCAAATAAGAGCACCGATCCACTTAAACAAAACAAAAAACCTGCCATCTTAATTAGAAACGTTAAATTATGATTTTTGTAGAAAAACATGTTAGTTTAATTTCATACAGACATGGGTATGTATAGTGTATCTCTCAGAGATTGTGAAGAGGGAGAGACAGTGCCCGTACAAGACGAATGGAAGGAGCAGCTTTGACTACACTCCCGTGTTAACAAGCAGAACATGGCAATCTGTTTCATGATCAGCATAAAATAAAAGGCTTTCCACAGATCATTAGGACAAACTGAACTATGGTTTGCGTGAGTGCAAGTCCATGGATTTCTGTGGATTTCTACAGTTAGATGAGACAGTCCCAGGTGCCTAAGAATATCAAATCAAATTAGTCTGGAAAGAATTAAAAGAATGAGAGTAAGACATGATTGGGTCCTACTCCATATATATCTGCAATTGATCTTATTGTCAAAGATGAAATATTCAATCGTCATATTCTACCATCTATGGATTTTGCACAATATACTATAATAGAGCTGTATGCCACTCAAAAACAACCTTAACAGGGACCGCCATTACTCACTGGAACTTGCACCCTAACTTTATAGATATATGCCGATCTTGTCCACTCATATTTTCTTATGTGGTACAGAAGATTATCATGGAAACTATTTTTGACTTCAGAGATCCATGAAATCGGCAGAATTTTGTCTATAGTTAGTTCTGCAAAAACTGTTAAACTTCAATGAGGGCATGCTTATATTTGAAACAACATGCCTTCTATATGATGATACGTTAAAGGGACCATTAAAGGTTGGAAAATGTGTGTTATTTATTAATCAAGGACAGCTGCTTTTTCGTTTGCTAACCAAAATTTTTGGAGATAAATTTCAGATAAAGTGGTCAATCCAGAGCTCTCAAAATTTTAAGTAATTAAGAAGATAAATCAGGGCCCTAATATCTGCAGCAATGCATAGCTGAGTTAATGCCCATTAAAGTATATTGGAGTTTTTCCAAAGACTTCAGTGGGCATTGGTTTAGACTCTTACACTGGTGTAGCTGATTTGATTTCAGTGGATTTAGCTTGGATTTATTCCAATGTCAGGGAGTTTGTAATCAGACCCAAGTCTGTATTATTGGTTAGTTTCCACAATTAAAAATGAATGTTATCTGCAATATTAATTCTGTCATATTAATCTGGAAGAAATACCTTTTTACATTCCCTGTTTTAAGAAATTAAAGCAGATTAAAATTATGTAGCATCCTCTACTTGGTTGGTATAGAGAACTTGAAAATTTCAATAAAATAGGAACAAATTGTTCTGAATTGGCCCTCATTTTTTCCCAAAGTCTCCGACTTTTTTTCCTTTGGACAATCCATTGGTTTGAAACAATGTCTCGGCTTTTGGCTTCCCATCTGCCACCATATTGAAATAATCACTGTGGAAGGGAATCATATTGTGCTATATCTGAGGTACCACATCTCCAAGCTGTAGCCTTTTTATGTCTGTAGTATGGACTACACTAATTTCAGTTAATTTAACTGCTAGTGCTAGATGTTGTCAGGCTATGTGTTTCCCGCTGACATAATAATGTTTTGCAACATAAAGTACATAAAAATCTCAGTTTTAACATTTGTAGCAGGACTCATGGGGAAAATGATACAGATACATATGTCCTCTATTTTGTCAGTCAAACGTTTTGTAATTTTCTGCTACCTCTTCTTATTCTCTCATGTTACAAAAATAGTTTCTCATTTAAAATATTCCTTGCTGAAAACTGAAGTATTAAGTGTGGGCCCTAAGAAGTGAATGGGAGGTCAGGTTCCTCAGTACCTTTCAGGAAATAGCCCTTATTATTACACACAAGTACATTAAAAGAACATTAGGAAGGTTGCAAAGTCAAGCACTATAAAGTTAGAAAAAAACAGAATTAGGGTTGCCTATGCAATCTTATTTAGCCCCTCCATGTGCATGCATTGTGATAGTCTTTAATTACATGATCCCTCTCAGGACATGCCGCAGTTGACACAGCATTCACCTCCTCCTTCCCACCAGCCCTGATGGTACCACCAATGGAACCCATGTTCAAATTTTCATTTTCAGACAAGTTGGATGATGGGCAGCGACTGTCCCTCCCATACCGCTCATATGAGCACTCCAGGAGACTGCCTACATCGTGACAGCATCCCCTGCTGCAGCTGCCATGGAGCCACTGGTTTCCTACACCATGGGGTCCGCTACAACACCCTCCAGATTCAGCATGCTGGCCCTCTTGGGAACTTGGCCCCAATACCCATCTTCAGAACCTGCCCGGTCCGTGAAGGACACACTTCATCGATTTCCCTGTCTTGTGAGCCTTCCAGCAGACTCTCGGAATGAGTGATGCAGATAGAGCCACTCAGCCCCATTCCAATGGTACCGACAGAGCAGGAGAAATTTCCCTCTTCCTCTCCAGATGCAGCAGTGGCTTCAGTATCCCCTTCACTCCCAGATGACTTCCGTCAGTTCCAGGATCTCCTGTGTAGAGTGGCAGGGGAACGTCACATTCCCCTAGAGGAAGTCACATGTATGTCTACCTCCAAAGGGGTGGAGGAGCATTATTATGTACCTGCTAAGAGGTCCCCAACTCTCTTGTGTTCCAGGTGGCGATGGACCAGTCTAGGCAGCAACATCCAGGCTCCCCTCCATCTTCAAAAAAGAACTAGATTAGTTCATGGAAGATAGGTCCATCAATGGCTATTAGCCAGAATGGGCAGGGATGGTGACCCTAGCCTCTGTTTACCAGAAGCTTGGAATGGGTGACAGGGAATGGATCACTTGATGATTACCTGTTCTGTTCATTCCTTCTGGGGCACCTGGCATTGGCCACTGTCGGAAGACAAGATACTGGGCTAGATGGACCTTGGGTCTGACCCAGTATGGCTGTTCTTATGTTCTTATCTGATTAGTTGGGAAAGAGATTGGACCTTTTGGGTTGCAAGGTCTTGGGCCTTCAGTTCAGGATCTCGAACTACCAAGCATTGCTTGCCAAATATGATTTTCTGAATTACTGTAAACTGGACAAATTTGCCAAAAAGCTACCTCAGCAAGACCAGGAAATCATAGACTAAGGTAAACTGGTGGTGAGGACGACGCTTCAATCAGCTTAGGGTTCATGGCTACGGGAATAGTCAAGCCACAATTTCCTGTGCATGACTCTTTTGGTTTCCCCAGGAAGGTACAAAATACCATCTAAGATTTCCCTTTTGATGAATCCCATCTTTTTAATAAAAAAATGGAGGATTCCCTCCATATGCTCAAGGATTCCAGAGCTACTCTACATTCGTTGGGCATATACACGCCTGCACTAAAGCACTGATTCCACTGCCCCTACACACCATTACATGACAACCCAGTTTTTTCATCAGAAGCCCTACGAACCACTGCAGAAGCATCAGAAAAACTCACAGATCGTGCCCTCTGGGACCACCTCCCAGATGCAACCTCACAGAAAAGATATTTCTGAAGAATCTTAAAGAGCTGTCAACCACATTGCCTACTACTGTGCAAACCCCTCAGTCCTTTCGTGGGTCATCTAGCACTCTTTTTTTTCCAGATTGGAGTGCAATAACAAAGGACAAAATGGGTGCTAAATGTCATCTATGAGTTCATCATGCTATCTCATCCAGAGCCCCTCTCCCCAATCTCTCCTCAGGGACCACTCTCACGACAGTATCCTCACCCAAGAACTGAACTCTTTACTACAAAGAGGAGTGATAGAGCATGTTCCTCTGGACTATCAAGAAATGGGGTTTTATTCAACTTCATAATATCCAAGAAAAAGTGAAGGTGGGGATGGCTAATTCTGGACCTTCGTCTTCTCAATTGGTTCATCTGCAAGCCCAAGTTTCGAAGGTCCATATTGCTTGACCTCCTTTCTTCACTCATGATGAGTATCAATGTTGAAAAATCAACCTTAAACCCCACACAATGCCTAGACTTTTTATAGGAGCTGCCATCAACTCAGTCATGGCACGAGCCTACCTACCCCAGGTCAGGTTCTGTACGAACTCATAAATCATGTAGTCAACACTCCTTCAGTCACAGCCAGGACTTACCTATCCTTCCTGGGCCACATATGTCACCATCTTTGCTTCACCTTCTCTGCCTCCAGATGTGGTTCCAGATGGTTTACTCACCCAATTATCATAGCATGGACCTCAGGCTGTCAGTTCCCTCAAGATCATCTCATCCCTCCCACACCTCCCTGGACAAGACAATTATCACTGACGCCTCCCTCCTAGGCTGGGGAGCGCACATGGGTGAACACAAGGCACAGGGAACATGGACTCCTCAGGAATTCAGAATGCACATCAACATTCTGGAGCTCAGAGCTGTAAGGAAGACATGGGAGGCCATTCTCCCACTCATCCATTCCCATCATAGTTTCATCATGTCAGACAATACCACGACTGCATGCTACATCAACAAATGGGGGCATGAGGTCAATGGCTCTGTGCTCAGAAGCATGGTGCATCACTTACCAGATCATCTTATCTGCAGCCTATCTCCGAGGGACTCCGAATGTGATTGCAGACATGCTCAGCAGAGGGTTCACGATCAACCACGAGTGGGAACTCCATGACACCATACAATGTGACATCTTCAACAAATGGGGAACTCCAACCGTAGACCTCTTCACATCCCCAGTGAAAAGAAAATGTAGAGCATATTGCTCCTGAGGGAGTTTGGAACGCCACTCTCATCCTCCCTTGGTCGGACCAACTCAGTTACGCCTTCCCTCCTCTCCTACTCCATCACAAGATCAGATGGGACAAAGCAACAGTCATTCTGATTGCCCACTACAGTTTTGGTTTCCCAACCTCCTTTGTATGTCTTTCCATCCCCCAATCCCCATTCCTGCTCTCCACGATCTGCTGACACAACAGAATGGCAACATCAGCCATCCCAATCCACAGGTGTGTCACATCAGAGCTTGGTATTTGGATGGGCATCTTCTCTAGATGTGCAAAACATCCTCTCCAGCAGCAGGAAGGCATCCACTAGGCATTGTTTTGAGTCAAGTGGACAGGCTTTGCTTCCTGGGCAGAACACAGAAGCAGTGGGGATTCCCCTCCTCCTGGACTATCTCCTGTTCTTGCAGGCATCATGTCTGACCCATAGTTCTCTCAAGGTCCACTTACTGGCAGTTAGAGCCTTTCACCGCCCTGTGGAAGGACACTCCATCTTTACTCACCTGTTGACTGCTCTTTTTTGGAAGGGCCTTGTCAGAACTTTCCGACCTCTACAACCTATTGCTCCCCAATGGGATCTCAACTTGTTTCTATCTGTACTAACAAAAGTGTGGCGGTTCAATGACAAGACAGAACACAGCTTTTAGCAAGCAAGCAGGCTGGTCTCTGCTAACGGGCTTCCGCCTGTCAGCTTTCCACCTTCCCCTTTATTCTCTCTCTCTCCCCCCGCGCATTACATTCTCCAACAGGTAAAAGGAATACACTGGCTTTGTTTAACATTCTTATTTACCAATTTCTATCTACCGCATTCCTTGCTCTCGGGCCTTGAGCCCAGTCCTGAGAGGCTTCCCACGATACATATCATCTTGGCGAGATTCCAAGGTTGATGCCCTTGGATGGAGCAGTGTGTGCACTACTCCTACACAACACTCCGGGTGTGCCCTGAATGTTGCCAAGCGCATAAACCTTTATGAATCCTACATCCCCTCCTTTTTTGTTTATTTGTGCTCGGCCATCTCATGGTAGCCATCAATTTGCATTTGCAAGCCAATTAACTCCCGGACAGACAAGGTCATAACTCGTGGAGCCTGCCAGGGCGGGTCTCGACAAAGCCTTAACAAAAAGGAATACATTGTACACAGCAGCAGCAAAAAATAAGCTTAAGAAGGTAAAGTGTGATTGGCCGGGCCCCAATTAGCCATGCTAGAGTACTGGGAAGAGAGGTTCGAGTAAGCGGCGAGCATCATCTCATTCCCAATTTCCTCAGGGTGATGACATACTGGAATAAGGCACATACCTAACAATTCTTCAGCTGCTACAAAATCAAATAAACAAAAGTGGGTAACATTTGCTATTGAAGCCAATCTTTCCCATAGGTTATATGTCATTCGGGCCCATAACGGAGGAAGCGCTCCGAGTCAACCCCTCCAGGAAATAGCAGGCACAAAAGGCGTACAATCAGTACAGAATTAGCAATAATTTGGGTGAGAATCACCACAAACAAAGTCTCAGGAGTCTCTGGCTGTTGGTTTGCTGCCAGTCTTTGTTGAGCCGCGGCGACCAATGCTTTTACTGCTCCCCATGTCACGGGCTGGCTTGTCACGGCCTAGCTTGGGATGCTACGTCTCCTCCGTCTCCGTCTTGCCGTTGTCGACCCGGGAGGCACCGCGTTCTCCTCCAAGGTCAGCTGAAACTCCGGTATGGGGTTCGACAGCCCCTGGTGCCACGCCATGCTGTTTCAGTGCCAGTCGCACACACCGGGCTGGAACCCACAACGGTCCTGCAGGAAGAAACACAGCAGCATATCCCCGACCCCAAGTGATTAAAGGCACTGGGCCCAACCATTGCGGATCAGGCAGCTGACGGTAATAGACACGCGGTCTTTCCATTTGTGAAAATGCCGATCCGCGGGGGTCTGCTGATCTGCGTTCAGCGTTAAATTATTTAAAGTAAACAAAAGGATATGCAGTTGTTGCTGAATGTCTCCTAAAATTCAGAGACGCAGCTCCCCTTGTTTTAATTGTTTGTCGAGCAAGATTTTTAGCATGCGATTTGCACGTTCAACAATAGCTTGGCCTGTGGAATTATAAGGGATCCCGTGTTTGAGACGGACGTCCCATTGGGCACAAAAGATGAAAAGTGCTGTGGAGCAATAGGCTGGGGCATTATCCATTTTTATCTGGCTCGGGTGACCCATAACAGCAAAACAGGCTAGCAAATGGTGAATAACTTTGGGAGTGGCTTCCCCATGCTGTGGGGTCGCCCAAAGGAATCCCAAATAGGTATCAATGAAAACATGTAAAAATGAATAGGGGTGGAATTGTGGCACGTGAGTGACATCCATTTGCCACAGCTGATTCGCTGCGGTACCTCTAGGGTTAATGGCATAAAAAAAGGTAGGGGCAGCAGCAGCACAGTGGGGGCAGGAACGAACAATAGAACGTGCATGATCAGCAGGAATATGAAACTGTCGGGCCAAAACAGAGGCAGACTGATGAAAAAAGGAATGGCTTTCAATGGGGTCAGAAAAAAGGGAATTTACCTGACCACGTAACGCGCGATCGGCGCGCGCATTGCCTTCAATGAGTAGCCCAGGCAGAGGGGTATGACTGCAAATATGAGCAACAAAATAAGGGAAATTACGAGTGGTGATGAAATACTGTAAGGACAAAAACAGGTGAAGGAGGTCCGCATCGACCTGAGGGGTAATGAGGGCAAGGGGTAAATAATCAATTACCTGATAAACATAATGCGTGTCCACAATCAAATTAAAGGGACAATCAGCAAAAAGTTGAAAGGCCAAAATAACAGCAGGTAGTTCCAAGGACTAGTGAAGCTCTCCAAGCGCTGTGCATGCAAATATTGTTGTACAAGTAAATGAAGCGCTTTCAGCTTTTCTAGAGGGAGGGGCCACTGGTCAATCCATATGGGCTCTAAGGATTGCCATACCAATGGTAATGCGGATGGCAAGGTGGGTGAGGGAGGATTTTGGGCCATTATATATTAATATCGAGGGTGGTGTCCAGCTTTGTAAGTAAATCACGGCCCCAAATATTGAGGTGGACAGGGAGCACAAAAGGGCGGATTGTAGCAAGGGCACAGCCTCCTGGTTTAGAGACCGTGACCCAAGACAAACTTTGGCGCCCGGGTTTGCTACCCCCGATCCCCCACAACTCTTTAGAAGGAACTGTTGGCCAACCGACCGGCCACTCCGGATCACGAATCACCGTAACGTCAGCTCCAGTGTCCACCAACCCTGTAAAAGGAACATTATTTAAGAGAAGTGTTAACTGAGGTTTTGAGGGGCGGACCGACATTGTCAGAGCAACAAGTGGAGAGGACGTGCTGTGAGACAGCGAGTGAGACAACGTTGATCCAAAGCCGCCTCCACCCCGGGTTCGATCCTCGGTGGCTGGCACCTGATAGGGGACTAAAATCAATTGTGCAATTGACCGTCCACGCGGGAGCAACTGTGGAAGATGGGTCCATACCTGAACCTTAATAACGCCGGTGTAATCGGCGTCAATGACTCCTGGGATGAAAAAAAAACCCTGTTTCCCAGCGTGTGAGCGAGGGAGAACCAGACCCACAAATCCGGCAGGGAGAGGTCCCGTCACCTGCGTAGGTATGGCGCAGACCTCCCCCGGCAACTGAAAATCAGTGTCCTCCTGCATAATCAAATCAAGCCCTGCACTTCCGGCAGTCGCCGCCCTCATGGAATCTATGGATTGTAAGGCAGAGGAACAGTTGTCTGGGTGGGAAACACCCCCGTTTGGCCCTGGGTTCGGGGGGGGACCCGTCGTGCGGTTTCCCGACCTGCTACGACACTGATTAGCCCAGGGATAGCCCTTCCGACACTTGGGGCACTTCTTTGAGGGGCGGGCGGGCGCCGTCGATGAGCGGCACTCCCGCTGAAAGTGACCCTCCTTACCACAGCGGTAACAACGCTTCCCCTCCTTCCCGGTTTTTTGCAGGGCGGCAGCCAGAACTCCAGCCTTATGTGCTTGTGTGCCGATGTTTTGGCACGCCTGCAGCATGTCCGACAGCTCTAGAATTCCAGAGGCTTGTGCAGCCTGGAGAGCACGGCGGCAATCCTCATTCGCATTTTCAACCGCCATTTTTAACAGGATCTCCTGAGCTGCCGCAGGGTTATCCACCTGTCGGAGTATAGCCTCCTGCAATCTGTTGGTAAAATCCATAAAGGACTCTGATGCACCCTGACGGATACTGGCAAAGCTTTTAGTAGGCCTGCCCGAATCCGGGACCTTCCGGAAAGCATGCTGAGCGCAGGTGGAAATAATGGGGAAGACGGCCTGAGGGAGTTGAGACTGCAGCTGAACAGTAGCAAACTGGCCCTCCCCTGCCAACTGCTCATAAATGATACCTTGCTCTCTATATACCTGGGCTTGGCGTTCCACCATCTGCCGATACTCACTAAGCCAAATAACATACTGACTGGGCGTCAGCATCATGCGCAACAGCGCCTTCCAATCTTCAGGGATCAGGGTGTACCCACTACCTAGCCCTTCAATGAGACCACGCACATACGTGCTAGTCAGGCCGAACTCGCGAATCGCTTTCTTTACCTCTCTGATCACCAAGTAAGGCAAACTGACCCAGTTTGCAACCTGGTTGCCCTGGCCATCATCCTGCCAGGTCACCGGACAAACTGAGACCAGATCAGCCAGCTCCTCTGCTGTAATATCTGAGCGAGTCCTCGCTGCGTGAACCATTTGTTGCACCAGCAAAAGCCTCTGAGCAGACGCAGACGACCCCCCGGGGGGCCCCGGAGCATGGGGCCCCACGGGCGGAGGGCGATCACACACCGGCTCTGGTGGGGAAGGCCAGGGAGGCGGTGGTAATAGAGGCACTGGGGGCGAAGCAGGGGGAGGGATGGTTGCAGGAGCGGACGGGGGTGGTGGGATTGGCAGCCCCTCTATTGGCGCGGGAGAGGGTCTTTCTGAGGCGACACACTGTTTCGCATTGTCAGGAGGGGGGATGGCTGCAGGAGCGGACGGGCGTGGCGAGATCACCAGCCTCGCGAGGGAGGGCCTGTCTGAGGCGACACGCTGTATCGCATTGCGGCAGAGGTGCCAGGCATGTAAAGCCTGCACGGACGCCCGAGGCTCTTTGTGCAATGTCTGGCCCAACCTCTCCCAGTCCACTAGCTTAAGGGTTCCGGCTTCAGGGTACCACGGGCATTGGGCACTCACCTCCTGTAGCAGGAGAGTGAGTTCTCGAGTGGGGCAGTCATGCTGAGCCTTACGCAGCAAATACTGTAGCTCATTGCGGTGTTGCACTTGCAAAGCAGAGAGGGAGCTTCCCATACTTACCACAACGAAAAATACTCACCGGGATCCACGAAGCGGATGAGTGACACGTCTGAAACCCTTGCCGGGCGAGGTGAGTGCTGAGGGCCCCACGTTTGGGCGCCAGTTGTGGCGGTTCAATGACAAGACAGAACACAGCTTTTAGCAAGCAAGCAGGCTGGTCTCTGCTAACGGGCTTCCGCCTGTCAGCTTTCCACCTTCCCCTTTATTCTCTCTCTCTCCCCCCGCGCATTACATTCTCCAACAGATAAAAGGAATACACTGGCTTTGTTTAACATTCTTATTTACCAATTTCTATCTACCGCATTCCTTGCTCTCGGGCCTTGAGCCCAGTCCTGAGAGGCTTCCCACGATACATATCATCTTGGCGAGATTCCAAGGTTGATGCCCTTGGATGGAGCAGTGTGTGCACTACTCCTACACAACACTCCGGGTGTGCCCTGAATGTTGCCAAGCGCATAAACCTTTATGAATCCTACACAAAAGCACCCTTTGAACACAATGCCAGCGGTTTAACGTCCCTGCTTTTCATGAAGGTGGCCTTCCTTATTGCTATCATGTCAATGAGAAGGGCCAGTGAGCTTGGGGCTATGATGTGGACCCTCCTTTCATGACTTTCTATAAAGATAAAGTATGCCTGTGCCTGCATCCCAATTTTTTGCCAAATGACATCAGCCACTTTTATGTTACTCAATCCATTCACTTACCTGCTTTCTTCCCAAAGCTACATGCCTTAGCCCTGGTCTACACTACGAGGTCGGATTTAGCAGCATTAGATCGGTTTAGCCCTGCACCCATCCACACTACGAAGCCATTTTTTCCAACTTTAAGGACTCTTAAAACCGGTTTCTGTACTCCTCCCCGACGAGGGGATTAGCGCTGAAATCGACCTCGCTGGGTTGAATTTGGGGTAGTGTGGATGCAATTTGACGGTATTGGCCACCAGGAGCTATCCCAGAGTGCTCCATTGTGACTGCTCTGGACAGCACTCTCAACTCAGATGCACTGGCCAGGTAGACAGGAAAAGCCCTGTGAACTTTTGAATTTCATTTCCTGTTTGGCCAGTGTGGTGAGCTAATCAGCAGAGGTGACCATGCAGAGTTCTTCAGCACAGGTGACCATGGAGTCCCAGAATCGCAAAAGAGCTCCAGCATGGACCGAACGGGAGGCACTGGATCTGATCACTATATGGGGAGATGAATCTGTGCTATCAGAACTCCGTTCCAAAAGACGAAATGCCAAAATATTTGAAAAAATCTCCCAGGGCATGAAGGACAGAGGCTATCACAGGGACCCGCAGCAATGCAGAGTGAAACTCACGGAGCTTAGGCAAGCCTACCAAAAAACCCAAGAGGCAAATGCCTACTTCTGTGATGAGCTGCATGCAATTCTAGGGGGGTGCTCCTACCACTGCCCCACCCCGTACATGGACTCCTGCAAGGGGGGAGTCTCACGCAACAGGGATGAGGATTTTGGGGACGAGGAAGATAGCGCACACCAGGCAAGCGGAGAAACCCTTCTCCCCGACAGCTAGGAACAGTTTATCACCTTGGAGCCAATACCCTCCCAACCCGGGCTCCCGGACCTTGAAGGCGGAGAAGGCAGCTCTGGTGAGTGTATCTTTGTAAATATAAATACATGGTTTAAAAGCAAGCGTGTTTAATGATTAATTTGCCCTGAAGACTTGGGATGCATTCGCGGCCAATACAGCTACTGGAAAAGTCTGTTAACGTGTATGGGGATGGTGTGAAAATCCTCCAGGGGCATCTCAATGAAGCTGTCCTGGATGTACTCCCAAAGCCTTTCAAAAGGTTTCTGGGGAGGGCAGCCTATTCCGTCCTCCATGGTAGGACACTTTACCACGGCAGGCCAGCAGCACGTAGTCTGGAATCATTGCATAACAAAGCATGGGAGCATATGGTCCCGGTGTTTGCTGGCAGTCAAGCAACATCCGTTCTTTATCTCTCTGCGTTATCCTCAGGAGAGTGATATCATTCATGGTCACCTGGTTGAAATAGGGGAATTTTATTAAGGGGACATTCAGAGGTGGCCATTCCTGCTGGGTTGTTTGCCTGTGGCTGAGCAGAAATCATCCCCGCTGTTACCCACACGGTGTGGGGAGGGAAGCAATCATCCCAGAGAATTTGGTGTGTATGTGTGTGTGTGGGGGGGTTAGTTGGGTTTGTACTGCAAGTTAACCCAAAAACCGCAGCCCCTCTGTTTAAATGGCCAACCCATTTTAAAGGGCCAACCCAATGGGTGCTTGGTATGTGAAATGAGGGTGCTGCTGTCTGAAACCATTCCCACATGTTAGGAAGGTTAAAGGAGCCAAAAGACTGTGGCTTACCATATCTGCCTGCAAGCCGAATTCTATTGCCCGCCGGCCCTGCGTGTGTGATCTCTCACATCATACCAGCAGGCCCTCGATATAAGAGGCAAAATACGACCTTGTAAAGAAACCACACATGCTATATAATGTTAACAGCTTGGTTCACTGTGAAAGAGTCTACCCAGTGTTCTCTAAAATGTCTCTTTTTAAAGACTAATATCCCTTTTTCCCCTCCCACAGTTGCAAATGTTTCAACGCTCCCCCTATCATCTCTGTCCCAGAGGCTATCAAAGATTAGAAGCCGAAAAAAACGCACTCGCAATGAAATGTTCTCTGAGCTCACGCAGGCCTCCAATGCTGAAAGAGCCGAGCACGATGCATTGAGGGAGACAATGTCAGAGTCCAGGAAAGCACAAAATGAACGCGAGGACAAGAGACAAGCGAGAGGACAGGAGGCAGGATGCAATGCTGAGGCTACTGGAGGATCAAACTGATATGCTGCGGCATATGGTTGAGGTGCAGGAAAGGCAGCACAGACCGCCGCTGCAGCCCCTGTGTAACCAACCGCCCTCCTCCCCAAGTTCCATAGCCTCCTCACCCAGACGCCCAAGAACGCGTGGGGGGGGGCCTCTGGGCACCCAACCACTCCACCCCAGAGGACTGCCCAAGCAACAGAAAGCTGGCATTCAATAAGTTTTGAAGTGCAGTGTGGCCTTGTCCTTCCATCCTCCCTTCCTCTCCCACCCCACCCGGTGCTTCCCTCCTCCCCACCCCTCCCGGGCTACCTTGGCAGTTATCCCCCCATTTGTGTGATGAATTAATAAAGAATGCATGAATTTGAAACAACAATGACTTTATTGCCTCTGCAAGCGGTGATCAAAGTGGGGAGGGGATGGCAGTTGGCTTACAGGGAAGTAGAGTGAACCAAGGGGGCGGGTTTTCATCAAGAAACAATAAGAACTTTCACGCCGTAGGTTGGCCAGTCATGAAACTGGTTTTCAAAGCTTCTCTGATGCACAGCGTGCTCTGCTGTGCTCTTCTAACAGCCCTGGTGTCTGGCTGTGGATAATCAGCGGCCAGGCGATTTGCCTCAACCTCCCACCACGCCATAAACGTCTCCCCCTTACTCTCACAGATATTGTGGAGCACACAGCAAGCATTAATAACAATGGGAATGGTGGTTTCGCTGAGGTCTCACCGAGTCAGTAAACTGCGCCAGCGTGCTTTTAAACGTCCAAATGCACATTCTGCACTTGCTCAGCCTATAGTTGAACTGCTCCTGACTACTGTCCAGGGTGCCCGTGTATGGCTTCATGAGCCATGGCATTAAGGGGTAGGCTGGGTCCCCAAGGTTAACTATAGGCATTTCAACATCCCCAATGGTTATTTTCTGGTCTGGAAAGTAAGTCCTTTGCTGCATCCATTCCCACGGACCAGAGTTCCTAAAGATGCGAGCTTCATATACCTTTCCCGGACATCCCACGTTGATGTTGGTGAAACGTCCCTTGTGATCCACGAGTGCTTGCAGCACCATTGAAAAGTACCCCTTGCAGTTTATGTATTGGCTGTCTTGGTGGTCCGGTCCCAAGATAGGGATCAATGGCCCCACCACAGTTAGGGAATCCCATTGCAGCAAAGCCATCCACTATGACCTGCACATTTCCCAGAGTCCATGCCCTTGATAGCAGCAGCTCAGTGATTGCGTTGGCTACTTGGATCCCAGCAGCCAGCACAGTAGATTTGCCCGCTCCAAATTGATTCCCGACTGAACGGTAGCTGTCTGGCATTGCAAGCTTCCAGAGGGCTATCGCCACTCTCTTGTGAACTGTGAGGGCTGCTCTCATCTTGGTATTCTGGCGCTTCAGGGCAGGGGAAAACAAGTCACAAAGTTCCATGGAAGTGCCCTTACGCATACGAAAGTTTCGCAGCCATTGGGAATTGTCCCAGATCCGCAACACTATGCGGTCCCACCAGTCTGTGCTTGTTTCCTAGGCCCAGAATCGGCATTCCATGGCATGAGCCTGCCCCATTGCCACCAGGATGGCCAAATTGCCAGGGCCCGTACTTTGAGAGAAGTCTGTGTGTCCATGTCCTCATCACTCTCCTCACCGCGCTGCCATCGCCTGCTCGGCTGCTTTTGCAGGTTCTGGTTCTGGTTCTGCATATACTGCATGATAATGCGTGTGGTGTTTAGAGTGGTCACAACTGCCGCGGTGATCTGAGCGGACTCCATGCTTGCCGTGCTATGGTGTGAGCAGGAGAGCAGAGTGGCAGCGGAAGCGGCGGGTAGATGATGATGCTGACAGCAGTACGGTGCCCGCATGGAAAAAGACGTGAAACGATTGTCAGACATTGCTTTCACAGAGGGAGGGAGGGGTACGCTGGCGGAAGACGGTGCTGCTGGCTGGGAGAGCAGCCTGGCCCCCTCAAGAATTGAACTCACAACCCTGGATTTAGCAGGCCAATGCTCAAACCACTGCGCTATCCCTCTGCCAATATTCCACGCAGGACTGAATCTCTATTAGACAAAACTTAAAGAAGAGAATGACCTGAGTCACTCCCATTTATTTGCAGGCGCACCTGACAGACTTTACTGAGGTCTGCCAGGAGCACGCATGTCCGACCAGGAGCCCCTGAGAGACCTTACCGAGGTCCGCCGGGAGCACACATGTCCGACCAGGCGCCCCTCAGAGACCTTACTGAGATCTGCCAGGAGCACCCATGTCTGCCCAGGCACCCCGACCAATGCTGGCCAAGAGCACCCAGGAGATGATGAGGTGGGCTACTAGTCGTACTGCACTATCTGCTGCCACAAGGCAATGAGCTGCTGCTGTATAGCAATGCAGTCCCACGTCTGCCAGCACCCAGGAGACGATGAGCTGAGCGGGCTCCATGCTTGCTGTGGTATGGCATCTGCACGAGTAACCCATGAAAAAAGGCGCAAAACGATTGTCTGCTGTGGCTTTCACGGTGGGAGGCCTGACGACATATACCCATAACCACCCGCGACAATGTTTTTTGCCCCATCAGGCATTGGGATCTCAACCCAGAATTCCAATTGGCGGCGGAGACTGCGGGAACTGTGGGATAGCTACCCACAGTGCAACGCTCCGGACGTCGACGCTAGCCTCGGTACTGCAGACGCACTCCGCCGACTTAATGGTCTTAATGGTTTTAAGTGGGGACACACACAATCGACTGTATAAAATTGCTTTCTAAAAATTCGACTTCTATAAATTCGACCTAATTTCGTAGTGTAGGAATACCCTTAGAAGAGGAACAGTGACTCCACCCTCTTGATGTCCATTGGGCCTTGGCCTTCTACCTGCAGAGGACAAAACTGATCAGGAGATTCCCCTAGATTGTTTGTTGCAATAGCTGAAAAAGTTCAGGGGCAGTCAATCTCCACACAATGAATATCTAAGTGGATTTCGGGGTGCATTATGTTCTCCTATCCACCAGCTAGCCTTGAGCCATCCTCAGGGGTGCGGGCCCATTCAGCTAGAGCCCAGGATTTGACCATGGCCTCCCTCTATGATGTACCGCTGTGGGATATTTGTAGAGCGGCCACGTGGATTTTGGTACACACCTTTGCTATACATTATGCCTTAGTGCAGGACACTGCGATAGATGCTTCCTTTGGTGCAGCTGTTCTCCGCTCATCTCTCCTGCCTTCATCCTTGCACCATCCTTCCAACTTAGGCACTGCTTGCTCGTCGCCCTCAGTGGAATACAATAGGGAGCATCACTCGAAGAAGAAGAAGAGGAGGTTACTTGCCAGTAGCTGGAAGTTCTTTGAGATGTGTGGTCCCTATCTGTATTCCACTTCCTGCCCTCCTCCTCCTCTGCTCCAGATCTGTTGGATTTGTGATGGAGAAGGAACTGGAGATGCAGTCAGCCCTCCCTGCCCTTTATCACCTTGGACGAAAACACGAGGTGAATCAGGGCGCATGCGTGAACCAATGGACATTACTATTTCCAATGTTCTGGCTCTGGAGGCATGGTGCACAGGCATAAATACTCAGTGGAATACATACAGGGACCACACATCTTGAAGAGCCTCCAGTTACAGGTAAGTAACCTTCCTGGCCTGGCTAAGGGGCTTTTGTGGCCCCTCTTTACCACCACTGGAGTGTGCAGAACCCTCCGTGGGAGGGAAAATCCCTCCCTTCATCTTTTCAGAGAAATTTGTAATAGAAAATAAACTGAATAATGTACACTTCTGTTCCACTCAGGGGCTGGAAAGGGTTTGCCAAACATCATTTTACCGATGGGAGAATTGAACCAGTCAGAGGTAAAGTGACTTGTTCAATGCGATATAGGAAGTTCTGGGATAGTACTAGGGCTAGAATCCATATCTTCTGACTCTGGGTCCTATGTTCTAAATCAAAAATTATCCTTCCTGAAAGATACAATTGATCTCCTTGCCAGTGCAGGACTGTTGCATACAATAAATACTCTTTTTAGTGTGTTTGTTCTGTGATTTGTACTAAGCATCTGAATTATGCTCCATAACTTTTAAAATATGTTGCTTAAAACAGCAAAGTTGCTCCTATTTAGAAGCCATAAAATATGTAAGATTATCTTTATCTCTGAATTCTGCTTCTTTATTTTATTTAATTAATTAATTAATTTCAAATCACTGACGTCTGCTTCCATATATATTCACATGCTGGTGGGCTTTACCCTTCCATTATTCCCAGACTGCAGCCATATGACGACAAACGACAGTGAGAAAGCCTGAAGGTTTTCTTACTAAACTGCTGCAAACCATTTCGTAGATTGGAATAAATGGCCAACTTTCTTATATAATATGATGCAAATAGTTCACTCAGAGAGGCAGCTTTCTCATCATTTGTTTATTGTCACATGGACTCTAAGTCTCCGTAAGCATGTCATGTGTCTGTGTGAGAACTCACTGGAAAAACACAATCACATAAAAGCAAAGCATTCACTTCCACAGCTGTATGCTTTATTTGACAAGGATGAAAAATTGGAGCATATAAGTGTATGTGTATATAAAATCAGTGTAAATGTATTACCCACATGCATGTCTATTTATATTTAATTCAGTGTAAAGAAAAAATATTAAAGAATTACTCTACTGAAGCATAAATTAAGGCTTTATTGTAACAGTCACAGTTTCAGGGTAACTGCACTTGTAGCTGCCCTACCCCCTGGGCCTCTATGGTCCACTCCAGGAGTGCCCAGTCAGGTCTGCGGTCTCCATCCATCACCTGTCTCTGGGCAGGGACCTTGTCCATCACTCCCTTCTGTGTGTGAGGTTTTAGGACTGCACATCCCCCTGCCATACACTGATATAGCCCCAGCAAACCAGTCTGCTTAAAGGCCAGTGCCTGTGTGTTGCTTTCTCTCTGAGGGCTGTGAACAGCGTATTGCCAGCAGCTACCAGTTACCGCACAGTCTTTCTAAGAAAGCACATTTATTCTTAAGGTAAAAGTGTTACAGAGAAAACATATTAAAAACAAGCTCCTATACAGGTGCTAAAAGCTTAGCAGAGGTCACCCATCAGTCTTATGGAACCTTAGTAGATCAAAGTCTTGCCAACGCCAACCCTCCTGCAAGGGTTGGGCCCTCTTGAACAGAAGGTCCTGTCTAGTTGCTGGACCAGAAAGAAGGCCCTGAGTCAGTTTAAACCCACTCTTTTTACATCAAAAGCTCTTTCTTTGTTAGTCTCTGAAAAACCCAGTTTGAACTAGTATATTCAAACCTTTCCAGGGTGATACCTCTCTGGAGGTGTTTCTAGGCTAAATGATTCACCTAAATAACCACTCACTGTTTGATTCCTGGAAAAGTTGCGGTAACTGTCCCCTCCTGGAATTACAAACAATCCCTGACCCACAGTGATACATAAACTTAATACAATATGGTCCCCAAAGATATTGCATGCAGTTGCAATATCTGTCACAGTAACATTTTCTAAAAATCCTTCATGTCCCTCAGAACTGGAATCATTTTAATTAGTCAGTAAGAAAATACTTCCAGAGTCACACAGGATAAAATTTGCTTCCTCCGCATGAAGCCAAAGGCCATGTCTACTCCACAGGACTATAGCAGCCCTCAGGGACTTGAAGAAGGAGTCAGGCCTAGGAAATGGTAGCTGGGAATAGGAGCCTAGAGTCAGAGCTGGAGTCAGAGGCCAGGTGTCAGAGCTGGAGCCAAGGGTCAGAGCTGGGTTAGCTGGAGTGAGGCAAGGTTGGGCCAAAGCAGGAACAGGACTAGGTCCAAGGCTGGAACAAGGTGGGGGCAAGGCTGGGAACAAGTAGGTGCTGAAGCTGTGGGCAAAAGCTTTGAGCAGCCAGTGAAATGCTGCTGCTGGGCTTTAAGAGCAAACCTGCTAGCTTCCTCAGCCAGTCAGGTGCGTCTTTCCGTCAGATGATCTAGCTGATGTAACCCAGCTGTGCTCATTAAACTGTCAGGAGACTGAGCAGGTGCAGTTGCAGAGCCTTATTCCTGATTGTATCCCCCACTTCAAGTCCCCACCCCAGACACCACCTCAGGCCTGGCTTCTCGGGGTGGTCTCTGTGAAGAGTTTACAGCAAATCGGGGGCGTGGATGTGTTCCATTGGTTCTCAGGACCATATGTACAGGCCTTAGCCCTCACAGTCCACCAAGTATTGGAGTTGTCTCAGAACATGTCAGAAGTCAAGGCTTTTTGCACTATATACTCTTCTTACCCTTGGACTGTTACAGGCAGGGGCGGAGGGCTGAAATGGTGTGGGAAGGTATTCTCAGTTTACAGCTTCAGGAGGGAGACATGAAATACAGGGCGAATCTTCAGGGACTCAGGTAATTGCAATTTGGACATTACCAGGTTAATCTGTGCCTCAGTCTTGAAAGGGCCCAGATAATGGTGGTTCAGTTTGGACCAGGAAGACAAGTCAATTTAAAATTGTGGGTAGACAGCCAGACTGTGTCTCCTCCAGCAAGGTCGTGGGCTCCCTGGCAATCCTGGTCAGTGCAATGCTTACATGTTTCTTTACTGGTTTGTAATTGCACCTTGAGTTCCTGGTGCACTTGGTGGAGATTGGTAGCTAGATCTAAGACAGCAGGTAACGGGATGACCGTTCAGATGAAAGTGAGGATGGAACCTATAGTTTGCATTATTATAAGCAAGCTCATAATATGGAAGCGGAGACAACCAATTGTCCTGATGATAATTCAGGAAGCAGCGAAGGTACTGATTGAGAATCTTGAGCTGCTCTATCTGTCCATTGGAGTGTGGAGGGAAGGCAGTTGAGAAGAGGGCCTCAGTCCCTAGAAGCCTTAGAAATTCCCACCAGCACCAAGAAATGAATTGAGAACTGGGGTCTGACACAATGCCTTTTGGTAATCCACGAAGATGAAAGATGTTCTCCAGGAAGAAGCAAGCCATTTCCCTGGCAGAAGTGATAGCATAGCAGGTCATGTGCCATCTTAGTTAGGAGACTGACCATAACTAGGATTTGTGTATGCCCCTGGGAAAGCTGCAGCACCACAATGTAGTTGATAGATATTATAGCCCATAGCTCAGATGGAACGCACATGGGGTGGAGAAGGCCAAGTGGTTTCAAGTGTGGACATTTGGTCCAGGTGCAAAGATTGTAGGATCTTATATAGTTCTTAACTGTGGTGTGCAAGCCTGGTCACCAGAAACTCCTTGCGAGTAGGTTCCAGGTCTGGAGGTGACTGGAGTGCCCCATAAGAGGCATGTAATGACATAACTTCAGAACCTGAAGCTTCAGCTGTCCCTACAGGATGTAGATTCAGCCCGTGTGGTAGAGAACCCCATCTTGGAACCAGAATTTGGCAGCTAGTGAGTTGATGGCTTTATCTAGGATCTGGCATATCTGAACAGCGATGGGGTCATTGAGCAACAAGGAACAAATGGATACCATTAGGCTGTTGTCTACTGTGCCATTAATCAAATTGGATGCCTTGAGAATTGTGGAAGGAGTCTCCCCACCAGGTTTCAGGTACTCATCCTTATGGAACAGGGTGCTGGCCTTCCTGTTTCTTGGTCCTGGGAGATAGGTGATTACGAAGTAAAACTGAGCAAAGAAGAGGGACCAGTGGATCCGGCATTGGTTAAGGTGTCTGGCCTTTCGAAAATATTCCAGGTTTTTATGATCTGTGAGAACCAGGAGAGGGAACCTGGCCCCCTACAGCAGATGATACCATTGCTCAATTGCTGCCTTGATGGCTAAGAGTACCTTGTCCCATATACCATAATTCTTTTCTGTCAGGGCTAGCGTGCAAGAACGAAAGGCACAGGGGTGAGGCAAGTGTCAGGATCCATTGGCTGGGGCACTACTGCAAACAGGGCAAAATTGGACTTGTCGGCCTTCAATGTAAATGATTTTGTGGGATCTGGGTGGATCAGGATGGGAGCTGTGATGAACTTCTTGTTTAGTTGATTGAAGATGATTTATGCTTTCAAGGACCAGGTGACCTGGACTCTCCTTCATAGAAGTGCAGTCAGAGGAGTGACTAGGCTGGAAACCATCCCCTTCCCCCAATGAACCATCTGTAGAAGTTAGCAAAGCCTAGGAATCATTGTGCCTTGAGGATATACTTTGGCATGGTCCAATCAGTTATGGCCACCATCTTGTGTGGGCCCATATCTTCTTGGGGGAAGATACTGTAGCCAAGGAATTCTATCATATCCTGGTCAAACTCACATTTTTCAGGTTTAACATATAGATGGCACTGGCAAAGTCTTTCAAGGAAGCTGCATGTGTGATGGCCGTGAAGGCCCTATTTGTCAGAATAGATGAGGATGTCATCAAGAAAATGACTACATAGTGGTCTACGAAGTCTCTGAAGATTTCATTTATGAAGTGCTAAAAAGTCACCAGAGCATTGTATAGACCAAATGCATGACCAAATATTCAAAGCATTTGTACCACGTATTGAATGCTGTCTTTCATTCATCTCCCTTTCTAATCTTGACCAAGTTATAGGCCCCACAAAGGTCCATCTTAGTAAAAACCTTGGTGTAACAGAGTTTTTCAAAGAACTTGTTAATGAGAGGGAGGAGGCATTGATTTCAAATAGTAATCCTGAATAAAGCCTGATCGTCAACACAAGGCCTTGGAGATCCATCCTTTTTCTTAACAAGGAAAATCAAATCCCTAACTGGAGATGTGGAAGGATGGATAAACCAGCGTTGTAGGTTTTCCTGATGGTGGTTGTGAAGAGCATGCAGTTCAGGCTCTGAAAAAGAGTAGATGTGATCAAAAGGAACTTTTGCACAAAGCTCGAGGTCAAAGGAAGAGTTGTAGCTGCAATGGGGTGGTAAGGTGTACGTGTTCTTTTTGTCAAACTTGTCGGTGAAGTCCTTGTATTTTAGAAGTAGAACAGAGGGAGCAGGGTGCTGAGACTCCCTGTGGATTAATCTACTCAGACTCAAAATCTCAGGGAAGGCAAACTGAACTGTAGATGGCTCCTGGCCTCTGGTCCCCAATGGTTGAGTTTCAAAATTGTTGCCAGTGCAGGGAGCTGAACTGTATTCTGCTCACCAGCCAATAAATGTGTGGGTCTCGGGTGGTGAGTCTGGGCATGCTGAGGACAACTGGAGAGTGTGATGCTTAAATAAAGCCAAAAGGGAGGGTTTATCGGTGCTCCTGAAGGGTAAGAACCTCCAAGGGGGCAGTTTGGTGAGTAATCAAGCTCAATGAAAGGAGCAAGCTGTCAATGACTCCACCAAGTCAGCGGGAGTTCTTGTGTTGGTTTGAGATTTTATGTACCCGCTCAAAGTCCAAGTTCATGAAGTTGCTGGAGGCACCCAAGTCCACCAGTGCTTCTGGGTTGACTTTGGACATGGTGGGGTGTCAGATCTGTAGGGGGATTGGAGGTGTGTTGGATCCTGCTTAGTTGTTGTCAAGGTACTTGCAGACAGATACCGATACTGGGTGCTGAAGAAAAGGAGAGAGCGCCATTTTAGCCCAGACCCCCTGTTGAAGCATTTTCCAACCAGGATGCATATTGGGCACTGGCAGGGCAGCTTGATGCAAAGTGTCCTGGTTTCCTGCAGTATGGATATAAATCTGGAGCCCAGTATCAAAATTTCTCTGTGTCGGAGGAGTGGGGATTAGCCTGACTGATTTATGTGGGTTCAGGCAGCAGAGAAGATACTAGTGCTGGGAGGGGGCAGAGCCAACTGGGCTGGTGGAAGCCAGGAGACTGGTCCTTTTTCTTGATGGCATTCTGTCAAGTGGTGGTTGATCTTTATACTATGGTCAGTCCAGGCCAGGTGGGGAGACCACCTGTGCCAGCTAATCTCTGATGTCGTCATTTAGGCTGGAGTGAAAATGATATCGCTACATGGTATCGTTCCACCTGGGGTCTGCCACCAAGCAGTGGAACCTCACAGCATACTTAGTAAGAGGCCATCGCCTCTACTGCAATACCTCAAGGGCGGCCTCGGCTGTCTGCTCATGATTAGAGTCATCAAAGATCACAGTCATGGCTTGAATGAAGTTTTCAAGCTGGCCCAGGAGTGAGCTTGCTTTCTCTAGGAATGGGGATGCCCAGGCCAGAGTCTTCCCAGTCAGCAGACTGATAATCAGTCTCACGCTGGATTGGCCAGTGGGGAATGACTGTGGAAGCAGCAGAAATAGGAGCTGGCACTGATTAAGAAACCCTTGAATTTTATCACAATTGCTGTTACATTTGTCGGGTAGGGGAATGTTTGGCTCAGGGAAGGTGGGGTTGGCATTTGAGACACTGATGCCTGTCCTTTGAGCACTGCATTTTGCATGGGCAAGGTGGTGACTGGGACCAGCAGGGTCTGTAAGGCACCACTTTATCCAACTGGGAAGTATTGACCTGTGAGGGATCCATTCTAGCCACTGGGCTGGACCCCTTATCAGCCCTTTTTCTGTTTTTTGTTGGTGCTGCTCAAACCGTCAGGGACTGGGACATGGACTGTCAGGCCTCGTGGTTGGAGCAGGAGTTGGTAGCCAGGAATAGGAGCCAACAGTCAGAGCTGGGTTACCTGGTGAGGTTGGGCCAAGCCAATAGCAGGGCTGGGCCCAAGGCTGGAACAAGGCAGGGGCAAGGCAGGTGCAGGAGCTATTGCAGCCAAGGGGAAATGCTTGGGCAGCTAGAGAAAGGCAGAGAAACCCTGATAAATTCCTCAGCCTCAAGAGAGGTGTTCTGCTCACTCCAGGCAGTCTAGCTGATGCAGCCCAATTGTGCTCATGAGGCAGTCAGAAGACTGAGCAGGCGCATCTTCAAGGCCTTATTCCTGACAGCAGCACAGCTACAGAGTCATAGCTATGGCAGCCTAACCCCATAGTGCAGACCCATCATATAGTGATGGAAGGGGGTTTTCTATCACTGCACGATCACCATGTTCCCCAAGCAATGGTAGCTTGGTTGACAGAGGTGTTCTTATGTTTACCTAGCTGTGTCTACCCTGGGGGTTATGTTGGCATAGGTACAGTGATCAGCGGTATAGATTTTCACATCCCTGAGAGCCGTAGCTCAGCTAAATTTTAAATGTAGATCAGGCCTGAGTAATTGGCCAATAAGGAAGAGGTAAATGGTCTTACCTGCTGCTAAGGCTGCAACTGGCTTCATCCCTCAAAGCTAGACAGAAATACCAAGCCTGGAAGGACTAATCAGAGTAAAAGGGAGGAAAGAGGCTTTGGGGGACTGGCTGTCCTGGTGAAGGGATGATCTTTTCCTTTGTTAAAGCCCCAAAGGAACAGGACTCTAGGGGTCTGAGAATTTCAGCCCTCCTAGAAGAGTGTGAAGGGGCAATGGGACTTGCCTGTGGAGAAGCTCAGCCTGTACACTGTTCTGCCATTAAGCCAGTGGGAAAACAGGATCAGGTTCCTTTGACGTGAGGGAAAGCATGAAGACCAGCTGTGTTTATGTCTCCTCTCCCTCTAATTTGAGTTACCTGTTCTTCTGATTTTCAAACAGTTTGTTGAGCCCCTCTAGGCTTCCTTGAGAGAAAGGAGAGGCCTAGGAATCAGATGAGGTGTATTTGTGTTTGCCTGAGCCCTCTGAAATTACCACCAGTCTGTGCCTAGCTTAGGGAGCTCAGAGGGCTTCTGTTCCCCCAACCCTGCTCTGCAGTGCATCTTTCTTTTAGGCTCCTGCTGTGGCCACTTTGCCGTTGTACACCAGGGGTCTCACGGAGTTAGGTTTTTAGGTCAGTTAATTCTATCTATTTACTAGAAATCGGCCCAACTCAAAACCTTAGATCCAAACACACTTGACCTTTGTGGTGGGAGTGTAGAAATCTGAATCTGAATTTCCCAAATGTCCCTTGCCTTTGGTAATGATCCTAAACCAAAACCCTGAAATTTGGGTGTTTGAAATCTATTTATGGATCTGAATTTTGTAACTTAAACCCATCTCTCATTCATGCTCTTGCGTTTCTGTGGCAAGCATAGTATGCGAGGCTTATTTTTAACCCACATTAATGTTTCTACCTGTTAATTAACTGGAGGAAAAAACAGAGGAAAAAAACCTAAAATCCACCAGATTTGCATCTAACTCTAGCACACAAGAACTAAAACCAGAGAGAGACAAAGCAGGCTGCTCCATAAGATAGAAAGGCACAATTCAACCTCATTTGCTCTTGGCTGGCTCTTTGCAGACTGTCTGCACAAGACTTTGATAGCAGGCTTCCCTAAAGAGCCCTGCAAGCAGGACTGGTAAACTCTTTACATTTAAAGTGATAGCTTGTAATTTTAATACAGTTTTCAGTACCCCACAATTTACAATATTAATCAGGATTTTAAATGTCTTGCATAATCAACTGACAGGAGTTTTCTGGAAAAAAAAGAGTAATTTATTAGGCTGTGCATTTCTTAAGGTTGCGTGATCAATGGGTCATCATTGTTTGCATGGTTAAACTGCTTGATTATTCTTGGAAAAGCAGGTATATTTAGTCATGGGTGTGCATTTGAATTATTCATCATGGGATCATATGGAAAATTATATATGTCATTAAGAAATAAGCGATAATTGTGTGTCAACAGCTATCAATGATCTTTAAGAAAGACAATGTCTATCAGCAAAATTGTCATAGAATTGGTAGTGGAACATGTGAACCCTGAAGAAACTATTGAAGACAGACTCATTAGCAAATGTTCATTTCTTTAAACTACAGACTGAACATGTTGACAGTGGAACTTAATTGCCAAGAATGTATTTAGTTTAGAATTACTGAACCAAACGCTGGAGGACTTTTAGAGGCAAATACATTGTCAGACCATCTTTCTTATTTAAATAAGACCTTTGTTTCTTTAATGATCATACTACAACTTTTGAGCTAAAATAAAGGACTATTAAGAACAACAGTCCTGTTATTTTTAAATTTGTGTTCGTGTTTATATAAATTGGTGTGAGTGTTTCATGGTTCACCTGAGGTTAAAGTGAATTCATCTTGTTCTGAAATGGTTTTAATATTTTTCTCAGACCCTGTCACTGATAGATCTATAATATAAATTCACATGTCAATGACAGAGTAAGACATTAAAGAGCCATATGGGGACACAATAAGCATTTGACTAAACATATTTCAGTGTGGCTGAAATAATGTAACTAAATGATTCAATGGCCATCTTCCATTGCTGAGGAAAGCTCAAGTCTTAATGAAAATTTATGCACTGAAGGAAAAAAGCAACTGTCCAGTAAAGTAGTAAATATAAAGTTTCAGGGTCTGGCAGGTACTTAAGCACATGCATACTATAAGCATATGCATAGTCCACCTGAGTACCCTGATGTTGTCTGCTCAAATTTATACTTGCTTAAACAGCTTGCTGAATCAGGGCCTGAAGTCATAGAGACTGATCCTATCCCCATCTCTGCAGCTCAGGAGTCCCAGATCTGTCACAGTTTGTGTGGCCTCACTGTTCTGGAGGGGCAGGAACTGGGGATTCTAGAGAGAACCATCATCAGTGCTCTAGAAAATGTCCTCATTTCCCAGCCCTCACAACAAAATACAGTTAAAGATACATGAAAGATTTTCAAAGTTCATCTCTGGACTTGGGGTTCATGCTCACCCCTAGAGCCATGCTAAATGTCAGGGACAGCAGGTCTCCAAGACTCTGAGGAGTTAGTATATTCCAACCTGTTAACAGTGGTCAGAAATAGCAGCTCAACTCGGACAGAGGACTTTAGAGCTGGCCTCTGATTGGTGGAACTCTGGGGGTCCTGCTTGTTCCCTGCTTTTATTGGAACCAACCACAGGAACAGGAAGCTGTCTGTGCAGCTGGGTTTCCCCTGCTTAGGACTGCTTCCCTTGCATTACCTCTTCCCACTGCCTGACTCTGATCTCCTGTAACCTGACCCTATGCCTGCCTCCTGTCACTGACTCTCAGTTTGCTCTCTGGCCTGTCTTGGCCTCTGGTATGGTAACATGACTCTGCCTGACACCTGACTCTCAACCCTCTAGTATATCTCAGGCTCTGATCTCCTGGTATCTGACCTCGCCTGGCTCCTGACTCCTTCTCTGACCACCCATGTTGCAGTCGTCACTCTAAAGCATTTTGGGTGCTGAGCACTTTTGAAAATTTGGCACCACTTGACTGTCTAAATCATGGTGGGCAAACTTTTTGGCCTGAGGGCAACATCGGGGTTCCAAAACTGTATGGAGGGCCGGATAGGGAGGGCTGTGCCTCCCCAAACAGCCTGGTCCCCGCCCCTTATCCGCCCCCTCTCACTTCCCGCCCCCTGACTGCCCCTCTCTGAACCCCCAACCCATCCAACTGACCCCCACTCCTTGTCCTCTGACTGCCCCCTCCTGGGACCCCCCGCCCCTAACTGCCCCCCCGGGACCCCACCCCCTATCCAACCCCTCCTGCTCCCTGTCCCCTGACTGCCCCGACCCCTATCCACACCCCTGCCCCCTGACAGGCCCCCCGGGACTCCCACGCCCTATCCAACCGCCCCCTGTCCCCTGACTGCCCCCTGGGACCCTCTGCCCCTTATCCAACCCCCCTGCTCTCTGTCCCCTTACCATGCTGCTCAGAGCACCAAGACTTGACAAAGCCCTGGCTGGGATGATTTAATTGGGGATTGGTCCTGCTTTGAGCAGGGGGTTGGACTAGATGACCACCTGAGGTCCCTTCCAACCCTGATATTCTATGATTCTATGATTCTATGACTGGCGGCCGCGCCGCCCAGCCGGAGCCAGCCACGCTACCGCACAGTCTAGAGCACCGGGGCAGGCCGGCGGCTCTCGCAGCCATGCTGCCTGGTAGGAGCTCACAGCCCCGTCGCCCTGAGTGCTGGTGACATGGCGAGCTGAGGCTGCAGGGGAGGGGGCTAGCCTCCCCATCCAGGAGCTCAAGGGCCGGGCAGGACGGTCCTGTAGGCTGGATGTGGCCCATGGGCTGTAGTTTGCCCACCTCTGCTCTAAATAATAATTTATAAAAGTAGAGATGAAACATAATATTGACTAAAGGTTATATTGGTAGAGTCCCTCATCCCAGCAAAAGTGCTACTTTCTTGAGAATATCATTTAGTGAGAGATTTCTGTATTTTGTATGTAGAATAATCAGCTAAAGGGCATGTACAGTATAACATTTAGAAGGAGATTATCCAAAGACAAAATGGGGGCTAGGTCTCGAACTCCAACTCCCCCTGACTTTCAATGGGAGTTGGAGAACTAACTGCCTTTTGTGTCTTTGAAAATATCACCCTTAGTCTGTTTTGTGCAATAAATATTGTCTGTAAAACTCAGCCTAGTTTTTAATAATTTTTTTTGCCCACTAGCAAATGTGTGACTCATGTGGCTCAAATCATTAAAAGTGTGCTTCGAGCATGAGCCGGACATACGTGGAACTAATTTTTGACTACCGTCCCTATCATGTGATAGATTTTTAACAGCTAGGAGGCAGAGACTAAGCCATTTCATAATGCAAGGTTAAATAAAGATGACTTTTACCACGATTTACTCCATTTTACAGAGAGAGAGAGAGAGAGAGAGAGAGGTATCACAACACAGGGTTGACTATACTGCTCCATAAATTGATCTTAATACTGACCTGCAGCACTGCCCTCCAGTTGGATATGAGGGCATTTCTGCTCTATGCTCATTAAATTGTAAGCATCCTTTGATCACAGTGCCAATCTTCCTACATGTAGTAATTTGTGATCTCTTCAATTGTAAAGCAAAGTTGACTTGAGTTGAAAGGCCACCAAACCAATATAAGACACAATAAACCTGTGTCTAATGCAATAGGTATATTTGATCTTGTTATATCTAGAATATTTTTTCCAGAAGTAAATGCACCATGGATCTGTTAGAGATTCTGTACGTCTTTACTGATGATGTCACGAACTTCTTTCAATGTTTATTTTTTTTTAGTTCATTATCAACGTTTAGTCTATTACTTTGAGATATTTTAGCTGTCTGTATAAAATACTGATACTCCATAAAATGTCACTGTTAGTATAATATGTAGAACATATGGGATTAAAGTTCTTAAATGGGAGACTGTCCTTGTTTGGGTGACAAATAGCCCTCTGAAGAAATTTCCACTAGCAGCATTTCCATCTCTAACTGGAAGGTATTCTGTTGTTTCATTGTGCAGGCTAGAATTTCTGCAGAGCCAGAAAACCGCATCACCAGTAGAAGATGTGATGAAATGTGAATGTTCTTAAAGTTTTATCTGAATACTCTGTATGTACCTCAGTTTCCCCTATGTGTTACTCAAGTATCTAGGTTGTGGGAGAAGGGTTTGTGATCATTGCAGAGACCCCAAGAGGGCAAGTGTGACTGCTGTCTGGCTGCCTGGGCACAGATACTGTCCGACACTTTTTATCCTGGCAACTGATGTCTGGGGCCCATCCTCTGCCAGAATCAGACAGAGGTGGTGGAGAGCAAAGTGAGAGGTGCAGGCCAAGTGACTTGTTTTTCCAGGAAAGAGACAAAGGAAGGAGGTGGGGTAGAGGGTCATGACTGAGCCCAGGCTGCCAGAAGCTGGTCAGTCTCCTAGTTTGCGACTCGGGGGCAGAGCTCTCGGCTCGGGATCCCTCCCCTCCAAGATGAACTTTGCTGTAACTTCGTGCTTTCTGTGGTAACAAGATCTTTTCTACACTGTGTTCCCAACAACTAATGCACCCATCTGTTTTACAACGCTGGCTGATAGTCATTACTGACTGAAGTTGGGGTGCATAGCCCTTTAGGGTGTGTGTAAGGCTTCCCCAGGTGTCCCATTCAGGTGTGAATAGGGGTGCTGAATGTTCTGAGGTCAGATCCAGGAGGTGCTGAAGTTAAGGAGGCTTCTTGCCCTGGTGAGTGTGCTCCCTGAGGGGAGACATACTATGCTAGAGTCCTGTCTGACTTCATTGAGAGTAGTTCTAGAGCACCAAGACAGACTCCATGACTGCTGGTGGCAGTGGTGGGATGAACTGCACCTCATGGTTGGCTGCTGAGGGCACCAGGAGCATCCTGCAATAAGTGATTGGGAGCAGTAAGACAAAGGGGAATAAGAGGGAACAGCAGAAAATGGTGTATAATTGCCTTAAGGACATTATAGACCTGTGCAGAGGGAGAGGGTTACACATTGGAAAGTTCACCAAGGGGCATCTGATTACACATCTGGAGGAGAATGATTGCTCTAAGGAGCAGGATCCTGACCCAAATGGGGCTACAAAAGGGTTTGGGAGCAGCTGGAGTGGCAGCTGGGCATCCCTAAGAACTGTGTCCCCAGACAACAGGGGTCTTCACCGTGTTTCCTGTCAGTGGACCTGAGATGGATAGAATTGGAGCTGAGACTAAAAGAGCTGGAGGACCATGAGAAGGCATGAGAGGACCACGAGAAACAGCAAAAGCACAGGGAAAAACAGCAGGAGAGGCAGCAGCAGCATGAACTGGCGATGGCTGAGCGGAGAGGCAGAGAGACTCCCCCAGTGGTGAGCAGGGATAGATCCTGGATTGCCAATTCTGCAGGGAACCTAGATATTAAATTGTTGGTCCATTTAAGGAGGGGGGATATGGATGCCTACCACACTGCCTTTGAGAAGGCTTGCAATTTGAATCAGGTTGACCCTGAAGAAAAGCTCAGGTATCTAGCTTCCTTGTTGTGTCCCCAGGCCATAGAAGCCATTAGCCAGATGGTCGGGGGTAGGCAGGCTTCCATGTCCAGCCCCAGCACATATGTCTGGTTGTTCTCTCCTGGGCTCCGGCCCCTCTGCTTCCCAGTGGGAGCAGAAGGTGGTGGTCAGTGGGGAGATTTGGGACAGAGAGAACTCTGGTCAGACCCTGGGTGGTGCAGCCTCACCAGATGCTGAAGGGCTGTGTGACCTGGGTGAAGGTCCCAAGTATGAAGCCATTTGTCCTGCCTATGGCTCAGATCCCAGTGTAGACACAGGAAGGATCGGGGTGGCTAGTAGTTGGAGTCCTCCAAAATATCAGCTTTGACATCCTTTTGGGGAATGACTGTGTCTCTTTGAGACAGGATCTAGGCCCTGATCCTGTAACGGCCAAAGATTTGAATTTGAATCCAGGGAACCAATCGGTTAGGACTGAAGCTATCAGTGTAAATGCAAGTGACCTGGCTGGCAGTGGGGAGGAGCTGCTAAGCTTGAGAGATACATGCCTATCTATAACCAGACCCCTGGAGCTGAGTGGGACAGAGGAATGCTTCCTGATCCTGTACACACAGGGGAGGTGGCTCACGCTGGCTCTGACACTGTGACCAAAGCAGCAGGCTCGCTGCCTAACCTCATTGGTACAGCAAAGGCAGAGCTGAGCCCGGTGGGAGCTGAGACCCCAGCTGAGTGTGGGGAGACATAGGGCAGGACCACTGCCAACCAGGATTGCCTTGCCTTGCCTGAGGTGCATGATGCCCCAGGAAGGGCGCTGCTGGTGACAGAGACTCCTGGTTAGAGGATGGCTAAGGTCAAGATGGAGTCTCTTAACCTTAACCAAGAGAGCCCGAATCACAGCCCTCCAGATGGGGGCGAGGGGAGGGGCAGGAAGAGGACCCGATTCTGGTTTCAACGCCAAGGGTTTTGGGGTGGCAAAAGGGCACAGGACACACAAACCTTCCCGTGTGTGGCCTGTAAGTGTCATCAAGCACACCAGACCTAAAGGAGGGCATGAAACTGGAAGGGCCTGGTGTAACTCCCACCAAGGAACGGGAGAGATGCTGTGACATGCATGGAAACTGGTGGGTTCGAACTTCCCCAGGTCACAGGCCGAAGTGACCCCGCTCAGTTTGGTCTTTCAGTGGGGAGAGATGTGACGAAGTTAGAATGTTCTTAATGTTTTGTCTGAATACTGTGTGTGTGCCTCAGTTCTCCTATGTGTTACTCAAGTAGTGGAACAAGGCTGTGTGATCATTGCAGAGACCCCGAGAGGGCATGGGTGCTGAATGCTCCGAGGTCAACCCCAGGAGGCTCCGGAGCCGAGGAGGCTTCTTGCCTGGTAAGAGTGTGCCCTGAGGGGAGATATACTGTGTGTAACCCTTCTGCAGGTGAAGCCAGCAGCAACCAGAGCCGGGTTCAATATCTAGGGGTTCCTTTCCATCGATAGAATGCAGAACTGGCTTGAGCCCCTGTCAAGGTCCCTCCCCCATTCTGAACTCTAGGGTACAGATGTGGGGACCTGCATGAAAAACCTCCTAAGCTTATCTTTACCAGCTTAGGTCAAAACTTCCCCAAGGTACAAAATATTCCACTCTTTTGTCCTTGGATTGGCCGCTACCACCACCAAACAAATACTGGTTACTGGGGAAGAGCTTTTTGGACACGTCTTTCCCCCCAAAATACTTCCCAAAAACCTTGCACCCCACTTCCTGGACAAGGTTTGGTAAAAAGCCTCACCAATTTGCCTAGGTGACTACAGACCCAAACCCTTGGATCTGAGAACAATGAAAAAGCATTCAGTTTTCTTACAAAAAGACTTTTAATAGAAATAGAAGTAAATAGAAATTAAAAAAAAATCCCCCCTGTAAAGTCAGGATGGTAGATACCTTACAGGATAATTAGATTCAAAACATAGAGAACCCCTCTAGGCAAAAACCTTAAGTTACAAAAAAGATACACAGACAGAAATAGTTATTCTATTCAGCACAATTCTTTTCTCAGCCATTTAAAGAAATCATAATCTAACACATACCTAGCTAGATTACTTACTAAAAGTTCTAAGGCTTCATTCCTGGTCTATCCCCGGCAAAGACAGAATATAGACAGACCCACATACCCTTTGTTTCTCTCCCTCCTCCCAGCTTTTGAAAGTATCTTGTCTCCTCATTGGTCATTTTGGTCAGGTGCCAGCGAGGTTACCTTTAGCTTCTTAACCCTTTACAGGTGAGAGGAGATTTCCTCTGGCCAGGAGGGATTTTAAAGGGGTTTACCCTTCCCTTTATATTTATGACACGCCCCCCAAATCTCAGCTAGGGTGAAACACTGGCTGGGATTTCTTCCTGGAGCTCTAGGAAAAACAGAGTTAATAAGACACATGCATCTCTAAATATACTACCAAGTACATAAAGACTAACAATATTTTCCACATCTCAAGGACGATTTTAACCAGTTGAGTCTGGGAAACTTTCACGTGAGAGTGCATCAGCCACTTTGTTAGAAGCTCCTGAGATGTGTTGGATGTCGAAATCAAAATCTTGGAGAGCTAAACTCCACCGAAGAATTTTGTTAGTTTCTTTGACGGTGTGAAGCCACTTCAGTGCAGCATGGTCGGTTTGCAGGTGGAAACACCGTCCCCAAACATATGGGCGTAGCTTTTCCAGAGCGTAGACAATGGCGTAACATTCTTTTTCAGTGATTGACCAGTTGCTTTCCCTCTCAGACAGTTTTTTGCTGAGAAACACTACAGGGTGGAATTCTTGATCAGGTCCTTTCTGCATTAAAACTGCTCCCACACCACGCTCGGATGCATCTGTGGTTACTAGGAACGGTTTGTCAAAGTCTGGGGCCCTTAGTACAGGGTCAGACATGAGTGTCGCTTTAAGCTTGTTAAAGGCCTTCTGACACTTTTCGGTCCACTGCACAGCATTTGGCTGTTTCTTTTTGGTTAGGTCTGTCAGTGGGGCAGCGATTTGGCTGTAGTGCGGGACAAATCGTCTGTAATAACCGGCCAAGCCTAAAAAGGATTGAACCTGTTTCTTTGACTTTGGGACAGGCCACTTTTGGATAGCATCCACTTTGGCCTGTAGGGGGCTGATAGTTCCTTGACCCACCTGGTGTCCAAGGTAAGTCACTCTGTTTAGGCCTATTTGACACTTCTTAGCCTTAACAGTTAGTCCTGCCTCCCTTATGCGCTCAAGGACTTTTTGTAGATGTTCCAGGTGGTCTGCCCAGGAATCCGAAAATATGGCCACATCGTCAAGGTAGGTGACTGCATATTCTCCTAATCCCGCTAGGAGACCATCTACAAGTCTTTGGAAGGTGGCGGGTGCATTTCGCAGCCCGAAAGGGAGTACATTAAATTCATACAGGCTGAGATGTGTGGTGAAGGCTGACCTTTCCTTGGCAGACTCATCTAGCGGTACCTGCCAGTACCCCTTGGTTAAGTCCAAGGTAGAGATGAACTGGGCCCGTCCCAGTTTCTCTAATAGTTCATCTGTGCGTGGCATTGGATAGTTGTCTGGGCGAGTTACAGCATTTAGCTTATGGTAGTCCACGCAAAAACGTATTTCCCCATCTGGTTTGGGAACTAGAACCACTGGAGATGCCCATGCACTTTCAGAGGGGCGGATTACCCCCATCTGTAACATATCCCGGATCTCCCGTTCTATAGCAGTTTTAGCTTGAGGAGACACTTGGTAAGGTTGGACTCTAATTGGGCGAGCATTACCTGTGTCAATGGAGTGGTATGCCCGTTCAGTCAGTCCTGGGGTGGCTGAGAAAGTTGGCGCGTAGCTAGTGCACAGCTCCTGGATCTGCTGTCGCTGCATACGCCCAAGGGTCATGGAGAGGTTCACCTCTTCCACACCACCAGCACATTTCCCTTCGTAGTAGACACCTTCAGGCCACTCAGCGTCGTCTCCTCCCTGGGCTGTAAACTGACAAACCTTTAATTCTCTGGAATAAAAGGGCTTTAGAGAATTAATATGGTACACCTTAGGCTTTCGGTTGGAGGTGGGGAATGCTATGAGATAATTAACAGCTCCCAGGCGCTCCTGGACCGTGAATGGCCCTTCCCACGATGCTTCCATTTTATGGGCCTGGAGCGCCTTTAAGACCATGACCTGGTCCCCTACTTTGAAGGAACGCTCTCTGGCATGTTTATCATACCAGGCTTTTTGCTCTTTTTGAGCATCCTGTAAGTTTTCTTTAGCAAGGGCTAAAGAGGTTCGGAGGGTGTTTTGTAGGTTGGTTACAAAGTCCAGAATGTTAGTTCCTGGAGAAGGTGTAAATCCCTCCCATTGCTGCTTCACCAACTGCAATGGCCCCTTAACCTCATGGCCATATACAAGTTCAAATGGGGAAAACCCTAAACTGGGGTGTGGTACAGCTCTGTAGGCAAAGAGCAACTGCTGCAACACTAGGTCCCAATCATTGGAGTGCTCATTTACGAATTTACGTATCATGGCCCCCAAAGTTCCATTAAACTTCTCCACCATGCCATTTGTTTGATGGTGGTAAGGAGTGGCAACCAAGTGATTTACCCCATGAGCTTCCCAAAGGTTTTTCATAGTTCCTGCCAGGAAATTAGTCCCTGCATCTGTGAGGATGTTGGAGGGCCAACCTACCCTGGCAAAAATGTCTGCTAGTGCCTGGCACACACTTTTAGCCCTGGTGTTGCTTAGAGCTACTGCTTCCGGCCATCGGGTGGCAAAATCCATGAAAGTCAGTATGTACTGCTTTCCTCTGGGTGTCTTTTTCGGAAAAGGACCCAGAATATCCACAGCTACTCGCTGAAATGGAACTTCAATGATGGGGAGTGGCTGGAGAGGGGCTTTGACCTGGTCTTGGGGCTTTCCCACTCTTTGGCACACCTCACAAGACTGGACATAGGTAGAAACATCCTTGCCCATTCCCTCCCAGTGGAATGACCCCCCCAAACGGTCTTTGGTCCTGTTCATCCCAGCATGGCCACTAGGGTGATCATGGGCTAAGCTCAAGAGCTTGGCCCGGTATTTAGTTGGAACTACCAACTGTCTCTGAGGATGCCAGTCTTCCTGGTGTCCACCAGAAAGAGTTTCCTTGTATAAAAAAGTCCTCTTTCTACAACAAACCTGGATCGATTAGAAGAGCTGAGAGGCGGTGGGTTGCTCCGTGCCGCCGTCCAAGCTCTCTGGAGGCTTTCATCTGCTTCCTGTTCGGTCTGGAACTGTTCCCTTGATTCTGGAGACATCAGTTCCTCATTGGATTGTGGACCTAGGCTTGGTCCCTCTGGAAGCGATATAGGGGATGGAGCTGTTTCTGTTGACTGTGAACCGCTCTCCGCTGGTGCACTATGTTGGGATTCAGGCTCCGGCTGAGCCTCTTGTGTCGGGTTATCGGCTGCTGCCAGTTCAGGGTCGGTGGGCCCTCTGGTGTTGAGGTTGCAAGTACTGGATTCAGTGCTGGCAATGGGTCTGGTGTTGGTTGTTCAGCTGGTTCCGGTTCTGGGACTGGTTCCGTCTGGGTCTCTGGGACTGGATCCACTACTGCTGTTGCAGACATTGGTCTGGGGTCCGGGTCCATCACCTCTGACCGGGTCCTGATAGAAGTTTCCGGAACTGAGCTAGGCCTCACGGCTTGTTTAGCCTGGCTGCAGGTGACCGTTCCCACCCTCTTGGCCTGCTTCACATGATTGGCCAAGTCTTCCCCCAACAGCATGGGGATGGGATAATCATCATAGACTGCAAAAGTCCACGTTCCTGACCAGCCCTTGTACTGGACAGGCAACTTGGCTGTAGGCAAATCGAAAGAGTTGGACTTGAAGGGTTGAATTGTCACTTGGATCTCTGGGTTGATTAACTTGGGGTCCACTAAGGAAGCATGGATAGCTGACACTTGTGCTCCGGTGTCCCTCCACGCGGTGACCTTCTTCCTGCCCACACTCACAGTTTCCCTCCGCTCCAAGGGTATCTGGGAGGTATCTGGGCCTGTGGACCTCTGGTGTGATTCCGGTGCAATGAACTGTAATCTGTTGGGGTTCTTGGGGCAGTTGGCCTTTACATGCCCCAGCTCGTTACATTTAAAACATCGTCCAGCTGACGGGTCACTGGGGCGAGGAGGGTTGCTGGAGAACGGGGTGGTGGGACGATAAGGGGTCTGGAGGGTTCTTTGGGAGGTAGGTGGGGCTTTGGGCGGCCCCCGGTAATAGGGTGTGGCCTGGGGTTGTCCCTTCTGGTCTCCGCTCCAACTGCGACCAGTTTTTTTCTTCTCTGCCACCTCCACCCATCTGGCTCCAATCTCTCCTGCCTCGATTACAGTTTTGGGCTTCCCATCTAGGATGTACCTTTCTATTTCTTCAGGAACACCCTCTAAGAATTGTTCCATTTGCATTAGGAAGGGCAAATTTACTGGAGATTCAACACTTGCTCCGGATATCCAGGCATCCCAATGTTTCACAATGTGGTAGGCATGTCGGGTAAATGACACGTCTGGTTTCCACCTTAGGGCTCTGAACCTCCGACGAGACTGCTCGGGTGTTATCCCCATTCTGACTCTTGCCTTGGATTTAAACAGTTCATACTTGTTCATGTGTTCTTTAGGCATTTCAGCTGCCACCTCAGCTAAGGGTCCACTGAGCTGTGGCCTCAGCTCTACCATGTATTGGTCAGTAGAGATGTTGTACCCAAGGCAGGCCCTTTCGAAGTTTTCTAGGAAGGCCTCAGTATCATCGCCTGCCTTGTAGGTGGGGAACTTTCTGGGATGGGAAGTGGTACTTGGAGAAGGATTGCTAGGGTTTGTTGGGATATTCTGCTGAGCCTTTATCTTCTCTATCTCCTCCACATACTTCCTCTCTTTTTCCTTCTCCTCCAGTTCTTTGTCCCTTGCTTCCATAGCTCTCCTGTGAGCAGCTGCTTGGTGTTGTTCTGCCTCTTTTGCTGCCTCTTTCGCTGCCTCCCTTTCTTGTTCCTTCTCCTCCTTCTTCAGCCGCATGAGTTCTATCTGTCTTTCATGTTCCCTTTGTCTTTCCTCAGCCTGAAATCTGGCTAATTCCAGCTGTAGTCGAGCCGCGGATTTGGTCATTCTAACCTCTCTGTTTTTAACTAACTTTACACCCGAAGTTTAGAAATAAACAAACAAAACTTGGCTGTAAAATTTTGCTGTGCTGGAATAGAATACCTATTCTCTGATAGTGATTATCAGCCTACAGAAAAAGACAATTCCCTTGTCTCTGCTCTGGGCCCAAATCAAAGCAAAAAACTTCCAACTACTTGGAAACCTGTTTACCCAGCCCAAAGAAAAAACAAGTTTCCTTTTTAAACTTGTGCTCCTTGTAAAAACTCAAAATCCAAAAAAAAAAACCCCTGCCACTTTTGTCTCCAGGCAAATGGGTAGAACACCCGCCCTTCTATTTACTTTTAGGGAAAAAAAAAAAAACTCTGGGTTGGAAGACTGTGAATTTCCCTGCAGGAGTTAAGTACCCTGCCTCCTGGCAAAGAAAACCTGCAATTCACAAAGATAATCCCCTTTTGTCTCTGCTTGGCCACAAAGCAGAGAAAAAAACAAGCTGCTTTCAGTTTCAGCTGCTTCTGGACTTCCTTTCCAAAGGAAAAAAAAAATCTTTTTTAAAATCTGTATTTCTAGTTCAAAAAAATCTCAACTGGATCTCAAAATGATTTCAGGTTAATCCCACCGCTATGCCACCATGTCAAGGTCCCTCCCCCACTCTGAACTCTAGGGTACAGATGTGGGGACCTGCATGAAAAACCTCCTAAGCTTATCTTTACCAGCTTAGGTCAAAACTTCCCAAGGTACAAAATATTCCACTCTTTTGTCCTTGGATTGGCCGCTACCACCACCAAACAAATACTGGTTACTGGGGAAGAGCTGTTTGGACACGTCTTTCCCCCCCAAAATACTTCCCAAAAACCTTGCACCCCACTTCCTGGACAAGGTTTGGTAAAAAGCCTCACCAATTTGCCTAGGTGACTACAGACCCAAACCCTTGGATCTGAGAACAATGAAAAAGCATTCAGTTTTCTTACAAAAAGACTTTTAATAGAAATAGAAGTAAATAGAAATTAAAAAAAAATCCCCCCTGTAAAGTCAGGATGGTAGATACCTTACAGGATAATTAGATTCAAAACATAGAGAACCCCTCTAGGCAAAAACCTTAAGTTACAAAAAAGATACACAGACAGAAATAGTTATTCTATTCAGCACAATTCTTTTCTCAGCCATTTAAAGAAATCATAATCTAACACATACCTAGCTAGATTACTTACTAAAAGTTCTAAGGCTTCATTCCTGGTCTATCCCCGGCAAAGACAGAATATAGACAGACCCACATACCCTTTGTTTCTCTCCCTCCTCCCAGCTTTTGAAAGTATCTTGTCTCCTCATTGGTCATTTTGGTCAGGTGCCAGCGAGGTTACCTTTAGCTTCTTAACCCTTTACAGGTGAGAGGAGATTTCCTCTGGCCAGGAGGGATTTTAAAGGGGTTTACCCTTCCCTTTATATTTATGACAGCCCCGACCCAGTAACCTGGGAAAATTACACACAACACTTGGGTGCCTCTGAGAGGCAATACTTCCCCACTCGCAAGCACAGAGTATGAGTGTAGAAAAGAAGATTTTAATGAAAGGAGAGAAGTCACCCGACATTAATTAGGGAAAATGCCAGGAGCAGGATTCATAAATATAAAACTGTGAGCAGGACACCCACCCCAGAGTGTGTGGGGCAGCGTCTTCTGCCTCATGTTCTTGAGTTCTACAACCAAAAGTTCCTTCACTGTGTCCCCTTCTGCTCCCTCACCATACCCCACTCACAGTGGTTGTCTTTGGTCAGTGAGATCCCAGGGTTCAGAGGTGCATCTGTGTGAGTTCACCTCCCACCCAGGGAAGAAGGCACCTTGCTTTCTCTGCCCTCTGAGCACTTGCTGTGACTGGCTACCCTGCCAGCTGCTCGTTCCGCTGGCCACCCTACCAGCCGTTCGTTTCGTTGGCCGCCTCGCCAAATGCTCATCCCACTGGCCGCCCACCACTCTTGCTGGCCGCTTGTCCGTCACCTTCTGCTGCTACCTGCCTCTTTGCTGGTCAGTCTCTTGGTGATTTTTAGTTCTTAGCAGGCTGGGCAGAAACTTGGTCCCACCACAAGGGATTTCAGCTCTGATTGAGCATTTAAAATAATAAAGAGCCTCCTAATGAAGCTTATTTAGCGCTTTCTTTGAACAGTGGGGGTGAACAGATTAAACCAGTCTGGGGATTCCCTAGGGAGAGGCCAGACCTTCTGGCTGGGACACCTGTTCCCTTCTCCTTTTACTGTCACAGGGCTCTGGCATTCAAGACCCTGGCTTAATGAGGTTCTTTCAGCTGAGGGTGACCTCCTCATTTGGGACAGGTTAAGCACAGTTCTGCTCCTCTTCATTCATACAATAATGACAACACATTAATAACAGCATTTCACTACCCCTGCATTCAGTACTAAAGTGATTTGTAACCCAACACCAGCCAAAGTTTGAGCAATACTGCTCTATCTTCTGGATATCTAAGCAGAGTAGGTGTGTTCATGTAAATACAGTTTGCCCCTGAAATCTCTCCCCCTCCCAGCTAGCTGTCAGTTCATTCAGACCCTGCTTACATCTGCTAGAGTTCTATCTGACTTCATTGAGAGCAGTTCCAGAGCACCGAGACTGTGACTCCATGACAAGGCAAAAACTTTTTTCTTCATTCAGTGATGGTTCAGCTAGTTGTCTAAACTGAAACGGCAGGTCATATCCTCAGTTGATGTAAATTGGCTCTGTGGAGCTACACTGATTTACAGCAGCTGAAAATCTGGCCTTCCATTCTAACTGGAAAGTATTATACGTCTATCTTGGAGGTCAGAGTTTTTTCTGTCTTCGCACAGATAAATATTTCATAACACCAGCAAAAAAAAAATATGAAGGGAGTCAGTAGTAGTATCAGATGTGATTCTTCTCTCAAAATATTTTAGATTGAGGTTGCATTTTTCAAGAGGGTGTGGCCAGACATAGGGAGGGGTAGTGACCAGGACTGAATAGCATCCTCCTTATTATCCACCCACCTGTCAGTCAATTATTCCTTCAAACATCAGATATTACATTAAACATTGAATTTCAAATGCTTAAGGGGGATCAAGTCATCAGAAAGGCAGAGAGCAGATGCTGTGGGACTGGTTGAAGGAGATGTTAGTATGTTACTGTTGGGTCTGGTAATAGTACTGAATCACTTAATGAACATGATGACATTGAAGTTAGTTAAGGAGAGTATCAGTGACAGTGATAATGAGGAGATCCAGGAAATTGTATTAGAAAATGAGAAGGGGAGAGTCTACAAAATATTACTGCCCAGGAGAAACAGGATGAACCTCTACTCCATGGTGTCAGTTGTCCTCCTTTGGTTAGTATCCTGATGCATGGGACTGGAGTGATAGGCAAGCAACCAGCTCTCCTCAGGGTGATCTTTGTTGATTCCGAAACAGAGGTCTGGCCTCACAGGACCCCAGAGTGAGCAGATGGGCCCCTCCTGGGCCCTGCAAAGATCCCATAAAGTACCAAATTAAAATACAGTACTGTATACACCACAGCGGTAGAAACAGCAGCACTCACATTTATAATGGCTGGAAAAAATCTGACAGTTTGCATTATTTTAGATGAGAGGTTCTCCTCTTTGTTTTGTGATCACAGAGTCGCTTCATCAACAACAGTTCAGTGGGTCAGTGTCGGGCTGCTGCTCCAAGTACTGAAGGAAGAGGTTTCCTGCTGTTGCAGCATCACGGTGAGAATGTTTTCCTGTGAATTCTTCCTTGGCAGAGTCTTGAGCTTCATCATTGGTGTTAGCATGTAGTACAGTCTGTCTGATTTCAGCATCATCCAGTAACTGATGGACAAGGTCATTAGCATAATTTTCAATCCAATCTGCAACATTATTGTCAACTTCTGTGGTCAGGAAGTCTATGGAAGAGGTCAACAAATGCACTGGTTTCTTCTTTAGCTGCCAGTGCTGCTGTTGCAGCTGCAAGTTCACTTTCCTGAGTGTCAGCAGTAACTTCAGGCCACAGATTTTTCCATGATTTTTGCAAGGTTGATGTGGGGATGTCTTCACATGCCTCTGCAACCCATTATATAGCATCCTTGATATTGATTTTTTTCCAGTTCTGCAACATGTTGCCTTCATTCTCAGCTGCTTCATCTGACATCAGTAATTGATGAAGCAGATTCTGTTTATAATGCTGTTTTAGACTCTCCAGCATGCCCTGGTTCATAGGCTGCACAAGAGATGTTACGTTTGGAGGGAGGAAAAAAAACCAGAAGATCAGGTCATCGTGGGAGGTAACCTCTCTCTCATCAAGGTGAGTGTGTGCATTGTCCAGAAATAAGATAACTTTCGGTGGGATGTTATTTTAATTCAGATGAGCCCATACATTTGGTACAAAAGTTTTATAAAACCAATCATGAAACAAAGCACTGTCCGTCCATGCTTTTCCCTGTAATTTGTAGATGACATGCAAAGCATTTGTGTTTGCATTTTTAAGCACATGCAGATTCATTGCTTTACCAATGACAGTTAATGGAAGCTTGTGTGTGCCACTGGCATTAGCACAGGCCAGTATTGTCAAATGTTCTTTGCTCTGATTGTAGCCAGGTGCAGATCTTTCCATTCTGGCAGCAAGTGTTTTTGATGGCAACATCCTCCAATACAAATCAGTCTCATCACAGTTGTAAACTTGTTCCAGCGACAAGTTGTGCTTGGCTAAGATATCTTACAGTTTTTGATAGAAATAACTCCCGAATCAGCAGACAGCTTTTCCTTTATGACTTAGTTGTTGGATGTCGTGATGCTTTTTAAACTGTCTGAGCCATCCCTGACTAGCAGAGAAACATCTGTTCCCTCCTAAAGTTCGATTAAAGCTCTTAGCCTTCTCGCATGGTAAAGGACCACACAGGAATGCCCTTCTCCCTTGCCTATATAAGCCACCAATAAAGGGCTTTATCTAGACCAGTGTCCTTCGGATGCTTCATAATCTTCTGCGATGCAGAGTTATTCATGCTATATATAAGAATTTGCTTGGCATTGTGTTTGAAGTCCAATACTGTGTTTTTTCCAATGTTTTATAATCTTGGCTATTTTTGCCCGTGACTCTCCTTTTTTAAAATGTATTAATTATCTATTTTAGCATCCAATGACAACACTACATGTTTTTGTTTAGTAGTCACAGTCATTTTAAAAGGCTGAAAAGACACGATGGTTACAATAGTATTGCCATGGAGGTGATATCAATTTCCCATATTCCTGTGTGAGCGCTGGCTGTTTGGTTAATACAGAGAGCCGGATAATGGAGAATCGGATAAACTGTATCCGATTTATGATCACAGGCAACACTTGTATTTGCAAAACAGCTAGTACAATGTCAGCATTCTAGTATTCATTGTTGTTTGCAGTATTGTGGTGGTTGTGTTGGTCCCCGGATATGAGAGAGACAAGGTGGGTGAGATAATATCTTTTACTGGACCAACTTCTGTTGGTGGAAGAACAAGCTTTCAAGCTTCACAGAGCTCTTCTTTGGGTCTGGAAAAGGTAACCAGAGTGTCAGGTGGGACAGATTATTAAGCATATGGGGTTAACACATGTCGCATGAGACCATTTAAAATGAAGTAGGGCAATTAACAGCTCTGCAGCAGAAAGGAAGGTTAGAAGGTTAATTGTTGTAATGAGCCATAAAACCACTCTCTCTGTTTGGTCCATGATTTTTAGTGTCCAGCAGAGTTGTGAATTTAAGATCCCAGGCTCATCTTTAGAGGTGTTGTGCAGGTTTCCTTTGAGGCTGATGACTGATCGGTCAGATATGAAGTGATCGCTTTGTGAAAAGTTTTGCCCATGGGTAATAGAGTGTTTTTGTCTTTCATCATTCTTCTGTGTGAGTTCATTACAGAGCACAGTGATTGTCTGGTTTCACTCACACTAGTCTCTTGAATGAACTCACACAGAAAAATGCTAACATAGAAAAACATATCACCTGTGGGCCCACACTTTTCCCTTGAACTTTACATGGACAAGTGTAATGTTGCAATTATTTCCCCTCCTGTTATGGTTAATTCACCAGCAACATTGGTAGCAAATCCTTTCCTCTTTTGAAATACAAATACAAGTAATTACAAAAGAAGTATGAATGCTCTAAACAATTAAAATACAGGATAACAAATTTTCACTTCTTTTGAACCTGCTGGTACAATATTTTTTCAGTTAGATGTTAGTGAAGTATTAAGTGTGAAGGCTATTAAATGTTTTCAGATTATACAAATATCTGTTTGAAATAGTTGCTGTACATATTTTGTCTCTGCGCTTATAAACCATAACTCCGTTTTGGAAGGTACTGTACTAGGAGATTCTTAACATTGGAAGGCTAGTGCAGTGGGAGGTAGGCTAAGGGTTAAGACTAGAGCTCATCAGATAACTCACTGAACACTTAGATGAATTTTGTGATTCTTTAAAATAAATTACTCAACAACTTCTAATTATTTGCCTAGCTTATGGAGCTGCACTAATAATTCATGAATATTTTTGCATTTTATGAAAGTTTTCATATTTAAAATGTATTTTGGAGCTGGAACATCTTGGAGGTTTGCATTAAACAATTTATTTAGGTTTTTTAAATCTTGTTTCTATTTCATCGTCTCATGAATCATGTTCAGCATTTTATTTACAATTTTAAAAGGATTTTCTCCCACAAGATGGCACTATAATCCTGTAGATAATTGTAAGGGAAGGATGACAACTTTTTAAAAAAATATTACTTTTTAGATACAAACTTTCAAAGCATACATAGGAAACAACACTATGAAGAGACTGTTTCTAGCAGATTTTATAGCAACAACTTTAAAATCCTAGGAGAAGAAACTTTGGATGGTGGTTTTAATTATTGTTATTGATAATCATGGCAGAAGTAAATGTAGATTTTCTACTTAATCAATTTAAACAAACTTAAAGAGAAAATCAATTTTTTAACAGATTTACCCCTTGCAATTTTCCCAGGGTAAACCTGAGGAATTTTGGAGTGGAGTATATTCTCAAATGTCATATTAATGATTCAGTAATTTAGGCCCTGATTCAGCAAAGCATTTAAACACATTCTTAATTATAATCACACACTTACATTCTCTGCTTAACAGAGTTGGATTTACTGTGCTTAAGTATTTTGCTGAACGAAGGCTTTAGACCAGACTAGGTCAAAATCTGGGCCTCTTTGCCAGTGCCCCCGTCCTCCCAAAACAGATGCAAAATAACTGCAAATATAATGCTGGGGGGGGGTTTTCACCCATATTCTTAATGGCCCAGAAGTGTCCACATAGTTGCAGCTGAGATTAATTCTGTAGGGAACATCAGGAATCCCAGCAGAGAAGGATGGATAGTGAATGGGGAACTATTAGCTGAAATGTGTGTATTATACCCTTTGACTATGGGTCAGAATGATTCCTCCACAATTTGGCTGTGAATTCTAGATCTGAAGGCTCCAGGAGCCGCACTTACCTTGAATCTATTCAAATGCACCTGGAAGAATGTCTGGAAAGGTTAATCTTTATTTTAATTGTATCCACTGCCTGTAGTGACTCAAGAGCGTGAGTAACAGCCTCAGGGCAGATTGTTATGAACCAGGGCACAAACCCCAAATTGGTTGTGAATTCTACACTTAGCTTTCAGCAATCTGTTATTAAGTGTAGACTCCTTGGGCACTATAACAGCCTTAGCATGGTGTCACAGACAGTCCCCTTGGATACTCAGATCTGTCTCCCCACCCAGCTGAGCATACCTTTGTTATAGATGTTCCCTTACACCAAGAATCACAGCAACATTCAGGTTACTCCCAGTCCCAAAGGATCAGTCACTTAACCCCAGGTCATTTGCTTAGATCTCACACCAAAGCCAATGTTTGTAGCCAATCCTATAATAAACTATATAAAGATTTATTAAATAGGAAAAGGAAACCAGAGAGTTATTTACAAGGTTAAAGCAGGTAAACATAAGTACACAAATGAGCTAAAATCTTAAGTTTCTGAAGGCAATAGAAGCTTCTGTAATCAGCAAATGCTATATGTCCTTTAGGGCTAACCCAGGCTAAGCTGCTGTGGATCTCTTGCTTATGCCTAGAAAACCTTGCCCCCTGGAGCCCAAGCAGCACAGAAATAATCAGTTCCTTCTTCTTATGGTTTTTATTCCCCTTCTGCCATGTGCTCTGAGCTGCAAACTCAGATAATGGGAGGGATCCACTTGTGTGACTCATGTTTGTGGGGAGGAGGGCAGAACAAAAAAAATCTTTTGTCCTTTTGTTGATGGTATGTTGGGAAATTCCAGCTGCAATGTCCCACAATAGGCTGCTATCAGTGGACCTTTCCTTTTGGGAAGGGTGTAACACTTTTTGTGAAGATCAGCCCTTCACACTAATGTCTTTATCTTGTCTGGTGATTTACATGTCACAGAGTTTCACAATACAAACGTTCAATAAAGTCTAAACACATTCTTTTATAATTCTATTACCTATTTTAGTAATACTGACGCTCAGGTGAGCCAGACTGAGCCAGCTTCATATTTGTCAGTGTTAAGTTGAGACATGGGAACCTTGGCGTGTGCTAGCACTTGGACTGCTAGCATTACAGTAGGTTTCAGATACAACAAACACAGTAACTATATAATAACTAACGTAAATCTTCTGGGTTATGGATTCTGACAGCACAAACAATGAGATGTTGGATCAGGCATGTAGCCGCTCTATCATGGCAGCATCATCCAGAGACATCAAGTGCATCTATGAACCATCAAGATGATAAAGAGTCCATAACCAGGAGGCATGCTGCTTGTTCCTGAGCTCCACAGGGGCAGGACAGGTTGCTCAAGAAGCCCCAGTGGTACAGATGTAAGTTAAATGCCTATAACCACAGTGTATCCTGTTTTAACAAAGAAGGATATCTTGGTTCACATGGTAGTTCTAGGGTGCATGTGAGAGCTGATTCAGATAGACTAGGGAATGCAGATCTGCATCCCCTTACCTGCCAAGAAATGTGCTATTGATTCAAAACATAGCCCTGTACCAGCCGTTGCTGCTGTTTCTCAACCCTGGTCTACACTATGAATTTAGGTTGAATTTAGCAGTGTTAGATCGATTTAACCCTGCACCCGTCCACACAACGAAGCCATTTTTGTCGACTTAAAGGGCTCTTAAAATCGATTTCTGTACTCCTCCCCGACAAGGGGATTAGTGCTGAAATCGACCTCTCCGGGTCGAATTTGGGGTAGCGTGGATGCAATTCGATGGTATTGGTCTCCGGGAGCTATCCCAGAGTGCTCCATTGTGACCGCTCTGGACAGCACTTTCAACTCAGATGCACTAGCCAGGTACACAGGAAAAGCACTGGGAACTTCTTTGAATTTCATTTCCTGTTTGGCCAGCATGGTGAGCTCATCAACCCCTACCACTACCCCACACCTGTCCATGGACACCTGCAAGGGGGGAGTCTCACGCAAAAGGGATGAGGATTTTGGGGACGAGGAAGATGAGGAGGAGGAGGATAGTGCACAACAGGCAAGTGAAGAAACCGTTCTCCCCGACAGCCAGGAACTGTTTATCACCCTGGAGCCAATACCCTCCCAACCCTCCGAAGGCGGGCTCCTGGACCATGAAGCCGGAGAAGGCACCTCTGGTGAGTGTACCTTTGTAAATATAATACAGGGGTTAAAAGCAAGCATGTTTAATGATTAATTTTCCCTGAAGACTTGGGATGCATTTGCGGCCAGTATAGCTACTGGAAAAGTCTGTTAACATGTCTGGGGATGGAGCGGAAATCCTCCAAGGACATTATTAAGGGTACATTCAGAGGTGGCCGTTCCTGCTGGGCTGTTTGCCTGTGGCTGAAAAGAAATCATCCCTGCTTTCAGTCATGCAGTGGGAGGAGGGGTGAAGCGATCATCTCAGAGAATTGGGTGTGTGTGTGGGTGGGGGTTATTTGGGTTTGTGCTGCTTGTTCACCCGAAAACTGCAGCCCCTCTTTTAAATGGCCACCCAATGGGTGCTTGGAATGGGAAAGGAGGGCGCTGCTGTTTGAAACCATTCCCACATGTTACTAAGGTTGAAGAAGCCGAAAGACTGTGGCTGACCATGGCTGCCTGCAAGCCAAATTCTGTTGCCCTGCCCTGCGTGTGTGATCTCTCACAGCAAACGGGCAGGCCCTCAATATAAGAGGCAAAATGTGACCTTGTACCGAAAGCACATGTGCTATGTAATGTTAACAGCTTGGTTCACTGTGAAAGAGTCTACCCATTGTTCTCTAAAATGTGTCTTTTTAAATACTACTCTCCCTTTTTTTCCTCCTGCAGCTGCAAATGTTTCAACGCTCCCCCTATCATCTCCGTCCCAGAGGCTAGTGCAGATAAGAAGGCAAAAAAATGCACTCATGATGAAATGTTCTCTGAGCTCATGCGGTCCTCCCACACTGAAAGAGCTCAGCAGAATGCGTGGAGTTCAGGAAAGCAGAAAATGAACGTGAGGACAGGAGGGACGAGCAAGAGGAGAGGTTGGAGGAGCAAGAGGAGAGGTGGTGGCAGCGTGATGAGAGGAGGCAGAATGCAATGCTGAGGCTACTTGGGGATCAAACTGACATGCTCCGGCGTCTGGTGGAGCTGCAGGAAAGGCAGCAGGAGCACAGACTGCTGCTGAAGCCCCTGTGTAACCGCCTGCCCTCCTCCCCAAGTTCCATAGCCTCCTCACCCAGACGCCCAAGACCGCACGGGGGGGCCTCTGGGCACCCAACCACTCCACCCCAGAGGACTGCCCAAGCAACAGAAAGCTGGCATTCAATAAGTTTTGAAGTGCAGTGTGGCCTTGTCCTTCCCTCCTCCCCTCATCCACCACTCCACCCACTGCTTCCCTCCTCCCCTACCCCTCCTGGGTTACCTTGGCAGTTATCCCCCTATTTGTGTGATGAATTAATAAAGAATGCATGATTTTGAAACAACAATGACTTTATTGCCTCTGCAAGTGGTAATCGAAGGCAGGAGGTCGGTTGGCTTACAGGGAAGTAGAGTCAACCAAGGGGGCAGATTTTCATCAAGGAGAAACAAAAAGAACTGTCACACCGTAGCCTGGCCAATTCTGAAACTGGTTTTCAAAGCTTCTCTGATGCGCAGCACACCCTGCTGTGCTCTTCTAATCACCCTGGTGTCTGGCTGCGCATAATCAGCACCAGGCAATTTGCCTCAACCTCCCACCCCGTCATAAACATCTCCCCCTTACTCTCACAGATATTGTGGAGTGCACAGCAAGCAGCAATAACAATGGGAATATTGGTTTCGCTGAGGTCTAACTGGGTCACTAAACTGCGCCAGCGACAATGCAAATGTTTTTGCCCCATCAGGCATTGGGATATTAACCCAGAATTCCAATGGGCGGTGGAGATTGCAGGAACTGTGGGATAGCTACCCACAGTGCACCGCTACATAAGTCGATGCTAGCCACGGAGTCCGCCGACTTAATGCACTTAGTGTGGACATACGCAATCAACTGTATAAAATCGATTTCTAAAAATTGACTTCTATAATATCGACCTAATTTCATAGCGTAGACATACCCTTAGAAAGGTTGTGTCTGATGTACTGACTGAGAGACTCGACTATGCCAGAAAAAGGGGGTCTTAACCTTAACTGGTATTTCTGAAATGGGTTTGAGATGAAATTATGAAATAAGCTGTCTTTATAGTTGGCTATGACCAGGGCCCTGCTTTTATGCTTAATTGCCAGGGGAGCAATGCCAGCTGGGATCAGAAGGTTGGAAACTGGAGTTGTCCGGGTTGCACCAGTGATGCACCAGAGATGATACAAAGGGCAGAGATCATTGGGTCCAGCTTGCCACAGTGACGACTGGAGCCCCATGCTGCCCCACAGTATTCAGCAGTAAATTAAGGAACCCCAATATATTCTTTATTCAATAGAATAAAATATGCTAAAATTATTTCATTTTATTATAATGTTGTCTTGCAGATGTTTTTGTCTTGAGGATGGTCTTGTGCTTAATGCTCTGGACTGGAACTTAAATGGGTCTGTGTGCAACTCCTTGCTCTGTCAGACTCCCTGCAAGACCTTAGGTAAATCAATTATTCTCCCCGTTCCTCCATCCTCATCTGTAAAGTGGGAATTATAATCCTCTCTTCCTTCCTTTCTCCCTTGGTTGTTTTGTCTATTTAGAGCACAAATGTTCTTGGATCAGGGATGGTCTCTTACTGTGCATATTTACAGCACCTAACACAATGAGGGCCTGTCCGTGGTTGTACCCCTGAGTGCTACTGTAATTCTACTAACAATTAGAGTAAGATATTTGCCAGGCCATGACACACTGATTCCTTTACAGGAACACGGGTAGTTGCATGTATTTATTGTAAGAGTATGCTATTACACTGTTGGTACTACCTAGATATTGGCAAAACTTTCACCATTTTTGGTATATTTGGGTTTTGCCATTCTGATCTAATATCAACAAGTGTATCTGGTAACAGAAAAAATAATAGACTTTTAATTTAGCTAAATTCCCATCAGTAGCTAGCACAACAATAACTGAGGTTATATGAGCTGTACAATGTGTACATCAATGATTATAATAGACTACAGTGCTCTGTAATTTTTCGTGAAACTTTATGAAGGAGATTACAGAAAGATTATCTTTCATAAAATTACAAGGCACAAAGTTATAGCTAATATTTCTACTTTACACCAATTGCACAGTTTCAAGGAGTGTGTTAGTTAAAAAAAAATACATAGCAGCAAAAAATTCACAGGCTCATTAGTGATAAATGACATCTTCCTTGTTACATGATCACTTTTTCTTTCTGCTTGGGACTATATAGAGCAGTGGTGGGCAAACTGTGGCCCGGAAGCCACATCCGGCCCTCCAGACATTTTAATCCAGCCCTCGAGCTCCCGCTGGGAAGCATGGTCTGGGGCTTGCCCACTCTGGTGCTCCAGCTGGGGAGCGGGGTTGGGGTCTTGCCCCACTCTGCATGGCTCCTGGAAGCAGCAGCATGTCCCCCCCTCCAGCTCCTATGCGTAGGGGCAGCCAGAGGGCTCCACATGCTGCCCCCACCCCAAGTGCTGCCCCCACAGCTCCCATTGGCCAGAAACCGCAAACAATGGGAGCTGCAGGGGCGGCGTCTGTGGACAGGGCAGCATGCAGAGCCTCCTGTCCGCATCTCCGTGTAGGAGCTGGAGGGGGGACATGCCATTGTTTTTGGGAGCTGCTTGAGGTAAGCGCCGCCCAGAGCTTGCCCCCTGAATCCCTCCTGTGCCCCAACCCCCTGCCCCAGCCCTGATCCCTCTCCTGCCCTCCGAACCCCTCGGTCCCAGTCTGGAGCACCCTCCTGCACCACCCTCTCATCGCCAACCCCACCCCAGAGCCCGCACCCCCAGCTGGAACCCTCCCGCCCTCCAACCCCCAATTTCATGAGCATTCATGGCCCGCCATACAATTTCCATACCTAGATGTGGCCCTCGGGCCAAAAAATTTGCCCACCCCTGATATAGAGGATAAGGAAGGAAGCAAGCAGTTTTGAGAGTGAGTTAGGAAGAATTTAGTGTCAGAAACACCTGATTTTATTAATGAAGCATCCAATAAATCAGTGTGTTGCAACAAAAGAGAATGATTTTTTTTAACATGAAATGTTCTGTTGTAATATTCTGGAATAATTACATTATATTACATTCAGCACAGTGCATTGCTTTCAACAGTTTACATTGCTTTAGCACCACATGTACAATAATCTTAGGCAAATGTATTTTCTGTACCTCTGATATTGGTGAGGCTGGTAGCACTATCCATTACTAAAGTTGCCTAACACTTCCCATTAGAAGGCCCTGTTTTCTACTTTGCCCAAAAGTAACTACAGAGGGCTTGTCTACACTACTGTGCAGGCTCAATCTAAGATACGCAAATTTAGCTACGTGAATAGCGTAGCTGAAGTCGACATACTTAGATCTACATACCGCGGTGTCGATCTGGCAGGTAGTGTAGACAAGCCCTTAGGCTGACATTTTCCATGTGTGTCTAGGCTAAGTGTTTTTGGAAGATTTCAGCCAAAATGCTATGGCTGTTTCTAAGACAAGGCTGGGGGAAATTAGATTGTTTTGCCCATGTTCAGTTCTTAAGACCTTTCTTTGAACAGGTCTAGCACCCCTATGTATGGAACAGAGACTTAAAATTTGGCAGGGGAAGGGAGCATTTGTATCAGGGATGCACCTTTTGCCATACCTATGAAAATCTACCACATTTGGCTCATTTCCTAGAGCTGAGGCTCACAGAGATTATGGTCAAAAGTTATCCATTAATTTTGAGTGCCCAATCTGAGACAACTAGGTCCCGATTCTTCAGAGTATCTGGCACTACGTAGCACTTTATATATTTAAGCACAGCTCCCACTGACTTCAGTTGCAGCTGTGAGTATTCAGCACTTCCGCAAATCAGCCCTGAAGGTCTCAATTCAGGCACCCAGAAGATGAGGAGCATGCAATTAGAGATCACTTACAAAAAGTTTGCTTTTAAGTGACTTGCCTAGCATAACATAGGAACTCTGTGGCAGACTCAGGGATGGAATCCAATTCTCCAAGGTGGCATTCAACTGTTTTAATCATGAAGACCTCCTTTCTCTCCCTGCAATCCTCTGCTTCATTCACTATGCACCTTCCAAGTTCTTCAACAAATGAGGCATAGGTGCTACAGGCAACAGCCTCCTTTACTTAAATTTGTCACCACCAGAAAGATATCTTCACATCTGGAAGTATCAAATCACAACCTTGTGCTGAGTAAGACATCCGAAGAAGACAAAATTCAAAAACCAGCTGGAGGAAAGGACCACAAACAGTGAAGGAAGTGAAGTACTGCCTTGCTCAAACCAGACAGACCTCAGATAAACCCAAAAGAGCATCCACAACTGGCCAAAGAAGACAGACAATTCTCACTGGGGATTACATGCTAAAAAGCATGGACAGGACATTCTGGAAGTGGCAGAAGGATAGCAGGACAGTTTTCTGTCTTCCAGTAGAGAAGAGAAAGGACATCACAACAAGAATAAAGAAAATTTTGAGGTCAGCAGGAGAGACTCCTTTTGCATTGATCCACATGGGCACCATTCCACAGATCTTGGAAAATTTCAGGGAGCTGTAGGAGTGGAATATCAGACAATCTTCTCTGAAATCTTTCCTGTCCCTCGAGTGAGAGAAGAGAGACGGCAGAAGATACCAAGAGTGAACAGTTGGTTAGGTAATGGGTGTAGGGGGAAGACTTTAATTCTGTGGAACACTGTGGCACCTCCTGTGGAGAGTGGGGTTGTGCGGTTCTGCTAGCCTCCATTTCAGTAGTAGGCCTGCTAATTTCCTGGGTGATAGATTAGCGAGGGCAGGCAGGAGAGATTTAAACTAACCATGAAGTGGGCAATCATGGTACAAACACCCAGATATATAATCCAATCCCAAGGCATCATGCATGTGACAGATCCAAGCACTATGGGGCATTTATGGAACACATTTTACAGTTGTCCATAAATGCTCAGAGTCTAGGTAATAAGCAAGAAGAGTTGGTAGTGCTCATGTGTGAGAGGAAATATGATTGGTGTAATAGAGTGGTCATCAAGGGGTTCACTGAGTTACTCAGTGTTATGGTTTGGAGCCAGGCTCCATCCCCCCTTTACTTCCTGTTGAGTTAGTGGGAATTCCCTCCCCCCCCCACACACACACTCTGTTGTGATGCAGTTAAATGAAGCAACAGGTCCCCAGCCTGCAGTCCCATAACTAAACTGTATTTATTGCATTGAGCAGTCGGTCCCTTTACAAAAGTTGGTATTGCTGAAACTTGGTGGGATGGGTCATATGACTAGACTGTTAAAATTGCTGGTTTACAATTTGGTCCATAAGGATAGAATGGGAAAAAAGGGACAAGGGTGCACTTTATGTCGAACACAAAGTTAACTGTTATGAAGTCATAGACTTAGACAATTCAGAATCACTGGACTTCAAGTGTTTATGAATTAAAGTTCTCACTAGTAAAACTGAAGATGGGGCACTGGTTGGCATCTGTTACAGACCACCAAATCTCACTAGGGGACTGCTCCTTAAGCACCTCCTGTAATGTATAGGAAGAAAATCATGTTGTCATGGGAGTCTTCAACTTGGGGGACATTTGTTGGACATCTCGTGGCAAATAACAAAGCTTCCTTATAGTTTCTAAAAATAATAGATGATAATTTCTTAACAGAAAAAGCCCTGCACTCAACATGGGATAACTCAACATTTGGCCTCATTCTGATGGAAAAAGAAGAGTTAATCCCTGACCTAAAAATTAGCTGTTATCTAGATATGAGTAATCATGATCTGGTTACATTTATTTTGTGGACACAGATTATGGTACTAACCAATAATATGTATATTTGGAACTTTAAAAGGGTCAGTTTGCCAAATCTTAAAGCAATTGTCAGCGTAACTGACTAGGAACATACATTTAAAGTGGGAAATGTAAACAAAAACTGGGAATTATTGAAGGCTTCCTACTGGATGCCCAAAAAGCCACAATTCCACAGACACCAACAAGTTTATGCTGGGTAAGAAGTAGCAATAAAAAAATTTAAAAAATCAATATGTGAAGATGGAAAAAAAGAGGAAGTACTGTTAGAATTTAATTTAAATTATTGATGAGACGTCAAATAACCATGGCTCAATCAGCAGACAAAACATCACAATAGAGAAAGGGAAGGATTAATACTTTACCAATTCAATTTGAGAAGCAGAGACTTGCAGCATTCAATCTGCTTCCAAGATCATGGGCTTCTAGCTATATATATAATATATATATATATTCACAACATGCAGTGTTCTTACCAGGTTCTTATCTTTGTTTTGAACATATTTTTCAAGTGACAAAGACATCATACCAACCATCCTTATCACTTTGTACCAGCACAAAGTGCAATTTGGCAAGCCTTAACAAGACATACATCTTATCCCTGACTGTTCCTACACACACCTGAGAACAGAGTTCATATACAATTCACCTGCTAATGCAATTTCTTTTAGCATAAATGCTAAGGAGGCTGGGAATGTAGTTCATGATTATACGTTACCATAAGTGAAAAACCATTTAGAAATGCATGATATTGGCTAACAGTAGATAGCAATGCATACGTTACAAGCTAGGAAACATAGGCGACTGGTAAGTGCTGCTAAAGGAATCAATGAAATATTAATAACCAGTAGGGTAAAATACAATAAGAAGGCATTTAAAAATATATTAGGAACAAAAACAAAAAAAAACCCTTTTATTTCAGGTGTAGATTGATTGTGAGATGCAGATGGTAAAATTGAAAATAATGATGTAGAAGAAGCAGAAATGTTGAATAGATATTTCTGTTCTGTATTTAGAATGAAGCAGGAGGATGTATCCATCCCATATGATGTTGTAGGTGGAACAGAAAGTTTACCATCTGCAATAAAGGAGGATGTGAGGCAGGATCTGCTAAAATTAAACATTTTCAAATCAAAAGGCCTGGATAACTTACAACCAAGAGCCTGACAGAAACTAGCTGTTAATTTTTAATAAATCTTGGAAAACTGGGGAAATTCCAAAGGGTTGGAGGACTGCATACATAATTCCATTATTTAAAAAGGATGACCCAGAGAACTATAGATCTATTAGCTTGATGTAAATCCCAGGTAAATTAATGAAATGATTAATTTGGGATTCCATCAACAAAGAATTAGAGTCTTAAAATATAACTAATGCTAGTCAGCATGGTTTTCTGTAAAACAAATCAAGTTTTTTTTATTTTAAAGAAGATTACAGGTTGGGTTGATAAAGGTAACTATGCTGATAAACTATACTTGGATTTCCCAAAGGCATTTGACTTAATACCATTTGGCATGAACAGGGCACTCGTTAGTTGGATTAAAAACTGTCTCACTGACATCTCAAAATATAGTTGTTAATCGGGAGATATCAATGAGTGGGGCCATTTTCAACAGAGTCCTCCAGGTATTGGTTCTTGATCCAATGCTATTCAATATTTTTACCCATGATCTAGACAATATATATTTTGCTGGTAAAGTCTGAGATGACACAAAGATTGGTGAGGTAGCAAATAATGAAGAGGATAGGTTATTGTTAGAGAGTGATCTGAATTGCCTGGTTAAATGGTCAAATCCAACAAAATGAGATGTAATGCAATCAAATGCAAGGTAATACATCTGGGAACAAGAATGCATCTTATACCTACAGGCAGGGAGACTGTTTTGGAAAAACAGTAACTCAGAGAAGGATTTAAGGGTCTCTGTAGATAATTGCCTCAACATGAACTCTCAGTGCAAGTCTGTGACATAAAGGGTTAATGTGATCCTTGTATGTATAAAAGGGGAACTATCAAACGGAATTAGGGAAGTGATCTTGCCATTTCAACAGCTCAGGTGAGATCACTACTAGAATGCTGTGCCCAATTTTGACATCCATGCTGCAAGAAGGACGTAGAAATACTGCAGGAAGTTCAAAAGAGAACCAAAAAAATGACCCAGAGGCTAGAAAACAAGTCTTATGATGTGAGGCTTAAGGAGCTCAACTTATTCATCTTATTAAAGGTTTAGAGGTGACTTGATCAGTGTGTATAGGTACCTTCACATGGAAAACTATATCTAATAGTAGGCAGCTTTTCAGTCTTGATAGGAAAGGCATAGAAGATGGACATATTCAACCTTGAAATGAAACTCAGTTTCCTAGCAGCCAGGGTAATTAAACATTATTTAATGTGAACAGAATGCTGGGAATAATTAAGAAAGGGATATATAGTAGGACAGCAAATATTATGTTGCCTCTATATAAATCCATGGTACACCTACATCTTGAATACTGTGTGCAGATGTGGTTGCCCCATCTGAAAAAAGATATATTGGAATGGGAAAAGGTTCAGAAAAGGGCAACAAAAATGATTATGGGTATAGAACGGCTTCAGTATGAGGAAAGATTAATAAGACTGGAACTTTTCAGCTTGGAAAAAAGACAGCTAAGGTGAGATATGATTGAGGTCTATAAAATCATGACTGGTGTAGAGAAAGTAGATAAGGAAGTGTTGTTTACTACTTCTCATAACACAAGAACTAGGGGTCACCAAATGAAATTAATAGGCAGCAGGTTTAAAACAAATAAAAGGAAGTATTTCTTCACACAGCGACCCTGTGGAACTCCTTGCTGGAGGATGTTGTGAAGGCCAAGACCATAACAGCGTTCAAAAAAGAATTAGATATATTCATGGAGGATAGGTCCATCAATGGCTATTAGCCAGGATGGGCAGGAATGGTGTCGCTAGCCTCTGTTTGCCAGAAGCTGGGAATGAGCGACAAGGGATGGATCACTTGATGATTACCTGTTCTGTTCATTCCCTCTGGGGCACCTGGCACTGGCCACTGTCGGAAGACAGGATACTGGGCTAGATGGACCTTTGGTCTGACCCAGCAGGGCCATTCTTATGTTCTTATTGTTATACCAATAAAATAAAAACCAGCAGGATCCTATTAAAGAGGAAAAGGCAAAATACCACATTTATTGTGAATACAGAAAGAATCATAGTAAGCAGTTAGTTATAGCTATAACATTCCATTCAATCTCATATTTATTCACACATTCATTCATACAAACACACACACACACAGGTTCTGCAAGGTTGTTATCATAGTTACCAGCCTTAGAGTTGCTCATGCCAAGCCACTGGCCAGGTGGCCTGGACATGAGGAGGGAGCAGGGCCTTGTCAGATGCTCATCTGATGCTCCTGGAAGTTGGTTTGCAGAATCAGACCCCCCAAATTCTCACTTTCCAGAGTCCATTTTTATAGGAATTTCTTCCTATGCCAGTCTATGGGAATTGCTTCATCATGCTGTTGCTGAATCAATCAGCAGATAGCACACTCCTGATGGCTCCGTGCTGCCAGATATTATCTTGTTCTTTGGTTCTCCCATTCTTGAGGCTGTTGGGTGGATTCCAGTCTGCCCTCCGGGGGTCCTCTGGTTATTTCCACTTGACGCCTTCTTCAGCCGATGGACACTGGATTCTTAGGCTAGCACCTCCCTGATCAGTCAGTTATTATCCACACCAAGCATCCATCCACATACATCCTCTATCTCTATTTTAATCACAATTGTTAATACAACAAAAGGGCGGGGAGTCTCTGGGTGCTGTTTCTGTTGTTACAGAGTATTGCTTTGAGTCTCTCTCTGTGTGAATTGCTTTGAGAACAGACTGTGTCTTAGAATGTACTAACGCAATTAGCAGCTTGCAAGTTTCACACATAGAGGGAGAGAAACAGTACCAAAAACCAAGAGACCTCTTAATTAGTAATACCCTGGAATTTAAACTATGGGGAATCAAACTCATTTGTGATTTTAATACAGAACTTCTTTAATATGATTCAGCATTATTGGGACAGTTTACCAGGGGAAGTTGTGGATTTGCCATTGCTTGGAGAGTTTAAAAAGAGTTTAGATATTGTTCTGGAAGATATGATTTAATCCAGCTTCTGGGAGAAATTCTACTGCATAGGAAGCTGGATGGTCGTGGTGATCCCTCCTGGTATTGGAATCTGTGAATCTATGAATCCCCGTGTTCACTCCCTCCCTTCATGAGCCATGGGGAGAACAGGATTGCCTGAATTGCTCTCAACATTTTCATAACTCTTGAAGCTCTGTATTCAGACAATCAACTCTCATGCTTCAGTGCTTCAGCCAGTTGCCTGAAGGGGTCAGGAAAGAAAGTTTTCCCTGATGTGAAATTGACCAGCTATATTCCAGGGCATAGGGTCTGGCGGGAGTTGCCCTCCTCTGAAGCATCAGAGATTGGCCACTGTTGGAGGTTGAACACTGGACATGGGGACCTGGTCTCTGAGAATTCTGTGTCTTATACGCATGTCTGGTGGGTCTTGCTCACATGCTCAGGATCAAACTAATCGCCAGACTTTGGGGTTAGGAAGGAATTTTTCCCCAGGTCAGATTGGACTGTGGGGATTTTTCACCCTCCTCTGCAGCATGGGGTGCAGTTCAACTGCTAGGATCATCTGGGCATTTCTCTCCTAATCAGTTCCCTGCCATTTCAGGGGCCTCAGTTATCAGTGGCATCTCGGTCTCTCTTGTTCTCTGCCTCTGGCACAGAACAGTTTAGTCTTGGGAGAGTTGAAATAGCTTTAGTCTAACTAAAGTCGTTGGCCTCAATATAAGGGTACCTAGGTGACATTTAATAGCCTGCGATGTACAGGAGGTGAGGTTAGATGATCTAATTGTCCTTTCTGGCCTTAAACTCTATTAAATGAAATCTCACTATGAAGTAGTAGACAATCCTTATTCATCCCCAGAACAGGTCTGTGCACTGAACAAGGCAGGGGTCCTGCAGGGAAAAACAGTAGGTGATCATGTAAGTAAAGACTGTATCATAAGGCATTCACACAAGGGGGCTGAATTAAAGTTGCGCAGCCCTATACTGGGGCCCTGGTTGGTCTCTGCTCTCCAAACTCTTAGATGAGTGTTCTCTACCCGGTACGGCCCCCACTCAGGAGCCTTCCTTATGTTCTGCTAGTGGCACCAAAACTCCAACACAGCACCTTTCCCTTAGCGATCTGCCTTCACAAAATGCACTCCCGAGACTACCAGAGATGCGAGCCTCATTAACCCTACCTGTCTCAGTACCCAGCAGAGTGGGGTAACCTTGCAGCAGACCTCAAGGAGAATGATCCAAAGCTGCAAGGTAGCGGATAACCATCTTTCACCTTACAAGTTATACATATCGTCACAATTCCGTGACTCTTTCTTTTGGAAACACCTTCCGTACACTTCTATTAGCAACAAATCCCTTCAGCATTACACACGATTCCTTAGCGCTCTTTCGTCCGTCAGCAGTTACCTTAGCCATTTCCCTCAGCAGCACTGTAGAGCAGTGCATTTTAGGGGCTAGCCACTTAGGCATGCCCTGCAGTGCTCAGAGTTTGTAATGCTCCCCACACAATCTGAAAATTCCAGTAGGGTTTATAAACTTATGACCACACCCTCAAAAGGATGTACTCTCCCCAGGGTGCTCTGACACCTTTTTGAAAGTCCCTTGCATATATAAGTTATATGTGGAGGCTTGTGTCAAAGCAGATATGAAAGGCTTCCATATTTAGGTACCTATTCAGCTCTGAAAAGCCTATTTTGTTTACTTATTATATGTTTATGTAGTGTGACAGGGTCAGGCCAGATGGCTACAGGAGAGTGTTCCTTATTGGGATCCAGGAAGTGGGCGGGTAAAGCGCACTGCTAAAGGATCCCCCACCCCAGCCTAAGGGGGGGGGGGTCCACAGGACCTGGAAAACCAAATAATTACGGGGGACAACTAATGAACAACAGGTACAGGAGTGAAGAAGGCAGATATATTAGTCCCAGATTAAGTAGATCCCTTTTCCCTGGGTAAGGTAACAGGGTAACAGGGTAGTTCCAGAACAAGCAGGAACTTGCTGGAACCAATTAAGGCAGGCAGGCTAAGTAGGACACCTGGAGCCAATTAAGAAGAAACTGCTAGAATCAATTAGGACAGGCTGGCTAATCAAGGCACCTGAATTTAAAAAGGACCTCACTTCAGTTCATGGTGTGCATGCAAGGAGCCAGGAGCAAGAGGCACTAGGAGCTGAGAGTGATAAGGTGTACTGCTGGAGGACTGAGGAGTACAAGCATTATCAGACACCAGGAGGAAGGTTCTATGGTGAGGATAAAGACGGTGTTGGGAGGAGGCCATGGGGAAGTAGCCCATGGAGTTGTAGCTGTCGCGCAGCTGTTCCAGGAAGCACTCTAGACAGGTACAATCCACAGGGCCCTGGGCTGGAACCCGGAGTAGAGGGTGGGTCTGGGTTCCCCACAAACCTCCCAACTCCTGATCAGACACAGGAAAAGTTGACCTGGACTGTGGGTTCCACCAAAGGGGAAGGTCTCTGGGCTGTTCCCTGATCTACATGGTGGATCAGCAGAGACTGCGCGGATTGTTCTCCTTCCTTTTCCCCATGCTGGCCAGTGATGAGGTTATCTGAGTAAAACAGCAGATTTGAGCAATGAAAGTGGCCAAACTGAGAGCTGCTGTGACTCTCTGAGGTGAGCAAATCTGCCAGTAAGTGCAGGACTCACCAAGGTAGAGGAGGAACTTTGTCACGGTAGTTATAAACATCTGTAAAGAGAAAATGCCTTAGTTGGAAGTACACAGTCCGTTTGAATAAGGGTGTGCTCCTTTTCACAAATGACTTCTTTACTTATGCTCCTAATAGGTTTGTTGGGTTTTTTGTTTGTTTGTTTGTTTAAAAAGCTTGTTCTGCAATAAGGGCAAGTTCATTATTGCCTTGATTATGGCCATCCTTTTAATACCTTTAGCACAGCCTCACAAAACACCATGCCTTTCTGTTCTCTGTGGCCTCTACCAGGCTTGACCAAGCTATGATGAGCTACCTTTTGCATCCTGTTTCAAGGAGGCCTCTGTTCTGCTCCCATCAGACCAATCCCTGTTAACTAGTGTAGTTTTAGAGAAAACTCTCTTAAATAACAAAAATGGTCACAGGTGCAGTCACAAATGGAAACTACAAGCAAACAAACCATTTAATCTAAACATACTAGAAGGATAAAGTGTTCAATGGACATAATCAGAAAATATTTTATTAATTCAGTTGACAAGGTGATTATCATTCATGGGTCTTGCAGTGTTCTTTGACTGTTGTAGCTGAGGGTCCCTCAGTATTTGAACTATGAAGGGCCAAGCATACAGGTTATGAATGCAAATGGGAAATGTAGTAGAATCCATGCCTTTTTTTAAAGCATAGACATTTTTATTTTGTTTTTATACATACATTTCCACGGCTCAGAAATGCCCTAAACAGATAAGAAAACAATGCAAACAATGGGTAACAATATAGACACTCAGTTGATAGACAACAGGTGTATGATACAAAGATTTTGATTTTACATAGATATTGTAAGGTTATTACTATAAATGTTTGTAGAAACTAGTGTAAAATGCATAAAATGTACCCCAAAATATTAAGCAAGAAAGTAAGTCATGTAGAACATTAATTTAATTTTGTTTTCTTTTTTCCCCTCTGCGAAGGAAAAAAAACTTACTTTTTTTTCTGCTCTCCTAAAAATAAATGTTTGCTGAAAAAGATGCATGACATGCATATCAGGAAAATGAACCCTGACATTTCCCCACAGAATATGGGTTGCATGTTGACCGACTTTTTGTCAAAAAACTGACAGTTTTGGTGCAAGCTGTTCCTACCATGACTAGGGAATAGATAGCATTAGTATCTAAAACAAGTTCTCTTTGCTCTTTGTGCATTGCAGCAATAAGCAATGTACTTGTAATGTGGTGCGCAAGTCACACTAAAACTTCAGGTCTGGTTTACTAACTTCCAAACGTATTTTAATAAGGATATTGGCACATTTCAGTGACTTGAATAGTCTTTCTATGGCTCCCACATTTTTTTTTAATGTGAAATCAAATCTACTTTTAAAACATACTTGGAAAAAAATTGTGTACATATGAAGATGACTGTGCTTGTCAGCACAGTTTTAAAGACTTTTAAAAAAAAGCTAAAAATAGTGGTAGTCCTTGTAGTAAATTAAACAGTTGGCTGCATAGAATGTATATCTGTTAATTTTAAATGAGAATACATCCAAAAAATTCTCTTTGTATAAAGGTTAGAATCGAAGTTGTAATGTATTCAAATTCAATACACAATAATTTCTTGCAAGTCTTTTTACTGACAAATTCCTTATGCTCTGAAATTTCAGAGAAGTGGAAAGATCTTTAAAAAGCAATGATTAAATATGCAAATGCCACATTTTATAGTCATTTTTATGAAGAAATGTTCCTTTTAGCATCCTGTCTGCAGTGAGATCTTACTTTCTTCACATCTGATACTAATTTTTTCTTCACCACCTCGTCTATTTTTAATAAGTGACAGTACAGGAGGATTTAACATTATATAGCTTCAGTTTTTCCTACTTGATTAATCTGGGGTAGAACACTGGGTTTCTTAGGGCTTGGGTATAAGGACACTTAGTGTCCATTATCTGGAGAATGAGAAGATTCCTGAAGACTTGAGAAATGCTAACATTGTTACAATCTTTAAGAAAGAAGATAAGTCTGAGTATACAAACTATCAAGGCATTGTCTTGCTATCGACAGCAGTGAAAATTCTTGCCTGTATCCTCTTAAAATGATTACTTGCCCTTGCTGAGGAAATATTGCCGGAATCTCAGTGTGGCTTTAGACCATCCTGTGGGACAACTGATATGATCTTCGTTGCCTGCCAAATCCAGGAAAAGTCTCGGAGTAAAATCAGGACCTGTACATGGCCTTCATTGATTTGACAAAGGCCTTTGACTCTGTCAATCATGAAGTCCTGTGGAAGGTGCTGGCCAGATTCAGCTGCCCTCCAAACTTTATTAAGGTCCTAAGGCTTCTCCACGATCAGATGACTGCCAGGGTTCTCTGTAATGGCCTTGAGACAGAAGCTTTCGTCGTCAAAACTGGGGTTAAGCAAGGATGCATTATTGCCCAAACCCTGTTCTCCGTCTATTTAGCAGTCATTTTGGTCCTCGTTAAAGATTATCTTCCCAATGGAGTTGACATTCAATACAGAATGGATGGGCGGCTCTTTAATCTTAGATGTCTCCACTCAAAGTCTAAAGTCTTCATGACGTCCATTACTGATCTTCAGTATGGTGATGACTGTGTCATCCTTGCTCACACTGAGAATGACCTTCAGTCCATACTGGATTTTCTCGCACAAGCTTACTGAAGCCTAGGACTCTCATTCAGTATTGAGAAGACTAAAGTTTAGGGCTGTCAAGTGATTAAGAAAATTAATTGCGATTAAAAAAGTTAATCACGATTAATTGCACTGTTAATAATAGAATACCATTTATTTAAATGTTTTGGATGTTTTCTACATTTTCAAATATATTGATTTCAATTACAAAACAGAAAAAGTGTACAGTGTTCACTTTATATTTTTATTACAAATACTTGCACTGTAAAAAACAAAAGAAATAGTATATTTAAATTCACCTAATACAAGTACTGTAGTGCAATCTCTTTATAATGAAAGTTGAACTTACAAATGTAGAATTATGTATGAAAAATAACTGCACTCAAAAATGACATAATGTAAAACTTTAGAACCTACAAGTCCACTCAGTTCTACTTCTTCAGCCAATCACTCAGATAAACAAGTTTGGTTACAACTTGCAAAAGATAATGCTGCCCACATCTTGTTTACAATGTCACCTGAAAGTGAGAACAGGCATTCGCATGGCACTGTTATAGCCGGCATTGCAAGATATTTATGTGCCAGATGTGATAAAGATTCATATGTCCCTTCATGCTTCAGCCACCATTCCGGAAGACATGCGTCCATGCAGATGATGGGTTCTGTTCAATAACGATCCAAAGCAGAGCAGACCGACACATGTTCATTTTCATCATCTGAGTCAGATGCCACCAGCAGAAGGCTGATTTCTTTTTTGGTGGTTCGGGTTCTGTAGTTTCCATATCGGAGTGTTGCTCTTTTAAGACACCTGAAAGCATTCTCCACACCTCGTCCCTCTCAAATTTTGGAAGGCACTTCAGATTCTTAAACCTTGGGTCGAGTGCTGTAGCTATCCTTCGAATTCTCACATTGGTACCTTCTTTGCATTTTGTCAAGTCTGCTCTGAAAGTGTTCTTGAAATGAACATGTGCTGGATCATCATCCGAGACTGCTATAACATGAAATATATGGCAGAATGCAGGTAAAACAGAACAGGAGACGTACAATTCTCCCTCAAGGAGTTCAGTCACAAGTTTAATTAACACTTTTTTTTTTAATGAGCATCATCAGCATGGAAGCATGTCCTCTGGAGTGGTGGCCAAAGCATGAAGGGGCATATGAAGGTTTAGCATATCTGGCACTTAAATACCTTGCAACACCGGCTACGAACGTGCAATGCGAACGCCTGTTCTCACTTTCATGTGACATTGTAAATAAGAACCAGTCAGCAGTATCTCCCATAAATATAAACAAACTTGTTTGTCTTAGCAGTTGGCTGAACAAGAAGTAGGACTGCATGGACTTGTAGGTTCTAAAGTTTTACATTGTTTTGTTTTTGAGTCCAGTTATGTAATGAAAAAATCTACATTTGTAAGTCACGCTTTCACGATAGAGATTGCACTACAGTACTTGTATGAACTGAATTGGAAAAATACTATTTATCATTTTTACAGTGAAAATATTTGTAATAAAATAAAGTGAACACTGTACACTTTGTATTCTGTGTTGTAATAGAAATCAGTATAGTTGAAAATGTAGAAAAACATCCAAAATATTTAATAAATATCAGTTGATATTCTATTGTTTAATAGTGTGATTAATTTTTTAATTACAATTAATTTTTTTTGCGTTAATCGCCTGAGTTAACTGTGATTAATCGACAGCCCTACTGAAGTGCTCTATCAACCTGCTTCACGCCTTGCCCATGACCCACCACAAATCACCATTGCAAATCAGACTTTGGATACAGTTGAGCGCTTTTGTTACCTCGGTAGCCAACTTTCTCAAAATGCAAAAATCAACAGTGAGATCCAGCACAGGATCCAGTGTGCAAGTGCTTCCTTTGGGAAATTGCTCCAATGCATTTTCATGGACTGTGACCTACAGCAGGACACCAAGATCCAGGTCTATAAGACAACTGTTGTTCCTACACACCTCTATGGATGCGAAACCTGGGTGACCTATCGACAGTACCTCAAGAATCTGGACCAGTACCACCGATGCCTCCGGAAGATCCTTTGCATCAAGTGACAAGATCACTGCAGTAACGCCAGCATCTTCACTGAAGCCAGTGTCACCAGCATTGAAGCAATGATCCTTATGCACCAACATTGTGTGTGGATGCCAGACTCTTGCCTCCCAAAACAAGTCCTCTACTCTCAGCTCACCCATGGTCAGAGATCCCATGGTGGTCAGAGGAAATGCTACAAAAACACACTGAAAGTGTATCTTAAGAAAACTGATGTAGACATCACAAGCTGGGAGGAGCAAGCCACCGACCAACCCCAGTGGCACCATATCCTCCATCAGGCAGTGGTCCGCTTCAAGGAGAAGCACCTTGCCCTCGAAGCTGAAAAGAGAGAAAGAGAAGGAAGGAAAAAGAGAGAACTTTCTCCCAACAGGCAGTTGGCCTGCCACAAAATGCCTGTACCTTCTTTAGTTCCAGGATCGGACTCCTGAGCATCTCAGGACTCCTATGTAAATTCATGGTGGTGATCCCTCAATTCAAGGAGGATCTCCAATCAATCACTTAATGTGTGGCAAGCTGAGGTATAAATCTACAGCGGACTAGCTTGCTGTGCACTAACTGGCCATGTGGCTCCTGCTACCAGATGCTAAAAGTTCTGTTGTGCAACTTGTTCTCCTACAGCAGTAGATCTAAGTGCGCTACGGATCTTTTGCATGGAGTCAAGCTCCACTTGGCCAATTAGTGCACAGCAAGCTGGCAGATCACCAACTCTCCCCATGAGCATATCCTTATCCTGAACAATATTTCGTCCATTCCCTGAGGGCTGACCTCATAATAGCTTGGGCCAAATCCTACTCATAACCTCTGTTGCCTTAGGAGAAACACTGACGCAAAGTGGTGAACACAGCTATATGGCTTGCCACAACCTGTGGCTTAGGACTCTCAAACTGAATAAGAAGACCTTGTCATTTTCTGGGGATGCACACTTCTTTTTACTCATAGACATCCATCCATCACTGTAAACAGCTCAGATCTACTGGAACCCATGTGCAGCCTATGTTTGTTTACTCAAGTGCCTGCAAGTAGCCCACACGGTGTAGCATGTTGGATGCTCAAGTTCGAAACCTACAACTGTGATCTCTAGTAGTCTGTTACAAAAAAAAAAATCCCAAACAGCCCCACAAACCACCTTTCTCAACATCTTTCATCTCCAACAGCTACCAATTTAAGAGCCATGGAAACAGCAGAAGCTCATCCACACTTTTTTTCTCACTTATACCATCCTTAAAGTAAGGACAGATAAGAACTGCAATGTAAGAAATCTCATGACAAGCTGTCATTCCACTGGTGCAAGCCAAATAATGGAAATGCTTGTTTACAGGTCAAGGATATTAAATTCTAGAAATGCAAAAGATTCTGTTCTCCTCAATGGTCAACTTAAAATATAAACTTGAAGTCACAGATGAATGATTATAGGGTTAGGTGATAAGGCTAAAAGGGACCACTTGTGATTCATTTAATCTGACTACCTGCATAACAAGTCATTGGACTTTCCTGAATTAATTCCCATTTGAACTAGAGCATATTCTTTAGAGAAACATCTGATCGTGATTTAAAATTTTCTATAATGGAGAATCTATCAAAACACTTGAAGTTGTTTCAATGGTTAGTTAACCCCATTGTTAAAATTTTGCATCTTATTTCAAGTCTAAATTTGTCTTCCTGTAGGTACTTATAGACTCTGATCAAGTCACCCCTTTACCTTCTCTTTGATAAGATCAATAGATTGAGCTCCTTGGCCTGGCTCCACAAAGGGATATAGGAGTTGCAACACTCAGTGTTGCGAGGCTTACCGTCTAGGCACCTAGAACACTAGGATCCACAAATTCTGCGTTCGGTGCCCAGGCTCCCTATGCAATGCATGGGGGAAAGAGAGGCACCTAAGAATGTGATCCCCCAAAAGCGAGCAAGTTAGGTGGAGAGTTGTCTAAATTAGCTAATGGGAGATGCCGAGGCCAAGGGGGTGTCCTAAGCCCTGTGGCTCTCAGAGTTTGGTGCCTATGTCCAGGCTGCAGGGAGGCACCTATCTTTTTGCTAGTGATCCACACCCAGGAACCCCTCTCCTGAAGTCAGACAGCTTAGGCATCGAAGTAATTTCTTGTGAAAATGAGTTACACCATGAGGAAGAGGAGATGGTGGTGGTGCCTATCTTATAACTTTTAGCCCAGGGGTTAGAGCACTCACCTGAGATGTGGGAGACCCAGCTTCAGATAATTAAGGGGAATAAAGGACTTGACAGGTGTCCCAAGAGTTTGCTCTAACCACTGAGCCATGGGGTATTCTGGTATGGGGACCCCCCCTCCAATATCTTCTGTTGAAGCTGTTCCAGTTGAGGTCATTGATGGAAAATATTACATAGTGTAGTGCCAAGAACCAATTCCTGTGGGACCCCGCTAGAAACACACCCACATCATGATGATTCCCAGTTTAGTTGCATTTTGAGACCTATCAGTCAGTTCTTAATCCATTTAATGTGTGCCATATTGATTTTGTACCATTCTAGTTTCTTAATCAAAATTATGTTATGCAGTACCAAGTCAAATGCCATACAGAAGTCTAAGTATACTACATCATATATAACCATTACTCCTTTATGATACAAAACTCAACTCCCTCCCTGCAGGACCAAACCACTCCTTTGATCTAGCCCATAAAGCCTATCTTTAAAATTAGTATTGTTAAACAAACAGTTCCTAAGAGAGAATTTTGTTCCTGTTAACATTTTGCTGCTTATGCCAACCTGCTGACTTTGGTAATAGAGCCACACTTTTGCAATCTACTGGAGGAAATCTCCTGGTGACCAGGAATTTGCTTACTCAGGGGTATAACTCCATTGTGCTTGGGGACCCAGCACACTAGAAAGCCATATAGGCCACTACTAGAACTGGAGTTAATGCACTGAGAATGGTGATTAGATTAAAGAGTGAGGAGAGACAAACAGAAGGTCATTTGCCTTCCTATTATGAACCCCAGTTAATTTTCATTTTGGGGTGTGGGGGAGGAGTGATGTGTAACATCCTGGAAAAATTTTCCCACCAAATTCCTGACCAGGATTTCAGAACAACTGAAAGAGAGACAAAGCCCCAAGAATCCATAACAAATGTTACACCAGGCCCAGTGTATTCCAGAACAGGATATTTGGAGTATAATAAGTATCGAGTAGCTAGTCATGCACTATAGCTATAATCAATAAGTAACTTCAATATAGTCATAATATTTTATATCAAGACACTCTTAGGACTGGGATACTGCACTACTGATGAAGATAAATGCAAGATCTCTGCAGACAGCAAAGTCTGTTATGAGGCTGTTCTGCATTCTAATGGTTGATTCTAAGTAATGTATTTTCTGACCTTGAGCTCTGCATTTATTTTTGAAGAAGCTTGAGAATATGTTTCAAATTATAGGAGGGATAGTTGTAATCTCCGTTTTCTTCCAAGTGCATTGCTTTCAATTCCCATCTGTCCTTTCAGATACCAACTATTATTTAGTCACAGAAGATGAATAACAGTAGTGTGAATTCTTCAGAATTGCAATACATGTTGTTCTGCTCCTTATTAATGCTCTGTTTTATTTACTATAACCTTGTAAACACTAAGATGAAATGGCATCCACATGGACTCAGTATTCAGTTGGAAAACTACACACAGCCAGGGAGGGTTAAAAAAAACAAAGTAAACTACTTTTGGGAAATGTCTGAAAATAATGGAAGGCTCCTACTCCTATTATTTGTACTTGGATGATCCCTTTGTTAGTTACTAGCTCTTTTCAAGATATAACCAAGTAATTCCTTTGTCAGAAATCTATATACTCTTATTGTGCTGCCTATGGTATGGTAACTTGTCTTTTTAAATGATTTACTGAAAGTTATTAAGTATCAAACTGGACAAAACAAAATAGATATCTTAATACTTGCCTCTGAGCCCAAACATAATTGGTAGTACAAAGGCTTTGGCATTAAATGGTCCCATCCTTCTACCGCAAATTTGCTTTATTGTTGAGGTACCATAGGCCAGTAATGGTATTGTCGCTATTAAGGTGATGTGTTCAAGCATAGCTAGTGCTTCTCAGAGTATCTTAATGTGTATAATAAATACTCCACCTGTGTGAGGAGAATAACGTAAACATGTCAGATGAATATATATGATTTGCTACCAAAGTTGCATCCATGGTAACCATTTTAAGCAGCATGTCACAGATTAAGTTATGAGCTGCAGCACCACTTCAGGAGCTTGGGGAGAGAGTCCTTTGGGATGATGAAGCCTGCTGTGGTTGGTGTGACTGAAGTTTGGTGAGTGGCGCCCCCCCCCGCCCCCCGCCTCTTTGGAATGCCAGGCACCCCCCTGGGGCAATCTGAGGGAAGAGTCTCTGCAGTCCAGAGCACAGGGACTCCAATTGCAAAAGGCTTTTTGTGTGCTGCCTCCCCCTTCTCCCACTACACATCTTCAGTGGCCTGTCTCAATCCAGTCCTCTTTGCCTCCACTTACCACAGTACTGACAACCTCAAGCAATCAAAAATCATGAGTCAGACCCCAAAACCATGAAATTGGCTTAAGAATCGTGCACATTTTAAAGATAATACATTCTGGGTTCTCTTTATTTGTCTTCTGGTCTCTGACCCGGGTCACATGTTCAAGTTTTTATTCACTTTTTTTAAATGAAAGCTGAGATTCTTTGCAATTGCTTGACTCCAGCAACTGGGGCTTTAAGAATAATACCATATATTGCAAGACACACAGTAAAATTGCTGGTGTTGGTAATACCATCAAATTCCTTTGCCATTCCAGTTTTTAGAATGGAGGTGCATTTCCACAGAGGTCAGTACATGTTTGTGTAGAGAATTAGGTGTACAATGGATAGAGATTATCTGTTAGACAGAAGGCACATGTGGTGGAATCTCTGATGTGCTTCATCCAGAGTCTTAAAGAATGAGTATGAGCCAGTGGGACAACTCATTGGCCAGGCAAGAAATAAGGTTCCCAGCAACAGTAGCAGAATTTCAATCCCTTTCTCTGGAATGGGTTTATTTCTTAAACCAAAACAGTTTTGGCCTCTTTCCTAGGGCCTATAGGTCTTAGCTAAGGACCAGATGATCAGCAGATCGCCTGATCCCTATTGGCAGCCCATCACCTGGGAGGCAGCTAATTAGTCACAGGTGGGGCTAAATCCACTCTTTTTAAAGACCCACCCTTCAAGTTTCAAGTGATTACCACAGCTCTCAGCACAGAGTAACCTGTATGCCACACAACAAGGAGTTTTGAGCTCTATATACCACATTAGCATTCTTTTCCTGGCTTTTATGGATTGGGGCCTTGATGGCTTGGGCTTCTCTGAGGAATGAAGGTTTGGCTGTGTTTGAACCAGCTGAAATAGAGCACACAAGCCATGGAAATTTGTAGACTTATAGGAAATAGTCATCCAACATAGACCACAGCTGGATGCTTCAGAACTGGCCGCTCTGACTATGGGGCCTATCCCTTCCCCTACATTCATAAACACATTTGGTTCAACTGGAGTTTCCTTTGCCTGCTGCTGCCCCTGGGTATGCACTGCAGGGAATTCCACTCAGAAGTTGATATAGTTTTAAACAGTATTAGCTTCTGAGAAATTGAGGGGGAGACTATGGGCCTGATTCTGCTCTCACTTATACCAGTTTTACACCAGAGTAATGTTGTTGACTTCAGTGGAGTCGCTCCTGATTTACACCAATATAAGTGAAGGGAGGATTAGGCCCAATGTAAGTTTAACTTGTTCCCCCTATCCAGCCCTGGTTCTGAGCTTTTTCTTTCCTTCCTCTTCCCCCTTCATGGCTCCCTGGCCTCACCCAGGATCAGAAGAAGGAGATGAAATGCTGTTATGGTTGTCTCACCCCACCTTCCATCCAGAAGCACCCCTCTGCACATGGATATCTGGAGATGGTCAGGCTTTCAATTTGGGAGGGCTGCTTTCTGGTCACTCTCTGGCCCATGTCTGTGTTTTTTATGAAGGCATCTGAGAACTCTCCACAGCAGGAGCCATCTGGATCTGGGTGTGGGTAAAGGAAGGCCAGGCTCATTAGTTGGCCCACTGTTCAGAATTGTTTGCCTGCTGAGACTTCATAAATATTACAGGAGCCAAACACTTTGCAGCCCCTACTGCTAGGAATGGCAAATGATCATATTAACTGTCCATCACTAATATTTTATGAAGTATTAAAATAAAATGAAAGTCAATATTTTAAAAATAGATGAACAGAATACATGATGCCTTCTTTGTGGGTTTTTTGTTTGTTCACTAATTAATAGCTTGGAAAGTGATTAAATTTTGTTAATGTGAATTAGCAAGATTCTACTGTAATTTACTCCGAATCCAGTAATGTATACAAGTAGTTTAAATAGTTTGTTCTATAGCTATTACACTGAATTTGGCTACATTGAATTTCATTTGCCACCCCGTTGCCAGTTTTGTTACATCATCCAGGAGTTAGTTTTGTCCAATTTAAATAGCTTTGTGTTGTCAGCAGTCTTGCCACCTCATTATTCATCCTCTCTCCCCAGTCATTAACAAATATATGGGGCTAGAGGGAGGGGTGAAATTGATCCCAATACTGATCCTGTAGTACTCCTTGTGTCATCCCACTATTAACTTCTTTCCATACTGAGCACTGGCCATTTATCCCTGTCCTTTTCTCTTTCCCTTTAATCCATAACAAAGACTATCTCTTACCCCCCTAGTCACCAAGTTTCCTTAAAAGCCTCTTGCGAATGATATTATCGAATACCTTTGAAATGTCTCTCTAAATGTACATCCACTGATTCTTTTTTCAATATTTTGTTAACTCTTTTAAATAAAATTTTAGCAGGTTTTGGAGGCACAGTTTATCCTCATGGATAAGCATATCCACTTATCTGCGGTGACTTGCAATTTACCCATACTGAATTTCTCTCTCTCTCAGACTTATCCATTGTGGATGTTTCATAATTACCTTCAATGATTTACTCAGCTGTTTTTCCTGTTACTGAATTAAGCCTCTCTGATCTTCACTTCCCAGGGTCAGCCTTAAGAGCTATTTTAAAGATTGGTACAATGTTGGCCACCTTCCACTTATCCAGGAGAATGTCTGTTGTAATGATAAATTCCATGTCTTTAGTGATAAATTATAGTATGCCAGCTATTGTGTTTCATTCTTTAGTTCCTTCAGAACCTCAGATAAATATAATCTGATCCTGTGATTGATTACAACTGAAATTCCTTAAGTTGTACCATCACCAATATTTTTAATAGCTCTTTATCCATTAGGGCTTCAGCATCACTAGCTGTAACTTGAGTAACTTCAGGGTAAAAATTCATCCCAACTTCCTGTAGTGAAGACAGCCAAATAAATCATTTAGCTTCATTGAAGTCTCTTTATGCTGTTTGCTTGCCCCCTTATCACTTAGCAGTGTAGCAGATCTGCTTACTGTAGCTAGCTTCCTATGTATGATTTACTTAAATAATTTTCTTAAATTTCTTATTCTTCATATCTTTGACTTTTTGTTCTTTGTATGTCCTCTTAGCTTCCTTTTAATCTCTGTGTTAGATGTTGTCTGCCAAATGTTCCATTCTATTAGCATTGCTGTAGCTGGGTTTCCATTTCTGAGGACCCAGATGAATTCCTGTACCTTGCCATTTAATCATACTGTTTGTTTGGTTTTTTTTCCCTTCCTTTTTTGTTTTTTTCCTGAAATATACAGACCTTCTTCTGTGACCCTTCTTTGAGAGACTTTTGTGAGATTTCCTTGTTGAAATTATAGATAATTTCCTAACTTTCCCTTTCATTCCAAATATTTTTTTTCAGTTAAAGAAAAAAACCCTCCTTTGAAACATAGTGAGAAAATACTGCCTCTCAATATGACAGGTTTCAGAGTAACAGCCGTGTTAGTCTGTATTCGCAAAAAGAAAAGGAGTACTTGTGGCAGCTTAGAGATGAACCAATTTATTTGAGCATAAGCTTTTGTGAGCTACAGCTCACTTCATCGGATGCATACTGTGGAAAGTGTAGAAGATCTTTTTATATACACACAAAGCATGAAAAAATACCTCCTCCCACCCCACTCTCCTGCTGGTAATAGCTTATCTAAATTGACCACTCTCCTTACAATGTGTATGATAATCAAGGTGGGCCATTTCCAGGATAAATCTGTCAAGCATTCTTACAACTACAATACTCACCTGCGGAAGTGAAGAAACAGATTGATAGAGCCAGAAGAGTTCCCAGAAGTCACCTACTACAGGACAGGCCTAACAAAGAAAATAACAGAACACCACTAGCCGTCACCTTCAGCCCCCAACTAAAACCCCTCCAACGCATTATTAAGGATCTACAACCTATCCTGAAGGATGACCCAACACTCTCTCTCAAATCTTGGGAGACAGGCCAGTCCTTGCCTACAGACAGCCCCCCAACCTGAAGCAAATACCTACCAGCAACCACATACCACACAACAGAACCACTAACCCAGGAACCTATCCTTGCAACAAAGCTTGTTGTCAACTGTGCCCACATATCTATTCAGGGGACACCATCACAGGGCCTAATAACATCAGCCACACTATCAGAGGCTCGTTCACCTGCACATCCACGAATGTGATATACGCCATCATTTGCCAGCAATGCCCCTCTGCCATGTACATTGGTCAAACTGGACAGTCTCTACGTAAAAGATTAAATGGACACAAATCAGATGTCAAGAATTATAACATTCATAAACCAGTCGGACAACACTTCAATCTCTCTGGTCACGAGATTACAGACATGAAAGTTGCTATATTACAACAAAAAAACTTCAAATCCAGACTCCAGCGAGAAACTGTTGAATTGGAATTCATTTGCAAACTGGATACAATTAACTTAGGCTTGAATAGAGACTGGGAATGGCTAAGTCATTATGCAAGGTAACCTATTTCCCCTTGTTTTTTCCTACCCCCCCCCCCCCCCCCCCCAAGACGTTCTTGTTAAACCCTGGATTTGTGCTGGAAATGGCCCACCTTGATTATCATACACATTGTAAGGAGAGTGGTCACTTTAGATAAGCTATTACCAGCAGGAGAGTGGGGTGGGAGGAGGTATTTTTTCATGCTTTGTGTGTATATAAAAAGATCTTCTACACTTTCCACAGTATGCATCCGATGAAGTGAGCTGTAGCTCACGAAAGCTTATGCTCAAATAAACTGGTTAGTCTCTAAGGTGCCACAAGTACTCCTTTTCTTTTTGCCTCTCAATATGTAAACCTAACTATATAATGCCAGATTGTGATCCCCTTTACTCATATATTGGTAATACCATTAACGTCAATGGGACTACTCATTTAAATTAGGGGATCAAAATCTAGCTCATTTTGATCATTGCTACAGCATTGTAACCACACTAACTACTTCCTGAATCAACTACTTTCATTGTTGTGCTAATGGATTTTGTTCCACCTGATCCATCTCAGCACTATATCGCTTGTTTTGATCCAGAGGTCTATAATATGCTTTTAATTTTGCATTTGGTTTTTTTTTTGGCTCTGGAATGTGTACGATAACAGATTTGTCAGTCTCGCTCTCTAAAAGGCTATCTACATTACTCATGAGATCTGACACTTTATTCCTACTAGACATATTACCATAGGTTACTCATGGTCATCCTACACCCAGATATCTATATTCCTGAATTCCCAACCTCCACAACTGGCTTGCTTAGCACAGTTCAGTTCCACCTTCACCCTAAAAGACTTTCTTGCTGTCAGAAGAATGATCAACTATACCATCTATTGCTGAAAGGGGTTTCCTTCTAAGGAAAATTACCCATTCATTCTTCCTTGATCTTTTTGCAATGTAATACTGGCTTTCTTACCCTGAGTAAGCCCGTTCCACTCTCTGTACATCTTTCTGTTTCTTACTCATCTGTGGTTCAGCAACTCAAACGGTACTTAATTTCTGACCGTATGGCAAGTAACCATGCATTATGTATTCACTCTGTCACATCCATCCGCAGTCTTTTCATCCCTCACCCGAAGAAGAAGAAACTGCTATTTTTTAGGTCTATAAATTATTTATTATTATTTAGAGGTTGTATTGTCTTTAGCTGTTTAAGTTAGGGATGTGAAGAATACCCAACTTCCATTTGGATTTGTACAGCAACCATCTGATATTGAAGATTGGGTAACAATACAGATATTGATTAGCCTTCTGTGCCATTACGATTCTAAGCCCCATGACTGAATATGCAGCACTGAAGCAGACAATCGGGTAGGTGTGAGAGTCTCCATTGGTTGGGACACAATAAGTAACAAGTAATATGTCATGGTTAGAACTGGTTGAAAACAGGATGTAATTTTTGTGGAAATATTTCTCTTTAACTGAAATTTGAAATTTTGATACAAAGCATTCTCAACCTTTGACACTTTTTACTAGCTCTACTCAGGGTCTAATGCTGAGAGCATGAAGCTGGGATCCAAGAACTCCCGGGATTTAGTTCTGATTCTGCCACTGATTTGCTGTGGGACTTTTGGGTAAGTCACTCGGGATCTTTTCCTAAGCTACTGGAGTCAATGACAGATGCTGGGTGCTCAGCACTTTTGAAAATCAGTCCACTTATTTAAATGCCTAAATATAGACTGAAGAACCTAACCATAGACATTTGTTTTTAAAATCTGGGCCACAATCTTCCTTGGTTTTGTTTTCTCCCCCCTGTCTGAAAAAGGAGATTAATGGCTATCATGCTTGGTGGTAAACTCACTATTCTAGGTCGTGGAGTTTTGTGGTGATGTGGCTTTGAAAGCACAGCCAAGATAATATTATTTTTAAAATGCATAATGGATTTTTGTAATCTAGGATTGGTAGCTGATTAAGTTTAATACCAGTTTTTTGGTACTGGGGAGCAGAGCTGTGTCAGATCCAGAGGGACCAGAAAAGCAGCCCAGAGAAAGCAGACCCTGTCCTGGGAGCAGAGCTGCAGCCCCAAAGCCAGAGGCACAGCCCAGAGAGAGCAGACTTGCCCTGGGAACAGAGCTGCAGCAACCGGAGCCAGAGGGGCCAGAAAAGCAGCCCACGAAGCAGATCAGTGTTGGGAGCAGAGTCACAGAAGCAGCCTGCAGAGCAGACCTGTCCTGGGAGCAGAGCTGCAGCAACCGGAAGCAGAGGGGCCAAAGAAGCAGCCCAGGGAGCTGGAGGCAGAGCAGCAGCAGCAGTGCAGAGACAGAGTGGTGCAGCTGGGGCTGGAGCAGTCCAGAGCTGGGTGCGGTGAGCAGCTGGGGAGACCAAAGGGGACCCTGGGCAGCAGGCCCAGCACAGGGAGACACCTCAGCCAAGAGGCTCTGCAGGCTTGGATCGTAACCCCAACAGGACAGGGGTGACACTGGGATGAAGAGTCCTACCACTTAGAGCCTGAGAGCGTGTGGCTACCACCAGAGCAAGTGTCCAATCCACAGCATCCCTGCAGCAAAGACAGGTCCTGAGAAGAAGGCCTGGGACTTACAAGGAACAGACTGTGAACTGCCCTGACATTCCAGAGACACTGTTTTTGATGTTCCCTGCCACAGAGCGGGTTGATGTGTTTCCTTTAACCTTTCCCATTTTTCCTTTATTCTTTTTAAAATTAATTGTTGATTAAATAACTTGCATTTGCTTTAAATTGTATGTAATGGTCAGTGGGTCAGAGAAGTGCCCAGTGCAGAGAGAGAGTACCCTGGAGTGGGGACACCCTAGCCCCCCCAGGAATCGTTGGGGTTACGAGGACTCTGCCAGACAGGAGAGTGGAAGGGGAGTCCTCAAGGGCAGGGAGGCCACTTGGTAAAGGAAGTGGGAGCGAGGACTCAGATCCTTTCGCTAGCCCACTTCACCGGGGTAGTACAGAAGCCAGGAAAGTTCCCCACAATAGCGGGTCTATTCCCCCGCTTACATAATCTACCAAATAAATGTCTTAGGATCTACAAATTCTGTATATCAAGTTTGAAAAGCCTATTTGTTATCCAGAGCATAATAGATCCTGTGATATGTTCTTTTCCAATGTTGCAGAAGTAATTAGACCACAGCAGAAAGTGTCAAATTTCAGCCTTTGAGTTATGTGAAGTCAAAACCACATTTTAAACCTTTTTTTTTTTTCTTGTATAATACAAGAGCCAAAATCTGGCTCTGCTAAATTGCCACACAAATGGATGCATACCATTGCTGCAAAACTAGCTTTAATGTGTACTCTGTGTATTCTGGAGAGCCACAGCCCTCTACACAGATTATTTTTGTCAGGCATAATCTGCATGAGGTCTTGAAGACTCTTTGTGTTAGGGTTTGTACATATTCTGGGGGGAAAATGGACCCCTGACTACGTGTCTTTGCCACTCTATGGCTCCAAATAAGGAAGGGCTAGAGAATGAACTGTTGCAAGGTTTGTATGGGATCCAAAATTGGGGTGTGATCCAAAGTCAAGTGGAGTCTTTCAGTTAAATTAATGGGCTTTTCAGTTCATAGATTCATAAATGTTAAGGCCAGAAAGGACATGCCAAAGGCAGTGGAAGCTCATTTTTGAATGTTGGGCGGCAGAGTGGAGGTTCTCTGCCAGGGGAGCAGGAGGAGTCAGAGTTAGGGTAGAGGGGAGGTTGGGTGGGTACTCGGCATGGGAAGTGAGAGGAGCTACTGAGACTCTGCAGGGGTGGGGTTAGGTGTGTTTCACTACATGCTCCTGGGCTCACAGCAACTGCTCCAGCCCTCTGGGGCCTGCTCTTGCCTCCCCTTCTCACCTAACATGTGTTTGTGCAGTTTAGAGGGAACTGCATGCAGGGGAAGAAACACAGATCAGCCCCCACAATGTTTCGATTGTATGGGCACTAGCCCCCACTGCTCCCCCGGTTCTGCCACCCCTGGCACAGTCTTTAGAATTTCACCCAACAATTTCTGCTTCAAGCCATAACTTCTAGTTGAGCTAGAGTATATCTTTTAGAAAGACATTCAGTCTTGCTATCAAATCTTCAAGCAGTGAAGAATCCATCACATCCTTAGGTAAGTTGTTCCAATGGTTAATTCCTCACTGTTAAAAAAATTGTGCCTTATTTCCAGCCTGAATTTGTCTTGCTTCTGTTTCCAGACATTAGATCCTGTAATGCCTTTGTCTGCTAGATTAAAGAACTCTCTACTGTCAGAAATCTTCTCCCCATATGGGTACTTTGCAGACAATGATTGAGTTCCCTCATTGGATCAGGAAGTTGGAGTAGAAAAATGTCACCTGCCCTCTATTATTGACTTAACCACCAGACCATATTTGGCTCCAAGAATGATCATATAGATTTTTTTTTTCCTTAAGTACAAAATGTTAAATACATCCCAGCAGAGTAGATATTTTATATACCAAGGTTATAATACCATGAGAAACATTTAGGATAGAAATGCTGACTCCTCTTTAACTATAATGTTTCAGACAGCAAAATTATAATACAGTAGAACAGATGTATACTTTCATTAAGTTAATTTTCTAGATAGGTTTTTACAGTGTGCTCATCACCATAGTATCTGAGTGCCTATTCCTTCTGCAAGTGTTATTTTGAAACTAGGTCTGGACTTTGAAAATGTTAACAAAACTGAAATAATTAAATCCTGATCATAAACCTGTTTGAACCATCCCTGTTTGGTACAGTTGTACATATGGAGTATAATGTCAAATCTCCTAACTAGATACAGTAGCTGACCTTTTCTAAAAATAGAAATTTTAGGCACCATAATGTGTAAACTTTACCAGCAGGATGGCCTTTCTACTGTATCTATCAAATGTAGCATGGCTAAGTTTGCTTTAAGAAAATAAAGCACAGTGGAAGGTAGCAAGCTAGGTTAGTATGGTCACCTTTCACCTCTGGAGATCAGGGTTCAAATCTGAGGAAAAATAAAACCTAGCCTGAACCTTCAGCCTTTCCCTATTGGCCCTGAATCAAACAAGAACCTATGTAAATACATCCTGAAAATATCTTCATCTCCCCCTTTTAGTTTTTAAATTACCCCAGTTCTGCTTTCTATATTCTGATGAATCCACCTGTGCTGATTTAAGAACTCCCATGTATCTATTCCCACATGCTTCTTTTTCCACCTGTGACTATACCAAGGTCTAAATTTAGGCTGTAGCATGTGTCATGTCCCAAAATGAGGGACACACAAAGTTAGGAAGCTTAAAGAGATGTGAGATTTATTCATTTGCTGTAAATATCTATAACTGGAATTTCATGAATCTTTATTTCTGATATAAATAATTTTCCATCTTAAAAGTGAAGGTAAATGTGTGTGGAACATAGGTAACTTTAGAACTAAAATAAGAAATGCCCCTCAAGTTGATGTACATTTGAGAGGTGTGCCTCTGATGCCTAACAGACCTTCTAACAGGGCTGATGTCTCAAATCTTAGCCAGTCTGACAGTCTCTGCTGGGCCCAGGCCAAGAGCTCTATTTAAATCTTGAGTTCTCTGGGGCTTCCCTGGTCAAATCCACACAATGCATTCTTGAGGAGGGAACCCTGCTGCATGCAAGATTGAAATCTAGCTGCCAGCCTTGACCCAGCAGAGACTGAGAGTCTGACACCTTGCAAAGGAATATCAGCAAAAGTGTGTGTGTGAGGTTGTTAAAGAGCAGGAAGCAGTTGGGGAGTTAGGAAGAAAAGGATGTCTGAGGGAAAATTGAGAGTGATACAAGGAAATGCATGCAACTAGGGTACTATAGGGGTGGTGAGAGGAAGCCAACTGATTGTACATATATGTACAAATATAGGTAGGAGAGAGGGTGCCAAAGGTTTATGGATCAATCTGATCGGGAAGTTGGAGGGAGGGATAGTGAAGAAGACCTCATAAAGAGTGGATAAGCATCTAAACATTTTGAGGCTAATCCAAACAGAACAGAAGAGCACCTGTGATTTTGCTCCTCTCTAGCTGAAACTCTGGTTTAGAAAACAAGTGAAAATGGGTTAGGTGGTTTCACCTTAGTCCCATATGACATTTTTCCACATTGCAAAACATTCTCACAATTTGCACATGTGGCAGTTTCTGTGCAGGGGACTTGGGGGAGTCCTCAGCTATAATAGCAGAGGTAGTAAAGGTCCAGATTGAGATGTATGAGAAGAAGCTCCCAGAGCACAATCCATCTGCCGTTTCCTTAACTTGATCCCATAAAGACCCTCACCTTCAGCAGCATCAAATTCACACCAAATTAAAAAACTGCTGTTCTTTGACAATAGACTACGTGCCACATTCCACTTCAAACTATGTAGTATCATGTTTTACAGATCCTTTTCTGTATAAATGCTGCATTAAAACATTCCAGTTTACAGTGTTGAATACACAACTGTGTATGCTTTGCAACATTAGAGGCACAGTTTCTTAGCTTGCATTTTTTTTTTTAAGACTCTAAGGCATATCACTGTTTTATAAGTAGGTCAGTGAAAACTCTACATATTTCTTAAACTCACATAGAATCTCCAGGTTCGGGGTAGGAATACGTGGCTGTAATTACAGTGAATAAAATACTTGTTTTTCTTTAAAAATAGACTCAGTTGAGCTGCTTTCCTACTAAAATGTAGTGTTTTCCTAATGCAATGTTGTCATCTGCATACTTTGAGCTTTTTTCAATTCATCTTATTAGTATATCACAATTAATGAGTTCCTTTTTGCAGTGAAGTTGTTCATGAGTCTGATGCTTGTAAAGTTTCTCTAACTTTAATTTTTCATGCAAACTGAGAACTGAAAACACATTTCATGGTCTGTTTGTTTCTCAGTACATTCTAAAAAATTCTAGATCTAATAGTTACTGGTCAATATTTATCTTGACATTTTCCTTTATCTAGAAGGCCTCATAAAAAGGCAACATTAACTTGCCAGAAATCTGTCCTCAATTAGTCATGTTACAGAGCACCCATTTTAGTGTAAGTCAGGCTGAATTACTCCCCTCCATCTCTGCCAGCTGGAGGGGAAGAAAGTAGAAGAGCTGGATCTGTGACATGATTCTATTAGTGCTTGTGGAAGTGCTACCATAGGAGCTCTGCAGATGTAGGCCTCTGTGGGTTGCGTGGGAGCATGGCAGGGGTAATAGGTATTCTCTTCACCATCAACGCTTATGTGGTGGTCTTCTCAGTAAGGTACAGAGAGCATGTGCAAACTGTCACAGCTCACAATTTACACCATCTGGGAATCTGTCCCCTTGTATTCAACACTTTTTAAAAATTATTTTCATTTAAACATAGTAGAGCACAGTGTCCAGAGTGGGCTGTCTGTAGTTTCCAGCAGTCTGGTCTAGAGCCCACCTTCCAAGATGGATGATGACTTTTAGTCTCTGTAGCCACATCCTTACTCCACACACAGTCTTTACCCAGCTCATGGGTCCAACTGGCTCAAGATAGCACTTACTGAATCAGCATTCCCTTGAATGGCTTCTCCTCTCCTCCATGGCCTCTTCTTTGTGAGGACTAGGAGAGGGAGTTCTGGTGGCAACAACTGGGAGGTGCACTGTTATGGGACTGTAGAGCCAGTGTGAAGGCACATGACTTCTCGCTGGTGGCCCTGATCTCCTATAGATCCCTGAGTTATGCAAAGCATTATGGTCAGCATGTTACGAGTGCTGAACCCCCCTGCTCCTTCTGCAGTGGGTCAAATTATGTTTCTTTTCCCCTTCCTTAACAGAAGGAAGAGGAAACTGTGTATACGCAAACTCAGAAAGTTTCCAGTCACCTACTCTGGGACAACCTTCATGAAGAGCATCTTAGGTACTTACACCATGTCCATTACTGTGGTATCAGAGTGCTTTCTTCATGAGAGCTATTCCAGGCTATTCTTAATGGGTTGACAATCTGGAAAGGGTTTAGCAAAGAGAAGGATTTTACATATACTTCAGTTTTAGGGATGTTGGCTTCATCAGACCTAGCAAGGTTGTGTCTACCAAAGCTGGAAATTGCATCTCTGACTCCCATGCAGACATATCCTAAGAGAAGGTAAAGGGGTGACTTGATCACAGTTTATAAGTACCTGCACAAGGAAAAAATGTTTGATAATGGGATCTTCAGTATAGCAGCAAACGTATACCAAGAACCAATGGCTGGAAGTTAAAACTAGACAAATTCAGACTGGAAATAAAGTATGTATTTTTAACAGTGAGGGTAATTAACCACTGAAACAATTTACCAAGAGTTGTGGTTGATTCTCCATCATTGGCAATTTTTAAAATCAGTACTGGATGTTTTTCTAAAAGATAGGCTCTAGTTGAAACAGAAGTTATTTCAGGGAGGTTCTATGGCCTATGTTTTACAGGAGGGCAGACTAGATGATCACAGTGGTTTCTTCTGGCTTTAGAATCTCTGCATATTCAGAAAACCTATTTACTCAGGCTTCATGGAAGAAGAGTGGATTTCCCTTGAGGTCGGCAGTTCTCATTACTTTACTTTTTTTCACTGCTTTGGATCTGATCTCAATGGGAGTTCTGCTATTGACTTCCATGGTGACCTTTGAGCAAAAGGGAAACCCCCAGATACTCTTGGGTGCTATTTTGTGATTGATAAAAGGCTGGTTTTTTAGGCACAAAAAAAGTCACAAGATGACTGTAAAATACCATACACATGAATGTGACATTTGCAGCAATCATAAAATAGTGGTAAATTTCTAAGATTTGATAAACTAATATTTTGTACTTTTTTTTCCCTTTCACTGATAATTTTACACAGGCAAATAACTGTTCGTACCCCCACTTAGAGATGTGGCAACAAAGGTGTGGAAATGTAAATATCTTGCACAAGGGAAGTTTGTTTCAGAGCTGGAAACAGAACCTTTGTATGAGTTTAAGGTTCATCCTTCTACAGGCAGTGGCCAACAGAAACCCTGTTGTCACAAGTTGCAGCCCTCATCACCAGACTGGCGCCTCTTCCTGGTCGTGCTGGGGATTAGCCTGAGGCTGACACCCACATCCATGAGCTGCGCACCAGCATTCTCTCTGCTCCTGCCTATGGCCCCTCTCTCAGCACAGAACTTCAGTGTCCTCTTTGCAACTCAGTTCTCCAGCTAGGTCATCATCTGTGTTTCCCCTTGCCAGGTGGGGGGTGTATCTCTGTCCAACAGTCCAGCCACTTACCCAGTGGCAAGTGAGGGGAGGGGGCCAGGCCTGCCCACTACTCTGGGCCCCAATCCAGGGACCCTGTGAATAGCAGCCTTCTGCTGCTTCTCCGTAACCCCTGTCAATGCTGCTATATTTTCCTGGGCCACTTCACCCTCACCTTAAGGCACTCAGCTGCTCAGTTCCAGCAGCCAACCACTTCCTGTCCAAGTTGCTGATGGTTCTCTCTGCCCTCTAACTGACCTACTCTGCCCTGCAGGTCCCTTTTATGTGAGCTTGCCAGGCCCGGATTGGTTGCTTCCTGCAACTCCTCCATGATTGGCTGTGCTTCACGCAGATTCTTTGGGCTGTTCGGAGGACTCACCTCCATTGCTTCTTCTGGGGCAGGGCATGATTAACCCCTCTGTGGCTCTGTGGGGTAGGCACTCCATCATACCTATTTTCACGATTTTCAAAATGTCCTCTCTAAAAATCTTCCATTTTCCTACAAAAATGCCCAATAGGCAAACTTAATTTTCACCCATTCTTAAGAGTAAAAAATATTTTTGGTAGTTATTAGACAAAATAGATGTGGGCTGTCCCGTTTCTCATCTCAATTCAGTGAAATAGTGTGTGGAAGTTTTGTTGGGGGAGCATATGTAATATACTCATCTGTAATATTACACTGGCAATCCAGTTTGGATTCCAGTTTACCCCTTACACTGAAAGATCACTGCGCTAGCTGATGTGCCACTTCATATGTAAGTTTTATTTAATTACTGGAGATGTCTGATTTTTATTATTATTATTTGTGCTAAAAGATCAATCCGAGACTTCCCCTGAGCCTAGAAAATGATATATTGGAATAGCACTTAGGGTTCTTACTTTAATATTTTGACACTGATTCCCAACAAGAACATGAAAATAAAGTGGTAAAGCAGCATCACTATCAAACAGTAAGTGGTACAAGGGCTTATTAAAAGATCAGCAGCCCCCGTCCAATGGGGAAATGACAGTTTGTTACTCACCAGCATTCTCACACCTCAGAGGCTTTTCAATAGGTTGTTTTAACAGGAAAGTTCCACGCGATTTTCCCTGGGAGGCATGTGGCGTATATGCCTCACCCCCTCTGTAACCTGAGGCAGAGGGATGCTGAGCCCACCGCCCACCCCCCAGTGTCCCACTGACACTGCAGCAGCCCACCTCCGAAGCGGCTTCCCTTCTCTGGAAGGGTTCCCATTAGAAATGTTCAAATGGACTTTTCTGAATCTTGCAAGCTGTCATAGGAAGGGTATGTCAGCGCCTCACCCATCCTGCCTGGGCCGGGCCACTCCGGGACAGCTCCTGCCCGTCATACAGGATGAACCCGCACTTTCTTTCTCAGGGCTCGTACTCACACCCCCATGCCACCTGCTATTTCCAGAGCCCCGAGGAAGCTGAAATCCCACCCTTCCTGCAGGCAGGGCTGCCTGCCACCTTGCCGTTAGCTAGAGGCCCAGTGGGATGGGCACGGGAAAGCTGGGCCCTGCCCTACACACCATGGTCCAGGGGCTAGAGGGGCCCACACAGGCTCCCCCTTAATGAGGTGCATGGAGATCATCCCAATGTTCCCAATATTGTTGGGATCCCTCATCCCACATCACTTCCCCTTAGCTCCTTGGCCAGTGGGTTGCACAGTGGGGAGCTGGGGAGGGTGCTGTGGACCCCCCAATCCCTTGGCCCATTAGCCCCTAGGTGGGGGGTGTGTGCTGAGGGGTAATTGGGGCTTCCCCATCCCTGGGCCCATTAGCTGCTAGGTTGGGGGGGGTATTCTGAGGGGTAACTGAGGCTCCCATCCCTCTGCCCATTAGCCCCTCTCTGATGATGGGAGGTAGGGCTCCCAGCCCTTGGACAGGGGGAATCCTGTCCTGCTAAGGGGGTGGGTGGGGCAGCTGGGAGGGCCCCCATCTAAGGCAGCACCCCGGAAGACTGGGCCTCCCGGCTGTAACCCAGCACGGTACTTGGAGGTGCCGAGACGCCGGGCGGGAGGAGCGGGAGGAGGCGGGCGTTGTTGGACAGCCCCCATTGCCTGCAGCTATTGGCCCTAGGCCGCCCCCTGCCCCACGAGTGTCCCCCCTCCGACGTCGGGGAGGAGACTGGAGCTCCAGCGGGAGCCCGCGAGGGGGAGGCGGCGGCGCCAGCTGCTCCTGAGCCCGGGAGCTGCGCTTGGTAACGGCGGGGAGGCTTGGCGACAGAGCCCGGGGGAGCAAGGGCCACGGGAGCGTCTCATCCTCCGCCCCCGCCCCAGAGGAGCAATTTATTCTCTCGCAGCCCGCTAGGCTCTCCATTGTCTCTGCCCGGCGGCGGGACCGGGCTGCGCTCCTCACTCCGCCGGCTCGCTCCATTGGTCGGCTGCGGCTGGCTTGTGTGCTCAGGCGTCGGCACCTGGCTCGTGGGGCGCGGAGGCTCCGGGCTGGGGCGGCGGCTGCTCCGCGTTCAGGAATGATGTGCGCAGCGGGGAGGCTAAGTGGCTCGCTCGCCTGTTGGGTCCGAGCTTTCTATTGACAGAGGAGGCGGCTCGGGTGCGCGGCTCTGAGATTTTGCTCCCCACAGCTTTCAAAGGGGGGGGTGGGGATATGGACTGACTAGCTCTGTACCATGGAGTCCGCGAGTTGGTTAAGCACCTTCTGCTTTCTCTTCTGTCTGAGACCAGGTAAGTGGACGCCCAGAATTTTGAAAAGCAGCGTGAAGAAAGCGAGAGATTGAGAGAGGAAAACCCAGCCAACCTCCCCCGCCCCCCATCTCCCAAATCCCACAGCTCGCCCCAAAATCTGGGAAGAGACAGATGGAATAAGCCAGGGCGATTTCTCTCTTCACAGCAGTCTGGGAGGGGGACTCGCATGAATTTTCTGGCGGAAACTCGTGTGGCTTTTTGAGTCAAAATGGAACTTCATGGCGAGATGTATGTTAAAGTAGGTCATGCCAGTCGGGCAGAGTGCTTGTCGCTCCCAGGCGCTGCTGATGACAGGTACTAGGCTGAGAAGGAGCTAGGGGATTAGTCGACTTTGTTCTCTTTGTTGTTTCTTCACGCTGTCGAAAAGTTAAATGCTCGGCAAATGGAGTAACTAATCATTTCTGGGTCAGTTTTAGGGTTTGGTGTGGACCCCTCGCTGCAGATTGACGTGCTGTCAGAATTGCAGCTGGGAAATTCCATAGCCGGAGTGCTGCAGGTCCAAGGGCTGCACAATGGGAGCAGAGCATTTCTCTTCCAAGGTATCGAGCATCTTTCCTATACTCCAGGCTGGGGTCAACCAAGGCCATTTGAATAATTTCTGAACTTGCCGGCAAATGTGTTTGACTGAACTTTTGCATTAGCTTGATGGCTGACACTATTCCTGAGGGATGATGCACAGATGATCCATTTTTAACAGCAAGGCTGCGTCCTGTTCTTTAAGCGTCATGTTTTTTTCCCCCTCTCCTTGCCTACTTTTCTTTCACTCTCTTGCCCATTTTTTTTTGATTGATGGAAACTTAATTAATGTACAGCAGGGACGATGATGGCAGATGGCTTATTTTGTGAGTCGTGGGGAGCAATGAATAATAACAACACACTCTTCTGAGCTGGAGGCAATTGATTTAGCTGGAAAACGCTAAAACTAAGCTCCAGTTCTAGCTAAGAAAATACTCACTGAAAGTTTTATGTGAATAGACCAAAATGCTGAAATGAACTGTCCAGAGACTTGAGGCATGGGGCTAAAAACGTGAATATTTGCAGGGAACAAAAGAGTCCCTTCTGAACTGTAATGTTGCACCCATTATACGAGAGAAAGAATGAATGAATTTTGGCCATGTCTTAAAACATCTGATTATTTCTCATGCCAGCCAAAGGACAGAAGCAGTAGTCTTGTCACAGTTTGAATAAATAAATTTCAGGTCTTAATTCCAAAATAATAAAACCCTCGTATAATCTAGTTCTCATTCTTAATGAAATAATAATGATAAAAAGATCATTTAAACTCATTGGGTTGGGTTATTTTGTCTGTACCTGTTAATTTTCAAATTAAAGTTTAATTATAGTTTTAAAATGTCATGGGATTTTAAATCAAGCTGCTGACAAGAATTAAATTCTGAGGAAAAGAAATTGCAGGCTTCATTAAAAAAAAAATCCTGAAAGGTGGATGTTTGAAAGTAGATCTGTCATCTGAAAGCAGCTACAATGTGCTTTTTAAATGTGGCTAAACAGGAGCAGGGAAGATGGTTCAACATATGGTGGAGTGAGAATAAAGCCCTGCATCACTCTGCAGTTTTAAAACAGAGAGGATTGATTGTTCACATCATTTGTTGGGTTAGGAGTTTTTACTCTGTTCTGAAATGATTTCTGGTGCAACAGGCAAGAGGTAGTGCTACCCAGAGACAGCAGTTGTAATTTGAGAGAGGTATAATGTGGGAATAGAAATTCTTTGTCACTTTTGCATTAATGATCCAAAAGCGAATAGTCACTAAAGGTCCTTTTAAAGGGGAATCTCCATAGTGGTGTGTTTCCCTGCTACAGCCAGCATGTGTCACTATGATCATTAACATTGAAGCATCGGCATATCCCTTCAAAAAGGAGCCAATTGACACATGCTGTATTTAAACAGAAATGGGCTCATTATTTCAGAGCTTCGACTTCTACAAGAATGGATAATTCTTAGAATGGCAACACGTTTGTGTGGCTCTGTAGTTTGAGTTCCAAAATAGTTTAAATGTATACCTAGTTGTTCCAGTTTAAGGCCCCATGCTGTTTTTATTGGGGGGGGGGGGAAGGGGAGTCAAACTCACATTAACTTCAATGGTAATGGGACTGGTCAGTTTCAAGAATAGTCCATTTTATTGTATATTTCTCCAGTGTTGACTTAAAAATCACTGGAGGTTTTTTAACTACTGCCTTTCTCCTTGTGTAACTGCTATGTCGTTCTCGGATGCATTGCCAATCTAATCAGATACAATGCTTCTGTTAAAGGTCAAGGACCCTAAACAAATGGGACTGATAGGACCTTAAACTCTCAGGCCTTTTTTTATTGTGGTTCTTCTCCCTGGTCCCCTTATTATATCTAATAAAAATACTTTTGTCTAAAGTGGTTGCTGAGGGCACTCAGCATCTCTTGGGAAGCCTTCCTCACATTGCAGGATTGGATGCTTTTCTCCTATTGCTATATGGCTAAATGACTGATTTTCTTACAATAAAGACAGTCTTCTCTGGATGGACAGACTTGTATTTTTCTTACCTGCATTTAGGAATATAGGCATTGCCATAGTGTATCAGACCAGTGCTCTATTTAATCATTTTCATTCTGGTCTTCCACAATAAAGCACCGGACGAACGAGACCATCTTTACTTCCTGTATATGAATTTGCTCAATGCAAAATTATTGATTTTATTTTTCCTCACCCTTGCCATGGCTGTAGTCAGAGACATAAATCCTTAGTCATATTCTGAAAGAACCAAATAACAGAAGTAGTTGAAATGAACAGACCGGAGACATCTTGGATTCTTTACTAGCTCTGTGGGGTCTCTCTTCCCTCTCTTCTCTTCATATAGCTTAACTACATGAGATTTTGTGATTTTTTTTCTATCGAGTGTCTTTGGGCTACACCCTCAGTTGGTGTAAATCAATGTGGCTTCTACTGATTATTTGTTAATTGTGTTGCTCTTCCCATGGAAGTTCTTGGCGAAATTGAATGAGAGCAGAATCAGGCCCCTAATTCAATCCTATTCACAACAAATATTCTTGATACATCGATTTAAAAAGCATAAAAGAACTGAATGCAGAATGTATCATTATCTTTAAACATTTCAGAACAGTGGAGGCATGAACAGCTAACCGTCACAGGACAATTAAAGAAACAAAAGGGAGAAGTGAATGTAAAATAGTGGTCTCTCTCCTGCAGTCCTTACCTGGAGAAAAAGTCATTTTGATGTAAGTGGGAGTTTTGCCTGAGAAGAGACTGCAGAATTGGGTCTTGTACCATTTTGTAACACCGGATTTTTTTTTTTTGCCTAATTAGGTATTCAGATAAAATTGTCCTTTCAGAATTAATTCTCATAGGAACCTATATTCCCAGGAGATATAATTAACTAATGGGTTATGAATTTAGTTTCACTCTTTCATGGTTCCTTCAGTAGAATCTAGATTGCTTCATATGCAGTTTCAGGTTCAAAAATAATTTGACATTCCAAAGTCACAGCCACTAAGACCCTCTTATTCTGTGTCAGACTGATCCTGCACTATTAAAGTCATTGGTACTTTTGCCATTGACTTCAAAAGGATCAAGATCAAGCACTATGTAGCTACAAGGGTTTCCATCACTGCAGAGATGTAATTGCACCTTAATTGTAAGTACTTCAGTGTTGCTGATGGGAGAACACATTTTTAAATAGAAAATGGGGGGAAGTCTTCTTCTAAAAAGGATGATGTTGCTAAATATGGATATATACCAGTCACCAAGCAACCACAAACACAAGTATGGCAAGAACTCTTTTAGAGAAACTCCGAATCTTGTAAACCTCGGGATTTCATACAGATTGACTTGAAAGGCCCACAACCAAAACACCAACTGGAAATCAGTATTTGCTGGTTATGTATGACACCTCGAAGTATATGGTGGTGCTAGGGTGACCAGATGTTCCGATTTTACAGGGACAGTCCTGTTTTTTGGGTCTTTTTCTTATATAGGCTCCTATTACCCCCCCCCCCCCTGTCCCGATTTTTCACACTTGCTGTCTGGTTACCCTAGGTGGTGCAGTCACTGAAGGATAAAAGGACTGAGATAATTACGGCTGCACTGAGGAAACATGTAGTATTGCAGTTCAGCCCACCAAGTTGCACCTGGTATAAAGGAGTCACCCTGAGGTTGGGAATTAACAGGTCATACCTGTAAGGAAACTCCACTGTCTGTTTTCACAATTGTAACCACAGGGATGTGCTGGCTACCGCTTCCTGCAGCTCCCACTGGCTGGGAATGGGGAACTGTGGCCACTGGGAGGTGTGGAGAGCCAGCTCTGCGGACGGTAAATGTAAACAAAATGTCTCGCGGCCCGCCTTTGGATTACCCTGATGGGACCGCGTGCCGAAGGTTGCTGACACCTGTGCTAAACTAAGGGACCATTCAAGGTGAAGTGGCCTGTTAACACCCCTGTAGTCACGGGACAAAAAGGGGGGTTAGTGAGTTACAGATTGTTTTGTAATAAACCATAAATCCAATGCCTTTATAAAGACCATGATTTTTAGTGTCTAGCTAAGGTATGAATTTTAAGCTCCCAGGCTCCTTTTTTGAAAGTGTTATGCAGGTTTCCTTTGAGAATGAGGGCTGATAGATCAGATGTAGAGTGATCACTTTGTGAAAAGTGTTCACCCACAAGTGATAGGGTGTTTTTTTCTCTTATCATATTCCTGAGTGAGTTAATTCAAGAGCTTAGTGATTGGTTTCACCCACATAGTTGTTGTGGCATTTAGTGCACAAATGTTCGCATGACAGTGTATAAGATCCATGATCCACACTAGGAATCTGCTGGTAAAAGGCTTTGACATCACCAACTAAAACACTAAGTACTATGATGTTTTCTTATCAGTGCACTTGATCACAGTGATCATTAGCTCAAAGTCTATCAAGTACTTGCAGATTCCAGTCTCATCTGCATGACCAATAAATTGCTTCTCAGGCGAAAGTGTTTTTGCCATGTTGAAGTATCAGTTGTAATACTTGCTTATAGCAACCAAAGGACATATTTGGACACTGCAAGGAACAACTCTGGTACCTTGTATATAGTCCAGGCAGGACTATATACAGACTATGTTTCTCAGGAGTATGAAAAATCCACACCCTTGAGCTACATAATGACAGGTTTCAGAGTAGCAGCTGTGTTAGTCTGTATTCGCAAAAAGAAAAGGAGTACCAGTGGCACTTTAGAGACTAACCGATTTATTTGAGCATAAGCTTTCGTGAGCTACAGCTCCAATGAAGTGAGCTGTAGCTCACGAAAGCTTATGCTCAAATAAATTGGTTAGTCTCTAAGGTGCCACAAGTACTCCTTTTCTTTTTATGACTGCAAGAGTATTTGTTGCATTTTGAACTGCCCTTCTTTATTTCAGGAGTTTCATGGACAACTACAGCATGGATTAGAGACTAATGAAAAGTTTGAACATTATGGGTTTGATCCTGCCAAATGCTGATCTTGTCAGAGTCCAGTAAAATATTTACACACGTATATAATCCCATTTAAATAAATTGTTTAACTGCTAATAGAAAATTGTGTTCTCAGATTTTAGCACCAAAATAAGGACAGTAGGTGTAACTTAGTTTCTTTAAACCACTACTGTGAGTAATACTTTTGTATCATTCTGTCTCTGAAGTTAAGTTTATACTCTGGTGGTGTCCAAAAGCCCCAGTCCTTTTGCTCTGGGTGCTGCACAAACACAAATGATCACAGTCCATCATGAACTCCTCTTGCATCAAGTTACAGGAGACGTAGAGTGGGTGAACAGATCATTCTACAGCATGTAAAAATAGGCATATAAAAAAGAGTATCAAGGAATGGTGCTGCATGATGTTTGTGTTATTATTGGATGGAAGTCTAAGGAAAGTATATATCCATCAAAGGAAAGAGAAAATAAGAGGACTGACAGAAAAGTGCAGTCAGACAGTTAATAAATACTGGAATATTTTTGGCTGTAGTGACTTTACATAAGATAAATGTAAAAAGAATATGAAAGAGTAGAGACTTGTCTATGCTACAGGGGAATTTCGATCTAAGCTACGCAATTTGAGTTACATGAATAGCGTAACTCAAATCGACGTAGCTTAGATCTACTTACCGCGGGGTCCAAACTATGTGATGTCGACAGGAGACGCTCTCCCGTCGACTCCCCCTACTTTTCTTGGTCTGGTGGAATACAGAAGTCGATGGGAGAGCAATCTGCAATTGATTTAGTGGGTCTTCACTGGACCCACTAAATCAACTGCCGATGCATCGATCGCCGCACATTGATTCCCTGGTAAGTGTAGACAAGCCCTAAGAAATCTTATGATTGCAATGCTGGATTTTGGAGCTCGTTCAGAAAAGCAACTAGTTTCTTCAGTTGAAATATTTAGCATTTAAGTGTTTATAGACAAAGCCCAGATATAGCTGACGAGCAGAAATGGTCCTGGTGGCAGTATATGGTAGGTTCCAATGAAGAATGACATGTGGTATAAAACACAAAAGAGCAGATTTAATCTGTCAGTATGAATTATGAAATGACTTTAGTACTACTGGCTTTTGAATTGGCACAAACTACTGCCAAAAAATAAAACTAAAATAGGCCAGTTTGTACAATGGTTCATCATGACTATATGGACAGCTAGCTCAGTATATATAAAGGTTAGCAGTACACTGTTGCAGTTTATATGCACTTATTATGTGTCCCTGGGTTTCCCGTCAGAAGGAGCATTCGTTGTGTTTTGGTCTGTAATTATAGCTCCTCTCAGTGCCAAATAAATGAGTTAGAAAGAAACTTTAAAACTTTTTAAAATGAAATAAGCTTTCATGTATCTGGAATAGGTTTCATGAAGATTTGATTCTGGCTTTGCACTTCACAAGGTTGTACTTGCAGTGTCATTCCCTTTCTAGTTTTGGAGAGATTGTGGTTTGTCTCTATGGAAGTAGCAGGGGTTTGGCTCTCCCTGGAGGCTAGGGCTGTAAGCGTGACGGCTATGTACCTTTGTACTAACTCCTGTCTCTCCCTGGGCCCTTCCAGTTCCTTAACAGCATGGTTCCTGCAGGAAGACACTGTATGTGGGAGGAAAGGTAGGGTTCATGCAGCATAGGGGGAGAAAGCAGATAAGTCTATGCTGACATGGACACAATAGTTTACCTGCCAAAATCTTGTGCGATTAGGGTGGGCTGGGGAGATATGATGCCAAAGAGAGTAGCTATCCCTTTGTGGTTTCCACAGCTTTGAGGAAGGGGGAGATGATGCAGTAGGACTGGTACTTCGCTCTTTTTTTACCTCTGCCTGTATTCAATGGAGTTCATTTCCAATGTCTGTGGAGAGGGTGGGGATAGGATGGTCAATGTAGCTTAGAATCTGGTAATTAATTCAATTTCAGTTACTTCTCCTACCCCTGCTGTTTAATTGTATACCTATAGGTAACAGGCATTGTTGAATTCTAGGAATACTGACAATACAAAAGTGAGGGTGCCGTAGTACTATATCAGTTCACTTAATAATCATTTGGGGTATGATTCTGCCAGAATGAGTAATACCTAATTCTGCAAGTAATCCTATTGATTTTAATAGGACTACTCATGGAGAAAGGTACTGTTCACATAAGAATGTGAGAATGGGACCCTTCTAATTTTAAGAATATGAGCAGAAATCTGTGGGACTCAGGTTACAATCTGGGCAAACCTTCTTTTGTCTAAGAACTGCTTTTTCCATAGCAATTCTGTTAGCTGGTTTAATGCAAATAATTACACACCATTTACACTATAACTGTTGGCTAAAGCTATTCACTTATAGCTATAAAATAATCATAATTGCTATTGTACATCACTTTCCTGTTCTTGAAGAAGGCCCACATGCCAACTTAATAGAATCTCAAGAAGAAAATTCCTAACTTGTCTGATTGTATCTCTAAACACGTAGGGCTCAATTCAGTATATTTGTGTGAAAACCAGAGAGAGATTAATATGGCGCATAGCTCCAAAGTATGCACTGTAGGAAAATACGTGCACTCAGTACCAGTATATTCAAATGGGAGTGTAAGTTCTTGCTTAAATTGATGAGGGAGACTATTGAGTAAGTCAGAAGAATGAAGGCCAGCAAGTGGAATGGGCATCTGTCGGCATGTGACAGGACACCTAGGCAGCTGGTCAGTAGCAGATAAGCATAGATGGCAGTCACCAAACAACCTCTGTTGAAAGTATAACAGGACACAATGGGCTCTGCTGAAGTAAAATATCTTATGTTTTACATATGGTATAGTGCATAGCATTTTGATCCACTGTGTAGAATGAGATACAGGGGATAGGGACTTCTGTACATCTGGTACCCGTCAAATGTGTTGCCTCCACATTGCTGCTCAATACTCCCAGAGCAAAGAGATGGCAACGTGTGGGTGAGGTGTTGCTACTCTGTATGTAATTGTTTTTCTGTAATCTGTCTCTGATGGGACACGTGGTCACCAGAGAACAGCTATGACCAGCTACATAAGGGTTTTTTGGGGGTTTTCACAGCAATGGTCTTAGAACATAGGAATTTCCTGCACAGTACCTGATACTCTGGGTCAGTGCCTGAATGTATTTTTCTTCCCCTTACCCACACCCAACTCCAGTGTCTGCTGTGTGTGAAAGCACAGGTATGATATAAGGAACAGGGTGCCTGAACGTTCCTGTGGTCCAGTCCTGCCTACCCACTTTTAACTCATATTGTCCAGAGCCCATAGAAGTGGGATGGAAAGGTAGCTGTAGAACTGCTTGCTGAATATAGAGTCTGTCACAGTTTCAGGCTGACTGCACTTATAATCCTCCTTTATGGTCTACTTTAGGAGTGTCCAGTCAGGTCTCAGACCTCCAGCCCCCACCTATCTCTGGGCAGGGACCCATATCCCACTCCCTTCTGAGCAGGGTTTTTAAGGTTGCACAGCCCCTTGTCTTACTTTGTGCTATCCCCAGCAAGCCAGTCTGCCTAATGGCCAGCACCTGGGCTTTGCTTTCTCTCTGAGGGCTATGATAGATGTGATTTACCAGTAATCCAAACAGCTCTTTCTTAAGCAAGCACATTTATTCAAAGAAGGAAGAAGAAGTGGGACCGCTAAACACTGAGGATGGAGTGGAGGTCAAAGATAATCTAGGCATGGCCCAATATCTAAACAAATACTTTGCCTCAGTCTTTAATAAGGCTAAAGAGGATCTTAGGGATAATGGTAGCATGACAAATGGGAATGAGGATATGGAGGTAGATATTACCATATCTGAGGTAGAAGAGAAACTCGAACAGCTTAATGGGACTAAATCGGGGGGCCCAGATAATCTTCATCCAAGAATATTAAAGGAATTGGCACATGAAATTGCAAGCCCATTAGCAAGAATTTTTAATGAAACTGTAAACTCAGGGGTTGTACCGTATGATTGGAGAATTGATAACATAGTTCCTATTTTTAAGAAAGGAAAAAAAAGTGATCCGGGTAACTACAGGCCTGTTAGTTTGACATCTGTAGTATGCAAGGTCTTGGAAAAACTTTTGAAGGAGAAAGTAGTTAAGAACATTGAGGTCAATGGTAAATGGGACAAAATACAACATGGCTTTACAAAAGGCAGATCGTGCCAAACCAACCTGATCTCCTTCCTTCAGAAAGTAACAGATTTTTTTAGACAAAGGAAATGCAGTGGATCTAATTTACCAAGATTTCAGTAAGGCATTTGATACTGTGCCACATGGGGAATTATTAGTTAAATTGGAAAAGATGGGGATCAATATGAAAATTGAAAGGTGGATAAGGAATTGGTTAACAGGGAGACTACAGCGGGTCCTACTGAAAGGTGAACTGTCAGGTTGGAGGGAGGTTACCAGTGGAGTTCCTCAGGGATCAGTTTTGGGACCAATCTTATTTAATCTTTTTATTACTGACCTCAGCACAAAAAGTGGGACTGTGCTAATAAAGTCTGCGGATGATACAAAGCTGGGAGGTATTGCCAATTTAGAGAAGGACCGGGAAATCATACAGGAAGATTTGGATGACCTTGTAAACTGGAGTAATAGTAATAGGATGAAATTTAATAATGAGAAGTGTAAGGTTATGCATTTAGGGATTAATAACAAGAATTTTAGTTATAAGCTGGGGACGCATCAATCAGAAGTAATGGAGGAGGAGAAGGACCTTGGAATATTGGTTGATCGTAGGATGACTATGAGCCACCAATGTGATATGGCTGTGAAAAAAGCTAATGCGGTCTTAGGATGCATCAGGCGAGGTATTTCCAGTAGAAATCAGGAGGTTTTAGTTCCGTTATACAAGGCACTGGTGAGACCTCACCTGGAATTCTGTGTGCAGTTCTGGTCTCCCGTGTTTAAGAAGGATGAATTCAAACTGGAACAGGTACAGAGAAGGGCTACTAGGATGATCCGAGGAATGGAAAACCTGTCTTATGAAAGGAGACTCAAGGAGCTTGGCTTGTTTAGCCTAACTAAAAGAAGGTTGAGGGGAGATAAGATTGCTCTCTATAAATATATCAGAGGGATAAATACCGGAGAGGGAGAGGAATTATTTAAGCTCAGTATCAATGTGGACACAAGAACAAATGGATATAAACTGGTCATTGGGAAGTTTAGACTTGAAATTAGATGAAGGTTTCTAACCATCAGAGGAGTGAAGTTTTGGAATAGCCTTCCAAGGGAAGCAGTGGGGGCAAAAGACCTATCTGGCTTTAAGATTAAACTCGATAAGTTTATGGAGAGATGGTATGATGGGATAACATGATTTTGGTAATTAATTGATCTTTAAACATTCATGGTAAATAGGTCCAACGGCCTGTGATGGGATGTTAGATGGGGTAGGATCTGAGTTACTACAGAAAATTCTTTCCTGGGTATCTGGCTGGTGAATCTTGCCCATATGCTCAGGGTTTAGCTGATCGCTACATTTAGGGTCGGGAAGGAATTTTCCTTCAGGGCAGATTGGAAGAGGCTGTGGAGGTTTTTCGCCTTTCTCTGTAGCATGGGGCACGGGTCACTTGCTGGAGGATTCTCTGGTCCTTGAAGTCTTTAAGCCACGATTTGAGGACTTCAATAGCTCAGACATAGGTGAGAGGTTTTTCGCAAGAGTGGGTGGGTGAGATTCTGTTGCCTGCGTTGTGCAGGAGGTCGGACTAAATGATCATAATGGTCCCTTCTGACCTTAGTATCTATGAATCTATTCATAGGAAAAAAGCAACAAGACAAAACATTAAAAAACCCAGTAAACCAATTTAAATGCACACTAAACATACCAGGAGTCACCCATCAATCTTACGGGGCCCTGGTATCCCAAAGTCCTTCCAGTCCTTCAGCAGGATTTAAGCCCCTTTGGACAAAAGGTCATGTCCATTTGCTGGCTTAGAAAGAAAGCCCTGTGCCAGTTCAAGCTCAGCTTTTTATATCAAAATCCCTTTCTTTGTGTGAGTCTATGGAATACCCAGTTTGAACCAGTATATGCAAACCTCTTCAGTGTTTCATTAGCAAAGAGTGAAGCTGAATGCAGGTTAAGTTGAACAGGTAGAACTTTGATGTGGACACAGTGGAAAAATGAGGACAGATTCATGCACAGAATTAAGCGGCAGGCCACAACTTTTTGGTAAATCTGAACACAGAGGAGGGGTGCTACCCACCCGTCACACATACTCTCATATACCAGGCACTTAATTGGTTCCAGTGTGTGGGTTACAGAGCTCCTTACTGTATAACTTATAACTCAGGGTAGGCTTTGCTCAGCCCATTCCTCCCAGGACTCAGCTCTCTCTGGGTCTGAGTACCCTACTCCCCATGAGGGGATAGAGGGGTGGGGACCATGGCCTACAAGGGCCACAAAGACTCACCTTGACCTACAAGGGCCACAAGATCTGACCCTATCCCATAAGCCTGAGATCCATCATCAAAATTCCAGGTATTCTCTTCTCTTAACCCAGCCTCCCATGGTTGGTTAGATCCTGAGAGCTGGGGAATGCTGGCCAATCGGCATGCCTCCCCCCACAGCCAATAGGTGCCAGAGACTCCTGCGGGGAGGATCTACCTAGTGTCCCTTAGCGAGTGTCTCCCTCCTTTGCTGCTAGGACTGTCCCCCTTTCACCGCCAGCCCCATCAAGTTCCCTCACCTGTTGAGACAGTTGCATGGCATTTATTAACCCTGTGCATTGCTTTCTCCATGTGGCCTAGCTCCCAGCATTCCCTGTTCCACTGGTGTCCATTCAATAACAGTCTTTCCAGGGAACCTGGATCCTCTGACTCCAGTTCCATTGATCATGATACATGCTGGGGGAGGTACCTTTCTGGAGTTGTTTGGTCTCAGTGACTCGTCTTAATAACCCGCTGTTTTTAGTTCCTGGAGGATTTGTGGTAACCCTCCCACATGGAGTAGAACACAATTGTACATAAACCATTCATAAACTTAATACAGCGGTCCCCAAAAATACTGCATGTGGTTGCAATATATGTCAGCGTGTTTTACTTCACACAGGCCAGATATTTTCCGTGTGGAGGTGTTACACAGTGGTGGTCCTTAAGAATTTGGCTGTCTCCTGTGTGTCTCAAGCAGGTAAAGAGTTGAGTGCATAATGTATTTAAAGCCAGTATATAAGAGTTTGATATTATATTTGGCTGTCATGGGAAACTCCTCTTTCATGTGGTTACTCTTTAGCTCCCGATGGTTTGTCATGTTTCAATATCTCTCAGGTTTCAAATTCAGCACAGCATCCAATTCTGTCATGTTAAAAGCTCAAGGGAGAGTTGTGTATGTGATGAAGCACTAGAAAATATTTCAGTGCCCTGATCTGAAAGTGAGTCCTTGTCACTTCTCCAGGGTCCATCTGTTTTATCTAAATCCTTCTTTAGCTTTATCTCAAGCTCTAAGATACGCTAATATGCCCATCACTATGGTATCTAATGGTTTTGCCCTAGAAAAAATAGACTTAATATGATGTAAAAGGGGCTCCAATATTATAGTGGAACCCTTTGGTTAGAGGTAGCAAGAGTTACATTGCTTTTCCATTATAAATGCTTATTTGGATAGTTCAGGTAATTATAACTTAGCCCTAAAAATAATAAAACAAATTTGTTGCTAACATAACATGATTAAGGTTAAGCCTGGGAATATGTTTATTTTTATTAAACCTGAAAAAAAAAATCAATGTAGCTATTTTTAATTTACAGTCTTGCAGATAAAAAATAGAAAGTGGTTTCAAATGTTGTTTTGTACTCCTGTAATTCAAAAATGTCTTTTCTGGTTCAGCACTGCCCCTGTGTAGTTTCCTCAGGTTCACCAAACAGTTGGGTGATAGCTGTGTAATATGACTTTAGAAACGTGGATTCTGTACCCAACCAGCAACTCTTGACAGATGCTAGCCTTAAAAGAAGGCTAGAGATGGGCACATGAATAGAACAGAACTCTGAAAACAATGTTCATGAGGGTTTTAGCATATAGATGGAACATACATTTGCAGCAGCAAAATATTGAGGGCCAACTGTCATTCTTCAAAAGGAGCTATTACAATCCGTATTGTTAGTGATCCATAAACTGTGGACTCTTCTAGTGAAATTTGACCTGATTGGACCACAGTGGCTATGGTTTATGGTCGCAAGAATCCTTTTCATAAAGAAGACTCATGTCAGCCTTGACAACAGAGATTGCATTGTAAAAGTCCCTAAAGGCAAATAGTAAACCAGAAACGTTCCAAAGGAACTTTTGTGGCTTTGAGGTAAAAAATCTGTGTTTTAATAACTGTCTAAACATGTATTTGCATAATGGACCATTCAAGGCAGCCCTTATAATCACTATCTCTGGAACTAGTATCATTGGACTTTAAACATCATCACCTGTAAAAGTCTTAAGGGCCCAACAGGAATAAGTAAGTTCTCTGGTCAATAATCCTCTTTAAATTTTCTCTAAATACATTTTTTTAAAAATGTTGGGGTATAAATAGATTAATCCAATGGACCATGTGGGGTTTGGGGGGAGGGGATTTGCTGCAAAGGCAGAGGCAGCCAGTCATGGAGCAGGAATTTGATAGTTGGCTTTACTGAGACCACACCTGCAATTTGCATTTGTTTCTGGGCTCATCCATCTCAAAAAGACATTGATTGAAAGCAAGGAGTTCAGAGGACAACAATAAAAATGATTATATAGCAAGGAGGATTGACTTACTAAGAAAGATTAAAGGAACTAAATATATATAGCTTGTCTAAGCAATGACTATGATGTAAGATGATAACAGTCTACAAGTTTTAGAAGGCTGTAAACCCTAAGAAGGAAGGAATTATTTAGTATTCTGAAAGGTGAAACTAAGAATAATGTAATGATATTAAGAAAGAAAATTTCAAGTAACAATCAGAAAAATCTTCCTGACAGTGAGCTATATTATATTGTGGCTTAGTCACTGAAAGGAAATGATGGAAGTTCCCATCACTTTGCTCTTGTAAAGGCAGAGTGGAAAAATTCTAGAAAATTATAAGCTAGGTTACAGTCATATTTTAATGCATTGGGTGGGGACTGACTGGCTGACCTAATTAGCATTTTTCAGCTCTATTTTATATAAATCTATGGTGATGAAGGATTAGTTAGAGCATAATGTGTGTGTGTGTGTGTGTGTGTGTGTGTGTGTGCGTGTGAGGGGAACTAGAGAGGCAGATTTTTAAAGATATAAAGGGGAATTAAATACCCAACACCAATTAAGATTAAAGGGTTTTCCTTTGTGCCTTTGAAAATCATTCCCATAGTTTTCATGTATTTTAGAGTTTACTTTAAAAGTGTTTTACATAAAACTGACATAATGAACTAAAACATACAAATGCAAAGAAAATCAAAGTTCAAGCTGCTGTTCTAACCTTTGTTCATCCTAGCGTTGTAGATTGGGCATTACTTTTAGTACCTATGATAGTATTCACTGGGACTCGTAAAAAAAATTAAAAATAAAACATTTTCCTAGAAAAATGGGTATTCATTGAAATCTGATTTGGGCACAATTTTCCATTAGAAAAAAATCAAAACTAAATAGTTTGTGTTGGGTCAATATTAATCTCTAGTGTGGTGTCTCATGGGACCTGTAGTTCTGGTTCCCTCATGTCCCCATTCTTCCCATGGCCTGTGCTCCCTAGCTGGACTACATCTCCCATCACACATGGAAATCTCTCCTTCTGCATTCATAATCAAAATTTTTTAAGAACTTCTTTCCACAAAAAGATTTTATATTTCAACTTTTTATCCCTGTTTGGCATTAAAACAAATGTTGAAATGGCAGAATTTCCCTTGGGAGGGCGAAATTCTGTTTTTTGATCACCTCCAAGTCAATAGCTACTGATCCGCCTTAATTTTTAGTAATTATAAGCCATGTCATGTGTTTGGGGCCAGGAAATAAAGATCAGTCTCTATTAACACTTTATTCATCAATTTAGACGAAAGAGAAAAACTTTAGCCCTAGCATCTAACAAGCTTGTGGAACAGTCAATTAACCTTGAAATAGTTACAAAAGAACTATACACCAGGAAATCAGCACACAACAGATACTATAACAATAACCGCCATTGCAAATGTGAGGGATTAGCTTGCAAACAGAAAGTAGCTGTCAACCTATCAAAATAACAGCTATACCATCCTCTCTAGTGTCATACATCATAACTATATATGAAGGTCAGTACTATAGGAAGAACAGAAGACATCTGCAGAAAACCAGAGAACACAGACTTTCTTTAGGATATTCAGAATGCTACTGACAGAAGTAACACGTGCCCACATGGTCACTGACAATGAAAAAACACCAAGAGCAGCAAACAAGCTTCAGGTTTAAATCCACCTCGGCAGCCAAATAGGCCTCAACAGAAGAAATGGTTAGGTGAACAAGAAGTGACTGGGTGATCAGAAACCATTAGTCTCTGAATTTTATTGACACTTGTACAATAACTCGTCATAATCCTCTCATCTCTTTGGAGACCTTGAATTTAGATTTTTCTGTTTGTGCAGTGTAATAATTGGCTTTATTAGTTTTGTTTGTTTTTCTTTCTTTCTTTCTTATACCAATGCCTGCCATGTGATGGATATAGCCTTTTGTAACCGTGATCTGTGTTATGGAACTCAGGCTAGGAAATAAGATAAATTTTTTAACAACTGTCCTGTGTGTTGTGCCCTTTTATGGTACTAGTTGTGCTGGAAGACAGTGGGATATTTTCCTTGCTGTTTTCAGTTTGTGTGTCAGCCTTAGCAGCATTGCTCAGTGTGATATTTTTGTTGGCTGTTAGGCCAGCTTGGTACATTGTGTGCATGTGGCAGTGTACAGTAGAGCGTACCAAAGTGCATATGCTGCTAGCAGCAGCAGCAGCACAAACCAAGACAAGCTTGATTTTTCTCCACAGGTTTAAGGTTTTCCAAAACAGTTTTCTAGACGATTTCAAGAGTTAAAAATTATCTCTACTGGTCACAAGCTCCAAATGGAATTGGAGGATGATTATAACAAACAGAAATCCTGCTCTTCACTAATACTTCTAAGTACTTGTTACAGAATAATGGCTGGACTTTGTGGTTGGCATCAGCCCCAGACAACCCACGAACAAGCTTACTGGCCAGGTATTGCAGGAAATATGGCAGATGTTCTGTATTATCTAATGAGGAAAGCAAACAAAAGAAAGCATCTTCCAAATGTGCACTAGCTATTAATAAGACTGTCAGAACATAGACTGTGGGGCCATGGAAAACTGGTAATTAAAATAAAAATCATAGTGCAATGTATGTGGGTGAGTTAGGTGGCCTAGTGATGAGCACACTTAGTGCCACATCCCAGTGACTGGGTCCTGCAATTCAGGCCCTCCTTTAAATGGAGGTACAATGAGGTCAGCAGATGGCTTGGGTCCCTCCTGTAGTAGGGGCAGTGGTAGAGGAGTCCAGGCCTGCCCTCTCCACTGGGCTATAACAGCACCTGGCAAGGTGCCTGCCGAGTTGCCCTCCCTGGGTCACTTTCTACTGCCTAATTTTCTCTAGCAGCTTCCATTCCAAAACAAGATAAAAAGAAGGTTAAAAAGGTGCCAATGTATGTTGACTGAGTCTTTATTTCCTTTGACTCTTTGGTAGGATTTAGTAGTTGCAATAAAAGTGTGGAAGGTTAATGTCTGTAATGTCCATTAAGCATAGTCAGCCTTTAGAGCCCTGGAAGCCGAGGCCACCTACTTCTATTTTGGAGACTTAGAAATATAAAGGACAATCACAGTTTTGACTTTTTTCTAAAAGTATGTTTCTCACTGTTTACTTGCAAACAGCCTTGAAAGTGTGTGTGTGTGTGTGTGTGTGTGTGTGTATATATATATATATATATATATATAAAATATCCTGATGTAAACCAGTCACTAGGGCTGGATGTTCCATTCTGATATATGTAACTTACAAATGTAGGTTTTTTTGTTACATAACTGCATTCAAAAACAAAACAATGTAAAACTTTAGAGCCGGCAAGTCCACTCAGTCCTACTTGTTCAGCCAATCACTAAGAAAATAAATTTGTTTACATTTACAGTGTCACCTGAAAATGAGAACAGGCGTTCACATGGCAGTTTTGTAGCCAGCATTGCAAGGTATTTACATGCCATATATGCTAAACATTTGTATGCCCCTTCATGCTTTGGCCACCATTCCAGAGGAACTGTTCTCACATTCAGGTGACATTGTAAATGAGAAGTGGGCAGCATTATCTCCTGCAAATGTAAACAAACTTGTTTGTCTGAGCGATTGGCTGAACAAGAAGTAGGACTGAGTAGACTTGTAGGCTCTAAAGTTTTACCTTGTTTTATTTTTGAGTGGAGTTATTTTTTGTACACAATTCTACATTTGTAAGTTCAACTTTCATGATAAAGAGATTGCCCTACAGTACTTGAATTAGGGGAACTGAAAAATACTATTTCTTTTGTTTTTTACAGTGCAAATATTTGTAATAAAAAATAAATATAAAGTGAGCACTGTACACTTTTTGTATTCTGTGTGGTAATTGAAATCAATATATTTGAAAATGTAGAAAACATCCAAAATATTTAAATAAAAGCTATTCTATTATTATTTAACAGTGCAATGAATCACAAATAATTTTTTTAATTGCTTGACAGCCCTAATATATAGGTTGTTGGGACGCATGAAACCTATGGTCATGAATCCTTTGTTTTTCTGAGAGAATGAAAGCCAATTTGCAGTTGTGTGGGATAGGCTGTCTCATATGCTGTCAAGGGCTCTAAGCTGTAGCCCCACCAGTACAAACTCTTCTCACATCAAAGTGACATTTGGCCAAAGGGAGGATGGGGGTATTTTAGTAATCACAGTGTGGTGTGGTACTGGATTACACCTGAAATGGGTAACAGAGGCCTCTTTAATACTAATCCTGACACTTAAATGTGCTCTTTTTGTGGCCTGAGCCAAGACAATTAACATTTCAGCCTGTGTTTCCCCTGTCTTTAAAATGGGGATGATAATACGTAGCAACCAGACAGAGGCATTTGTGAAGTGCAGTGTATATGCTGAAGTTCACTAGAAGGCACACAGCATTCCCCTGACCTGCAGTTTACTTGGGGAATTATCCCTGGCAATGGCTGTTTAAATGCTGGCAACTGCTCAAAATCACTTGGCCTTCACTTCTGCAGCAGGTGGCTAGGGGTAGAGAAACAGACTCACCTTCCTACATGTATATAAAAAGAGTTAGTTTAATACAGATATGCTCCAAAGAGTCATTTAAATGACCCTATCCAAAATTGTAAGGCTACCCCTGAAGTATGATCATGGTTGAGAGCACTCAGTATATTTCAAGGTGTAGGTGCTGAAAAATTGTTTTGCACGCTCACAAAAAATGCTAAGGATGGTTATTTTAAGTACACACTCACGGATCGGGTTTGAGAAAAGGCACTACACAAACTCTCAGCTTAGCATGACTTTCCTCAGGCTTCTAGAAAAATCTAGTTCACAGTGGGCATGTTTAGAGGCTGAACACTGCATAGTCATTCTCACCCTCATATTTTATCACCTGTTTTGCAGCATGCTCCAGCATAGATATGAAACGCTATTATTGATTAACATTGAATGCCTAACATACCAACAGCTCTGATTTGCCCAGGACAGTCTCAGGTTTGCAAACCCTGTCCGGATGAACTGTAACTGCTTGTTGTCCCAAGGTTGCGTGGTTGTTCCCAGTCAACTATCATATTGTACTATATTGTCTAGTGTTTTTTATTCTTTTGTTTTATTGTGTCACAGGACAATTTGTCTCTTAAACTATTGTGATAGACCCAGGCCAGTTGGGTACAGCAGAGTAGTAGAAGGCAGATATACTGGATAAGCAGTTTTCTGTTCCCTGAGTGACCAGAGCAGGGGCTGCGCTAGAGCAATGAGGAACCTGCAAGAACGAATTAAGACAGGCAAGCTAATTAAGACACCTGGAGCCAATTAAGAACATACTAGAATCAATTATGGAAGGCTGCTGTGAGATCTCTGAGGCGAGCAAATCCGCCTATGAGCGCAGGATCCACTTTGTCACACTATGTATAAAATTAATAGAAAGGAAAACTAATAAATCAAGCTAAAATTGTCAGTCCCCAGGCAACAGAATACAAAGCATTATATACAGAGTGCTTTGAAAGAAATCATGAATACTTATGCAAATACAAACTACTCAGGTTAGGCATGCAAGTTAGGCGCTTAATGCGGGGTTTTTTGAATCCACCTACATTGCAGCCCGAAAGCGATGTCCATTCTCTCAATGCTCCCAGATTGGTTTTGTGCACACAGTAGCTTCTGTTGAGATGCCAACTGTAGAAAAGGTTAGTGTATCCATTGTGACCCATTTTAGGGGTGCATTTGTCAGGTTTTACACATGCAGCATAAATGGATATTTTTTCCAAATACTTTTTCCAAAAGTAGACCATCAACTTTTACCTACAAGTATCAGAGTAAAGTGAAGTTGTTTTAAGTTAGAGGATATCCCTTTGTGGCCTACACATCAAGAACGTGATTGACATTCAGACTAGAGAAAGCTGCAAAACAAGGATGATTGGAACTTCACCAGTTGCTGCAGAACAAACTGAAATTTTCCCCTTGCTTTTATCTGATGTAATGATTTGGTTTCATGTCACTTTGTTTGTTTAGTTTGCTTTCTTTTTAATTTTTTTTTGTTATTGATGCCTAAATTTTCACTTGTGTCTCTGGTTAAAAATGGAGGCAATCAAAATCAGTGGACGCTTTTGAAGAAGAATGAAATCCTAGTCCCATTGAAGTAAATGGGAGTTTTGCTATTGACTTTAATGAGGTTAGAAGGTCATTCTATATGAATTAGGCTCATAGACTTTAAGGTGAGATGGGACCATCATGATCATCTAGTCTGACTTGCACATTGCAGGCTACAGAACCTCCCCTATTCAGTCCTGAAATAGACCCCTAACCTCTGGCTGAGATACTGACAATCTGAAATCATGATTTAAAGACTTCAACTTACAGAGAATCCATCATTTACACTAGTTTAAACCTGCAAGTGACCCAGGCCCCAATATGCAGAGGAAGGTGAAAACCCCCCAGGTTCTCTGCCAATCTGACCCAGGGGAAAATTCCTTTCCCCATCTCAAATATGGCAGTCAGTTAGACCCTGAGCATCTCTGCAAAAACCACCAGCCAGATATCTGGGAAAGAATTCTCTGTAGTAACTCCAAGCCCTCCCCATCTAGTGACCCATCAACAGCCATTGGAGAAATTTGCTGCTAGCAGTTGCAGGTCAGCTATATGCCATTGTAGGCAGTCTCATCATACCATGCCCTCCATAAATGTATCCAGATCAGTCTCGAAGCCAGTTAGGTTTTTTTGCCCCCTCTATTCCCCTTCCAGAACTTCACTCCTCTGATGGTTAGAAACATTCACCTAATTTCAAGCCTAAACTTGCTGAGGGCTAGTTTATATCCATTTGTTCTTGTGCCCTCATGGGCACTTAACTTCAGTATTCCTCTCTCTCCCTGGTATTTATCCCTCTAATGTATTTATAGAGAGCAAACCTATCTCCCCTCAGCCTTCATTTGGTGAGGCTTAACAAGCCAAGCTCCCTGAGTCTCCTCTCATACGGTAGGTTTTCCATTCCCCAAGTCATCCTGGCACCTGTTCTAGTTTGAATCATCTTTCTTAAACATGGGAAACTAGCATTGCACACAGTATTCCAGATAAGGTCTCACCAGAGCCTTGTATGGTGGTACTAACACTTCCCTGTCTCTACTGGAAATACCTTGCCTGATGGGACTGCATTAGCTTTTTTTCACAGTCGCATCACATTAGTGGTTCATAGTGATCCTTTGATCAACCAGGTCTTTCTCCTCTGTCACTTTCAACTGATACATCCCCAGTTTATAGCAAAAATTCTCTTTGTTAGTCCCTAAGTGCATGACCTTGAACTTTGCACTATTAAATCTCATTCCATTTCTATTACTCCAGTTTCAAGGTCCTCCAGATCTTTTTGTATGATATTCTTGTCCTCCTCCGTATTGGCAATATCTCCCAACTTTGTCATCCGCAAATTTTATCACGTTCCCACTTTTTGTGCCTAGGTCAGTAATAAAAATGTGAAATAAGATTGGTCCCAAGACTGATCCCTGAGGAACCCCACTAATAGCCTCCCTCCAGATTGACAATTCACCTTTCAGTATGACCTGTTGTAGTCTCCCCTTAACCAGTTCCTTATTCACCTTTCAATTCTCATATTAATCCCCATCTTCTCCAATTTAACTAATAAATGTCCTGTGGAAATGTGGAACTGTATCGAATACCTTACTGAAATCCAGGTAGATTAGATCTACTGCATTTCCTTTGTCTAAAAAAATCAGTAATCTTCTCAAAGAAGGAGATCAGGTTGGTCTGACGTGATCTACCTTTTGTAAAACCATGTTGTATTTTAACCCAATTACTGTTCACCCCTATATCTTTAACTATTTTCTCTTTCAAAAATTGTTCCAGGATTAGTATATTAGTATACAATAATGTATATTAGTACATTAGTATATTACAGATGGAATAAAACTGGAACCAGTTCTCCAAATCCCTTACTTGTAGATGAAATAGGTTTTTGAGCTGAACTTCCCCTGGCTTTGGTTTTGAAAAATTGAATTAGGCTCAAGTGTTTTTGAAAAATTACACCGTCTCTAGTTTTTGCCTTTCTATATGACACATTTTTACATGCCAGACATTTGGGAACATATTAGTAGAGGTTGGGAGAGGATGGCGGGGGAAGGAAAAATTGTAAAAGACAGGTAGCTCATGCTGCATTACAAGTTAGTATCTCATGTACCAATTCAAATAAAAATTCAAGTTTTTAAAAAATAAAGCATTCCCAGTGCAGAATCAAATAAGCATCGTAATATTGCAGTCTTTTATTGTAATAAAGTTCGTTCATTTTATTCCATTTTTGGGTTTCATTACAATCATTGATACAGGAATGAGATTCATGAATTTGAATGCACAGTATTACACTTGAGAGTGTGTGCTGTTGTTTCAACTTTGTAAAGATTCTGCACGTTGATTGGCTTGCCATTCTATCTCATTTACCAAAAGAACCTGACCCTGCAAATCAGCTAGTTAGGTTAAAGAACAGCGTAAAGTAAATGTAGTGCTGGTTACCTGTGTCCTTTGCAGACAGAAGGATTAAAAATCCTCGGTCAAAGTGTTCTTAGTCAAAGACTGTAATCGGAAGAGGAAATGACACAATGTGAATATATGCTTTTGTTACTGATTCCACCAAGGACTGGAAAATGGTACAAAATCAAACTAGCCTTATTACATTCTCCGTACTGTTATACCTTGCAGCCCTCCTCCTTCCCTTACAAGCCACTAGAATTTAATTCAGATAGTTCAGCAAATTTTCACTTATGTGCAGAATTGATTTATAGCTATTAAAAGCTGATTGTATGCACATTACACTGAAAACACAGAGCTTGATTCATTAGCAAGTGTTCCTTAAAGGACTTTTTTGCAAGAATTCTCTTTCAGCAGTTAGGTGCATATTGTAAGTTTAGCTCCAAATGGGGAAAAAAAACAACAACCCCAAACAATTGAAGACATACCATCTGTTAGGTGCAGCTATCTATTTATTTTAATAACTATCTATTTTTATTTTAGCCAAGAAAGCATCTACAGTAGGTTATTAGTCCTTAAACATTTTGTATGCAGTTTCTTGGCATTACTGAGGGTTGGTCAGCTGGGCTTCAATACTTCAGTTATAGAGCAGAAAATAACATCTCTACATCTCATGGGCCTGATCCTAACAGACCCTGAGCACCCCATGTGAAGAGTAGAGTCCTCCACTTTAATATTTGTCTTCAGTGGGAGCTAAGGCTGCTCAGCACCTTGCAGGATTGGGCCATAATAGTAATATGGTACTTGGTCCCAACTTTATATTGCAAGTGGTTTGGGGAAAAAAGGCATTAAACTACCCATACAGTTAATGAATTGGCATCCTTATTGACCAGGATTAATATTGCATATTTAAAAAAAATCTCTGCTAACGGCATCATTTTTCGGTACTTTTGATAACTGGGCTATCTCAAATCTAGTAATAGATCTTTCTCCATGGGCATTATTTTACTATAGGACATTTTCGTTCTGTAGCCGCTAAATGGAACAATCTGAGACATGTAGCAGACTATGAAATTGAATCCTTTGGTGTGTTTTTTTTTTTCTCATTGTCACTATAGAGTTTATTCTTGTAGAAATTGAAAACCGAGTGTTGTTAACACATATAGATTTATGAATTGTAATGAGGGGTCCAAATCTCTCTCAAATGCAATTGTAGTATTATAATAAAGTTAAACCCTTTATTCAGGTATCTCTATCAGAAGTAATTTTCTCATACAAACTGATAGCTCTTACAGTTTACATACTTTGGGGCCCTAGACTCCAGTGATTTATACCTCTGCTTTAAGTAGATTTTTGTGAACTACACTAAAAATGTGTGCAGTATAAATCTCCTATGAAAATTACATGAAATCACAAATTATTAATCTGGATTACACGAGAGAGTTCATTTTTCTACGGTTTTCAATGGACAGTGGTTTTCAAACTTTTTCATTTGCAGATCCCAAAAAATTTTTGAATGGAGATACAGACCCTTTTGGAGATCTTAGACACAGTCTGCGGACAGCCAGCGGTCTGTGGACTATGGGTTGAAAACCACTGCTCGAAGATATTTGGGGATTGTGAACATGTCTGAAAAGGTGCATATAATAAGGGGTTTTCATTAATTCATAAAAATTTACCTACCATATTGAATAAATGTTGGTACACAGTTAATTTTGACACCTGACAAAGTAATCTATCAAGTACTGATTTTCAGATTTTAAGGATAATCTAAATAAAATATTCGCCTTATTTTATTAGAGCACTGTTCCAGTTGGGTCCAATATCCTGACTCCCTTAGGAGCACTATGAAAACTCCACTGGCTAATTTTGCCATATTGTCCATGGAATGGCAGTCCTCCTTGACCCCTGCACTGTTAAGCCTACACTGTGTTTTGTGAGACTTGATTACTTATATATTAGTTTCAAAAGAACAGACAGTTTCTCCAGTATAATCAGCACAAACAGACCTGCCCAGAGTAATGGTGCTTGGTGACCAGGAGATTGGCAATTTCATATTCTGGGAGTTCAGTTTAATTTTTGTCTCTTTAACATGTTGGGATTCAGAGCGTCCGGTCAAAAATGTGTAATAGCACAAAGGTCCAAAGGAGAATCCCTTTGCCTATATTTGAGATTCAAGTATAAAGCTGTGATGAAAGCCTATAGAGATTGGGCGTAACTCTTGTTCAGGAATGTGCCAGAATCATGTTTTGCAAATGAAAGGAGGCCAGAAACTGATTCACACTAGAGTCCCTTTGCCTTACTCAGGCAGCACACAGAGGAGTCGTACCACTGCCTTAAATAGGCAACTGAGGATTCCCCCACTGGTCAGCATAGAGCTGGTAATATGTGCTCCGTGCCTTACCCTCCCAACATAGGTTGCGCATCCTGGGTAAAAGGGCATGTGGTCAGAGCATGGGAGCAGGCAGTTACACTCAGTGCCCATGGTTTGTTTATTTACAAAAGGCCTGATCAAATGGAGCAATGGGTATGTGAAGCTTCTTGTAACCCCAGTGGGAGTTGTGGACACACGTGTGGAGGCAATCAGTTGTGTGTATAAATGTGCATTGGGAGTTTTGGTCTCAAAATACTTTTTCCCCATCCATAATATATTCTCTCCTAATGTGCACATTATATTGATTTCACCAATATTTTTCTTCCTTTTATTAAAAGGTTTTTTTTTAAATGTCAACTGTATAGACTATTTGCCCCTCTCTGCATGTGTAGAATGCCCATTTGTGTAGAATGCCCATTTACACTAATACGTTTTCCTAGTTATTGTGCATTCAAACATCCCAAAGCAACAATAGATCCCTATGCAACCCCTGTCTAAAACAGAGTAATACGGGAAAGCCTGGAACACTGTCAGTCAACCAGAGTTAATATTGGACAGCACAAGCATCCTACTAGGATTTGCATGTTGTTCTATACCTTATTATTGTAATTATACACAAAAATATCAATTCAGATTTAGAATGACTGATCATACTTCCATTGAAGTCAATAGCAAAATTTCCAGTGAGCAAAACCAGGCCCATAAACTTTGCAGGAAGTCTATAGAATTGCTAGAGGCAAGAGACAAGCAACATTACTTCAGTTGGTTTACTACATTAAATTTAGATACCTAGGAAAATTTCCATCCACTCCAGGTTAATAGAACAATTATTCTCTGGTCTGAACACACTCAGGGCTTGCTTCTGCCACCCACATTGAGTTGCAGCTTACTCCATTACTTTGAGACTTCTTGTAAGCTTTTCAGGGCAGAGATTCTTGTTTATTATTTGTATTGCCTAGGAACTCCAGTCATGGACCAGGATCCCATTGTGCTCGGCATTATAGAAATACAGAACAAAATGTGTCTGTATGACGTGTGGCACTAAATAGGCCCCGATCCTAATTGGAATATATTTATAGTATTAATGCTAAAATAATGGACCCCTAAGCATAAAAACTGCTGGCCTGACTGTCAGAGCTTCTGAGAACTGACAGCTGCCGTTAACTGCAGATAGGGTGGTGTGTGCCTTCCCCTTCTGAAAACGCTCACTGCTTGTCTTTTTGTGCATCTTGATAGATGATTCTGTTGGTTTAACCTTAGGCTGGGGTTTTGTTTTTAGTTCTTCAGTCTTATCCTGCATTTCCTGTGTATCCTCCACTCCCAGTGCATTCAGTAGGAATTTTGAGTGCATTAAGAATTCGTGATTGTGGATGGAGAAGATTTCCCATGTGTGTCTTTCCTTTTCCCCTCTCTATCTGTTGGAAATAAATTGTTTATATTGCTAGAAACTGTTAATGCAGTTAAGCCATCTTGTAGATGCAAACCTATGTCACTCCATTCTGCTAGTGTCCCAAGGCTAAAAATGAACATTTTGATGTAATTTCATTTGAGTTGCTTCATAATTTATTAATAGTTTCATTAAAATACCATGGATGTCTGCTACATACAGGGTGTTACATAAGCCACAATAGAAAAGACAAGAAATCATAAAAAAGGCATTTTAAAGGAAAATTTTTGCCTCTTGGATACACCATGTTAAAGAAAAATGGACCAAATTTTAGCCTGGTATGAAAACCTGAATAAGTTTGGCTCAGATTTCTGTTGGTTATAAATTTCTGCATCTCCTCTATCCACATTTACAAAATATTTATTTTCAAAACAATAAACATGTTTGTTTAGGGATGCAGAGTACAACTTTTATAGGTACCTCTTTAAAGCTTAAAAACATGTTTCCAGAATAATGAGGTAAGCTTTTTGTAAGATTCCAGTATTGCCAACTGAGAAGTCAGCATTTACATTCCAGTTGGTTGTCTACTGCTGATGTCATTGCATTAGTGCTGGCTGGTCAAATTGCAAAGACAGGAAGCTTATGAATTGATTTAGATTTTACATGGTTGATTGGACACTCTGATGACTTCATTCTTTATATAAAATACATATCTTAAATATTTTCCTAGTAAAATGCATTATGAAAAACCTGCGAATTGTTGCCTCATTTTGATCATGTGACATCTTGTTCTCTAAATTTGGCTCTGTAGGACGCAAAGTTGGGCTATTTGTACTCTGCTAACATTATGTGCAAATTAGAATGAAGATCTACTCCACACTGTACTGTTGTTTGTGTTTGGATTTTTAACAATTTCATTTTTACAGTTAGTTTCTGGCAAGCATACACTCACATACATGTGTGTGTATATCAGCAAAATGCCCAACACTCATTTTGGCGGTCTTTACAAATTTTATATTGAGAGGTTTCGAAAGTTGTGTTTTAATCCATTGATAGTAAACCTTTTAAATTGGAAAAAAAAACAACCCAAAAACCCGAGGAGTACTTGTGGCACCTTAGAGACTAACAAATGTATTTGGGCATAAGCTTTCGTAGGCTAAAACCCACTTCATCGGATGCATGCAGTGGAAAATACAGTAGGAAGATATATATACACACACACACACACACACACACAGAGAACATGAAAAAATGGGTGTTGCCATGTCAACAGTAACAAGACCAATCAATTAAGGTGGGCTATTATCAGCAGGAGAAAATAAACTTTTGTAGTGATGATCAGGATGGCCCATTTCAAGCAGTTGACAAGATGATGTGAGTAACAGTAAATGAAAAATTAGCATGGGGAAATAGTTTTTACTTAAGACTGGGAGTGGATGGGTCATTACACAAAGTAAAAACTATTTCCCCATGCTAATTTTTCGCCTACTGTTACTCACACCTTCTTGCCAACTGTTTGAAATGGGCCATCCTGATCATCACTACAAAATATTTTTTTCTCCTGCTGATAATAGCCCACCTTAATTGATTAGTCCTGTTACAGTTGACATGGCAACACCCATTTTTTCATGTTCTCTGTGTGTGTGTATCTTCCTACTTTATTTTCCACTGCATGCATCCGATGAAGTGGGTTTTAGCCCACAAAAGCTTATAGCCAAATACATTTGTTAGTCTCTAAGGTGCCACAAGTACTCCTTGTTTTTTTTGCTGATACAGACTAACACGGCTGCCACTCTAAAACCTTTTAAATTGAGTAAACCTTCTGTAAAGAGCCGCTCTTTTTAAACAAAATTAATTGTCCTTTGATACCGTGCAAGCTCATTTTTATAGAAGCCATAAGACCAGGGTTCAGGTCTCACAAGACAGCTTAGGCTCATATCCAGTGTTGACATTTTATGTGGTAAAGTTCAGGAGAGCTGCATTGTTAGGGGTGCCATACATTGGATGAGATATTAAAGGTACCATCTGTCCATCTATGGAGAGGTAAAAGAGCCTAAGGTACTTACTTAAAAAGAACAAAGGATAGCACTTGTGTCCTAGAAAATATATCCTCTTTCATTAAAACAGGCTCTGATGTCCAGAGCTGTGTGTAAGCTATTATTGACCATAATATTATGGCTGTTCTTGCCTATTTGTCACTGTACTACTAATATGTAACTAGTTATTTTGTAAGGTCTTTGGATTTAGAGTGCTCTTTAAAACCAGAGTCTATTCTCAATGATTTTCTGTTTCTTTTTTAGATACTTCAAGAAATGTAAAAGCATCCCCAGAGACAGCTGAAGTCTTTTTTCAGAAGTTAAGAAATAAATATGAATTCACAGTTTTGGTGACTCTAAAACAAGCCCATTTAAATTCAGGTGTTATTCTTTCTGTTCATCATTTAGATCATAGGTAAGTACTGCCACCTGTATTTCCTGTATTATTCAAATACTACTAAATACAAATGCATGCCTTAATTAAATCAGAAAAATAAGCTCAAGAAAATGACGGTAAGGTTTGTTGTGCAGAAGATCACTTTGGAGCAGCTATAGTGTAAGGAAACATGCACTATGCAAATTCATAGATATTCACAAATCTAAATCTGCCAACAGAATGTGGAACAACTGTCACTCTTTAAATGTCTCCTGCTGCTAAGGGCATAAAAAGCCATTTCGCTGTTGTTGGTCATAACATTATATGCCAGATACCCAGATGGTGTAAATAAGCATTGCTCCATTGTAGTCAATAGAGCTATACCAATTTACATCAGCTCTGGATCTGCCCTATAACTGTAATAGTTAACTAGCTGGCTCATAAGTTTCTAAAGATAGTAAAAATTTCCTCTGGGTTATGGACATACACCTATAAAAACTGGCACAGTAGTTTGTAAAGAACACGTTTTAGGTTTGAAAGACATGAAGCATTTGAGATTTAATTCTTTCTGACAGTATAATCATTGTTTGAGATACAGAAGGGATATTCTCTGTTTTCTGTAGCAGCTATAGCTACTGAAGCTAGCCAGCCTCTGGTTCTATGAAAGGGTAAGAAGGAATTTTAAAAACCTGTAATTTTTTTCTGAATAAATTAGTCATCACCCCGGCAACAGACCTTCTCTCCCTCCAGTGTGTGAACGATTACTTTTTTTTCTGATATATAACTGTAACGCTTCCCTACTTGATAGTTGTGCTATTAAATGAAACAGTCATGTGTATATATATGATTGTAAAGAGGCTGATTATAAAGGAAACACTTTCATAATAGGATTAATGTTACTGGAAAACCGGTATATTACTAAATACAAGGGATCAGATTTCAATATCATAGGGGCAATTCTGCTTCCCTTTCTTTTCCAAACAGTCCCAAAACTTGGAACTAATTTGAGGTTTACACTTTTTTTTTATTAACTACCCATCTCCCCCATTGTAGCAGGACCAGCTGTCACCTGAGTGCTTCCTCATGGTCTGGGGTCGCTCTGTGGTGCTCTGCCTTAATTTTCCCTCTCAGGTAACCCAAGGACTGTATGCTAGGCTCTTTTGCTTCAATAATATGCCTCCTGTTCTCTCCCCCACCCTTCAGTTTTATTACCTCCTCGTGTATCATGTCCATCATTTGTTTGCAAAATTTCTCTGGATAGCAATCATGTCTTATGTTTGTTTCGGGAGGTGCCTAGCACACCTTTGGATAATTAAATAATAATGATAATGAAAAGGATGTGTGTGTTCATCTAGGCCAATGAAGGATAATAATGTTATAAACAACAGTCAGCACAGATTTGTCAAGAACAAATTTTGTCAAACAAACCTGATAGCTTTCTTTGACAGGGTAACAAGCCTTGTGGATGGGGGAAGTGGTAGATGTGTTATATCTTGACTTTAGTAAGGCTTTGGATACTGTCTCACTTGAAATACAACCTAGATTGAGCTACTATAAGGTGTGTGTATAACTGGTTGGAAAACGGTTCCCAGAGTGATTCACAGTCAAGCTGGAAGGGCATATCAAGTGGGGACCCAAAGGGATCAATTCTGGTCCGGTTCTGTTCAATATCTTCATCAATGATTTAGATAATGGCATAGAGAGTACACTTACAAAGTTGGTGGATGATACCAAGCTGGGAGGGGTTCCAAGTGCTTTGGAGGACAGGATTAAAATTCAAAATGAGCTGGACAAACTGGAGAAATGGTCTTAAATAAGTAGTATGAAATTCAATAAGGACAAATGCAAAGTACACCACTTAGGAAGGAACAATGAGGTGCACATATGCAAAATGGGAAATGACTGCCTAGGAAGCAATACTGCAGAAAGGGATCTGGGGGTCAAGTGGATCACAAGCTAAAGATGAGTCAACAGTGTAACACTGTTGCAAAAATAAGCAAACATTCTGGGATGTATTAGCAAGAGTGTTGTAAGCAAGACACGAGAAGTAATTCTTCCATTCTACTCCACACTGATTAGGCTTAAACTGGAGTACTGTGTCTAGTTCTGTGTGCCACATTTCAGGAAGGATGTGGACAAATTGGAAAAAGTCCAGAGAACAGCAACAAAAATGATCAAAGGTTTAGAATACATGACCTATGAGGGAAGATTGAAAAAATTGGGTTTGTTTAGTCTGGAGAAGAGAAGACTGAGAGGGGACATAACAGTTTTTATGTACATAAGAGGTTGTTACAAGAAGGAAGGAGAAAAATTGTCCTCCTTAACCTTTGAGGATAGGGCAAGAAGCAATGAGCTTAAATTGCAGCAAGGGGGTTTCAGCTGGACATTAGGAAAAACTTCTAACTGTCAGGGTGGTTAAGCACTGGACTAAATTTCCCAAGGAGTTTGTGGAATCTCCATCATTGGAGATTTTTTTAGAACAGGTTAGACAAACACCAGTCAGGGATGGTCTAGATAATACTTAGTCCTGCCCTGAGTGCAGGGGACTGGACTGGATGACCTCTTGATGTCCCTTCCAGTCCTATGATCCTATGATTCTACGATTGTTCCATACATTATATCTTCAATTGCTTTGTCCAGTCTAGTTTTAAATATTTCACCACTTCCCTTGGGAGAATATTCTACAGCCTAATAGATCTTTCTGTCAGGAAGCTATAACAATGGATTCTTAAATGATGGGACCTAATTCAATGGCCACTAAAGTCAATGGGAGTCTTTCCTTTCACTGCAATGGGCATAGGATTGGGCTCAGCACAAGCATACAGAAGTAGAATTTGTGAACATAAAATTGGATGTTTGCTAAAGCTTATAATATATATTGTTCACAGTATTAGGAAGTAAAAATATTATCAATGCATCTTGGTGATATTTGACTTGTTTAATTATACTGAAGTGAGGAATGACTTAATTTAGTACAGTATTGATGAAATTGAGATTAAGGCTAGCACCTTTAAATCTCATTAAGTATCTTTTTTGGTTTTGATTTTTTTTATGAATGACAATAAAGATAATTGAATGTATGAGTTAAAAGGAAACATTTATTCTTGATAAATGTAGACTACTGCTTCTTCACTATCAGATTTTAATTTCTCTTTGCAGCCCCCTCCTCCTTGTACAGAGACTTGTCTTTAACAGGCCATAAATTCTTAAACAACTTTTAGCGAACTCTCTCTGTCATACAAATGTTCACAGTTGGAAGGAGAAGTAACCATGTAAGACATGATTCTCCACTCCACGTCATCAGCTTTACATTGCAGATTATGATTATGATTATTAATTATTAGTTATATTATCATAGTGCCTAGGAGTCCCAGTCGTGGACCAGGACTCTATTATGCTAGGTGCTGTAAAAAGATGGTTATTGAAGTCAAAAGAATTAAACTGGCATCAAACCGGGGCAGAGGAGAATCAGTCCCAGACTGTCTTCATTTTTTACAAAATTCTGTACCATCACTCACCTCTTTGCAGAGATCAGAGTGGAACACCTGCAGGCTGGCAAGGGAGAATGGAGTTGGAGACAGCCAAGGGAAATAAATAATCCGTTAATCAACAGGAGTGGCTTTGTCCATTTTTTAAAAATTTATACAACAATTCTGTTTGTTAATAAACTTTTTCCTTTCATTGAGATGGCAAATGAAAAGAGAATTTGAAGAAATAGAGAGAGGCATGTTTTCTGTATTAATAATTTAGGAAAGATGTTTAGATATCTTTTCTAAACATAAACCACACTAACACACACAGGTCCGGAGCCTCCACTGGGGTAAATCAGTGCGGCCACAGTGACCTGCTGATTTACACTGACTGTGGATCTGCCCCAATTGTTTATTACCATTTGATTTTGATTTATTTTTTCTTTAGACGTTTTAGATGGTTTTCTTGATTTATTCCATCCTATCCAGTCCAGTGTTGTTTTTCAACTTTTTCTTTTCTCTTTTGCCAGTACTATTTTGTAGGACACTACTTCTTAGGACTTCTAGAGTGGGTCCAGTCCTACAAGGTTCTGCATACTTCCTGAGAGATGCTGACTGCCCTCATCTACTATTGAACACTATGGAAACTAAGGGCACTCAGCACCAGACAGGATCATTCCCACTGTGATCTCACTCTTGCACCTCCATCCTGCATTTGGATTCATGTGGCTGAATCCTTAAGCCTGTACAATCCCATTGACATCAGTGGGGCTTCATATAAACACAAGCCTCTGCCTGTGTGGATCTGAATGCAAGATCAGAGCTACTTGATGTAGCTGTCCTTTGTGGCTGTCGCCATGTAAGGTTCTAATCACAACTTTCAGAGGGATGTATTAGGCATATGGTCATCTTCTGTTGTTTTGTCAGCTAAAGGGAATGACACGCTTTCATTTTTCTTTTAGCTGGCAATTAAAGTTCTCAGTATTTACATTTCTTCCTTACTTCCCCTTCTATGATGACTATGTTTTGTCTGATATTTACTACTTTCAAATTGGTTTAAACTGATTTAAAAGCTGAAGTATCTAAAAATATCTGTTAGCTGTTACTTTCTAATCTTCCTACTTGCACCCATGATTAGTCTTTTTTTCCCACTGACCTGAAATGACTGGAGAGTTCAGAAAATGGCAATCTTCGATGCAGTTCAGAGGTGTACTTTAGGAAAAAAGCTATTTTAGTGTCAGTAAATCAGAATTTCAGAACTATAATCATAGAGCTGAGTGGCAGGCAGCTAAATACCTGTCTTTGGGAACATTCATGTACTGTTATAGGTATCTGAGACATTTCAGTTACAAATGCTGCCTTTAACTGAGGAAATTATCTGGACTGTACATGCACTGCTGAAAACTGATTTTATTTTACAATAAGACTAAATATTTTGAATGATGTTACCAAAATTGTCATCTTCTTTCACATAGCAGCTTGGAAAGCAACATTAAGGTTGATGTCCAAGCTTGTAATTCACTCTATGGTTTCTGGTGACGTGGAATGAATCAAGGCTGTCCCTCCAGAGAAGGATCTTAGAGGGCCAGCGGTTCACTAGATATTCCATGATTTGGATGTCTTCTCCACATTCTCATATTGGGCTACTCTTCATTTTCCACTTGTGTAGTAGGTAATTGCAACACCCGTATTAAGTTCTGATGACATTCGCTGTGATCCAGATGTTAAGTGGCATGATGAAGCTGGGTGGTTGGTCTGTGGGATCCATAATCAGGTCTTGATTCTTGACCCTGTTGTTTCCCCACAGCCTCCACTAGTTGTCTTTTAGTGATAGTCCAAAGGTATTAAGAGCTTTGGTTAGTAACCAAAAGGAGTTCTAAATTAAAGTGGCATCTTGGGGGGAGGGGTTGGAGATTGTCATAGATGGGCAAGTCTGGGCTTATTATCACACAGTTGTATTCTTGTATTATTGCTGGTTATCTTTGGAGGGGATGGACGTAAGATATGCCTGTGAGAGTTCCCATAGGAGCATTCAACCGCATGTTAAAAAGTTTCATATGTACACTACCAACCCTTGCCAGTACAAAGTATTCAGCTGTTGAGAATATGAGGGCCAAGGTGGCTGCCAACAATGGGTGAGCAGCTGATCCTGACTAGTTTGTGGATTATTTTGTTCCTAGCCTTTATCTTTGCAGCGGTCTTTGTCAGATATTGGTGATATGTGGGGCTGTGAGCCAGAACCGCACAAAAATCTTTCAGAAAATCCTCATGCTTGAGTTTGATGTCACAGAAGGTGACATTGAGGTATTTCTTTGTATGGTGGGTGCTCAGGTGGAATGTGAAGACAGCTATTTTTTGAGGGTTTAGTCAGTTTCCATAACCAGTAGTACTCCACTACTTTTGTCATATCTGTGAGAATGCATCCCAATTGGGTGAAAGTGCTTGCTTGGATGGTGAGCACAAGATCATCTGCATATCCAAATTTCCATGACTGGGCCAATGGCATGTCACTAATATAAATATTAGAGTGCCAAGATAGATCCCTGTGGGAGCCAGTTGTTCTGTGAGCGAGCTCTGCTGGTTTGTTCCATTAGATGTACACATCATGTAAAGGTTGCCATCTTCCTCCCCTGAACCAAGTGATCCCTTAAATCTGAGTCCAAGAGAAAACAGGCACTGTTAAACATTGATTGCTGAGCTCTTGCTGTCTGCCTCTTCACCTGACTTTTGAATTAATCTTTCAGCTTCTTCCTGAATGAATCAGCAATTTGATCATTTTAATCAGTGTCAGGATTCTATTATATGTTAGGTCCCAATGCTCCATCATAGGTTTTCATTTAATTGGCCACAATGAGAAGGCGTAATAAGCCTTTTCCTCACTTTATGGCTATATGGACAAATGCTACAAATGTATTCATTTATCTCATTTTTGCATATTGAAGGCCTTAACGGATAGAATCATTTGATTTTAATCATTCTTTTCTTCATTTAATGTTTTTAATGCCATGAGATGAAGCACTGAAATCAATGGAATAGTGAAGCCAGGCATTCCTGAAGCTTCGGTGTGTATATCTGCCAATGTATTTCATTCCTGCCTTAAACAACTTTTTGTTTTCACAGTTGTTGGCCTCTCCAGACCATATACTGCCACATGTACTGAATTGTGCCATGATATGATTGGAGAATTGCTAACATAGTTCCTATTTTTAAGAAAGGAAAAAAAAGTGATCTGGGTAACTACAGACCTGTTAGTTTGACATCTGTAGTATGCAAGGTCTTGGAAAAAATTTTGAAGGAGAAAGTAGTTAAGGACATTGAAGTCAATGGTAAATGGGACAAAATACAACATGGTTTTACAAAAGGTAGATCGTGCCAAACCAACCTGATCTCCTTCTTTCAGAAAGTAACAGATTTTTTAGACAAATGAAATGCAGTGGATCTAATTTACTTAGATTTCAGTAAGGCGTTTGATACCATGCCACATGGGGAATTATTAGTTAAATTGGAAAAGATGGGGATCAATATGAAAATTGAAAGGTGGATAAGTAATTGGTTAACAGGGAGACTACAGCGGGTCCTTCTGAAAGGTGAACTGTCAGGTTGGAGGGAGGTTACCAGTGGAGTTCCTCAGGGATCAGTTTTGGGACCAATCTTATTTAATCTTTTTATTACTGACCTCAGCACAAAAAGTGGGACTGTGCTAATAAAGTTTGCGGATGATACAAAGCTGGGAGGTATTGCCAATTTAGAGAAGGACCGGGATATCGTACAGGAGGATCTGGATGACCTTGTAAACTGGAGTAATAGTAATAGGATGAAATTTAATAATGAGAAGTGTAAGGTTATGCATTTAGGGATTAATAACAAGAATTTTAGTTATAAACTGGGGACACATCAATTAGAAGTAACGGAGGAGGAGAAGGACCTTGGAGTATTGGTTGATCGTAGGATGACTATGAGCCACCAATGTGATATGGCTGTGAAAAAAGCTAATGCGGTCTTAGGATGCATCAGGCGAGGTATATCCAGTAGAGATCAGGAGGTTTTAGTACCATTATACAAGGCACTGGTGAGACCTCACCTGGAATACTGTGTGCAGTTCTGGTCTCCCGTGTTTAAGAAGGATGAATTCAAACTGGAACAGGTACAGAGAAGGGCTACTAGGATGATCCGAGGAATGGAAAATCTGTCTTATGAAAGGAGACTCAAGGAGGTTGGCTTGTTTAGCCTAACTAAAAAAGGTTGAGGGGAGATATGATTGCTCTCTATAAATATATCAGAGGGATAAATACCGGAGAGGGAGAGGAATTATTTAAGCTCAGTATCAATGTGGACACAAGAACAAATGGATATAAACTGGTCATTGGGAAGTTTAGACTTGAAATTAGATGAAGGTTTCTAACCATCAGAGGAGTGAAGTTTTGGAATAGCCTTCCAAGGGAAGCAGTGGGGGCAAAAGACCTATCTGGCTTTAAGATTAAACTTGATAAGTTTATGGAGGAGATGGTATGATGGGATAACATGATTTTGGTAATTAATTGATCTTTAAATATTCATGGTAAATAGGTCCAACGGCCTGTGATGGGATGTTAGATGGGGTGGGATCTGAGTTACTACAGAAAATTCTTTCCTGGGTATCTGGCTGGTGAATCTTGCCCATATGCTCAGGGTTTAGCTGATTGCCATATTTGGGGTCGGGAAGGAATTTTCCTCCAGGGCAGATTGGAAGAGGCCCTGGAGGTTTTTCGCCTTCCTCTGTAGCATGGGTCATGGGTCACTTGCTGGAGGATTCTCTGGTCCTTGAAGTCTTTAAGCCACGATTTGAGGACTTCAGTAGCTCAGACATAGGTGAGAGGTTTTTCGCAGGAGTGGGTGGGTGAGATTCTGTGGCCTGCGTTGTGCAGGAGGTCAGACTAGATGATAATAATGGTCCCTTCTGACCTTAGTATCTATGAATCTATGATATGTAGTGTTTTTAGGCCTGTTTCAGTGTCCACCAGGGAATTGTCTGAAACCATGAAAGTGATTTCACCTGTGGATTAATCCATATTTGGACACAGTTTGCCAGAAGTGAACCCAGAGCATTAAGCCAGAGACTCCAGCCAGTAGGGGCAGAAGCAGCCAAAGAAGGGATTGCTGCAGTTTTGACTGGACTTTCTCTGTCCTGCACTGTGATTGGCTGTTTGCTCCAACCATCCCTCTTCCCCTTCCTCACACTTTCTTCACCTTGGCTTCACTCCACACCTGCTCCTCTGATCCTCCCCTCCCCTGCCTTGTTCCGCTCTTCCAATTCTCTACATTTTTCTTTCCATTTAACTTATCCTATCTGAAGTAAATGCACTCCCCAAAAACCATGGAACTCGCACGACATTTGCTACTGTTGTGTAGTTCGTGCTGCTTGTGTGTTGTATCTCTTCCACCACCCTGTGTCTGTCTTGTCTAATTAGATTATAAACTCTTTGGGGCAGGGCCTGTCTGTTACGCGGTGTTTTGTATGGTGTGTAGCACAATAGGCTTGATCTTTAGGCACTACCATAATAAATATGATTAATAATAAAATAATTAAGTCACTGTATCATTTAGCCCTCTGTAACATGGTTCAAGAACTAAAGGACTAAAGAATTCAAGAACTAAAACTAAACTTGTTTTTCCAGTGTGATACTGCCTATATTTCTAAATCACAGTGTGTAGTGTCTTTTCTTCTGCCTTCTGCAATCACAGAGACATTGGCTTCCATTGAAAGAGAAAAGCTCTCAAGATTCAACATTTGCACCATCGTGTTTTTCTTTGTTTTTATTCTTTCACTCTAAAAGATTCCAGGGTAGGCACTGAATAAGCAATAACTTATTCCTTTAAATATTAAAGCCATTTGTTAGTTACCCCATGCCAACAAGGACCAGTCCATTTCTGTTCTCCAAACCAATGTATGTTGCTAGCCTTTGGCATATTGGTATTCTTTGCTAAAATACATGAATGTTGTATTGTACCATAATTATTTTGGCAGTAGATCTCAATTGCTGTCCATGTACTGTAAGTGTGAAGCCTTCAAACTGTTGTGTTCAAAAGCTATCTGTTGCTTTTGCATTGGTTTCACCTAGAAATTTAGAATCCGATTGGGGCCAACCACGTTTTCTTTTTGATTAATTTCTTTGCTTTTTTCATTCATACTGATTCTTATTTTTGTAGTGCTGAAGAAGATCCTGTGAGGAAAAAAATTTCTACTATGGACACTGTCAGTTTGGATGAGTTCCTTCTACCCATTAATGAATGAGCACCTTGTTTTTCTTGGTTTCGGAGATTGTCTATGCTGAAATCTTTTAATCATGTTTGCATCCATAGTTGGGTGAAAATGTTTTTTAAGTCAGTTGAAAGATTCTTGGTTTATATTCTGTTTGTCAAGTTAGGAGTGACCTGATCCTTTAACTGTTGGTTGTAAAGGATGTTATTAAATTGACTGATGACCTGTCACTATTGCCTATTTTCCTTTGCAGTCTAACCTTCAGTTAGTTTATACTTCTTGAAAATGGAAAAAATGAATTTTGACAACAGGATGTAAATTATTCTAGGTGGTGAATGCAACCACATTATAAACAGCTTCCTAGCAACTTCAGTTTAATTGACTGGGACAGACCATCTGTTGATGTAAATTGGGATAGTTCCATCTAAGCCAATGGAGATATGTTGATTTACATCAGCTGAGAATCTGTCCCACAGTGTTTATATGAGGCCAGATCCTTTAGTCCTTAGTCATTCCTTAAAATCAAGCAAAACTATCTTGACTTTAATGGGACGGTTTGCCTGAATAAGAGTTGAAAGATTTATCCCATGTTGTCTGGAACTCTGAGAAATTTTATACATGAGGTAGGATGGTTTAAGTGAGTGTTTTGGTAGCTTTCACTATTCCTTTACTGTCAGTTAGAAAATACTGCTGTAAACATACAAAATTTGTGTGTCACAGCAAGGGAAAGGAGAATGTCAGAGGGCAACTTGTATGCAGTGTTGTAGCCATGTTGGTCTAAGGATATTAGAGAGACAAGGTGGGTGAGTTAATATCCTTTATTGGACCAACTTCTGTTGGTGAGAGAGATAAGCTTTCGAGCTATGCAGAGCTCTTCTTCAGGACTGGAAAAGGTACTCAGAGTGTCAGAGCTAAATACAAGATTGAATAGATAGTTTAGCATAAGTACTCAACACATATTTTAAAGGACCATTCAAAGTGTAGGGGCCCATCACCACCCCATAGGACAAGAAGGGGAGTTAGTGGTTTACAGGTGTTATAATAAATCATAAATCCAGTGTCTTTATTAAGACCGTGATTTTTAGCGTCCAGCAAAGTTATGAATTTAAGCTCCTAGGCTCATCTTTTGAAAGTGTTGTGAAGATTTCCTTTGAGGATGAGAATTGATAGGACAGATATAGAGTGATTGCTTTGTGAAAAGTTTTCACTCACCAGCAATATGTGATTTTGTCTTTTATCATTTTCCTGTGTGAGTTCATGGGAGAGTGTAGTGATTGGTCTCACACACACAGTTGTTGTTGTTGGGGAATTTAGTGCACTGGATGAGGTCATGTGGAGTCATGTGTAGGACCCATTGATCTTGAAAGGTGTGTTTTGGAGGGGTGTTGATCATTGTAGGAGTGGAGATATGTCTGCAGGGTTTGCATCTTCTGTTCTGGCAGGGTCTGGTGCTGCTCTGAGTTGGTGTGTCCTGGTCTATAGAGAGCTTGCTTCTGATGATGATCTTGAAGAGGTTGGGGGGTTATTTGAAGGCCAGAAGAGGGGATTTGGGAAAGATTTCTTTCAGGATGGGGTGCCCATCAAATATGGGTTGTAGTTGTTTGATGATACCCCATAAGGGTTCCAGTGTGGGGTGGTAGATGACAACTAGGGGTGTGCAGCTGGAGAGGGTTTTACTTCTCTATTGAAGCAGCTTCTCATTGGTGGTCCGTTCTATGATACAATCAACTTCTCTGGTGGAGTGTCCTTGTTTGGTAAGGCAGTTTTGTATGTGGTAAGGTGTACATATCCCAAACTTTCTCTTTGGAGCATATTCTGTGATCTGATTACCTGGCTGTAGACAACCGATTTCTTGGTGTGTTTTGGGGGTGGTTACTGGTTCTATGAAGGTAGGTGTGGTGAACTGTGGGTTTCTTGTGTACATAGTTGTCTGTAGGGTTCAATTGCTGACGCTGATGATGGTATCCAGGAAGTTGATGCTAGTGTGGGAGTGTTTCAGAGAGATTTTAATGGTGGTGGTAGTGGAGGTTGAATTCGTGGGGAAATCTATTATGTTTAAGTTGTCTGTCCAGAGGATGAAAATATCATCAATATATCTCAGCTATATCCTTGGTTTTGTGGTGCATTTGTCCAGAAATTCTTCTTTAAGGTGGCCGATGAAGATGTTGGTATATTGGGGAGCCATCCTAGTACCCATGGCTGTTCCCATGGTTTGCACAAAATGTTTGTTGTTGAATGTAAAATTGTTATGGGGGAGGATGAAATGGATGAGTTTGGTGATGTGTTTGGGATGGATATTTGAGGGTTGTCCAGTGTCTTGTAACTATTTGAGGCAGGCAGTTATGCTGTCATTATGAGGGATGTTGGTGTATAGGGAGGTGACATTCCTGGTGGCAAGGATGGTGTTCTGAGGGAGTTGTTAATATTCAAGTTTCTGGAGGAAATCCATTGTGTTCTGGAGGAAACTGGCCCGTTGTGTGGTCAGTGGTTTGAGGATCATTTCTGTGAGACCTGATATTCCTTCAGCAAAAGTGCCGTGGTCAGATAAGATGGGCCCACCTGGGTTCCCTTGTGTGTGTGTCTTGGGAAGTATGTAGAAGGTTTCTGGAGTGAGTTCATGGGGGATGAATTTGTAGAGTTTCTCTTGGAGTTGTTTGCGGAAGGATTTAATGATATCCTTAAATTCCTGGGTATATTGTGGTGTTGAGTCTTCTTTGCGTTCTTTATAGTAGATGGTGTTGGAGAGTTGTCGGTCAGCCTCGTTTAAGTAGTCATCACAGTTGAGGACTACAATAGTGCTCCCTTTGTCTGTTGATTTGATCACTATCTGCTCATTAGATTTCAGGGATTGTATAGCTGTCATCTCGGTAGTGGAGAGATTGTGGTGGATGTGATGTTCATTAAGGATTTTACAGTCAAGTAATGATCCAGAATGTGGTTTCATCTGCTATGTGGTGTCCAATCAGATTTTCTTTTTTCTTATGATTGTTGATGTGGTAATTTGGCTTTTTGCTTCCTCTAATCTCTGTCTCACAATGGGGAAAAGTTGGCATGGGAAGGCCGTCATAGAGAGTAGAAGAGTTTATATTTGTTGTACATTGTTTTTCTACTTTTAAAAAATTTGATACGATAAATGTAATAATTCTCTTCCCTTCACCCTATAATTTTGAAAGGTAAGACAGGATAGATGGCATTAGGAAGGAAACATTTGAGCCAGTGGGACTGCAATAGTAAAAATACACAGAGGAAAAACATCTTGGTAAATGGGGTGAGTGGGGAGGAATGAGAAGAAAAGGAATGAAACACTCAAAGGTCCCTCAGTCTTCAAGTTCCCTTGATTAAAAATGCCATAACCAAGGGGTAGGTGCAGAAAACGAATTGGTTGTCATTCCTTCCATTGCACTTGCATTAGGTGTTATGAAATTATCCATTAAGGCTAAGGCCATTATTATATTCTTCTCTGTCTTGCTGAACTGTCAGTCATTTCTTCACTGTAAGTAATTTCTTCCCTGGATAGTGCTCTAGGCAGGACAAGGAAAAGGGCAAAGCCATTGAATCGAAGTGACAGTGTAGAGAGAGATGAGTACAAGGGCTTTAATGAGATATTACTTATATACTTGGCATTTAGAATTTAGACTATGAGGATGTTTTGATTATATGCATTATCTGTTTTAGGGGAGGGGGCAGGTGAGAGAAGCCCATATTTAATCCTTCATAACACTTAAAGTGCCAGCTACTAATTGGAAAATAGGGTTTGTCATCCTTAATGTCTCATTATCATGCCACATGTATCATCATGGAATACAATGAACTAATGTACTTAGCCAACTGTGCAGTGCTGAATGTGGTGGTGTGGATTCCTTCTAGAACCTCACAAGCAACCTATGTCTGGAATAATAAGATTTGCTTACTCTTATTATTACCTTAGTTTGCATAATAACAGATCTCAATAGTCACAATCCCACCCATTTCAAAATCTAGTTGGAATATTTCAGTAATGTAGATCAGTATTTCAGTTTATTTATTCTATACTTACTGCCTTTCATTTAATTGAGTATTGTTCTTTTCTTCATATTACAGGACAGAGTCAAAAGGTAAATTGATGGATTTTAACATTCTGTATGTATATGAATAATTTATGGAAATCCCTGGTATGAATCTATGCACGGTAGACTTAATTTTTTTCAGTGTGGCTAGAACTCAGGAATTTTAAGCTTTCAGAATATTTGTCTAAAGTGTTTTGAGCTAAAGTAGAATTTTTATTAATTGTCTGTAATCATAGTATAGCTATTATCCTTTGTGGATCACCTGCTAGAGGGTGTCAGAGTAAGACTTGCCTTAGTTAGTAGAGAACATGCTCTTAACAATTTAAAAAACCCTCATCCCCAGCATTTTCCCTTTTCCAGACTATCTAATCCTAGTTTTTAAATATCTTTAAGTCTCACCATAACTCTAACCATCTCCATTTCCCTCTCTGAATCTTTTCAATCTCCTTTATAACACCATAAGATAAGGCGACCTCCTATGGACACAATTAGTCAGAATGGAGAGACACAGTGTAAGGCTAAGTATTATTATAATATTTTCCCAATTTTAAATCTCCCATTTTAAAATGCATACAAGCCTGCTGTTGGCTTTTATAACTTCTACCATACACTCAGCTTCCTGTGGTGGTAAGTCTTCCCAGAGGGACTCTACAGTGCCACTGAAAGCTTCCTGCTAGAGCCTGCTACCACCTAATGAGTTTTTCTCAAAAAGCTACAATCCCACAATTGAGACAGAAGACCATGCGTTTTAATAAACGATTGTGGTTTACAGGGGAAGTGAAGGCAGCTGTAAATCATAGAATCATAGAATATCAGGGTTGGCAGGGACCTCAGGAGGTCATGTAGTCCAACCCTCTACTCAAAGCAGGACCTAATCCCCAACTAAATCATCTCAGCCAGGGCTTTGTCAAGCCTGACCTTAAAAACCTCTAAGGAAGGAGATTCCACCACCTCCCTGGGTAACCCATTCCAGTGTTTCACCACCCTCCTAGTGAAAAAGTTTTTCCTAATATCCAACCTAAAACTCGCCCACTGCAACTTGAGACCATTACTCCTTGTTCTGTCATCAGCTAAGACTGAGAACAGTCTAGATCCATCCTCTTTGGAACCCCCTTTCAGGTAGTTGAAACCAGCTATCAAATCCCACCTCGTTCTTATCTTCTGCAGACTAAATAATCCCAGTTCCCTCAGCCTCTCCTCATAAATCATGTGCTCCAGCCCCCTAATCATTTTTGTTTCCCTCCGCTGGACTCTTTCCAGTTTTTCCACGTCCTTCTTGTAGTGTGGGGCCCAAAACTGGACACAGTACTCCAGATGAGGCCTCACCAATGCCGAATAGAGAGGAATGATCACGTCTCTCGATCTGCTGGCAATGCTCCTACTTATACAGCCCAAAATGCCGTTAGCCTTCTTGGCAACAAGGGCACACTGTTGACTCATACCCAGCTTCTCGTCCACTGTAACCCCTAGGTCCTCTTCTGAAGAACTGCTGCCGAGCCATTCGGTCCCTAGTCTGTAGTGGTGCATGGGATTCTTCCACCCTAAATGCAGGACTCTGCACTTGTCCTTGTTGAACCTCATCAGATTTCTTTTGGCCAAATCCTCTAATTTGTCTAGGTCCTTTTGTATCCTATCCGTACCCTCCAGCATATCTACCACTCCTCCCAGTTTAGTGTCATCTTCGAATTTTCTGAGGGTGCAAGCCACGCCATCCTCCAGATCATTAATGAAGATATTAAACAAAACCGGCCCCAGGACCGACCCTTGGGGCATTCCTCTTGATGTTGGCTGCCAACTAGACATGGAGCCATTGATCACAACCTGTTGAGCCCGACGATCTAGCCAGCTTTCTATCCACCTTATAGTCCATTCATCCAGCCCATACTTCTTTAGCTTTCTGGCAAGAATACCTTGGGAGAACATATAAAAAGTCTTTCCAAAGTTGAGGAATAACATGTCCACTGCTTTCCCCTCATCCACAGAGCCAGTTATCTCGTCATAGAAGGCAATCAGGCATGACTTGCCCTTGGTGAATCCATGCTGACTGTTCCTGATCACAACAAATGGAAGAAAGGGCAAGTTGATAGTAATGAATATAAAGAAGTTAGTAATTGTAGAAAATTGATAAGGGAAGCCAAGAGATACAGGTGGAAATCTACAGCCAGCAGAATTAAGAACAATAAGGAGGAATTTTAAAAACATAGTAGTAACAAAAAGAATCCTAACAATGGTATTGGTCCATTACTAGGTGGAAATGGTAGAATTATCGATAATGCAGAAAAGGCAGAAATATTCAATAAATATTTGTTCTGTATTTTGGGGAAAAACAGATGATATAGTCTCATCATATGGCCATGATGAACCTCTTTTCATTCTCTGGAGGATGTTAAACAGAAGCTACTAAATTTAGACATTTTAAAATCAGCAGGTCCAGATAACTTCCATCCAAGTCGTTTAAAAGAGCTAGCTGAGGAGCTTTCTAAACCATTAATGTTGATTTTTCAATACATCTTGGTAGCACTGTGCAAGTTCCAGAAGACTGGAAGTAAGCTAATGTTGTTGTGCCAATTTTTAAAAAGAGTAAACGGGATGACTTCAGCAATTATAGGCCTGTCAGTCTGACAATGATCTCAGGTAAGATAATGTAGCAGCTGATGTGGGACTTGATTAATAAAGAATTAAAGGAGAGTAATCTAATTAATGCAAATAATTGCAAGTTTATGCAAAATAGATTCTGTCAAACTAATTATATATTTATTTATGAGATTACAAGTCTGGTTGATAAAGGTAATAGTGTTGATGTAATATACTTAGACTTCTGTAAGGTATTTGACTTCGTACCTCACGACATTTTGATTAAAAAAAAAAAAAACTAGAACGTTGTAAAGTTAACATGGCACACACTAAAAACTGGCTAACGTATAGATCTCAAAATGTAATTGTAAATGGGAAATCGTCATCAATGGGTGTGTTTCCAGTGGGGTCCTGTACGGATCAGTTCTTGGTTCTATGCTGTTTAACATTTTTATCAGTGATCTGAAGAAAACATAAAATCATCACTGAGAAAGTTTGCAGAAGTCACAAACATCTGAGGAGTGATAAATAATGAAGAGGACAGGTAAGGTCATCGATGCAAAGCAATGTAAATGGATTTTAATATTTCAAAATATAAATCTATACATATAGGACCAAAGAATGTAGGCCACAGTTACAGAATACAGGTCTTGCTCCTGGGACTCTGAAAAAGATTTGGGGGTTTTGGTGGATAGTCAGCTGAACATGACCTCCCATTGAGCTACAAACGCACCATCAGAGACCCTTCTGTGTTTGCAGTGGAGACTGAACAGAACATGCCTTTTGCAAAGCATGCTGCTTCATGGTCACAGGAGCACACTGATTTTGGTAACTCTCTAGTGCAAGGCCAGCAAAACTGTGGACTTTATTAAGAGTACCAGCAATGATCATGCATACTAGCAATTAGCAAAGATGCTGGCAGCTATGCAAATGTACTGGACTGGTAACCAGTGCAGGGAGCAGATTAAGTGGCTCAGGGGTGCGTATTGGAAAACCCAAGACCAGAACTGCACCTCAGGTAACTCACCAAAATCATGCCTATTTTATGAGGAATTTGACTGTGTGCTGGTCACTGGCAAGGAGCCAACGGTGGTGTATGATGACCTAGTCAGCCAGGATGGTGACCTACTGGCCCCAGAATCCAGCATGGGACAGATGGGAGCCAGCAGCAGGCACTGAATCTGGACAATTAAGTCACTCTGTTGCTGAAAGCAGTTCCAGAACAGGCTTTGGAGCAGCAGCACATTCTGGATCCATACTCAGAGGAGCTGATGCACCCCACTGAGAAACAGCCTGCTGTGGAGCCTGCAGCAGACACAGATCGGAGAGAAGCTACCCCTAAAGTCCGTGTCTGGCTCCATTTTGATGTGTATTAATATAGTAATGGGAGGGATTTCTGCTCTATGAACCAATGCAAAAGGTATGAGAAGCCCAGCTAGCGGGGTGCATCCATTAATGACAGATTTAATCCCCGCCCCCTCCAAAAAGGTGACTGGGCTATGCAAACAGTAAAGAGGCACCTTTAAAGTGTATTTTTAGTGGAAAGGCTGATTTCTGCTAGGGCCATTCCTGTCTCTTACAAGTAATAGCCTTACATTGCCATGCCTGTAAGTATGCTGCTGTGTAACCATTCTATGGTCTATCGAGCCACCTGAAAACAATTAAACTCTGTGTGTATGTTTGGGGAAGTGTGTTCCATTCCCAAATCTAGTCCATTTCAGTTAGAGGCAGTCCATGTAATCCATAGGTGACAAAATCATTTGTCCCAAATGAGACTGGGGTTTGACATTTTGTTCAGAAATGTGCTGGTGGTGCGACAGTAATTCCATTGATAATGTCAGTTGGTGTGAGTAGTGTCCCAGCCTGTCCATGAATGTAGACTCCTGATTGGTGGAAAACCCTGGCATCATGAACCTTTTCAGTGCAATCCACGTTAATGTTCATAGATTGCCCGCTGTGGTCCATGTGTAACAATGGAGTTGTGCCCTTTGTGGTTTATGTGCTCCCTGAGGAGGACAAACGAGTCCCATCAATGTCCCCAGCAGTTTGGAAACCCTGTTCTCTCAAAGCCAGCAATTACTTCAGCAATATTTTTTATGCCTACCACTTTGGGGTAAACCACATGCCTGATTCCCTCAGAAACCTCTGGGACCACTTTAACCATAGTTGACTTTCCAACACCAAACTGGTTTGCAATGGATCTGGGGTAGCAGTCTGGGGTAGCCAACTTCCACATGGCTATAGCAACCTGCTTCTGGACTGGTGGAGTGGCCTCATATGTGTGACTTTATGTTGGAAGGTTGGGACACGCTGTTCACAAAGCTCCAGAAATGTGGCTTTCTTCATGTGAAAGTTCTGGACCCACTGCTGGTCATCCCAGGTCTGCATGACGATGTGATCCCTCCAGTCTGTACTGGTGGCCCTGCACCAGAAGTTTGAGTCTGCCATGCCTGGGTACTCCTCCTCCTCCTCCTCCTGCTCCATCATAAGCTGTGTCAGGTGCCTTTGATGGGCCAGAAAACACTGCTGAAATGTCCACCAGCACCTTACGAAAGCTCTGCACATTTCCGGACACAGAAGTTAAAGCGCAAGGAAGAGAAGTGCCTCCTCCATGTTGGTGGCTCAGGTAGCTGGGAGTGCACTGACCAAAATGACTGCTTGGCAGGATCTGTTTGCTGGCTGTTCTGACTTCCTGTAATGTGCAGGATGGACAGTCAAGTTTTCCCACAGTGCTCCACAGTCAAAGGGCTAGACTGACCACATTTCAGGTGGGCACTAAGGAGTCTGGGACTGCATGCTGCAGGGTAGACGTCTGAGCCGCAGGTTCGAGCCTGGGTTAGAAAATTCTTAACCTAAGGTTAACAATCAATGTAGATGCTCAAGCTCTGGGTTCTCTAACCCAGGGTCAGCTGACTTGAGTCCCACTAACCCTGGGCTTACATTGCAGTGTAGACATAACCTAAGTACCTACATGGGGAACAAATATTTAGTAATGGACTGCTCAATCTCGCAGAGAAAGGTATAACAAGATCTAATGGCTGGAAGTTGAAGCTAGACAAATTCAGATTGGAAATAAGGTGTAAATCATTAAAGGTGAGGGTAATTAATCATTGGAACAATGGGTCGTGGTGGATTCTCTATTGCTGACCATTTTTAAACCAAGATTGAATGTTTTTCTGAAAGATCTACTCTAGGAATTATTTGGGGGCAGTTCTATGGCCTGTGCTAGACAAGAGGTCAAACCAGATGATCACAATGGTCACTTTAGGCCAGGGGTTCTCAAACTGGGGGTTGTGACCCCTCAAGGGGTCACAAGGATATTGCATGGGGGGGATTGCGAGCTGTCAGACTCCACCCCCAAAACCTGCTTTGCCTCCAGCATTTACAATAGTGTTAAATATTAAAGTGTTTTTAATTTATAAGGGGGGTTTCGCACTCAGAGGCTTGTTGTGTGAAAGGGGTCACCAGTACAAAAGTTTGAGATCCATGGCTTTAGGCCTTAGAATCTATGAATTTAGGCTGTGGGTGCAGGAAAAAGGATGCACTAGTTCAGCTGATGAAGCTCCTTCAGCAGAACTCCTGGGAGAGGCCAACAGTACAAACCACCTCTTGCTCTCCCTGGAAGTAAATCTTCCTTGGAGAACAGCTGGCTCCCAGAATGGAAATGTAAACCCCCTTACCAGCAGTCATTTTCCACGCCTACACATTTAGAACTCCTTAGCACAGCAGAGACATTTAGAATATTTTTGTCACTGTGTGTGTGTTACCCGTTATCCAAGTTGATTTGCTAAGGTTTAGTTTACTTTTCTATAGGCGTGGGAGAGCATCTGTGAGAATCACAGCCCAAATCTGCCATCGCTTATTCACATGGGCTCCCTCTGAAGTTAACAGAAGTTACTGTGGTTTCTTTCTGTGCAAAATTTGGCCTTAGATTTCCATCACTAAGTATATTTGCCCATCTTGAGCAGGACATCATTTTCTAAGGGTTAAAGGGAGGGCAGTCCCCCACCCCCCAACCTTGGTATGACTTTGCCCCCCTGACTTTTCATAGAGCTATATGCTCCATTATGTCTTACACTCTTCCCCCTCCCTCCCCACCACAACTTTGCAGGATATAATATGGTGTTCTTTATGCTGACACAACTGGCCCCCACTTCCGAGGCTCCCTGAATTTTTCTGAAATGATGACCCTGATCTTGAGGACACTCAATCCCTTTTATACTTCAGAGAAAATCAGCTGATGTAGATCAGCATAGGTCTATTGAATCAATGGCGTTAAGTCAGCTTATACCAGCTGAGGATCTGGCCCACTCTGTGGTGAATCTGATATGAAATGAAAATGATTAACGCCCCAATCCGTCCCCTGTGTCTGTTTCATAACATTAGTTCATGCTTAAGGTGGTGCTGTTTCAGCTGCTTCTGTCACTGTGTTTCCCTGATGCCTCTATACATTGTTTGTGAACAATAAACTATTATTCCCTTAGTGGTGCTTGGGTTTTTTTTGTTTTGTTTTTAATTTTTTAACTTTTAAGATAAGCTGTGTGATAATGACAAGATGGAGGAGGAGGACAGTGGCTCCCCGCTCTCATGTTGAGTGCCATGACTCACCCTTGTAAATTAATAATCATTTTGTACGGCTGGTCTTTCCCCTTGCTGAAGGCATGTTTTATTTCCAGCTGGATTATAAACTGAGTTTTTAAAGTTACATTATCATTACTGGTCAGTGTTTACTCACTGGAAGACTTTGCTTGGACCTTTATTATTTTTGTAGTCATGAAAAATAACAGCAAGATGGTGGAAACTGGTAATCATCTACATTTAGATACAGCAGCACACTTTTTTTGTTTAACAATCACCAAGAGCTTTTAAAAACACTAATTAGGCCCTGCTGTGAGGCAGATAAATAGTGGTTTGCTCTTGTTATGGATTAATAAACAGAGTTTTTTACCTAGAGTTCACACAGTGAGTTAGTGACAGAACTGGAAATAGAACCAGGAGTCCTGAACTGCAGTTCATGTTTTATCCAGAAGGCCGCACATCCAAATTCCAGCTTCATGGTTTATCCCATCAAAGTTCTTGCTTTAATGCTGTGGGCTGACCCCATGTTTCCTTCTTTTCTCTGCCAGACTCCATCACTTGCCAAAAATTTCATATAAGTTCCGAGACCCAAATATTCCCCAGCAAACCCTCTTCTAGCCCATCTATGTAAGTGTTATGTTCACAGCATACACACAAAGAAGTTAGATTAAAAAACATAAACACTGTTTATGTTTACTGGCAGTTGCAATGTAAAGCTACTTTATTTCTTAAAATTCAGCATGATAACACACAAGAACCCAAAAACTGAGAGAGAGGAAACTGGTTGACTCCCAAGGCTCTATGGCACAACTCAGCCCACCTTGCTTTAAGTTGGCCCTTTCCAGACTGACGGCTGCTAGGCCCAGATTGCGTATTTCCCTACAGAGCCCCCTAGCCTGCAAGCAGGGCCAGGACACCCTCTCACTCTTAAGGTACCTGTACACTGCACACCACTGGCAGCAGCATGTAGGGTATGTGGGTACATGCCACAGTGAAAAGTGTCCACATTGCGGTATGTAGCAACACATGGCAGTGTAAGGCTCTGGCAGTGGGGAAAGGCTTCAGCAGGAGGGAGGCAGCAGAACAATGCTATTTTTAGCAGTGTAGACAGGAGAGGCACTGATTGGGCATGTAGAGAGACGTGTAGGGTACATACCCTAAGGTTGTGGCATGTCTATTCTACTTGCCTAAGCAGTGCTTCTTTACTGTCTACACTGCTGCTTATACCCGTACTTGGGTGCCATGCTGCGTATGTACTCTACTTGTCGCCATAAGGAGGGTGCAGTATAGACATACCCTTAAAGTGATAGCTTGCAATGCCAGTGTAGTCCTCAATACACCAAAGAGCAAAATAGTTGTTTATTTTACAACTAATATACTTATTTTTTCATTTTTTAAAAGTTCCTGTGCACTTGGCCTGCTCCTCCTTCCATGGAAGTCCATTTTCCCATCGACTTCCAAGGGAGCAGGATCAAATGCTTGTCTATTCTAAGAGATGATCTTTTAACCTATTCCTATCTCTCTTGCTCAGGTTTAGATCTATGATCAGTTGCTGAAAGAGCTGTACAATGTGTTCAACCTCTTTGTTTGATCAGGAGTGAACTTATTTTTATCCTTTAAGCATGAGTTATGAAGGAGGTTGTTAAGTTGACTGATGCCCTGTCACTATTGCCCATTTTCTTTGCAGCCGAGCCTTCAGTTAGTTTACGTTTCTTGCCAATGAAAAAATGATTGTTGGGCCACAAGGAGGTAAATTATTGTAGAGTGTAAATTTGATGGCTGATGTCAGTTAACTGCTTTGTTAATGCAGAGATTAGAACATGCTGAAATACTCTTTATGGGGAGGAAGGGGAACATGCCTTTTGCCATTTTGAGAGAGTTAACTGTTTTGGTGCTATTGCAGGGCTCATTTAATTAAAATAAAAGCTAAAAGAAAGGAGCGATGTGATTTGAGCCCCTCCCTTGAAACAGGGGTCATAAAAGTTTATTTTTACTCACTTATCTTGTCTCCTCTCACCCACGTTGCAAACTTAATTCCTTATCCTGCCGGTACTTTAGAAAAACACGTGTCCTATTAGAACAAAACAAACAAAACCACACACAGGGTATCAAACTACAACCATTCCTCAATCTTGTGCAGAAAAAAAGGGAGATTGCCAGCTCTTGCCATCTTATTGCGACTCTCATGATTTTTAGTGATTTTTCTCTTAAAGCGACAGCTCCTGCATTTATGTGATTATTGGAGAATCCCAGATTTTGTTTAAAAAAGTTTCTAGATCTCATGGTTTCAGAGAAAAGCTTGAAAATGTGAACAGTAAAGATTCAAAACCCAGAAAACAAATTAATTCCATGTTTTATTCTGTTAAAAAAATCTCATGATGTTTAAACCAATCTTTAAACCTGGCTTGTGATTTTTGAATGCGTGGGGCAGGCAATACTGCTTGATGAGTTTAGGAAGGTTTTCCTGGGCCTTCTCTTACTCCTACTGCTAGTGGTGTGGTCTATGCCAGCCAGTAGCTGTGGATCTGCAGCAGGTATTAAAGGGGTCATACATTTGCATAGGTTTGGTAATGGATATTTGTCTGGGTTTTGTAAGATCAGTTACTTCTGACTTGGAAATGAAATAAATACTTGACTCCCACACTGCTGCATAAAACACATGTGTTGGTGGTACAGCACACACAGAATCTCTTTTCAGGCTTTGATTGTCCCTTCCCACTATTACCATCGTTCCACCCTTAGCTCCCTTTTGCAGGGTGTAGCAATAAGGGGCTTCGTAGGACCTGAGCAAGGAGTGAGCAAGCCCTGTCCTTCCCAGGATGATTTGTCAGGCAGTTGCATGCTTACTAGAAGAGGCCTAGTTCTCAGGATAGGCAGGGTGTAACTCTGTCTATCCTGGTATGGGTTGGACCATGAGGCACTTTTAAATCCACCTACCGCTGCATCTCCAGCTTGTCTGTGCTCAAATTCACCCAACTTTGGTATACATATAATGCTGTTTTATACCAAGTGTATATGAGTTCAGAAGGGCCTAGCATTTCTTCACCTCCAGTTCTTTGGCAAAAACTATGATTATGAATAATGCAAAGGGATGTTACAGTATATCATAAAGCAAGAGGGCAATATCCAGCCTCAGTTCTTGCTTGCTTATTACTACCCAATAGTCCTAATGATGGGTAATAGTTCCACTCACAGCAGTTGGTGTTGTCTTCATTGTATTTAGTGTGCCTGTACGTCTCCAGGATACTCTGTCCACTTTCTGAGGGTAGTGCGCTGGATTTTGTGTGGTTCTGGATCAGATTATTTTAATAATAGAAAGAATTGCATTTCTAAGGGTACTATGTTAAGGAACACATTGGTGTTTAAAGAGCAACAGAAGAGATCTAATTTGATGATATTAGTGGAATTCTTATTAGCTTGGGATCTGACACACTTGCATGAAGGCTGCATTCTGCTCCTAAAAGAGTTATTTAAAAGGTAAATAAGAGACCAACATTGCACAGTCTCTATTTGCACTCTGACTGAGGGCCTCCTTCTCTTGATTTCTTCCTCTTGTTAATCGTTCATATATGATAATCAGGCACCACATTATATGCAATGTTGCATTCTCCTGTCCTGATATGAATGCTTAATGACTCAATGCTGCATTTTTGCTGTAGGTACTTGGAACTGGAGAGCAGTGGACATCGAAATGAAATCAGGTTGCATTACCGTTCAGGCGGCCATCGCTCACACACAGAAGTGTTTCCGTACATTTTGGCAGATGATAAGTGGCACAGGCTTTCCTTAGCAATCAGTGCCTCACACTTGATTTTACATGTGGACTGCAATAGGTAAGTGAAGAGTGATATTTCATATTAATAAATAGTAGTCTGGAGCATTCCAGCTCAGTAATAAATGAAATGATAATGATTTGAGGTTTATTTCTTCTATTGTTTCTTAACAGAATTTATGAAAGGGTTGTGGAGAAGCCCTACATGGATTTACCTTTGGGTACAGCATTTTGGTTGGGACAGAGGAATAATGCACATGGTTATTTTAAGGTAGGCTTTCCCTGAGAGGAAAAGACTGAACATAGGTAAAAATGGCAATAGTGTTCCCTCTATATCTGCAGCAGTGGAAATATTTTAAATACTGTGGTACATAAAGGCTTTACATGTGAGGTTGCTGTTGGTCCAGTTCCCCTAAGCAGAGCATACTCCTTGGCATAGGGGCAGGCAAATTTCATCTTCCAGCACCAGTGTGGGCAGCTGTCTTCCAGAGGGATTCACCTTTATCGGAGGTGAGAGGATCCTTGCTCCACCACCTTCCTCCCAGGGTTTGCTTGAGATAAGTAAGGTTTATCTTGCTACCAGGAGTCTGTAAGAGGTTCCACAGAGGAGAATGCCTGGACCATGTGCTGAATCAGCTGGTGGGGTTACTCATCTGAAATGAAACTGCTGTGATCAGCAAGGAATTGTCATCAGGAGCCAATCTTTATTAGTTAGAGTTGAAAATAAGTTACCACAACCATCATGCATCCTGTCACACACTTCCTCACACCAAACTGAGATCCACAGCATGTGACAGGAGCCACAACACCCCATGAGCAAAGAAATCTGAGTTCAGTTGGGTGGCTGCCAAATTATGGTGTACTGTGAATAAGTAAGGCTAGAGAGCAAGATAGCCATGTAAGAGGGGCATGATCAGTGACCAAGGTAAAAGGGGATCCCCGGAGATAATGGAATAGGGATTGTATTGCCTTTTGCACAGTTAGATGTATGTTTTCTGTCTCAGAATATTTTTCACCAGAGGAAAGAGCTATCTACTCCAATACAATACATGGTGCCCAATGCCATTATTCTTCTATTGCGTTTAGGTTCTTAAACTACACCTCTCACCATGGTCTCTGAGCATCTTCCAGGGTTAAAAATTAACGAGGTGACTAACATCAGTAAAGAGAGAGAAGTTTCCTCCCCCGGGAGAATAGTTACAAGTGTTTTAGTTTGCATTTTAACTTTACAATGACTATATTACTACATGTTGCTATATGGGAAAGCAAGGTTGAAGAAGTAAGATTTTGCATTTGGACTAGAAAATGGTAAGATTTATGGTCATGCTTAGTTCCTATTTGATGAATCCTTGGCCATACTCCTTGTCCATGGTTTGATCTCACCCATTTTGGGGCTGTCTCGGGGGGTCTTTGCAGCACTGCAGCCCTGTCTCCACAAGGATGTTTGGTACTTGAGGCCCTGAAGGCTAGGGTTCTTTGGATGCTGGGCCCTGTGGCCTGGCTGAATCTGCCTTGCTAATTTTTAAATCTTGGCTAAAACACTGATTTTAATTTTCAATGCAAGTCCTGCCTTTGGTGCTGAAATCAGCATTAGATGTGTAAACACATGTTTTCCATGCCCAAGTACAGATTTAAATCCCAAATGAGTGTGAGATATGGAATGGATGTCCCATCAGGCACTCTGTTTTGAAAACTGAGCCCTGTATCTGTTTTTTAAATTCAGTATATTTTTCCTTCTCTATATTAAATGCCAGTCTCCTTGTTAAATGGCTGAGAGGTGATCAAGCCTACACAGGCAGAATCCACTGAAAAGTGGCATTCTTGACTTAAACAAAATAATTAAAAATTAGAAAATAATTAAAGATTACTGTGATGGGGCTTAACCCCCATCCCCTGCAAGGCTAATGAAGGTACCCAATTGGTCATGCTTTGCACCTGGAGTGGTGAGTCGCTAACTGGCTCCCAGCCATAGGGGGCGGAACTAAGCCGTAATACGTAAACTGAAGAAGCTTAATTTGGGGGAGAGACAGCAGAGAAGACAGGTCTCTCTGGCTGGGAGAAGCCCAGGGTTAAAGTACGCAGACAGAGAGAACGGGGACTACACACTACAGGGACAGTGTAGGCTCCTGCAAAGGAAGCCTTGAGATAAGATTTGTAAATAGAGTAGAAAAGACTACAGTAGCCCAATAGCATAGGAGAACTAATCAGTTTCATTTGGATTTGTGGTGTGTTTCGGTTGTAGTCAACCAGGTCACAAAAGAAAGGACTGCCCTTTCATGGAGCACGGCTATTTGGATTGTTACAACAGGAAAGTCTGCGGTTTGGCATGTTTCCTCAGTAGTGGGCATGCTCCAGCTTACCAAAACTGCTGATGTGTCTAGATGTGAAATGAGAGGACTGGTTGACTCCAGGTACGGGTGGACACTGGTTTGAGGGAGTAGATTCCCATCTGCAAAAACAGATTGGCATCTGCAGGTGTACATCTCGTGCATGCACAGAGAGACCGAGTCTACCCGACAGCAGAGATAGAAATAGAAATGCAAGGTCAGAGGTACAAGCTGAGAGCTGATATATTAAGAAACCTCCCCTCACCTGTAATTGTAGGGTGAAACTGGCCTAATTTCCCAGTCCTATTACAAGAAAGGATATCACATGAACAAATTAACCATAAGGCAACTCTCATCTGGACACAGGCTGTTGGGCCGGGTGGCCTAGAGACAGGGCCAAGTACTCAATGGACTGGGGAAATGTAATTGAGAGAGTCAAACAAGAAATGCCAAGCCAGCTACAGGCCCTAGAAACACAATTGCACAAGGCAAACCAAGAGCTGGAAGAGGTGAAAGCCTCATGACAGATAGGGTTGCCAATGCTCCAGGATTATCCTGGAGTCTCCAGGAATTAAAGATTTATCTTTAGTTAAAGATTGTCATGTGATTGACACCTCCAGGAATACATCCAAACAAAATTGGCAACTCTAATGACAGAAAATAATAGAGGAGGCCACATAACAAGAGCAAGAACAGATTTGGACAAGACTAGAGCTGGCATATGAAAAGAATTGTTGGCAGCAACACAAATGGGAGCTGGCTGCACTGAGAACCATGGAAATACATGGCAAGGGTCCCCCAACCTCTAGAAGCCAAGAACAGTCCCCTGCAGAAAAGGAAATGGATTGGGTGAGTTCATGGGGAATGGATGCTCTGAATGAGGAGAGAGGAGAAGTTGCCTCAATCATGGACCCTGACCGAGCACCCAAAGGGCAATCATACAAGGCTGGCCTGTCCATGGAGAGTAAACGGATCCGGGACTTTCAAGAGAGATTAACTGCTGCAAAAGAGGCCCTGCAGATACACATCCAAGCTAGAGAATATTAGAAGGAATGTTCTGAAGACATGCTAGGTTATAAAAATTGATTGTTTATCTGAGTACTACTTAGAGGAAGCAACTGCAGGGCCCCGTACAGTGATGGGGAGAGACAGTCCTGATGGGCACTATCTTGAGAGATGTGCGTAATGGGGCTTAACCCCATCACCTGCAAGGCTGGCAAAAGCGCCCAATTAGTCAGGCTTTGCACCTGGGGAGGAGAGTAGCTAATTGGCTCCCGACCAGAGGGGGTGATGGAGCTAGTCGTAATAAGTAGACTGAAGGAGTTACTTGTGGGGAGAGATAGCAGAGAAGACCAGTCTCTCTGGCTGAGCGAAGCCCAGGGTTAGGTTACATAGAGAGAATGGGGACGTGCTGGGGCAATGTAGGCTTCTGCAAGGGAAGCCTTGAGACAGGATTTGTAAGTAGAGAAGAAAAGACCACAGTAGCCCAAGAGGGTAGGAGAAGTATTCAGTTTGGATTTTGTGAGGGCTTGTTTATGATACCCCAGAAGGGGTCTGAATTTAGCTGTTGTGGCCGGAGGGCTGAGCCACAAGACCTGGGGCCAGAGGCAGCTGGCCAGCAGGGGGTGCTGGAGCCAAAGATAGTGGCAACAGCCCACACTGAGTCAAGGGGTTGCTCCAAGGGTGAGTGAGCCCTTCCACAATTGCTTATACTGCTCCAAAACTCATTTAATTTGCTGTATTTGCTTATGACTAATACTGTTTTTAGATTAACGTGTAGTTATTTCTGTCTTTTCAAGCCTTACTTTACATGATACTGATCCTTTTTCTGAAATGTCTGGGACTGTGATGGAACATGCACACTCATCAAGGTGTAAAATGAAAGACAACCATTTGTAGTTGCTTTTTGGTTTATTTTAGTTGTTTGTCAAGAAAATCTAGAGGAGTCAAAATACCATGAGAATTTTTTCTTACTGAGAAAAGCCAAATTAAATGAAATTCAGCAAGGAATCGTAGCACCAATCCATCCAAAATACATTGATCTTATTGGTTGTTCAATATATGATATTACAAATGGTTACATTGAAAACAAAAGAATTGAACATAGTGTTGTGGACTGTAAATCTCTTCAGGCTTGTAGCCCAAGATTTTAATAAATGACTAGTGGTTTTGGGTGCCTAGGGGCTTGGTTTTCTGAAGGTGTATTCCCAGCACTTTCTGAAAATCAGGCCCTTTTAAGGTGTCTCACATTGGATAGCCAAAAAATGAGGCCCGCAAAATCATGACTCTCTTGTGAAAATCCTGGTCTAGGGTTTTATTTGGTTTTGAACCTAAACTTGCTCCCGCTGAATCAGTGTGGGATTTGGCCTTTAATTAGGATTGAGCCCACAGTGTTTTGATACCTTTACTTCATAGCGCTATAAATCCGTTTGAAATTCATTGCCAGTTCATTGCATTTCTTTTAAGAATGAGTTCTGAAGATCAGTGTAAGTCATGGAAGGAAGGGTAGATGAAAGGGACATCTGCAGTGTGTGTGATAGGATGGTTCATTTCTAAATTGCTGTTTGGCCTTTGCTTTAGGAGAGTAGCAAAGTGGCTGGCTGCTAATTATATCTTAATGACTAAGGATGTATGTGAATTCTGGCTGTAAACATATGATCTGTCCCTCTGGGTAAAACGGGTCATTTCCAGCTGGCATATTTGAATTTTATGCTAAACGTACTGTTCTCCTAAATTGTCAACATGCTCCTCTGTAGCTGTGTAATAGATATGTTGCTTCTCTGAGTTAGGTATGCTGTATGACAAGATCCATATCAAAATCATGAAATGGCTGTTTGAATCTGTTTTTCATGATTCAAGTTTCTTTAATCTTCACTTCTGTTTGACAACAGTAGTTCAGTGAAAATTTGCATTTTATGTAAAACAGTGTTTCAAAGACCCTGAAATGGAAAATTATTTTTTAAGTTGCTTTAAAGGTCATTTTCAAGCTTTTCTTCAATGTGTAACTAAAAATAACAATGAATTCAAAACAGCCAGACTCTTGTCATTTAATTACATCTTGACATTTAATCGTATGCCTTTAAAAATGGTTCAGTATGTGTGTACATGTACAGCTATCTATTTTATTTACTCTTTGCTCTCCCATCACCACAGTGGATGCAAATAAGAAGTACTGTATTCATAAATAGTGGTTTTTTCATGCAGTTTTTCTTTTCATGCAGTTTTTCTGTGTGAGCTCTAATGTTTTATGTGGTGAACATTGCTATGGAATATTATTTTGACAGTAAAAATAATGCACACTCTTCTTTCTTTTCTATCCGTACTTGCACACAGGGCATAATGCAAGATGTGCAGCTACTTGTCATGCCTCAAGGATTTATTTCTCAGTGCCCAGATCTTAATCGCAGTAAGTCTATTAGTTCTTTCACCATAGAATCAAAGGTTTGCTTCTTGCTTCATTTTTTGTCCTGCAAGCTCTCTTAAAACCTTGAGCTCCAATATACTGATTGTCAGCTGTGACTTGTGTAGATTGAACCTATTGTATATACAATTTGACAAATGTGGTGTTTGTAATTCCAGCCTGCCCAACTTGTAATGACTTCCATGGACTTGTACAGAAAATCATGGAGCTGCAGGACATTTTAGCCAAAACATCAGCTAAGGTAACAGTTACTCAGAGACATGGTGTGGGGCATAGGGAATTTTCAGGCTTCAATTCAGATCTCTCTCAAAAAATACAGATGTTCTGTTCAAAGAGCTTTCTTACATTTCAATGTTTTCATGGCATTGTACATTGTCATAGTAAATAGCATCAAAATTCCTGGACAAGGGTTTACAAATATGCAAGCTCTATCTGTCAGACTAAGGATTCAGTAAAACTGGAATGAAACAGGTTACCATGTTTACAGTGCTTGTTGCAGCAGGATTTTTTTGGTTTAAGACTTTTCTAAACCCGAGCTGTTCAAAAAACAGATCAAAAATATGAAAGTACTGGGGCTGAGGACTTTCAAGCAGTATCTACATCTACTATCTGATGATCACATCAAAAACATACCCAATTACCAATGGGCATACATCAGTTTACACCATTGTTTAAAAAAGGCCAGTGCTTTAAATGTCTGTAGCAGTACTATTGGCACACTGGTTTGATACTGGGTGTGACAGGTTGGGTCACAGAAACCATCTTGGGAACTGCTGCCTGATGTGCTGGGACTACTTCTGAGCCCATTTTCCCTGGCAGCCTGGGACTTCAGTACCTTACCTGGTTGTGCCAGACACGCCAGCCTGCTGCAAACACAGACCCAGGTCTGAACCACATCCCCCAAAAGCTGCAAGCTTAACTGAAAACAGCTTAAGAAGTGCTCCTGTCTCCCACCCAGAAGTGCTCCAACACCCAGGTACCCAACTCCCAATGGGATCCAAACCCCAAATAAATCTGTTTTACTCTGTATAAAGCTTATACAGGGTAAACTCATAAACTGTTCGCCTTCTATAACACTGATAGAGAGATATGCACAGCTGTTTGCTCCCCGAGGTATTAGTAGTTGCTCTGGGTTAATTAATAAGTTAAAAAGTGATTTTATTAAATATAAAAAATAGGATTTAAGTGGTTCCAAGTAATAACAGACAGAACAAAGTAAATTACCAAGCAAAATAAAACAAAAACACTCAAGTCTAAGCCTAATACAGTAAGAAACTAAATGCAGGTAAAACTCACCCTTAGAGATGTTCCAATAAGCTTCTTTTGCAGACTAGACTTCCTCCTAGTCTGGATCCAGCAATAACTTACACCCCTATTGTTACTGTCCTTTGTTCCAGTTTCTTTCAGGCATCTGTTTGGGGTGAAGACGCTATCTTTTGAGCCAGCTGAAGACAAAATGGTGGGCTTTCTAGGGGCTTATATAGTCTCTCTCTTGTAGGTGGAAACCCCTTTCTTCCCTCTGTGTAGAATCACAGCTACAATATGGAGCTTTGGAGTCACATGGGCAAGTCACATGTCCAGGCATGACTCAGTTCTCTACAGGCCGATGCCATTGCCCACATGTTCTCAGGAAAGTTCAAAAGTGGATTGGCGTCTGTCAAGGTCCACTGTGAGCCAAGTACTCCCAATTACTTGAATAACCCCTTCACACTAAGTTGACCAAATCTGTCTTAGGTGCTTTCTACAGCAAACACTTTAAACACAAGCATAGAGCCAACGCTTATAACTTCAGATATAAAAATGATACATGCAGTAGAACATAAGCTTTGCAAAGATATGTTACATGGCATATCTAGCATAAAACACATTCCACATATGTCATATTTACATTCATAAGCGTATTTCTATAAAGCATTCTGGGGTGCAACATCACACTGGGTTCTGTAATGTTACACTGCATTGGTTTACAATAGAGCACAAAATTATAGAAATATCCTGGTTCAAGTGCAGGAATAAGTGTTATACACGAAAAATGTGAGCTTTACTGCAATCAGCGAGAACTCTTGCCTCCCCATCTCTCAAGTTCATCTGTTCTGCATGTGATCTGATAATTACCTGAAAGTAGTTTGGGTATTGCTAAATGGATGCTTCACAGAGTATAAAGATGATAAGCCACTGGCCAGATCTTTGTTGCCCAACTCACATCCATAGTCCCATGATATCATTGGATAAAGTTAGCAGCAGCATGTCTCAGCTTCCAATTTTTCTGCTGTAATGGCTGAACACTTAATCATTTAATATTTCACAATAACCACTTAGTCCTCATCTGACTGCATTTTCACACATGTACTTTTTCACTGTGCAATCCTGGATGGTAGAGGGCAGTTAGATCATTAGTTATATAGAAACTGTTTACCAATGTAATAACCTTTCTTTGTGAAACGTGTACAGCTGTCCCGAGCTGAGCAGAGGATGACTAAATTGGATCAGTGCTATTGTGAAAGGACCTGCACCATGAAGGGCACCACCTACAGAGAATTTGAATCCTGGACAGACGGCTGTAAGAACTGCACTTGCATGGTATGGCTACAATTTGAGTAGAGACTCAGGGACCCTAGTGTCCTCTTTATTTACAGTTTTAATGAAACAATATAATGATGAAACTTTCACAGTTTCCTCAAGGTAGCAACAATCAAGTGCTAGCAAACCTCTTTTCTAAGAACCACAGTGTATTAAAAATGTTTTATATATTTTTTCAGCAGGATCAGTATATGTAGTTTTGCCCCATTTTTCTTGCATGCATAGGAGGATGCTAGGTAAAGTAAGAACTATACTGGAAGCAATATATTTACCCATCAAGTTTTTCCCAAGTACTGTATTACAGACTGTTTCTCTGGAAAATTAATTCCCTGGTTCTTTCTTATACTATAAATACAGCTTTGTTCTTAGCAGATGATTTAATGGACCCCTTGTGCCTGATTCCATTAAGTCTCCTTTGGTTACATCTAGATCAACATGTAATAAAATGTAAAATGTCAGTGCTGTATGCATGTTCTATTATACCACAAATAAAAAAGGGTTTGTTGTAAGGTGGATGAAAGACCCCCTCAGGTACCAAAATTCCAGAATTAATTGCATGTATCTTTGCAAGTACCAAATTATAATGTCTTGGTTAATGCACATCCATTTTAAAGCTCTCATTAAATGCCTGATCCAAAGCCCATTAGAAATCAATGGAAAGACTTCCATTGACTGCCGTGCATTTTGGAGTAGGCCCAAAAGCCCTAGATAGATGTGCTGCAGTCTTTAATACCTTGAACTGTTTTTCTTAGGCTTATTGTCTTTTTGTTCCACAAATTTCTGGGGGGCGGGAAATTACCAGTTCAACTTTTAACAGTTTATTGTTAGGTAGTAGAAGTTGTAAGTAGAAGGAACTACCAGTAACAAACCGAGTCTGAGATAGTCAGATAGAATGCCTGTGGTTGAGATAAAGTGTTAAATGCATGGTATGTTTTTGTCTCAGATTTTTCATACAGCTGTGGTGATATTATCTTTTTTAAAATTAATGTAGTCTTTCATGTGAAAATTGTAAGGCACAATATTGTTCTATGAGGCTTTTATACTTCACACTAATCTACCAATTTGCAATTGATTGGCAGAATGTCTATGCTCCAAATGATTAAGATTTCTTTTTACCAAGCAAAATTGTTTTCATCTTAATGAACACATCAGACTCATAAAAAGCCTACTTGGAGTAATAATTTTTTAAAGACCTAGGGTTGAATCTTTCTTTATACTAATAATTAAGAGAAACATTGTAAATATGACTTAATTTGGTATTGCTGAGGAGTTTTTCACATTTAAGAAGCAACTTTTAAATTCATGTATTTCACAAAAACTTTATATGAAAACATCTTTTTTTTTCTTCCCAGAATGGTACTGTGCAATGTGAAGCACTGATTTGCCCATTTTCTGATTGCCTACTGAATTCTGCTCCTGCATATGTGGATGGCAAATGCTGTAAAGAATGCCAATGTAAGTTTTATTGTGTGGTGCTTCTTTCTGTCAAATAGTATTTTTGAAATCTGAAAGGAAGATGTATGTACCTTTCAAAAGAGATGTCACCAACAGAGCTGGTTGCAAAATGGTTTGTTTGGGGCCTTTTGTGGAAAATTTCAACTTTGTTGGAAAACAGCGAATTTTTTAGCCACTGACATTTTTTTCAGTTTTTAGCCAAAAAATGTTGGTTTTGGAGGTTTCAGTTTTCTGGCAAAAAATCAAAACATTTCAAAAAAAGCAGACATTTTCTGTGAAAATTTTCATTTAAACAAAAATCTTATTTTCCATTAAAAAGAAAGTTGACAAAAATTGTGTCAACAAGCCTTAGTCACCGCTATCCCCATCTTTGAATGCAGTTTTATTTGATTGGTTGGCTGGCTGGACATGCAGATACATCAGGTCACCAGAAGGGACCACCAGATCTTCTGATCTGACCTTCCGTATATCACAGGCCACCAGTACCATCTGGCACACACACACTAAATCCAACAATGGAAATGAGACCAAAGTAAATGAGACCCACAGGAGACTAGATTATTATGTACCACGGACAGAGACTAGGACAGACTGAGGTGCACCTGTGCCCAAGGCCCCCCAGGAAAATGATTAAATGGGACATACCCAGATAATCTTGGCAAGTGACCCACACACTATGAGGAAGGTGAAACCCCCCCAGCGTCAAGCCAATCTGACATGGAGGAAAATCCCTCCTGGCCCCACATATGACGATAGTTATTTAAGCAAGAACCAGTCAGCCAAGCACCTGAGAGAAAAAATGCTCAGAATATTTGTGCCTTGAACTCGCTTTTCAGCACTATTCCAGTCTAGAAGAATATACTTCCAAAATAACATTACAGCATTAGAAATAGTGATCTGCTTTATGAATCTTGTTCTGCAATTAAGGAAACAGTAGACCTTGGCTTAAACAACCACCGAAGAGACCAGAAAAAATCGATAGCTAGAGGTGTTCTTTCACAAAAGGTCATACAAAAATCTACTGGATACTGCATGGGGATAATTTAAAGTGATCACTTAAGATAGGGGTTTGCATGTGGTTTCACTGTATTTTGGTGCTGATTGCAGTCACGATTGTGGAGGAGAATTTTTAAGTTAATCAAATCCATGGGAGGGCTGATATAGTACTTGAGGTTGATTATGATCCATGGTGGACACATATACGGTATTTTATACTAAGCAATGGCAGAACCTTTTTCTTAAGTTTCTGTGCATTAAATTGTGCGTGTATTTCTTCTAGAATTTTTGAGGGTGTCCTGTGTGGTGGTGTATATAATTTTTTCTTACCCAGTATGCAAGAACTCACAGCTGATTAGAATGACGTGTTGTAAGAAAAATTCAAGAAGACATTTTGTACTCCATTGATTTTACTCACACAGTTCATTTATATTTAATTTTGTTAGAAGTTACACAAAGACCATCCTATTTTATGAAGCCTTATTACCTTATTCTAGTAGATTAAATCTAATTGAGAGGAAATTGGAATTCAAATATACTTTTTACCAGGAACATAGAATTTATGTGAGGAATAGAGGGCTCAGGGAATTGGTAATAGGATATGAGACTTGTCAACTCTAAGTCACTATTTCAAATTTTGCCCATGTTGACAGAGACTGAAAGATTTGAAATCCATTTGGTCAGCTACAATATCTGAAATGAGTTGTTGATCTCCTATGGACAAGTGTCCATGTCACAGTTGGTATTTTTGTTGGCAGGCTCAGCAGAGAGGGCAAGAGCTGAATGGGCATGATGAACACTCAGCCTGTCTTACAGAAAGTAGAACCTTTTGGTAATGGTTGAAATGCTTGGTACCCCACAGTATGATGAAACTTGCACCATCATTACCTTTTTGTGTGTATTTAATATAATAGATGACTTCATTTTCCTGGGTTGTTAATCCAGCGTCTCTTGCACCATTAATTCCGTTGTTCAGTCAGTGTGTCATCCAAATACACACACATATGCAATTTCTAATAAAGTAGCAGAAATAAATGGTCAGAGCATAAAATGATCCCTTATTTCATCTTGGTTTTTAAAGTTAATAATTCATTTTTCAATTTATTTCATGAAAGGCAGAAATGTAGACTCTGGGAATATGAACGTATAACTATAGGTTCCATTTTGTTTGCTGTATTCTCATTTTCACTTTTTAAAATTCCTTTTTATTAGTTAATCTTTATTTATTATTAAGCTGATAATCTTCATCAAGAGAAATTTTCATATGTACAGGGAAAAGTAAATTAATATTAACACTTACATTGCTTTATGAAACAGTACCAAAGAAAAATGATATCATGGAACTTACTGTATATCAAAGTTGGATGAAATCCTTGGCTAAGTTTGTGACCTTAATCATCCTAAGACTGAACAAGCCAGAGTGCCAGAGGTCAGATTGTTCCTGGTGATGGTAGACCCCAGGGAATAGGGAGGGAGGGTAAGGACACCTATGGAATATGTATTTGCTTCACAGGCATGTTTTGTGGAGTTGCTTGTGGTGTTGGCAGATTCATGCAAATGCTAAGTAGACTGTGTCCCTGTTTCTTTCCTGCACCTTCAACTCGTGCCTGGAGGTTATTGAAGCTCTAGTGCCCTGTAGTCACTGTGCTTGGTCATGTGGTGGTGGGAAAGGCAAGAGTGGAGTGCCTTTGTTTTGTTTCTATGGGGGAGTGGAGCAGGGCACCTGTTGCAGCCTTGCTTCCCATTCTGTCACACACCAGGCAGGGTTCTTCCATCCACTACTTCATTAGCATAGTTTTCCATCCCTTATGACCTACTGGAACTGTACAAGGGGTGTGAGCAGGGGCCAGGATCTGGCTTAATGCTACCTGACATACGTGAAGTCTGGAGATGTACAGGATTTAAGATGACAGGCTTCCAAGTGTTTTACAGGTTTGTGAACTATTTCAGTGACTCTAGTGGGGAATCTGATGGATTAGGAATAGGACTGGGAGTTACTGGGTTCTGACACTAATTGCTGTGTAATCTTGGCTATGTCATCTGTCTAATAGTGATAAGAAATTTACCTACCTCACAAATAAATGTTTCTAAAATGCTATTTGTGTGCAAAAATATTGCTTAGCCTTGACAGTAGGAGAGGTGGGAATTTAGGACCAGCCCTGTACTTAACCTATTAGGCCACATAGCTTTGTGGAAAGGAGGCAGGTGGGGCTTCTTCTTTGGGAACACTTTTTAAAATGTACAAGTTTGGATTTTTCAATAAAAGCAGCTTTTCAGTTTTTCTTAAACTTCCAATTCATGAAGAATTAAATGCATGAAATCTTGCTGAAAATTTTCATTAAATTGGTTTCATTTTGTGGACACTTTACCAACTCTAAAACAGCTCTAGTTCTGATGGAATAGCACCAGAGGTAAATGTGGTCTTTTGATGGACTGCAGTAGGTCTTGGATCAGGCCATTGGTGAGACAGTGAATAGATCAAAAATATGGAGAAGCTGCATTGGGTCAAATGTTTGTTTTCTGGTCTGTTGTTTATCTGGTAGTGGTGCTACAGTCATTCAAATGTTGTGGGTTTTACAAAATATGGATGTTGTAGAAAGTCAGGGACATTAAGCTTTTCAGCCATTGCAGAGGATCAGCTGCTCTTCAGTCATAAATCTTTATACTTGTGCTTTTAAGATACCAATGTAAACAGAGAAGAAATTCTACTGTTCTGGTATGAGTTTCTGAAAAAATAGAGAAGTTGGACACTACTTTCAAAGTATCAACAAAAGAGTGTTAGACATAACAGTCGCTAGATTGTTCAGTGGAACAATCTAGCGTTTATGGTGGACTCCTGCTTTCGGTGTGCATACTTTCTGAATGCTACTTAGCATTTTTGGAAAATATTGTCCCTACAGCTTTAGCTCTCCTGTTCTGAAATGGCTCTGGTGACCTGATTCCTCAAGCCTTTGAATAACATACAATGATAGTACTATGTGATAATGACAGAAATAAATGCCTTATGTACCAGGTTGTCCTACAGAGATGAATTACACTGTCACAACATACTCTACTGGATATTTACCCAGGTTGTACTAGTGTTCTGTAATATTGTGTCTTGAGTTTTAGTGTCTCAAGCAAAATGGAATTGTTCTTAATTTAGGAATAGTACGAATTACTAAAAACAAACAAAAAGAAACAAATTTGAGGGAAAATATTGCTGCATCTATGTTGATCAGTGAAATCAATGGAGTTACTCCAGATTTACAGGGGTGTAACTTGAAAATAGAACTTGGTCCTCGATATTTATTCCTCTTCATGTAACTGTCCCCATGATTTTTCACAAATGTTTGCTGGAGCCTTTAAAATTCAACTACCCTAAAAAGGTACTGTATGTCTAATATGCAACTGACCCAAAGTCTATTAAAGTGAATAGAAAGATGCCACTGGATTTCAGTGGGCTTTGGATCAATTCCTATGTGCATGGAGAATAAAGGTATAACGGTATAAAGAAGCATATGGCCCTAACTCCTCCATTCTTGCTTTGATTTTCTTGTCTTAAGATTCTGGCATGGTTTATTATCTAGGGCAGTAGCAACTTCTATATTTTGCGTCAATCATGTTTTGTTTCCATTGCCAAACACTCTAGAGGCCCACTTGGGGCTTGGCTTGTGCCTTCAATGAGCACTACTTTTTGAATTTATAAAATAGGTGAGTTCCTTGCATCAGGAAAGCAATGCTACAGTCTCTCATCTACTAGCTACTCAACAGTTTCCTCCTGAGAAGGAAACCCATTGCTAGTTAGTCTCCTGCACCCTGAAGGCAACTTTCTGGAAAGTAAAACATAATTTACTTACAGTTACTGGAATTCTCAGAATAGATTGCTTCCACACACTCCAGCTCTCCCTTCCTCATTCCTCTGTCCCCTTTTAATCGGAGTCTGAGTCCTGAACAAGCATGAACTGAGCAAGTAAATGCATTGTGCCTCTCTATAAGCTTTCATGCATCAGAGTTTGTGGCTCCCTCCTTGGATAATTGTTTTTTAATGGTTATGGGGGATCTGCACATAATGGCACTCAATTGGAAGACTGTAGATCTGGGGGCAATGTATCACTGTGTTAGGAGAATTCCAGTTAATGGTAAGTAACCTAATTTTAGTCTCTTTGCCTAAGGAATGAATGATAAAATAAAGTAAATTTAAGCATATTGCTATTCGTTAAAATATCTTTGCATTCATGTACAGCAATCCTATGTGTCCTAGGAACAAACTGAAATACAATATTGGTAATATTACCATTAGAGAATTTAAAATATTTTCACATTGAAAAGTAGCTGTAGGCATCTTTTTCCCTTATAACCTATTCTTGTGTAGAACTTTAGCTCTTTTCCTTTCCTTTTCATTACATTCTCACCAGGGAGTTCACAAAATATAAAATTCCTGCAGCAAATTATTTTTTTTATTTCCAGTGCAAATAAAATCGAACGTATGTTAGATATGAATATTTTGGCATTCATACTACTGGGAGTAGGCATTTCGACAGTGTTCCAATCTTTCCAGCATGTCACTACTTCTACTTCAATAGCTGTCATCTTGTAAGTAGTAAGAAAAATATGGTTCACTCTATATGTAGGAAAATCACATTTTGTGTGTGTGTGTGTGTGTGTGTGTGTGTAGTGATTTCAAGATGCTCATTCTTGCTGGTAATGAGTTAAGGCACTCTACACTTGTCCTATTTGATTTTTTTTTAAGTTATATTTCAGGGAGTGCATGGCCAATTCAGAAACCTGTACTAGATATTCTAGCACATGCTTGAAAGTTTGTATTTTGGAGTACAATGCCTGTGATACCAGCAACAGTGATCTGTAGAGGACTGTGTGCTCTTATAAAGGACGAGTCTGGTTGTACCTGAAAATCCAAGAACTGAAAGGCTTGAAAAGATCCATTAAGGTCACAAAGGAATAACAAAGTGCAGCATGAGAGCACATCACAGCATCTGATGGGCTAGACTGTCAAAACAGATTTAGGACTCGGTGGGAGCTATGTACTTTGTGCAAAAAAAAAAAGAGCACAATGGCAGTTTCAGGGCTTTTTGATGGCAGAACTGCTACACTGGACAGGGCGATCTTGGAGGAAGGGAGAGGAGCATAGAAGGGGAGGTACTGCAAAAAGGCAAGGTGTCATTGTCAAAAGAGCCATATGTTCAGTGTCCCAGCAGCTCTTAAAAATAGAAGGAATGGGGAGAATAAAACTAAATTGAAAAATAAAACACAACAGAGTGTGATCTTACCCATGTGACATTATAAGAGAAGGTTGAAAAATTAAGTGGGAAAATGGGTAACATAGGGTTAAACAAAGAATAATATAATTTTTTTTAAAAAGATACTGATATAAACAATACTGCCAGGAGCATCTAATGATGAGTTTAGTAAGGAATCCAAGATTTCTTGCATTTGAATTAGATGGGGCTCTTTTCACAGGTCAGACATTTTGTCATTGCTTTATTATCCTACGTCTCATTATATTAACAGTCTAATAAGGCACCCCAAAATTCTAACTGGGGCAACCTTAGAACATATGACACATGTGCTTGTAATTAAATAAAAATTTAAACCTGTAACACGATTAGGATATTTAGTGACAATCCTGTCATATATTCCTCAGTTCTATTTGTGTCTGTTCCCTTCAAAAAGATCTTTCTTCTTACTCCTGTACTTAAAAACTCTCGTGACCTATCTGATGTACCCTGCCACCATATTTGCTTTTTTCACTGCAATTGGGCATTGGGCTGAAGGCTACAATAATTCCCAAATTTCTTCTCTCATCATTATTCTGCACCTCTAACCATTTAGAAGTCATTTTGATGTGTCCTTTTTGTCTTGCCTTCTGTATTTATTTGCATTAAGAGGAAAGTGCTATCCACTTGTGTAGAAAATTATGCAACAGCTTAAAATAGCTGACTAGAATTTTCTTTTATATACTGTTTCTATCAAATTTACTACTTGTTTATCTGGAAAATGTGTTTGCATAAATTTTGACTATAGGTTTGAGCTCCTAGTGATAATTCTGGCAGTAACCCCCCACTGGTTTCCATCTTGGAAAGAGTATACTGTATTGAAATTTTTAATTCTGGTTTCCTAAATTGCATTTTAGCCAGTTATTTAATTGGTGGAATTTTATGAAACTCTCTTAAATTTTTTTGTTAAACATAACTTTTCTTAATGGATGAATCAAATATCAAAATATCATTTACTGATTTTTTTTGTTTTGTTTTTGTTTTACATTGTTAATCATCATGGCAAATGGGGGGATAAAGTGAGAAGATTTTGTGCTAGGGCTGGTAAATTTTCATAGCTGGCTTGTGGTGATTGCTGTATCCTACTTATGTATCTATCTTGGCATTAAAACTGTGCTACAATGGGCATCATTGCCTGATGTAATAAAATGGGGATGAAAACCTTGATGTCTGTTAGCAGGGGAAGTTTCTACCCTGTTCTGAACCTGAAAATAAGATTTTTTTTCTAGCTTGTTCTGAAAAAGGCACCCAAATACTTATTATTGTAGCAAGTGGAATTTTGCACTCTCCGTAGGTAGGGAATGATGAACTACTTTGATTCACCCTATATCATCTCTCCCTTGAGAAAGTCATCTAAACTCTAGCTTCAGTTCCTTAAGCTGCCTCTTTTAAATTAGGCTCACATTTCCCTTTCTCAGATATATGTTTTGTGTCTGACATTTTATATTCAGGTTTGCCCCCATAACAAAGACAGATTTCTGGTTGTAGATGTTTGTTCTAGTTTTGAGCAGATTACTTCCATGCATTCCTGAAATTGTAGCATCCTCTACTAATCCGATTTTACAGACTTATAGAATGGTAGGTTGTATTATCAAGGTGCTCTGCGCTGTTCTGTCCACAGAAATGACTTTGAATGAATCCTTTGTACATCTAAATCAGCAGAAAGTCAATTCCTAGTATAAACTGTGACAGGGTCAGGCCAGATGGCTATAGGAGAGTAATAGAAGGCAGATATATTAGCCCCAGGCTAAGTAGGTCCCTTTTCCCTGGGTAAGGTAACAGGGAAGGTTCCAGAACAATCAGGAACCTTCTGGAGACAATTAAGACTGGCTGATTAGAACACCTGCAGCCAATCAAGAAACTGCTAGAATCAATTAAGGCAGGCTAATCAGGGCACCTGGGTTTTAAAAAGGAGCTCACTTCAGTTTGTGGTGTGCGTGTGAGGAGCTGGGAGCAAGAGGCACTAGGAGCTGAGAGCAAGAACGTGGACTGTTGGAGGACTGAGGTGTACAAGCATTATCAGACACCACGAGGAAGGTCCTATGGTGAGGATAAAGAAGGTGTCGGGAGGAGGCCAGGGGGAAGTAGCCGAGGGAGTTGTAGCTATCGCACAGCTGTTCCAAGAGGCACTCTAGACAGCTGCATTCCACAGGGTCCTGGGCTGGAACCCGGAGTAGAGGGCGGGCCCGGGTTCCCCCCAAATTCTGGTCAGACACAGGAGGAGTCGACCTGGACTGTGGGTTCAGAAAAACGGCCAAGCTGAGGGCTGCCGTGAAGCTCCAAGGCGAGCAAATCCACCAATAAGGGCAAGACCCACCAAGGTAGAGCAGGAACTTTGTCACAAAACACAGAGGTAATGTCAACTTTTGCATACAGTATGCTGCACTATACAGTTGCAGGCCTTTAATCAGGGTAGGAAATCATAAAATTATAAAAATCATTATAGACTTAAACATTGGCCATTAGGTCTTTACCTCCATATATACAGAGTTGTTAGTCAGGGAAGGATGCATATTCAAAAACTTCTCATGTTATTGAGTTTTGGGTTAATAAGTGTTATTGGTTAATAAAGGAATCACATGCTAGTTTCCAATCATTCCTTCCCGTCATTACAATACCCTGCCAAATTGTGGCAGGTTCCCCGGGGTGAAAACTGAAGCTGGAGTACAGCTGAGCCCTCTGTCTTACCAACCTGGATTCCCTCTTACACTGTGATGCTGTGGCAAGCTGCAAACCCCTCCAGGTACTGCACTTACACAGACATCCATGGCAGGGACACACCCAACTGAGTTACATGAATTCTTTTGCCAGCCACTCATGAACCAATGATAGAGAGGCTTCAGCCAATTCCCACAACTCCCCAGCCTAGGACTCCAGAGTTGTACTGTCTTGCCCTGGTCAGAAGCCTGACCGGTGTAATTTTATTACCCAGTCTGCCCCTCCTTCACTGTGGAGAGGACATGCACTAGCGCTTCCCTTTGCACTTCAACCAAAACTCACTGTTTTAGGTAAAATGTAAAAAAGATTTATTAACTACAAAAATATAGATTTTAAGTGATTATAAGTAGTAAGTGTACAGATCAAAGTTCGTTACCTTAAAAAAAAAAAAAAAAAAAAAAGTAAAATCGCAATCTGAGTTCTGTAAACTAGACAGGATTTGAATCAAGCAGTCTCACCCTGATGGTATAGTTCCTTAATACAGAAGCTGGGATTCTCCTTTCCAGCCTGTGACAACCTCCCCCGTTCAAAGTGTTTGTTCTCCAGACATGTTCCCAGGTGTTGAGTTGTGAGGGGAGTGAGGACAAATGATGAAGTCACTTCCCCACTTTTATAGATTCTTCCAGCTTGCTGAAAAGATCTTTTGCTATGAGGTGAGTCAAGCAGTGTCCATTGTCTGTGCGACCTCTAAGAAGTCTTCATTGTATAGTCCTTGGTAGCGTGGATTCCCCTTAATGGGCCAGTCACGCTGTCTGGCTTCTCCATTGTTGTACCTGAAAGGCTGGTTGTAGGTGTTTCCAATCTTACAACATATTTCAGTAACACACACATAGCAAAACTTCATAACTTTGCATACAATTATAACATATATAATCCAACAGGATATTAATGTTCAACAGATCAAGACTTTTAAAATGATACCTCACAAGGCATACTTTGTGCAAACATATCATAATTATATGACCGTGGTAAATATAGGGGTGCCAAGGTGTTGCTTTGGGATACAGAGCATCACACAAACCTTCTTCCTTTTATCCGTTCCACATAGTTAAGCCTAGCTCTCTGTCCATATTCCTGACATGAATCCTTGAACATTATTCCGTGGGAGTCTGATGGGGTGTTCACGCCACACAGCTGTAGAAGGGATTAACCGTGCCCTGCCCTACAGTGGAGCAATGGAGGTGAGTCCTCCACAGGGCCTAGAGAGGCTACAAGGGAAAGAGCCAAAGAGAGAGAGGCTGAAAGGAGCAGCCAATCAGGGCCCAGAGGCCTCACATAAAAGGAGCTGCAGGGCCAGAGGTAGTCAGTGGCTGCTAGGCACTTAGGGAGTGAGGACTGTGTCTCAGGGGGGCTGAGAGAACTGTAAGTACCTTGGACAGAGCAGCTGCTAGCAGGGATCAGGGGAGCAAGAGGGAACTCCTGGCTGTCTACTGAGACTGGACAGCTGAAGGCCCTGAGGTGATGGCGAAGAAGGTACTGATGCTGTGGGGAAGAGGCCCAAGGAATTGTAGCAGTGTGTAGAGACGTTAGAGATGTAGCAGGAGGCTGCCATCTATAGAGTCCCTGGGCTGGGATCTGGAGTAGTGGGCGGGTCTGGGTCCCCTCCACCAGCCACTGGGGAAGTGGCTAGCCTAAGGACAGTGATACCCACCCCTGGAAGGGGAAAACACAGTTGGTGACATGGCTGGAGCTATGAAGAGGACACTGAGGTTTCTGGAGTGACACGGGTCTACAGAAAGACAATGTCAGGAGAGGCACCACCAAAAGAGGCACCACTGGTGGAGCTAATCCTTAGGGCAGCCAGTAGGATGTGCCCCTGTGGTGATGTGCCATGTTATATGGAGCTTTTTGCCTGAGTAAAAACTGCAGGACTGAGTCTTAAAAGCATGAGCAAATAAATAAAAATAACCCCCCTGGTTTCTGTTCCCTTGCTCTTAAATGTCCGTTATGTGGTGCACAACATTTTTTTTCTCTCATGTGGGTGGAAAGCCTTTTACCAGGGCTGTTTAAATTTAATCCCAATCAGTCTTCCCTCTTGCTGACAATTGATCGTAGGTTGCAAAAGCCCTGTTCTTCCTTCTTTTTTCGTAAAACTTCACATTTTTCTAGTCTAATCTTATCTAAGTGTATTTGAACAGAGCTCAAGATGCTTTGTTTGTTAAATAAAACGTTTAAAGAAAAAGAAGAGTTCCTCACCCTTGAAGAATGAAGGCTCTGTGCTTATTCCTTGTTCTGGAGACTGAAGGTCATATTGCAAAACAAATACACAGATTTGTTGCTTTCAGAGAGCAACGTTCAGCATTCCAGGGTTGATCTGGAACCAAACAGATGTATCATCAGGTCTTTAAGTTGAAAAATGTCATTCAAGGACAAATGGGTTCATTTGAACAATATTTGTATTTGTCATATTATTGATATTGTGGTAGCCTGTTGGAGCCTCAGACTACACCAGGACCTTTTTACAGGAGTGGTCTATCCCTTTAAAGGTAGTAGGAGTCAGCCAACCTCCTATTCCATGGCATGGTCCTTTAAAGTTTTGGGAGTTTGGATATACACAAGCCCTAGGAAGGGACAGAGGCAGATACTGGGAGGGAGAAAGTGATCCCAGGGAGTGGTCTCAATTAGTGCTTTGGGGAGGGGGGGAATTGGACTCATGCTACCATTCCTCTAAGAGCCCAGACCAGGAGCTTTGGAGCGCAGGGGGAGCAAGGCTCCTCTCTGTCCCAGACTCCTGGCCATCCTTAGGATTTATGGGGCCCTACACAGTATTATTAAACTGATACCCCTATGCTCTACTGAAGGTGGTCCCCAGCCAGCGCTGCTGATCCCAGTGTGTCGAGGGGGCACAGCCACCAGCCAGGACCCCCAGAACCCTCCCCCCCATTGCTGACACACACCAAGCTTCGTACACAGCAGATGCTGCGGCAGTGGCTCAAGGCAGGCTTCGCGCTGTCACATGGGGGCTGCATCTTGCCAGAGCCCTCCTGCAGCCCCTTGCCACTCCTGGCTCACCACAAGCATTTTGACAGGAAGTACCAAGCAGTAATAACAACAACAATACGTGTGTGTGTGCACGTGTGTGTGTGTGTGAGAGAGCCCAACAAAGAGCCAGTGTGCGTGTGGCTGTGTGTTGGGAGACTGTGTGACAGAGTGGGAGGCTGTGTGTATGACAATCTGTACTGGGGGACTGTGACTTGTGAGAGGCAGAGTGTATGTGGGGGTGAGAGCCAGTCTGTGTGTGAGGGAGACAGTATATGTTAGAGACAGTGTGAGAGACGGTGAGCGCACTGTCACTTTAAGTCTCCCTCTCCCTCCCTTCCTCCCGCCCCCTCTCAGCCCAACTCTCCTTCCCGCCACTCCCCTACCCCCTGCTGACTCATGTGGCAGTTTCGCTCCTCCTGGCCTGGCCCTGCCCCTGCTGGAGATCGAGCGGCGCAGGCAGGCAGGGTCTAGGGAGGGACTCTGCTTTGGGCGGTGGTGGTCCTGGTCACCGCACTGCCAGTGACCCGCTGCACTGCTCTGGGCTCCCCGGGGCTGGGGCAGCAGAGCCAGAGGCTGGAGCTGAGACTGAGGAGCGAGCGAGTGAGGGAGGGGATGGGGTTGGGGGCGGGGAGAAGCTCACCGGCCCAGCGCAGGGGAGGGCCGTAGAAGAGAGGATTCCAGCCGCGGCCAGCGAGGGGAATGGTGCCCCAAATTTTCGAGTGTCCTACGCAGCCGTGTATGCTGCGTATGCCTAAGGACGGCCCTGCCCAGACTATCAGGAGGAGCTCTGGGAAGGAGGGCAGCATATATGCTGTTTTCTCCAGCATGAGGGAGACTAGCAGCACCAGGAGGACTGCTGACCTCTCCAAACTGACAGGTGAAAGGACTGAGTAAAAAGGAGTCAGTTTGAGAGAAGTTGATGGAGGACTGCACCTGGCCTGAATTATAATCCAGCTCCAGGAGGAGCGCCGTGGTCTCCTGATTTAAGGAGAGTGAGACTGTTTGAATTATAACCTAGCTCTAGAAGAAGGGTTGGACTTGGGGGCTATTTTTGTCCATTCTGACCACATGACTGAAGAGTATGCAATGCTGCTTTTGAATATAATGAGTGACTGAAGCAAGGGCAGATCTCTGAGAGATTGACAAATATTTACTTTATGTTCAGGATTTGTTGCGGACCATGCATATGGAATGCCTCTAACTGCTCCAAGTCTGCCTGTAAGAGGGTCCAGGTTTCTCATCCATATAGTAATATAGGTAGAACACAGGTTTGATAGATCCTGAATTCTGTCTCAGTGCAAAGACATTTTTTGCATCCATAGGTAGGACATGAACTTCATGCAGGAGGTGGTGAGACATATTCATCAAAGAATGTCTGGTTTGCTGTGACCATTGGAACCTGCTTGCAGCCTAGGTAAATAAACTTGTCAGTGCTCTCCACGATACTCGATCCCACCTGAACCAGGGGTTTTGGTGGCTCAGCTCCAGAGTTCTAGACCTTGATCTTCTGCCATGAGACATTCAACCCCATAATGCGGGTTGTAACTGGGAGAGCTTGGAGGGTGGGGACTGAAATTCTCTGACTTCTCCACAAGGCAGCATCGTCAGTGTAGACTTGGTTGGTGAACACTTTTGTCTAACCTTGATTCCAATGTGTGGTGCAGCAAGTCCTAATATCCAACTGATAGCTTGACAGAATATTGCCAGGGTCAGAATAAATCCTTGGCGCACACCTGAGGTTTTGTAAAAATGCAACAAAAGCCATGAATTAATATGGACTCTTGTACTGTGAAGAGTGGGTAAAAATCATCAACTCACATATTCAGTGTTGGGGTTGGGAAACTGTACTTTCTGTCTTCTGCAGGTTTAACATTAATAGACCACAGTTAGAATATGCCTTGTGTATCTCGACCTCTGTAGAAAGGCAGTTCAGAGTGAGAAAAGGAGGGCACAAATATATTTCTTGGGGGAAAAATAATAAGCTGGCTGTCATACATCAATAAGAAAAAGTAGTGCCACTCTCCCATGGACAAGCATACACTATAACCCCAGTTATAGTGCAGACAGGCTCAACTTTACATGTGGGAATGGTCTCCTTGAACTCAATGGGAGTACTAATGTAGCTAAGGTGCATATGTGTAATTGTTTGCAGTACCAGGGACTATAAGGCAGTGCTCACCGAAATATGCCTACCATTGCAAATGAGGAAGGATTATTGTCATTAACAGACTTTTTTTTTTAATTCCAGTTTATTGTGTTTTTGTAGTTGAGCCAGATTCTCAGCTGGTGCACACAGGTGTAGTTTTACTTAGGAGTCTGGAACTACTCCAATATACAGCTTGTGAGGATCTGGCCCAATGTCTTTTACCCATTTAAGGATTTCAAATCCTCAACTGGCTTACCATTTACATGTGATTTGTAGGTACTGAAGTGACAGGAGAAAGCTAATATTTTGGAAAGTACTCTTGTCAAGTTTCCTTCCCCACTCTGAACTCTAGGGTACAGATGTGGGGACCTGCATGAAAACCTCCTAAGCTTACTTTTACCAGCTTAGCTTAAAACTTCCCCAAGGTACAAACTATTTTACCTTTTGCCTTCGGACTTTTGCTGCTACCACCAAACGTCTAACCGGTTTTATTTTATTAGGAAAGAGCCCGTTTGGAAACGTCTTTCCCCCCAAAATCCTCACCAAAACCTTGCACGCCCCTTCCTGGGGAAGGCTTGATAAAAATCCTCACCAATTTGCATAAGTGACCACAGACCCAAACCCTTGGATCGTAAGAACAATGAAAAAGCGTTCAGTTTCTTAAAAGAAGGATTTTAATAGAAGAAAAAGTAAAAAGAATCACCTCTGTAAAATCAGGATGGTAAATACCTTACAGGGTAATCAGATTCAAAACACAGAGAATCCCTCTAGGCAAAATGTTAAGTTTCAAAAAGACACAAAGACAGGAATATCCATTCCATTCAGCACAGCTTATTTTCTCAGCCATTTAAAGAAATCAGAATCTAACGCATATCTAGCTCGATTACTTACTAAGTTCTAAGACTCCATTCCTGTTCTGTCCCTGGCAAAAGCATCACACAGACAGACAGAGCCTTTGTTTCTCCCCCCCTCCAGCTTTGAAAGTATCTTGTCTCCTCATTGGTCATTGTGGTCAGGTGCCAGCGAGGTTATCCTAGCTTCTTAACCCTTTACAGGTGAAAGGGCTTTTCCTCTGGCCAGGAGGGATTTTAAAGGGGTTTACCCTTCCCTTTATATTTATGACAACTCTAAATGACACTGGTTTCTAACTTCTTGCAATCATGAGAACTAGGGGCTTAGAATTAGAGCTAAATAAAACCCTATATAATGTCTTTGCTTTTTAAAAGTCTGATTCTGTTGGTGGTGCCTGATTTTGATTTCTTCTTGCTTATGTGCTATTTGATAATGAATGTTGAAATGTAATATAGAATTAATTTGGGTAGTTTTGCATAAGTGAATTGTTAATCAGGATTGACAAAGCATGTGTTTACCTTGTTTTCAGTTTTACAAGACTTCCTAAAATTAAATGGAAAACTACTCTCTATTAAAGTAATGCTTACAATTTGCTTAAGGAACATTCAGTAGGGTTGTCTGCAGAGTTTATGATCATGCCAATTACTCTTGTTATTTCAGTTCAGGGCAAGGAGAGAAGAAGAGGAAGGAATTCAAATAGGGGAAAGAGAGAAGGGGTGAAGAGATAGGGATGGGGGAGCAAAGTGCTAGTCAATTTCCTTTTGTATCCAGGCCCATGGGTAAAGTAAAGTAAATGCTTTGGAGAAACCATGACCTAGCCGCCACTTTTGATGTGCTACCCAATCTGTGCCTAAATCCAGCCTTTCTGATAGCTTCCAGATATATTGAATGGGATCTCTCCCCATGGGAGAGGGCAACAGCCACCAACAATTGCAGTTTCATTGGCTTCTAGGGGGCTCTGTCCTCCTAGACCACCTTCTAAGGAAATAACCCATATAGAAGATGCGGCATCCTCTCTCTATCCTCTCTCTCACCAATTTGCATAGGTGAACACAGACCCAAACCCTTGGATCTTAAGAACAATGAAAACACAATCAGGTTATTAAAAGAAGAATTTTAATTAAAGAAAAAGTAAAAGAATCACCTCTGTAAAATCAGGATGGTAAATACCTTACAGGGTAATCAGATTCAAAACACAGAGAATCCCTCTAGGCAAAACCTTAAATTACAAAAAGACACAAAAACAGGAATATACATTCCATTCAGCACAACCTATTTTACCAGCCATGTAACAAAAGGAAATGTAATGCATTTCTAGCTAGATTGCTTACTAACTTTTTACAGGAGTTCTGAAGAGCATTCCTGATCTGTTCCCAGCAAAAGCATCACACAGACAGACAGATCTTTTGTTCCCCCCAATTCCAGCTTTGAAAGTAACTTGTCTCCTCATTGGTCATTTTGGTCAGGTGCCAGCGAGGTTATCTTAACTTCTTAACCCTTTACAGGTGAAAGGGTTTTGCCTCTGGCCAGGAGGGATTTTATAGCATTGTAGACAGAAAGGTGGTTACCTTTCCCTTTATATTTATGACAGGCTCCTTCTGCAATTCCCCTCAGCAATACCTGCTGCGAGCAGCGGGAATTGAAATAACCAGAAAATCCCCTGCAGCCAGTAGGTGTCAAACTCTGATCCAATACTCAGTGCCACTGCTGATAAAGTACAACCAAGTCAGCTATTTTTGAGGGTCTCCCCCACTAAAATGGCTAATTCCGTCATGTGGGACTTAAGCATGCATGAAATAATATTAGTGTAATGATATCTCTATCAGCGCTCAGTTGGCCTTGCTAGCTGTTGTATTATTCATAAGCCCTTGCGTGTATACCAGAATACAATAGTTTATAAAATGGAATTAATTGTTTCTTTTCTCTTGGTAGCCTCTAACGTTCTTCTTTGGTATTGGATTTCATTGTCTGAATGCTCAACTGTGAAAGTTGCTTTGAGGATTGGATGACCAAGGCAATGTATTTGGCAATTGACATTTTGATTGGATTAGCCATGCCCAAGCTTTCAAAATCCTGGTTTTACAGGCCAAAAAAAATCCCAGTACTGTTTGAGCAAGTACAATACGGTATAATCTCCTAAAGCCAATCAGAGTCATGCATGTCTGTCAATATCCAATCTTCAACTCACATTATAATTGCCATGTGGATAATAGCAACCTAATGTTTTTACAGAGAAGATATCAAATGCTTTCTTCAAATTCCCTATGTAAAGATAGTGTTTTCTTCTGCAAAGGCAACATTTATGAGCTAGTGCTGCCTTATCAACAGATATGAGGAGCATATATAATTTTGAGGTTTTATTATTTGTTGAATACTGTCGGTATTCTTGGTGCTATACAAAACACAGAAGAGGATATGTTTCCTCGAGCATTTTAATCATTACAGGCCACTCTTGCTCATGTTGAATAGCATTTGTTTGAGAGATCCCCAGTGGGACTAGTTGTCCAAGCAATGATTAGAGTATGTTTTGTCATAACTTTTTGTTTTAAAAAAAATGGGGCTTTCTGGCTAAAATAAAAATGTATACAGAAAACTTTTGATTAAACTTTTATTTACATATTTGGTAATGCAAAAAACCAAAAGGCAATTTTTTTTTCTGTTAACTACTTTTGAATGACTTTTTTTTTCCTTTTTGGTTTTTTCATTGAGAACATAATTTTCAGGGGAAATTTTGAAAAAACAGAACATTTTTAAAATTTCCCCACTATCTAGTAACTGCTACTCTTTGTGAATAAAGGCTGCAGAATCAGGCTTTTAGGAAATGAACAAAGAGGATGAGTTAGTGTATTGTGATTTCTCACTGTGAATGCACATTAGATAAACAAAGTGTGCCACAATATATAATGCAAACATTTTCAAAAGCAAATAGTTCCCCTTTCCTATTGCTGTGAACCTCTTACACATACCAGTCTTTTTGTATGAGGATATTGGAATAGTCTTTTGATGTGAGCTGTCCCAGTTTACCCAGGTTGACAGTTTGAAGTACCACTGTGTGTGTGAAGTGGTGGGAGGAATCCTTTTCAATCTCCCACTTATGATAGTGTTGAATTCAGATAACACTATACCTGTTACTGCGGGTTACCATAGCACAACTATTGTTACTTCTCTTACAAGGCCTCACACCTCCACCGAAGGCTTCTTTGGAAGCTTTCACAAAAATTATTTCCCTTTGCTGGAGAGACAGGTATATATTCCTGTTGGCTTTTCATACTGTTGTGACATGTCTCAATAAAATATGTTTTAACTGAAAGGAAGGCTATAAGAATTTACATGTTTCGTGGCTTACTTTTATTTTTAAGATCTTTTTATCCTGTTTCAGTAGAGGCTTATTTGTTGACATAAATAAACTTTGCCATTTTAGTGGGCTCTAACTTACTGTCCTTTCAACTCCAGTGTGCATATTTGGCTGTGGAATCTGTGGCACAGAGATACTGTGGTGGTTGATGCTATATAAGTACCATAGATAGACTCACTATATTGCTGGAATATGATCTGGCTCTGCCTCTGCCTCTTGCTAGCTATACTTCTATCTGATTAGTCAGGTGCCTTTAGCCACTACTTTTCTATCATTGATAGCCCAGGTCTCTGTTTAACTACAGGCAGCCACACATTCACTTTACTTCATGAGATCTCCAAATTGGCTTCATACGATTACAAACTCTCTCTCAAACTCTGTATCCTGCTGTCCAATGTAAAAGTTTTACTTCATCTGTCAGATCCATCTGTCTTCACTTTGCTGGTTCCAACAGTACTTTCTAGGCTGCCAGCCCAGTTGACATTTCTGCAAGCATCTCCTTTACCGATAACGGTATAATTGTTTTTTGGTTTGTGAAAGGTGACACAAAGAATACTTAGATGAGCCTTTAGTTTGGGGGTAAGAGGAATGGCTTAGGAGCCTTCGCTTAGGAACAGGTGGGCAAGATAAATTATATAATTTCCCCATAGTAGGCAAGGACCATGAAAATATAAGAAACATTTGTGTAATGATATCTGTATTATTTTAAATTGACTCATCATCAGTGTGACTAAACCGCCTATTAGCATTATTAGATATGGCTCGCATTGCAGATACTTACAGGTGTTCATAAAAATACTCTAGACCAACCACTTTGCATTTTCAGAATAATGGAGAAAGTCTCTCCTGTTTTGCAACTAATCAGAAGCAAGATATAAATACTATTTAATTTCTGATCCTTAGGAAATTTCAAATCAGATTTTCTCTACTGAAGTTGCTGAAGCCTACTTCCACTGTTGTCCAACAATGATTAACTTGAAGAGCTAGCAGCAAATTTTCCATCTTGAAATCTGGAATCACTTTAAGTTGTTGAAGGAGATGGCATAGAATAATAATGGAAAAAGTTCATTATTCACTAGCTACTCTGACAAAGCATCATATACCCAGGAAGTGAGCAAAGAAGACCCTGTATGAAACACTGCCAGGGATAAATGAGAGAAGGAAGTGCATATTAATTTAATAGTGACTTGGCATTAGACAGATAGAAATTCACAAAGGATGAAATGGACCCCTGTGTAAATTCCCAGGGATAAAGGCCAGCACAAAGGGTAGGCACCACTTAAGTCCTCCAAATAGGGTTTAAGATGGACTTATGTAGGGCATAAACCTTGTGCAGGGTGACTGCACAGTGAAGAATGTCACCAAGAAGAGGCCAAAGAGGACATCCTAAAATTGGCAGAGAAGAACCAGGCGAAATTTTGTGGCAAACAGAAGATGTGGCAGGTAGGAAGATTCCAAGATTTAAAGTACATGTCAAAATTATTGAAATCTTTCTCAAATTTTCAAATCAGTTTTGTTGCTCATCAGCTGACTAGGATGATGATTCAATAAGATGGATGGAACAGTTCAGTGATATCCTGAATTGCCCTCTGTCACTTGGTGATAAGTTTGAAACAGAATTAGCTCAAGCACTACAGGGAGATGTACACACGTACCTCACAGCAATAAGTAAGTGACCGGAATAGCAAAGATAGCAAGAGTTATTTGGATTGCTTGTTCTGTCACCAAAGAACAGCGTGCTAAAAAGCACATGAAGGGATAGCATCATCTTGAGGCCAGTAGGAGGGAAAAGGTATTATGGAGGACAGATGATGGCTTGACAATGAGCTATCAGTAACATACTGAATGTGACCTGGTATGAGGTACAAACAGAAATGAAGGAATCCCTAATAGACTTCATAGAATCCCTGCTCTTCTGCCTTTCTAGAAAGCTGTGCTTGAAGTAGTTTTGTTTTAGATAGGGGCTTGGGGAGGTTGGTGGGGAGAGGATGTGGTTAATGCTGTGAAATAGTGGGACAAATTAATCTGTGGTATAATTGTTCGGGACTGGATAGCTATTGTATGTGTGGGATTCCATCGTGATAGAATCCCACACAATGACAGATGGAATCTCACACAGACAATAGCTATCAAGTCTCAGAACAATCAGCCATCAGGTAATTTACTGACTGTGATACAATAGTCCTTTGGAATAGGAGGAGTTAAGAAGATGAACTATGATATGGTCCAAAGAGTTACCAATGACAAACTAATCATTCATCCCCTTCTGGGAAGTGTTTAGCCAGGTAGAAGTTAAATCTTCACTGGACTTTGCAGTTACAGAATTATGGTCCAGATGTTCATGTTCTTGGACTTCTTAAGCTAAACAGAAATACAAAGTCCCCATCATCATGGGACACCTACAAGCTTGTGACATCTGCTGGCAGGAGGAAGAAAAAACAAGCTGTGACGCTGAACTGACAAGGAAGTAGGGTCCAAGTGTCTTCTGAGGAAAGTGGGGAGTGGGAAGTCTGGCACCATCACATTTTTCTGAGTGTGGACAGTGCTCACCTAAGGGGACAAGCCTTTGGGGTTTCATGAAGTATGATGACAAACTGGCAAGAATTTACCCTGTTGGGTCGCTCCTGACACACCCAGAATGCTGCTTCTTTTGGGCTCCTGGGTGGCCAGCCAAAGGTTCGAGAAAGAGGACTGATAGGAGGAAGAAAGGGAAGGAGATGGAAGCTTTTGTGGAGGGAGTGGGCGAGAAGACTATTCACTGGCAAATTGGCATAGTAGCCAATGTCTCTGATATCAGCCTTGACAAAGTGGCACTGAGACAGTGGAACTGGTACCTCTGAAGTGCATGTAAGTTGTTGCTGTGGAAGCCCTGTTGGCTGAATTATCTTGGATGAGAGAAACAGGAATCTAGGTGCTGGTGCTCTGCACAAGAATGTCCTCACCTTCTTCCTCCTCAGGTGTATGTTCTCATTGAAGGGAACTGTCCAAATATTGTGGAACCTTTTTGTGCCTCAACATTTCATGTGACAACTCACCAGGCACCCCCAATTACCAAAGAACCTTGAAGGCCCAACATTTCATCCAACGAACCCCATCTCTCTGCACAGAATCCCTCAGATGCTGTTTAACTAGCAGGGGGAAGGAGAATGTTAACCACAATGTCCCCTTTTTCTTAATCTTCCCCTTATTCCCCAAATCCCCTCTTTTCTCTCTTGTGGGCCATTAAGGGGGAGGAAAGGGAATATAACAAGCTCTACAGGCTTTCTTTCAAATCTAGACATAAGAACGACCATACTGGATCAGACCAATGGTCTCTCTAGCCCAGTATCTGATGCCAGTATCAGATGCTTCAGAGGGAGTGAACAGAACAGGCAATTTATCAAGTGATCCATCCTGTGTCATGCAGCCCCAGCTTCTAGCTGTCAGAGGTTTGCATGAGTCCATGAAATATCCTCTTACCTTTTGTGTTTTACCCAGTATGGGAAATGGAGGAAACAAATTCTACAACCAAATTTTTTAGTATTCAGCAGGTTTCAGAGGAAATCTACAATATATGTTCATTTTGAATGTAGTGAGTGAGACATTAGATATGCAGCCCCCACGGACTTCAATGGGAGAAATTTTTTGCAGCTAACTCCTTGGGTACGGTGCTGAAAATGAACCTCTGAATGTGAACATTAGGCTTTGAGCATATGTCTTGGGTATGTTTCTTTGACAGTGATTGTCATTCAGACATGTGATGGCTCAGTAAGCGTGCAATTTTTTGCAATTATATGTTATATCAAATTATTATCCTAAAATAAATATTCCCTGGGCTATTATTAACACAAAAGAAAACGTTAGAAATTGATGTGATTAATTTTCAATTCCATATTATCTTTAACACTGAAGATCATATTTCTTAGTGTGAAAGTTAAATTAAAAATGTATAATCAATACAAATGGACACATACATTAAACAGCCTTCAGCAGATTTTAACAGATATTACATATTTTTTAAAATTAATCCTGACATTTCTTTGGAAACTTCTTATGTATTTCTAATTAGTTCTTTGACATTTCTAACTGCTGTATTTCAACAGAAAAGAAAGCACATAAAAATCAGTTATTTTAAGTTGGTAATCCAACAAAAGAAGTTTAAATGATGAGATTTCAATTTTCAGTCTTCCGTGATAAAGTGCATTCATCTGCAAATAAACATTTAGAAAGACTTTACAACAACATTATTTTAATAATTTTCTAATTTACATTAATGCACTTATACATACAAAGGGCAGTCACCTTTTCTTTAGTATATTTCACATATCCTTGTGTTAGATGGATCAGTAACACAACTATGAAATTTCTTATAAATGTATGCTAATCGAACATCAAGCTTGAGATTTTATAGCACAAAAGTGAGTAGACTGACATGTGGATGTTGTAGGGTGACCAGATGACAAGAACAAAATACCGGGACACGTGCGGGGGCAGCCACAGGTTCTCCCCCCAACCAGAGCCAGCTCTATGTTTTTGCCGCCCCCAAGTGCAAAAAAAAAAAAAAGGTGGAGTGCCGCCAAAGCAAAATATTGGGACAAATGGCATCCCGACCGTACATCGGTCGGGACGCGGAACAAACAACTAAATATCGGGACAGTCCCGATTTTATCGGGATATCTGGTCATCTTAGGATGTTGTGAGCTCAATCCTGTTTTTGTTGGAATGGTCAAAATCCTATGGGATGAAATCCTGGCCCTACTGAAGCCAATGGGAGTTTTGCTATTGACTTCAGTGGGGCCGAATTTCACCCTCTGACTTTGGAAGGCCTAGAGCAGGCCCTATAATATGATAAGTATATAATATGTAAAAATAAAATAATTATAATTTAGATTATATAGCACCCAAAATGCGATATAGTGCTTATGGTTTACACACTCTAGACCTGTTTAATGGACTGCTACAATTGTGTGTGCTTATTTCTGAGTTGCCTTAGAGGGATTGTTCTTAGACAACAACCTATGTGTAGAAGTGGGCGAAATGGTGTTTTGTTTTGCTTTTAAACTGTTTAAGTATTTGCATGGAACACACACCACAGATGGAGAGAAATTATTTGGGGTTGTAAGGAATCTAAATATCTGTGGGATGGGATGGCATTAAGAAAAGGAACATTTAAGATGGAAAGCAAGGAAACTACCTCACAGTAAAATCTATTAGCGGAGATTATTCCACTAACAAATGCTGGAAGCACTCTCAAGCAAGTCATTTAAAGAGGACTGGACAAAGCATTGTAAAATATTCTGTATGTAACAATTCTGCACTGTCAAAGAGATGGATTAGATGATTTAAGGCCTAATTCAGAACCCACTGAAGCTAATGGGAAACTTCCTATCGATTTCAGTAGGCTTTGGATCAGGCCCCTAAATGGCTCCCTTACATCTTATTCTAATATGCCCTGGTTATTTTTAAAAAATAAGTCAATAATTAGAAGGATTTGAATCAGGCTAATTGCAGGATTCTAGCAGACATACCACATAAATATATGGAACACCACTGGGATACTAGCACAATCACTGGGATCACAAGGAGCACTCTGTTCATTCACATCCTGTGTCCTGTGATACTAGCACTTAATAAGGCATTCATGATGCTGATCTTGCCTCCTTCGTACATAAATATGTAAGATGGGTAGACTTGTATTTAATTAGAATTAATCTCTTAGCCATTAGGAAAGCTCTCAGTATCCCTCTCCGTTTCTCTCAACTAATCATCAATTAACCTATGAGTAAATAAGCAACAAAAAATGGATTTCATCCAACAATACTATTAACTATTATTTTTGCCATCTAGTTATGGTGTTCCACAAATCTGTAAGTTTAGAACAGTCCCATAAATATGTATTGTGCACCATTACCCACCTTAAACTTAGTCCTCGGTGAATGTAAAAAGGCTTGATTCACTTTGGAAAAGCATCTGCGTGTTTGCAACATATACAAAGTTAACTGAGATAAATATATCTTCTGAAGGGACCCCTCAACCTGACACCCTTGATCCATTTCTGCCTTCTTATTTCCCTATAGCAGAAGCAACAGCGTTCTCTCTGGAAATGCACTTTGCCCTCCACCCATCTATAAGTGTCTTCATTGGGGATCCACAGCCTTCCTCCCACTGTCAGGAGTCACTACAGGGCAGCCCCCATCTCCATGAGGCTCTGCATCTATCCTTTGCACTGTTTGTGGGGGAGGTTTTGTACCTTCACTCAGATTGCAGTTGATGCTCTACTGCCTTCCTTCTTGTACTAGCAACAGGCAGCAGTACAGGGCTCTTTGCTATTCCTTTTGAATTTCCCAACTTCCTTGTTAAAGATACACCACCTCCCCAAAATTTGCATCACTCCCAAGATTTGGGGGAACTTCTTGGAAGTTCCACTCAGCAACAGCAGATTTAGATCATGCCACCAGTAGGAGGTGAGTTGTGAGACTTAACCAATTGGTTTGGGTCAAGTTTTGCGTGAATGTTAGGACTGGTTTTTATTTTCATCAATCTTTTGCCTTTCCCTACTTACAAAGCCAAGTAAGACTTGGGTTCGTTTTGATTGCATACTGACTGGCATGCCTTGCAGAGTCTTACTAATTAAGGTACCCAGTTTACAAAGGAGCCCTTAAAGGACTGCATTTGGTATCTGTAGGCAAGTTTCACTTGGATAAAGGCAGCCCGTACTTTAAAAAGTGAAGGTAAAATTTTAGAAATTAAATTAAAATAAAAGTTGTTTTAGTCTGCTTTCCCATGTTCCTTCCCCCCACCAACATACACATATAAAATTGGTTGGTAATTTTCCAAAAATATAAATACAAATTTTGTAAAAATGTTTATAGTCTGATAGTGAAAAGAGTAAAGGAAAAACTAAACACTATGATGATGATGATGATAATAATAATTAATAAAAACAACAAGGAGTACTTGTGGCACCTTAGAGACTAAAAAAATTGTTTGGGCATAAGTTTTTGTGGGCTAAAGGCTACCACTCTGAAACCAGTAATAATAATGGTAGTGAAATGGAAAATAATGTATTTTTAGATTTGCCCATAAATTGTAATCTCAATTTAAATAGGATAGATAATTCCATCTGTAAATGAATTGTAGGGCAACTGATTTAAATCATCTCAGTGATATCTAGAATTGTTGTTTTTGCATCGATGATTAGTAAATTAGACCTTTCTCATTTAATCTAGAATTTTAAAGCCTTTATCTATTCCTGTCTGACTATTGTTGTTTAAGTTCTGACAGTGTCCTAAGCAACACAGATATATCAGATTTTCTGCTTCTGGCATTTGCTCTATTCAATCTTTATACTTTTCCATATAATAATTGCAATAGCTATCTCCTTTTAAAAGGAAAAAAATTATGTGAAAATATTTTACGTAAAATTTTAAATGCTAAAAATATAGTCAGTGAGCAAACTGGTATAAACCTGTTTCAGTGTGATGCAGTAAACCTCACAATATATGGCTGGCATATATCCATACTATTTGAGAATTGTAGGCCGGATCCTGCTTGCAGTGCAAGTAATTCGTGCAATGAAGACATGCTCTTAAATTATAAAATATAATTTAAAGATAAAACTTAATAATGAGAATAATTGAGGTACTAGAACTGAACTTTTAAATACCTACCTGGAGTAGTTAAACATCAGAGCACTATGATAACATATAACATATTCAACTTCAGGGATTACCCATCATGCAGTAGCATCCCCATCCTCAGGAAACTGACTTTCCATCCACCTGTTCCATTACTATCATATCATCCTTCGGATGGGCACTTTAGACTGCCTACCTTGATTTGCCTTCCACTAAATCTCCTCTGGCCTGGTTTCCACCTTCTGCACTTAGCTGAAACTGCTCCTACTATGGTCATCAGTGATTTGTTCCTAGTCAAGACTTGCAGCCTCTGTTTTGTCCTGTGTTCTCTCGCAAGCTTCCCATGCTCTGTTTTTCCTTGACACCTTCTCCTCCCTTAGCTTTTGAGGCCTTCTCCTCTCTTGGCTCTCCTCTTCAGTTCTTTTTTGCTCTTGTCCGAACTCCTGTGTCCTGGAATGGAATATACTTGTTGTTGAATTGATCACTTAATTTTGAAATATGCTTAGCTTTAAGAAAATAAGCCAATTTTATAGCCAGAGTACTGAAAACTTTCTTACCCAAATTGTTGTTTTGTTTTATCCTAAAGCGGTGTGCGTATTTGAAGGCAGAACCTACTTCGAAGGACAGAGAGAAACTGTGTATTCAAATTCAGGGGACTGTGTTCTTTTTGAGTGCAAGGTAAGAACACCATTGATGGAACACTTTTCTTTCAATAAATCTGTTTAAAATGTCATATAAGGTCCTGATGAATAAAAATGTGTACGTATCTTCTGTGACAAATTACTTTTAAAAGGGCATCAAGGGGTTTCCATGCTTACTGTGTCCAGCTGATTTCCACGTCAAATTTTACAAATCAAATATTTTTTCTAATTGCCAACCCTGAAAATTCAACCTGGGATCTCTCAGTTGAGCTGGGTTCTTTTTTTATTTCTTATACATTATCATCAATAATAAATATCCTGCAGGCCACATTATGCTCTCTTTTATATCTGTGCAGCCCTATTTTCTCCAGTTTATGTGCTCAGCTACGAGGGGGTTACACAAATGTAATTGAGACCAGAATTTGGCCCACAGGATATTTCTTGCTGGCAATGGTGTATGAGAAGGAAAGAATGCCACTTGACTGTCAAATCTCAGGATGTGTTTGGAGGGTTGGCAGTTTGGTAATCTATCATTCTACTTGTAAATGGAGCATACTGGATATTGAGTCAGACACACTAAACATTGAGCCTTACAATATTATTTTAACCCAGTCACTTTTCAGAGCAGAAATGCAATTTAAGGGCAAAATGCTGCAGTGTGCTTCTACATGTGGAAAGTGCACAGAGAGATACCGAGGGGGAATGCTACTCTGCTTCCCTAGGTGTGGAGCTTGCTATCAGGTAGAGAAATGCATGCTTCAATGTGGAGCTGAAGAATTGGGTGTGCATTTCTAGTGGGGAAAAGAGAGGCAAGACCTGTCTGCTTATTGTAATGTTGTCTCAGAGTGCAACTGCCGTATGCAAAAGAATATACATTCCACAAGGTCTGAGTTGGAAGAAACTGGGCTGTCAAACAGAATGGGAGCAAAGGCTCTCCCAACTCCAGTCCCTTAAAGCTGTGGTTGTCAGGCAAATGTGGCAGATAATACTCCAGCCTCAGTGCCAGGGCTGGTGCTTCCCCTGAATCTAGCAGATCCTTTCCCCCTCTATTGGAAAGAGTGCATCTGTCCTTGGACCTCACTGTCACCTCCTCCAGTAGGATATTGTGCCAGAGCCGCTTACTGAGCCACTTTACTGTAGCTTTATGAACTGGTGATTATAATTTGTCAATAAATCTATTTCAGAAATTAGGTCTATAGATCAAGGGATACATGCTGATGGCATTAGTCATTTGTGAGTGGTACCTTATCTCCCTACTAGTTACATTGAAATCAAGGTGCTGAGGGAGGGTGCAAAATCAGCTGCTTGAGAAATAAGGTCTGAAGTAATTCTGGAAATGCAGCTTAATCTGCCCTATGCTTTTAAGGGCTGTGAATTGCTATTTTCAACACAATTCCTATTGGCGATCAATCTGTATATGAATAACAGTCATCAAAGTCTGCATGGTGCTGCCTTATATTTATTGCAGTTAGAAATTATGAGGGCACATTAGTGAACATAGTGAGCCAGAACACCCGGCTTGACCCTACCTGCCTATTGGTAATGGGTACATATTTGGCCACCTTACTTGTCTCTCACTGTGCTTTTAGAAATGTTTTATGGCAACTTTGGTGATAAAAATTCAGAATCTCAAGCACTGAACTACTTATTGCTGCCAAGAAAGCAACACTAGAAATGACATTTCAGAGCAACAAATCTACATACTGTCAGATGTGTAGATAAAATGAGTACCCATAGGCAGATGCTATTTTATTACCTACATATTTCTACATATAATAGAATCTAGTTAAAGACCTCTGCTCAAGAGAGACTTGAGAGTTATGGCATAGGTCATGATTTCTTGCTTGTAGGCCAGTGTTGATGTTATCAGGGCAGTTTAGGGAATTTCTCCTTCTGGATTTTGTTGTGCATAAACATGGAAAAACACTTTTCTTTTTTTTCTTGGTTGCTGCAGTTAAGCACATTTTCCCATTCAAATCTGAAAAAAACAAAGAAACTCTGCAACATTTCAGTCGTGTTTAGCAATAGACCACATTGTTATAATGGCCAATCTTCAGCACGCACACTTACATAAATGTGTTCACTTTTAGGTGGTTTTTGAGTGTTTTGTGTGACATACAGTATAGTTCACGCTCTAGTTTAGTTTGTTACAGGTTCAGGTTTCATTCTGGGTGTGTGCCATGGAGTCTGGGAAGATCGGTCAGTGAAGACTATTCTTTTTTTTTTTTTTTTTTGGTCTCATCCTCATCTTTTTCCTGGGATGATAATTTTAAATGAAACACCAACTATATAATAATGGTATATGCAAAGTGTTAGGCACTTTCCACACACAGAGCTTTATATGCTAAGAAAAATTCTGAATTTCAAAAGACTCTGGGGCTTTTCAGGAAGGTGTTGTGCTGCCGTGATTTGTACCTTTGTGTCTCCAAGACTACATCATTGCAATGCACTCTACTTGGGGCCATTTGGAGACTAAAGCTGGAGTACAATGTAGCAGCCTGCTCGTTAAACTGGGTATCTTACTATGAGCATATTACATTTATTCTCTCTGATCTCCACTGGCAGCTTGTGGATATACAGGTGGGGTTTAACATACTGGTTTTGACCTCTGAAGTGCTAAATGTCCTGGCACCAATCTATTTGAGAAACCTCTCTCCTCATGAGATACCACTGCCTCTCCCTTGGGCCATACAGCCACAGTTGAGATCAGACAGGTTACTCAGACTAGAGATCCCTTAAGGTAAAAGAAAGGAAGCTGCTAGCATGGCATTATTTGTGCAGTCCCCCTAGCTTTGATCCCCTGCAGTCCGTAAGAGAACTAATATGTTGACCTTCTAGGCATGATTTCTGGAGAAGCTTTTGAGGACAGGGAAGCTGCGTGTGGATAATTTTGGGGAAGGATGAGGAATGTTTCCTTATTTTTCATTTACTAAACAGGTGTGGTTTCTGCTATATAGTGGAGGTGTCTGCTGGTTTTGTTAAGTTTAGTTGTGATTTCAAATTGTCAAAGGTACCTGGAGTTTGAGATAGGCACCCTTTGCTGTCTGTCTGTTATAAATCTAAATGCATAAATAAAATAAAGGCATTATTCATCTGCATTTGTTATCTACAGTATTGAATAATTACCTTAATTTAATAGGACCACAAAATGCAGCGCACTACAAAATCAGACTGCCCAACCTTGAACTGCCCAGATTCTCAACAAATCTCCTTGTCTCACAGTTGCTGCAAAGTTTGTAAAGGTAAGAAAGTAGCAGGATCTGCCTGTGCTCAGTGTAATGTGCAGTATTTATCATTTATTAATTTTTTATAGTTTTGGAGTAAAACATCTTTTTCGTCACTGGAGATACTGTAAAACTGAATAGATGATGTACACATCAAGGAGTCTGAAAACTGTGTGAATCAGGTGTAATAATGTAAATTTTGCTGAATGGGGCCGGCAGCATTCATGTATTACATACAAAAGAGAAATCCTAAGGGATTATACATGATTAATGTCACCATTTTAAAGTGCTTCATTTATGCATGCACACACCCACATCCCTTCTGCAGTGGACATGTGCTTTGCAGATTTATAGAAAATTAGAGTAAATTTGTATCATTTCCCCCTCTTAGCACTTTTAGATTGCCTTCTGAATATAGAATCAAAAGCTTTGGGAATTATAGTGTACTGTACTTCTCAAATTTTTACACATAGGCCAAACAGATGGAATGTGCCTGGACTTTCAGTGCAAGGATAGAGATGTAAGGAACTGCCAAGGGCTCTTTGACGTACTGTTATAATACTGGGTAATATTGGTACTCTCCCAGCTGTGAGCAGCTGCATCTTCAAAGCAGAAAGTCTGTTCCTATTTCTCCAATAGTTAAACTGTGATAAACTGAGTTCTGGCAGGAAACAAGCCATCACAGTCTTTGGCTTGGGTTAGATATACATTGATTTGGGGAATACTGGAGACATGCAAGTTGTCCACTACAGAGACACAAATGATATGATTAATGACATCCAGAAGAGAGATAAGACTAAGATGGAAGAAAATAACTTAACAGAAGTGTGTGAAGGTCTTGAAGTCTATCACAGTCAAAAGGGATTTTTTTTCCTGGTAAAAACTTACAGTGAAATCTTAAAAACGAACAAAAAAACTTCACTGAGCTCAATAAATCTAATAGTTGGCAGCAGTAGTGCTTGTTTCTGAACGTTTTCAGTCCTGAATGAATCATCCTAGCCTTGTCTCTCATGAGCTATGGATCTTATTCTTAAAATCATACTTTGATACAGTGTTGATCTGCAGCACATGTTCTCCTATATTGCTTTGTAGTTTGTGGCGATCTATTGATCAGTGGAAAATTGTACGCTTACTATTCTGTAATGCTAAGGTTCTGATACAAAGTGATAAAAGCCAGGAAATCAAAAACTAAAGGCTGACACTTTGTCCTTATTTCAGACTTCTGTGAGGAAAAAAAAAAAGAAAAAAAGGACAAAGGGTGGCCTTTGCCTTTTGTCAGCTATAGGGCCAAATACTGGTCTTGATGTGCACAGCACTCCATCAGCATCAATGGGAGTTGTGAAATGTGCTGAGAGCAACAAATGGCCCTTAATGTTGTTTAAAATGTAGGGATTTTTGCTCCTGAATCTCCTGTTTCACATAATAGCAGTGTGGTAGTATTTTAAAAAAATAAAAATGAATGGGAAGTTGAGAAATGCATGTACACTACTGCAACAAACCATGCCATGGAGGGTATTATTGTAGTACTTTAAAAGAAGTGTGCCTGAGTTACCATGGTAGGGACATGAAGTTAGTGTCATGATCATATCAGCAGTTCAAAATTCTCTCTGCCTGTACTGTTGATCCTGGTCTGCCTGGTTCTTACGCCTTCAGACTGGGCTCATGCATGCAGAGACACTCCCATCCCCCCAGGCCAAAACAGCAATGACCCCCACACCTCTGACTATGCCTTCCAAGCAGATTCTAATTTTTTCTCTATTTTAAATGCAAACATAAACATTACTGAAAAGTTGAAGAAGATGGGGGATATTTCATTAACAAGAAATGATGAAGCAGGCAAGTGGAGTTGTAGGGAAAGAGATCTTTATTGAGCATGCATATAGATCTTTGCTACATAATGACAGGTTTGGGTTTATCCTGGTGGCAGCCTCACCCCAGCTTGTACTACTCAGCCACTCCTGTCATACCAAACTAGGTCCCTCCTGAACCCTGATCAGTTCTGTTCATTGTACTATAGGAGCCTTGTGCAAGGAAGCAGGAACTGAAAAAAGGATGGTGAAAGATTACTGTTAGGCTAATCCTAATACTGATTTTTTTAAACAAGTCTAGAGCAATTAAATCACTGGAAATAATAATAAAAAGTAGAGCTGTTGATTAATCTCCGTTAACTCACGAGATTAACTCAAAAAAATTAATCGCGATTTAAAAAATTAATCACGATAAATCACACTGTTAAACAATAGAATACCAATTGAAATGTATTAAATATTTTGGATGTTTTTGTACATTTTCAAATATATTGATTTCAATACAGACTACAAAGTGTATAGTGCTCGCATTATATTTTTTATTACAAATATTTGCACTGTCAAAATGATAAACAAAGAAATAGTATTTTTCAATTCACCTCATACAAGTACCGAAGTGCAACCTCTTTATCGTGAAAGTGCAGCTTACAAATATAGATTTTTTTTGTTTTTGTTTTTTGGTTACATAACTGCACTCAAATGACACAGTGTAAAATTTTAGAGCCTACAAGTCCACACAGTCCTACTTCTTATTCAGTCAATCGCTAAGACAAACAAGTTTATTTGCATTAACATTTACATTTGTTTACATAATGCTGCCTGCTTCTTATTTACAATGTCACCTGAAAGTGAGAACAGGCGTTTGCATGGGACTTTTGTAGCTGGCATTGCAAGGTATTTACATGCCAGCTATGCTAAACATTCATATGCCCCTTCACGCTTTGGCCATCATTCCAGAGGACGTGTTTCCATGCTGATGACACTCATTCTAAAAAAATGTGTTAATTACACTTGTGACTGAACTCCTTGGGAGAGAATTGTATGTCTCCTGATCTGTTTTACCCGCCTTCTGTCATATATTTCATGTTATAGCAATCTTGGATGATGACCCGGTACGTGTTCGTTTTACGAACACTTTCACTGCAGATTTGACAAAATGCAAAGAGTGTACCCATGTGAGATTTCTGAAGAAAGCTACAGCACTCGACCCAAGGTTTAAGAATCTGAAGTATCTTCCAAAATCTGAGAGAGATGATGTGTGGAGCATGCTTTCAGAAGACTTAAAAGAGCAACACTCTGATACAGAAACTACAGAAATCAGTCTTCTGCTGGTGGCATCTGACTCAGATGATGAAAATGAATATGCATCAGTCTGCACTGCTTTGGATCATTATTGAGCAGAACCCATCATCAGCATGGACGCATGTCCTCTGGAATGGTGGTTGAAGCATGAAGGGACATATGAATCTTTAGCGCATTTGGCATGTAAATATTTTGTGATGCCAGCTACAACAGTGCCATGCTAACGCCTGTTCTCACGTTCAGGTGACATTGAAAACAAGAAGCGGGCAGCATTATCTCCTGCAAATGTAAACAAACTTGTTTGTCTGAGCAATTGGCTAAATAAGAAGTAGCGCTGAATGGACTTGTAGGCTCTAAAGTTTTATGTTGTTTTATTTTTGGGTGCAATTATTTTTTGTATATAATTCTACATTTATAAGTTCAACTTTCATGATAAAGAGATTGCACTACATTATTTGTATTAGGTGAATTGAAAAATACTATTTGTTTTGTTTTTTACAGCGCAATATTTGTAATAAAAAATAATATGAAGTGAGCACTGTCCACTTTGTATTCTGTGTGGTAATTGAAATCAATATATTTGAAAATGTAGAAAACATCCAAAATATTTAAATAAATGGTATTCTGTTATTCTTTAACAGTGTGATTAGTCATGATTTATTTTTTTAATCTCTTGACAACCCTAATAAAAAGATGGAAAAAGTGGTGCAGCCCAACTGTACAAAATATTGATGTAGTGTGTGAAAATTATATGGCAGCTTAAAATTACCCATAACCTGTTTGAATTCATCACAGTAAAGATCAGACTCACCAAGTATAGCAATACAGTGGTGCTGGATTTCAAAAGAGCAAATTTGGGAAATTAAGAAATCTACTGAGTGAATGGGAAGACTCATTTAAAATCCGCTATTTGGGAGAAAGCTAAAAATACATTAAAAATCTCTCTTAAAAAGAGGAATGCAAGAAACAAAGAGCCAATGTGGCTTCAAGAGGAGCTGCTAACAATAAGATTAAAAAGAAAACATCACTGAAATATCAGAGGTAGCACTTATACAAGTATATTCAGTCAGTTAGCGCTTGAAGGGAAAAGAGAAGGGCAACAAAAAAGTAAAATAAGTTAATGTTAGCCAAAGCTTTCAGGAAATATGAAAGGTTTTACAAATATACCTGGGGAACAATAAGTGCTTGGAGGAAAGCAATCCCATTAATAAATGGGCTGCTGAGTTACTGAACAACCTCCATAAATTCCAACTTTAATAAGAAAAATGAAAAAAGTTGAAGATCCTGTAAAAATAACCATTGACAAAAAGAAGGTAAAGAGATTTAAATATGCCACCTAACAGACATCAGATGATAATAGCTTCTTTTCGTCACTGACCTGAAGTTGAACTTGAGACCAAGAGAGACAGGCTCTGTAGCTATCCTACTCCCCTTGAGATGCTGCATTCCTAATATCAAGGTAAACTGTGTGTCTCCTAAGAAAAATAGTTTCCTGAATAGGATTCTGTAGCCTAACTGAGAAAACATTGGAATGCATTCAACAGAGAAGATGTTTTATCTTTGGATTCATTTTAACTAGGCTTGAGAATTTGACTTTTTTTTTTAATAATTTTGACGGATTATGTAGATGTTTATTTTTAAGCATTCTGAAAGTTCTTTGTTTTAAATTTTTAAGTTGTGTGAAATTATAGGGGTGTGTGTATGTGTGTGTGTTTGTCAGACAATAAATATTTAATGACAGACATCTAGATTTAAAAACTTAAAGCTACCTAAGGGGAGCTCTGCTCCAGCTACACTATCTCCCATTGTATACACATTAAGGTAGGACTCTAAGTTCTCAAGCTGCATTTTTCTCACTTTGCCTGCCTGTAAATTTTGATGATTATAGATGAAAATATTTTTTCATCAGTTTGGGCGTGTATGGTGAAATCGATGTTTACTGACAGTGGTAAAAATCTAATCCTTTCAAGCCTATTTTTAACTATCACTTTTGTTTTCATGCAGGCCATAACTTTTGTTCTGAAGGACATAACTGCATGGAGCATTCTGTCTGCAGAAACCTAGAGGACAGGGCTGTGTGTAGCTGCCGAGATGGTTTCAGAGCCCTTCGAGAGGACAATGCCTACTGTGAAGGTAACCCGTTGTGAAGATGCTCAGCTGTATAAAGTACTGTGGATTACTGCATGAAGAATGTATTAATTCACAAGTTTTCAAAGTGATGGGACCATTAAATGCAGCAAATTTAATCAGCTAAAATAATTCTCTCTCAAATTAAGAATTTTTTAAAAATCCCTGATCAGTGTCAGTTATAAGTTAATATGGCTAAGTTCTTGAATTTGAAGCAATACTTCCACTGCAAAATCTGTTCTCTTTTCATTAATCAGATAATCTAAAAGTCACACATTAGAATAGCTTTTAGTTGGTACACATTTTAATGTAGCTTTTAATCAGGACTTTATTTTGCCACTAGTCTCCTCCCCCAAAATATAGTAAATAGACAGTAGGGACCAGATTCTAATACCGTTATTCACATTGTGTAAAAACTTACTATTTTAACAGTCCCACTGATTTAAAACCAATGCCCCATTTACCAGATAGAGGCAGTTTCTATAGTTCAAATTTTAACATGCTCATAAAATTCTAATAAAAACATTGCAGCTGTAGCCGGATATGTGCCAAATATCACTCTGCTTTTATGTTGCCTCCGTCTCTCCTGCCATCCACCTGTGCCTTTCTCATGAAGGCCTTGATTCTGTGAACACTTACAACATAAATAACTTTCAGTGGGACCAGTCATATAAATAAGGCATAAGTGCTTGTAGGATTAGGGCCCTCAGGTTGTAAGGATTTGGGGGTTGATTCCTTTGGCTTAACTTTGCAAACAATAATACATATAATTTTATTTTAATGAAATAAATAGTCCCATTGGCTTTAGTGGGACTATTCACGTGTAAAATTAATAATGTGCATAGGAATCTGCGTGACTAGACTGCAATTCCATTTCACAGAGACCTCTGTTTAATATTTACTCTAAGACTAGCACAGCATTTTTGACTTATTGTCTTGAGTAGAGCTTTAAGTCACCCAGGAGCAAGTCCTGCACCTCTCTCCATGGCCTTGCAGAGATTTGGCTGCAGGATAACCCAAATAGCCCTTTTATGTAGGCAGGAAATGATGCTGGGACATAGCACACACACAGTCTTTGGAGGTTAGGTAGGAGTTGGGGTCCTGGATCTGCAACTACAGTAACCCCTCACTTAAAGTCATCCTGGTTAACTTTGTTTCGTTGTTACATTGCTGATCAATTGGGGAACATGCTCGTTTAAAGTTGTGCAATGCTCCACTCTTACGTTGTTTAGTTGCCTGCTTTCTCCGCAGCTGGCAGCCTCCCTGTGCCCCGCCCCTCCTCCCCACAGCGCCTCCTGCCCGCTGGCAGACCCTGCAGATCAGCACCTTCCCTCTCCTCCCCCTGCCTCCTGCCCGCAGCAATCAGATGGCTTGCAGCATTTTGGAGGCAGGAGGGAGCAGGGAGGAGTGAGGACTTGGTGTGCAGGCTCCCCCTCCCTCCCTCCCCTGTCTCCCAAAAGTGACAAGCCAGCTGATTGCCCCAGGCAGGAGGGAGGGGGGAGGAACGAGGACTCAGCATGCGAAGTAAAGGGGGAGGAGGTGGGGGGAGAAGAGGCAGGTCAAGGATGGGGACTTGGAGGGAGTGGGTGGGCTGAGGGTTGAGCCCTCTCCCCCCCCCCGATGCTTGCAGAGTAGGGGAAGCTGCCGCTGCTGCGCAACATGCTTCTCCTAGCCTACAGCACCTTCAGCCTCTTTGCCTGCCTCATCTCTAGTGCCAGTGGGCTGTGCCTGTGTAGGGTAAGACAGGGGCACCTCCTCTGTTTAAAACATATACTGTATTAAATTGCTTGTTTAACATTGTTTAAAATGTATATAATGCCTTTTGTCTGGCAAAAAAAAATTTCCCTGGAACCTAACCCACCCCATTTACATTAATTCTTATGGGGAAATTGGATTTGCTTAACATGGTTTCACTTAAAGTCGCATTTTTCAGGAACATAACTACAACGTTAAGTGAGGAGTTACTGTATATGGATCCACCAGCTATTTCCCAGTTGAAAGGACAGTGCAGAAGCTGTGGGGAATACTGCTGACCTGAGACTTTAATAATGGTTTGCTCTACTCTACAGCCTGTAAGGGAGAGAAGGAATCCTGATCTCTGTGGATCTCCCCAGCACACAGTCCAGTTAGAGCCTGTTATATTTAGCAGTCGCTCCTCACACAATATGTGAAAAACGAGACCCTTATCCACGATCCCTTTAGTGAAATGGTTTGGATGAGGGAACAGCAGGTTTTCATAGCTAGGGCCACAGGCAACCTTAATTCTGGTATTTCCTAGCTTTTGAGTGCTTGACTTCGCAACCTTAATAACCTATATGTGATTTTAAAAAAAAATTAATTGTGTATGCAGTTTAGTTGTGTCTGTGTCCATCTCAGGATATTAGAGAAACAAGGTGGGTACGGTAATATCTTGTATTGGACCAACGTCTGTTGGAGAGACAGACAAATAAAAGATATTACCTCACCCACCTTGTCTCTCTAATTCTTTGTATTGTATGTTATTAGCTGTTTCTTAAAGTCAACTTAAATCATGAACATTGTTTCTCATACCAACTTCTTGCAAATGCATCAGTATTTTTCAAGTATCATGACTGCTTTTCTTGAATACCATTTTTTAATATTTTTTATTGTGCCTTTGTAATAATATATAGCAATAATTGTAGTTGTAAAAATCAAATAATACTTCATATACAAGTTACAGGTTCTGTCTGTAAGTAGGCTCCTAGATGTTGTGTCCCAAAAATGGAACATAATTGAGCTTCTTAAGTCAGAAAAGAACACGTCCATTTTTAGATTTTAGAATTCTTGAGGTAAAAAGAAATGTAGCCAGGAATGATAGTCTAAGAACAATATAAAACAAGATAAGATTATTTTTAACGTTCAGGAAGCAATGATGAATCAGGAATGTCAGCATGTGAATCTAGTTCATAATTTTCAGAAATAATTTTTTTATTATTGTTATTAAGAAACAATACAAGGAATTTGGTTTTGTTAAAGAAAATATAGAACTTCATCTTTTATTAATTAAAATGTATTGTGAAAATAATACTGAGGTCTGGATTAGGAGCGAGGGAGGGAAGGATTGGGAGGTCAGGTGGGAGGACGTGTGTATGTTCCGGGAGCAGTGAGGGAAATTAGGGATGGGAGGTGTCTGTCAGCCCCACATTCTCCCCTCACATTTGAAGCCACCACCACTTCCCTCGCTCCCCTTGTCATGGCCAGGCCATGTGATAGGGAGTGATGCCTCCCATTCATAGCCTCATTTCTCAGGGCAACATTTGCGGGCTGGAAGGGGATGTGCGTCACACAAAGAGGGAAGGGAGAGAATGAGAAAGCAGGGACACTTACAATGTGTGAGCTGGGGTCTGTGGGGCCTTGCCCCTCTATGGAGGATTTGAGCCCCTCCCTTGACACTTCATTCCCTGGTTGTGAGCTGGGACCTTAGAGGGTGGGGCTGTCTCTCTGGGGTGGTCTGATTCCCCTCTCCCTGCCCCCCTTTGTGTGAGGTGGGATACTAAATGGGAATGAGAATAAGACAGTGAGCTGAATGGAGCAGTTCACTCCTCTCAGAGCTGTTGTTTCAGGCTGCATTCGTCTCCAAGGGGGGTTGTCATTCAACTGTGCATATCTCATTGAGATGAATGGGCCATTTCACAGCTCTCTGAGCCTCCTGTGCTGCAGATGGATGTATAAAGCCCTGTCCTCACATATGAGGCCTAGATTTGGAGTAGGGACTCTACATCTCCACTCTCCTGTCCCTTCCTGCCTCCAGCCGGCACATGTTCTCCTCAGAGCCCACCTCCTCATGGCCCCTCCAGGCTTACCAAGGGCGTGGAATGGCAAGGAGGACTGTGGAGCTGGTGTGGGGCCTCAGACCATCAGGGGGCAATCAGAGCAATAGATGAGACAGGTGGAATGTCAGAGAAGTTAGAACAGTTTCAGAGCAGTTGGAGGAAATATAAGGGGTTGGAACAGTGATTGGAAATGTGGGAGGTTGTTGGAACAGTGCAGGGAAGAGTGAGATGGAAAGGAGGGGGTTAGAGATGTGAATTGAAGGATGTTGGAGGGGCTTTATTTCTATCCCTCAAAACACCCCATGTCTGTGCCCCCAATACTGGTCCCCCCCTTTCAAAAAATGACCACATTACTCCAGGTTAGTCTCTACTCTTCCTGTATCCTCTCCCCAGATCCTCTATCTGCAAGGTGCATGCTGATGCTGCCCATCTTTTCATGGGGAGAAGTTCTGAGGAGGGAGAATTGAGCTGTGCTGAACAGCCAGACAGATGGGGGATGATGCAGGGGCAGTGAAGAAACCAACATGCAGCCAGTGCATTCTGTAGCCAGGGTAATCATTGCCAAGGAGCCAGAGGGAGTGGAAGGGGAAAGCTGCGCTGTGGTACATAAAGACGTTGAGAAATTATTTATATTTTTTAAAACGAAGGAAATGAAATGCCCCCGAACTTCATTAACAGAGAGGTAAGGTGGCTCAGTGGTACCTCATGCCCTTCCAGAATGTAGAAAGTGTGTAACTTATACCTCGAACAACCAGGAAATGCAAAGTTACGGATACGCCAGCTCTGCAATGTAACCTTATCTCTCCCCTCTTTTAGCAATGCCCCAACATGCCAATAACACATACCAACACTCTACCCTCAGAAATGCTGCAGAGCACATGAGTACTGTAGGACAAAGTCTAACATGTTCTCTGCTACAGTGAAACTTTGGTTTTGTCAGGCATAACAAATGAGCTACCTACATATGGCCTATACGTAATACTAAGCCTTTTCCTCAAAACCACCCCAGATTTGCTAAATAGCACCACTCTTTCACCAGAAGATTAACTAGAGGATTCCTCTCAGATATTGCCTTCTCTAACCCTCGACTAAGCCTTGAAGACCACTGTCATGTCTGCCACCACACTGTTCAGAAACCCCATGGCAAGAAGACACCATTATGCACCTCCACGAGCACAACCTACAAAACTCTGTGCTGAAATGAGGAATACTTGATCCTTCAAGGTCCACATGCACCTCTTCATATCATAGTTGCAATTCTTTCAAACTGCTCCAGCTAATCCGTCCACCATGCAATACAGCTATACCTAACACAGTGAAGGCAGCTGGAGCGCATGCAGATAAATGCTGGAATTCAAATCTGTAGAACACAATACAAACAATGGCACATTTTTAAAGTACTTCATATCTAATTATTGTACGATCATAGATTGTAAGGTCAGAAGAGACCATTAGATCATCTAGTCTTACCTCCATCACATGCCAGAGAATTTCGTCCAGTTACTCCTGTATTGAATCTAATAAGTTATGAGTAACAAAAACCTCTTTCAGTAAGGCATCCAATCTTGATTTGAAGACACCAAAAGATGGAGAATCCCTCACTTCCCCTGGTAGTTTAACCGTTGCACAGCTTATTGAACAATTCCCAGCAGCTATTGCTAGGGATGAGGCAGGGTGGGGGAGGGAGCAGAGTTAAGGTTATATTTCTGGGGTTTTGTGAACTTTAACTTTGTATTTCCTGGTTTTCAATGGTTTAAATATAGTTGTTGTTCACATGCTGGAAGGGCACAAGGCAACCTGAACTCTGTATTAGCCAAGTTTTGTGCCATTTTAATATTAATACATAGGCTTAAATGAAAATATAGTCTTCTGATTCCAGATATCAAGGGACATTTTCTGATCTTAGTTGCTCCATGTAAGGGCAGGTCTACACTTTGGGGTTAAGTCGACCTAAGTTACGCAACTCCAGCTACATGAATAACGTAGTTGGAGTCGATGTCACTTAGATTGACTTATTGCAGTGTCTCTCCCATCCACTTACCTTACACTTCTCGTTCCGGTGGAGTACCGGAGTTGACGGAAGAGCGATCTGCAGTCGATTTAGCGGGTCTTCACTGGAACCGCAAAATCAACCCCCGGTGGATCGATGGCCGCAGTGTTGATCCCCGGTAAGTGTAGACATACCCTAGGTCTGTCCGTGTTTCAACCTCAGTTTCTGAAATGAGTTTGAACACTGATTGCCATTGTCTACAGTACAGCTAATGTTTGGCACTGGTTCAGATGCAACTGTTGCTGACACCCATTGATTCGTATGGAGAAATTTTCCAGTGTAGACAGGCCTTAGGAGTGTTGTGGTTCAATATCTAAGTCCATTGAAACCTTCAGATCTTCTTTCTATCTGGTGAGAATGCCAAGAAAGGTGCCAATTATTGCCAGCTGTAGCAATGATTTTGTAATGTGGGTAGGGTCACCAGATGTCCCGATTTTATAGGGACAGTCCCGATATATGGGGCTTTTTCTTATATAGGCACCTATTACCTCCCACCCCGTCCTGAGGTTTTCACATTTTCTGTCTGGTCACCCCAAATGTGGGTTTGTGAATGTGTTCTGTTAATGGGAGCTAGAATGAAAGTGATACAGCCTAATAATTTCACATAGTCCATTCAACAAAACTATAATCTGCTATTTCTCTGGATGCTCAATCAGGTCTTTCCCACCATCTTCAGTATTCTCACATTTTAGTGTTCTACATTGTCATTCTGGCTTAAAGTTTAAGCAACAGTTACTACATCTCATTTCTATTCTGGGTATAAGGTGTAAAATACAAACATGTTGTAAAAAACACATTTCCTCATTTTAACTTTGTATAATCTAATGCTATTAATCATCTTACTTAACTATTGACAAGCCAAATAAAAGAGAAATTAAATTTTGTGAAAGATAGTAATTAATGCTAATTATTTCTGGAATGCTAACCAGTTATAGGAACAGGCTTTTAAGGACTGTGGCATGAAGGGGCAATTCTGCAGAAGACAGAAGAAGTCTGATTGCAATAGAATATCTGTAACATTTATATGTGCCTCAACATGCAATCAATGCAAAGTATACAAAAACACTCTGTGTAGCGAACTGCAATATTAAAAGACTGAGAAGAGTCAGAATGAATAATTTTAGCATGTGTTCCTAGCTGTATGAAATTGCAGATTCCTTCAGAAAGCCCAAGAACTGGTAGAGTAGCAGAAAGGAAAATATTGGCAAAATTTTCATCAATTTTTTTCCTCTTTTTTTTTTTTTTTTGAGAAAAGATTTAATTGAAAAATGTCAATACAGAAAATTCTGACCAGCACTAGCAAACTCTGTGCTTGGATCAGTAGGGATGTACAGGACTGCTTCATTCAACAGCGAAAAACTGTCAGGTTGAATTTCAGATCTTTCTGTATATTAGACCAGTGGCTCTCAAACTGGGGTCTGCGGACCACTCGGGGTCCACAAGCGTACTCCAGGGGATCCACGAGTCATGTTCAGAGCCGCCGGCCCCGCTGATCAACTCCTTCCCCTCCCTCCCAGTGCCTCCTGCATGCTGCTGTTTAGAAGCGTGCAGGAGGCACTGGGAGGGAGCGGGAGGAACAGAGATGCAGCACACTGGGGGGAGGGCGGGAAAAGAAGGGGCAGGGGTGGAGAGGGAAGAGGCAGGGCAGGGGTGGAGCCTTGGGCGAAGAGGTAGAGTGGGGGCAGGGCCTGGGTCTCGGCTGGGGTTGAGCACCCTTGGGGAAAATTAGAAGCCAATTAAAAATGGGGGTCCTCAGGCTGCTAAAGTGTGAGAACCACTGTATTAGACTATCAACTGATTGGAAAAAAGCAGGCTCTTTTTTTTTTTTTTAAACTCTGGGATAGAATCAAATGGAGACATTTGAATAGCCTAAAAGAATCAGGTATCTAAATGTGTTAAATACTACAAGTCGTTATTAAAGACTGTGGTGCTTGCTACCATGCATAGTTCTACTGACATTAAGTATCGTACTCCACAGGAGGTGTCAAGGTTCCTTCCCCACTCTGAACTCTAGGGTACAGATGTGGGGACCTGCATGAAAACCTCCTAAGCTTACTTTTACCAGCTTAGGTTAAAACTTCACCAAGGTACAAATTAATTTTACCCTTTGCCCTTGGATTTCCACTGTCACCACCAAACTTTATCTGGGTTTATTGGGAAACGTAGTTTGGACACGTCTTTCCCCCCAAAATCCTCCCAAACCTTGCACCCCACTTCCTGGGGAAGGTTTGGTAAAAATCCTCACCAATTTGAATAGTGACCACAGACCCAAACCCTTGGATCTTAGAACAATGAAAAAGCATTCAGTTTTCTTACAAGAAGACTTTTAATAGAAGTAAAGGAATCACCTCTGTAAAATCAGGATGGTAGATACCTTACAGGGTAATTAGATTCAAAACATAGAGAATCCCTCTTGGCAAAACCTTAAGTTACAAAAAAGACACACAGACAGGAATAGTCATTCTATTTAGCACAGCTCTTTTCTCAGCCATTTAAAGAAATCATAATCTAACACATACCTAGCTAGATTACTTACTAAAAGTTCTAAGACTCCATTCCTGTTCTGTCCCCAGCAAAAGCAGCATACAGACAGACACAGACCCTTTGTTTTTCTCCCTCCTCCCAGCTTTTGAAAGTATCTTGTCTCCTCATTGGTCATTTTGGTCAGGTGCCAGCGAGGTTACCTTTAGCTTCTTAACCTTTTACAGGTGAGAGGATTTTTCCTCTGGCCCTGAGGGATTTTAAAGGGGTTTACCCTTCCCTTTATATTTATGACAGGAGGGTAGGTAGAACCCGGTCCTACTAGGAGCTTTGAAATGATAAAGATTGTCAGTCTGCAGTTGAACCCAGGAGGATTGGTTACACCAATTCCATTTTGTAAGGGGGATGCTGCATTGAAATTGCTTGTAACTAAGGAACTGAGATTTCTATCTCCATTAACTGGCAGTGTTTGAGTGATTATCTTGTCAGGTTGGGCTGGAAAATTAATCTGGTTGAAAAGCTTTCTTTCCAGGAGGGCAGAACATGATTTCAAAATCTATATTAAAAAGTAATTAAACATAAAGAAAGGAAACTGCATTTATTTTTATGAACAAAGGCAATAAATGCCAGATACTGGGAATTAGTGGGCTAATCTTAATATGGCAATGTGGCTTACAAAGGCTAGGCCAAATCCTGTTCTTCCCTGAGGCTGAAGTCTGGCGAGGCACTACATCATGTTCCTAACTATAAGCATGTGAGTTGTCTCATTGACTAAAAGTTAGGTATGTACCTAAAAGCTCTGCTCACTTGAAGTCCAAATGAATAGTCTCATTGTCTTTATTGATGGACCAATTTGAGCGGGTGTGGATTGCAGAATCATACCTATGGTGTTTGATTTTCAGACTGACTTCTATCATCTCTCTCCAGCCTTGGCTGACATTGCAGTTATTATTAGGATGAAAAAAATCTGGCTATTTATATGAATGGAACCCACTGGAAACGTTCAAACTCTCAAGCCGCTGCCATTAATGAGGCATGCTAATGCCTTAAATGGAAGAGCTTCCCCTTATTGGAGAAACAAAGACTTTTGTAGGCTCTATGAAGGCTCTAAATGAAGATCTTATTTCCCATATAAACTACCTAAAACTGAAACGTAATAATAATTGAACATGAACAAACCTTAGTTTGATCCCAGTTATCAACTATGAGACTGGAGTTTTCAAAGGTGCCTAAGGGATTTAGGTTCTTGCATGATGTTGAGATTCAATAGAAGTAGAGTACCCAACTCCCTTAGGCTTATTTGAAAATCCCAGTGTATTACAATAGTTCTAAAATCATTGTTATGCAATGGCTGGATCCCCAAGAGCTGAAAAGATGACACAAGTGCCAGATGTTAAACCAAAGGGAAGTCAAAATTAAGATGCCTACGTAAAATATGACAGGTTTCAGAGTAACAGCCGTGTTAGTCTGTATTCACAAAAAGAAAAGGAGTACTTGTGGCACCTTAGAAACTAACCAATTTATTTGAGCATAAGCTTTTGTGAGCTACAGCTCACTTAATCGGATGCATACTGTGGAAAATACAGAAGATGTTTGTTTTTATACACACAAATCATGAAAAAATGGGTGTTTATCACTACAAAAGGTTTTCTCTCCCCCCACCCCACTCTCCTGCTGGTAATAGCTTATGTAAAGTGATCACTCTCCTTACAATGTGTATGATACCAAGGTGGAGAAAACCTGGATTTGTGCTGGAAATGGCCCACCTTGATTATCATACACATTGTAAGGAGAGTGATCACTTTACATAAGCTATTACCAGCAGGAGAGTGGGGTGGGGGGAGAGAAAACCTTTTGTAGTGATAAACACCCATTTTTTCATGATTTGTGTGTATAAAAACAAACATCTTCTGTATTTTCCACAGTATGCATCCGATTAAGTGAGCTGTAGCTCACGAAAGCTTATGCTCAAATAAATTGGTTAGTCTCTAAGGTGCCACAAGTACTCCTTTTCTTTTTACATAAAATATGTAAAGCAGTGATAGTTATATAGACGTATATATTATATCATTCTTTAACCATAAGAATGGCATTGTTTCAGAGACTGGATGTAATTCGGCCTGATCTGAGATAGCATCAGCAATACCTGTAGAATAGGCAGTAATATTACATTTTATAGCTTCCAAAAGTGTGCTGGGTTCTTTAGTTGTACAATAAAACAAAGCCCTGCCCAATCTAATGGACAATTGATGCAAACCGACCCCCATATATGGGTCCTATTCCAGATTGGAGATCCACTGAAGTAGCACTGGATTATGTACACAATATACAGACAATGGAGTGTTGGAACAGATGAAGCATAATTAATATTTATTATATTTGCCTAGATAGAATCTGGTATATTTTATATATAAAATCCTCTGTCCTCTTTTCTGTTGTTCATTTTTTTAACCCTTGCCTATTTGTCTGTATTTATCATTGTTTCTGTAGCTCATAATTAGGAAGTTCCAAGAAATACTATCACGTTTAAAAATTACTCAATTTTTAATTCAATTCTTAAATTTTCTATCCTAACACAATGTCAAAAAAGATATTAACTGTTGTTGCAGTAAGGTGCTCTGACTGGTGTAATTCACTAATTAACGATATATAACTGCCCTTTCTATTCGCAGTATGTAGTGGCATCAGACTACTTACTTTATGTGTAAGGAAAGCCTCCTGCGATGCTGTTATGTTTGACAGATAACAGTTTATAATTACTTGTTTTATCATGTATACCTAGTGTATGAATTAATGATAAGATATTAAATAATAAGCAGATGTGGTTTGCAAAATAGAACATTAAATGATGGCAAGCAATGTTTGTGTGCACAGACTTCCTGTGTGGGATACTTGAGTGAATTTCAACTAGGTGGAGTCTGTGTGATCCAGAGATACTTATTCTGTCTGGACTAAATATCTCATTTGTTGAAACAGTGCCACTTTACACACAGAGCTAGTAGCTGTTGAACAGTGTCACCCAATGAACCATCAGTGGAGATTTTTAAGAGCAGGTTAGACAACACTTGTCAAGCCTAGATAATATTTGGTCCTGCCATGAGTGTAGGAAGCTGGACTAGATGATCTCTTGAGGTCCCTTCTAGTCCTATGATTCTATAAGGCAGTATTTGAAGAGACAGATGGGTCAAGAGAGTTTTGAGATTGGGGGAAACCAGTCTGTGCTTGTGTTGTGAAGGGAGGGAACCAGAAGGGAGTGAGACATTGAGGAGGGCAAAGGATGTGCTGACAGTTAGGGTAAGAGAGATCTAGAGGTGGGAGGTTGTGTCACTATGGCAGGTGGAGAGGGGGTTAAAGGAGAAAGGCAGCTGAGAAACCTTGGCATCAGATATGTGGGGAGGAGGAGATGGTATTGAGGGAAGGGAAGGGAATATGTCAAAAGTAGAAAAGTAGTGCTGTTTGTCAAGGAGTAAGGCAGTTCTGGAGAAGAGAATCTGTCTAAAGTGGAGGAAGTCTGCAAGTGTTCAGCAACACAGGAACAAGAACAGATGCAGTGGAGAGCAATGTAGAGCACGGAGCAGGGGTGTAATCAGCCATTGTCTGTTTATCTATGATACAAAGCAAGTGCATGTTGAACCATATGTTGACACTAAACTGTGAGGAGAGGTAGATACGCTGGAGGGTAGGGATAGTATACAGAGGAACCTAGACAAATTAGAGGATTGGGCCAAAAGAAATCTGATGAGGTTCAACAAGGACAAGTGCAGAATCCTGCACTTAGGACAGAAGAATCCCATGCACCGCTACAGACTAGGGACCGAATGGCTCGGCAGCAGTTCTGCAGAAAAGGACCTAGGGGTTACAGGTGACGAGAAGCTGGGTATGAGTCAACAGTGTGCTGTTGTTGCCAAGAAGGCCAATGGCATTTTGGGATGTATATGTAGGGGCATTGCCAGCACATCGGGGGACGTTATCGTTCCCCTCTATTCGACATTGGTGAGGCCTCATCTGGAGTACTGTGTCCAGTTTTGGGCCCCACACTACAAGAAGGACGTGGAAAAATTGGAAAGAGTCCAGTGGAGGGCAGCAAAAATGATTAGGGGACTGGAACACGTGACTTATGAGGAGAGGCTGAGGGAACTGGGATTGTTTAGTCTGCGGAAGAGAAGAATGAGGGGGGATTTGATAGCTGCTTTCAACTACCTGAAAGGGGGTTCCAAAGAGGGTGGCTCTAGACTGTTCTCAGTCTTAGCTGATGACAGAACAAGGAGTAATGGTCTCAAGTTGCAGTGGGGGAGATTTAGGTGGATATTAAGAAAAACTTTTTCAGTAGGAGGGTGGTGAAACACTGGAATGCGTTACCTAGGGAGGTGGTGGAATCTCCTTCCTTAGAAATTTTTAAGGTCAGGCTTGACAAAGCCCTGGCTGGGATGATTTAGTTGGGGATTGGTCCTGCTTTGAGCATGGGGTTGGACTAGATGACCTCCTGAGGTCCCTTCCAACCCTGATATTCTATGATTCTATAAGTAATAGATCAGTGACCTTCTGAGTCTGTCTAAATTACCCTCCTTTTCTGATTGCATTTGCAGTAATCAGTTGTATTTACTCTTCACCATCATGTTCCTGTGATTCTAACAAGGGAAGGGAAGGCCAGTAATGATTGATACAATTAATAGGTGAATAACAAAATTTATGATGCTCTAAGATTCAAAATACCCTTTTTCCTTTTTAGATGACTGGTAGTGGAATATACAGTACAGCTTTTCTAAGCTAGTTTGCCTGTTTAAATATGAGCCAGGATAACATCTGAAACAAGCAAAAATTAACATCTGATGGTTACTCGGTACTATACATGTAAAGAATGTTGTGCTGTTGTAACATCGACAGACCTCGGTTGTTGCCAGGCGGGATCGAACCTGGGACCTCTGGAGCTTAGTGCATGAACCTCTACCACATGAGCTAAAAGCCAACTGGCTCTTAGCTAAGGCTGTAGACTAAACTCATTAATCTCTCTCTTCCCTCCCCCCCCAGATGGGACAGGAGTTGTGTGGGTTACGCTGTCACTTAACTTCTTAATCATCTTACTTCGGTTTCCAATTGACCAGTGAATATATCACATACACTGCCACTGGAAATGGTATTAACTGGTAACTTTATTTGGCAGTCTGAGCAGAGACACCAAAGACTGCATAGAAGTGGTAAGTGAATTACACCCTTAACCTAGAGGCAGTTCCTCCAGGTCAAGATTGAGACTTGTTGATGAGGCTCTGTGGGAGAGCTATCCCATTCTGTTCCTGTTCAGTGGATAAATATAGAGCTTGGCTTTCCAGGGCTGTCAAGTCAAAACCTTTCACAAGCACTAAAATTCACACAGTTACTTTAAAAAGAATAATAGCTCTACCTTCCCATTCAATTCTGAAAAGGGTTATTTTGGTGTCAGCATGATTACTGCAGTTTTGGGGGTTATTGCTTCACATTAGTACACATGCCATATGTTGAGTTGTTGGAATACATTGTAATACATGCTAATTCTAAAAGTTTGGTTATATTTGAATTCATTTATATGAAAAGTTTTCTTCTTGATCAGGCTAATTTATACTGCATCTTTACTTTAGATGCTATTCAAGGAAATATCTTCGAAGCACTTGCAAAAAATAAATGTTTTTCGGATCTCAAAAGCATGGTTTTTTGTTAATGCTATTCTCAAGGTTCCTTCCCCACTCTGAACTCTAGGGTACAGATGTGGGGACCTGCATGAAAGACCCCCTGTCATAAATATAAAGGGAAGGGTAAACACCTTTAAATCCCACCTGAGCAGAGGAAAAACCCTTTCACCTGTAAAGGGTTAAGAAGCTAGGATAACCTCACTGGCACCTGACCACAATGACCAATGAGGAGACAAGATACTTTCAAAGCTGGGGATGGGGGAGAAACAAAGGCTCTGTCTGTCTGTGTGATGCTTTTGCCAGGAACAGAAAAGGAATGGAGTCTTAGAACTTAGTAAGTAATCGAGCTAGATATGCGTTAGATTCTGCTTTGTTTAAATGGCTGATAAAATAAGCTGTGCTGGAGGGAATGTATATTCCTGTTTTTGTGTCTTTTTGTAACTTAAGGTTTTGCCTAGAGGGATTCTCTATGTTTTGAATCTGATTACCCTGTAAAGTATTTACCACCCTGATTTTACAGAGGTGATTCTTTTACTTTTTTTCTTCAATTAAAATTCTTCTTTTAAGAACCTGGTTGCTTTTTCATTGTTCTTAAGATCCAAGGGTTTGGGTCTGTGTTCATCTATGCTAATTGGTGAGGATTTTTATCAAGCCTTCCCCAGGAAAGGGGGTATAGGGTTTGGGGAGGATTTTGGGGGGAAAGACGTTTCCAGGCGGGATCTTTCCCTGTTATATATTTGTTAGATGGTTGGTGGTGGCAGCGATAAAGTCCAAGGGCAAAAGGTAAACTAGTTTGTACCTTGGGGAAGTTTTAACCTAAGCTGGTAAAAATAAGCTTAGGGCATTTTCATGCAGGTCCCCACATCTGTACCCTAGAGTTCAGAGTGGGGAAGGAACCTTGACACCCCCCTATGCTTATTCTTACCAGCTTAGGTTAAAAAATTCCCCAGAGTACAAACTTTGCCTTGTCCTTGAACAGTATGCTGCCACCACCAAACGTTTTAAACAAAGAACAGGGAAAGAGACCACTTGGAGATGTCTTCCCCCAAAATATCCCCCCAACCCTAAACCCCCTTTCCCGGGGAAGGCTTGATAATAATATCCTCACCAAATGGTACAGGTGAACACAGACCCAAACCCTTGGATCTTAAGGACAATGAAAAATCAATCAGGTTCTTAAAAGAATAATTTTATTTAAAGAAAAGGGAAAAGAATCACCTCTGTAAAATCAGGATGGTAAATACAGGGTAATCCGATTTAAAACATAGATAATCGCTCTAGACAAAACCTTAAATTACAAAGAGAAGACACAAAAACAGGAATACACATTCCCTCCAACACAGCTTATTTTACAAGCCATTAAACAAAAGAAAATCTAACTCATTTTCTAGCTAGATTACTTACTAACTTTACAGGAGTTGGAAGGCTTGCATTCCTGATCTGTTCCCAGCAAAAGCATCGCACAGACAGCCCAAACCCTTTGTCTCTCCCCCTCACCCTCCAGATTTGAAAGAATCTTGTCCCCTCATTGGCCATTTTGGGTCAGGTGCCAGTGGGGTTACCTTAGCTTCTTAACCCTTTACAGGTCAAAGGATTTTGCCTCTGGTCAGGAGGGATTTTATAGCACTGAATATAGAAAGGTGGTTACCCTTTCCTTTATATTTATGACAACTATTATTTTCTGTTCTTCTGTGGATTACTATTCTGGTCCAGCCTGTTCTTCCCCATTTGTAGGTTACCCGTTGCTAAAATCCTGAGAGAGCACCTCTCTCCCTAGGAGATGCTTCTGCAGTTGTGAACAGTGGAGGCACTTGAGCTAGATCCCCACTGGTTTAAAAGGGAGGCATGGCATTATCCATGAAGGATCCTCAATTCTGGAAATAATTTCCTTTCCCAGACCTTCAAATCCCAGATTCACTGTAGACAGGTGCAAGGCTCTTCTGTTTTGTCTGACCCTTGTGAGGGCAAGGGAATCGAAAACTAGAGAAGCCTCAAGAGGGTCTTTGTTTGTTAACAGGGGTGGTTATGATGATGGTTTGGTCAGGACTGAATTATAGAGCAAGGCTCAAATTCTACTGTTATTTGTGGGGTGGCATGGTGTAAGTGACTGCAGAATTTGGCCCTAAGGAGGCAAATCTAACGGGGTCTGGGAGATTTTTGCTCTGATTTGTATATGTTTATATAATTTTTGTACAAGCACCCTAGAATAGCTGGGTTAAGTGCTTTTTATAAAGTGAATAAAAAGATAGAAGTACTTATTTCAGCTACTTCCCCTCTTACCAGTTTTTCCGGAATTTCCCTTTGTCTCTTCCTTTCGGACTCAGGCATGTTGATCTCCATGACTACACTGTCTTGTTATATCAGAGTATCTAGTATATCAGAACTGCTAGCCCAGGGTCCAATTGCAGACCTAAAGCATGCTAGTTTGGATTGTTCTCAAGAATGTAGAACTGTTGGTGTGATACATTCATCCTATTGAACTGATTGACTTCAGGATCTTACTGGCTAAGCAATAAGACATGAATGCCCATTAATATGCCAATAGGGCCTTTTGATGGAACAAAATTAAGATAAACTCTGTAGACTTTCTTAGGTTTCAAAATGCATTGAGCTTTCCATTGTATTACATGAGTCTGTAGCTAAAGATGACTAAAGGGCTAAACCAGTGTTTCAATTAATAACGGAGATAAAAAGACTTATTTTGGTGGCTTCTAAAGTGAGCTTTCTTCTTCTCTGACAAAATAGTTTGATTTCATTTGTAGCCCCCAAAAGAGGTATAAATTAATGCCCCATATAGTATACTAGATTGGGAGCTGATTTATTTGATTGGATTTTTTTGTCACAGTACCTCGGTAATTGATATTGTGCAACTGCTGGTTGTCATTTGACAGTTGTCTTGTCCTTTCCCTCTCTCTCTCCCTCCTGCTTGTCTGTTGTATCCCCCATTGTAGCTTATCAGATGCTAAGACTGTAAGTTCTTCGTGAAAGGGACTTTTTAATCAGATATGCATATAATGCCTAGCTACAGTAGGGCTTTGATCTCTAATTGGATCTCTAGGTGCTACAGCAGTACAAACAAATAAATATTTCCCAGTGTTCTTAAAGGGGTGGGTAAGAAACAATTGAAAAACTATGGAAGATACCTCACAAGATCCAGCAGGTCCAGGGTAACAGAGAAATGTATGGGACATACATGTGGATGGCAGCTCAGCCCAACCTGTAAGAAAATCAAGCTTCCCCACAAACAGGAAGGACGACAGATTATTCTTGCTGGAGAGTCAATACTCAGAAGAATCAAATGAACATTCTACCAGGGACAGGTGGACAACAGGCCTTCCCAGAGCCAAAACATGAGACGTCACTCTATTAGATAGGCTTCTGAAGTCGATGGGCCAGGATCTATTGCTGATGGTTCACATTGGCAGTAATGACAGTGCATTGCAAGATATTTTGCAGATACTAAATGACTGGAGGGAACTTGGAAGCGTGCTGAAGAGGAAGAATGTCCAATTGATCTTCTGTGAGATCCTTCCCGTCCCATAAGTGAAAGAAGACAGAAGGCAGAAGATTTCAGAAGTGAACTGGTGGCTAGGTAAACGGTGTAGGCACAGGTGTAGTGGAGCCAGAATGCCTTGGAACAGCATTCCAACAGTTTTGCTGCATGGAGAATGCTGTTTTGCTCTCAAAATGGCATCCTTTTCTCCCTGTGACCTTGCACATATATGTGCTAGTTCACATCACGTGGAGGATCCCATTTCTGTAGAGCAAAATGGCATCCTCTGTACAGCATGTCATTGCATGCGTGTGTGAGGTCACACTGACGGGGACATTCCAGTAGTATACAGCCCAGTCAGGACTACCCCACTGGGTGGAGGGTTTTGGTTTTGTGGAACATAGAAGGTGGATCAATGAGGAGAGGGGCTGTATTGTTTGGATGGCCTCCCCTCAGTAGAAGGGGAACCAGTCTCGGGAACAGGCTGGCTAAAGTAATCAGGAGACTAATAGAAAATGGAGAGGGTTAAAAATAAGGAAGATATGAACACTCAGTTAGTAAAAACTTAGATGTTGAGAATGAAATTAATCGAGGAAACAAAGGGCACGAAGAGAAGAAATTCTTGGATTGCCTGTACACCACTTCTAGGAGCCTAGGTAACAAACAGGAGGAATTGAAATTGCTTATTTATGTGCATATATTCTATCTACACCTCTACCCCTATATAACACTGTCATAAATATAAAGGGAAGGATAAACCCCTTTAAAATCCCTCATGGCCAGAGGAAAAATCCTCTCACCTGTAAAGGGTTAAGAAGCTAGGATAACCTCGCTGGCACCTGACCACAATGACCAATGAGGAGACAAGATACTTTCAAAAGCTGGGGGGAGGAAAAAACAAAGGGTCTGTCTGGGTGATGCTTTTGCCGGGGACAGAACAGGAATGGAGTCTTAGAACTTAGTAAGTAATCGAGCTAGATATGCGTTAGATTCTGATTTATTTAAATGGCTGAGAAATTAAGTTGTGCTGAATAGAATGACTATTCCTGTCTGTGTGTCTTTTTTGTAACATAAGGTTTTGCCTAGAGGGATTCTCAATGTTTTGAATCTAATTACCCTGTAAGTTATTTACCATCCTGATTTTACAGAGGTGATTCTTTTTACTGTTTCTTCTATTAAAATGTTTCTTTTCAAGAACTGAATGCTTTTTTCATTGTTCTTAAGATCCAAGGGTTTGGGTCTGTGGTCACCTATGCAAACTGGTGAGGATTTTTACCAAACCTTCCCCAGGAAGTGGGGTGCAAGGGTTGGGAGGATTTTGGGGGGAAAGATGTTTCCAAACAACGCTTTCCCAATAAACCCAGATAAACATTTGGTGGTGGAAGTCCAAGGGCAAAGGGTAAAATAGTTTGTACCTTGGAGAAGTTTTAACCTAAGCTGGTAAAAGTAAGCTTGGGGGGTTTTCATGCAGGTCCCCACATCTGTACCCTAGAGTTCAGAGTGGGGAAGGAACCTGGACAAACACGACCTGATATAATGCGGGTTCGCATACAACATGGTAAAGCTCCGACACACTGCTCTGAGCAGCGTGTTAAGGGTGCCAGGCGGGGGCCGAGGGGTTGGGCAGGGGGGCTGGGAGGTGTTCAGGGGCTCCCCCCCAATAGGGTCTGGGAGGCAGGAGCTGGGGGCCCCACAGTTCCAGAGTGGCCCAGGTGATTAGCGGGGGGCTGGGAGCAGCCTGCTCTGCTTTCCTCGCCCTGGCCCCAGCCGTGTCACTCGGGGGAAGGGATCCCCCCCCATGCACTCAGCGGCAGCGGTGGAAGCGGAGCAGCCTGGCTCCAGCCTGCTCCACTCCGCCAGCTCCCAGCCACGATGCTCTGCTTCCCGCTGCCGGTGAGTGTGGGACCTTTCCCCAAACCCCACCCCAGTGACACGGCTGGGGCTGGGGCAAGGAAAGCGGAGTGGGCTGGGGCTGCGTCGCTCCGCTTCCCACCGCCGGTGAGTGCAGAGGGCATCCTTTCCCCAACCTCCCTGCACTCACCGGCAGCAGGAAGCGGAGCCCCGCAGCTGGGAGATAGGAGAGTGGAGTGGGCTGGGGCTGCGTTGCTTCACTTCCCACCGCTGCCGATGAGTGCCTGTCAGGGGGTGGGGGTGTGGATAGGGGTCAGAGCAGTCAGGGGACAGGGAGCAGGGGGGTTTGGTAGGGGGTGGGGTCTTGGGGGTGATTAGGGATGGGGATCTCTGGAGGGGGCGGTGAGGAAACAAGGAACAGGGGATGCCCAGCTCCTTATGCACATATCTATAATATGTAGGATAAAAGCTGTATGATCATGGGGGACTTCAATTTGAGTGACATATGCTAGAAATTTCATACTGCCAGTACTAAAACATCCTTGGAATTTTTGAGCATTATAGATGACTGTTTTGTAAGTTAAAGTGTTGCAGCCAACATTGGGGAAATCTTTTTTTAGACCTTATCTTAACAGATAAAGAGGAACTGATCACAGAACTAAAAATTAATGGTAGCTTAGGTACAAGTAATCATGACTTGATCACATTTATAATATGCAAGCAGAATGAAGTCCATACCAATATATATTTGGTGCTTTAATAGGTCCAATTTTACAAAGCTAAAAACAATTATGAGCCAATTCAGCTGGGAGGAAGAATTTAATCAGAAAAATGTGAATAATAATTGGGAATTATTTGACAACAATTTACTAGATGCCCAAAAGCCACAATCCCACAATTGAAGAAGAAGGTCATACTGGTTTAAAAAAATGACCTGGTTTAGAGGGAAGTGAAGGTACCTATAAAATCTTATATATATATATATATATATATATATATATATATATATATATATATATATATATATATATATATATATATATATATAAGATTGAATTGAGGTGAAGAGAGGTGAAGTTGATTGTAATGAAAATAAATCAGAAATTAGGAATTGTAGAAAATTGATAAGGAAATCAAAGGGACATAAGGAGAAATTTATGGCCAGCAAAATTAAGGACAATAAGAAGGAGTTTTAAAAAAGTAGTAGGGACAAAAAAAATCCTGATAATGGTATTGGTCCATTGCTAGATGGAAGTGGCAGGATTATTAGTAATAATGCAGAAAAGGCATAAATATTAAATACATATTTCTTTTCTGTATTTGTAGGAAAAACAGATGATATAGCCTCGTCATATGATGATGATAACATTCTTTCCATTCCACTAATATCACTGGAGGATGTTAAACAGAAGCTACTAAAGTCAGACATTTTTAAATCAGCAAGTCCATATAACTTGCATCCAAGGGTTTAAAAAGAACTGGCATAAAAGCTCACTGGGCCATTACTGTTGATTCTCAATAATTATTGTATCACAGGGCAACATCCAGAAGACTGGAAGAAAGCCAGTGTTGTGGTACCAATATTTAAAAAGAGTAAACGGGATGACCTGGTTACCTATAGACCTGTCAGCCTGACATCGATCCCAGGCAAGATAATGGAGCAGCTGATATGGGATTCAATTAGTAAAGAATTAAAGGAGGGTAATTAATGCAAATCAACATGTGTTTATGGAAGATAGATCCAGTCAAACTAAGTTGATATCTTTTTATGATGAGAATACAAGTTTGGATGATAAAGATAATATTAACATAATATACTTAGACTTCTGTAATGTTTTGACTTGGTATTGCATGACATTTTGATTTAAAAAACTAACAAATATAAAATTAATATGCATACATTATATGGATTAAAAACAGGCTGACTGTTAAGTCTCAACATGTAATTGTAAATGGGGAATTGTCATCAAGCAGATAGTTTCCAGTGGGGTCCTTTAAGGGTCAGTTCTTTACCCTATGCTATTTAACATTTTTATCAGTGATCCAGAAGAAAACATAAAGTCATCACTGATAAAGTTTGCAGATATCACAAAAATCAGGAGAGTGGTAAAGAATGGAGAGGACAGGTCACTGAGTCAGAGCAATATGGATCGCTTGGTAAACTGGGCGGAAACAAAAAATATGCATTTTAATACAGCTAAATATATACATCTAGAAACAAAGAATGTAGGTCATACTTACAGGATGGTGGACTCTATCTTGGGAAGCCGCGACTCTCAAAAAGATTTGGGGGTTATAGTGGGATAATCAGCTGCACATGAGCTCGCAGTGTGATGTGGTGGCCAAAAGAGCAAATGCAATCCTTGGCTGCATAAACAGAGTAATCTTGAATAGAAGCAGAGGTTATTTTACCTCTATCTTTGGCAATGGTGTGACTGCTGCTGGAATATCATGTCCATTTCTGGTGCCCACAGTTCAAGAAGTACGTTGGTAAATTGAAGAGGGTTCAGAGAAGAGTCACGAGAATAAGTAAAGGATTTGAAAACACGCCTTTTAGTGATAGACTTAAAGGGTATGTCTACAAGGCAGTGTAAGCTGAGGGTTTGAACTCAGGCTTAAGCCTAACCCCGCTTCCATCAACACACAAATTGCACTAACCCAGGGCTCAGATGAGTTACATCGTTTGCTGCAGTACTTGTGGTGTGAGCAGCTCTTTCTTATTTCCTTTATATTCCTGTGACTGTGTTTTTCTGCTGGAGACAGCTTGCCATTTTGTTCTCAGTTCAGGTGCTGAGGAGATGCATCCGCTGTGCTCTCATGGAGACTTCTCTTTTGTTCTTTTCTTATTTAGTTTTAGTAAACCATATTGCCTGAAAGTGCTGATTGTAAGTATAGGTTGCACTTTGTATGAAAATACATAAAAATAGCGACTGCTGCCCTACAGCAGTGCCACAGTATTGCTAATGGTTCTCTCCCTCCAGCAGCAGAGCTCCTAGGGAAGGGAAAGAAAAGCAATCTGAGTATCACAGTCAGGAATGTTGGGGGCACTGGGTTTGTGAAGAACAGCCCATTGTCACTAACACTCAGCACTGACAGTGAAGGCCTGCATACTTTGGCAAGTAAGATCCAACTTCTGCAACAGAGTCCCCAGATTTCTGTGACACTCAGAACTGGAAAAATCTATGGCAGCTTCAGAAAAAATAAAGAATAGAGGATTTTTTTCAATTAAATATGAAAATGACAGCACAGAATCAGTGCAGAATCCATGTGGCATTTATTTGATTTATTCTGCTTCTAAATGTTCAGTGTGCCACAGACCTTTGTACTGACAATGCAAAACTGTATTTTGGAGTTGTAGGCGGAAAGGAGATGGTGGCTGCTGGGTAGCAGACAGTTGATGCTTTTGCCAGCAGGAAAGGTGTAGAAGGTGTTGTGGGATGAGTATATTAGCTGGATGTTAGTGCTATAAGGATCAGCAGTAAGGTACAGTAGCTATCATTGCTGACATTTAATTTTTCATCACTAGCAAATCTACACCAGTTGATTTTTTAACTCCTGTCTATATTTTGACCTGTCAGCAGGAACACAACAGTGCATGAGTTCACACTCTGTTCTCTGTTTGGTGGGTTGTTGTTTTTTGTAGCCATGAGGTCATAAGCACAATTAAAAAACAGACAAAACCCCAACCCTTAGTTTCTAGGGTGCAATTTTGTAGCAAGGTTGGATTCTATGGCAAATTCCGTGGTCATGGAATTGTGGAAAATATATGGGGTTCTGCTTGCTAATATAATTAGAGGTCCATATATGCACTGAACAGCTCAGTGATACTTCTCGGTGCACTGGTATCATGGGGGCAGTGTGTCACCATGCCTCAGTGGGTCACAAATTCAGGACAAGCTCCTGGGAAAAAGGGCAGACACACCCAAAACTGGTGGTTATTCTTCCATAAGATATACCAATCCAGCAACAAAAGTAAACTTCTGTCTCACCACACTGGCTAACAAGTCAGAAATGCATCCTCATAAGGTGTTCCAGTCCTGTATTCAACACCCAGACACTAGACTTAATGATGAGTGGTTATTTAAAACCAATTTAATCAACCAAAGGGTTCTTCTGATCCCAAAGGACCAGCCGCATACCCAGGCCAACATATAACTCAGATCTTACCCAATAATCATACTGTTGCCAATCCATTAGTATCTAATATCTAAAGGTTTATTTATAAAAAAGAAAGAAAGGTGAGTTAAAATTGGTTAAAGGAATCCAATACATACAACAATTGCGAAGTTCTTGGATCAGGCTTGTAGCAGTGATAGAATAAATTGCTGGCTGGTTAAGTCTCTGGTTTCTTCCAAATCATTGGAAGGTCCTCAGTCCTTTGGTTAGAATGCTCCCATTAGTATAAGTTCATAGTCCAGATATTTGAGCAGGAAAGAGGCAAAATAGAGATGTTTCTAGGGCCTTTTATAGCTTCTGCCAAATGAAGAGAAACCCTTTTTTCCAGTTTGTGGAAAATTACAGGTAACAAGATGCAGTTTGGAGTCACGTGAGCAAGTCATGTCTATGCATGCTTCACTTAGTCATAGCAGAAGCCATTACCCATACTCTAATTAGAATGTCCTTAGGGAAGTCCATTAAGTGTAGATAAAAACAACGAGGAGTCTTTGTGGCACCTTAGAGATTAACAAATTTATTTGGGCATAAGCTTTTGTGGGCTAAAACCCACTTCATCGGATGCATGGAGTGAAAAATACAGTAAAATACATTCTCACAGACCTTGGGAGACAGGACAGTCCTCGCTTACAGACAGCCCCCCAATCTGAAGCAAATACACACCAGCAACTACACACCACACAACAAAAACACTAACCCGGGAACCAATCCCTGCAATAAACCCAGTTGCTAACTCTGTCCGCATATTTATTCAAGGGACACCATCATACGACCTAATCACATCAGCCACACCATCACGGGCTCATTCCCCTGCACATCTACCAATGTGATATATGCCATCATGTGCCAGCAATGCCCCTCTGCCATGTATTGGCCAAACTGGACAGTCTCTGCACAAAAGAATAAATGGACACAAATCAGATATCAAGAACTGTAACATTCAAAAACCAGTAGGAGAGCACTTCGGTCTCCCTGGACACTCAATAACAAATTTTAAAGTGGCAATACATCAACAAAAAAAACTTCAAAAACAGACTTCAATGAGAAATGGCAGAACTGGAATTAATTTGCAAACTTGACACCATCAATTAGGCCCGAATAAAGACTGGGCGTGGCTGGGTCACTACAAAAAATAATTTTCCCTCTGTTGATACTCACACCTTCTTGTCAACTGTTCGGAATAGGCTACATCCACCCTGTTTGAATTAGCCTTGTTAGCACTGAACCCCCATTTGGTAAGGCAACTCCCATCTTTTCATGTGCTGTAATATATATACCTGCCTATTGTATTTTTCACTCCCTGCATCTGATGAAGTGGGTTTTAGTCCACAAAAGCTTATGCCCAAATAAATGTATTAGTCTCTAAGGTGCCACAAAGACTCCTCGTTGTTTTTGCTGATACAGACTAAAACGCCTACCCCTTCTGATATCCACCTCTTCCATGGTCCATTGTGAGTTAAGTGTTCTTTGATGGGTCATTCAACTTGAATAGTCTCTTCACAATGTGCTGGCTAAATACCTTTTGGGTGTTACCCAGAAACAAACACATATGAATACAGGTACATCGTTAATATTCATAACTTCAGATACAAAAATGATACATGCACAAAAATGGCATAATCTTATTCAGCAAATCATAACTTTTCCATAGACATCTTACATGCCACACTTTGTACAAGATTTGTTGCAGTTATATAACAGTGGTAGCAAAATGATCTACATGGTCATATTTAACCTGATAGCATTACACAGTGTGCTACTAACCACTCCCAAATTAGTATAATCCTTTTTTGAAGCAGCAGCAAACACCATAAAATAATGCGCAGAAGTTGCTGTGTACATAGATGCCTGTGCTACATATTCTCTTTTTTCCATTATATCATGCCACCAGAAATGAAACTAATATTGTGTACTTAGTGAGCCACAGATTAGTCAAGATCCATGTCTACAATAGTATGTACCAGGAACTTGCTCTATAAATTAACATTGCAGCAGGTGTTCAATCTGTTGTGAGATTTTACCAGGGTACGAATTTCTCCATCATGTAAGGTCTCCACATAAATAAGTTCTTTTCAGGCTCATATGTAAGGTTCACAGCTTTGACTAAGTATTTACCCACATATCTAATAAACTACCAATTGGTGACTTCATGTTTCTCGGAAAAACTTTTAATGAGTTCCAGTATCTGTTAAGAACTTGCCACTGGCCTCCCTATGGTAAAGAAACAAAGGATACCTATTGGATCAAAGGTAGAATATATAGCGATTAATGACACTGCAGTGCTGGTACAGTCAATCTGGTCTTCGAGCCCTTAGATATGTGCTGGTTTATTTAAATCAGAGCTATAACAACACAGACATTTCAAAAGGAGTTAGGCAAGATCTAAGCTGATGTAATCTTCTTTGTACCTCCACTAACAGCTGTTCCCAAAAAGCTCAGGCTGCTCCTGTTGTTTGAACACTTCAAACAGTTATTTCAGAAGAGAGAACCTAACAACTTTCCAAAATGCTTTGCTGTTCAAGCAACTTTTTATTCCTGCTAAATACTGATGGAAGCAAATAGGGCAATATATTGAGTGGTTCTGAAGAGCTCAGCACCATTTGATCAGTTGACCCCGCTGCTTTGTTCACAGATATTGACGAGTGTGCTGAAGGACGGCATTATTGTCGTGAGAATACTATGTGTGTAAATACACCAGGATCTTTCATGTGCATCTGCAGAACAGGATACATACGAATTGATGATTACTCCTGCACAGGTAAGAGCTGATTATTTATCAAAGAAATATAACTGATAGTCATCTCAATACTGTCAAATACTATTCTAAAATTTGTTCTAGTTAACTTGTTCTTTTATATGAAAATTCTATACAATAAAAGAAGCACCAGAATAATTACAGAAGTACAGTTTTCAGAAAAGCTAGTGCATATTGCAAGTCATATACATGTTGCATCATTTCCTCAATATAGAGGCCAAGTCAGCTTGCTGTATTAAATACACACTTTTTATCTTCAAAAAGAACAGGAGTACTGTAATTTATTAGAGCATAAGCTTTCGTGGGCTACAGCTCACTTCATCGGATGCATAGAATGGAACATATAGTAAGATATATATAGATATATATATACACACACACATACAGATGTTCCATTCTATGCATCCGATGAAGTGAGCTGTAGCTCATGAAAGCTTATACTCTAATAAATTTGTTAGTCTCTAAGGTGCCACAAGTACTCCTGTTCTTTTTGCGGAAACAGACTAATACGGCTGCTACTCTGAAACCTGTCACTTTTTATCTTGCATTTGTAGGGAAAAGGGGATTGGATGAGAGAGCCTGACAAGGGAAAGAAGCACTATGGTAATCCTATAGGGCCAGATGGTGCCCAGCTTCCACATAGGACACAATATGGGGTGCTTTGGGGGGTTGTGCACCCCTGACACAGGGGCAGGGCTCAACTGCAGTCCTTGTGTCTCCTGCATGCAAGGTTTATGGGAGGCTAGCAACAGTGTTGTCACTAGTCTCCAAAATATGGAGGGAAGGTGTGGGGAATGGGGCCTTTCCACTAGCCTGCAGAGCTTGCCAGGCACAGAAGTGAGTGTTCATTGTGTAGCATGATGGCTACACTCACCCTACACTCCTTAGAGTACTGGGGGTCCCTGTGAAGGAGTCACCCTTTTGGGTGGTGCACCTTCCATACCACTTCCAACAAAGGACTATGCCTGCAGCCTTTCTGTATCATTATCTAGTATCAGAGGGGTAGCCGTGTTAGTCTGTATCCACAAAAACAATGAGGAGTCCGGTGGCATCCTAAAGACTAACAGACTTATTTGGGAATAAGCTTTCGTGGGTAAAAAAAACTCCTTCAAAAGCTTATGCCCAAATAAATCTGTTAGTCTTTAAGGTGTCACCGGACTCCTCATTGTTTTTGTATCATTATCCACCTCTAAATGGAGCTTGCATGACCTCTCACAGAGCTAAACATACTGTGTGTTAGATACATGTTTTTCTCTCCTTTTGGGATTCTCCTATATCAGGGAGTCCGCAACTGCACTCCCAGGGCAGCACTCCGTTCCCCTTTGTGCCACTGAAGTGCAGGATCTGGCCCCTCTCTACAACTTCCATTCTTGCCTCTTTGCCACTAGCTTCCTCTCAGGATAGACTCAGCTCCATGTGGGCTTCCTCCAGTACAGCTCTGTTCTCACCTTCTTCTGTTTTATTACAAACCAATTTGGGGTATAAAATGATGATTTAAAATCTAATATAGCAACATTTTAAAAGGTATTACTTCTCCCAGACATGCTGACTGCTGCAGCTCCTTGGAGGGGCCTGTTCATTTCCACATTAGACAGATAGGGCAGATGCTATTCAAAGGTGTGGGACATTCATTTGGTGGAGAAAAATGTGTGTGGGAAAAAATTATATTTTATTTACCATGTGGAATCCTTTTGTTCTTTATGCAAAAGAAAATATTTGTGCTGTAAAACCTTCTTGGAGTTCATTTGCTCTACATTGATATAGCCTGTAAATGGAACTTAGTGTTTGGAATGAATATATCTAGTACGCTGGTACCTTTAATTTATTCTGTCCCTGAAATCACTCTTGTAAGTTCATGCATATAGAGTGTTGAAACCTGAGAATATCTTGCAGCTAGGATTCTCTGTGTGTCCCAGATTTGCTGAAATGCATAGCTGTAAAATGCAATATAATTTAAAAAACCTAGATGCCTCTACCAAATTTTAAAACTGGCTAGAAGTTCATTAGACATTGCCTTTCTCAGCATCTCCAAACCAAGCTCTGCCCCACATCCTGAAATAAGTATAATAGAATTTCTAACGGAATCAACCACGCTTTTTGAAATAACAAGGTGAATTATTTCCTCTCTCCATCCCTCTCCCATCCCCACTCTACACTTTCTGCCCATCCTGATCAAAGAATAAAACTCCAAAACAGGAGGAAGTGGATTGAACAGGGCTCCCCAAACATCTTTAGGTTGAGAGAAAGATAGTATGACTATCTTAGATAGTATGACTTAGATACTTAGATAGTATGACTGCTTGTGACACACCCATGTCTGAACAGCAGTGCAGCTTGCAATGTTTTGGAAATATTTCCTAAAAGCACCCACCCTGGGACAAGAGGTTCTTTGACAGTGAATTTGCCTCACTGGATAGGTTTATTTGGTGCTATGATATTACCCTGAGAAGGCAGTGTCTCTTGACAGTGGAATTTCTGCTAATGACAACTAGAGAAGCTATTAGGAATACATTCTATGGAGGTACTATATGTTCTTCTAGTCTTTCAATTACTTCTGAGCATTTCCAATGCAGCCATTAGTAGTTAATTGAAATATGCAGAACTATGAGGCTCCTCCATTGCATTTCAATCAACTATGAAGTATTCTAAAAGTGAATGACTGAAAAGATAATTGTTTTAAAACATCTGTGTGATACATAGATTACTTTTTAAGTCAACTGCTTTGATCCGTAAAAAGCACTTTATGCTTTTATTAGCCTGTATTCCTGACACAGAAAGCATTTTCACTACAGCAATTTGTTTAAGCAAGTAGAAGGACCATAAATCTGCATATAAGATTGCTGTAGCCTGACCATAGTGATGGGAGCATGAATTTATTTCTGCAGTGGGTTTGCCATCTATTCCTTTAATAATGTGCTTCAGATACTAACTTTTAATTTTTGAGGCATTCACGTGAACTGCTTCTCCCAGTTATAAATTTGATAGGTATTGTGAACATAAATAATGAAGGTACGTCATCATTACTTTAACATGTACTTTGAGGAGATTTTCCTTGATATCCACTGTTAAGGTACTTAACACTGACTGCCTTGAAGAAATTCATTGTGTTCTAAGAACCTATGGGGGTTCTAAATAGCAAAAACACTGGTTCAGGTTATGTTGCAGCAAGATATGTTTAACACAGCCGTGCTGAATAATGCTGGGAGAGAGCTAGCACTTGCTGAAAAGAAATAATAATGTGATGTTCTATAAACAGTCCAATAGATTTAGTCTGGGTTATTATGTTTAGATACAGCAGACTCTTCAGAAACACTGTATCCCCGCATAGCAGGCAGTAATACTTTTTAAATGTGCAATTTATAGAAAAACCCATTATACTTCCATATATTGTGTTCTGTATATTAAAGAGAACTTTAATGGCATCTAGCTAGTCAAATGATGTTTAGATTTTGAGAAATAAAATGTTTATAAAACAAAAATTTGTTTACAGTAGAAAAGCACTGAAGTGTTTGATATAGAATCACAGTCTTAAAAATGAAAAGGAGTACTTGTGGCACCTTAGAGACTAACCAATTTATTTGAGCATGAGCTTTCGTGAGCTCCAGCTCACTTCATTGGATGCATCCGATGAAGTGAGCTGGAGCTCACGAAAGCTCATGCTCAAATAAATTGGTTAGTCTCTAAGGTGCCACAAGTACTCCTTTTCTTTTTGCGAATACAGACTAACACGGCTGTTACTCTGAAACCAGTCTTAAAAATAAGCTCTTTCCACTCCTTATAAGTACATCACTGTCATCTGTCCATTACGACTGTGAAGAGGAGCAAGTCAAAGATTTCACCTTTGAGCACCCAGACAATTTCCAACTGCTCTAGGTGCAGCAGCTCTCATGGTTAGTGTACCTATAAGGTTATGCCCTGAACAAGATCATTCACTGCATCATGAAATAATTGTGAATGGGATCTGTTTTTTTTTCTTGTGATGCTAGTGGTTCTTGAGGTAAAAAAGGGCAGCCAAGATTTGCTATTCTGACAGAAAAGAGGTGTGGGAAGAAGAAAAGTATTCATTGCAGAGCGGAGAACCTGGTATACATGTAATTACTATTTTTGAAAGATCCTGTTAGGACTATAGTATTGAACTTGCTGTGTTTATGGGAGTAAGGCCAAGCATATTCCTTGAAGAATTTTCAACTTTTCCTTAATTTAATTTCACCCTAATAACCAGCCTTGTTGTTCCAAGTTTAGTGACTCTCTAGTACCTCACAGTGTGAGTACAGAGACCTTGCATTTGCCTGTACAGATGAGTGGGAAGTGGGAAAGATGAACTGTAAATGGAATTGCAATTTTAATATTAATTTAGACATTGCTACTAAAAGTATTTTTACAATCCATTAAGATCAGCTGGACTTTATTATACATGATCCATTTCCTGCAATTACTGCAGTGGGCAGGTGTTGGTGGATCTCAGTCCTCTGCATTGTGACAAGTCCCTGTCATGTTTCTTCCTAAAGGTAGCTGAAAGCATCAGTGAGTTAATCTAAACTTAAAGATTGTTCTAAACTGTATTGGTGACCAACAACTGTACCAACTGCCAACCTGTTCCAGCAGCCAAAGATTGCCTTGGTATCCAGGTGTCCTGGTCACAAACCCCTTTCCTATGTAGTGCCAGGTTTAGGGCAGCTTGATGTTGCTAGAATTATGCAACCAAAGATCTGGCTGTAAGGTAGGATTGCCAACTTTCTAATAGCAGAAAGCTGAATACCCTTGCCCCGCCCCCTTCCCCGAGGCCCAGCCCTTCTCCAAGGCCCCACCCGCTGCTCACTCCATTCCCCCCCTTCTTTGCTCGCTCTCCCCCACTCTTACTCACTTGCTCATTTTTACTGGGCTAGGGCAGGGGTTGGGGAGCAGGAGGGGGTGAGGGCTCTGGTTGGGGTGTGGTCTCTGGGGTGGAGCTGGGGATGAGGGGTTTGGGGTGTAGGTGGGGACTTCGGGCAGGGCAACGGTTAGGGTGCAGGAGGGGATGTGGGCTCCAGGAAGGAGTTTGGGTGTGAGAGGGGGCTTAGGGCTGGGGCAGGGGTAAGGGGTGCGGGCTCTGGGCGGAGTTTACCTCAGGCAGCTCCCGGGAAGTGGCCAGCATGTCCAGCTCCTGGGCAGAGGCACAGGCAGGGGGCTCCACGCATTGCCTCCCACCGCCGCCACTCCCATTGCTGCCATTCCTGGCCAGTGGGAGCTATGGAGCTGGAGCTCAGGGCGGGGTCAGTGTGTGGAGCACCCATGGCCGCCCCTGAGCTGGAGGGATGTGCCAGCCACTTCTTGTGGCACAGAACCTGCCAGCCCCACACCAACTGGACTTCTAACAGCCCAGTCAGTGGTGCTGACCAGAGCCACCAGAGTTTCTTTTTGAGCAGATGTTCTGATTGAAAACCGGACACCTGGCAACCCTATCCTAAGGTTACAGGAGTAAAGTTGGTGTGGCTGCATAATAGTTTGGTTATATTATATGTAATCCTGTCCTGGCTTCTCAGTGCTTGTGCTTATAGCAAATGTAATAAGAATTCTTTACACTAGTACACTTTTTTCGTTGGATTTACCATGCTGTACAACTGAATCTGTTATTCAGCCCTACTTTACTTTCTTCAGTAGCTAACCCTTTTGCCATGTTTCCATTCATGCTGTGGGAGATTCTTGTTGCTTGCTGAAGCACCTCTGAAACTGATAAAGAAAACAAAGAAGTGAAAGACAGACATTCGGGAATGTTAGGAATATGGGAAATAAGCAGCAACTGACCCCTCTCCCCAACCGCACTCCGGATTCATAAATGTAAACTTCAGCAAGTCTATTTCAGCTTGCACCATCTATTGTAGCATTGTGTGAGCAAATCCATTTGTGGCATTTCATTATATAATGATGATTGATAATTTTGGTTATATAAAAACTGACTTGTGTCTATATCAGGGGTGGGCAAACTTTTTGGCCCGAGGGCCAGATCAGGGAATAGAAATTGTATGGTGGGCCATGAATCATAGAATATCAGGGTTGGTAGGGACCTCAGGAGGTCATCTAGTCCAACCCCCTGCTCAAAGCAGGACCAATCCCCAACTAAATCATCCTAGCCAGGGCTTTGTCAAGCCTGACCTTAAAAATTTCTAAGGAAGGAGATTCCACCACCTCCCTAGGTAACGCATTCCAGTGTTTCACCACCCTCCTAGTGAAAAAGTTTTTCCTAATATCCAACCTAAACCTCCCCCACTGCAACTTGAGACCATTACTCCTTGTTCTGTCATAAGCTAAGACTGAGAACAGTCTAGATCCATCCTCTTTGGAACCCCCTTTCAGGTAGTTGAAAGCAGCTATCAAATCCTCCCTCATTCTTCTCTTCCGCAGACTAAACAATCCCAGTTCCCTCAGCCTCTCCTCATAAGTCACATGTTCCAGTCCCCTAACCATTTTTGTTGCCCTCCGCTGGACTCTTTCCAATTTTTCCACATCCTTCTTGTAGTGTGGGGCCCAAAACTGGACACAGTACTCCAGATGAGGCCTCACCAATGTCGAATAGAGGGGAACGATCACGTCCCTCGATCTGCTGGCAATTCCTCTACTTATACATCCCAAAATGCCATTGGCCTTCTTGGCAACAACAGCACACTGTTGACTCATATCCAGCTTCTCGTCACCTGTAACCCCTAGGTCCTTTTCTGCAGAACTGCTGCCGAGCCATTCGGTCCCTAGTCTGTAGCGGTGCATGGGATTCTTCTGTCCTAAGTGCAGGATTCTGCACTTGTCCTTGTTGAACCTCATGAGATTTCTTTTGGCCCAATCCTCTAATTTGTCTAGGTCCCTCTGTATCCTATCCCTACCCTCCAGCATATCTACCTCTCCTCCCAGTTTAGTGTCATCTGCAGACTTGCTGAGGGTGCAATCCACACCATCCTCCAGATCATTTATGAAGATATTGAACAAAACCGGCCCAAGGACCGACCCTTGGGGCACTCCACTTGATACCGGCTGCCAACTAGACATGGAGCCATTGATCACTACTACGTTGAGCCCGACAATCTAGCCAACTTTCTAACAAAATTGGGGTTGGGGTGTGGGCTCTGGGGTGGGACTGAGGATGAGGAGTTTGAGGTGTAGGAGGGTGCTCTGGGCTGGGACTGAGGGGTTTGGAGGGCATGAGGGGAATCAGGCCTGGGGCAGGGGTGCGGGAAGGGGTGCAGGTTCTGGGTGGGGGTGTGGGCTCTGGGGTGGGGCTCAAGATGAGAGGTTTGGGGTGCAGGAGGGTTCTCCAGGCTGGGATAGAGGGGTTTGGAGGGTGGGAGGGGTTCAGGGTGGGGCAGGGGGTTGTGGTGTGGGGAGAGGCTCAGTGGGTGCACGCTCTGAGCGGCACTTTCCTCAAGTGGCTCCCAGAAGCAGTGGCATGTCCCTTCTCCGGCTCCTATGTGGAGATGTGGCCAGGTGGTTCTGCACGCTACCCCATCCACAGGCACTGCCCCTGCAGCTCCCATTGGAGTGCATAGGAGGCGGAGCGGGGCCATTCTACAGCTTCTGGGAGCCGCGTGGTGCGGCCACAAGCCAGTGGCCCGAATGGAGCGGGGCCAAGCCATGTGGTCCGGCTCACTAGCCGGCTTAATACGGCTCGCGGGACGTAGTTTGCCCACCCGTGATCTATATAATAGCTGACTTACTATGAGTTGAACACAAAACTGTTTGTGGCCCATAATTAGGAATGTTAGTAAACTATATGGAAGAAAAGATTCCACAGTTTGACATTAATATGTCATTATTTGCACATGGTGGCTGCAGCAGAGGTATGAATCTTGATAAAATGAGTAAGTTATCTCAGTTCTGTTTGTTAGCAGACTAATGTAAAATGTTGTACTCTCTCCACTCTGAAACTTACATGCGCACACACACAACTCAGCAGTCATTGCTCATAACAGAACGGGTGCATAGAAGCAAGGAGACTGAATTTATTTTTTCTTAGATGAAAAACCTAAAAATAAATCAGTACTATCTGTCTCTGTCAGAGTTCTGTGCACAAAAGAAACAATTTAGCTATAACAGTCTCCAAAGCAGCCCAAATTTCTTCATGGCATATTTATGGAAATGTTACATTATATCTGTATCCATTTTGATTTTCACAACAGGAGAGGTAGTGATCGCATACATGTAAGATTTTTGTTATTTGCAGTTGTTGTCTTAGTAGTGAGTTTTATATAGATTGGATCCATCAAAAAACGTATTCACCCCAGAATCTATTGCTCAGGGACTATTTTTCTATTCAGAGACTAAGCTTGAAAGTCCCTGTGCAGTTTGGATGGGAGATGAGTGCTGATCTTCACCCAAATGCTCAAGAGGTTCACAGGCAGTAAATGCAAGACATAAAAAATGTGTCCCATCCTTAGTACATTGAGCAAGTACCTGTGTTTTCTCACCCTCTTTCACAGGGCTGGACAGGACCTAAAAGATACTATGTTGGGGGGCAGAGAAAAGGTATGGCTCTCTATGGTGCCCCATCACAGTAGTATCTGAGTGCCTTAATATCCTTCTGGGGCAGTAGTGTTGAGCCCTTTAGCACACTATGGAACTGAAAAGGGCACCAGCCATTTTTTTTGAAAAAATGGTATCCCTGCTAAATACAAGAATTCAGCCAGTGACACCTCAAACCACACAGGATGCTGAATAACTCCACATCCAGATGAGCAGTCCTGTCAGTCTAGTGCCTCTCCTGTCTCCTTCCTCCACCATGCAGGATCAGCCCTTAATTTGTAGATGGAAAATGAAGCATATGAAGGATTCAGGTACAAAACAAAGTGTGAAGAATAGAGGTTCTGTCATAGAGAAGTGCTAGCAATAGACACAAAAAAAACTTCAGGAGGGAAATAGGGGAACAAACTCTAAGATTCTCACTGTAGAATTTTCCTTGGGTCATTTAGGTGGAGGGTTTTGCCCACCCATGGAGGAGACAGGTGGATTTCCTGAGATCTGCTGCAGGCACAAGCCCATCTGTGTGAGGCACTGTGCAATTGGGCCACCTGGTGCCCTTCCCAATTTCTAGTCAGCATGATATGGTGAAGCCATGCTGGCAAGGTTTCTCCTGCCAGTAGCTACCTCCAAATCTCCTCTTTAAGGGAGGCTGCACTGCATGCTCAGAATTTAAAACAGCCTCTGGTTGCTTGATTTATGACTGGATTCCTTAGGGGGCTGTTGTGGGTGTAATGTTTGGTAGTGTTGGTGAGTGGGGCATCAGGACTCTCCATGGGGTGCTGGACAGAAGATGCGGAGACACTGCCATGGAGGCATCTTACTCTCTGTTTTCCTTCCATTCATGTGGCCATGGGAGGTTGACAAGGGAGGTACCCCTCTTCACACAGATCCAAGGGGCATGATCTGGGGTGTGATTATTGCATTTAGACTGTTAGAGGGAATATAGGTTTTACTTTCTGTATTCTTTTCTCATATTTCTAAGAGTGAGTTCGATGTAAACAGGTTAGTTCTTGCTTCGGAGTTCGTCAGTCCATGACTTTGTTGCTTCGTCAAAGCAATAATCTCCCGGTTTGACCTCTTAATTAGTTGTTTTGGAGATGGATATAATGTCACAGATTCAGGATTGTGAATCCACAGGCATCAGGAAAAGATGAACTCTTAAGCAATAATCTTTTATTTACATGCAAATATAATGAAAATGTAATAAAAATGAAAGAACATAAAAACAGAAATGAAATATGGGCAGAATTGCCTCTGTATAGATTATTCTCCATAGTCTGTCTTTCCAAATTATATTTGAGCTTGTCCTACTCTGGCATTAAGCAGAATAAATTTTAAATGCTTATCTGCACCAACATAGAGGAGTGATCAACAAGATTGTACCCATGCATCAGTGAGGGTGTAAAATTACATTGTGCTTTTGAGACAAATACATTTGAAATCTTAACTGATTAATTATTAAATTTAGCTGTGTCTGTTGCAAACTGTGGCCCTCAAAAACGCCTAATCACATGACTAGTGCTTTCATGGATTGGTAACTGGTAAAAGATAGGAAACAAAGGGTAGGTATAAATGGTCAGTACTCAGAATGGAGAGAGGTAAATAGTGGTGTCCCTCAGGAGTCTGTTCTGGGACTAGTCCTAGTCAACATATTCATAAAAGATCTGGAAAAAGGGGTAAACAGTGAGGTGGCAAAATGTGCAGATGATACAAAATTACTAAAGATAGTTAAGATCCAGGCAAACTGCAAAGAGCGACAAAAGGATCTCTCAAAACTGGGTGACTGGGCAACAAAATGGCAGATGAAATTTAATGTTGATAAATGCAAAGTAATGCACATTGGAAAGCATAATCCCCACTATACGTATAAAATGATGGGGTCTAAATTAGCTGTTACCACTCAAGAAAGAGATCTTGGAGTCACTGTGGATAGGTCTCTGAAAACATCCACTGAATGTGCAGTGGCAATCAAAAAAACAAACAGAATGCTGGGAATAATTAAGAAAGGGATAGATAATAGGACAGAAAATATCATGTTGCCTCTCCATAAATCCATGGTACACCCACATCTTGAATACTGTGTGCAGATGTGGTCGCCCCATCTCAAAAAAGATATATTGGAATTGGAAAAGGTTCAGAAAAGGGCAACAAAAATCTTTAGGGGTATAGAACGGCTTCCGTATGAGGAGAGATTAATAAGACTGGGACTTTTCAGCTTGAAAAAGAGACAGCGAACGGGAGATATGATAGAGATCTATAAAATCATGACTGGTGTAGAGAAAGTAGATAAGGAAGTGTTGTTTACTACTTCTCATAACGCAAGAACTAGAGGTCACCAAATGAAATTAATATGCAGAAGGTTTAAAACAAATAAAAGGAAGTATTTCTTCACGCAACGCACAGTCGACCTGTGGAACTCCTTGCCAGAGGATGTTGTGAAGGCCAAGACCATAACAGGGTTAAAAAAATAACTAGATAAATTCATGGAGGATAGGTCCATCAACCATAGCTATTAGCTAGGATGGGCAGGAACGGTGTCCCTAGCCTCTGTTTGCCAGAAGCTGGGAATGAGCGACAGGGATGGATCACTTGATGGTTACCTGTTCTGTTCATTCCCTCTGGGGCACCTGGCGCTGGACACTGTCGGAGGACAAGATACTGGGCTAGATGGACCTTTCGTCTGATCCAGAAGGGCCATTCTTATGTTCTTATGACTAACTTAATCCTTGTGAGTAGGTACATTGAGCTCAATGGGACTACACATGTGTAAGGTTATTTGCCTAAATATTAGCAAAATTGGCGCCTTTTTTCATAACCTTTTGCTAAGCATCTTCCAGAGAGTTTTGTCTTCTTTTTCTGTTTGAACTTCGTCAAGTGGCACTTAAATTTCTGGTGCAACTTTCATTTTTACAAGGAAAAAATTTGGAGGTCAAATGAAATGGCAAAATAGGGCTAACACATGCTAAGAGGCTACGTGAACATTATTATGTGTTATTAATAAGTACTATCATGCCTCTATTCCTCTGACCCACTTTTGTTTCAGTCTTTCAAGAAACTAGTGAAAAATTGTATATAAAATTATCCTTCAAGTGCCAACTTTTGATACAAGGTAGTTTTGAGTAGGCTATGTACTGCAATTGTTTTTCTAATATGTGAAACTTCATTGTAAAGAGCTCCTCTAAAAAGTATTCAGAGTTTGTCTTCCAACAAGTATTGAACATTATTATGTAAAATGAATGAATTACTTTTTAAAGTCACTGTGATGATGAGTTTTCTAACCTATTAACAATTCCATACTTTTTTGTGTAGATATGCTCAGCAGACGATAGAGTTCTCCACTTCAAAAAATATTGTTTTTAAACACTTTTGCAAAGATTCCCATTTATGTTAACAGAAACTTGATGCAGCAAATGCAAAATATTTTAACTAGACATTATATTCCTGATGAAGTCAGTATTTTGGAAATTACCTATTCAGAAAATGTTTAATGTGGCTGCCAAAAACAAGGCTCACAGGTGATTAAATGGTCAGATTCTGCCATTTCAGTGGGCATTATGAGGGAGGGTAGTCAAATCTGGCACTAAACAAAGTAAAGGGATGGCCCTCACATATTCAAGGAATGAACATGGTAGATGCATAGCCGTGATCTTCAGTTCTTTTATAGGATCTCAACCATACAGGACCTGATCCCAAGTGTACTTAAGTCAATGGAAGGTCTATCATTTACTTGAATGGGCTTTGGATCAGGCCAATACAACATATGAGTCATGTAAATGGCTCAAAATTCCCCAACAACATTTGCCATAATGCTATGGCTAAATTCAGGAGTATTTCATATTTTTCTGAATAACCTGAGACTGAAGTCTAATAATTGTTTCCAAGTTAATTGTCTAGAACAGTTTATTAGCAAATTTGAATGACACATGAAATGTTAGTCCTCTGCAATTTTGGAAGCTATGCATATTTGTTAAATTAAATTAAACCACAAATCTGTTGGCATATTGGAAGGAATTCTGATAACAGCAATAAAATAATTGAGGGTCTGGAGAGATTGACTTGACATATGGGAAAGATTTAAAGAGAGAAATTTTCATACTGTAGCTTATCTACATGATAAGAATGTGTGGAAAGCTGAGACTGTGATAATAGTCAATAATACTAATTCATAATTTGAAGAATGAAAACAGCAAGGTAGAGGAAAGGCCTGCAACACTCCACCAAATTGTATTGTATATCCTGGACCTTATTTTATTGCATATCCCTCACCCTCTTTGCTCCACCAAGGATGCCAGCCTCGATGCTTGTTTATCTCCTACTCCCACTCCTGTCTTGGGCCTAGATCCACAAAGGGACACACAGGCACCTAAGTCCCAATTTTAGGCAATACTGCGATCCACAAAACCCCTGCTCAGCTGCCACCTAACCCTGTAGGTGCTGATCCTTACTCAGCAGGTAAATTTTTCTGTAAAAGTTCCCTAGTCACCTTTATTTCTGCTTCCAGGAATGTGTACTGCTGTCTCCCTCTAGTTGTCCAGACACCTTGCTCGCCGAAGCCCCAGTGCGATCCACAAATCAAGGGAAGATAGGCATTTGTCCACTAACTTGCCCGTGAGGCCAATTCCATTAGGTTTATTCAGAACATGCCTACCATATTGGGCCCAATTCAAAACTGGCTGGAGGATATTCTGGTGTGGGTCTCCCTCAGTGTCTCCTGTTGAAGCTGTTCCATCTAGGTAAATACTTACATTGTCATTGGGCCAGAGAGAAAGAGTAAGAATGACTCTATAGCCTTATGGTTAGAGTACTCACCTCAGAGGTGGAAGACCTAGGCTCCCTGCTCCAATGATTCCTTAATTATGTATCTGAACTGGAACAGGAGAGATTGCGGGAGACCCACATCAGAGTATCCCATAGCTCAGTGGTTAAAGCCATCTCCTGAAAAGTGGGAGATACCTGTTCAAATCCTTTCTCTGCAGAGGGTGGGAGTTGAACCTGGGTCTCAGGTATGTATCCTAACCACTGGGCTAATAGTTATAATATGAGCATCACCTCCCTTTCCTCTGGCCATTTTGTGTGGAGTTAGGCAGGCTCAAGAAACAGCTTACTCAGTTAACTCCAGAAGAGGACTTCCCAACTATGGATCACAGTCAGAGATAGGCATCTTCTTGCAGCCCAGAGCTGAACATTTTTGAAAAGTGACCCAGAGCTGCTGACTGGGCTGTTAAAAGTCCAGTCGGTGGCACTGTGGGTCTAAGGCAGGCTCCCTACCTGCCCTGACTCTGCACAGCTCCCTGGAAGCAACCGGCATGTCCAGCCCCAAGCCTCAGGGGTGATCAGGGAAGCTCCACGTGCTGCCCCCAGTGCTGGCTCCACAGCTCCCATTGTCCAGGAACCATAGCCAATGGGAGCTCAGGGGGTGGCACCTTGCGGGCATGGGCAACATGCAGAGCCCTCTGGCCCCTCCACCTAAGGGCCGGACATGCAGGCCTCTTCAGGGAGCAGTGTGGAGCCAGGGCAGGCAGGGAGCCTGCCTTAGCCCTGCTGCACCACCTAAGGTAAGTACCACCCAGCCGGAGCCCACACCCCAAACCCCCTGCCCCAGTTCAGACCCCCCCAACCCTAACTCCCTCCCAGAGCCTGCATCTACTCCCATACCCCAACCCTCTACCCTAGCCCTGAGCCCCCTCCTAGAGCCTGCACCACCTCCCGCACTCCTGCCCCAGCCGTGAGCCCCCTCCAGCAATCCAAACCCCTCAGCCCCAGCCCAGAGCCCCCTCCTCGACCCCAACCTCCCCAGCCCCACCCCAGAGCCTGCACCCCCAGCTAGAGCCCTCACCCCTTCCCGCACCCCAACCCCCTGCCCCAGCCCAGTAAAGTGAGTGCGGGTAGGAGAAAGCAAGCGACGGAGGGAGAGGGGCTGAAGTGAGTGGGGGCAGGGTCTCAGAGATGGGGCGGGGCAGGGGCAAGGGTGTTCAGTTTTGTGCAATTAGAAAGTTGGCAACTCTAGTTGAGCACTGAACCCCATGTCAGGGTCAGGGCTTAGGACACACCTCTCTTGTTGGCATCTCCCATTTGCTAGCTTATGTGGCTCTCCACCTAGTGTTCTGGCTTTTGTAGATTGTTTGTGGTGCCTGTCTCTCCTCAGGCCGTGTATCAGCAGTCTGAGCACATAACTCAGGCTTTGTGGATTCCATGCGTTTTCTAGGTACCTCATGGTCATTGCAATGCCTAAATTCCTTTGTGGATCCGGGTCTTTGTTTCTTCTGCAACACAGCCACCACTTTCTCTTCATTCAGTTCACTCTGTTTTTCTGGCAGACTATATTATTGATTATTTGATTTACTTTACACCAATCTTACATCCACAGTTTTCAATATAGTGGCCCCTAAAAAGCCGTCTCACATGGTTGCATCCTCACAGATAACTGTGGTTTAAAGATAACCTGCATAAGAAGATGGGAGATGTGAGACACCAGCTGATGGTGAAAGATTTCTTTGCGTTCACCATAGTGTCTCCACACAGTGGAACTATTCCTGATGATGGTGGACTTGGCTAATCCAGGTGACTCCACTTGGATAGAATTGATTTTTTTTTTCTAAAGAATTTTTGTTTGAATGTAATCACTTGGATTTGGATGGAGCTGTCTGCTGCTTTGGTTTCTGTGTAATATCATGAGAATACAATAACAATGTCCACTCTACTTGGGTTTCAGCTTGTATGGTTTGACAATCTTCTGGAAATGTTGGGAGAGTACTTCAGGTCACTATTTCTATGTTGGACATGTGCCCACGCTGGTTCATTAAGGCCAGCAAAGTGACATTATTCCTACTGCTAATGGAGATTGTCAGTCTTAAAGAGGCCCTGTGAAGCTTCTACTTAGGGAATAATATGTTGATTGTTCTTGCCAGCTATTGACTTGTGTCTAATCTCCATTTCTGGCAAAGGTTATTGAGAAGGTTGTAAAGTAACAACTCAGGAATTCTCATATTTAATTTGTCCCAGTGAATCTGGATATGGGAGAGAATTTGAGCAATGATTGGGAAATGATCCTCTCCAAGCTGTGGAGGATGATTATTCGTCCATGCCATTTCTTTTAGAACATGCCTTGTCGATATGTTTGTAGTTCCTCATGGAAGTGAATAGAGTTAAACTTCAGTGGCTCCACTCTCTTTTTAGAAAGGGGGTCTTAGTATTTTTTTTGCATTTGTTTTTCTGCCCCCAAAGTTTCTGTCTTAGCTCCCCTCCTAGTGTATAATATATAAGAGGCCTCTGGGAGGGTTCATAAGAAAGTATAGCTCTGGTGATGACACCTGTCTTTGTGTGTGTCTGTGTCTGTGTCTGTGTCTGTTTGTTCTCCCACAACTGATGTGGTGGGAACAAATAAGCCAGTGGCTAGAGGAGCTTGGAGCTTGGATGACGAATACCTGGCTGTGACTCCATTAAGATAAAATAGAGCTAATATTGGATGACTGGAAAACAGAACTAGCAGTAACACCCCTGATTGAGGGAGTGGTGACTACCATTTGTGACACAGGTTCACAGATTAGGAGTCTTGTTAAATCCCAAAACTGCTGTTTCGATTCAGCTACACCTGTTGCTTTGAGTACTTTTCACCATCTGCTCCTGGAGAGACAAATATAGCTATTTCTTTTGGATGTGGCTCTTGCTACCTTTATTTGTGTTTTGTCACTTTGGAGTTAGATAACTATGACACTGCTCAGGAACTCAAGCTGATGCAGAATGCACGTGGGCTTCCACGTAGAGTTCAAGGTGTTGCTTTTCACTTAAGTCGCTAAATGGGTTGAGATATTACAGCTGGAGAGGTGACTTCTTTCCCTGTGCCATTCTGCAGGTGCATAATAATGGTGCTCAAGCTCAAGTTTTCTTGGTTTACTTGTGAGAAAGCTGACGGCAAGGTGTGCATTCTTGGTCCCACTGAGCCCAGATCAGTTAAATTTCCAGAAATGCTGCAAAGTCCATCTTTTCTCCCAGGCATTCAAGAAGAAGGTGTATTAAGGGTTCTGGAATGTGAGTAGTTTAACTGAGTTGTGTTTTGTTAGTTCTTCTTTGAGTGATGGTCCCTATATGTATTCCAACCATGGGGATGTGTATGCATGCTATGTGCCAGAGTCAGAAGGTTTACCCTAGCAGTGTCTGTTGATCCACAACGTGACATGCATCTCCTCATGCTCCCAGATGAGGTTATAAGAGTCTGTGTGGGTTGCGACCTCTCCAGTTCCCTCTTAGCACTGCATGGCCCGAGTCAGAATCACTGTTCCTTTGTGCTTTTGGTCTTTTGGCTAAGAGAGTGATCTAGTCCATTTCTTCCTAGTTCTTATTTGTTGTTCTTGTGTAGATAGTTGTATATAGTAGTTGTTAGCTCTTCATTGGCTACCAATAGTTTACCCCTTTTGGGGTCCACTCCCCCCACCCCTAGGGACCATGCCACATTCTGGAATTTAAAAACTATGTTTCATGCCCACGCTTGTTCTTGATGAGCAACAAGCACCAGCACTGCCTGTATTGCCTCGGGGAAGCTCATATTGCTGCTCATTGTGCAATCTGTAAATCTTTCCCACCCTGGACTCAGGAGGTGCGAGAACTTTGCCTCAGGAAATATCTCATGGAGGAAGCCATGAGACCATGTGCCCACTTGGATCCTGGAACTGGCGGTGCAGCATCCATCACCGACAGTGAGCGCTCCTCCCAACACTTTTCATGCCTCAGATCCGGCAGTCCTGGACAAGCCTAATCATGAGAGTAGGAAGCGCTCTTGTAGGCATAGAAGCAAGTCCCCATTGAGGACTGCTTCTAAGGGCAGCGTTTCTTTCCCGAGCAATGACAGGTCAGGTGAGATATTGTGTGCTGACACTGCCGCACTGGCGTCCAAGCTTCCCCACTTACAGGATAAAGTGAAATGCAAAAGAGATTCGGCGGTACCACTGGTAGCCCCCGTACCTGTCTGTGTGGAGCCATCCCCTGCACACACAGTGCCCATCCCATCACCACCTTTGTGCCCTTCGGTCCAGCCAGCCCTGTAGACTCCATCTCAGTCTTCAGGCATCTCCAAGGACACTCCCCGGACTCCTGGCTGCTTGGAGCCCCTTCTGTGAATGGAGGAACTGGAGCTGTCCTACTCAACCTCACTGCTGCTCTCCAGACCCCCTTTTACCGTGAAGTCCCCACTCCAACGGACGAACTGCTCCTGCAGGAGAGGCCCCTGCTGAGTCTGCAGTGTGGCCCGCCCATTCCGCCAGCTTTGCTGGAGGGATTTTCGGACTTGGACAGACTTTCTGATCTGGAGCCGACCTTCTCCCCCATGTCTAGGCACAGCTCAGACTCCCATCCATGACCGTCTTATCCTCCAGCTTACGACCTGGCATTACTAGTGTGGGACTGGTACCTCTGCGGCCTGACACACCCCGACGCCCTGACCCCTTGACCACACTGAGCACTCTAGGAGCACTTTGGTACCCACACTCCCAAGCTTCATACCACTCTGTCCCTGCTCATCCACAGGCACTGACGGCTCCAAGGAAGAGGCAGAGGTAGAGCCGGTACCACCAGTTTCCACAGCCACTTTCTCCTCACTGGATGAGGTGCTCATTCCTCCTTCCCTATCACCCTCGGATGATCACAGGCAATATCAAGACCTATTACGGATGGTGGCAGCAGACCTGGGCATACCACTGGAGGAGGTTCAGGACTAGCAGCACCAGGTCCTGGACATACTCCAGCTTCAGGGACCATTCAGGGTGGTTTTACCAATTAATGATGCTATCCTTCAGCCCGCATGAGCAGCATGGCACACGCCTGCCTTCTGTACCCCCACACTGAAACGTGGACCATCGTTACTTCATACCAGCTAAGGGAGCAGACTTCCTTTTTTCCCACCCACCCCCCCAGCAATCTGGTGGTACACACAGCAGTGGAATGGGTGCGCCAGCACACTCAAAAGTCCACCCCTCCAGACTGGGATGCTTAGACCTTTTGGGAGGAAGGTCTACTCCTCAGTGGTGCTGCAATTTTGCATCACCAATTATCAGGTGCTGCTAGTCAAATACAACTTTAATAACTATGCTAGGTTAGCAGAGTTCAGAGACAAGCTACCACCAGACCAGCAACAGCAATTCCAAGCACTGGTGGAGGAAGGGTGACTTGTCGCCAAGGTGGGGCTCCAAGCGGCAGTAGACACGGTTGACACGTCCTCACACTCCCTCATGACAGGCATTGTCATGCGGCATGACTCTTGGCTGCAGTCCTTAGGCTTTCCTCAGAAGGCCCAAACAACGATAGAGGACCTCCCCTTTGAGGACAAGTTATTTTACTGCAAGACTGATGAGTCCCTTCACATGTTGAAGGATTCTAGAGCCTCATTGTGATCCTTGGGGATCTATACCCTGGCCCCAAGTCGCAAGCAGCAGTGCCAGCAATTCTGCTCCCAGCAGTATGCGCCCTATCCTAACCCCCATGCAGGTGACATTGGTTCCAACGACAACGATCCAGGACCTCTGCCACTGACACCTCCTTGATCCTCACCCAACAGCATCCCAAGGCACATTTTTGATGTGTTGGTTGAGGTTTGCAAACCCTCCCTGTTGCCACTCGTGGCCCCCATGTCATCTTTGGGGTCTGTCTTGTCCTATTCACCCACAGTTGGGGCAAGATCATCACAGACCATTGGGTACCGGAGATCATCCATCACGGATACTCCATAGAATTCTTTCTTTCCCCCCACACTGACCCCCTCCCCGGATGGCTCCAGGGGACCTTCCTATACATGCCTTCTACAACATGAGGCAGATGTTGTACTCACAAAAGGCACCATAGAGTGCGTGACACCACCTATGGGGGAAGAGGCTTCTATTCCCTATGCTGCCTCATCTCCAAGAAGGGTGGAGTACACCACCTCATCCTTGATCTTCGCCTACTCAACACCTTTATCAAAAAGTCCAAATTCCATATGGTGACACTGGCATCTATTATCCCCTCCCTCCTTCAGAGGGCCTGGTTCACAGCTCTTTACATGAAGGATGCCTACTTCCACATGTGTCAACATTCACACCTCTCAATGGAAATTTCTCTGTTTCCACGTAGGGCCACACCACTACCAATTCAGAGTCCTCCCCTTTGGTATCATGACAGCTCAGCAAGTCTTCACAAAGGTCTTCACAGTCATGGCAGCACACATACGCCACCTTAGCTACTCGGTGTACCCATACCTGGATGACTGGCTCCTTGTTGCACTCACCCAACAAGAGCTTACCTCTGCCATCCTCATCCTTCGCTCTCTTGTGACCTCTCTGGGTGTCTGCATCAACAAGGAGAAGTCAGTCCTTGTGTCTACGCAGATGATCAACTTCATCAGGGCACAGTTCAACTCAGTTGTGGCACAGGCCTTCTTTCTAGTGGACCGCTTTGCAATCCTGACAGCCATAGTGATGGACCTATGCCACAACCCTTGCACCACGGTCTACCATTGCCTCTCCATCTTCAGACATATGGTGGCCCGCACCTATGCGACACCTCATGCATGTCTACACATGCGTTGCCTCCAATTTTGGCTCCTCTCTCTTTACAGACCCCACACAGACCATCTGGAGATCAGAGTCATTGTCCCCTGAACAGTTCTGGCCTCCCTCACCTGGTGGACTGATATCTCCATGGTTATGTCGGTACCCACTTTGCCTCCCCCATCCCACAGGCTAACATCACAATGGGCACCCCCTTGCTGGATAGGGGGCCCACCTAGACCATCATACTGCCCAAGGTGTTTGGACACAGTGAGAGGCCAGAATGCACATAAACATCCTAGAACTTGCATGCAGTTTGTTTAGCATGCCAGCCATTTCTTCTTCTGATCCAATCACAGCATGTTCAACTACTCTCAGACAATATTGCAGCGGGTGTCTATATCAACAAACAGGGTGGCACCAAGTCTCCATCCCTCTTTTCAAAGTCCACCTTTGAATTGGTGCATCAAACACCACGTGATGCTCCAAGCCACATATCTCCCGGGCACACAAAGTTCCCTGGCTGACATGCTCAGCAGGACTTCCTACCTCAACCACAATTGGGAACTCTGCAATGCCACTCTCCACTGCTTTTTCCACACACGGGACACCCTGCTATGGGATTTCTTTGCCACTTGCAAGAACGGCAACTTATCTCTTTATTGTTCCGGGGAAATCATGGGGAAGGACTTGCAGGGCGACGTGCTTCTCCTGTCCTGGACATGTGACCTCTGCTATGCCTTTCCCCCATTCCCCTCCTCCCACAAGTCTTATGCAAGATTTTCCAGGACCAGGTTACCATAATACTCATAGCCCTGTTCTGGCCCCATCAGTTTTGATTTACTGACCTCCTTAGACTCTTTGCCTGCACACCACTCCGCCTCAGAACATTGCCAGATCTCCTCACGCAAGATCAAGGCAGAGTCCGTCATCCCAGTCCAGGCCCTCTTCACCTCCTGGCTTGGTTTTTGGCTAGGGCTCATGGGTAGACAAAGCATACTCCATCCCGGTGTGACACATCCTTAGCCAAAGCAGGAGAGCATCCACCTGGGCCTGCTACCGAGCTAAATGGGAACATTTCAGTGCTTGGGCTTATTGACCACACTATCAACTGAGTGACATCTCCATACCTATCATCCTCGATTACCTCCTTCAGCTCAAAACATTGGGCCTTGCCCTCATCTCTATACAGGTCCACTGGGCACCTTGGTGTTTAGGCACCCTATCACCACCCGTTTTCTGAAAGGTTTCCTCAATACCTTCCTCCCAGGACTCAAGCCTCCACCCTCATGAAGCCACCCTTTGAGCCAATGGCAATGTGTTCCCTCTCCCATTTCTCCACGAAAGTGATATTATTGATAGCTATTACCTCAGCTAGATGGGTCAGCAAACTGGCAGCCAGGATGGCTGTCCCCACCCCCCTTATACCATATTCCACAAGGATAAAGTTTCCTTATAGCTTCACCCTAAGTTCCTCCTGAAGGTGGTGTCAGAGTTCCATCTCAATCTGTTCACCTCCCTGTCTTCTAACCCAAACCTCAAGCCTTCCATGCAGACGGGATCCTTCACTCCCCTGATGTCCATCGTGCATTAACCTTCTACCTCCATAGGACTTGTGCCTTTCTAGCATCCATGAAACTCTTTGTAGCCATTGCCGACTGGTGCAAGGGCCAAGCCCTCTTCTTCCAGTGAATCTCCAAATGGGTTTCCGGATGCATCCAGGAATGCTACATGCTATCCAACGTGCCACTGCCTGTATGAGTTACAGTACACTCTACATGAGTGCAAGCAGCCAGATCCACGTGCCTAACAGACATCTCATGGTAAGACATCTGTCGTGCAGCAACATGGTGCTCAGTTCACACCTTCACTATGCCATTGCCCAAGGGGCGGCTGAGGATGCTGCAATGGACTGTGCCATACTACAGACTGCATTTTCTCTTGAATCCTGGCACATACCTCCACATCACTTACTGCTTGCTACTCACCCATGTATGGAATACATATAGGGACCATCACTCGAAGAAGAGAAGGAAGTTATTTACCTGTAACTTGAGGTTCTTTGAGATGTGTGGTCCCTATTTGTGTTCCAATACCTGCCCTCTATCCCTTCTGCTGCAGACTGCACTACTCAACAGTAAGAGGGTCCCTGAGAGGTGTTGACCCGCATGGCCTATTATAACCTTGGCTGGGAGCTCGAGGAGATGCACGTTGCATGTGCGGGTTAATGGACGCTGCTAGGGAAAACCTGCCGGCTCTAGTGCATGGCGTGCATGCACTCCCCCACAACTGGAATACAAATCGGGACCACACATCTCAAAGGACCTCCAGTTACAGGTAAGTAATGTCTGCTTATGTATATTCTGGCTGTGTATATTAATTGCTTTAAATTATTTCAGAGCAATTAAATGGGATCTTATTTTCTCAATTTATAAATAGAAAAAACCCCCACAATTAATTTGCACGTGAAAAATAACAAGTTTGAGGCCCCGATTCAACATCACACTGCTCCAGTCTTATGCTGGAGTAAATCAGTTGATTTCAGTGGAGCAAAGTTGGTGGAAGAATGGAGTAAGACAGGGTTGAATCAGGCTCTCAGACTTGTGTGCCTAAAGTTAGGCACTTAAATCCATAGAGGTGCATGAACATACACAACATAATCTGACATTAATAGGAAGTGCTGGTGCTCAGTACCTTTTGAAAATCAGGCCACTTTTTAGTAGATGCCTAAATATGGACACAAGACTCTAACTTTAAACATTCATCATTGCCATTTACTCGTTACAATTATGAAAAGGAACAAGTCAAAAATTATACCTCTGAGAACCCAGATAATTTTTAGCTGTTCTAACTGTAGCAGCCCTCCTTGTTAATGGCATATTCGAAAATTTCGGCCTCATTTAATAATAGAAATAAATACTTGAGCTACTTCCCTCCTGTCATGAATGTCATTTCTCTTCTGGGACTGTTTATAAAACTGCTAACTTTTCAAAATGTCTTAATTTTTCTGTTTGTGAGTTGAGCATATTGTCTGCATTTAAATAATAAATTACTAATAATAATTGTACAGGGGCAGAGATGACTAAGAGTAATGAAATACAACTAAACAAAGGATATAATCAGAGTGAATATGGGGAAAATTTCCAAGCAGAGAGTTCTGCTAGACCACAGAAGCAGTGAAGTGCCATGGCTTAAGTAATATCCGATTCAGCAAACCACCTGAGAAAATGCGATGGGGAGCAATTCTGCATTGGCAATGATATGGCCAAGATGGACCATCTGTCCCTTCCAGCTCTGATTTCTTCCAGAATTAGAAATTATAATAAAAATAATATTAAAACCACATGTAATTTAAAAACTGTATAAAATCCTATGTAAACTAAAAAAAGCTAAAATAGTGAGGGTTGGCTGTGGTTACAGGATTGCTGTTAATAATAAACACTCCAAAAGCCAGCTTACGGGCACAAAGCATTATAATTCAAAACCAATTTGATTCTGGTTTGCTTCACTTGACACCATTTTTATTGTATTTTATGTTATTTTAATCCACATGAAGCGCTCTAACCTCTTTCAGGATAAATTATCTCATAATCTGTTGCACAATGTCCACTTTCTAACCCTAAAATAATTCACAAAGTTAGAAGTGCAATGATCCTTCTGAGTGAGTATATTTGTTGCTATGCTACTACATTACTAAAATAGCAGCAAAAGTCGATATTATATACCTGCTAGATCCTCCTCACAAGAGCTTATATTTCTGCTTCATTTGGATCCTCTTGGGTTATCGGTGAGGTTCTTAGTTCAGACCTTTTTATTTTATTTTGTTGGATGTTGTTCCGGTTCCATTTCTTCCTCACTATAAACCTTGCTCAGAGCAACTGTTCATCCAGCTATCCAATTATAGCCGGATCTGTTTCTCTGTTTCTTTCACTAACCCACCTGCTCTCCTGACTCTTACTTATTAATTAAGTTGATCTGGAACCCAGATGTTGTCTTGTTTGCTGCCACAGCCATCTTTAACGCTACCTCAGGCCTCTGAGGACTTTCATCCAGTGTTTGCCAAAGATGCATCCCATAAATCTGCTCATGTTAAGAAAGTGCTGAGAGGCATAGAAACCTCCAGCTTTGCCTAAATGAAGCAGTGAAAGGAGCTGAGAGCAGCAGCTGAAGATAGGGAGGATTAATATGGAGGCAGAGGGTTGGTTTTCTGTATGGCTAACACAGCCAGCATTGTGGAAAGGAGAGGAATAGGTTCAGAAGAAGTTGTCTGAGGAAGGTACTCAAAAGACAACCCTGTTAAAGGACTGTTCTGTTGAAATGTGATTTGGGTTGTTAAACAGAACATATATTCATACGACAGGCAGGAATATATGATTTCTTACATTTTGCAGATTGGAAGCTTATCAGTTTAAAAGGATTGTTTTTTTAACAGATGTATAAAAGGGTATCATTGGCCAGTGAAATGGCACAGGAGATAACACCATACATTGAATGACATGGTAGATGTGTGTTCACTGGTGGCCCTAAGATTCTCATTTCTCAGGCTGAGTAATTAATGTCTTGCACTCCTTGAGTAATCTGCAATGGAGAGATGAAGAAGGTGCTACTTATGCTCATGTCTCCATCTATTCTGCAATTCCAGAACTGCCCTATATGCACAGAATCCACATCTTGCCACAGAACTGAAATCCAGAATCCATGCGTCAGTGCTTTTCGTTTTACATGAAATACATTTCTAGCCTTTTCTATAGCAAAGAAAACCTTCAAACTATGAACCGAGCATAAAAGGACACATTGAGGCTACAGATCGTTTGAAGCAATAGTTCTGGAAAGAGTGAGTGCCTCCATTCATCTTAATTCCCCTTTAACTCTGAAACCTATTGATGATCATTATAAATGTCAACATTGCTCAACATTTCTCTAATAGAGTCAGTACAAATATCCAGATAAGCTATTTATCCCACACATTCCTGGGTGCTAAAAGCCCCAGCTGTCAAAACCTCCAGCTTCTGCTTGACAACTTCTACAAAGCTATTATGTGTTGTCACTACAAAAATATATGGCACATTGCAAATTAAATGTGAAGGAGCAGAGTGAAATAAATGGAATATATTAGCAAAATAAACAAGATAAGGAATACTGCGCTTATTGCATTATTCATTTTAATATTTAATTCAATGAAATCCTCATCTTAGAATGTAGTTAAAGCTGATAGAGTTTCTAGCTCACTGCACTGGAGTGCTACAGAAACTAGGAGTTTTTGGTGAAGAATTCCAGTCCTGCATGCCACAGAATTCATGGGACCCTGCTGTACTCCTCACTTCATGGCTTTGTGATGTTAACTCAGAAGTAGCTGTGGGAGAGCCAGTGAAAATGTTAATGAGTTAATATGATGGTATAAAAGAACAAATTAAAGGAGGGACAAAGGTTGACCCACATTATAGGGTTGTTGTGTGGGAGTCATCTCTTGGTCTGGTCAACTTTATACCTGTTGCTAGGGAAAGGTGAGAGTCCCTTGGAAAAAATCCATTTTAGAGTCCATGCAGTCAGATGTTTGGAGCCCTTCTACCAACATTAAGTGTTTTATTCATAGGACCATACTTTCTTCTCCACCAAGATCTGTTTGGTGCAGGAGAGAAGAGCTGGGTGGATGGTGCATCAGGAAGCCACTTACAGCTCCCTGATTCTCCAGCCAGAGCTGCTCTGGCCCCCACAGATCTGGAGTAAGTTAGAGTGGCCTTGGGACTGCTCTAATTTATGTGAGCTGCCATTAGGGACTATAGACCACCTGAAAATTAACAGAGCAAAGCTCCACCTCCCCCCCAGAATGCCCTTTCCCGCTTCCCACATACTCATTATGTTTGGGTTAGGGGCATATGTGAAAGGAGTCAATTTGAGACTTTGCCAGGCTGCCAGTTAGATTTTAAAGCTGGAATCTAACAAACTAGGTGTGCCAGTATATAATAGAATCTAATAGAATAACCCCCTTTTATTGAGTTCAGAGAGCATTAGCTCACTAGTTGAACACTGGGTTCTTTTCAGGTCAATTTTTAACTTGAACAGTATTTCTCAAATCGGGACACTTGCTTATTCTTAACCTACCAACAATTTATTAATTCTCCCAGAACCACGTTAATATATAATCAACAGTTCACCACTCAAATGCAGACACAACCAGTAGTGTGTACCACACACACAATATAGTCTTGCAAGCAGTTATCACAGACTGGAGTTCAGGCTCAGCAGTTATTTCAAAGAACAATGCAAATTACCAAGATTTCTTATTACATTTACTTATGATCAGCAGTTCTCAATTCTTTAGTACCTAACACATTTATCACACTTCCAAGGGTGCACTTGTCTTTATGGCACTTTGAAGAGTGTGGTTACTTCTTTTTGAATAGGTTCGTCTAAAAGGGACAAGTTTCCTGGCCCCAGACCCACTCCCTAGCTGCGGCCCCAGCCTTGCACCCCTGGCCGCATCTGCCCCCTCCCGCCCCCGGAGCCTCAGGCCCCACTCCTGGCCCTGGCTCTGGGAGGGCAGAGGGGTGCAGACAGGAGGAAGAGGGGTACATTCCTCAAAAGTTTGGGTACCACTGCCCTACTGTCAATTGGAATTCCCGCTTCTAAGCAATTTCTCTTAATATCCCAAAGTTATACCCTGGTTTATATCTTTTAACGTTTCTCTTTCTTTGTCCCAGACAATTCCTATTACTTCTAGACAGGGCCGCCCGGGTGGGGGAGGGCAAGTGAGGCAATTTGCCCCAGGCCCCGGGCCTTGCAGGGGCCCCGACGAGAGTTTGCTGCGGCACTTCAGCAGCAGGTCCTTCAGTGCCGCCGAACACACCCTGAGTGAAGGACCTGCCGCCAAAGACCCGCCACCACTTCTTCCGCTCTGGGTCTTTGGCGGCAATTCGGCGACGGTGGGGTCCTTCTGCTCCTGTCTTCGGTGAAGTGCCCCGAAGACCCGGAGCAGAAGGACCCGTGCCACCGAAGACCCCCGGCCCCCTGAATCCTCTGGGTGGCCCTGCTTCTAGAGTGCAACAATTATTTACAATGAAAACCAACAAGATCCTTATAATCGTCTAAATTTGCAGGACATACTCCAGACAGTCTTTGCTTATACATAAGCATTTCACCAAATTTCACCAAATTCAGGACTTACAATAGAACAAGAGACATTTTTCCCATATGGAAGGATGTAGATCTGACTCACAAAGCAAACAAATGGGCAGATTCTGATTTGGGCTGAAAGATTATTCACTGTATATTCAATTTACAAGGAAAACAATACAGAGGTTATAGTTTAGGCTGAAAATATGCTGAAGTAGGTAAGCAGTGTGTAACTCTTGCTTGGTAACTTGGAGTTCTTTTTAGCTAGGCTGAAGGAAGAAAGAGGATTATACATAGGCAAATAATGAAAGATTCTTGCCTAGGTAATTAAAATACCCTCATTTAGCCATTTTAGTTTCTATAATTGAGAAGGGGGATGCCCAACCTTGGCTGATCTGTGGGTCCTTAGACAAAGTGTCTCACATGATGTTAATAATTTTCCTGTTGTCTTTGTAGGTGGATCCCATTCTGGGATGAACAGAGGTGGATAGCTTTTCTAATTAGTTGAGGGTCAGAAGGAATCATTCGCTATTAATCATTCAAGGAGTATCTGTTCGATATATCTCTTATAAGGACAGTTAGCATTCTCAGAAGAGCACCTGTTTCCAGACTCTGGATCCTCTTTGCTTCAGCTGCACATTGGGGCCAGAACAGGAAGATGCTCTTACCCATTGTATTGCTTTCTATATTTGGTTGCCTGCTCAAAAATATATTCTTTTAATTGCTCAGTAACATTTTATAAGTGCAGATCAAATAATGCTAAATACAAAGAAATTTGTATGGAATTAAACATTACAGCTCATGAATATCAAGCAGTTTCTAAATGATTGATGTTATTAAACTGAATGCCCAAGGAACCTATAATTACTTGCCATTTATTAGACACTGGCACCAATTAACAGCTAGTCACTTACAGTAAGTTGTCTTAGTTCTCTTTATTGCAAGCTTTATTTTAAGAAAATAAAACCATGTAGACTTGCTTGCATACAGAGAAATCTATGGCCAGATTCTCCCCCTGGGTAGGCAGCTTTTGCTAGCATTGCCCAGGGTACAGGGCTCCCAAAATCTATCTGTAGTAAAGCTGTGGTAATATAAGACACCCAGAATTCCTTTCCTAGCAAGCGTCACCCCTAGAGTGCATGGCATTGGCCTGGGATGGGGGTATGACTAAGTAATGTGCTGCTTCACTACACTCCTCAGTAGTCTTTCTGTAGAGCCCCAACCACAATTTAAGGTGGCCACCCTGTGGATCAGCCCATGGGATAGATGGCTGTGGAAAAAATACACGGATTTTTTTCAAGGGTGATTTCCTTCTGGGTTGCAGTGATCCTGCTGGTTCAGGAAGAGGAAATCTGCAACTATCTCCCTGAGCTAGCAGGGAGTGAATTGAGTTTGATGGAAGGAGGTTAGAAAGCTCTTACCTAGGGGCTAAATTATGGCATATTGAATACAGTTTTATTTTAATGGTATAGGCTGTATCCCCTACTTTTTTACTGCATCACCTAACACAATTAAAACTAAGTCTTGCTCAGCTTACAAATACAAAACTCCTATTTACATCAATTTACATTTTTTGAGTGAAGAAAGCCCTTACAGACTTAAATTTAAAAAGTGAAAAGAAGATTAGCGGTAAGGCAAGATAAGGGAAGAAGATATCGTTCCATTGCAAGTGAGGTGAGAATCAGTTAATCAGGGAGATAAATTAGGTCTCTTCCAGATGTCAGGAGTTCCAGAAAAGCAGGCTCTGTCACCAAGAAGAGTATGATATTGTAGAGGAGAGAAAACGCGCTAGAGCTAGATGAGCAGCAATGGGTTTAGGGCAAGACAAGGACCTGGAACCTCAGCTGCAACTACTATCCACAAAGGAGACAGTTGCTGCTCCCTGATCCTGGGGCTGGTTTTCTACCAACCTGGGCCCTGACCCCATTCAAAGCAGCTTCAAAGCTGCTCTAACCTATGTCCACTAGTTATGGATCCTGGGGGCTCCAGACACATTCCCTTCCCCCAGCTCCAACTTGACAACATCCCCAAAGCATCTACAATGCTGAGGCTACGAGTGGAGGCTGTGGCGGGGAAGGCAGCTGTATTAGCTCTGTGCCAGTTAGGAATTTCCTCATGCTGGAGGAATCCTCAGGTGAGCAGATCTGCTGGCCTGATGTGGGAGAAAATCTAGCCCAACATTCATGAGAGAAGCTGGGGCAAAGAGGGCAGCTTTTAAACAGAAACAGTCAGGTTGTTGGAGGTTAGGCTGTTATGCTTTTTTTAAACCCAGGCAGCAGCTTTCTGCACATACACAATAAAAATAAAAGCTACTACAATTAGAGCAGAAACCATAACAAAGTAGCCCAATTTCTGATGATGTAAAGTGTTGCTGCCTGAATGCAGATAATTTAGCAACCAACATTTTCAGTCTGAATGTTAGACAGTTGCAAGATTATTGATGAAAAATATTTCCTATCTCAAAGTAATAACGCAGTCGTAACAAGAAAAAAAAATAAGAAAAATAACCATCTGCCCCTGGAGACTCACAAAAGGCACTGTACCATTGTTTGGTTTTACCCATGCCTGCAGAGACTTTTCCCCTTGGTATTATAATCAAAAAGGCTTCATTTCAATAAAAATGGCTGTAGCTTCCTTCAAAAGATAGGAATCTCTGAATTACTTCTGGGAAGAACATCCATGACTATGGAGGATTTTTAATTCTTTATCCTTTGACTGTTTTGAACAGCATACTCTGTGTGAGTCCAGTGAAAAAGTGCTCTTGCAGCAATTTGGGACAGTTGTCTATGTACTTTGTCTTTTGCAACATCTTTATAAGGAGTAAACTTGACCTAAGCTATTTGACAAACTTGTTTCTTTTACTGTGTCTTCACACCACCACCCAATATTGGATAATCTTATTATTTTTAATCCTGTCTGGTAGATTATCCTATCTGTAGGATAAATCTTATCACTAAGATTTCCCTCACTAGATCTTCTGGTCAGATAATGTTTGATTCACTTATTTAAATAGATTGCACTTAAATCTTGTATCAAACTGTTTCTTTAAATTAAAGGTGATTGGTCACTGCAGCAGACAAAATGATTCACAAATGTTTTCCCACATTTGAAAAGTCACATCTTGGATTAGTGGCCTTACTTGCTTTGCCCATGTGGTGCATCCCACTAACAGCAGCAGGAGTTGCACACTTGCTGGTACTTCCTTGCACATCACATTAGGCTGAAAGTTTTGCTGAAATAGGTTTATTTTGTGAGCCAAGCCATCAGGCTTATCCGCTTCACCAACTCACTCCTCATTCAGTATCTGCACTCCCACATGTAATTCCAAAATGCAAGTATTTTTAGTTCTGCATGTTAGTATTCACACTGAAATTAGTAGATGAGCCAGGGCCAGATTGTGCCCGCTCCTGTATGGATACATAAGAGAAGATAGAGGAAACCTCTCTTGCCCTTGCACTCCTGCACAGGGACTAGCTACAGTTCTGTAGCTTGTCCTCCCTGAGCACAGAAGCTACCAAAAGGAGCAAGAAAGAGGACAGGGTTAGGGCAGAGCCCTGGACTCATTCCCCCTCCATGCCACCTAGAGGAACTAGGTGGCAAGGAGGAATCAATGTTGCCTGCTGTGAAAGTATTGGAGCCCATCTGTGGCATGTACAGTGCTGTTGCCCTGAGGATTCCTGGCTGAGTCAACAGAATCTCTTTGGAGAGTCCCACTTTGCTCTTTGCAGAGCATCTATTCACCAACCCATATAAAATGTGGCTTACTAACCACAGTATAGAGCAGGGGTGGCCAAACTTACTGACTCTCCAAGCCGCATCTGACAGTCTTCAGAAGTTTGAGAGCTGGGGCACACCTGCCGGGGCTCAGGGTTTCAACCATGCGGGAGGTGCCAGACGGGGCTCAGGCTTCAGCCCTGCACCTTCTGAAGCCCTGAGCCCGGGCAGGTGTGGCCCACAGGGCAGAAGTGCCGAGACCCCCCTCCCCACTGGGCAGAAGTCCCTACCCTAGCACCCTGCTGCAAGGCAGAGGTCCTGAGCTCCCCCGCTTCCATCTGGTATGTGGAGAATGGGAGGGAGGGGCATGGGGGGCTCCGTGAGCCACATTTTAAGAGTAAAAGAGCTGCATGTGACTCGCGAGCCACAGTTTGGCCACCCCTGATATAGGGAGACAAGGTGGGTGGTATCTTTTATTGGACCAATTTCTGTTGGTGAGAGAGACAAGATTTTGAACTTACAGAGAGCTCTTCTTCAGGTTCCAGAAAATTTACTCAGAGTGTCACAGCTAAATACAAGGTGGAACAGATTGTTCAGCATAAGTAGTTAACACATATTTCAAGGGACCATTCAAGGTGAAGTGGCCTCCAGTCATAGGAAGGAAAGGAAGGGGAGATGTTAGTGGGTTATAGTGAAGTGGCCTCCAGTCATAGGAAGGAAAGGAAGGGGAGTTGTTAGTGGGTTATAGTTAAGCCACAAATCCAGTGTCTGCTCAGTCCATGATTTTTAGTGTCTAATAGAATGATGAATTTAAGCTCCCAGGCTCGTCTTTGGAAAATATTGTACAGATTTTCTTTGAGGATGAGGACTGAGAGGTCCGATATAGAGTGATTGCTTTGTGAAAAGTATTCACCCACAACTTGATGTGGTGTTTTTGTCTCTTATCATTTTTTTGTGTGAGTTCATGTGAGAGCGTAGTGATTGTCTGGTTTCACCCACATAGTTGTTGTTGGGGCATTTAGTGCACTGGATGAGGTACACCACACGTTGAGATAGGCATGTGTAGGGCCCGTAGATCTTGAAAGGTGTGTTGTGGAGGGGTGTTGATCACTGTAGCAGTGGAGATATGTCTCCATGTTTTCCATCTGTTGTTCTGACAGGGTTGGATGCCACTGTGAGTTGGTGTGGCCTGGTCTGTGGGGAGCTTGCTTCTGGTGATGAGCTTGGAGAGGTTTGGGAATTGTTTGAAGGCCAGAAGTGGGGGTTCAGGAAAGATTTCTTTCTAGCCAGAGTCCCCATTGAGTATGGGTTGTAGTTGTTTGATGATGGGGTCCAGTGTGGAGTGATATGTAACCAATAGGGGTGTGCAGTCAGAGTGTGTTTTATTTCTATATTGTAGCAGGTTTTCTTGGGGTATTTGGGTGGCCAGTTCCATGACATGATTTAGCACAATATAGTCCTGAATAGGGAGGACTATCAGTCATGTAAATGGCAGAGATATAATGCAAAGGGACACAGAGATTAGTGATGGGAAGGAAAAAAAGTAAGATGCAAATGGGGAAAATGCAGCTAATGCATTTAGGAATGATAATCTGAAATCCAGATGTTCAGTGGGAAGGAGAAACCTGAAACACAGGAATGCTAATAGAGACCTAGTGATAATAGGGGACAACAAATTAGACAGGAGTTTGCAATGTGACATGCCAGCAAGAAAGGCCAGTAAAAGTATGTTAAATAAAAGCCTCTCTCTCTCTACAAAAAGAAAAGGAGTACTTGTGGCACCTTAGAGACTAACAAATTTATTTGAGCATAAGCTTTCGTGAGCTACAGCTCACTTCGTCGGATGCATTCAGTGGAAAATACAGTGGGGAGATTTATATACACAGAGAACATGAAACAATGGGTGTTATCATACACACTGTAAGGAGAGTGATCAGGTAAGGTAAGCTATTACCAGCAGGAGAGCGGGGGTTGGGAGAGGGAACTACCTTTCTTTTCTTTTCACTACAAAAGGTTCCCCCCCGCCTCCCTGCTGGTAATAGCTCACCTTACCTGATCGCTCTCCTTACAATGTGTATGGTAACACCCATTGTTTCATGTTCTCTGTGTATATAAATCTCCCCGCTGTATTTTCCACTGAATGCATCCGACGAAGTGAGCTGTAGCTCACAAAAGCTCATGCTCAAATAAATTTGTTAGTCTCTAAGGTGCCACAAGTCCTCCTTTTCTTTTTGCGGATACAGACTAACACGGCTGCTACTCTGAAATCTCTCTCTACAGGTCTTCTGAAACCACACCTGGAATATTGCCTTCAATGCTAGGCTCCTATTTACCTGAAAGATGCAGATAAATTGAGAGGAGTAAAGAGATGAGTAACTAAAATAACTAAAGGGCTAGAGGAACTGATGTATGAGGAAAGATTAAGAGCCAAACACTGCCTCACCTCTGCAGTGAAAACTATTAGATTTTGGAATAGCATCCCAAAGGAAGCTCTATCCCTGGAGACATTTAAAACCCATCCAGGCAAACCGTTATAAGATATACTGTTCTGAATAATCCTGCATGGGCCCTGGTTGGAGTGTCCCATCACAAGTGAGGAGGCCAGAATGACTCAATATGCCTTGTTCATCTCTAACTTCTATAAATATCCCTGCTGTAATTCTACCATACATACTGTTCCTGAATCTGGGACTCAGACTAGCTTAAATACATTGAAAAAGCCCAGACTTTTCATATATTAATATAGGGGACCATTTAATAACCTGGAAGAAGTGTTAACTTGTCCTGTTAAGATATAAAATGTATTGGAAGCCCCACTGTATGTACAATGCAATTAAGATTCTGTTGCATGAAGTCTGATCTGACAAGTTAAGCTGCAAATTGTGGGAGAATGCTTCTGAAACCAGCGTGTCCAAATATTGGATTTATGTGAGACTACTTTAATAATATAAAGGTACTAAAATCTTTTTTTAAAATTACTAGTGAGTTTTGGGTGCCCAAAAATGAATTTTTGGTGGCTTTTCTTGCCAAAATGAAAAACCAGGTTTTTTTTTTATTTTAGATCAAAAAATATCTGAAATGAAACAAAGACCTGAAATGACACTTTTTTTTTTATCAGGTTTTAGTTAAATTTCAGGATGTTCTTTGAGCCAAAACACTTTTCTTTTGGTGTGTGTTTTTTGGGTGGTGTTCCACCTTTTAAAATAAATTTCTCAACAAAACATTTAGAAACAAAGTCAAAATGTTTAATTTTGAAATGACTCTAATGAACAGTTTTTACTTCTTGACAAAGTATATATTTCTTTCATTCTAGACTATTCATCAAATAATTCATGAATAATCTTGGTGAGCCCCAGAAAGCATTTTTTGGCAAATTAACTATTTGTGAAAAAAAATTCACACAGTTCCATTAGCTACTGTGAAAACCTTAGCTTATGTGTTAAGAATTGGCATTGTGGGGAACAGCTTTTCTAATAAGAGGAAGCTATTTTACCTACCAGGCTTCAGTGAATTTTTTTCAAGATTCTGACAAGCCACCTGTAACCCGTGGGAGACTATGGCTCTTTGCCAGACCTGGAAGCAGCAAACTATTACACTCTCCATATGTCTACATAAGTACTGTCATACATTCATGGATGAAATGCAACAAGAATTTAGCCTGTCATTTACACTGGTCTAAATCAGGAGTAACTCTATTGAAGTCAATAGAGTTATACTGTAGGAGTGAGAGGATAATCAGGAAGAGAATACCTTAATCTATGTGGCTGTATTTTTTTTAATCAGGTTTTACTTTTGTAAATGAAATTTTTTTTGAATGTTTTTATTTATGCATCTCATGACCAGAGCCAGATTTCCAATTAGGCACAGTAGGCACATGCCTAAGGGTGCTGGTATTCTAGGGGTGCCTAAAAGTAAAAAGTTTCATTTTTTTATGGGAAACACGAAGGTCAGCTGTAGGTGGGGGGACGGGGGTTAGGGTAGGGGCACTAAAGATGCTGTTCCTAAGGGCGCGTAAAGTGTAAATCCGGCCCTGCTTATGACCCATTCCCCTGCACATTTCTTCCAATGTATTCATAAAATCAGTGACCACAGAATTTGAATGGAAAACATATTTTCATTATGAATACTTGCTTTGTAATGCAAAGCATTAAAATTATAGGCTATTTAACCATGCAAAAATGTATTCACACTATTTTCATCATTCTAAATATCCATCTCTATAGATATTGGAATTAATTCTTAAATATTCTGGTAGTTAATGTCTGCATCACATGCAAACTAAGGTTTGGATTGGACTCACAAGATAAGCAGCTCTGAATCTCCTAGAGAAATCACTAGGGAAAATATATTGTCAGCAACAGTAATTACAGCAGGTAATTGTGCCATTTACCCTGTTACAGACCACTGAATGTGACGAGCATGGGACATACCAGCTGTCACACACTGTTAGCTTTGACGTTCAGGAGTCTGGAAAACTGTACAATGTCTTAGTGATGGTGCATTTAAAAACATAATGAAGATGAAGGTTTTAAAGTGGTAGATTGTGCATAACTGGACAGTTTTCGAGTTAGGAGGATTGATTTCTTGGATTTTTACACTCCAGTATTTCCAAACTTATTAAAAGCACAGGAAAAAATCTGAAGCACCAATATTCTTGATGGGCTTCATCAAGAATATTGGTGCTTCAGATTTTTTCCTGTGCTTTTAATAAGTTTGGAAATACTGGAGTGTAAAAATGTTTGGTAAGAAGAATTTATTACTTAGCCCCTGGTTGTAGAGAAGGGAAGCATGGTGGTTTGATTTAGCAGTGATGTCTGAATTCTATGTAATTTCTACCTCCATAGCTTTTTTTGATGTTTGGGATAAGACGTGTACATAATTATCTGAAATGGCTAGTCTTAACAGGGTTACCATTCTGGTATGGTTTCAGAGATATGATATAATGTAAACACTAATTTACACCACAATCCTAAACTCAGTGGGCTCAGTGTCAGTGCAGTTTCTTCTGGGGCAGAGCAGCTTGCAGGATCAGGACCTAAGTCTTACCTTTGGAATTTAAACAGCAAGAGTAGGCAAAAGCAAAGAAGGAGCTCTGATTACAGAGCCAAACACATCCTGGGATGTGAGTAGAGCTAAAGTAAATACTTCACAGGGAAAATGGTTTTGGTTTGTTTTTAGCTTGTTTCTTAACTGTAAGGATTGATCGTGAACACTTTGAGTATTTGAGACCAAACAATACTTTGTAACTTAAGTTTTGGTCCTGTTTAATGGAGCTTTTCATAGTATTAGGTAACGATATTTTTGTTTAACTGACTTTTATTGTACGTTTTCTCTGTATTTTTATAATTCTCCAATAAAATCTGCTTTTGTGTGTATGTGTTACCAAATATAGAAATGTGTGTGTGTGTGTGTGTGCGCGCACGTGCATCTCTGTGTGTGTAAAAATAACCCACATGGTCCTGGATTTTGTTGTTTAGGGACAATCACTAGTGAGTTCCTTAAGGAAACTGCATCTAACGGTGGTCTCAGGGGATGTAGAGCCAGGAGTAATAACATGAATGCAAAGTCAAGGGTGATTATGAGACTGTGATCTCTTTCTCTAAGCAGTGCATCAACAGGCTGTGGAGTCCTGGTTTAAAGACTGTATGATGATAACTGTTCTTTTTCTTTGAGTAGGTGTCTTTCTGGATCCCACTGCAGGTATTCATGTGTGCAAGATCAGATTTTTGAAATCGTGTCTGGGGCTGTGTGTATGCCCTGAGCCTCCTCACATATGAGAGAATTGGGAGGGGGATGACACCCCTCAGTTTCCTCAGCAAAACAATTTGGCGAGTGTCTGACTCACTAGTTCTTAGCTTTGGCTAAACCTTCTCAAAAGTCTTCTACAAACTTTTAGAACTCTTCTAATCCTTTGACATATGACTGCCGTGATCTATATTCACCCATCTGAAATGAGTATTGACTGTCAGACCCCCGCCATATACCTGCTGACCCTGCACAGAACCCACTCCTGTATAGAGCTACTTAATAAAGCAGACTCAAAACCTGCAGGTTTCAAACCCTGACCATGTTGTGATGGACTGATTTGTCTATTCTGTTCAGAAGAATCAGATATACTGAGCTGATATTAGTTGTACCTATCAACTTCTGCAAGAACACACAAATCATAAGACATGATGTTGAAGTGCCATCTTCTGAAACAGTCCATGAAGGACTCATCAGATGCTGAGGAAATGAGCTCCAGAATCGGGCTAGCAGACAAGCCAGCCTCATTTAATGCCCGGTCTGCCAGAAACTACCAACACCCACAGCTCTGAAGCAGATCCCAAAATCAGCACCAAAGCTGGCACCAACACCTCTGAACCCAGGCAAAGAGTCCTGGTGGAACTCAATGTCCTCCCATAAGGCCAGACCACTTAAAGCCTCCAGAGATATAGCCACCAGCTCTCTTGCAGCATTGATGGCTGCTGATAAGGTGTAGCCTAAGATGCAAAGGCAGCCTCCTGCAGCACTAACCCTGGCTCTGGCAGCACATCTCTTGGCATCAGTGCCTACTATTGAATTTTTTAGGGTGATAGCTAGTCCAGGACTAGAAGATGATTCACAGGTGTACTTGAGTAATGTGACCATTCCTTCCAGTGAGCTGCAATAATCTTGAGCTACTTGTTTGGGTGTCATTTAAATGGAGAAGGTGAGCACAAACTTTGCGTACGTAGGGATTTGGGAGGGTTGACATTAGGTGGAGGCATCTCGGTCATTACCCCAACCAACTGTTGTGGGGTGAGATAAGGAACACTTTAGAGCTCTCCTGTTCTCCAGGAAGTCATAAAACTGGCTCATGAATGGGGAGACACCACAGAATGCTTACACACCAGGTCTTCTGGCAACCACCAGGTTACATTGGGGGCTCAAGAGAAAACAAAGAGCATGCCCTAAGCCCATCTCATGTGACTGAGCAAGGATGGTGTGATGGGTTCCCCCTGGGGTGCCACCTGCAACTGGTGTACCACTGAGCCCCCCTAACCCGCCAGCCTGGGCTCCCTCTCACACTGTGGTGCTATGATAAGTTGCCAAGCTCTCCAAGCTTGCTCTTTCACCAGCATACACACAGGTAGGGACACACCCAGCTGCAGAATTTACAAGCTGCTGTGATCAGCTTTGCATGGGGAGGCTACAGCTAAGGAACTGCCCAGCTGCTCAAGAGCACACCCCGCTCTGGAGTGTAAACCCAAAATTATACCATCTTGCGCTGCACAGAGATGTGTACAGCGTAAGCTCATTAAATTCACCCCTCCCTCAATGTAGAGAGAGAATATACAACAGCTTTTTGCCCCAAGTTATAACTCCCACACACTGGTGTGTAATATAGCAAAAGCAAATTTATTAACTACAAAAGATAGATTTTAAGTTATTATAAGGGATAGCAAACAAATCAAGGCTGGTTACCTCGCAAATAAACAAAAACGCAGTCTAAGCTTAATATATTATAGCGATTACATTTGAGTAGCAAATTCTCACCCTAAATCATAATTTAAGCTGGTTGCAGAGATTCTTAAGAAGCCAGCTGTTCTTGCTTGAGCTTATAAACCCCAGGTATTCCTTTCACAGGCTAGAAACCCTCTAGCCGGGGTCCAGCACTTCCCCCCAGTTCAGTCCCTGTTACTTAGGTATTTCCAAGAGTCTCCTTTGCGTGGGGAGTCAGTGAAGAACCCACGATAATGTCACTCCCCTGCCTTAAATAGCTTTTGCATATGACGGGAGCCCTTTGGTTTCCACACCTTTCAGTTGAAAAACACTGAAATTCCAAGATGGAGTCCAATACCAGGTAATCTGGTCACATGCCCCTGTAGTGTCATAGCAGCCTTGACTCGGATGCTATTTGTAGCGTCCTCAGGAAAGCTCCCTGGTTGGAGATTAGCTTCTTCTAAGACCTGTTGTTCTCCCAAATGGTCCATTGACTTGAATGGGCCATTCCCAGCCAGCCATCTAGACTGACAGTCTTTTGCCTAGTGGGCATTCCCCAGGTGTAAACACATTTGAAATAGATACATAGACAATATTCCTAACTTCAGATACCAAAATGATACATGCATACAACTGGATAATCATATTCAGTAAATCATAACCTTTTCAATTATATCTTACAGAACCTGTCTTGCATAAAATATATCATTATGCCATACTCATATCATAATAATATTACTATAAAGAATATGGGGTGTAGTGTAACAGATGGTATGTGAGGGATCCTAACCTGAGTAAGAAGGTGAACCTACACACTAGCTGTCCAGTGTTTCGGAGGAGGCTGGAAAATATCCTGCTCTCACTGTGCCATAAAATCCATAATTAGAGTCACTAAGGCATGATCCAAAGAGACTCCTAGATGATGATTATCTATTTCTCCAATTTGTGAGACACAAAACAGTGAGAAGGTGAACAAATCCTTCTGCTGCAGCAGGCCTTGTGGTCTGTGAAGCCACCCCTGTCTTTTCTCTGAGTGTGAGAGTTCATAGTGAAACAAGACATTTTACCAGAAAATCTGTGGAGAGTTTCTTAGACTACATTCTCAAAGAGCACAGTTCAGGAGGATTTGGATTTAGATTTCATATGGAAAGGCTGTATTTGAAGATAATACTGAAACGTTTCTCTTAGGTTTAGCTGGCTTAAGAGGTTTTCTTATCTTTTCGTGGAGGTAGAAAGCAAAGCAGGCTTTCCTAGTGAGAAAGGATCATGTGGGGTTAGAGACGGGAGATATTTTAGCAGGGGGTTTCACTACTAGACCAAAAGCTTTAGGATTTCTCTTCACTTCAGACAAAGAATGTCAGTGGGCAGATAAAGATTTTATCATGTTGATAGCTAAAGATATTATTAATGTTACTGATGTGCACGCATGGCAGGCAGCAGGGCTGGAAGTTCCCCTCAGTGAGGTTAAAAATGGCACTTGGGTAGTGTCAGTATAGAGCAATTATGTAAAATTTATGAGGACAGGAATGAGTGGCCCACTGCATTTCTGTATTTATAAATTCCCCTTCCATGCTGGTGCTCCATATGGTTCTCCCCCACCCCCAATACTGGCCCTGAACTGTATTGATGCCTCTCAGCCAAGGTGTTGTCAATTTTCAGGGCTATGCAGCAGATCAGTTTCTGTTGTTAGAGAAACCAAGGTTACAGAATTCATAATTCATTTACGATATGTACATGAGTTTTGTTAACCTCAACTGAGATAGGACAAGCTGTACATGGGCAACTCATGAAACCCCCTCTCAGTTAATATTGCCAGCCACCAAGAATAGCTGCCTTGTCATTGCCCCTCCCAGTCTCCAATCACCCTCCCACTGCCCTTTGTTGACCTGTTATTGCTCAGCCGATTGATTGCTCTTTAATCTACGGCTTTCATTTGGTGATATGTTCTCCCCTTCTGTTCTTCTCATTAGTACTGAGTTTTGTGAACTCCTGAATCTTTCCGATAATGGATGTGAAAATGGCTGCTGCATTTTTACAGTGTCCAGTGATAGGGTTTTTCTCCAGAAGTTTTGCTAGTGGCTCCTATACTAGGTGTTTTGTTGGTGTTATATTGACTCCAAATGTAGAATAAGTAAGTAAACCAATAAATAAAAACAAAGAGACACAGACATCTGGATGAGCAGAATGGCACCTGTTCTCCCTGAAGAACAATGATGGACTGAGTAATTACAGACAAATGGCATTTCAGAGATCAGAATGGTCTCTAAATGGCTACAAAGAAAAAAACCATTTCAGGCACACACCATGCCAGAATCACTTATTACTATTACTATTATTTATGCTGCAAAGACATTATGGTGGCCCTCGTCATGATGCCATAGTTGAGAGTGATTTCATGTTGCACTTAAAGCAGGGGGGTCAACTGCTTATGCATAAAAAATACAGTACTGTATATCATCCTCAAACTTACTGCCCTCTTTGAGTATAGAATGCATTTTCTGCGCATTTATTAGTAAATCTGTTAATTAATTTGAGTTAAAATTAATTAAAACTGAGTCCTTTAAGAAATGTAACGTCTGTCTTTTCCCAAATGATCCTAATTCCGGAAAGTTTGAAGAGACTGTGTTATTCCATTTAATTAAAATTTAATTTAAATCTTATGTATGAGCTATACGAGAAGGAATTAGCTTGTAATGAAGCTAAATTATTAGTGATTATTTTGATTACACAGGCTACAGACCAGCTTGGGTCAAACAGTTCAGGCGACACTCAAACAGTATCATTATTAGAGCTGGGTGACGTTTGTCAGCTGAAACTTGTTGGCAAAAAATGCAGATTCAGTGACACCAAAATGTTGCATACATTCATATCAGTTTTACTGAATTGTTCGTGTTAAAAAATTCCAAAGAAATCCAAAGAATGTTTCAGTTTTTCATTTCAAAGTGACTGTTTCAAAATTTCCTTCAGTTTTATTTTAAAAATGTAAAAACATTAAATACTTGAAATCACCAAACATTTTGTTTTGGGTCAAACAACATTTAAATCAATCCAAAATGGCATTTTTTTCAACTTTTCAGTTCACAGAAAATTTCATTTTTGGTTCAAAATAAAAAAAAATGGGGGCAGGGGAGGAGAAAGGAATTGCCAGTAAACTGAAAAATCTATTATTCACACAGGTCTGTCATTATGACATCAAAGGTAACTCAACCAATCACATAAGCATCCGATGAAGTGAGCTGTAGCTCACGAAAGCTCATGCTCAAATAAATTGGTTAGTCTCTAAGGTGCCACAAGTCCTCCTTTTCTTCTTTCAACCAATCCTGAACATTCTATTGATTGTGTGTCAGTGGTATGAGGGAGATTGGATGTGTGTGGTAGATTACTTGGCCCAGCTATCACTGCCCTTTAAAGATTCCTCATTCTAGTTTGGGTATCAGGGCGTGAAAGGCTTTTCATGGCCCTGTTGTCTGAGCACCACTGTGAGGCACATGTGGAACTCTTAAAGCACAGACATTTAGGATTTTGTGACTTCATAAGAGGGAAAATATGAAAAAAACCGAAAAAAACCCTAATGTCTTTTAAAACCATTTTCATAATCTGGGCCCAGAAGCACAAAATGCCTTAATAGTTACTCTGGGCATCACTACAGGGCAGAATTAAGGCTATGTGTGTGCCTCGTTTATGCATTTCCATTCCCTAACACATTTGGATTTCTTTTAAGTATGACTTTAAATCCGAATTTACTGGATTGGTAATACTGTACTTGGTTTGGGGATAATTATAATATCCCAGTAATGTGTTTTACCCTTAAGTTACTGCTGTACTCTCAATCTTAACTCCTTTTTAATATAGTTACTCTCACACTTCCACCATCTTGAATAATGGGTCAATGTCCTAAAGAATCTAAATACAGAAAGGAGAAGTAGGGAGATGGAAAAGGGTCACATCACATAAGCAGTGTGATGAGTGGCAAATGCCATATTAGTCTCATATTTCTTTTTAATTGTTTTAAATATTTATTAGTGGAGTATGGAGTAAGGGGAACGATGAAGAAGTTGAGTCAACAGGAGCATGGGAGTAGGAAAAGAAGGGAAGGGTGAAACGTCTCTTGTGTATATAGAACACTGGATTTTACTACCTTCATTTTTCAGAACTCTCCATGCCACTTGAGACAATTGGTGTAAATTGTCCTAGCTTCACTGAAGTCACTGCTGCTAGGACAATTTACACCAGCTGGGGATCTATCCCTATGAGGAAGTGCTTTTGCCCTTGCAACTCCTGCTATTTACCTCCTCAATCAGGAGTCACTATCAGCTTTATTTATGTTCAGGACTTTGTAGTCTGTCTTTTGGAGCAAAGTAATAACATTTTGTCAAAGAGAAGCCATTCTGAAATACAGTGCTGAGTACTGTTAAAGATGTAAAATGAAATAAAGTGTATCAGTAAAGGTGGCCCAGCTGTGCAGTTAACTTATGTAAACATAGGGAAACAACTTGCATAGTCACACTTTTATATTTCTTTAACTAAGGCATCTGTTTTCTGAAGGATTTAAATGGAACATACATATGCACTTACTGGCACTGTGAAGTAATAGCAAAAGCTTGCTGAATTCTGGAGCTAAAATGGTTCTTGTCTCTGTAGAGTCCATTACTCTAGGAACAGCTTAATCAACATGAATACCATATTTAAGGCTTCTGTTGATTCCCAAAGCAGAGATATTACGAATGTTAATGCACTTGAGCACAGAGTTCTGGCCAGTGTTAAATGGATTTTAGATGTATTAGATAATATAGCTTTAGAAGTAATCACTGAAACCAGTGCATTTGCTCTTTATGGAAAGTGCATTTATGCAAATTCAGATTTGTAAATCATTAAAATCTCTTTGCAAAAGTAATTTTATTTCCTTGACTCTTTATTACTGTTGTAAATGGCATGACCATGCCATCATCATAATGATGTGTAGTGAAGTGAGTATTAGTTTTTTGCTAAATCTGCCACATTATTTCTAAAGGTGCTGTTGGGGAGAGCTCCAAGAGGTTGTGGCGGCATCCACAGCTGCTGAGTCATGGAGCTGTTGTGGTTTCCAGGCCAAGAAGACTTGGCCCTAAACTCCAACTACTTAAATATTTAAGTATTCCCACTGAAATCAATAGGGTAATTCATGCATTTAAGAAACTAATTGGGGCCTCAGAGTACCTGGTATGATGTATGTCCTACAAAGAAATAGAAAACTACTGTACTTTTGAATGTTGTTTAGCCCAGAGATTACATTATAATGGTACTGTATAGTATGTGGACTCTTAAAAGTGGTATTTTCCTTTAAATCCATGGTTATAGATGAAATAAATACTATAAGTAATAAAGTTTGGATAAAAAAAGATTATTTTTTTGCCTTGTCTTTTTCTGACTCATTCAAAGTGAGAAAGTTCATGTCAAAATGGCCATTATTCCTCCCAGATCTGTGGCTAAATTACCCAAAATTGTGCTAGATTTTTCTCTTTTCAACTAATATAATACACTATTCTTATAAATGATTTTCAGAATGAGGCTTAAGGGTATGTCTACACTTGCCAGTAGATCGGTACTGCTGCAATCGATGCAGTGAGTATCGATTTAGCAGGAGTGGTGAAGACCTGCTAAATCCCTGGGAGAGCACTCTCCCATTGATTTGTGTACGCCACCTCCCCGAGGCACATAAGGGAAGTCGATGGGAGACGCTATTCTGTTGACACAGCGCAGTATAGCCACCGTTGTAAGTGGATCTAACAACATCTACTTCAGTTACGTTATTCATGTTATTCACGTAACTGAAGTTGCATAAGTTAGATCGATTTACCACGGTAGTGTAGACCAGCCGAGATATTGTTAGTTTAGAAGAAAATGTGTAAGAGCAACAGGAAGATTTTAGATTCAGTTACAGAAAGAGACATTTTGAAAAGTGTGGGGGAAAATGGGTTTTCATGTTTTATATTCCATCTAGATTTCTGACTTTCTATGATCTACATTTAGTGCAAGTATATTATTTTTAAAACTGTTTAAATTTAAGGCTCGTTGACATGTCTATATGCTCCATGCTAGAGAGTGGAAGTTCTGATTGGTGCATGGTGCATTAAATAAATTATTTGGGGGGAGAGTGGTAAAAATCTCATAAAAAGGAGGGTTTGTATGCATTTTTTAAAAATTGAATCTGTCTATAATAAAACTAATGTCAAAGCTGTCTACCTATATTTATATATAGATCATAATGTAGCCTGACATATAAGATAAGGACTATCAGATAATATTCATTTTAAAAACTGAATACATGCATATTTATGAAGGACTGTAATGGCATTTTGTTGCTTAAAAGCTAATGAATTCTCATGTCCGTTATTTTGGTTTCTTTTTCTAAAAATGTTCAATTTAAATAAAGAAAGACATTAGAGGGATTTAGGTGAGGGATCTCACACACATAACAAATCATATGTTGCAAACAGCTGATGTGAACATACATCATGAAGCAAAATAAACTTTAAAAAAATACTTTGCAGCTCATCTTTAATACAGTTTCTTCCATTTGGTAAGTATAACAAATTCTACACAAATTAGAACTGTAAATACAGAACAAACATGTTATTTCTTATGGAAGATGTATACCAGGAGTTAATATTTAGGCCATTTATTTCAAGCACCTTTAGAAATAATGTGGCAGATTTAACAAAAAACTAATACTCACTTCACTACACATCATTATGATGATGGCATGGTCATGCCATTTACAACAGTAATAAAGAGTCAAGGAAATAAAATTACTTTTGCAAAGAGATTTTAATGATTTACAAATCTGAATGTGCATAAATGCACTTTCCATAAAGAGCAAATGCACTGGTTTCAGTGATTACTTCTAAAGCTATATTATCTAATACATCTAAAATCCATTTAACACTGGCCAGAACTCTGTGCTCAAGTGCATTAACATTCGTAATATCCTTTCTAGATCTGCAACAGTCTAGACCCTTTCTAGATCTGCAACCTGTGACTTGCCCTTTTTCTCCAGTATACGTTTGTCTGTATTCTAAGGTAGTGGTGGGTGTTCGAATGATATCAAAGGTGTTTGGCCTACCCCACCATTTCCAAGGAACAGTGCAGATAGGCACACTTCCTGGCTGAATGTGATAGATAACTTGTAAAATTCAGTACATAGCAATGAAAACCCCAGTAATTGTGAAGTATTGCTGTACATCTCCTACAACCCAAGAGACCATCATAATGGCATGGAAAGATATTTTTGTGCATCAAGTAAATAATACGTTTCCTACAGGTCTATAGTTGTTACTCTGTTTTGTTGTATGAATGAAAAAAGTAAGGAACTTAAATTATATTTAAATAACATTAAGATAATGACAAAAAGCCAGGATATCAGTACAGCACAACTGATACTTGTGTGCCTAATTTGCATAGTTGTGACATTTTTTCTTTTTTATAATGGACTGATCCCACATAAATATTACGGCACCCAGCATGAGATTAGCTTGTGGAATTCACTGTTGCAGGAGGTCAGTCGAATACTGTAACTGGATTTTTAAAAGAGCCAGATCATTTTATGAATAACCTTTTTAATTATCCATGCTGTGATCAGGGCCATTAAATCTCATGCCTCAAGACTCGTGCCTGCAGTCCTTACTCATTACACTCAATGGGAGGCTCAACTCAGTGAAGATTGCAGGACTGGGGTCTCAGCTTGTATTCTACCTAGGGTTATTATTTGTACTCTGCTAGTACCGAGAGGCCCTGCTCAGGAGTAGGGTCCGTCATGGTAGATGCTTACAAACAGAAGATGAGTTCTCTCCCACTCTTCTGCCCATACAGTATTGTACAATTGGCTAGTTGAATCATAGATGCTTTAACTGTCATTTGAAGCAAAAAATTTGTCATTACAGGAGGCAGAATTACAGACTTGATGGGTCAGAGGTCTGAGCCAGTAAAACAAATTCTTTATACCCATAATTTTATATCTAGTAAAGAAATTGCTAGTTATAATAACTAGCACTTCAGTGCTTTGCAAACACTGATGGGATTAATTCTCATAACAGCCCTGTGAAGTAAATAACTATTAGCCCTGTCTGACAAATTGGGAACCTAGGCTTTGTGATGTTACCAAGGCTGCAGAAGAAAGTGTCTTGAGTCCAAATTAAAATTTCAGGAGTTCGTGGGTCCCAGTTCCATGCTGAGGCCATTAGAACATGCCTGAAGCAGAAGTTGGTTTTATATTGGAGAGCCAGAGCCAGGCATATGGTATATAAATAAAAATGTATTAAACAGTGACCAAATTTGCTAGAAGCAACGTGGAAACATAAGCAGCAGCCTAGCTTGTGTGTGCTGATCGGCCAAAACCAAGAACAGCATAAGGTAAAAGTCCCATTTCCCTGAAAGAGGAGAGACACCTTTGTTTTCAAGCTACTCTTTTTTTCCCGAACAGAGATCAGAACTGAGTGCGATGTGAATAACAAAGAAAAGCAATATGTCAAATTTCAGGGTGTTGACCACTGCTTAACCCACTTCTGGGCAATATGCAAATCCTGGTTAGTAACTGCTGAGTTATGGTTTATTTACATGGAAATATAGTTAAAGCTTGTATATTGCTGTAGTGTCACAATTCAATAACATTCATTTGTTTCACTTCTCAGAGCACGACGAATGCATCACAAATCAGCACAGCTGTGATGAAAACGCACTCTGCTTTAACACTGTGGGTGGGCACAACTGTGTCTGCAAGCCAGGTTATACAGGAAATGGTACCGTGTGTAAAGGTAAATTATCAGAAACCCTGGGCTGTAACATGCACTGTCTTTGGACTTGATAATGTTTATCTTGTCATGGTTAACACAAATCTGTTGGTGTACCTTGAAGACGACACTGTAGAACATTAGCATTTAAGCGCTGATCCCACAAAGAGGATTGCATGGGCCGATATCCATTGACTTTGTCTTTTACAAAGTTCCAGGTAGTTTGAGAATTTAGCATTTATAAATTGCAAGCTCTGAAATGGTGGAGAAAATACTTTTAGTATCTATCCCAAGATAATTTTGTTTTCATATAGAGTAGCCCATTCAAGATAACCACAGTAACCAGCAACATTACAGCTAGGAAAACCTATTACCAAATGCAATTTATTCACCATCAATCACTTGCTATTGTACCTGAATGAACTACAGATTGAATTGCATATTGTTGCGTATGTAATGTTCTTTTGTAAGTGGGAAAAAAAGAGCAGTAGATGTTGCCCCTGAAACCTTTACTCTCCAGGAGAAGCTTACAGCCACTGTCAGACCCTGTTAAACATTACAGATTATATTGCTAGTTTTACAAAGAAGCTGAATTTTACAGAGCGGCAAAGCTGCTTTTAGACTATCTAGTGCTGCATTTCACAGAAGTTACTGAGATGTGAGGGCGTTGGGTCCCATTCTGGTGGTGGTACCATATATCAGATAGATGCAAAGCCAAGGTGCAGGCCACTTGTAACTATCTAAGAACCCCCAGAGTCCTGGCAGAATTCCAATACTTGTATCTGGAGAAAGTGATCCTTGAATGAATGGATGCAGCTTCATTGACATCAGTGTGAGGCACAAGTGCAAATGTGAGGACAGATTTTGGACAATAATTGGTAAAGCCAGTTTTTAAAGCACTTTATCCCTTGGGTGATATTACCATTTTTATAGTTTGGATCTAATAGCTGAATACAAAGAATCAAATAGCTAATTGATTTAGTGCTCAGTTGTGTCTAATAGGCACAGACCTGTATTGGGAGGCAGTGTAGAGTCGCAAAGCCCTCAGGAGGGTTTCTGCCTCAAGGGGACAGTTCCTTGTGAAGTAGGAGGCAATGCACAGGCTGAAATGTCTCGGATGGTACAATCTAGGCCCCTTTCTGCACCCTGCCATCTCATCTGGTTAGTGTGGTAGGGGGCCATAACTCAGCTTCCTTCCTGAACCTTTTGGAGCCTCTGAATTAAGAAAAGCTGCAGGGATGCATATGTGTCTGGCTGCTGCATCAGGGGTGGGCTGGGGGGCTACAAACACCTGCACAGTTACTGAATACAATCGGGCCCTTAGCTAATAGGTTCTGATACATTCTACTTTTACTGTTTCAGCATTTTGCAAAGATGGTTGTAGGAATGGAGGAGCCTGCATTGCTTCCAATGTCTGTGCCTGTCCACAGGGCTTCACTGGACCCAACTGTGAAACTGGTAAGATGATAACTTCATTTATTATAAAATTATCTTTATGCCAATGTCTGCACTATTCCAAGAAAAAAAAATTTTTTAGTGTGCCTCCTAAAAGAGGGAGCTGCTGCTGGAAAGTACTAAGATATGCAGTAGATAAACTCAATGACTCACTTTTCTCATATACCTCCCAAAAGCATGTACTGTAACAATTTGAACTAGCAGCATATTGACATCTGACTAGCTTACCTTCTGTCGCTCCCTAATTAACATAATTATTCACTCATTTTTCATAGCAAACAGTTTTTGGTAGCTCCCACTGACGGTATATCATCTGACATGTAGAAATAAACGCAAATGGTTGTTCACGACCTTATTGTCAACCTGTGATTATAGTTCACTAATCCACCTTCCCATTCATCCTCATTTGAGGACTTTTTTGGTCAACTCACAGTAAAACAGGATTCAGTGCTTCCCACTGTTTTACTTTCTCTCACAACCTTTCTTCTATACTTGATATCTCTGGGGATGACAATACCACAAAACCTCATTTTAAAACTTTCTTTTAAAATTTGGGTCTATGTAAATTACACTAGCGGGATGCTTTACCAAACAAAAGTATCTGGATTGCTCATATTTAGCACCTTGAGCGCTTGTCAATAATTTTTCTAAATTAAAATAATTTCAACATTTTTATTGGCTACTGAATTTTTAAATGGATTCTAACAGTAAATGGCCTCAGGGTAGAAGGGAAAGCTTTTTTAGATTGATTAGCCTCCCCATTCCTACTAAAAGGACAATCTGCCACCTGTGATTGACTATTGTTGCCATTCTATATTGTCTTCAATAAATCTTCAGCATGGGATCGAGGAGGTAGTTTTAGAAGCACTACCTCTGTTATACTTGCAAACATTGTCCAATTTAGTAAAAATTCAGACTTTTATACAAAAACGGTTCTGGTTCATTTGAGAGGTGAAAAATTTGCCTGTTGTCATTCTGTGTCACAGTAACTAGAATGGATATTGCTGTTCTGCACAGGAGGGGCGCTGTGTGAAATAGCTGCAGCCCCCGGTAGTTGATATCTTTCTCTAGGAATGTCAAACATTCTTGACCGTTGCATTTGCTGTGCAGTGCTGGAAGTGATGTGGGGCAAAATATAAAGGTCTCTTTCATGTAGCTGTTTCATGGTTTTGGTTTCATGGTGTTTTTACTTTTAGTGGTTTATATGCTAAAATAATGTTTTAGATATAAAGATGGCTTATAAGGTTGTGTGATATTTTTCCTTTTATAGGACATACAGTTTGCAGCGTTTCAGTGTTATCAGCAAAACATACTGCACGTGTACAGTTAATGAAACCTAAAAGTGGGAGATTCACAAGCACTTAGCATTGGCCTTCTCACTCCCCTTAAGCCAATGGGAATTTTGAGAGCATAGTTAGGTGAGCGCTGAGTGCATTTGAAAATGCCACTCTACGTTTTCTAAATATGCTTTACCAAATGTTTAACTTGAGTTTAGTAAGATAATTATGATCCATAACTTAAGGTCAGATATAAGTGTGGTGACCTGCACATTGACACCCCCTAAGCCATGGACCATCATGGGAGGTGGTGTAGGAGCCCTGTGGCAGCCCAGACCACTGAAAGATTTGACTTTGCAGGGAAAAGTGTCTTCCATTGCCCAGCAGACTTCCAGAAAGGAGTCACAGACTTCAGTGCTAGTAGAAGGAATAACCTGGAACAGTAGGGGTCAGTTAGAAGGATCCAAGGAGATTTGGTCACCTGGTTTGAATATTAACATTGACAACAAATGCTGCTATGTACATTGTCTGATAGCCCAGCTGCACTTTGCACCTCCTTTCAAGCTCTGGAACAGGATCCCAGTTAACTTATATGTCACTTGGAAACACAGTGGATTGCTATTCCATCCAAAATACCTTCAAAGCACCAAACGGTAGAGCAAGCCTGTTCATAACAGGCAAGATCTGGCTGATTCAAACATAGAACTGTCATGGACAGAGAGCCCTCCGTAGTGAAAATCTGAGCTCCAAACAGCACACTCCTTTTGAATATAGAATACAGCTTCCAAGAGTCATGTCCTGTTGGTATGAAATGATCAGGACATCCATATCACAAATAATTCATATTGGAAAGTTGTCACTCATTCATTTTGTGTGTTCTCACTTTATCCCTCAAGGTGCAATGACACCTCCCTCACCACTACTGTTTGGCTGTGCTCTCAGATGAGAAGGAATAAGGATAGATTTAAAGCTGCCAAGGGCAGTTTTAAATTGCACACTTCTTATTTTATTTATGTATTTCACTTTACAATACCTATATTTAAGAAGTGTCTACCTTAGGTTATAGGAGTCTTTGCAGTAAATTAAACATACAATCACATAAAAATTGACCAGCTGTTGCTCCTCACCCCCTAACTATAAAGCGGTTAACCAGAGATTAAATCAAAACCTATATAATAACCCAGCATCCACAATCACCAGCCCTTATTGTGTCCTCCCTCCCTAGAAGCCTGGATAAATAGGTGAGTTTGTATCATGCTTCAAAGGTCAACAAATTCACACTATTTTGGACCAATGGTTTAGAGGTAAAGGGCAGAGAAACTTCTGGCAGCTCCCTTGCTCTTAAATCAGGTGGGTTCCAGCTCAAACACCACATCTGATCACAGCTGCTCGCTTTTTTTTTTTTTTTTTTTTTGCATGGGTGGGCATGTGCTGTTTCTGGGGAGGAAATGAAGTCCATATAACCCAACCATTTGCAGAGGCATAGGAATTCTCTGAAATACTTCTTATCCTCCCGCACCCATGTCAAGGTCAGTGAAGTGCTGACCATAATTTTAACAAGGAGCTCCCACCAAAAGCCCCTCACTGAGCCTGTGATAACCCCAGGCGCTGACTAGAGGAGGGGGAGGGAATGGAAAATGTGTTGATTTGCTTTTCCATTTAAAGCAAAACCATTTCTCACTGCTAAAAGAGGAGACAGCACCATTTAGCAAACCAACTATATTCATTGCTCTTGAAAAATTGATAGTATAGCACAGTGTTCAGTAGGTGTAATAAGAGGGGATTTAGACATTTATGGGAAGTCTGGGGATATCTGTGCCCAAGAAATTTTTTGAAAATACCTGCCAGTGTCAGACTTTTTCATTCCAAACCCACAAAATTTGCTCATTGGAAATATTTGAGAGTCCCAGAGGTAATTCATATCTGGAAAGGATCATTTACTAATATCCACAGAGTGGGGTGGCTCTATAAGAGGCAGAGAAATTGCCACAACTCTCCCTTTAATTTGTTTCCAAAATTTTAACAGTGGGCTCCCAGGCATCCCTGAGAATTTCCTCCAACATAGCAATAGTGCATACCTCCAAGGTTATTACTGCACTTTTGCGGTTCCCTGATTCCTCTCACAGGCCACACCCCTTTTTGTGCTTTGTGAGCATTTCTCTGGACCATTTTTGTGTTGCTATGGCATCAAATCAAGTAGGAGGATTTGGTCTGTGTGTGTAGGATTTTGGGGCAGTTTTTGTAAGCAACAGGATGGGAACATATAGCATTTGGGGGGAGGATTAGGTATAATTTACCGTTCCGTAACTGCATCTGCATCAGACAAGAGAATCAGCTCTGTGATGTCAATTATTTATAGAGTAATTAATCTTCAATAAATCAGTTCATGACAATCTACTGAAAATAAATTATCATACAAAACAGTCATTTAAATTAGATTGTTCACATGCAGTTTAACATAACTCCAAATTCATTACACTGTATTCTGTAACAGCTCACTTAAATTAAATGTAGAACTAAATTTATGATAAAGTAGCTTAAAAAGCATCCAAAGCCATGTCCAGAAGAGTGCTCACTAATATCATACAAGTGTAGGCAGAGTTCAGGGAAATGCACTTGGTTTGACTTTTTTCCATGTGGGGTTTTTATCCAAGTAAAGTGTTCATAGTGTGTTGAAACCTCACACACAAATAAAATACGTTTTGTGAATTCTTAGTGGTCTAGAAAATGCAAAATATATTTGATATTTATAACTAATTTTTAAAAGCTCTCTTCTAATATCTATAGTTTGGAAGATTAAAATTCAACTCAGGTCAATGATTTGCCTAGGTAATTGCTATAGATAAGATCTCTCTAGAGTTGTGTGCTGCTTTCTGTAGAAGCTAAATATTTAGCATGTGTGACTGTTGCTCTTTACTGCAACTTCAAATTAATTTGTTAAGGTGCATTGATCATGATAATAGAAAGATTCAGATTATAATTATTCCCAGGGGATAGTGAGAAAATCCTTTAATTCCAGTATTCATAGCTTGTAGAAAAATAGTTGTACCAGTACTCAGAATATAATTTGTTGTCAAAGCTACTACAAAGCCTGTTAAGTTTGCTTGTATTGCTAAACCTGGTGGAATATTTTAGCACCTTTAGCATCACAGGAGAACTGTTTTGATTTAATCTCTTGTTCCTGGTGTTCAGCTAGAGGAACCACAGCTAGCCTCTGGCCAGGTAGGTCCTAAATCTAACAAACTATGACACAAATGGTAATTGAAACCTGTAGAGTACTGAACTCTTTCTGAAAGAACTGGAATGGCTGGTTGCAGAAACATTAAAAGTTCTAGATACCAAATTGTATTAGAAACTCACAATAAACTTTTCCAATGTCACATTTAGAACTCATGACATTTTAGAAAAACAGTTTTCTTTGGAAATTTCTCAAAATGAAATATATTTTACTAGCTAACCTGATTAAGACTACCTTTTCACAAGAAAATGCAAATAAAAGTCAACCACCAGAAATGGGCTTGCATTCTTGGTGAACCCCAACAAACTGTCTGGCAGATTGATGTTTTAAGGGTTTGCGATTATTAATATTATTATGTGTTTGTCTTACAGTAGTGTTTAGGCACTAGTTGAGAACGCAGCCTCTTTGTGCTAGGCACTGTACAAACAGACTAGGAGACAGCCCATGACCCAAAGAATTTACAATCCAAATAGACAAGACCATTGTGGGATGTGGGCAAGAAGTGTAATGCACAAGCAGCACGAGCAGAGTGACGGTTTGCAAAAAGTACGTTAGTGCCACAATTTATTTTGTTTATTAAATCCTTTAAGGTGGATTTTGTGGGAGGGGAGTAGCTAAGCAGATGGACGAAGGGTGGGCTGGGTTGGAGTGAACTAATCCCCAATCAGCTCAGGGGATGGAATGTTTACAGTGAAAACTGAAGCAATCTGATTACGCCGTTTCTCTGTGGCATTTCAGCGGTGACGCTTCTTCCCGCTGCCGCTTTCTGGTGGCGGCATTTCGGCGGCGGGGTGTCTGGCACCCTCCACAGTCTTCTGGGAATAGCAATATGCTATTCCCACAAGAAAGGTTGGGGACCACTGGATTACACCATCAGTGTTCCTTAAGCCACATCTACACTACCCGCAGGATCGGCGGGTAGTGATCGATCTATTGGGGATCGATTTATCTCGTCTAGTGTAGATGCGATAAATCGATCCCCAATCACTCTGCCGTCGACTCCGGAACTCCACCACTGCAAGAGGCGGAAGCAGAGTCGACAGGGGAGCAGTGGCCGTCAATCCCGAGCTGCGAGGACGCGAAGTAAGTGATTCTAAGTCGATCTAAAATACGTCAACTTCAGCTACGCTATTCTCGTAACTGAAGTTGCATATCTTAGATCGATCCCCACCCCCAGTGTAGACCAGGCCTTAGTCCCTGCATGAACTACAGCTACTCTGCTAGCTTCAGTCTCTGGTTGGCTACTCCCTGTAGCTTCCTTCCCCAAGGCCACAAGGCTGGGGGGGAGGGGACGGGAAAGAATGCATGGGTCCTAGTGCCCCCCTGAGGGAAGTCCCCTATCTGCAGTTCTTGGTCTGAGGGGTGTGTGGTAATATTTTAATAGCATCAGAGGCCCAATTTAAATACAGAGAGGCACAAACAAAAAGTTCTGAATAAGTGCAGATTCAGGAAGATCCTCTGCTCAAGATTTGGAAAAATGACTAATGATTTGGGTTGCCTGACTTGAGACACCTTAAAGGACCTGATTTTCAGAGGGTGAGGTGTTCTCCACCCATACTAAAAATCAGTCTCTTTTTAGGGATCTCAAGTCGAGCACCAAAAATCACTAGTCACTTTTTAAAATCTTGGCCTCTGGGTCTAATTGCTCCCTGTGATGAAACTAAAACAAACAACAAACAATGTTATAGGTCTGGTTTAAATGTCAAATGATCATTTCAATCTGAATTTTCTTTTTTTAATTTAAGGTGTTTTAAACTTTTGACATTGCTTTCAGTATTTCAGAATACATTTTCTACCCTTGGTCCATGCCCAGAACTGACTGCAGTCAATGGAAACTTTCACAAGTACGAAAAATGAATATGGCATCACCCAGTGTTTGTGGTTGAATGTCCTTTATTTTACATTAAATTTTAAAAAGAATCCCTAAATAATAAACTTCCTAGTAATTGCATACATTGCTATAGTGACCCTCTAGTAGAGTCCTCTGTGGGCCAGGTGGCTTAATGGTTAGCACATCCCGTTTCCAGTCTCTTGCCTCCAAAGTGGAAGGGCACTAAGTCCAGTTTCTAACCCTTGTACATGGCTTATCCTCACCTCAGAGTTTCACTGTCCTTATCCTCCCCTTACTGGAGAAGGGCGGTGAAAATGAGATTTATGCCTCTCCTGCAGCAAGGGCAGTTGGTGGGGGAGCCTGGGCTCTATGAGGGACAACAATGTAGGGAAACAATGAGGCTTCTTCAGTACCCTTGTTCAGCAGCCCTCAGGGTAGGTCCCTCTTCCACTCCAGCCTCCTCCCTTCTGAGCTGAGTGACTCCCTTTTAAGCTTTCTCTCCACCTGGAGCGGCAAGGCTATCTTGGCCCAGTATTGTCCTTTAACCCCTTCCGGCCCAGTGTAGGGTTTGTAAACCCCATCATAGTCCTTCAGAACAAAGAAGAGACAAGACTTTGGTGTAAAACACAAATGGGTTTTTTTCCCTGAAACCGCTGGGATACAGAGCCCTTATAACTGAGGAATACAGCATATGGGGCATAGTATCACCACATGTCTGCCTAAATCCTGCCCTGATATATGGAGTGAAATGGATTGCTGACTACACTACAGTGAGGCCTTCTTAAAGCTGGTCACTTTGTATGTAACTTACTGGTTCAGTAGAACAGAATAACTTCCTTGGAGCTGTCATGGTCTCTCCGTTCAGTGTATGTAATAGGCCTACTCAGTCTCTATAAATATTCTATATGGAAAACCGTTGGAAAAGTTCATTTAAATGAAAGTGCAGTAGGGAAAGCAGATAGTGTACAGTTATGTGCACACTCATGGGGAAGTACAGAGCCATCAAGTTTAAGTCTTTCATTGAGGATAATGGGTAATTCCACTTTGAAATGAATAGTATTATGTCTCATAGATTTTAAGGTCAGAAGGGACCATCATGATCATCTAGTCTGACCTCCTGCACATTGCAGACCACCCACCCACTCCTGTAATAGACTCTAACCTCTGGCTGAGTTACTGAAGTCCTCATATCATGGTTTAAAGATGTCAAGTTACAGGGAATCCCCTGCACAATTTTTTTTAAACACTTTGGTGTCTGAAAGATCTTTTAAATTACTCACATGTACTTTCTTTTTTGCTCTCTTATAATTCAAGAATAATTGTGCCATTTTAAAAACATCTGTATAAATGTTTTTGATGACATTAGTAGATTTTAGTAGACATCAGTGTACAAGAAGTTTCCCTTCAGGCTCTGCCAGTATATTGATCAGACACAAAATAACCTGGCTTTTCAGAGTCTGTATCTCTTAGTAGTTGGAGTCTTGAAGTCATTCCAAATGGTGAGATGGCTTATGGGAAGTGTGTGACAGATATGGCAATATCCTAGACAAACTTTATTGAATTAAGTATCTTAGCAGTTCATTATATTCCAAATATAAATGCTTATATATTATTGCGGGATTATACGTAAAGTCTGTAGGGAGGAGACCTGGCTAATGTAAACCTTGAGAAGTGTTCAGAGCTACAAAGGACTATTTGAAACAATGTGAACTTTTAAAGTTAACTGAGTTTCCTAGGAAATCTGTAGGGGGAGTATATGCAAATGTAACTCCTCAGGTTACGCAAAAACCCAGCCTTTGAAGCTAGGTCCTGGGGAGAGACCCATTGTCTATGAATTACTTATTTCCAGTTCAAAGACCTAAGTTCTAGGAAGGAGGAACTTAATTTTTCATGACTGTGCTTGTTCTGAACAAGGATGGTTATGAACTTGTAACCACACTTATAAACCCTTTGGTGGGGTTTGAAGGACTGTTCACCTGCCAGAGCCCTTGTGGAAACTGGGCTGATCTCTGGTAAATGTATTAGCATGTATGTACTTTCATTCTTTTTAATGTTGTCTTTTTGCAATGCTTCTGCTTTAAGAATAAATGTGCTTGTATAGAAAGAGCTGTGTGGTAACTTAACAGTGGGCAATTATGCTGTTATTAGCCTTTGAAGAGAAAAGCAAAGCAGGCTTGCTGAGCCAAGTCTGACTTGCTGACTTCATAGTGTAGGCTACCTGGAATTATCTCCATCAGGGTGGATAGAGACTCATGTCTCTGCCCAAAAAAGTTGATGGGTGGAGAGCTGGAAGTGTGAGAGCGGGTACCCTTGGTGGACCATAGAGGGGGAACTGTGACAGTTAACTTGGATTTTATGCAAAAACATTCAGTGTAATATAAGGTGACCAGCTAGCCCAGCAGGAGCAGGACAAACCCGGACTGTGCAATGTCACGTCCTAGACACCAATTAAGGTCTGCCAAAATCTTGTTTGGCTGATCTAGAATGGAGAATGCAAAGTAACTTTCAATCCTCTGCTTTCTCTCTCACTCCCAGGATATTATATTTTGCATAAAACAACAGGGTCTGGAGCTATTTTCTGCATAGCCTTGTTTCCAGTGCACAGCTTCTATTTATATGGGATGCTTGCTGCCGGTACAGTCACTGCAAAGTGCAACAGCAAAGTAAGGGCCTGATCTTGTGAGGTACTGAGCACCTTCAACTCCCACTGAGGTCAAACAGAGATGAGCCTTCTCAACATCATACCGGTTGAGGCTCTTAGAGCATTAAGAGGTACGCAGGGTTGTGTGCGGGTTTTTTTTGGTTTTTGTTTTGTTTTTGTTCATTTCTTTTATAAAGTTCTGGCCCTTGCTGGTCAGCTCAAGATTCACATTTGAAGCAACCAGTCTTTACTTTTTTTAACATTAAACATCTCCAATCTGTTTCAGAATATGTAGCAAAAATTAAAAACAAAGAAAACAAATTGCTGTCTGTCAATCTTTTCTAATGATTCAGAAACATCCATTCATCTTCTATTGTTTTTTTCCCTTTTGTTAAAATCAAATATCTATTGTGTCTTCTGTTTTACTTCTTGTCACATCTGGAAAAAAGTAATCTCCCCCTCCCTCAGTCTCTGAAAAAACTGGACCCAGATCCCAGTTGGCATAATTGATGTAGCTCCACCAGAGTCAGTGATGCTATGCTTGCTTACACTAGCTAAGAATGAGGCCAATTGTAGTGGTGCAAGACTCACCACTGTGGCGCCTCCTGCTGGTCATTCTGGGAATTAGCACAGTCTTTTCACAGAGTGACCTCTTCCGGTGGTGTCTTGCCACCATCACTTCTGCTCTGGACCTGCGTCGCCTCAAGGATCGCGGCATCCTCCTCAAGACACAGCCCTCCGGCTGTGCCCCATTCCATTCTTGGAACAGCAGTCCTCTGTCCAGCCACTTGCCTCCATGGCCGACTGCAGCCCAAGGTTCTAGCCACTTGCCTCAGTGGCAAACTTCAGCCCTTCACTGGCCACACCCCTCCGTGGTGGGGGTTGGGAGACCCAGCCCTGCCCACTACTCCAAGTCCTGACCCAGGGACCCTCTAGGTGGCAGTGACATGCTGCATCTCCTTCAACCCCCACCATTCGTTTCCCTGGGCCGCTTATCTGTAGCCCTAGCACCTTCTCTGCCCCTTTATCAGGGCTTCAGTCTTTCAGACAATCAGGCTGAAGCTCCTGCTCGCTCCCCTGACCCAGCACTGCTCTGTCCAGGGTGCAGGCGGTTCCCGCAGCCCTTCAGGGACCCAATCCCTTCTCCCTGAGCACCCAAGAGGGAACTGCCCCCTCTGTCCTGCAGCTCTCTTTATATATGGGCCTGCTCTGCCCTGATTGCTGCTCATTGCAGCCCCTCTCTCATTGGTCGGCTGCTGTGGAGCCTCCCCAGGGCTGCTTTTAACCCTTTCTCCACCAGTGTGGGGCAGACGCCCCATCACACCCATAATCTTTAGATATTATCCCTCTGTTTCTCCAAATTATTTTTTATTAAGAAATAAATTCCAATAAGAGCTGTCCTAAAAAATAATTGTATGGCTTAATGTGGTTTAACTACAACTCAACTATCAATGTCTGTCAGGATTATTTTGATATTTTTAACCAGCAATAAGAAAAACTGGGACCCAGAAAGCATGTTGCTGCTTACAGCTCAACGTTGTAAAATGTTTCTGTAGATCAGGACTTGGATGAGGCAGGAATTCTATTAAGCTAGAGTCTGGGTGAAGGAGCTGTAACATTCAGTGCAACATGTTCAGAGCTTTACTCCCATAAATCACCTTCCTTTTTAGTGTTCAAGACAAATGGATGCCCAGTTCCGCACGTATAAAGATAAAACAGGTGACCATTAATGTCTGCACCCTTCATCAAGTAAGAAATATACCAAGATTTAATAAAAGTCAAACTAGGGTCAATTACAACGGATGCTTTGTGATATCAGGATATCCAGGGCAATACATTTTTCTAAGCCATTTAGCTGTCTGTACAAAAAAAATCCCGAATTTTCCTGTCTACAAAGTCACCCTGCGGAGCACTTAGTAGACTGCATCCTAAAGAACACTGAGCAGTGTGGGAACAAATTCTGCAGCCTCTATTCAGGCAAAACTTCCATTAACTGAAGGCTAAGTATTCCCCTCTACTCAGATAGAGAGGAGCAGAAACTGGTAGAAATCAGGGAGAGGCTTCCCCCCTTTCCCAAGATAAATGGAAGCTAACAGGTTGGGAGGGTTAAAGAATGGGTGGAGCTTAAGAACTAGCTCTTTTCTGGGTGTACTCCTGTTCTAATCTGCATGAGAGTTAATGATGCTTTCATTCAAGTAAAGAGGAAGGGCTGGGACCAGGTGCAGAAATATGAAACAGTGGCAGCATAACTTCTGAGTAGAGCTGTCTGGAAAAGGGCATTTCACTCCTGCAAATAACTTAAAGTTTTTGAAAAAGAAAATGTGCCCTGAATCAGGACAAAGGGTCAACAGTTCAAATTTCTCATGGGAGGAAAAATTATTAAAAAATAATCCATTTTGGGAGAACAGGAAAAAACATGTTTTATCTTGCTCCCCAGGCAGCTGCCTGATTAGGGCCAGGTGGGCAACCAGGCAGGGAGAGAGGTTGGCCAGAATGCTGACCTGTCCCATCCACCCTAGCAATATGGCTGAGACTAGCCCTGTTGATTCATGGGAATAATGTTGTCATGTTCTTGTACCAGATATAGACTGGCTACACAACTTGTTTTCAACATAAGATCCTTTAATGTTCTGCCAGGTATGTCTGAGATTAGCTTCAATAAGGTATGTTGCACACAGCGCTACGTAATGGCTGAATAGTATAATAGAGTTTAGCATTCCATTACATCTTCCCCCTTTTAAGTTCTACATTCCTAGCATTTAAAAATTTTTCACTACCACACTCTTTGAAGTTCAGTACAGATCAGTCTGTCTCTAAATCATACTGTTTTTCTCATTACAGAACTCAAATGCATAACAGCTTGGTCATCTGGCTGTCCATTAGGTGAAATGGCTGGCTAGTCAGTCTAGAATCCTTGAGTCATCTTCTTCTTGTGCTGCATCTGCCATCTGTCGAGTTTGCTCTTTCTGAGGAGCAAACTGTAGATGTTGATGGTTTCTGTTGAACTCTTCCCTGTTGGCCTCAATCACATATGATCTAGGTGCTGAATTCTTTTTCTTTACGACAGCTGCAGTTGTCCATTCTATTACAAATGTACTCCGGCTCTAGTTTCCAGGCCAAGCTCACCTCTCCCTCCCAGTGAATTCAGAAAATCCTTTCCAGGAATTAAAAAGCAAGAGATTTGCTGTGCATTGCTTCCAGTGACTCTCCTCTCAGTCATTTCCCCCACCAAATGTTTCACAACTGGGCATACTTTGGCCTTAAAAAGGGTCTGCAGGATTTAGACCATAGACTAGCTCCAGGACTTGTGGCACTTGATCCTGGTAGTTTAACAGTATCATAAAGTTTGAAGAGGTTTGTCACCTTAAGGAACAATAATACTGCATATCCCACATTGCAGATTAAATTTAGTAGACAGTTAATAAATTGGCTGAATTGTTAGTGTAAGGAACGGTACTGTCAAACTTCAGCTGACTGACTGACTGACAGCTAAAGTAGCAATTGTCCATTAGATTTACAGTTACTTTCATATTTACTAACAGGAAATTGAAAAAAAGATTGTCAGTCACAGAAATTGTTTCCGAAATTATATGGAGGGCCGGTTAGGGGACGCTATGCCTCTCCAAACAGCGAGGCATGTCCTGGCCCCCACCCCCATCTGACACCCCCCCCCCCCCGCTTCTCACCCCCTGACAGCCCCCTGGGACTCCTGCCCCATCCAACTCCCCCAGTTCCCTGTCCCCGATGGCCCCTCTGGGACTCCTGCCCCATCCACCCACCCACCCCCCCCCCGCTCCCTGTCCCCTGACCATCCCGGACCCCCCACCCCATCCAACCCTTCCTCTCATTCGTGACTGCCCCCCCGGGACCCCTGTCCCATCCAATCACCCCTTCTCCCTGTCCCCTGACCGCCCCCCGGAACCCCTGCCCCTGACTGCCCCCCACCACCCCATCCAACCCCCCCTTTCCTTCCTGACTGCCCCCCCAGGACTCCTGCCCCCATTCAACCCCTCTGTTCCCCGCCCTCTGACCACCCTGACCCCTATCCATTTCCAGAAATGGCCCACCTTGATTATCATACACATTGTAAGGAGAGTGATCACTTTAGATAAGCTATTACCAACAGGAGAGTGGGTTTGTTGGGGGCGGGGGGTGGGGAGAAAACCTGGATTTGTGCTGAAAATGGCCCAACTTGATTATCATACACATTGTAAGGAGAGTGATCACTTTAGATAAGCTATTACCAGCAGGAGAGTGGGGTAGGGGGAGAGAAAACCTTTTGTAGTGGTAAACACCCATTTTTTCATGGTTTGTGTGTATAAAAAGATCTTCTGTACTTTCCACTGAATGCATCCGATGAAGTGAGCTGTAGCGCACAAAAGCTTATGCTCAAATAAATTGGTTAGTCTCTAAGGTGCCACAAGTACTCCTTTTCTTTTTGCGAATACAGACTAACACGGCTGTTACTCTGAAACCAATCCTACAGTTGTGATCTGCACTGTGCAAACAGAAATACAAAACCTAAATTGGTACTGATCAACCTCTTTAAATTTTCCAGATTAGATCTGGTTTAAATAAGGTTAACTGAGGATGGCCTATGAACCCATCAGATATCTGGGGTTTTCAGAAAACACAGAGCTATGATTTCTTGATTTCTTTACCCTCAAATTTACAAGCCCTACAGTTAGTTGCATAACTAACAGTTAGTTGCATAATTAAGAATGCATAACTAAGAACAGTTAGTTGCATAACCTTGTGCTATGATTCCCTCTCTGCTTTGGTGACAGTTTTAATTGCACAGCACCTTGCATTTCAGTTTCCATCAATAGTGTATGGACATGCTTCTCCACCACACAATAGCAATGCAATCATCCAAATGTATAATAATAAAACTTACATTTCCCATTCCAAATAATGTAGCACCTCTTTCTTGTGCTTGAGACAATCTAGCAATAGGTAAAGTAATAAAGTTTGTGTCTGGATTGCAGTAATCTTCTCTGTGTGTGATTTAAGATATTAAATTAAATTCCAAAATGTAACTGTATAATTTCTGCAAAATGCTATTTTGTCCCATAAATTAAACATTATTTTAGATAAGACAAATTAATTCATCAAACTTCAAGCAGCTCTGAGTCTGAGTTTCCAAGAGTCATGTGTTGCCTACAAAACCCAATACTACTATCTATCATTTTTCAGCCATAAAGCTCACATCATTTCAAAAAACGTTTGTAAGCATTTTACAGTGTAGGAAATGAGGCATAGGGAACCTAAGTGAACACCAAGAGTCAGATGGGAAGTCAGGGGCAGAAAGTCAAGCAGAATATGTAGCCTCCTGACTTCCGTTCCTCTAGCTACTGGACCATGCTTATTACTACTGAAAAGAGATGTGCTGTTGTTTTAAAACATATTCTAAATGGAATCACTAGCAACTAGTCATATTGCTAGAAAATGTATCTTTTTATAGAAGTTTTGAAAGTACTGATTAACCAATTCTAAAATAGCTAATGAATAAAACTGCAGAAAAAGTCTTCCATGCTAATCAGCAAATTAGCTATGAGATAAGCAAATGGGAAAGCTATATTTCTATGAATTAGCTAGTTTCTGGTTGGCTGCAGTGTCCTCTGGGAGGCTGGACTAATCATAGTCACCATCTGTATTTTCTCTCAATAAGAAGAGAAACAACAGCTGGTGGCTTTAGACGCTTTGAAAGTTTTATTTTGCTTTAAAATGCTCTTTTCAATTGTATTTGCTCATACGATTTTTCTGAACCAAATGAAACTTTCTAAAGTGGTCTCAGGGAACTTGATTACAGCTGCCATTTTGGATTCTCTCATTGTGAAAGCAGAGGGAAATGAGCTACAGTTTTAGAAGCTTTAAAGACTTTGTATTGTGCTGCAGAAATGTCTGTAACACTTCAAAAAATAAATGTCATTTGTATTCATCTTCATCCACCATCAGTATTGACCATTGTAGAAACAGAAAAAACAAACAAACCCTTTCTAGTAACATACTTAAGTAATTCCTGAAACTATTTTCAAATTTTGTTTGAGCTTCTTGTGTCAAGTTTCTCCAATGTCATAGTTCTCCTTCAGTTTTGTAATGTGTTGGGTGTGTGTGGATGTTTGGTCAGTTTCATATGTTTTCTTTCTTTCTTTCCTTCCTTTTTCTTTTTCTCTGAGGCAGCATGGTCTAGTGGACTGAGACAGGGACTAGATGAAATCAACTCCTCAGTTCTATTCCTGGCTCTACCACAGAGCTAGGGCAAGTGACACAATCTATCTGTGAACGTTCCTCTTCTGTACAGCGAGGGGTAGTAACGCTTACCTGCTATGCAAGAAGTTGTGAGGATTGGCTATTTAACACTTGCACAGTGCTTGGAAAATAGAAAGTGCCATATACATTTCAAGTATTATTATTTTCTTTATTAATTGCCTTTAATTCCCCAATTTTCTGTTACTGAGGGATTGAGAGATCCATTTACCAGTGCCAGGTGAAAAACTTTCTCTGATATGTGTGTATGAGAGGGGGAGGGGTGTCTTTGCCTTTACCTTTTGCAGAATTTAAGCTTAATTTAAGATCCCATTACTTATAGTTGCAAAGATAAAATTCAAAATATGGACCAAATATAGACAAATACAGTGTCCTCTTCCCGAGTGTGTAAACATACAACCTCCATAACGAATATTTCTTGATTTCAGTGGTGGGAATACAGTAACTGTGCCCCCTTGTTCATACATTTGAATATTAAATGGATTGATATAGTCTAAATACGCATTTAATTAGTCATTTAATGAGAAACTTCTTAAATTATTGATTTTTCTACTACAGGTCTTTTCCAAATAGTTTCTCTAAGTCTCCAGTGTCTCTGATAGTTATAAACCTTTGTCTTCATAGAGTTGTAATATAAACCTCTTGGCACCCACTTTTGCAAGTCTTGGCAAAGGTAGGCTACTAAATCCTTAGTTATGAACCTAAACAAGGACCAAAGATCTTGCAAAGTCTTGCACAGATGTTTTACTTTAGGCACATGAATAGACCCTTTGACTTCAGCAGGACCGCTTGTATGCTGAAAGCTAATCCTTCACATAAGTCTTTGAAGGACTGGGACCACAGTAACTGATTTTCAAGTTAAGAGTACACCTTAGCTCTTACTGAGATCATTTATTTTAGAGCCTAACTAAGGGATTTAGAACCTAATTTTAGGCAACCTTTTTTTAAATCCTTGCCTGCCTAATTTTTCACTGACCAGTAAGTGGTAAATATAGTAGGACAATTGTGATTGTAGTATTACTGCTATTAGCGATGTGTGGCCATTTGTATCTGTGTTAAAAACTGTTTGCTGCAAGAGTGAACAGCTTTTGAAGGCACAGAGAATTCTGTGGAATTCTGCAGGAATCTCTTTTGCAACCCAAATGCAAAAGAAAGAGAATTAGCTCACAGGAACTTAGAAATTGCCATACAGACCAGAGCAGTGTTCCATCTACTTCAGTATCCTGTCTCTGATAGTGGACATTTATGGCATAACTTTAGACCCCATTGCTTAGTGTTTGGCTTAGGTCCTGATGCATAAGCATCATATATATATATATATTTCTGTGTAATGTAACTGTGTGTATTCTCATTATCTGTAGAAATGTCTAATCATTTCTTGAATCCTGCTAAGCTCTTGGCCTAAATGATATCCTGGGGAGATCCAGAGCACTAAGATCATTGCCAAGGAGGCCATCAGTAACATTTCAAAATTGGGGGAGGCAAAAGTAGCCTGTCCCAAAAGTACTAAGTGTATTTCTGTATTTTTCAAAATGGGGACTGGGGATGAGGAAAAACAAACTGAAAGGGGGGCTATCGCACAGGGCTGAAAAGGGGGCATTCCACTTCCATGTACATAAAGGACAAAGAAACTGAGAATTATACTCTCATAAACAGCATATGTGGATGAACCATGATTCCTTCAGGCATGAACCATACTTACCTCATCTCCTCTCTCTCTTCCTGTATAGTGGCCTGCACTGCTTGCTTTTATTTGGGTCTTTTTTTCTCTCCAGTTTCTCTCTCTGAGTTACACTCTGACTGACTTCTATATTTTTTCTCTGCTTTCCTCAGAGTATTTGTGAAATAACAAGACTTTTTTCTACTCCAAGGCTGAAAATGCTAGAAAGCCAAATTTTATCCAGGTTTACTTTTTTTAGAGGGCTTGGGGGAGAAGGGAAGTGTTTTGTTTGGCGTGAGCCAGTCTATACTCTCTCATGTGTAGGAGATCAGAAAAAGTAACTTTAGGCAAAAATGTTTGAGGAGAAAGAAAGTTCTAATATTTTATTAAAATATGCCTGTGGAGGATGTTTTGAAGTGTCCAAATACTTATTTATTATTTTGTTCTGGGAAATCACATGATTTGTTTATTAAAAGAAATAAAAGCAAACATTTGAATTATTAGGTTCTTAAAATGGCATAATAGAACATGTACAATGCAGCTGGACAGTACCATAATACAATTTCTTGCCATATATGAAGGAAATAAGGAATGACCTTCATAACTCATTCTAAGCTCTTTCTTTTATGAATTATGAGACATTCTACTATTAGTGGAAATAAGGTCTATAATGCTTCCATCCTTACATCTTTTTTCTCTCTCTCTTGCTTGTCATTGCGTGGGTATCTATATGCACCAAATATACTCCTAAGGCTTCAGTCTCCAGTTGAAATAGATATTTATTATTTATCATTGAAAACCTGCCAAAATTAATTTGCAAACTTGTATTTTTAGGAGTAAGCCAAGAAAAACAAAATTGTACAGTACGTTCACTCCTTTTCTACAGTTCCTCAGTTTTGTGCCACATCGAGTTGATTTCACACTAAAGAATAGCAGTGAAGGCTGAGGGTCCAGAGTATGTTGACTGTTTAGGAAATGCTGATTTACTGAATTCTGTAAACATGTTTAAAAATTCTCAATTTTTAATCAAATCATTTCTGCCTGGTGGTGTTGGCAGCAAAAAAATCTGGATTCAAATATCCAGAAGTTCCTCTTAAAATTAACAAACAGTACTGGCTTGAGCACCCCCTCCCACCCCCGAAACTTGGTGTAACCCCCTTTTGACCTGAGTGTTTAGCCAAACTTAAAGTTTGGAGCCCTTTGAGTTCTTTCTGTTAGGAGGAGAAATGAACAACAATGGAGTCAGGTATCTCTGATGCAATTCCATGCATGTACAAAGAATGTACAAACTCCTGTTTCCCTGAACACAGGAGGAATCAAACCACAGGAATTAGTTTCTTGCTCCAAGGTCCTTTCAGGAAGCATGCAGCTCAAAAGCACTTTCTCTAGGCTTTTCTCAGGGCTAGGCTCTCAGTGCTTATTCAGGCAGAGTCTGGCTATTTGCTCTATCTGTGTGTGTTTCGCTGTGATTCTCTTGTTTCTCTCTCACATGCACATACACACCTCTAGCAAAAACAATACTCAACCAAGCCCCTTTCTCATGTAGTTCAAATTCCTGAGAGGTCTCACATGAGTCAGTGATTTGGGTGGAGCCTGCTGTTGTTTCATAAAGAAGCTTAACTGTTTCTTAGAGCTATCTTAAATGAAAGGCTGCACACGCACCAGGTTCAATGATGTTTCAATCAGTCACCAACACGAGAAAATTTAAACACCTTCCCTGCATGCCCTTGACAGGCAATACTTGCCCTCTCACAAGCTGTGAGTCTGTGTATAAAACAAGGAAAGGTTTATTGAAGGGGAAAACACAACAACAATATATCAACAATATTTTATACAAATAATAAAACACCCACCCCCATACTGTCTTTGACAGTAGTCCTTTGCCTCAGTTTCCCCATCTGCTTGTGTGAACATCCAATGAGTAAATATCCCTTTAACACACCATTTTCTCCTTTTCCACTTGGCTGCATCCCACTCATGGTTTGCTGTTGGTAGTTAGTGAAGACCTAGAGTCTGTTAGTGCACTCGGCCAGGGACAAACATTAAAGGTGGAAGCACTGCCTGGTTTCCATGAAGAGACACCTTATGCCTCTTGCCACAATGCCTTCTTTGTACCAGGCCCAGTCCAGACGTGCCACAATCTAACCCAGCTCTCGTAATGCTGGGAAGAAGGGCCCTGACTAGAGTTCACGCAGCTCAATTTTTGCACAGTGGAAGGGGGTTCATGTCATATATGATCCTTAAGCAGAGACCTTGCCACAACGGATTCATTCCTAGCCAAAAGTAGGAGCTCTCCTCTCTTTCTATGTGTCCAAGTTCAACTACCTAGCGATGCAAGACTAAGACTTTGGTTAGGGTGACTCTCACTCAGGGCCTATTAAGTACAGTTCTGTTACCCTTTTGTCACACAGTAAGGATAACAACATTTCGTTATCCCTACACTCAGAGCATAAATGTAATTTAACTAAAATATTTGCACTGAGATGGCAGGAAACAAACTTGCAAATAAGATCCGGCTTATTTCTGTCTCCTCCTCTGGTTCACCTATAGATGGTAGCAGAAAGCACTTTCCCTGTAGAGATTCAGACCATGGGTTTACATCCATGTCACTCAAGTGGACATCTCAATATTAATTAATAATGTCAATGAGACTATGTAAGTGAGTAAGTGCTTGCCAGCATGAGTACCATTCCACAATTGGGCTCTATTGGAAGACACACATTAACTTCAATCACACCCCTTGACACCTTGGCATTGCCACTCAATGTTTCCTTTCATGGAGGAATATGGACAGGTATCTGAAGGGCTTTAAAATGATCCGAAACTTCTGCCTTGCATTCCTACAGCTTGAACTAAAGGCCATTGGAGTTGATGGAAAGACACAAAAACTTCAGTGGGGTTTGACCCTACTATTGGAAGCAAGATTTCTAGCATGTGCCACTGTATGCTGTAGCCAGAATCTGACCTGAAATGGTTGGGATCAAGCATATTGTATAAAAACTCAGGGACACATACTTCATCCACACATGGAATTCACATTCTTTTCAATAAGGGCTCTACTATGTGGATTGAAGACAGAGGATAGCCCTTTTGAAATGAGACTCAGACAGTAGCTTGCAAAATGAAATCCTTTCTCTTTGGACATAATGTACCTATGCAAGTTCTTTAGGCTTCAGTTCCCAATAGCCGCTAATTGACAGCATTTTAAGAAAGTACTGCAAGTAAATTTGTCCTCTTACTGACATTTGCAAATGAAGCAATATAAATCCCAAAGACAAGTTTGTAGCCCAAAAATAGCTATTTCCATATACTTTGAAAGGGAAAATGTTTTTTTTTCTCTCAGGAAAATCGTTTACTTTTTTTTGAGGAAAGGTTAACAGTGAAGCAGAAGCATGCAATTATTTTTGAAGATTGGTTGCTGCATTACAGAATATACACAAACTGAAAGCAAAACTGTATCTTAATCAACATCTAAAAATAGAACTTCAGTACTATCAATTAGTCTAACTCTTTAATGGACACTGACGTAACCAATTTCACAGATCCTAGTGGAAAAATATATTACCTGATTTTTTTAAACAATTCAAGCATGCATCCAATTCATCATGCCTAATTAGGTGTTCTGAATTATCATCTTCAATTGTTGCAAGTGTCATATCCTTTGATGGTATTGGCTGCATAATGAGAAACTGTCATAGTCTCAGTTGTCTGTGAGTCTGTGATTGATCAATTTTTGACAACAAAGAAATGTGAACAGGGCTGCATGGTGAAGCAGTAACTGGAAAAATCCCTTTCATAATGTTTCTATCTAATTTTGGAGCGCTGCCACTGCCACACATGAAATAACAACACGACTGAATTTCCTTTTGCTGGCATTTAGCAGGACCTATGGGGGTGTGCAGAAATCAATGGGGGATCAGGAGTCTGGAAAATTACACACTTGAAGAATTAATGAACTATAATTCTGTATTACATCCTCAATCACATTTTGCTTTTTTTTCATTAATGGAACTAAATTAGTTTTCCATGGACAGGATACTTTAAAAAATGCAATCATGCTTGTGCTATGGTAAAAAAACTGACCTGTTTTAAGAGTAGGTTTATTCTTTCATGCAACATGACAGCAGGAAATTTATGGCGAAGAACAAACCTAGAGTATTAATTCAGCCTGTTGAAGTAGATTTGAAAATTACTTTTGTATTCTTTGATCTAACTAATTTCCTACCCCTTGGGCGAGATTATGGCTTTAAGTTGACTCAACCAGAATTTCTGCTGGAGCTCTGGGGAGGATACACAGAAGCAGCAATTCCACCACTCTTTCAAGGACTTCAAGGTGCACTTCCTCCTGCACTGGCCCAATTCCCCAGAGTGGTGCTGGGGGAGGAGCCATAGCACTACCTTCAATCCCTTCCTTCAACTCTTCTTTTACTTGGCTAGTACCTGTCGTGCTATAGTGAAGAACCCTTGTGTTCAGGGTTTGTGCTGAGCTATGGCACAAGGTGAGAATGCATAACTCTCTTTCTTCTTCTTCTTCTGTATCTCACAGGCCAGCCATAATCTGATCTTTTATATTTAAAATAAATAAATTAAACTTTCAGTGAGCTGTGGAAGTCCACATATAGTAACACTCAAGAAAATCCTGTGGTTCAGTGGAACCTTTGTTTGGAGATCCTACATGGTGAACGAAATTCTGGTTGTACTCAGAATGTGATGTCAGATCTTTTAACATTCACAGCAAACTGGATAAACAGAATAAGATTCCAGAAGAAAACAGGCTGTAGAATTTTTAATAACTAAGAAGGGAAGTTATTTTGGTACAAGCAGCAGCATTAGAAGAAAAGAGTTGATTTGGCCTTTATAAAAACAAATCTAAGAGGCATTCAGAATAACTTTGGTTTTCTTCTGAAACTGAGATCTTCCTGACTTAGTTCAGCTACCTCAGCTCTGTATTCTTCTGTTTTTCACCCCTCTGTATGATGTTTATATTCTAACCATATCTAGCAGTAGTTCAACGGGATGGAAATCCCAAATGCTGATATTGTGTTTTAAAAGAGATAGCTGCTGTATATCGAACTAGTTTCAGGCTATTTAGTTTCCCCACTGGGGGCAGAGATCCAAGTCAGATCTCACATCATAGGTCCAATTGAACAGCAGGATCTCTTCAAGTATTCGAACTCTGTTGTCACATGAAAACCGCAAAAACAATTTTCTATTTTTAAATATAAAAGATGGTGAATTAGAACTTGCTGCAGGGAAAATGAAATATTTCCCCAGGTACTCTAAAAGATTGAGTTAATGGAGCAGGTATATTATTCAATGGATTTCGAGTGTATTGAACACTGTATGGGACAAAGTCCTTTCCTTATTCCACTCAGTGTTTTCTGAGTCTTCATGAGCCAAACAAGTTGTCAAACAAGCCTAAGCTGGGTATTGTGTTTTCCATGTAGAACTTGCTATCTGCTGTGAGCATCTTCACTGTCTTCTGCGTCCTCTGCAGAAAAACCACCTTTTTAAGTGGATTGATGTATCTATGGGGATGTTAGTATTTGGGTGAGCCAAAGGACACTGGAAGGTAACGATCATTTCAGGTTCACCTTCTACTATTTTTAAGTATCTCTAGAGTTGCTGTATCTCCTTATTCTGTGATCTGTATTGAAATGATTTCCCTTTTCAGTGTCTTCACCAGATGAACCTCATTTACAGTACTGTATGTTAGTGGCTTGGGACTGTGTGGCTCTGGGAGTTAGCACTGGGGTGGAAAGACTTTCACCTCTGAGTTGCTATTTCACATTTAGCCCAGGTCACTAGTGACTAAAAGTTATTAGCACCTATTGGCTGTTCATAAGCTTGTGTGAAACATTTAGTAGTGTCTGTCCAGCTACCAGTGGACTGGTTACCATGTCTCTACTAATTGGCAGTGTCGGCTGACAGCCGAAGAATGTAGGGTGTCCTGCTACCCTTCCCTTGAAAAACGTTCAGAATGGAAAAAAATTAAGTTGAAATATCCTGCAGATATCTGGAGATATTTTCTCCTTGAGGGAAAATGTTTGCCAGACCTTCAGTTTGTATCGAGATGAACAAGTTGTTTACAAATAGAAGAATTTTAGGGCTGAATTCTGCTCTGTTACACCTGTGATGTCCGTGTGTGTCTCTGAGAGCAGAATTTGGTGCTTAATGTTAAATATGAATAACTTCACTAAATAGGGGCCTGATCCAGCAACCACTGAAGTAAGAGGAATGCAAAGATGGTGTAAATCCATCTTTGCTCCCCTCCGCCCACATCTTGTGCTGAGCATAGATTGACCAGACAAGAGGCCTATAGTTGGATGAAAGAATTAGCCTGCCTTTAAAAAAGCAATTTGATTCCATTGTGAGTCTTCAAAGGCTCTTATATACGGACATTCTCGAATCATATTAATCAGGCTACCAGCTACTCCATTTCCTTTACTGCAGCAATGGTATGTAGTACCAGTCGATAATTTGCAAAGGTTTGTATTTTACCTTGATTTTATCAGTTATCGACATAGACTGTTACATTCCCGCTCTCCAAGAAGCAAAATTTTCTTAGTCTTCCCAAAAGCAAGGGATACAATAGAAAAGAGTTACAGCAGGCTATCGCCACAGTTCAGGAAACAAGTGCTTATGAGGCATAAATATAGATGATTTAGAAGATGCAAGGGGTTTTTTTATGCTAAAGGAAGTTAGATGTATGTGGTACTTCATTCCAAAATGCCAGGCATAGTAGCTACCTGTGTATTTTATTAGAATAGCTTCAGTTTGCAAGATTTTGGAAGCATTTTTTCATCCAAAAGAATAGATTAATGTAAGGAAGTACAGAAATGAATTGTTTGGCTTATTTTAGTTTTTAAAATCACAGGTAGGTTCAATTTGTATTTTTTAAACAAAATGGTGTTTGGGGGCAAATCGCCACATTTTGTGACAGTAGAGCCAATTTGGTACTGCTTCATGGGGGCTGAGTATTTAGGAAGCACTGGGCAGAGCCGTAACACCCCCCCACACACTCACACATACACACATACACATATTTAGCTGAATCCAGCCCCACTGGAGCAACATGTCTTAGGGGCAGGGGAGTGATGGCTTTCAGAAAAGCAGGAATTTCAGTGGCAGATCTGTCACTGTGCAGATCCCACTGACACAGGTGCTGGAACTAGGGGTGCTGCCGCACCCTCTGGCTTAAAGGGGTTGCCATTAAATACAGGGTTTACAGGTTGGTTCAATGGCGCTCAGCACCCCCACAATACAAATTGCTCCAGCACCCCTGCCCATTGAGCTGGACAGCTGCAGGAGCAGGGGCTGCTGCGGCCTCGGACTACAGTAGCAGTTGTGGGCTTTGTGTTCCTCTCATCCTGAAGATGAAGATTGCTTTCACTAGCTGCCACATAATTCCACACACAAAGCCTGGCCGGATGGAGGATTTGGTACATGTTGTACTGTGTAATTGACAAAGGAAAAAGATATAGGGTGAAATCCCAGCTCCATGTAAGTCAAAGGGAGTTTTGCCATTGATTTCAGTGAGGCCAGGATTTCAGCTATAGGCCCACAGAGCCAAAGGGTTTGTCCTATCACGTTGTAGATTCTGAATGCTGTCTTCTCCCACTAGGATTGCCAGGCCTCACGGATTGGCCTGGAGTGTCCAGGAATTGAAGACTAATCTTTAATTAAAGATTATATCATATGATGAAATCTCCAGAAATACATCCAACCAAAACTGGCAATCCTATTTCCCACACATGTTGGATTGTAGATTTTTCTCTTTAAGCCATCCCCGCACTCCATGATTTCTCATGCCACCATCCAAACATTTTGTTGAGCAAAGTGAAAGATGTGGAATTAAATATTCTTTAAAATGTCTCACTGATTATACAAGGAACTCCTCAAAACAAAACCAACAGTCTCTTCAGCATAGACACAAGAGGAATTTGTCTGCCGTGTTAGAATAAGATACAGTTTGATCATTCTTGCTAAAATAAATTGGCTCTGAGCAGCACTTTTCCTTGTCTATTTTGCCTACCTGCCTTCAGATGTCACCAGCCCTCTCTGAACAAAGCACATGCCAAGCATAGCCCTTCATTGAATTATACCATTCTTTGTAAGTGGGATTTTTTTTAAATAAAAGAAGTAGGATAATGTCTGTTTTGGTAACCTTCTTATATGAGTAGCATTCAGTTTTCTTGTGCCTAACCAGTACAGCATAAAACAGGAGCTCATTAGAGCTGTTAATGCTGCACAAAACTCACTGATCTGCCATAGCCACTGGCCAGGCAAAACTTTTCAATCAGTTCTTCTGCTTTTGTCAACTCATACCTCTCAGTGAGCAGCTGCAAGATGATTCACCTGAGAACATTTCACTACGGCAGAGAGAAAAATTTCTTCTGGCTGCTTTTCCTTTGCTAAGAAGATCATGTTAGTTGTAGATCTTTTCACAGTCCTTCCTGAGCCATCTTTTGCCCATTTGAAAATAGAAATCCTTTTATCCAACTGTCAAGAAGAATTTCTGTGAAATAAGCAGTTCAACTCTTCTAAATGCTTTTCTTCTACATTTTCTACTTGTTTCACAGAGTTGTGGTGGTTGTATTTTGTCCTGCTGCAGTGAGACTCATTATTGTAATTAATGTTTAAAATTGTTAGTTTCTTATGAACTGATTTCATACTTAAAGAAATCTATGTTTTATAAACCACAAGAAGACATATTGAAATTTTTTTCCATAAAAGGTTAGTTGTGGGGAGAAACTTTTGTTTGCTGCAAAACCATTTAAAGGACAATGGATTGTTCAACACTGATGCAGGCATTGGTTAAAATGAAATGATTTGAAAGCAAACAATCAGTCGAGAATATGATATCTCCTAAAGACCAACAGAGTGCTTCCATCAGTACATTTCATGTTAGGGATCATACATAACTCCACTCAACATCTTGTATTCAGCCATAAGGAACCTGGGAGAATGTATTTCGTTGCTTATTGACATCTGTAAAAGCATTTCATCCCAAGTAATATTTTTTATGATATAGGTTTTGTCAGTTAGTTTGCAAATAAATACAGAATAGCTACTTTGGCTGTCAATTTACCAAACTGACATGTCATTCAAGGCTTGTTTTTCCTGAATAATCAGTAAGTGATCTCATCAAGATTCATAAAACCTGTGCCTGCAATGCTGTATTCATAATTAGAAAGCATACAGCTCCACAAATAAATTGCTCTGAAGAGAGGAACACAGGCCTCTTTTAATTCGTCTGTGTTACTTTGGCCTTAATCACCCTCTTTCCTCTCCATCATCCCCAATAAGTAAATTCGACTTTTCAATGGGAGAAATGTGCCATCAACTCATTTTAATGCATGTTATTTAGAGCAGCTATAAAGATTTGCATCAAGTCAGAACAACAACTATCTACCCCCTCCACCTTTTAGCCCTGGTCTACACTACGAGTGTAGGTCGAATTTAGCAGCATTAGGTCGATTTAACCCTGCACCTGTCCACATGATCAAGCCTGTTTTCTCGACTTAAAGGGCTCTTAAAATCGATTTCTGTACTCCTCCCCGGCGAGGGGTTTAGCACTAAAATTGACCTCGAAATTGGTCATGTGGACGCAATTCGACAGTATTAGCCTCTGGGAGCTATCCCAGAGTGCTCCATTGTGACCGCTCTGAATAGCACTCTCAGCTCAGATGCACTGGCCAGGTAGACAGGAAAAGACCCGGGAACTTTTGAATTTCATTTCCTGTTTGGCCAGCATGGCCAACTGATCAGCACAGGTGACCATGCAGAGCTCATCAGCACAGGTGACCATGGAGTCCCAGAATCGCAAAAGAGCTCCAGCATGGACCAAATGGGAGGTACTGGATCTGATCGCTGTATGGGGAGAAGAACTCTGTTCCAAAAGACGAAATGCCAATATATTTGCAAAAATCTCCAAGGGCATGATGGACAGAGGCTACAACAGAGGCCACAACAGGGGCACACAGTAGTGCCGCATGAAAGTTAAGGAGCTGAGGCAAGCCTACCAAAAAACAAAGGATGCAAACGGTGGCTCCGGGTCAGAGCCCCATACAAGCCACTTCTATGATGAGCTGCATGCAATTCTAGGGGGGGCCCCTACCACTACCCCACCACTGTCCGTGGACACCTGCAAGCGGGGAGTCTCACGCAACAGGGATGAGGATTTTGTGGATGAGGAAGATGAAAAGGAGGAGGAGGTTGAGGATAGTGAACAGCAGGCAAGTGGAGAATCCCTTCTCCCTGGCAACCAGGAACTGTTCATCACCCTAGAGCCAATACCCGCCCAACCCTCCCAAGGCGGGATCCCGGACCATGAAGCCGGAGAAGGCATCTCTGGTGAGTGTTACTTAGTGAATATAATACAGGGTTTAAAAGCAAGTGAGTTTAATAATTAATTTGCCCTGAAGACTTGGGATGCATTTGCGGCCAGTATAGCTACTGGAAAAGTCTGTTGACATATCCGGGGATGGAGATGTCCCTGGAGGATTTCTGTTCCATGAAGCTCTCGTGGAGGTACTCTAAAAGCCTTTGCCACGCGGTAGGGGGAGGCCCATTCATGCTGAGTTGTTCATGTTTGGCTGAGAGGGATCTTCCCTGATACTAGCCACGCGGTCGGGGGGTGGGGGGTGAAGCACATGTGCTATGTAATGTGAATCACTTGATTCAGTGTGAAATAGTCTTCCCTTTGTTCTCTAAAATGTATCTTTTTAAATACTACTCTCCCTTTTTTTCCTCCTGCAGCTGCAAATGTTTCCACGCTCGCCCTATCATCTCCGTCCCAGAGGCTAGGGCAGATTAGAAGATGAAAAAAATGCACTCACAATGACATGTTCTCAGAGCTCATGTAGTCCTCCCACACTGAAAGAGCTCAGCAGAATGCATGGAGGCAAACAATGGCAGAGTCCAGGAAAGCGTTAAATGAACGCGATGAGAGGAGGGAGGAGCACACTGAGAGGAGGCAGGATGCAATGCTGAGCCTAATGGGGGAGCAAAACTGATATGCTCAGGCGTCTGGTGGAGCTGCAGGAAAGGCAGCAGGAGCACAGACTGCCGCTGCAGCCCCTGTATAACCAACTGCCCTCCTCCCCAAGTTCCATATTCTCCTCACCCAGATGCCCAAGAATGCGGTGGGGGAGAGGCTACGGGCACCCAGACACTCCACCCCAGAGGATTGCCCAAGCAACAGAAGGCTGGCATTCAATAAGTTTTGAACTGTAGTGTGGCCTTGTCCTTCCCTCCTCCCCTCATCCACTACCCCACCCAGTGCTTCCCTCCTCACCCACCCCTCCCGGGCTACCTTGCAAGTTTTCCCCCTATTCGTGTGATGAATTAATAAAGAATGCATGATTTTGAAACAATAATGACTTTATTGCCTCTGAAAGTGGTGATCGAAGCAGGGAGGTCAGCTGGCTTACAGGGAAGTAGAGTCAACCAAGAGAGCGGGTTTTCATCAAGCAGAAACAAACAGAACTGTCACACCATAGCCTGGCCAGTCATGAAACTGGTTTTCAAAGTTTCCCTGATGTGCAGGACACCCAGCTGTGCTCTTCTAATTGCCCTGGTATCTGGCTGCGCGTAATCGGCTGCGTCTCAACCTCCCACCCCGCCATAAACGTCTCCCCTTTACTCTCACAGATATTGTGGAGCACACAGCAAGCAGCAATAACAATGGGAATATTGGTTTTGCTGAGGTCTAACATAGTCAGTAAACTGCGTCAGCCATCTTTTAAACATCCAAATGCACATTCTACCACCATTCTGCACTTGCTCAGCCTATAGTTGAACTGCTCCTTACTACTGTCCAGGGTGCCTGTGTATGGCTTCATGAGCCATGGCATTAAGGGGTAGGCTGGGGCCCCAAGGATAACTATAGGCATTTCAACATCCCCAACGGTAATTTTCTGGTCTGGGAAGTAAGTCCCTTCCTGCAGCTGTTCAAACAGACCTGAAGATGCGAGCGTCATGCATCTTTCCCGGCCATCCCACGTTGATGTCAGTGAAACGTCCCTTGTGATCCACCAGTGCTTGCAGCACCATGGAAAAGTACCCCTTGTGGTTTACGTACTGGCTGCCAAGGTGGTCCGGTCCCAAGATAGGGATATGTGTTCCGTCTATTGCTCCACCGCAGTTAAGGAACCCTATTGCAGCAACCCTTGATAGCACCAGCTCAGTGATTGCGTTGGCTACTTGGATCACAGCAGCCCCCACAGTAGATTTACCCACTCCAAATTGATTCCCGACTGACTGGTAGCTGTCTGGCTTCCAGAGGGCTATCACCACTCACTTCTCAACTGTGAGGGCTGCTCTCATCTTGGTATTCTTGCACTTCTGTTGTGAGCATTGCAAACACCTCGTGATCACGCTGTCATCACCTCCTCGCCTGCTTTTGCAGGTTCTGCACATACCGCAGGATAATGTGCGAGGTGTTTGAGCAGCGGTGACCTGAGCGGGCTCCATGCTTGCCATGGTATGGCGTCTGCAGGAGAGCAGAGTTGCAGTGGAAGCGGTGGCTGACATTGGATGCCACAAGAATAGATATTTATAAAGAATGACTAGAGGACCTGCGAAGTGGATTCATGAGAGCAGGAGAGCAGAGTTGCAGTGGAAGCGGTGGAGGACGACAATTAGCACCACGCACATTTCCCAAGGAAGAACACAAGTACCTGGGAGCACATGACAGACAACATGAAGAAATTCACTACTGAGACAAGAGCAGCAGAGCAGAATTGCAGTGGAAGCGGTGGATGACGACAATGGTTAGCAGTCCTACTGTACCGTCTGCTGACAGCAGTATGGCATCTGCTAGGAAAAAAGGCGCAAAATGATTGTCTGCCGTTGCTTTCGTGGAGGGAGGGGCGACTGACAACATGTACCCAAAACCACCCACAACAATGTTTTTGCCCCATCAGGCATTGGGAGCTCAACCCAGAATTCCAATGGGCAGCGGAGACTGTGGAAACTGTGGGATAGCTACCGACAGTGCAATGCTCCAAAAGTCTACGCTAGCCACGGTACTGTGGACGCACTCCGCTGACTTAATGTGCTTAGTGGGGACACACACAATCAATTGTATAAAATTGCTTCCTAAAAATCGACTTCTATAAATTTGACCTAATTTCGTAGTGTAAACATACCCTTAGACTGCGTGCTTCATTGATTCTGTGGGGTTTGCACATTCAGCCCACCCCAACAAGCTGTCGTGTATTGGACATATGATCCCCAGCCTTTAGCATAATGACTTAGACCTTGTCTGCACTACAGGGAAAAGTCGATCTAAGCTACATAATTTGAGTTACATGAATAGCGCAACTCAAGTCGACGTGGCTTAGATCTACTTACTGCGGGACCCACACTGCGTGATGTCGACGGGAGTTTCTCCGTCGACTCCCCTTATTCTTCTTGATCCGGTGGAGTACAGGAGTCGACGGGAGATGCATTGATCACGGCTCATTGATCGCCCAGTAAGTGTAGACAAGCCCTTAGATCATGGACTGGCAAGCAAGCTAGCTCTCAAACTGCACATTCCCCAGTGACGTGGGAAGTTCCAAGGTTTCAGACCTTTTTTTTTTTTTTTTATGGTCTGCCAGTATCTGAGTGAACACCGGTGACATAAGGCGCAGACTACAAACCAGCTTTTTCTCACTTAAGCAACAGAATTCTTGTTGATCTTTCTCTAATGTCTTGAACTCTCCTGAAGTTTTGCTGTCTCCTGTCTGCTCATTATAAAGGAGGTTTGTAGTGGTCGAGAGTTAGATAAACTGAACAGCTGAAAGTTGTTTCTGAATACTAAGGTGGGGCTTATTGTATTGGTGTGTTAGGACAGCGGTTCTCAACCAGGAGTCCAGGGCCTCCTGGGGGCCACAAGCAGGTTTCAGAGAGAGCAGGGCCAGCATTAGACTCACTGGGGCCCAGGGCAGAAAGCCAAATCCCAAGCCCTGCTGCCCGAGGCTGAAGCTGAAGCCTGAGCAACTTAGTTTTGCGGGGGCCCCTGTGGCATGGGCCCCTGGGCAATTGCTCTGCTGGCTACTCCCTAATGCTGGCCGCAGCTTTTAATTTACTGAAAAACCATTGTTGTGGCACGGGTGGGCCATGGAATTTTTATAACATGTTGGGGGGGGCCTTAAAGAAAAAGGTTGAGAATCCCTGTCTTGGGATATGCTTCAGAGTTGAATGTTCTGGTTTTTGAACCCAAGGATATTTCCTCCTAAGTCCCTAATAGACAGGGTGGCCACCATCTTTTTAAGACAAAGGCAAAAGCATTTTTGAATGAGACTCATTACAGTAGAGTTTGATGCTGTTAGTGAGCACCAAAGTAGAGTAACTAGAGAGAGTTTAGACAGAGTGTGTGCTATAATCAGGGAGAGGTATATTAATGAGAAGAAATAGAGGCGCTGTGATTAATTATAACCCATTTTAAAGTCAATATGGTGGTAATTTGACTATGTATATAACTGTAAAAAGTAACTATGTCAACCCTTTAATACAAAAGGGTAGATCTGCGTCTATTTCATATGTAAATAAAACACCCAACAGCTTGAATAGAAAAAATGCAACAAGAAGGATGAATGTGGTTGGCTAAATTAGGACTATGCAATGAAGTTCTCAGGTGTCCCTGAAATATTGTACTACTTCAGCTCCTCCAAACTGACGGTGGTGGTGTGTAGGGATGAGGAAACTTTGATTTGTAACTTTACTTTTCGAAGGGTAGTTTCCATAAGAGGGTAGAGTGGTGATATGTACTCATGTTACTGGGAGATGATACTTATTACATCTCGTAGTTAGCTCCTTCAACAAGAGTAGGCTGTCCTCTCTGGAAATAACAGATCACATTAATGTGAGCCAACAGGGTTTGAGGGCAGGATTTTGACCCACTGTATGTGACCCACTGCTCAGTGTGTTACGTGTCCCCCTTTGTGACCAATTGACAGAAGATACTAGGTCCATTACAGCTGCACACTTCACATCCTTGCTCTGTAGCTCAAACTATAACTTATACTTCTAGCACTGAAGGTCCCCAGTTCAATCATTAGCATTGGCCAAGAGGTCAGTCATTGCAGACTTGGACTCACTCTGCTGGTTTCCAGAACTTTGTGCCGCATGTGGTGTAAAACACAATTCCTTCCAGATTTCAAGAAACTTATGTTGGGATTTGTAATGAAGGTCATATTTTATATCCCTGTTTGTTTCCACTGCCCTACTACGTGCCGCTCATTAACATCATTTAGCCACATCACTGAGAATGGGTGCTACTTTGTAATAGTCTGTATTGGGAATGGGGTTGCACAGGTGTGGAAGGGTAGGATTTGGCCTGCCGGATGTAATGTAAGGTACAGCTTGATGCACCTAGTTTATAAAATCAGCTCACATACTGAGCTTTTAGATATCAGTAGGGCAGGTCTTGCTGTACATTGGACCTAATTAAGGTGTCCAGAAATCATTCAAGGGTGGGGTCTTTGGAAGACGTCTAGTCAGTGGAAGGCTAACTTTTAAGAGATCCACATCAGGAGGAGAAAAGTAAGTTGCACTGTGTCAATAAGAACTCACCATGTTTTGTGATAGAAGGCTGATTCTGCTCTTACTTACACTCAGAGCAGGAGTAACTGCTGTCAGTTAGGAGTATCTCCATTTGAGGATAATGGCATTTCACCAGTGTAAAGCTGGTATAAGTGGAAACATAATCAAGTCCAGAAGATGTCCTTTTCTTCTTGGGGAAGAAAAAAATGGAAGGAAGGAAATCTGGTCTGGTTTGGAAAACATACTACTTAAAACAAGAACCAAGAGTAAAATATCTAATTTCCCTTTTTCCTCCCCTGGCTACAGGTACTCTTTTTAGTGCAGCCAGATTGCACCAGTAGTTTTGTCCAATATTTTAGAAGAGCATTACTTCTCTGATAGTGAGAGTAGGGATTTGTTGTCTTGATATGCTAGTGAAATACATAATGTTACTTATGTCGGACAGTCTGGATAGATCAAGGGGTTAATAGTTGGAAATATAGTATTTATTCCTTGAATTGGGACCCTTTTCTTTCTTAGTGCTTTGGGAGGTTTACATAGATAACAGACTGCTTACAGTTTGTTATGATTCAATTAATTATTAATGTTTAACAATAGAGAAGGCTTCTAGATAGTCCTTTGCATTCATTAGTATGGCCTTACTATTATTCTACAGCTTTTATTGGATGTGGTTCAAAAATTCAATCTCTTTTTTGATTTACTGCTAACCATTATGGGGGTCCAATAATATTGATTAAAACCATTTTAGTAATGCAGCAGATACTGTATTGTCAGCAGACTAATGTAACGGATTCAGCTGTGTGACTTCCTGTTTTCTTTTTTGGTTGCTGAACAGACATTGATGAATGCTCAGATGGCTTTGTTCAATGTGACAGCCGTGCTAACTGCATTAACCTGCCTGGCTGGTACCACTGTGAGTGCAGGGACGGCTACCATGACAATGGGATGTTTTCACCGAGTGGAGAATCATGTGAAGGTCAGTACCCAATAAAGGGACAAATGTCTAATAGGTCACATATTATTACTGTATTGTGAATGATAATGTGCAGAGTCTCCAGCTGATATTGGGGATCCATTGTGTTAGGCACTGTCTAGACATAGAGTGAGAGACGGTCCCTGCCCCAAAGACCTTAGGGCAGAAATAGATAAGACAAAAACGGGAGAAAGGAGGTATTATTTTCCCTACTGCGCAGATGGGGAACTGAAGAGCACAGGGAGATTCAGCGACTAGTCCAAGGTCACATATGAAGTCTGCGGCTGAGCCGGGAACAGAATCTCTTTGGCCTCATACCTGCTTGTGTGCAGTAATAATCGGGGCCAGATTGTGAGCAGCCCTTCTCCCATCCTCTTTGCCCAGCCAGTATAAGCCAGGCAGAATTGCAGTCCCTGCTCTTGGGAAGCCAGGATCTTATCTCTGCTTACTCTCCAACCCAAAGAGAGCAAAGAGATGGTTCCAGCCTCTCTGTGGACTGGCTTTCTTCACTAGCTGGCTGTAAAGGGGAGTAACAGAGAAGAAAGATAGTCCAGTGGTTAGGGAGAGATTTTCCAAAATGAAATGCTACTAAACAGGTGACCCCTGTATATGCTAGCAGGCTGTAAATATCACCACATTCTCTCATCAGTGACATCACAGAGGGGGTGAAGTAGACTGAGGAAATTATTTTTTTACATGCAGAAATGAAGCTTATCCAGCCAGTTCCTCCTCTCCAATTACCTTGTACACTAAAATATTCCTCTTTAAGAAACTTGTCCTATTGCAAAGAATGATTCAGGGGGTCTAATAGGCCACTGCTCACTCCCAGGGTACTATGATGTTGCTTTTACTGCTCATAGAATTACTGCCTTTAGAAAGCGGCAGTTTGCAGAATAACATTAGAAGCTTGGAAACACTGGAGGTGGCGGATGGGGGGTTGGTGCTATGTAGAATCATTCCAGAGGCTCTAGCAAATGGGAACAGCAAGTTAGTGGGTATACAGTTATTTAAAGATGCAGCTCTCCTAGTATGAAGCACTTAGTCGTGAAGCATTTATGAGCCTCTACTCTAAAGGCTATTTTAAGACAAACAAGGCTGCATGTTCTGTTCTGGTTTGTTTAGACCAAAATTGTGCATATTCCTTCATATTTGGTCATTATAAACTTGGAACGCTCCCACAGCGTGAGTTGCTCAGCTTTGTTTAAGCTCAGGTCTGTAGGCAGTGTCGATCCCAAAGGGAAGGAATGGAATTAATCTCAGTGATGCAGACTCAAAGAATGCTTTCCACTAAGAGCAAGGGTCACCTTTTCAGTATCCCTCTCACCACTTCTTCAGAGTATTTTTACCACATTTGAAAGCCTGTACTCCCAGGTGGATTAGCTACCTGGCTACTGACTTTGTAAAGTTGAGCTTCTCCATCAAGAACTGGCTAAATTTCAATGCTGGTCAGACAGATTTTAGAATATGCCAAATAGTTTTGGAAAAATCTGTCTGTACACAAGTGATGCACTAACTAATTGTCCATGAAAATATTTAGTCGGTAACCATCCAACACAAGGTTTTATCTGTGACTGTCATACTGTATTTGCCTTCTAGCTTTAACATTGTGATTTGGTGCTGTCTACTAGACATTTGGTTGTTCAACCAACTTAAAACTCAGATATACTAAATTTTTTGCAGTGTGTCCATCACTAAAGATGAGCATTTAAACTTCTTCTAAGCAACAATGATCCCATTTCTATAAAAGCGAGAAGCCAAGGAAAAAGAAATACAGAATTGCTGCTAAATAGAAAGCTTTTTAGGATTTTCTACAAGGCATCAACAACTCGTTAGTAAATATGTACAGAAAGGGACAAGTGATTAGACTTAATTCAGGAAAATACCTGCATGCTGTTGATAACCCCAGTCACTAACAATGGAACACTATCAGATTGACTGTTTGCTACTCTAAACTTTAGAATATGAAACAGCACAAGGGAGGTTAGATATTCTGTTGTTATCACGCTGCATTATATTTTGTTGGACTGAAGCTATGGCATTGTGTCTCAAATAGGACATAAAGTCAGAACAAAGTGTGATGATATGACACAGCCTAATTTATTGAATTCAGAAAGCTGAACGTCTTGGGGCCAATATTAGTTAGACAGACTTGCTCAGATAAACTAAGAACCAAGGTAAACCTCCAACCAGAACTCTAACTGAACCAAAGCTTTTCTGAAGTTCAAAAAGATTTATAAACTTTTTTTAAAAAAATTCCTCACTTCTGATGCCTCTTCACTTTGCGGGTTTATGTCAGGACCAGGAGTGGAAGCTCCCAAATGCAGCAAAAGAATACTATGCCTGACCTGTGCAGAAAAAGAAAGCAAGAGAAATGTCACAAAAGTACAAGATTTCTAGACCAACTCTTAGACCCAAAGGGTTTTTATAAGTCTAGATAAGCATCCACGTTTATTTGAACGTAAGCAAAACCATTCATTTTGAGGTTTTGCCCATGTCTGAGCAGTTTGGGGCAAATTCATCTCTGGTGTAAGTCGACTGATGAGCCTTTACAAGAAAGGATTTGCAAAATAAAGAGAGTTGGCCCAAAGCTCAAGGCCATTTTTGTCCAGAAACATTTGAATAAGAACTTCCCCTGTTGCTGAAATATCTTTGGATTTCAGCACATCTGGCAATTTCTGCTGGACTGGCTCCCGTCTTCCAGGTTTCTAATTTAGGAGCTCTCTGCTGTATCAAGGGACCAGAGTGTTTGGAGGTTTCTCTGACCTGGGCAAGGCCTGGAATTTACAAAATTTGTATAAAGGAACCAGCCAAAGTCCAAAAGAGAGGGTGTTCCAGCCTTGATTCCTTTGTCAATGAAATAGAAAGACAGGAGGCCTCTGGAGCAGGAGAATGGTGTTGGGGGAGGGGAAATTGGGTAGTGTTATGGTCATGTGATGTGATTGGGTTGGGAGGTGCGGGATAGGAGAAGGGAGAAGGAAGACCTTAAAATGTATATCTTATCGAACATGGGTTAGGTAAGCAAAATTTGGCCCTCAGTTAAGCTCCGGGTAGCTATTCACATTTTGTAGGATTTATCCAACACACTCCTCCAAATCTTTTGAGGCTCACACATCCCTGTCTATACCATTCAAACTACTAGCTTCCTAAGCACTGTTGTAAGCTGGCTGCAGTGTTTATGTGTTTTTGGAAGATGACATGGGAGTGATAATAGTGATATAACACCTAGGTCTGAGATTGCTGGAAATTTGCAGCCTGGATTATTTTCCTCACATTCATTGTGTTCAGCAGTAACAGCTACCGAGTTCAGTCCCCAGCAGCCTCAGTAGTTTATGGTGTTTGGTGCCCCGGTTGTGGCCGTAAACAAAATGTCAGCAACGTAATTCATGGTTTATGGTGGTTTGTTGCAAGTCCAAAATCAAAACGCTGAAGTAAGCTTTTGTCAGGGAAGGATGATTTGTGCTTAAGCACTTTGCAGATAAAGAATGAAGTTTGATGCTGATGAATAATGCAGATATGAATTTCACGTATGCAAGTTTGTTTTTCTGTCTCTGCATTTTGAGCATGTTGCTGTTTCAGAGTGGATTAGAATCACAATATGGACGCCCACTGATTTGGGCTGAGGATATTTAACCTGTCTTGTGCAGGGTATTCATTTTTCTGAGTTCAGCAAGCTGAAAGTTCAGAAGCAGAAGGGTGGGAATGTCAGAAGCTCTCAGTGTTGTCCAGACTCTGCTCCCATTGAAGTTGGAATGTCAGTGGTAAAGCTTCTGTGGAAGCAGAGTTAAACTGTCATTGAAACCTTTGGAAAATTCCACCCCAATGAATAAGTTGTGAAATGTGCCTGAATATGAAGGGCTAAATTCAGACCTGGTGTAAACGGGCACAGCTCTACTTGCTGTAATGGAGATGTTCTCATTTACACAGATATGAATTTCACCCAAAATTTCTCATTAAATGTGGTAGTTTTGAGTCAAATGAAGGTAGTCACCAACTTGCTTGAGAAGTGTGGGAGCCCTGTGTGTGAAAATATTTTAAACAAGAAAAAGTCCCTCCATAAAAATGGCTTAACAATAATAAAGAGAATTCCAGTGTTAGAAATTAATCATTTTGTTTAAAATATTAAACATTTACTTTTTTTTTCTTACTGTGGTAGCCAATGTTGCAGGAGATTGGAAATTGGTTTACAGAGTAGTTAGACAATGCCAAAATGCCAGTTTTGGTTCACATTGGGTTCAGCAATTTCTTTTTTATAATAGGTTCAGGATGTGTCGTGATTTACTCACTTAGGAACATAGGAATTGCCACACTAGATTACATCCATGGTCCAGTTTATCCAGTATCCTGTTGCTGATAGTGACCAGCATCAGCACAAAATGCTTCAGAGGGAGGTACAAGAAATCTTGCTTTAAGCAGTGGGTGGAATAATCACATTAAGTGTCCTCCTATCCCTAATACTTAGACACTAGTCTACATACACCCTGAAGCATGACATTTAATATCTCTTCCAAAATCTGTTAGCATTAAGTATTGCAACTCCGGATATTCTTGTTATCCATATAAATGTACAATCGCATATTGGATCTTGCTAAATTTTTGGCTTCAACAACATCCTGTGGCAACAAATTCCACTATTTATGTGTTCTCTGAAAAAGTATTTCCTTTTATCAGATTTGAATTTGCCACCTTTCAATTTCATTGCACACCCCCTGTCATAAATATAAAGGGAAGGGTAACCACCTTTCTGTATACAGTGCTATAAAATCCCTCCTGACCAGAGGCAAAATCCTTTCACCTGTAAAGGGTTAAGAAGGTAAGATAACCCCACTGGCACCTGACCTAAAATGGCCAATGAGGGGACAAGATACTTTCAAATCTGGAAGGGGGGACAAAGGGTTTTGTCTGTCTGTGTGATACCTTTGCCGGGAACAGATCAGGGATGCAAGCCTTCCAACTTCTGTAAAGTTAGTAAGTAATCTAGCTAGAAAATGCATTAGATTTTCTTTTGTTTAATGGCTTGTAAAATAAACTGTGCTGGAGGGAATGTGTATTCCTGTTTTTGTGTTTTCTTTTTGTAACTTAAGGTTTTGCCTAGAGGGATTCTCTATGTTTTAAATCTGATTACCCTGTAAAGTATTTACCATCCTGATTTTACAGAGGTGATTTTTACCTTTTCTTTAAATAAAATTATTCTTTTAAGAACCTGATTGATTTTTCATTGTCCTTAAGATCCAAGGGCTTGGGTCTGTGTTCACCTATACCAATTGGTGAGAATATTATTATCAAGCCTTCCCCAGGAAAGGGGGTATAGGGCTTGGGGGGATATTTTGGGGGAAGACATCTCCAAGTGGTCTCTTTCCCTGTTCTTTGTTTAAAACGCTTGGTGGTGGCAGCATACCGTTCAAGGACAAGGAAAAGTTTGTACCTTGGAGAAGTTTTTAACCTAAACTGGTAAGAATAAGCTTAGGGGGTCTTTCATGCAGGTCCCCACATCGGTACCCTAGAGTTCAGAGTGGGGAAGGAAACTTGACACCTCTTATTCTTGTGTCATGAGATAGATCAGGGGGTTCTGTTCTCCCAAACTTCTCTAGGTCCATTCATTATTTGATATACTTTTATCCTCTCCCCTTATTTGTCTCCTTTGTAAGATAAATAATTCTAGTCTTTTCAATCTCTCTTCAGATGAGAGTTTTTCCAGGCCCCTAATCATTTTCGTCACCCTTGTCTGAACCCCCTTTAATTCTTCAGTATCCCTTCTTGAGATGGGGTTTCTGCAGTAGGTGAAGCCACACCATTGATTCAGATAATGGTATTATATAACTTTCCATGTTTTTCTCCATCTTATTTCTCATGAATCCTAACATCTTGTTACTTTTTTGACTGTAGCTGCACAATGAGCCGAAGTTTTAATTGAGCTGTTTTGCTTTAAGTGTTGGGTTTAAGACCGGTCTGGAGAAGGTTCCCTTTCCATCTCTGAAGCCAAAAGTAGTTGAGTATTGTCTGAGGCTTTGAGATTGATTGTGAAAGATACACATGTCTATGTTGATTTTTTTATTGGTCTGCTGTCCAGTAAGTATCACAAATATCACTTTTTTGTGCAATCTGTAATTAAAAACATGGGGCCAGATTGTCATAAAGTTTTGATTTATGATTAAAGTCAATGGAGCTACCCAGATTTGCACAGCCAAGAATGTGGCCTTTGATTTTTCAGATACATTCCAAAATGTATTTATATTGAGTAGTGCTATTTATCATATGCTCTTTCAGAATCCTAAAATGAGAGAAATGGGTGGGATTTTCCCTCTAGGAGGAGACAGCTCGAAAAGCTAAATAAAATCATTGAAATGCAAGGCAGTGTATGCCGTTAGTTTGTCTTTGCGAAAGATGTGTGTGTATGCATTAATGAAATGTGTCTCTAAAGTACTCTGAAATCTTTGAAATGTAATATTGTGTCAAAGTTGTTCAGCTTAATCCCCGTTGAGATTTATTTTGTTCTTATATTAGACACAAAGATCATGGATGCCTCTGTAACTCGAATAACTAATTTGCTCTGTTGGTACCTTAGATAAACCATGTGATCCCTTATTACTGAATGAAACTACAGGTCGGACTTCACCTTTCATGTTAACTTTTCAGTAGATGTGTAGGTGACTCAAAAGCACTAGGCAAAGCAAAAGAGTTTGGAAGCAAATTCAGTTGTCGGTTGCTTTGCTTGTTAAGTTTCAGAGTAGCAGCCATGTTAGTCTGTATTCGCAAAAAGAAAAGGAGTACTTGTGGCATCTTAGAGACTAACAAATTTATTTGAGCATAAGCTTTTGTGAGCTACGGCTCACTTCATCGGATGCATCCGATGAAGTGAGCCGTAGCTCACGAAAGCTTATGCTCAAATAAATTTGTTAGTCTCTAAGATGCCACAAGTACTCCTTTTCTTTTTGCTTGTTAAGTATCCTTTTGCTTCTCATGGATGCAGGCTTCCATAGACTAATGGTCTTTCTGGGGCTTAGTATTATCTCTGCTCTTGTGCCTCTTGTGTAGAAGTTGTGGTTGCCTTGTTCTTGCTCAACAACTTTCACTTAGAAAAATTCAAATGATAAAGGTTTTTTTCTTTTAAAACAGAGAAGCGGTTTTTCAAAGACATTGTGTGAACTTGTGAGTTATTTCTCCCTATTCTGGTGGAGTGCAAATTAATTTTCAGCCGAAGGCTTTAATGGCTGAGAATCATTTATACTGGCTGTAGCAAGGCCATTTTTGTTAATTGAATGTGGTCTAAAAGCCTTACGCGGCATGTTTTCACAGACATTGATGAATGTGGGACTGGAAGGCACAGCTGTGCCAATGACACTGTTTGCTTTAACTTGGATGGTGGGTATGACTGTCGATGTCCTCATGGGAAAAACTGCACAGGAGATTGTATCCATGATGACAAAATCAAACACAATGGGCAGATTTGGGTTCTGGAGAACGACCGGTGCTCCGTCTGCTCATGCCAGGTTAGTATAAAGTTCACTGTTTTTTTAATTACTGGTGGGGAAAAGGGAGAGATTGCTAGGGTGGAAGAAAACGCTATGATTCCAGTGAAATTACTCTTTTACTGCTTTTCTTGCGCCCCCTCCACCATGGAGGTGATGTCACAGGAAAGGTGATTTCCACAGGATCATTTGGGATCAGTGTGCTTCCCTGTACCCAACACCGAGCACCCTATCCCAGTCCTACTCAATCCCGGCCATTTCCCATTGGATGGATAATAGATCCTTGGAGGCTTTGCTGTGCAACCCTGAAAAAAGGAAGACAGAGCCATCAGAGACACCCATCTCCCTTAGCCATGTGGGAGCGGTGAAATTAGTGCACAGAAGATTTCCGCTGTGCATTGATCTTTGAGATGTAGTTGGACCCAGAATTAGATTGGCTAGAATTGATGAAATGTGAAGGGAAAAAGCTGTCTTCCCCCACCCTCCCAGCCTCTCATATACCCCAAGGTAATATTGTCCATCCTCCTCAGATATTAATGTGAAGCTGTTCTTTCCCCTAAACTCATGCTTAGTGCTGAAAATGTTGAAGCAGAACCCGGGCCAAATTCGCTGCTGGCAAAAACAGGGACAACGCCCTAAAAGCTAAGGATTCACCACCATTTAAGTTGAACCCTGGCTACGTTTAGTCTTTCTAATATGAACACTTTACAATAGGTGTAGGAGAGATGGATTGGTCTTGAAGTTGCTATCAACACTTACTAACAGACATACAAAAGTTAGTATAATCTTAGTAAAATCTGTTAATCTGACTGTCTCAGGAAAACCAATAGATTTCATCACCTCAGGATAGGGCTGCTTGAAGAATTGCTGTTATGAAGGACATACACAAGAAATTAAGGACATGCAAATTAACATGTGATTTAGAATTAAGCCAACATGCCTAATTTTGTATAGTGACCAGAGTTATGCAAATTTCTATTATCACTATGTGCTGTTCGGTCTTGGAACAACAGAGTGGCTATGTGATGTGTCGGCGGATGGTCTGTGACTGTGAGAACCCTACTGTTGACCTGTTTTGTTGCCCTGAATGTGACTCAAGGCTCAGCAGTCAATGTCTACATCAAAGTGGGGAGCTCTCATACAACAGTGGAGATACCTGGGTGCAGAACTGTCAGCAGTGTCGATGCTTGGTAAGTCTTCCTACAACAGCAGAGTCTATAGTAAGGCCAGGTCTACACTACCACGTACTTCAGCATAACTTACATCACTATGGGGTGTGAATAAACCTCTCACCTGAGTGACGTAAGTTACACCAACCTAAGCCCAAGTGTGGACAACACTATGTTGGTGAGCTTCTCCCACCTCTCTAACTACCGCCTCTCACGGAGGTGGATTTATTATGCCAAAGGGAAAGTGTCTTCACCGGATGCGCTACAACACTTGTAGCACTTATAGTGTAGAATAGCACTAAGAAAAATGAACTCCAAGCATTTTGGCAACATCTAAATGGGATTTCACTTTGAATGTATTTTTGAATTAATCCTTTTCTGTTTCCATTTTTGTGTAATCAAAGTTTGGTTTGCACAAATGTTTTCAAACAGCAAATTTCAGGCCTATGGCCAAGATTCATTTAATCGCAAAATGAAATTTATTTAATTGTGAAATAAAATTGTTTTGAGTGGAGAGTGGCGATCATCTAGTTAAAGAACCTAAATAATGGCTTAAGTGGCCAATCACATCCTGAAAAGCGAATTCTGAATATTGACTTTTTAAATGAGTATCACAACAAGCAATTTCTGATCAGTGCATAGCCTGAAATTTATTTGTTAAACTATTTGTGGAACAATTTCAAACAGAAGACAAGTTGGTAGAAACTCAGTCTGTTCACGACCAATTCACAAACGTGAAAAAAGATTAAATTTCCTGAATACATTATTTCTTGAGAATTGTTCACCAAGCTGCACTTTACTGCATTGGTTTGAAATAATGTCCCTTGCAAGTTTTAAGAGGCAACAGTTCTTATGTCTTTTAGACATAGTGCAGTGCAATTAGATCTCAAAATGTAGTTGTTAATGGGGAGACATCAATTGGCGAGGCCGTTTCTAGTGGCGTAGTCCAGGGATATGTTCTTGGTCCAATGCTATTCAGTATTTTTATCAGATGACACAAAGATTGATTGGGTAGTAAATAATGAGGAGGATAGATATCTGTTATGGAGAAGTCTGAATCCCTGGGTTAGATGGACACAATTCAACAAAATGTATTTTAATACAAGGTAGTACATCTGGTCACAACGACTGCAGGCTATAGCTACAGGATGGGAGATTCTGTCTCAGAAAGCAGCGACTCAGAAAAGAACGTAGGGATCATCAAAGGTAACCACCCCAACATGAGGCCTCAGTGCAGTGATGTGGCAAAAAGGGCTAATTTGATCTTTGGATAAATAAAAGGGGAAATATTAAATAGAAGCAGGAAAGTGATCTTGCCTTTCTACACAGCATTTTTAAGACAGCTGCTAGAACACTGTTCCAGTTCTGATGTCCAGGCTTCAAGAAGGATGTAGAAATACTGGAGAGAGTTCAAAGGAGGCCCACAAAAATGATCCAGAGACTGGAAAGCCAGCCTTACAATGTAAGGCTAAAGGAGGCTAAAGGAGCTCAACTTAACTTATCAAGGAGAGCGTTGAGAGATGAATTGATCACTCTGTATAATAATTATATAGGAAAAAGATATCAGAGAGCTTTTCAATTTTGTTGACAAAGCATAACAAAATCCAGTTGCTGGAAGTTGAAGCTAGACAAATTCAATCTTAAAATAATACTCAATTTCCTACCAGTGAGGGTAATTAAACACTGGAACATCTCACCAGGGGAGGTGGAGGACTCACCATCACTTGGAGTCTTTAAAACGAGATTCAATGTCTTTCTAAAGAAGCTTTAATCCAGCTTCTTGGAGAAATCCTACAGCTTGTGTGTGCAGAGGATAAGGCTGAATGGTTACAGTGCTCTCTTCTCGTCTTAGAGTCTGTGAATCTATGAATCCCGTTGTTTATTCCCTTCCTTCATAGGGCACAGAGAGAGCAAGAAGCTCTGCATTGCCCTCAACTTCACAATAAAACACTTTCAGCTCTGCATTAAGACAATGATTGTAATTAAATCTCATCCTTCAGGGCTTCAACCAGTCACCTTTAAGGGTCAGGAAGGAATATTTTCCCCCAATAAACTATTGGCCAGATGTAGTCTGGATTTCTTTTTGGCTAGTTCTGAAACACCAGGGGTTGTCCACAGCTGAAGATGGGTCATCTAATAGGGTGGACCTGTGTTTTGAGGTAGTACAGAGGTGCCTGGCTGGTGTGTCTTCCTCACATGCTTAGGGTGAAACTGAGTGCCATTTTTGGGGTCAGGAAGGGTTTTTTCCTCAGGTCAGATTGGCAAGGATTTGGGGGATTGTTTTCCTTTTTCTGCGGCATGGAAGATGGCATATCTGCAAGGAGCATCTGAGCATATTGTAGCTAATCAATTCCTTGCTGGTGCAGGGTTTTCAGGCATTTGTGCCATCCTGATTTGTCCTGTTCTCTGTCTGTGGCACACAATAGTTTAGTCTCCTTATGACTGACATAAATTTAGTCTAACTGAAGACATTGGGTTCAGTATAGAGATAACTTCCCTGTCACAGACAATCCCCAGATGAAAACGAATGGTGTTTTACCTTGGTTTCATCTACGGAAGTAAATCCTGGTCCATCCAGTGGCTTTCTCTGGTCTGACAGTCATGAATAATAATAGGAAGGAACAAATTCCAAATGGACAAACTTTTGTAGGTTTCAAGTTCACTCTTGCTACAATGCAATAAAATAGGTCCCCATGTGATTCGTTAAATGCCTTAAAAATAAAACCCTATAGCTTGTAACATTCATACAATTACCAGATGGATGTTTTAGGTGACGTCTCTTTTATTTACTCTTTGTACTTTCATTCAATCCAAGAAAATCAATTGAAATGGCAAGGTCAGTCACTGTTTCTTAAGATTACTTTCATTCCCAGCATCATGTGATTCTGAAGAACACGGGAAATTTGAACCAGATGGGAATTGTATAAAAACAGTAACTTTCTAATACTTTTTCCAGGGGAAAAAATAAAGCGAAAGCTATAGCAAATTCCTAGATGATCTTTCTCAACTCCATGCTCTGCGGGCCACTTAAACCACCACTGTTTAATGCATTATATGTGATTTTTGTAAACAAAATACTTTCTTAGGGCCCAATGCTGGTTTCTCCATATAAATCCTGAATAGATCAGCCAGGCTCAAGGGACCTACACAGGTATTGGATCAGGGATGGAATCCTGCTCCAAAACCCAAACCTAGTGATACAGGTAGGACAACCAAGCAGCTCTGGCCTCTGTGAAGTCCATACTTTGACTGGCAGTGTTGGATAGTATACTGATCCCTTGGCCACACTCCAGCCTCAAACACCCATGGCCCCAGTGAACAGCATGCAATTGAGCGCTAATATTCTAGGCATCTTATGATTTTTATGCAAAATTATAAATAGAAAAATATACCCAGAAGAATCTTCAGATGGTAAACAAATAAAATTCCCTGCTTTGGGTTACTCCTGCCCTGTTTCAATGCAACCCCTCTGGGGAAGCTTAGGAAAACAGGCTTGGGAAATCAACTAATCTGGTCCTTGGGTCAGACCAAAAGGGCAGTAAGCTCCAGAGTTGAGGACCCTTCACTGAAAATTCTGTGACGTCAGCCTCTTCCATTTTATACTTGGGAGAGTTAGCTTTACTGCCTGTGTTGATTGTACCTGCTCAATATCATACCAAAAGCAGATTTCTAGTGTAGCCAGATGCTAAACAGTTTTGGGCTTTATAGGGCAAAACCATCAGTTTGCACTGTAATCAGAAACAAATTGAAACACCAGTAGACTACCAAGTACTTGTATAATGTAGTCTGTTGTGGCTTATGTCACTGTCAAAAGTGTGATTTACTAAGCAAGTAGCCACATTCTACACCAGATGAAGTTTCCAAGTGGTCATTGGTTGAAACTCAATGTAGAGTGCTTTGGAGTAATCTAGTCTTGAGATGGCAAGGGCCAGCTCATTGTGATGAGGTCCACATCCAAGCACAGATGAAAAAGGATCATAAACAGCTGAAGATAACACCTGCTGTAAATATATAAGTATAATATATAATGAGTATAAAATATAATTAACAAGGCTAGCACACTTAATTGATAGAAATGATAAAATCTCCGCCATATCGTCAGTTCTTTCCCCAAACCTGCAGCATCGTCTTGGTTTTAGCCATGCCTCATCCAGCTAATGCTCATCCAAGCCCCATTGTTGGATAGACATTGGACAAGAAGCTCAACTGTACTATGGTCCAGCGAAATTGATATATAGGCTGTCATCTACATAGTGGAGGCATCAAAGCCTGTAGCACTTTGCTAACTCCCCTAATGGGCACTTCCCTAACATGTAAGAACATAAGAATGGCCATACTGGGTTATGCCAAAGGTCCAGATAACACAGTATCTTCTCTTCCGACAGTGGCTGGTGCCAGATGCTTCAGAGGGAGTAAACAGAACAGGACAACTTATCGAGTGATCCATCCCCTGTCATCCAGTCCCAGTTTCTAGCAGTCAGAGGTTTAGGGACACCTCAAGCATGGGGTTCTGTCCCTGAGCATCTTGGCTAATAGCCATTTGTGGACCTATCCTCCATGACCTTATCTAATTCTTTTTTTTTAATTCAGTTATGCTTTTGGCCTTCACAACATCCTCTGGCAATAAGTTCCACAGGTTGACTGTGTGTTGTGTGAAGAAGTACTTCCTTATGTTTGTTTTAAACTTGCCGACTATTGATTTCATTGGGTGATCCCTGGTTCCTGTGTTCTGTGAAGGGGAAATAACACTTCCCCAATCACTTTCTCCACACCATCCATGATTTTATAGACCTCTATCATATCCCCCATCTCTTTTTCCAAGATGAACATTCCCAGTCTTTTTATTCTCTCCTCAAATGGAACCTGTTCCATACCCCTAATCATTTTTGTTGCCCTCCTCTGTACTTTTGTTAAAGGGATGGGTGTACTATGAATTTATATGGTGGCATTATGATATTTTCTGTCTTATTGTATATCCCTTTCCTAATGGTTCCTGACATTCTGTTAGTTTTTTTGACAGCTGCTGCCCATTGAGTGCATGTTTTCAGAGAACTATCTCTGATGATACCAAGATCTCGTTCTTGAGTTGTAACAGCTAATGTAGACACCATCATTTTATACGTACAGCTGAGATTGTTTTCCCATGTGCATTCTTTTGCACTTACCAGCACTGAATTTCATCTGCCATTTTGTTGTTCAGTCACATTGAATGTTAGAACAGAACCCTGTAGAGCCTTGCATGAGAAAACCCTGAAGGCAAATGAGCGATCACCTGGCACTACCCAGTGAGGTCCCTCAAAAGAAAAGAAGGGTGTAACTCTAGATCAAGCCTTTATATGCTGTTAGGATCCAGTGTGGCTCAACAATACCTCATAGTACCTCATACTTCCTGTATTTAATAAATCAGTTAGTTTTAAATGCAATACATATTTTAACGAACTTTTTGATAAACTTTTTTTCTTATGTATCCAGTGCATTTAAGGTAGTTTTGTTTATACATTTATTTATTTATAAATAAATAAAAAATTCTGTTTTGGTTCATTTATAATTGAATTTGAATTTCCATCCAACTAGAGCTGGACAGAAATCACAAGTAAAAAATTAATCATCTAGTAAATAAGAAATGTATCCTTATTTAAATCAAGTTTCCTGATTGCTGATTTCAATTGATTACATTCAGTGATTTAAGTTGCTTTGATTTAAATCAATCCACCCTTCCATTTACCACCAACATCACCCCTCCAGAATGACACATTGATTTTTAAAACACATACACTTTCTATGTAACTTCTGGCATTGTCAATAAGAAATGAGCATCAGAATTCTTTTCACTGTCTTTTAAATACAGCCACATGGGAGAATCAGCCAGCAGAAAGAGACAACACATTGAGTCATAGAAACATGTAATAATACATCAGAAACAACACAGAATAACTAAAGTGATCTCTCTTTGTTCCTTTTTTTTTAAATAGCAAGGTGAAGTTGACTGTTGGCCTTTGCCTTGTCCAGAGGTGGAATGTGAATTCAGTGTACTCCCCAAGAGTGAGTGTTGTCCGCACTGCGTCACTGACCCCTGCCAGGCAGACACCATTCGTAATGACATCACTAAGACGTGTCTGGATGAAACTAATGTAGTTCGCTTCACTGGATCTTCTTGGATTAAACACGGCACAGAGTGCACCCTCTGCCAATGCAAGGTAAAGAGCATAAAAATCAAGCCAAGATGCCTCCTTACCAGGTGGTTCTGTGGCTTATAAATATTAATTCATTTAGTCCGGTCAGTGGGAAGTCAGTTTCTACACTTGCTGTTCAAAGGTTGCAATATGAAATGTTCACCTTTAACTGCAGTCTCTCCTGTCAGTGGTGCAGAGCTTTCAAGAACGAGATGATGATTTTAATGTGCCAGCAGGACAGAAATCTCACAGCATCATAGCCCATGTTGTATCTCACCTTGAGCAAGTGAACAAACATATCCTTTCCACAGAAACATCTTGCTTTGACTGTGATGGCAGATCTTACTCCTGCCAGCCCCTTGCTATTTTGCAGATACTTATAGGGTCAAATAATTTCCAAAGGTCTGTATGATCTGACCTCATACAGGAAATATATATTGTAGAGTGAGCATCAAATTACCAGAAATGCTATTTTCTCCTTTAGGATTGTGTTGATCAAATATTTTAAGTTTTGTAATGGCAAAAATGGAAATTCTGCTCTTTCTTGGTTTAAAAATGACAGCAGAATCCACATAATTTGGGCCTTTTATATTCCTCAGGGGTAAGGCACAAATTATCTCAAGAAGAAAGGTTCATGGTGAAAAGCTTCTGTGAATTCCACTGCCTCTTCTAAAAGAAGTAAAAAAAAAAAAAAAGGGATGTTAGAATAAAGTATTTCCATTAGCTGGATGGATGGATGGATGGATGGATGTGAGGGGAACTGTATTTTGTATTGTGTATAACTGAAGAATGACCAGTAGCAGTTCCCCAACAGAGGTGATCAGCCGGGAGGAAGGCGGGAGAGAGGGAGAGCAGGATCCATTGGGATGGAGATCTATAACCCTCCCAAATAATTTCAGATCTCATCCCATGTCCTTCCCATAGGGCTATATAATAACACCTAAGGCTCCACTTGGAAGAAGAAACAGGATCAGAATCCCATTCTGTTGAGATGCCTGGGAGTGTAGAAGGAGCTTATTTGTATAAATTCCACTGGCTGTCAGTTGTGGAACATGTCCCATCTATTCTCCCCTCTTGTGCTCCAAGACTGGTCTCTCTTTTTCACAACCAGTTTATACAGAGCTATGGGCTACTGGTACCAATTGTTGCCTTGTAAACTCAGATCATGATATGACCCTATATGAGTAATATAGATCCTATGCCAAGCTCCATGGGCTCCCGATGCATCATGTCAGAATCCATTCTAAGATCTACAGAGGAAACCAGTTCAGCTAGTATACTCCACATAATTTCAATGACCAGATGGACATTAGTGTAATCCTTTTCTTTTAGGATAGTCAGAAACAGAAATGCCAAATAGTCATTGTGCCTGTTCAAACTAGATTCATCACTTATCCTTAGGTTTTCCATGACAGAACAAGGAGCAATGGTCTCAAGTTGCAGTGCGGGAGGTCGAGGTTGGATATTAGGAAAAACTATTTCACTAGGAGGGTGGTGAAGCACTGGAATGGGTTACCTAGGGAAGTGTTGGAATCTCCATTCTTAAAGGTTTTTAAGGCCCGGCTTGAGGAAGCCCTGGTTGGGATGATTTAGTTGGGGTTGGTCCTGCTTTGAGCAGGGGGTTGGACTAGATGACCTCCTGAGGTCTCTTCCAACCCTAATCTTCTATGATTCTATAATTCTACGTTATGAATTTTCAAGTATCACAAGGCATAACAGTATAATTAGAGCCTGAGACTCTTAATAATTAACATGTACCATTTGTTCCGCAAAGAACAAAACCTATTTTGTTTCTTTCCAACACTATGTTCTTTTTTGACATGTACTGTAAGTATTTTAGCTTTGTTTTCCATCCAAGCAGCCTAATCCAAGCAAACAAGGCGAATACCACAGTACAGCTTGTATAGTTTTGATTCTGTATCACAAAATATAAATACCATACCACTATGTGTCTCATTTGTACTGCTTCATTTCACTGTTTTCTAGCAGTACATCACATGGCAGGTCAAAGCTTTAGGATAAGCTTCTCTAACCAAGCTATTGCAAAATAGGTTTACATGAAATCCTTTAAGAATTCAGAAAGCCAGGCATCAGCTAAAGCTGACTTAGCCACAAAACCATTTCAAATCACAAGTAAAGAAGGTGAACTCTAGGATTGCTGGCATGGTTGTCTAGTCTCCTGCCACATACAGTCAAGAAAATGAATGAATGATTCTTACATCCCTGATCTTTAACCACACTTCAATCGACTAAATGTATTTACAGTAATTTAAAAATTATAGGTTTCAGAGTAGCAGCCGTGTTAGTCTGTATTCGCAAAAAGAAAAGGAGTACTAGTGGCACCTTAGAGACTAACCAATTTATTTGAGCATAAGCATAAGGTGCATCCGATGAAGTGAGCTGTAGCTCACGAAAGCTTATGTTCAAATAAATTGGTTAGTCTCTAAGGTGCCACTAGTACTCCTGTTCTTTTTAAAAATTATATGTACTATCTGCATTAAGAGTCATAGTGAGAAGAAGAGGTAGAAATGCAACATATATCTTTTCTTCAATACTTCAATCACTTTTCTAGGCATCCTGTGCCATTAATTGCTAATGTTTATAGAAATATGTCTATACTAAGTTCTGGAGGAGAAACTTCAAAGATTAACCTTTGACAGTGTTACAGCTTGAAAGTATTAACTTGAGATATTCAATGCTAAATAAAACTCGTGGTTCCCTGTGTCAAATCTAAATAAAACTCCTAATGCCTTGTCTTCTTTGTCATCTTTACTGCACACATTGGGCCAAATCCTGATCGATGTGAAATAAATAGCATATTGCCAAATGACTTCAATTCTATGTCTTAGTTTTATGGTATGGATCACAACAGTGATTAGTGAGTGAAATCATTAGATTCCTTTTACATAGAGTATGGGACTGAAGTGAAGATAGAAAGAGCTAAAAAATAAACAGTTTATACATTTATTTAGAAATGTTCTTCTACTGGGCAGGTATTTGCAGGTGGTCATTCTGATTGTTAATTTGACTTTACAAAATACTAACCATTTAAATATCTCTCTTCTTTTCCCCTTCCTCCCCCCACACAGAATGGTCACGTTTGTTGCTCAGTGGATCCACAGTGCCTTCAGGAACTGTGAAGCTAACAACCGTGTCTCACAAGCAGTTTCTGGTTACAGAATTTTCCTTCACAAGAAAGACCTTTAGACCAAAAATTGTATAAAGCCAAAACTGAAATCATATCAGTTTTGTCCATCTAAAGTGCAGAAATGTTCTGAACTGAGTGAGCTTTCAATTACCTGAGTCAGAATGAAATCTATGGAACCGGAGAAAAGCTCAGATGTGTAAACCTTTCTTTGAGGTCAGGCTCAACTTCTGGCTATTTATGTGTCTGGCATCATTATGCAGAATATTAGGTTAGTGGTAAAGTGACACATTGTAACATTGTACCTAACGATGTCAAGATCGAGAGACAAATAGAAGTGATCATTGAGCCTACTGAAGCTTTGAAAGTCCAACACTTCAATAGGCACAGAGATTTTTACTTAATAATATTTGAATCTGCACAAATTTTGTTTGATTGCTCCCTGCAGACTCTAGCAGAAATTTGAATAAAGGGAGGATGTCTTCAGGAACAAAGAATATAGCAGCTAAGATGTGTTATGTACAGTACACGCTCTGAAAAAAGATATAAGTTATTGTAAAAAAAGTGATGCACAGGCATGGCTACTTAATGTTTTCTGATGGGGAAAGTCATCTATATTTCCTTGTTTTACTGCACTTATTATTTCTTGATTGAATTTGTTCAGTATAAGCTCGTTCTTGTGCAAAATTAAAATAAATATTTCTCTTACCTTATAATATTTCTGGCTTTGAGTCTCCTTCACTGTTACAGGTGATACTTTTATATATTATAGATGACTGTTTCTCCTTTGTGAATAGGGTTGAATATAGATGTTTCTATCTGGCACAAAGTTGTGACATTATTTCATATTTGTGCTAGTCTTTAAGGGATTGATCTTGCAAATGCTTATGCATGTGAGTAAGTTTACTCCTGTCAGTAGTCCCATTGAGTTTGATAGGACTATTCATGTGCATAAAGGTTTGAAGGATCAAATTCTAAATGTTGATAGGATACTGCCAAACTGGTTAGACGCAACATTTGACCTTCCTTAAAGCTGTTCTAACTGGTGGAAAATTCTCTCCAGATTCGAAGCCCCATTTTTGTTGCTGTTAAACTCCACAACTTTGGTGATTTCAGAGGTGCTGGCACTCAGAGTGCGGGGGGCGCTGCCACACCCTTGGCTTGAAGTGATTTCCATTAAATCCAGGGTTTACAGTTTGGTTCAGTGGCTCTCAACACCCCCACTATACAAATTGTTCCAGCACCCTGGGGTGATTTTGATAATTTTGTAATAAAAATTAATAGCCTCTGCTAATGTGTGATGATTCTCCCAATATATTTATTTCTGTTGCTGCAAGGGCAGTCATCCAGCCATCAGAGGAAATGTAATTTAATAAACCCAATTTTCACTACTGATGTGACAATAAACAAAAGAGGCAACATGACCAAAGCTGTGTTGTGCTACATATGAGGGGAAAAAAGAATACAAATAATACAAATAAAATAAAGATCTAAAAAATATTCAGGAAAAAAAGGACCAATGCAACATTCTACAGTGGACTATTAAAGCTATGAAGGTTTTCAAACTGAATAAATCTTTTTTCTCTTCAAGACCTTGTCCATAAATAATAGCTACTCATGGGATTTTCTGTTTTATCCTCAGTTTCTGACAAGCTACAATCAATGTTCTTGAAGAAGCATGTTTGCTCCTTAAAAAGAGGCTGTTTTGTGCACTGTTTTCCTGTCTGCAAATAATTGTCAAGGGGTCATGTTTTGCCCTCAGATACACAGGCACATTTCCTGTTGATTTCAATGGCAGTTGTGTGCCTGTATCTGAGGGCAGATTTGACAGACGGTGTGACTGTTTGGGGATTATGCTGTGATTTCATTATAAAATGTGTGTTAGAAATACACAAAGCTCAGACCATTTGTTTTTTGTTGTGCAGGGTAAAAAAATGAGTTAACATATTACTTGAGGGCAAAATCCTCTAGCTCAAGTAAAGGCTGCAGAAAGCCCTGAACGAACACTGTGAAACTAGCACATGGAAGGGGCAGGAGATACATAGCCCAGTTTCATGCACACTTAATGTTGGACTCAGGGGATTTAAGGGTCATGCAGGGGAAGTGGGTGGGGGGGAGTCTGTTCAGTTGGTCCACAACTACATGAGTCCAATAGCTTAACACCCTTTGTAAGGCTTAAGTATGAGGCTTGGGGCATTACTCCATGCCTGGAGCTGTAATAGCAGCCACAAAGAGGCTAGAAGGGTTTTCTATGCCTTCTCTGTGGGCTGGGATTCTGTTTCCCCTAACCTCCAATGTACTTTCTCTGCACGTAGTCTGGCTTGGGTTGTGCACAGAGATCAGGTTTGGCCCTAAGACAAAGGTAAGATTATAAGATCTCTTCATTTTTTTTCTTCACTTCTTTGAGGCACAGTAACATTTACACTTCATACCAGCCTGTCCTGCAGAACTCAGAATGGTGAATGATGGAAAACAAATCTCTCCATTCATTGCCAACCCGCCCCTGGAATGGTGTGTCTTATGTTTTGGGTTGTTGTTGGGTTTTTTTTTACCATCTCATTGAACAACCTGCACTTCGCCAACAACTAGGTCAAATATAGCCAAGACATACCATAATAGTTTTTTGTCAAAATGAACCATGTTCTCAAATCCTGAGACAGCCAGTCAATACTATAGGTATTTGAGGAGCACAAGTTATTCAGTCGAACAAAGCTGAATGAATAAAAGATGAGAAGGGGTTGCGTGAGCATTTTCTAATCCAGGTTGCTAATTAGATGGGAGTTCTTGTAAAGGTCAATAAATTCCACAAAGACATCTCAATAATCCCTCCCCAGCTAAATTGACCCATCAATTAGTAGTTCATCTTTCTAATTTTCCCCCAAACAGAAAAATTAAATACTACTGAAAATTGATCTCCAAGAATTCCAGGCCTAAAGAATCTCTCAGGTAATATCAAACATTTATTTTCCCTTACAAATAATTCATTTGATGTACTTCTTAGCCATCTCACAGGAACAGTCAGAGTGAAGCTGCTCTGTTGTGTTCTTCTACTGACCTTTCATTATTGGTGCACTGTTTTCAGCATTAGAATTCAATAACTCCCATAGAAGAGTTGTCACCTGTTTGCAGAGTAATTGCCCTAAGTTAATAGACCTGCAGATACAAAGGCAGAAATGTCTTCAGTTACACTGGATTCAATTCTATGGTGAAACAAATTGGCAACGAATAGCTGCATTGTAAACTGTTGAAAACTAAATTCTTTAACTGGAAATTTCTGGTATCTATAAATTCACCCTGGGCAAGAGGAGGGAGAAAGCTAGATTTCTCTTCACTCAGTGCTGGTGTTAAACATTTCTATGTGAGACCAATTGAGCCTCAAAGTGAAATGTTTATCTTCATTCCAGAGGTTAGATTCATAGAAGTTGAACTGTGCGTCCCAAATATTCATCATACTGTGCAATAAACTTACATTAATATATGTATAGTACCAAAGCTCTAAAGCAACATGGTGACTATGCATATAGCTTTGTGTGTGCGTTTATGTGTGTGTGTGTGATAAACTGAGTGAGGTAATATCTTTTATTGGACCAACTTCTGATGGTGAGAGAGAAAAGCCTTCATACTCAGTTCACAAATTAGTGGAAAGAGTTGAAACTGTCTAGACAATAGAAAGAGGTTCTTTGTGTTATTAGGAAAAGTAGCCTAGTGTAACACTGGACAAAGAATAATGCATATTTTATGGTGCAGTAAATGTTCCTGTTTTCTCCAAAATCTCCATCTGTTTCAGGCTTGCCTCAAAAGTAGAGCCTTTGAATTAGGGTTGAACTCAATATTTACTGGAAGAAACTGTGACAGTAATGGGGATAAATATTAGTTTATAATAGAAATGTGCCATAGAATTGCTTGTGTCTCAAGCCTGGATGGTCAGCTTCCCATTGCTCCTAATCACTCTTATATGGGGTGCACAATGGGTTTACAACCAGAAGTGCTGCACAAAGGGCCTGATTCAATGCCCATTGAAGTCAGTGGGAGTCTTTCCACTAATTTCAATGGACTTTGCATCAGACTTGTAGTGGGTTAGATTCTGATCTCAGTTAACCAGTGTAAATCTAGAATAACCCCTCTAAAAATCTAAATATATGATCAGAATATGATCCATTCAATACAAAGTAACCTGGAAAAAAAGTTGCCCAGAAAATTGTACTTTATAGATTGGGATTTTTTTACGCAGCCCCAGGAAATTAGATGCAAAATTTCCATTGCATCTGTGGAATTCGGGCACCTAACTCACTTAGGCGTTTTTGAAAATCCCAGATATAGATACTGCTTCACTTCTTAAAATATAAATGCCCACATACTAAAATGCTACAGATCAGTGTTGATTAGTATTTTCTGATTTCCAGAATTTACACCTTCTGTAAAATGCTAACTAAGAAAAAATTGTCTAATACAGTGGTTCACAAACTTTTTTTTCCACGGACCACTTGAAAATTGCTGAGGGCCTCAGCAGACCACTTAATGATCTTTCCAAATGTTGTTTATATTGTTAGCTAAGTATTGTAAAGGCCGTTGGATAAAAGTGCTATATACAAAAACTGTAATCATAAATGTTTTTTGTTCTACAAATAAAAGCACACAACTCATATTTTAATATCAGTAGTCTTACCTTTCTAATGCAATGGATGTGCCCTCCTTCCCCTGCCGTGGCAGCCCTTAAGCTGGGGCTCGGAAGGAGGGGGGTCTTTCCCTCTCTCCCCCACTGCAGCAGCCCCCGAGCTGAGGCTGGGAAGGAGGGCCGTCTCTCCCTGGCAGCTGCAGCCCTGGAGCTGGGGAAAGTTGCCTCTTTCTCTGGCCGCTACAGCCCTGCAGGTCCCAAATTTCCCTGACCCCCTCTTCTTGCCCCACTGCCCCCTCCCACCTACCCCTTATTCCCCCCAAGGCCACCACCTCACCTTACATGGGCGTCTTCTCCAGGGTCCAGGCACCTCATTAGTGAAGCCATGCCTGCTCAGCTCCACTAATTTGGTGGGTGGCCCTTCATTCTCTCGTGTGCGGCCACCCAGGCACACACCTTAGAGGGAACTATCCGCGAACCATCTGAATGGAGCTCGTGGACCACTGGTGGTCCACTGATCACAGTTTGAGAACCTCTGGTCTAATATAAATAAAAAACGTGCACCTTATGTTCTACCAACTTTAGTGAATATTTAAATAACATAAACCCTTAATTACTGCAAACCGCAATAGTTTACTAATCACATTATATTCCATCCATAAAGCCGCCACATATAATTACTCTGCTTTTCTTAAAAGTATTTTTTTTCAGTAATATCATTTTACCGTTTAAGTTATACTTTAAATAAATTCCCAGGATGCATCAGAGGTATTGCTTGGAATTGCTAATATAAACAATTCCCCGGGTCCTATTTAAACTGCAAGGACTGAGACATATTTGAACTGCCAAAGCCAAAACAAACTGATCTGCATCATTGCTTCTAGAATATTACCCTAAATAAAGAAGCAGATCACTCATAAAAATTCTGCCTCAAGAGAAATTTATAAAATGAAAACAACCAAACCATCCCATTGCTAACCGGTCAAGCACACGTTCCCCTTTTAATTATGACAGATTTTAAGATGAAAAAAAAAGAAAATTAGTGTGCAGTGGATTTTTCTTACTTTTTGCATGTGCCACTTAAACAAATTTCTTACAGGTGCCACAGCCAAAGGCATATTTACAGACTGCTGCTCTTGGACATTTCCTCCGACTTTGTTGGCTCTGACCATTTGCTATTTCTTTTCCCAGTCTGTTTTTCTGGTAATATGTCAGGATAATTTAGGATCATAGTATCACAGAGGTGAGGGACAGCCTGTTAGAAGCCAGAAATTTCACTAGCAGCAAGCACAGATGCGTCAGTGCAGCACAGGGCAGAGGACTCTGCTGGGGTAATCCCCTGTCCCCCAGCCGGGACCCAGGCACCTGCATGGTAAGGCGGCAGGTGGCAGAAACCTTGCCCAAAGAACAAGTTCCCCTCCTGCTGCTTTATAGCTGAACTAGAGCCTGAGATTTTGCAGTTTTTTCTGTGATAACCGCCTCATGAGGGGAGGGATCAGACAAGAGAAGGACCAAGTGGCTCCCCTTGGCACCACATGAATCAGGAATGCCTCTCCTTGCACCTCGTGAGGGTGAGCTCTGCCTGAGAGACATTGCCAGCTGTCTTTTCACTGTAGTGGGATGCAGGGGATAGGAATGGTGACAGCCTTTGGTGCCCTGGGAGCCTGCGACATGAGAGCAATGGAGGCAGGGGTGAGGGGAAGGGAAGGGAACTTGTGCTAAGGAAGGAGATTGATAGTCAAAGCAGCATGAGGAGGGTTCATAGGATGATTTGCCTGTAGTTGCCAAGTGAAGAGAGGCCAAAGGTTGTCAGGATAGGGGTAGAAAGGAAGGTTGGACAAAATTGAAGGATGGCTGGACAGTGGACTAGAACAGCAGCTTAGAGAGAGAAGGTGGGTGGACCTTCTGTTGTGAGAGATACCAGCTTTTGAGCTTACACAGAGTTCTTCAGCTCTCTTTAGCTCGAAAGCTTGTCTCTCTCACAAACAGACGTTGGTCCAATAAAAGATATTACCTCACCCACCTTGTATCTAATATCCTGGAACCGACACGGCTACAACAGCAGTCTATAGATCAGCAGGTGTAAGGTGGCACCGTGCTCTTGAAGGGGCTTTGCGGGGGCTGCGGGCAGTCTTGTACACATTAGACAACATATGTTTTGTCAGAATAAATGTGCATAATAACTAATGAATCATGTGGCCTTACTTTTGTAACCTTCATCTGCCTCTACTCCTGTCTTCCCTTACTATTTTAACTGCCTCGTATTGTGCCATGACTAGCATTAGAATATGAGCTCTTTGGAGAGAGTCCATCTGACTATACTTTCAAAACACTTTGCATATGTTGGATGCTACCACGATAGAAACTGAAATTGTTTGTATGGATAACAATAATAGCCAGAGTTATTACAATTAATGCAAAAAAGAGGTGTTTTGGAAGGGATAAAAACTTCATGCTTCAGGGGTCAAACCAATCTCTTACTAGTCAGGATTTGGATGAGGTCTCCACGGACAGGCAGGGTGTGGGAGGGTATCTAGCTTCTACTTGTAATTCTATTTGGACAGGCTAGGAGAGGAGAAAGTCATGGACAATGGGTGCTCCATCCTTCCATATCTAATTTATGCTACCTATAATGTGCTAACCATCATTTTATATATCAAGATATACAATTTTCAGTCTCTTGGGAAGGTTCTTGATGTTTTCCATAACAATGTTTTTACTTTTTAGGCCTTCAAACTTTTTTAAACACACAGTTCTCTGATAGAGCAGCTTGTAGTGTTGTCTATGAATGTCTTAGTCAATGGTAACTTTTTCTACAATACCTAATACTCAAACTCTGTAGTTCAGGCTCCTCTTTACTTACTGCTGTCTTGGGAATCTAACCAGACTGAAAGACCTGTTACTGAAATTTTAATTCCAATCTTGTGTTTCATCCTGAATGGATAATTATAGCAAATCATTATTCCAGGTCTTCCAGCAACAGCTTCCTAACATCTATAGTTCATACCAAATTTGTCAGCTGAACTCTTTCCCCACATGTAAGTCCTTCAATCACATTACAGCTAGATTTAAAGATTTCAAGTAAAGCCACGAATACCTGCACACTTAAGGGATCTTTTTATTTCTTATAACCAGGTTTCCCTCATTCATTTGGCTTTTAAATGGTTTTTTGCATGCTTCGTGTATTTGGATTGCCTCTTATGGGTAATGCACACTTGCACATAAAGCTTCTCCACTATTGCATTTCATTTTTCTAATCTAGTAGAATTTGGGATTCACCTGGTAAATCTATCCCTGGTAGAGCTCCAATCAGCAGAGTCACACCTCTTACACCGAATTTGGCCGATTGTGTATAATTTGAAAGCTGAACTTTTTGTGTGTGAGTTGGCATTTAAAACATTTTTTGTGTGTGTTTCATAATAGCCTTCTGTAGTTCCCCAGGGTCTTCACATTAATGCTTTAGAAATATAAATGTAGATTGATTGAACAGTCAGTCAATATGAGGTAGAGTGAGGACATTTCCTCCCATCTGTGCAGTTTAGGGGGGTTTTTTGTTTGTTTTTGTTTTTGGGGTTTTTTGTTTGTTTGTTTGTTTTTAAACTAAGAGGCATTAAATTTTACAGTAATGAATACAGCCATACAATTCACTGCAGTCTGACAACTACATGGTTTTCCTTTAAAAGGAGAGAGAGGAAGACGAGCTAGGTTAATGAAGCAACACATTATCATCTAGTTTAGTGAAATAAAGATAAGAGGAAAAATGAGACAGTTACAGATATTGAATGGCTGTTCAGTATTGTACCGCTAACCACTTGCAAACCCATGGGAAACAGTAACCGACTACCACAGATATAGCCAGTTAATAATGAGGTAATTTAGTCAAGATGAAGAACGTCATCTACCAAAACCTCCAACCACTAATTACTTTGAATATGTAGTGTAGACAGGGTTTAAGCACCTTTAAACCAAGTTAGCTGATTGTCCATAAGGTCAGTCATTACCAGCTAACACAATTCTAAAATGTGTTAAATCCTGTCTACAATGGGTGCTAACATAGTTTTGTCACATTCTGGGGTGCAATCCAGATTAGTTCGGGGCTGTCATCACCTGCCCTGCAACCTGGGCTGCCTCACCAACAGACAAACAGCATGCAGGTCACACTCTGAGTGTCCTGTATAGTTGCAGCCAGCCAGCTACACTCCAGTCACGCTCTGGCTTCCACCAGCCTTGGTTGCCATTTGCAGGGTGACCCCCCCAACACACTCGCAGTCCCGAATTTTCCCAGAAATGTGTGTTCTGCACTGTCCAGCCCTCCCCTAGCCAGTTCAGATATTAGAAATCTGTTGTGCTTGTAAGGGAGTCAATATTCAACAGTTTGTTTTTTAACTGGAGTTACCCAAACAGTTCAGTTTAAACACCATATTGGATTAGTTTTGATTAAAGAATATTACAGATGTATTTAACCACACAGAGAGAGCATTAATGTCCAAAATGGTTACAAGAGAAATAAAGATAAACTGCAACCTAGTAATTATAACTTAACAACCTAGACTTGATTCAAGGTAAAATCCCCGTCACCAGTTCCCAGTAACAGGACGGACCAAATTTTCAGATCAGAACCCATCCCAAAGTCCAAAGGCTGGTTCCTTTGTCTTCTTAGGTGAAAGAAAGAGCGAGACAGGGTGAGAAAAGATGAGAGACTACCTGGTGTGTTTGCCTCTCACTTTTCTAATCCAGTCACCCTTTGAAATGCCCTTTCGTGATGGTTACCCCTAGATACAGTTCCTTCCCAGGGTGAGAATGGAGACATGAAATCTTGTGGTGAAAGAGGTTTCATGTTGTTGTTAAAATGAAGATTGATCTGTTCTGGTCCCCCTATGTTGTCAAAGAACGGCCACTAGAGCAGTGATTGCCTATCAACTTGGATGACACCTGGCATCAGCTTGTCCTTTGTCTTTGACAAACAGGTTCTCCCCAGATTAGTCTGGTAAATGATGATCAAAATCTGGTTATGTTAATAACTTGACATATAATGTTGCTACACACATTTCACCAGGATATTATTGACCAGTGTGTGGTGTTAGTTTTCAAATGATACCTTGCAAGGCATATTTTGTACAAAGATTATTATAATAATGTGTAGGGTCTGAATACACAGATGAATTCCATCACAGTGTTTAAACAAGAGTTAGTTAAACCACGTTAACTAACATGCTTAAGACACACACACACACACACACACACACACACACACACACACAAGTGTGTCTTTTGTCAGTTTCTAAGTGCGTCTTTTGTCAGTTTCTCCCCAAACCACCAATATTACCAAAAAAACCCAACAACCCCAAAACCCACAGAGGACCAGAAACTGTCCCCAAATCCTTGCATTATTCATGCTGAAAAGCACCTGACTCCATGAGCAGTCTCACTAATTTCAACAGTTACTTGAAAAAAAAAAAAACTACTACTCAATGTGAGTAAAGGTGGATGAATCAAGCCAGCAAAGTTCTATACTGTAAATCTGCTGAATTGTACTAGAACATTATAACACCAATGGCCCAATATAACTATCCATCACAGCTGCCAATTGTTTTAATAACTAAACTTATACACTGTCATTGGAAAACATAGTGTGCCTGATCCTCAGAAAGTGTAAACTGGCATAGATACGCTGAAGTCAATGGAGCTACACCAATGTAGCTCAGCTGAGGCACGGGCCCATTTAAAAAAATGTCTTCTAGTGAATCATTGTGTATAGTCTTGGCTTTATACAGTTTAATTAATATAATAGTTTGTATAGCTTATGTAAGCACATTTCACTCTAGGGGGTTGTTTGCAGGATTTTCAATACAGCTATTCCCAGTGTGTGATTAGTCACCTTGGGGCAGATCCTCCATTCACATCAGTGGAGCTATGACACTCGCCACTAGCTGAGGATATGAGGCCTAGTTTCTTCTTTGGGAGGGGATGACAAACCTTTTAAATAGGAATGTAGTGAAAACAATAGTGCTGCACATGCAGGATGAATTTTTGGCTGTACTAACATTCATGAAACTTGGATTCCTGATAATTTCATATATAAAACTTGTCTGCCCTTGTCTATTTTCATAATGTATACTAGTGCTATTGCACTGGTTGTACTGCTTGATATAAAAATCATAGAAAGTAAAGAAGGGAAATACAACTTGTGCCCGGACTGCACCAACTCCTAGGTTGTCATGGGAAATAGTGGTTCTTCACTATACCTGGAAGACAAGATAGGCTCTAAATAACAAGGTGCTGAGTTTGCCAGAAAGTCTTTCTTCAGATTTGTGTATTGTAATTATCCTTGTCGAGGCTCATTCATGACCTTGTTTCTCTGCTGCTGTGTATGCTCATAAAGCAGCAAGCATGTCAGCAAAAATTAAGTTACCTGCAAAATATCAGCCAAAATGTTCTGCCAGTCATGCACCATTCTTCAGAAATGCACAGAACTCAAATGCCGACTCCTTCAGATGTCTTTCAGCTTTACATTCACCACTTCCTAATTAATTTATAAGGAAGAGAAAAAGAAAGGAAAAAAAAAAAGCCCTGAAATTTCCATTTTCGTGGTGAAACTGCTTAATAAAATCTAACCCTAATAGTTTGTTTCATCACCCCTGCATGAAACAAATAGTCATTAACCAATATTTCATATAGCATAAAAATATGAAAATAAGATTTCTTAGTAGTGTGTTTTCTTAATGTAACATTGCACACTGAGCTATTTAATAACTGCTGAGCAAGTCTACTTTGTAATAGATGTCAAAAGTCCAGTTTTATGAAAGTGCAGTTTCACTTTCAACACTCCAACAATACATGATGAGCCAATGACAAATAATCAAATACAACATGTTTAGGCCAACGGTAACGTTTTCAGAAGTGCCTATGTCACCTTTAAAAATTGAACATTTGTACAAACATTAGGGCATTGGGAAAGTGCCCAGGGACTTGCCTATAGCTACCCATAACCTAGTTACCACTTGTAGAATTGATTATGGCAATGAACTCCATTTGCAGTGACACTTGGAAGGCTTCTGCTTGTGCACAATAGGCTTCATCCATGGTCCTCTGAAGTTAAAGTTAAGTTCTTGTTGTTTTCTGTGGGCGTTAGTCTGGGCCCAATGCCCTTAAGCCCTGATCCTGCAAATATTTCCACCAAGGCTCTACTTTACTACTATGAGTATTCCCATTGACCTCCATTAAGTACATTTGTTTGCAGTATCAGTGCCTTAATGAATGCATCAAATTTGTCCGCTTTCATTTCACACTGCAAAGCCTGGGGGTCTCTCTGGGGGCTCTATGTGAGAAGGGGTCAGGGCTGGTGGGTGTAATTTCTGTGGGCTTTAAGGTTGGTACAGAAAAGTATTTTGTTTTTTGTTGTGAACTAAGTTCAGCTAGATAAATTTAATTAATAAATAAATGATAAATTCATACAACTGAAAGTGAGGTTGGCTAGAAACAAAATCGTCCATTTTTCATAGTCCAAAGTACTAGAAAAAACACATTTTAAAGCTATTTCAGTGTTCATACTTTAAGATGGTGTTAACAACACAAGGAACTAGTTTATTGTACATGTATGGATTTTTAACCTGACCATGTCTCTTTAAGTGTTGAAAATGTAATGGCCCATATGCCAGAGGACAGGATTTTTCAAGTGTGCAATTAGGAGCAATGATGCAAAAAATTACACACACACACAAAAACCCAGAATGACTTGCAGATGTGTGATTGAAACACCTAGTGTATCTGAAAGAAGAATGTCCTGTCTAAGGCTATGTCTACACAGCGCACCTTAGAATGGCGTGGTTATGCCACTGCAGCTACACCATTGTTGGGTGCGCTGTCTGGCCACTCTTTATTGCTGGGAGAGAGTGCTCCCAGCGACAAAATAGAACCACCTCCAATGAGGAGCGGTAGCTTCGTCGACAGGAGCACAGTTCTCGCCGACAAAGCACTGTCCACACCAGCGCTTTTCATGGCAAAAACTTTTGTCATTCGGGGGTGTCAAGGTTCCTTCCCCACTCTGAACTCTAGGGTACAGATGTGGGGACATGCATGAAAACTCCCTAAGCTTATTTTTACCAGCTTAGGTTAAAACTTTCCCAAAGTACAAACTATTTTACCTTTTGCCCTTGGACTCTATTGCTGCCACCACCAAGTGTCTCACAAATATATAACAGGGAAAGAGCCCGTTTGGAAACGTCTTTCCCCCCAAAGTCCTCCCAAACCCTACACCCCCTTTCCTGGGGAAGGCTTGATAAAAATCCTCACCAATTTGCATAGGTGAACACAGACCCAAACCCTTGGATCTTAAGAACAATGAAAAAGCAATCAGGTTCTTAAAAGAAGAATTTTAATTGAAGAAAAAAAGTAAAAGAATCACCTCTGTAAAATCAGGATGGTAAATACCTTACAGGGTAATCAGATTCAAAACATAGAGAATCCCTCTAGGCAAAACCTTAAGTTACAAAAAGACACAAAAACAGGAATATACATTCCCTCCAGCACAGCTTATTTTATCAGCCATTTAAACAAAACAGAATCTAACGCATATCTAGCTAGATTGCTTACTAAGTCCTAAGACTCCATTCCTTTTCTGTTCCCAGCAAAAGCATCACACAGACAGAGAGCACCTTTTTTTCTCCCCCTCTCCAGCTTTGAAAGTATCTTGTCTCCTAATTGGTCATTTTGGTCAGGTGCCAGCGAGGTTATCCTAGCTTCTTAACCCTTTACAGGTGAAAGGGTTTTTCCTCTGGCCAGGAGGGATTTAAATACCCCCCTTCCCTTTATATTTATGACAGGGGAGTATTTTTTCACACCTCTGAGCGACAAAAGTTTTAGTGACAAAAGTGCCAGTGTAGACATAGCCTAATTGTGCACCTTAGCACTCAAAATTATGCATGCAACTTATGTGCATATTTTCAATGGTTTCAGTGAGAAGCCTGGATTCACAGTGGGTCCCTGACAAATGCCTATATCCTTATTAAAAGACCCGATCCTTCCTAATTATGCTATGATTTGCAGTATGGGCCAATCCAGATCCTATTCAACTCAATGACAAAACTCCAAATTGACTTCATATAAGAGTTCTTATAAGTCTTTTCACTCTTTTTGTTCAAATCATCAATAACCTCTACAGCCAAGGAGTACTTGTGGCACCTTAGAGAGTAACAAATTTATTTGAGCATAAGCTTTCGTGAGCTACAGCTCACTTCATCAGATGAAAGCTTATGCGCAAATAAATTGGTTAGTCTCTAAGGTGCCACTAGTACTCCTTTTTTTTTTTTTGCAAATACAGACTAACACGGCTGCTACTCCAAAAAATACTACTGTAGCATATAAAAGCTTACTTTTATTTATACTGGGAGAAAACTGCTATTTGACATTAGATGGGATTTTTCCTCTTAATTACCTTTGGTTCCTTTCTGATGTAAAGATAAACTCTATCAGTCCCGTAGGTCTGCTAGACTTCCTCCTCCATTACAGATCAAAACTTAGCCTTTTGTCATAAGGATAAAAACATTTTTCCAATGCATACAATGAAAACAAATGTAGAAGATCATTGGGATGTGCAGTGTATTGTCAGATTTGGCACAGTTCTTCTATGGAACAGTGAGGAAATAAATCAAATATAGGTCTTTCTTTTCAAGCATAAGTTATTTGTTAATGACCTTGATTCAGCAAGGTGAGTTACAGAAGGGTGTGCCTATCTTTATGTCATGAGATGTCCTATTGAAGTCAATGGGACTACTTGTGCACTTAAACATAAGCACACACTTAAGTACCTTGCTGAATCAGGACCTACGTGAATAGCAACATGGAAGTATATGTTTGTGGCTCACACATTGATAAGTATTTTTTATTAGATGACATGAGGGTTGCTTAATATCCCCATACGTAATTGTTAGGGATAGAGCAATACAAACTGTTATATTTTATGTTTCGTATTTGCTTTTTGTCCCTGTTGGTTGTGGAGTTTTGAAACTTGAGCTGCAGAATATAGAATACTTTCCTATAAAGTCAAATATGAATGAGATAAACTCCAGGTATGTTCACAGTGAAATACCTCCCAGTAATTTGAGCTTTAGGCAAAAGTAATCAGAACGCTACAAACTGGCGATCTAATCCTGAAAGGTGCTGAGCGCTCACATCCCACATTGATTTAGTGTAAATCAAACTGTGGAGATACTTGATCATGCAGTTGCCCATTTCATCTACAGATGAACAAATCTTTTTGAAAATTCAGCCTGGTAAGGAAGAAAAAGAATAATTTTTAATAAAATAGAAACCTCACAGGATATGAGCTCAAGCCCATTGTAATCTACTACATAACTTTTATTCACTAGACTGTACAGTCTTTTGTTAATATCCATGGGAATTTACAAATGTTAAATTAGTGACGGAGAACTCCCATATTACTTCCTTAATGTAACAGAAGCATATTGAGAATTACAAAGGAAACACTAATAAAATATTGAATATAAGGGCTGCAAGGACTCATACAAAGTGTATTCCTATAGGGCATTAAGATCTGGCAATATACAAAGTGTCATGCAATTCACACTTAATAAACCGTATTTTGCTTCTTCTGTAAGAAAAACAAATTCTACATGAGAGCTTAAATTGTCTCTATTAATAATACACCTTTTTGAAAGTATTAGGTCAATGCAGAAAAACAAAAACAGTGGTATCCAAATGGCTGGTATTCTTAGAACAATGCTCCGACTCCCTCATTGAGTTGGATGCTGTAAAGGTAGGCTTGTCAGAAACAGATTTTTATTTTTGTACAACTTCAAAAGATAATATAGATGTTTATTTTTAATAAATTTTAATCTATTTAAATTTTCACATTGGTGAAAAATTATGGGTTTTAAGCATTTTTTCTATTGTGGATAGTATTGCATGAGTCAAATGCAATTTCAAAAAGCTAATATAGTTCTCTATACATACAAACTGGTTTGTTTTCCATGTACTAGCACATTTGTGACCCTTTTTCTGGTCTCCCAACTAAATGCTGGGCAAGGGTAAAACCAGCAGGTCACAATCACTTTGTTTTGCTCATTGTATAAATCAACCAAAACTACCACATCTTAGTGCATGTCAAATTATTTATGACCAAGTCTAATTGAACAAATATGCTTGTGAGCCTGGACCTAAGAAAGAAGAAGAAGAAGAGTCAGCATCATAAATTGACAGAAGTGGGGAAGGTCCAATCTGAAACAAGCAATGAGTCAAAACATTGACCAGTCAAATTAATAAGTGGAAACCCCAAATGATGAACTTCATTGGACCATGTGTCCTGGGTGTGGCCATTACATAGGTCATAGAATCATAGAATATCAGGGTTGGAAGAGACCTCAGGAGGTCATCTAGTCCAACCCCTGCTCAAAGCAGGACCAACCTCAACTAAATCATCCCAGCCAAGGCTTTGTCAAGCCACGCCTTAAAGACTTAAATTATTTAAAGTGTTCCTTTGCAACTGCACAATCCTGATTTGTTCTCATAGGATGTTTTGCATATACAAAATGGATATTCACAAGAGCTCCCTTTAAAAACCTGTAGATCAAAGCAACCAGCCAGACCACCTTTAACTTGCATAGGATTTAAGTGTGAAGCTACATTTTATCAAAAGTGAGGGCAACCATCCAGAAGATGTAAAATATAACTAGAGCTGGGTGAAAAATACACAGCACAATGTTTGTCTTTAGTCAAATTCATGAAACACTGGCAACATTTCTCTTTAGTCAAATTCATGAAACACTGGGAAAACTGGTATAATGGGAGACCATGTAGAATTTGAGGAGGACAGTGGCCTTCCCAAGACACTGGAAAGGAGGGACTCTTTCCACAAAATACCCAGGAGGGGTTCACAAGTCATTGCGTAACAACACAGAAGACAGCACTAAGGCCTGGTCTACACTAGGAAATTAGGTCAGTATAACTACATAGCTCAGAATTCTCCTGTTGTCCTAGCGATCACACCTCAGGGAGATGGATTACCTATGCTGATGGGAGGCATAGGTAGCATCTTCACTGAAGTGCTACGGTGGCACAGCAGCAGTGGTGCCACTGTGCCGCTGTAGTGCTTTAGGTGTAGACAAGCCCTCAGTAGGGTTTGTCAAGGAGGGCTTGCTGCATCGTCTCCATAGGTTCAACAGCATTGTATCATGGCTAAATATCCAACCTCAGAATCTTTAAAATCTGCTGCATTCACTAGATTTATATGAACTGTGGCTATGGAAAGGCTGGTTTCCTGGTGCTTTAATATGAAATTTGGCTATGTCAGTTTCTGGGTTGGGATTTTATTTCCTCATCGTCATAGAGTTAAACTCAGCCTGTGTTTCCATTTGCCTCTGAGGTGGAAATCAAGGCACATGACTCTTGAGGAGGAAGGTCTCCTAGGTGGTTGTCGTCTGGGAAGGTGTCAGGTTCACTAAGTGTTTTTTCAATTCCTTCAATTGCCCCAATTAGGCAGACTTCTGTTTTCATGAGATTGAGTTCTAAACATTAATGCACATATAAACACAAGAGGGCCAAAGTCTTGCATTTACAATAGTCCTCATCCTTTTCCATTAGAGGGGCCTTAATTCTCATTTTCAAATATTAGGGCAAAAACTCATCTCCTGTGGGACAAGTCAGACAGTCCCAACTTCTGAATAGTTGTGTGCATTTTGTTTTTCTTAAATAAGACTCTGACCAGAGCATCCTTTCATCTGTACTGGTGACCAATGAGTTCATTGCCTTTAGAATTTATAAGACCCAGAAACTCGCTCTGTAAAATATTATGACCTTGTGGGACACTCGTTTGACAGGACTTCAGCTATTCATTGCGGCCATCCAGCTGGTACTGTTTTATCCATTTCACTGGTAATGAAATTTTAAAATCAAAATAGGTCTATTTATCTACATTCATGTTTAAATGCAGACAGAGTGACTATTATAATAATAGCTGTTAGCAAACAGATACTTATATTGAAAGTGCTGGCCCATCATTAAAAGACCTCCTATAGACTGATATGCCCCTCTGGATCTGCTTGGCTTATTAAGAAAGTTTTAAACTACTGTGTCTCTCTAACAGAAATATAATAAAGCCAACTTGCTAATGAGGCTAAATCCTGCATTCAGAAGCATCTCACCCTCCTAATAGTGTCTCGGAAGCCTCAAATGTCTCCATTTTGGCTGTTGCAGGTGGGTAACCTTGATTTGAAAGACTACAAGATCTCATGACACTTTTATATTATGATTCTAATGATAGACACTTAGGCTGAAATTTTCAAAGATGTATAGGGGATTTAGATGCACATTAAAATGAATCCACTTCATCAGATGTATGAAGTAAAAGATACAGGAGCAGGTATGAATACATGAACTGGAATTAATTTGCAAACTAGATACCATCAGATTAGGCCTGAATAAAGACTGGGAGTGGTTGGGTCATTACAAAACTTAAACTTAATTTCCCCAATACTAATTTCTCCCTACTGTTACTCACACCTTCTTGTCAACTGTCTGAAATGGGCCACTCTCTTACCACTTCAAAAGTTATTTCTCCTCCCTTGGTATCCTGCTGTTAAATTGATTTATCTTGTTCGACTGACCTAACACTTGGTAAAGCAACCCACATCCTTTCATGTATTTATACCTGCTCCTGTATCTTTTACTTCATATATCTGATGAAATGGGTTCTAGCATGAAAGCTTATGCCCAAATAAATTTGTTAGTCTCTAAGGTGCCACAAAGACTCCTCAGGTTTTTTTGCTGATACAGACTAACACGGCTACCACTGAAACCTATTAAAATGAATCTGTATATTGTGTCTAAATCTGTTGGATAACATAGAAAAAAACCTCAGCCGTACTATATAATTTTTAATGAAGCAATTCTTTCTAGTGAATGCATAATCTACAACCTGGCTTGCTGTTGTAAATGGGCCAGGTCCAAGCAACCTTGAAGTATGCCAGCTGAGACTATGGACCAATGGGTTTTATAATATCTTAATTAATTCTGTGCATTAAGATGCATTTGCCAAATAGAGAGATGTGGTTCAGCAAAAGTTTTCCAGCATCTCACTTAAACTGTAACAGGCAGTGTTGCTTGCCAGTTTTGTGGCTCCTCTAGGCTTCTGATTGTACGGTTTGAGAAAAATCAATCTCTTATTTTGCACTGGATAGGCCAGGCAAGGGCTTCAGCTGAGGACTTGGTTTTTTCCCCTGTCAGAATGACACATGTTTTTCCCATTTCAAGCTCTACAGGTTACAAGCCGCTGTTGACAGCTTTGCAGCACTTTTTCCAGGAGAGATCCATCATGGTGGAGCTTCAAGGCACTACTGAGTCTGCTATAAGTGTATTTCTAAATACCCTCACCTGCCAAGTACAATTATAAATTCCTTAAGTGGTGTCTATCTTTGAACGTGCTCAATAAATGAGAGGAGTGGCCAAGAAACTGCATAGATGTTCTGAATCACCTACAAAGCCAAGGAACCCTAAGTGAACACTCATAGATCTGAACACTACCTCATACGTTTAGGTCCCCATTTTAACAATAAATTCTTCCAGAGTTAATCTAATTTACAGCCAGCCTGATTCTGCTGAGCCACACAGAAAGGTGTAAACGGGATTTGTTTAACAAAAAAACCCTAGAAACTGCATTTTTGTGCATTATGAAGAAATTATTTTCCCTGCATATGTAAATAGCACAGCTCTTAAAGGCTACTGCAGAGTATGCCAGTGGATACAATGGAAACAGTGACTGTATTCTTCAGCACCATGTCTATCATGGTACATGTCAAAACAAAAGATCATTTTTAATGTCCACTTCTGAAGTACCATTACTATTCACATCAACAATCTGTGTTAAAATGTTCTATAGAAGAGCTATCTCAAAATTTAAAGCTTTCTAAAAGAGTGTGTTATTTTTTGGGCCTATGTACATTAGTATAACGATGCAAATTATTTCAGATACCATTGATCACCTACATACAGAATGTAATTACAGCCCAAAAATACCTGAAACGAATATTAAGGTAGCAAAGTCAGACACTCAAAAGTTAAGAAATGCCAGAATTAACGTTGCCAGGTCACCTTAGGAATGGACAGTTGAAGGATCCAGATGCTGGGGAGTTACAGGCTTGGGGAATTCAGGCAAATGAGTGGTTGGGTAGAGGACGAGGGCCCATGTTCACTTGCATGGTTCCCAAACATTTATACAACATTCATGTGAACCGAGTCTGAGTTGGGAAGAAAAACTGAAGCAAGGATTCAATGTAAATATTTCACACAGACAACCGTTTATGTGGTTATGAACTAACAGTTGTAGCCTTTACAGCGTCAAGCATGTAACTGGGGTTTAACAACCAACACCATTATTTTTTGCAATAGGGCGCATAGACAATTGGTGCCCCCCACTGGGGGGGGCACCAGCTAAAGAGGAGGACACGTGACCTCCCCACATGACTCTGCCCCCACCCTGCCCCCGCACTCTCCCCATCCCCTCCCCACTCCACGTTACCTGTGGTGGGGCTCTGTCCTCCCACTGTGCCAGCTCCCCCCGTCATGTTTGGCTGCTCTCCCTAGCAGCCAGGCCCCAGAGCCACTCCCGGATGCTGCCTGGCCCTAGAATCAGTCTGTGGTTTCCACACTATAACAATTTAAACTCAATGGTTTTGACTGAGGTTTGTTTTGAGTTTTTGGGTCCAATAAAATTTAAAACTGAAACCAAAATTCAAGAGGCAGCAGTGATCCAAAAGCAAAGAAAAGTTTCATGTGTAACCATGACAACTGAAACAACAGAGAGTCACAATATTACCCACCCATAATACCCACAGCTGTCTAGGCACATCTCTGAGACATGTCATGACATAGCTTCATAAAGCTGCTTCATTAAGTGAGACACGGGCCATGGAAGGCAATTTTGCAAAACCAAAGTTTTTGGAAGCTTGGGCCTGTGGTCCAGTTATATGAAACCTCGAAAGTGCAGTGGGATCAGCTGAACGGTTCCTGTTTCGGATGATTTCTACTGAAAATGCCTAAAAGTCAATGCTGCTGTACATAGCTATAAACAAAGGCAGAATATAAACTCTACTGTCCCTTTTGAGGCTTGCTTTTGCTCAAGTATACTGTAGTGAGTTTTGGCAAGGACATGTAAAGATCAGCTTATCAGAGAGGTCGGGGGTGTAGGGAAAAACATTTGCACCATTCACTCTTAGCCAATCTAACCTTCAAGACAAAAATCAGCAGCGTATTGACCATGACTTTTAGAACCAGTGCTTCCTCCCTCCTCTTCTGGCAGCTTGTGCACTCAAATTGCACTTACAATTCTCAAACGGCAGACAGGTAGAGATGAACTTTTGTTTCAGTGTAATGTAGGGTGACCAGATGCCCTGATTTTAGAGGGACAGTCCCGATATTTGGGGCTTTGTCTTATATAGGCTCCTATTAGCCCCCACCCTCTGTCCAGATTTTTCACACTTGCTGTCCGGTCATCCTAGTGTAATGGTAGCCTGGACCATAATTACACACTAATTTTGTAAGCCATAAATGAGAATCCAGCCACCAATCCATGGGATTTCTCTCATCCAGTGTATATGTAACCCTTCTGCCCGTCAGAGCTGGCAGCAACAAGGGCCGGGTTCAATATCTAGGGGATCCATTCCAATAACACAATGCAAACCGGCTCGAGCCCCCACCCAGTGACCTGGGATAAATATATACCACCCTGCTGGGCGCCTCCAAGAGGCAATTCTTCCCCTCTCGCAAGCACATAGTCTGAGTGTAGCAAAAAGCCTTTTAATAACAGAGAGAAACAATGTGGCATTATGTTGGGGAAACACCACCAACAGGATTCATAACACAACCCATGAGCAAAAAACCCACCCCAAGCAAATTGGGGCATGCCCTTTCCCTTTGGTTCTTGAGTCCAGCAACCCCAAATCACCCAAAGTCCCAAAAGTCCAATGACCCAAAAGTCTCTGTCCCTGGTCAGGGCAGCCCCAGAGTTCGAAAGTTTATCTGCAGAGCTTTACCTCCCAACCTGGGTGGAGATGGGGGCAGGGGTAAGAGGCACCTTACATGATCTGAAGCTGACCGCCCCACAGCTCCATAGGCCTTCGCTCCGCTCCGCCAGCCGCCCCATGAACTGCTTCACTCAGCTCCGCTCTGCGGCCCACAAGCAGCTCCCGCCATCCCACGAACTGCTCCACGTCCCACCAGCAGCTCCCACCGTCCTATGAACTGCTCCACCAGTCTGTCCACAAGGCACTCCAGCCGTCCCACAAACTGCTCCACAATATATCTTCAGGCTCCCCCACTACTTAACACAACATTCAGTGATTTCAGCTCTTAGGTGAATTCAGCTTGTAGTAGGGGAGCCTCAGTGCTGGTGCACCATTAGCCCAAAGTGAGCTCAGCAGCCTGTAACTAGACTTCTAATGAAATCAAAATTAGCTCTGATATTCCACAGTAGAGAGAGGAGGAAGTGCAATTAGCATGTAAAGCCCTCACCTTGGGGCCCATGCCACCAAGTATTAATACTTGTCCACAACCTCTCTCCATTCACAGAGTTTTGGAACCCTTGACCCTTGCCTAGCGAGTGCTACTTAGTTGATGGTGAGTCCCTCCATAATAACAAAAGGCCAAGTACAGTTCCAAACACAGTTCCCATAATCAGGGTAATAACAATTTATTCTTCCTGCCCCAATAACAGAGACACTGGGGATCCCACAGCAGCCAAAGTGACCATTTGGGCAGCTATGGCCTCATTCTAGGCGGGGTGGGTGTGCCTATGCAAATGAGATCGGCCCCTGAAGTTCTTTTCCACAACTTGCCACACCTCACCACCAGAAGTCAGGGTGGAGCTCATCCTGACACTGCTTACATCTATATAATTACGGATTATACTTTTTTACATATCTATGCATACTCATCACTCATGCGAGTGTCTGTGAAGCATTTGTTCTTTTCACCCAACCCTATGCAATCTGAGTACAAAGGGCTGGCTCCTGAGAGCTTCCACCTACCAGTAACTGCTATAATAAAGATGGTTATTTTTTATTACAGGTGCCTAGGGGCCCCATGGTACTAGGCACTAGACAAACACAGAGTAGCTGACAATCCCTGCCCCGAAGAGCTTACAATCTGAATAGACAGAACAGACATGGGGTGGGGGAAGGGATGTAAAAGCCAAAGTGAGTGGTGATGGTTTGCAAGCAGCATGTCAGCGCCATGCTTCTTTCATTTTTTGGGTGGGGTTTAATTAGTCCGTGACTGGCTAGCTGGAAAGACAAAGGGTGAGGGCCATAGAAGAGAGGGGAGAAGAGGAGCATGGGAGGGCAGGTGGAGAGTGAGGGTGAGGACAGAAAGAGGTTGGTGCAAGCAGCCAATCAGCACAGGGGAGAGAGATCAGCTCTGCAGAAAGCAGGTTGATGGCATCACTGATGCTCATGGTCCCTGTTGCAGTCGCTACTGAGGCTGCCTCTGTACCTGCTGCTACTGGTTTGAGAGTTTCTCTGTCCCTGGGGCTGTCTCCTCCGTGGAATATCTTTCTTCTCCAAGTCTACAGAGCTCAGGGGAATGGGCTCAAATAAATTGGTTAGTCTCTAAGGTGCCACAAGTACTCCTTTTCTTTTTACTTTGGTCGTAGTGCACCTACAGGGGAAGGTTACCTCTGCACGCTGCTGGGCTTGGAGTCCTCTGGGAGCAGGGGTGCTCCCAGCTGGGCCCCACTGTTCTCCCCCAGTCCAGTGCTGTGGCTTCATCTTTTGTTTGCACCTGCCAGTTAGTGTTTTTTTGGTGCCGCATACAGATAAGAGCGTGACCTTTATTGCCTCTTCCTGGTCACATGACATAGGTCAGGGTTATAGAAGGGTATAACCTGCCATGCTTCAGGGGTCAGTATTCCCACATTGCAGGGGCTATTGTAACTTTCACCGAGTCGCGCGGAAGTTACACATCTACAGCAATTCTGATTTGGCCTGAGAACAGCATCGTGGCTGGTGTCATTAGCCACACAGGTTGCGTTTGGAATCCAAACTGGTGGAGAAACTTTTTAATTAAAGGCCAGCCCACCCATTAATGAGTTATAAATATGATTACATTTAGCAACTGGCATTTATGGCAGCAGCAGGTCCCACCAGCAGTGAGTTCCCATCTGCTTTCAGAAGTAAATTGGCACCCAGGCTAAGTAGGGGGTGGTCAGGTTTTTTTATGTGTCACAGGCTGTGTTCCGTGATTTGTCATGCACACTTGGCTTGGCCCAGCATATTGGCAGAACCCAACATTTCTTACATGTCACAGACCACATTTCATGAGTCATCATGCATGCACTGATTGATGGAGCACAACATCTTGGGTGTGAGTATTCTGAGAGATAGGAAGGATCTTGTCATGGGCCTGCTGCACGCAGTGATCCTCACTGGGCTAACGTTTTCCCCTCATCTTGTCACTAAAAATATTATTTATCACGCTGATGCTGGCTGTGCTTTTTCACATCTTGGATGAGACAGCGCATCAGGATTTTTTGGTGTAGAATCCCATTACAAATGTATTGTCGTTTTACAGGTCTCCGTGCCTCATCGTTCAAACAAGAATTAATGCACGTGCAGTGTACATGAAGGGGAACATGTTAAGTGAATACTCTTCACTGCATGGCTTTTGAACTTCCAGCTTTGCTCATTGGTGACATGCAATATAACCAAAGAAAAAAAACACAAATGGGCACAAATTCTAAAAGTGCAACTCCACAAACAACAGCAAACCCTGCACCTACCTTCAAGAGCGGGTTAAATATAAGAAAAAAACAGTTCAAAGAAGCAGTGGGATTTGTATATTCCTTGGAATAAAAGAAAGTACAGCTGTGAGGTACCTTATTTTCTTGGCCAGTGTGCTTTACTGTGTAATTTGCATACAGGTTTGCACCAGCCTATGCTATATTTAGAGCTATGCAATGTCTGACTACAAAATGAGACCAGCAAATCTGGGGTGTGTTTCCTATTCTGTTGGATGTAACCCTGGTGGCATTTTTCCCATCACTCAATGCATATCATCTCATGTTCGCAAAAATAATTTTTGTGAACAAAACCTGTATTCCCCAAACTAAATACAGTATACAGTATGGTCAGGGCCCTCCCTAGTGGGGTGTGGGGCCTGGGAAAAATCAGCCTCCCAGCTAGTCTCCTCGCCATCCATCCGGCATGCCTGCCCGCCAAACTGCCACTTTCCTCCTTGCTGTCCGCCCGCCTGCCTGTCACTCGCCTCCTCACCCACCTGCCCGCCACTCGCCTCCCCACTAGTCTCCTTGCCATCTGTCTGGCGTGTCCCCGCCCCCAGTCCACCACTCTCCTCCTCACCCCCCACATCCACCTGCTGCTCTCCTCCTTGCCATCCAACCGCCTGCCACTCGCCTCCTCACCCGCCTGCCCACCGCTCGCCTCCCCACTAGCGCCTCGCCGTCTGTCTGGCGTGCCCCCGCCCCTATCCACCCAACTGCTGCTCTCCTCCTCGTCGTCCACCCACCCGCCTGCCACTCGCCTACTCACCCCCCTCCCGCCTGCCGCTCACCTCGCCATTTGCCTCCTCACCCCGCTCGCCCGCCACCCACCCACCTCACCTCCCCACCTGCCTCCTCACCTGAATATTGGGACAAAAGGCGTTGTGATCATACATCGGTCAGGACACGGGAGAAAGGGCTAAATATTGTGACAGTCCTTATTTTATTGAAGTGTGGGGCCCCCCAAAGCACTGGGCCCAGGGCGGTCTCCCTGATTCACCCTACCCAAGGGACGGTTCTGTGTATGGTAAGAATACCCCCCAACCCCCTTGCTCTGCAAATTCAGAACAATACCTGCTGTGCTAACCTAAAGGCCCAAAGAAAACACTCGCCTTTACTTTGGGGAAGTGCAGGATAAGTCTGTCTCAAGCATGATGGGAGAATGTAGGGGCACTAGCTTAGCATGTAGGATACCTGGCTTCAATTTCTAGCTCTGCAATTGACCAGCTCTGTGATCTGGGCAAGTGGCTTCATCTCACTCTGCCGCAGTTTTCCCTCCCATCCTTTGAGTGTCTTCTCTATGGTAAGTTCTTCCGGACAGGGTCTGGCTCTTCCACACAGTGGGCTTCTGCCAGGGCTGGGGGTTCTAAGTGCTATCATAATATAAACAATAACAATACTAATAAGATGGGAGCTTGGCCCAGCTAAAATACAATTTTCCTCTGCAGCACTTGGCAGACGGAAAAGAGGCCTGCCTGAAGCCTTGCTTGTCTGGTTAAATTCTGAGACACGGTTATGTTTTGTCCAACCAAAATGGAGCTATGAGAACCCAACAGGGTTGTCTGATTTCTTGATTTTTGTTTTTTCCTCACACCTTTTTGCCAGAATACAATGGGGACCCCTGTGAGAACTGGTACTTTATTATGGTGCTAGAATGTTGGCATCATTTCTAAGAAGTCAGCTGGGTTTTGGAATTGCTCACTGGCAGAGGGTGAAGGGCTTTTGCCACCCGCTGCGAATAATAATTAATAAACACCACCAGGTCTATGTGTAAAGGAAAAGTTAAAAATCCAGGCCTCTTTTTGGTAGAACTTTGTACATATCACTGGTGGATTTCTCTGGATAACTCCAGCCTGGGAAGTCCATCTATTAGAAAGACAGAACACCTAAGTAACCTTACCTTACTGAGGACTCACTGTGTAAATTGAGAAGGACCATGGGGTGGGTTAGTGTCTGATCCAACATGGCAATTCTTATGTCAATAATGTATTCACTAGCCCTAGGAGTATTGACTTTGCACCAATGAGTCCAGGAGTCCCTAATGGACCTCCATTCCAATCTCAGTGTAGAAGAGGATTCCCAAGGATTTCTTTAAAGAAGTTCTTTTCTTTGGAGCTGGTGGGGCATATGTGGGTGACGGTGGGAGAAGGGAGTGGGACAGATGGGGGAAGATGGGTATTTTGTGGATTGAAAATTTTATTTTTATCTTATAAAAATTATGGAAAACATTACATTTTCATATCATTTCACAATGCAAAACTAGAACATTTTGCCCTTCCAGTCACCATGGAAACAATGATTATTGGAAACGATCTGTACTTGAGAGAACAGGTTTGCATTATCTCCAGATGACATGGAAGATAAAACGCACATGCTTGTTAAGCAGTGCTAACTGGCAAAGCTTTCACAGTCAACAAGTAAGGAAACTCACAAAGGACCTCTGGAATCTGGAACAGCTTTAACCCACGTGTTCTGGAACACACTGGCCCCCCAGCTGTCATTTTCTCAGATGTGTCTGCTTTAAAGCAGTGATTTTACTCGTGACTAAATGGTAAAACGGTGATCATGTTTGAATATTTGTTTTATTCAACTAGAAGAATTAGTAACATCCATTAATATGATTCATTTTAAATTTTTTGAACCCATCTACAGAGGAGCCAGTAGAGCCACCAATAATGTAGCATGACTAGGTGATTGCCCTAAGAAATCATTAATGCTGTATCTAATCTAGCATTTTTATCAGTCGAAAAAACTATTGATATTACATTTTTGAAAATCCTGTTTTAATCTAACATTATCTTATTATCTGGTCTGTGTTATTTTGTCTTTCTGACCTTTGTGTTAGTCCCCGGACCTTTACGTAAGCCAGTTCTTAAAGAGATGAATGCTTAATAAATTGTACTGAGCAAATGCCCATGAATTTAGTTCCTATATAGATCCGCTTCCTCCACGCCCCACCTGTCCCTAATGCATCTGAACCATTTTGCTAGTGTTTAATTCTTTTGAAATTTTGCAAAGTCACTGGCACACTCTTCCAGGTGTTTAAACTATCTGCAACCTTCAAAACAAGAACCTGATCAGCTCTTTCTTCCTTCCAGTTACCCTGTAGTAGATAGGTTATTTTTATTCTTAAAGGAACATTGTCAGGCAATTTAGGTCCAGCATGTAGGTTTTAATTAAAAGCTAACAACAAAAGCCCAGCAACTCCAGCTTGTCCATGTTGCACATGTGGAGTATTTGCTGTTCTGTTTTTCCTTTGTAAAGGTAAACTCTAATGCAGCATTTAGTATTGATTTGTATCCTTTGAATGATAGGGTGTGCAACATGAGTGAGAACGCTGGATTGAATTTTGTTTTTCATTTTATTTTAATACTTTTTGCATTTAATAGAGATTATAGAATAATGACTTCTGCGATCATGACCTAGTCAAACTGTACAATACTGAGTCCCTACTGCCTCCTCTAGCTGTTTTTCCCAAAAACTTTAAAAATTAATCAAACTATTGTATGTTACTAGTTCTTCTACTTGAACAACAATAAAGTATAACTCTTTCATGAATAATTCCAAACACTGACTCAAGATAATTGATTACATGAACCAAAGGTTGCAAATTGCAGAGCTAATTGACTTCAACAATACCAGCTAATAGATATTATTTATATCAGTACAAAGTATCATTGCAATTAATTTCAGCATCACAAAGAATTTTCCTTTAATTTTTTTCAACTCTTAAAAGCCATTTCCGCTTGTCAATTATTCATGTGCAATTTCCAGTTGTAGCAATAGGAGTTGGTGTAGCATTTGTCCCTATAGTACAGTCCGAAGAGTATCTGAACACTGAGAACATAAGTGTTACATGGGCCGTAGGCGGGGCTTGAGGTATTTGCATTGATGGTGTGTGATAGTTTGAACGTTGCTGTTTATTGCTACTCTTAATTCCTTCTTTCTATCAATATTAACCTTTATCCAAAACTGTTTAAATCAACTGCAAGCATCTGGGTGAGATGGTTATAAAAGAGCACCCCTCTGCTTTCAGCAGCAATCCTTCCTTTCCAAAGGGTAAAGCTCTCAAACAGCAAAAAATGGCTCAATTCCCCTGTCCACCTGGCATTCCCTAATGGGATGGAGTAAGGAGCCGGGAATGGGAGTGAGCGGGAACATAAGAAGGGGGAGATGGAAGGGGACTGAGGACTTGGAGAGGATGCAAAGAATGGAAAAGGGAATGATTTAAATGGAAGAAAGGGAAAAAATCATATGGAAAAACTGAGCAGTTAAGAAACTGAGAACTAGCCTGACTCAGGAAAGGAATGTGTGATTCTGTCCCCAAATGCCATTTTTGGAAAAAAGTAAGAAAATGGCCAGTCTTGATTTTTTTAACAATGTAAACTTGCATTTTAATTTTTGACTGATTGATTCCCTTGTCTTCATTGTCCTTCCTGATTGCCTCCTTCTTCTGCAGCTAGAATCCTGTGTCATCAAAACACTGGGGGGACAGAGAGTAGCAGTTGTAGCTATCCGAAGAGTAGGGAGGATCTGCGGTTTCTTAAAAACAGACAACCTGGAGGGCTGTGGGAAGGGGAGCAGCCCCAAGAAGAAGCCATAGCAGTCATGGGGTGGGGAGAAGGAAAAGGCTATGTGTGTAAAGATCACCAGTGCCCTTTTAGACAAAGATATGGCAAGCTGAAGTCACTTGTTCCTCACAGGAATTAGAGAGAGAGCAGCAGAGGAATGCTGGGGGCTGGGAAGAAATACCACTCTCCCTGCTGCCCCACCTTTTCCCAGAATCTAGCAGTTGGAGGGGTAGGGAGTGCTCCCTTAATAATCAGAAAAATGTAGCAGACATTGTTCCATTGTTATGCTTGTTTGCATATTACTAGAACCAATAACAAATTTTTCATGAAAAACCCCAGTGAGCTAAAACCTTATGTTTTTCATGAAACCTCCTGGTTGTAAAGACCAGCCCCAGTCTTTGTGCAGTATTGTAATGAACTGACCTTAAATCTACTGTGTCTTCAGATTGTTAACTCTTTGGGGAAGGAAACTGTTGCTTCTTAAGCATAGTTTCATCAATTGTGCACAGCTTTGGGCGCAAAGGGCACTAGATAAATAATTACAACCAGCTATGGTCCTCCAATAGGTGTTTTGCATTCAGAGCTGCCCAATGGAAAAAGTGCATGGAAGGGAAAGCAGGAGCCAAACAGACCTAACCCCTCCCATCCCCCAAATCACTCTGATGAGAAAAGCAATGGAGGGTGAATTTCACCTGCAGATAAGCTATTCAGATGTCAAGTGCAGAGCCTACAACAATGAGCTAAAATACTTTAATTTCTGCAGCCCCCCCCCACCAATCTGAAGTCAAAGGAAGTGCTATTAGCTGTGTCTAACAGCAAGGTGATAAGAGTATTGTATTGGCCGAGACTATAACAGGGTTCAAAAAGTAACTAGATAATTTCATGGAGGATAGGTCCATCAATGGCTATTAGCCAGGATGGGCAGGGATGGGGTTCCTAGCCTCTCTTTGCCAGAAGCTGGGAATGGGTGACATGGGATAGAGCACTTGATGATTATCTGTTCTGTTCATTCCCTCTGAAGCACCGGGCACTGGCCACTGTTGGACGACAGGATACTGGGCTAGATGGACCTTTGGGCTGACCCAGTGTGGCCGTTCCTTTGTTCTTATGTTCTGTTCTTATGTCTATGGGTCTGGCCTTCTACTGTAACTTATCATTTATGAAAGTGTTTGACGTAAAGTAATTCCTTTGGCAAATACGCCAATCACACAATGATGTTGTGACAGATGTGGATTTTCTAAGGATATAGTTCATATAGTGTATATCGGTATAGTTCAGATGAGACACACACAAACTTAAACCAAATATTAATTTGAAGGGTTAGCACAGGATATGTGCCTTCTACTATCCCCCATCACTAGTCATTTGGGCTCCATTAGCTCTGTGCAGCCACAACTCCATCTCACCACAAGTGAAGCATTTGCAGAGGCCAGCTCATCCATGTAATTCCATCTGTTGCTGAATCCATCTGCCACCCTGTGGAGTGGATTTAACTCTTGGACATACTGGTATAACTTTCCTCAGCTTCCCCAGCTGTAAAATGTGGCTAACAATGCCTAGCCAGTGCTTTGAGCGCTGCAGATGAAAAGCACACTGTAAATGCTATGTGTTTTATTATTAGTATTATGACTAACGCTGAGCTAATTTGAAGTGGGGCCTAGCAAGACCTAGCAGAGAGATTAGGCCCTGTTGGAACTTGGAAATAGGAACAGGGCTTTGCTGAGGCCTGGTCTCCTTAATGTGGAGCAAGTAGTGCTGGTGAAGAGGAGGAAGAAGGATCTCTGTTGTCCTATGGAGAAGCTGGCAGAGAGAAGGGTATTTAGTGGTTCCCCTGCTGGGGGCATTGGCCTCATGCTTTTTCCCTCTCCAGTGAAGGGTTGCCATGGAGTGGAAGGTAGAAGATTAGACTCAAACTCTTCCTCCCAAAAGAAGGATCAAGTTTCTTCTTCTACGTGCCTCTCCCGAGAAAACATGCAGAGAGGAGTTGCTGATCTCAAACTTCCTCTGCATAGAGGAGCTATTAGTGGGTATCAGAAAGAAGCCATAATTATGAATCAGGGAGCTAGGAGCTGCTTGTGAGCACTATAGGGAAGGCCTCAAAATAATGCAGATTTTCATTTTTTATTGTTCCAAAGATATGCATAGCCTTTCAACACCAAGTAAAGACAACTTCCCTGCCCCAAACCACAGCAAACACCAGGTCACCAGGATGAGCTGACATCACATAAAGGCAAAGAAAATAAAAATGTCTGATGCTTTACCCAATAGGCTATCAAGGCTCCTCCAGGAATGTCCTCCCCAGTTTTGGGTAAGAAAAAGAACGTTTGGTTGTTTTCTGTACCTCACCTCTGAACTTTTTCAGTTTTGCTGGGCAAACTTTCAAAGGTTTAAAGTTCAAGACAAGCATCCAAAGGTGTGTGTCTTACTTAGCCAGTGTTTTTCAGTCTCACTCCTTTCCAAGCCATGACAACCTCTCTTTAACACGGTCCCCTACCTCAACATACCCTAGCTCCCTCCTACTGTGATGGAAGATCTTCCTAAAGGCTGGAAAAAGAGGATTCCTAATGCCTCTCTTTAGGGCAGGGGAAATGCCCTACTGGTTATAGTTTCTTCTATGTTTATTTTTAACAGCTTGGGGGCTGGCACTTCAGAGTGTAGGGTTAATGTGTTCCACATCTCCCTTTGAGAATTCAAATGATACAGGACTTTCTTTTTGTTTCTGAACTGTTTAAATAAATGATTTGCCCCATGACCATGCCCCCAACTTCATCGCAAGTTTGGGGTACAAATTCAAGGAGTTATTAATTTGACCATCCTTACTTTTCTCCATTTGCCCATTTCTAGTAGTTTGAAACTATGTGTTACATTCTGAAAGCCCCAGCTCCCCACTGTGGATAGTTTAAGAGCCTAGTGAAATGATGATGGGTAGGATGAACAGCCCCTTCGTCAGTTTAGCCAAAGAATTGGCTGTACAGTAACTGTGCCAGAACTGTTTGTGTGTTTGATGTGTTTGCTGTAACTTGGGAAATCTCTATAGTGATAAAAGGTTTACAATTGTTTGTTCATAAATGTAACTTGAACCAAAGCATCTGCAGTACGTCATCCTGAGTATTTCTGCCACTCAACTCCAAGAATAGTATCAGTTTAACATCTGATATAGTTCATTCCTCATCTGTATACTATACCCAGCAATTGCAAGAGGATCAGCTTTATGTGCTTATACAATCTTGGATCTGTCTCTGACTTTTATTATTCTTATAGTCTGTTCAAAACTTCAGACCTTTCCTTGTAAATGCTACCCAAAGAGCTGGTCAAAACCACATGCAGCTTCTTGAATACCTACAAGACTATGGCCTGAGATACAAACTTCCCTTGTACCTCTGTTAACAAGTTACTAAGATTGTTGCACAATAGCTCATTGGATTCATTAGTTAAAATCTAGAAGTGTGTGTTGAGTGTCTGATGCATCATTTAGTGGTGGCCGATCCTCTGTACTTGACAATCTAGTGCGGTTTTAGATCTCCAGCTTCTGTGGTCCTATTTCTGTCTCTCATGTGGCTAGTGCTATGGAGGCTATTCAAGGAAGGAAAGATGAAAGCTAAACACATTAGGAGTGTGAGGTGCAAATGCAGTCAAGAAGTTAATTCACAATTACTGTGCCTAGAGCCAGAGTAGAGAATATATTTAAAACAGAACAAGTTAGCTTTTCATGCAAATTAACTCAAAAGCATTCAGCGAGGCAGATAATAGAGCTACAATTTAATTTAAGTTAACATTTAATACAGCTAAATGTTAAAAAAAAATAGTAGAGAAGAGAAATGTACTCGGAAGAAAAGATACAGGTTTGGCTGAGATTTTACTGATTTTTACAGCTGGCAGGTGGGAAAATAGAGAAAAATTGTTCCAGGTAATGGCAACTGCAGAGGAGAATGTTCTAAAACTAATAATGCCAAATTATAGGAAGGACCAGGGATGAGGACCTGAAGGAATGGGGGAAGAAGTGAGGTAGAGTGAAGCAATTTCCTGGAGCATTATAAAATAAGGAGGGCAGTACTGAAGTGTCTCCTTAAGGATATGGGCCATTTCTTGCGAATAAATAATTAAAAAACCAAAAACCTATAGCCAAGTAAGCAGAGTCTGTTTTTAAGGGCTGTTTCAAAAATGTACTTACCCTCCATTTGTTCCATGTCATTTCTGTGTCAGCAAATGTAATCACTACAGATGCTCATAGAGACGTTTGTAAGCACTTGTATGCTCATAAATCCTGCATGCTTATCCCTGGGATAACCTTTGCTATTATTTTTAGGGTACCTGTTATCATGATATCTTGCAATATATGTGAATGTAAAAAGCTACTGTACCAAATACATTCTCTCACAAAGCAGATATAGTTCAGCAGATATAGTTCAGCTATAAAGGGACAGCAACTCCTGCATGGTTCAGGCTTGAGAACCACAAGTTCTCTCCCCCCACCAACCTCTCCAACTCACTCATGAGGACGAGGTTTTGGAGTCCTTGGGGGTTATTTTCATTTTCTGTGGTAGGTAGACCATACATATCAAGGTAATGGCTATTGGTGCTCGATAAGGCCCTTAGATTAGAAAAGGTTTCCATTTTGATGTAAGAAAGCATATTGTGAATGTTAAATAAGAACTACCATGGAAAGAATGAACATATCTACTTCTGTGTTTACAAATATATACAGCAACAGTTACTGTAAAACTAGTGCCTTTTCAATTGCTTCCTTTAATTAAAGTGCAGAGTTGACTGCAAGGGTCATGCTGAATCCTGTGACTCCTTTTGAATCCATTTTGGGTACAGTTTCTCTGCTTGACTCTTAATTTAAGCACTCATAGAAAATCTCAGGATTACTTGATTTTCTCTCTCTTGTATGCAGTCTTGTGGCGACCTTAAAAGCATTAACTTGTAAGGTCACAGAATTATTTTAGCTGTGGATCAGTTGCTTAATAACGGTTGCTTTAGAGTCATGTAATCATGCAAGCAGCAAGGCTCAAGTCAGTCTTTCATTTTCTGCTTACATATTAATGGACTTAGCCACCCTATGCACAGAAAAAACAAAGCAATTCACAGACGGGTTTGATATTTTGGAGTAAGTCTTCCAAATCACATGGAGGAGCATGTGTTTGCAAAAATAATTAGCCATTTTGTCTACCTATTTGTCCATATCAAGTCCTGCTTTGACATAAAGCATAACTATAATCACTTCCTACACAGTAAAGGGAGAATCTGAGAGTATTTTACCATAAGTAGTGAATAGCTTGGCTTTGAATAGATAAGTTCTATCTTAAACAGACTGAACAAGTTTACAGGCTGCAGTAACCAAATGCTAATAATAGATTTTTTTTATAGCTATAATTTCTGGTAGATAAAAATTCAGCCTCATTAAAAAGGAAACTTTCTCTTGATAAAATATTAACTTTCCATAGGCAAAATGGTTGGTTTTGATATTACAATGATTTCGATGTCTGGATTTTTAATGTCAGAAATATTTATGATTCTAAATAGGACAAAGTATGGGCGAAATGTTAAAACAAAACACAAAAAAACCCTAACAGAGGATAGGTTCCTGCCACATGATAAACAATTGTTGAATGATGTTTATTCAATTGGCTCTCAAGAGACAGATAATAAATGCATAGTTCTATTATGCATGCTAAATTCACCATGCTGAGAACTTAAAAGCAGATAGATCAAAACAACTGAGATTAAAAAAAACATGAAGACAAAATACAGCAACATCAGTAAGAGATAGGGAAATAATTCAGACTTTAAAATGACTTCTTATTTAGTAACTTGTAACAACAATTTATGAAACTAAATTAGAGGCAAATCAGAGTTTTTCTGGTATTTTAGATTTGCTATGTTTTTAGAGTATATAGCTTGAACAGACATCAGAGGAATTCAGATTCCAAGTAGCCTTTAAAAAGGCTGCAAAAACAATTCCTCCATGTTTTTGCTGCTAGGTTCCATTAACGGACAGTGTTTAATTCTTGAAAGGGGTGGGGGGGGGGAATTCAGGACAATTCACTTGCTAATCTATTCCATGCATTCACTATCCATCCCTCACACCATTGTTTCAGTCTTTGAAGAAGTTAAAGCTGTCAGTTGTGTTGTACATTTCCCAGTATAATGTATCCCAAACCATAGTTACATAAAGTTGTAAAACACTGAAGGCTATGGGCTCTGTGTTCTTTCCTGTAATCACTACACTGGTTCTTTGGCATTGCACAGGTTGTATTGATGAAGGGATATCGACTGTTGCTCCAACTATCATTTTAACCTTTGTTTCTGAAAGGTGAAGGGCAGGATTTTTAATCAAGTAGCAGTTTATCTTTAATTATGAAAAACATAATTGGCATTATCATCTAATTGCAATTACTGATCGAGAAAGTCCTATTTTCACAAGTAGTGACCCATGCTGCATTATCACTCTACTGTTACTCTGTTATGAAGCTGTATTTGTATTTGGCAGGCAGCCAGCAAAAATTAAAAGGTAATCAAAATGCTTCTCTGCAGTCCACTTATCAAAGTCACTGACCCTACAGCTGAGTAAATAACAAAGTCAACCTTTAATGTAAAAAGAAAAGGAGTACTTGTGGCACCTTAGAAACTAACCAATTTATTTGAGCATAAGCTTTCGTGGGCTACAGCCCACTTCATTGGATGCATGCAGCGGAAAATACAGTAGGACGATTTTATATACCCAGAGAACATGAAACAATGGGTGTTACCATACACACTATAACGAGAGTGATCAGATAAGGTGAGCTATTACCAGCAGGAGAGAAAAAAAACCTTTTGTAGAGATAATCAAGATGGGCCATTTCCAGCAGTTGACAAGAATGTGTCAGGAACAGTAGGGGGGGGAAAATAAACATGGGGAAATAGTTTTACTTTGCGTAATGACACATCCACTCCCAGTCTTTATTCAAGCCCAATTTAATGGTGTCCAGTTTGCAAATTAATTCCAATTCAGCAGTCTCTCGTTGGACTCTGTTTTTCAAGTTTTTTGTTGAAGAATTGCCACTTTTAACTCTGTAATTGAGTGACCAGAGAGATTGAAGTGTTTTCCGACTGGTTTTTGAATGTTATAATTCTTGACGTCTGATTTGTGTCCATTTATTCTTTTACGTAGAGACTGTCCGGTTTGGCCAATGTACATGGCAGAGGGGCATTGCTGGCACATGATGGCATATATCACATTGGTAGAGGTGCAGGTGAACGAGCCTCTGATGTGATTAGGCCCTATGATGGTGTCCCCTGAATAGATATGTGGACACAGTTGGCAACGGGCTTTGTTACAAGGATAGGTTCCTTGAGTTAGTGTTTTTGTTGTGTGGTGTGTGGTTGCTGGTGAGTATTTGCTTCAGGTTGGGGGGCTGTCTGTAAGCAAGGTCAGGCCTGTCTCCCAAGATCTGTGAGAGTGATGGGTTGTCCTTCAGGATAGGTTGTAGATCCTTGATGATGTGCTGGAGAGGTTTTAGTTGGGGGCTGAAGGTGACGGCTAGTGGCTTTCTGTTACTTTCTTTGTTGGGCCTGTCCTGTAGCAGGTAACTTCTGGGTACTCTTCTGGCTCTGTCAATCTGTTTCTTCACTTCGGCAGGTGGGTATTGTAGTTGTAAGAACGCTTGATAGAGATCTTGTAGGTGTTTGTCTCTGAGGGGTTGGAGCAAATGCAGTTGTATTGTAGAGCTTGGCTGTAGACAATGGATCATGTGGTGTGGTCTGGATGAAAGCTGGAGGCATGTAGGTAGGCCGAGCGGTAAGTAGGTTTCCGGTATAGGGTGGTGTTTATGTGACCATCGCTTATTAGCACTGTAGTGTGCAGGAAGTTGATCTCTTGTGTGGACTGGACCAGGCTGAGGTTGATGGTGGGATGGAAATTGTTGAAATCATGGTGGAATTCCTCAAGGGCTTCTTTTCCATGGGTCCAGATGATGAAGATGTCATCAGTGTAGCGCAAGTAGAGTAGGGGCATTAGGGGACGAGAGCTGAGGAAGCGTTGTTCTAAGTCAGCCATAAAAATGTTGGCATACTGTGGGGCTATGCGGGTACCCATAGCAGTGCCGCTGATTTGAGGGTATACATTGTCCCCAAATGTGAAATAGTTATGGGTGAGGACAAAGTCACAAAGTTCAGCCACCAGGTTTGCCGTGACATTATCGGGGATACTGTTCCTGACGGCTTGTAGTCCATCTTTGTGTGGAATGTTGGTGTGGAGGGCTTCTACATTCATAGTGGCTAGGATGGTGTATTCAGGAAGATCACCGATGGATTGTAGTTTCCTCTGGAAGTCAGTGGTGTCTCGAAGATAACTAGGAGTGCTGGTAGCATAGTGCCTGAGGAAGGAGTCTACATAGCCAGACAATCCTGCTGTCAGGGTGCGAATGCCTGAGATGATGGGGCGTCCAGGATTTCCAGGTTTATGGATCTTGGGTAGCAGATAGAATATCCCTGGTCGGAGTTCTAGGGGTGTGTCTGTGCGGATTTGCTCTTGTGCTTTTTCAGGGAGTTTCTTGAGCAGATGGTGTAGTTTCTTTTGGTAACCCTCCGTGGGATCAGAGGGTAATGGCTTGTAGAATGTGGTGTTGCGCTACATTGATGACATCTTCATCATCCGTTTTTTTTCTCTCCTGCTGGTAACAGCTCACCTTAACTGATCACTCTTGTTATAGTGTGTATGGTAACACCCATTGTTTCATGTTCTCTGTGTATATAAAATCGTCCTACTATATTTTCCACTGAATGCATCTGATGAAGTGAGCTGTAGCCCACGAAAGCTTATGCTCAAATAAATTGGTTAGTCTCTAAGGTGCCACAAGTACTCCTGTTCTTTTTGCGGATACAGACTAACATGGCTGCTACTCTGAAACCTTTAGTGTGACATCTTATCAGGAACCGTTCTTCAGAAATCTCTACATCTATTGGTAAGAAATCAAATGACATTCTAAATAATTGCATACAAAAATACCCTTGCAAAATAGGTTAGAAGAATTGTTCTCTATATCTTCTGGTGTTGAGTTAAAAATCAGTTTAATGTTTCAAGGCACCAACACGGTTAGAATTTTATACCTGCAAATATTTACCTATGCACTATTACACAGTAACATCAATGTATTAATAAATAGTTTGTGCAATTCTGAGAAGCAATCTATAAAGGAATGTTAGCTATACAGTAGGCACATATATTATAATACAAATAGAAAACAAAATTCCTAGAAAAAGCATGTTGAGCACCTTTGTGGCACGGGTTATATTTCTTGTGCTAAACACTATGTAAACCTTAACTTACAAAAACTGAACTCTCACAATAATTGGTTATTTAAATATTTCTTTTCTGGGTGGTTGGCTCTAGGTCATGGGATCACTCTTAGGCGCAGAAGCCTCTGTCATTGGTTGTAATGGGCTGTCTTGTTCATTCAACTGTAAGCTCAAGTTTTCAGAAGTTAGAAGGGAAGAATTAAAGACAATTTCACTTAAGTCTGATTTTATGGATACTAAATGTGGATCTTGAAAACTTAAAGTTTTCTCCACTAAAACCTGTGTATTTTCTCGTGTCATTCCCATGTCTGATGGTGACTTCCTTTTCATTCTTGTGTATGATTTGTCCAGATTCTCCATGCCTTGCTCAGTTTTCTGAAATCGCCCAAAGAACCAGATGAAGAACCCAAACAAAGCAAAAGCGAGCAAACTTGGAATAAAGGCCAGGCATTTGACATCAAGGCTAGTCCCTGTATATCTGCTATGCAAGAACATGTCTCCCTCAGCATAAGTCCTGTTAGTCAGAGGGTTTGTGTTATTTGATCTCCAATCCCAGGATAACTTGGTTCTGTTAAGGTCCTTTAAGCTTTCTGAGTCCTCCACTGTGTAGATCTTCTGTCCAGGACCAATATACTGACCATATTCATGAGGTTTGTAAAATATTTGATTCTTCCACATATTTAGATCCAGGATTAAAACCAGAAAGATAATTCCATAGTTAAACCATTTACCTGTTTGAAAAAAGAAAACAGTGTCATCTGATGTCCTTTTTATAAGTATCACAACTGTGCTGATACAGTAAATGCCCCTCAGATAAAATGTTTCATTCAATTAACCTGTAAAACAAAGTTATAATGAAATTCTCAGCAGACCCAGATTTATTCTTGAATCTCTCTTAGTATTTCATAATTATGTCTAGGCACATAATAAATCATTTTGTAGAGCAGTACAACAGTATATCAATTGAATTCATACTGCAGTTTGTAGGTGACCTGTTGATTAAACCATTAGGTGATGTGGTTTACATCAATCTAAAAAGAACTAATTTCAGGATTTTAAAAATAGTTGCATGAAAATTCTCCTTGAAAAGGCTACATTTGATAGAACTCTTTGTATGCTAGCGGTGAGATGCTTTGAAAAGATGACAATTACATTGCTTTAATGGTACGTACTGTGATTGATTAGTACTCACGCAGTAAAGCCCAGACAGATGTACGTGGCAGGTATGGTGGTTCTGAGACATGGTATCCAAAGTACATACAAGATACTACTTTAGTAACTATTCTTTGTATAGATGCCATTGCAGTATTGTCAGAGCCTACTTATTAACTGGAAACATCTTAAGATCTTACCTTGACATGGTATTAGCAATGTCCAAGAACTCATCACATTCACATACAGTTAAAGACATTTTTAGGACTGTGGATGCACAAGTATATCTAACTGCTGCATTAAGTGATTTTGGACATAAGACACTAAGGAGTATATTTGCTGGTAATTACCAACGTTGAGCTGTGTTGATGTTTAGTTAAAATGTAACCCTTCTGCGCATCAGAGTTGGCAGCAACAAGGGCCGGGTTCAGTATCTAGGGGTTCCATTCCAACAACACAATGCAAAACCGGCTCGAGCCCCCACCCAGTGACCTGGGACAAATATATACCACCCCCGCTGGGCGCCTCCAAGAGGCAATACTTCCCCTCTCGCAAGCACAGAGTCTGAGTGTAGCAAAAAGCCTTTTAATAACAGAGAGAAACAATGTGGCATTATGTTGGGGAAACACCACCAACAGGATTCATAACACAACCCATGAGCAAAAAACCGACCCCAAGCAAACTGGGGCATGTCCTTTCCCTTTGGTTCTTGAGTCCAGCAACCCAAAATCACAGAAAAGTCCCAAAAGTCTCTGTCCCTGGTCAGGGCAGCCCCAGAGTTCGAAAGTTTATCTGCAGTTGAGATGGGCGGGAGGGAGTTGTTAAGGGGCACCTTACGTGGTCCAAAGCTGATTACCCCACCTCTTCATGGGGCTCCACTCTGCCAGCCACCCCCATGAGCTGCTCCAGGCATCCGACAAACTGCTCTGCTCCACAAGCTGTTCCGCTCACCGTGCTGCAAACTACTCCGCCATATATCCTCAGGATCCCCTACTACTTAACACAACACTCAGTGATTTCAGCTCTTAGTAAGTTTAGCTCTTTTGTGATTTCAGCTTGTAGTAGGTGAGCCTCAATGCTGGTACACCACTAGCCCAAAGTGAGTTCAGCTCAGCAGCCTGTAACTAGGCTCCTAATAAAATCAAAATTAGCTCTGATATTCTATAGTGGAGAGAGAAGGAAGTGCAATTAGCATGTAATGCCCTCACCAGGGGGCCCATGCCACCAAGTATTAATACCTTCCCCCAGCCTCTCTCCATTCACTGAGTTTTGGAACCCATGACCCTTGCCTAGCGAGTGCTGCTTAGTTGATGGTGAGTCCCTCCATCATAACAAAAGGCCAAGTACAGTTCCACTGTCCTTGATTCACATAATCAGGATAATAACAGTTTATTCCTGCCCCAATAACAGAGAAACTGGGGCTCCTACAGCAGCCAAAGTGACCATCTAGGCAGGGTGGGTGTGCCTATGCAAATGAGATCAGCTCCTGAAGTTCTTTTCCACAACCCACCATGACTCGCCACCAGATGTCAGGGTAGAGCTCATCCTGACTCGGCTTACATCAGTAAATAAAAATATACACATGAAACAGAATCTCAAAGATGAGTTACTTTATTGGTTTGGTAAGCAGTGGTGTGGTTGAAATTACTGTCAGGCTGTGCACTCATGTTCTGCCATTAATTTGAATGTCTCAGTAAAGTAACTCCTTATAGTTTGGTATTTGTATTTATGTTTTTAAAGTGATTTTTTTAACCCAGATGGCCATTCTGGATGAGAATAAACATGAGCATTAATTTTCTTGTGGCCCTATCCAGAAACTAAATTACCGAAAGACCAGGGAGGAAATTCTGCTGTCAGTTTCAAGAGTATAAGTCCTCACAAACACCACTGAAGCTATTGGTATTATTCTGGATTTTCATCAGCATAGCTGAAAGCAGAAGTTAGCTCCATATTTCCTATTACTTTAGTCCCTTAAATGGTCCCTGAGACATTAATAATACTCATAAAAATGTAAACTAAACACAAAATACCAAGAAATACAAATTCTAAACCACCATGCCCCTAGATGCAAAACTAGGGTTTTATTGCACCCAAAACATCTTTTGTACATGTCAGTTACCTTTAGAGTCCTGATTGTAACGGTAACCTGTTTTGTCATATTTTATGGCACCACACTCATCATCAAACCTCTGCTATATTTTTCACTCTGAATGTAAAGGTTCCTGCTGGGTTGCACATTCAGTTCTGTTTGCGTGCCAAGCTCAGAGTTGGAAATAGGTCACTAACGGTTTTCACACCTCCTCCCACACAGGCTATGAGGCCATCACCTGCATTCAGGAGGGTTCTCTCATGCCTCTTCAGCCTGCCTGGAGGAGCTACCTCCTCACATGCTTTCTTCTCTGATTGGCACCACTAGGAAATAGGCTATGTTACTGTGCTTTTTGTTTCCATGGAAACAAGGCAAGAGGCTCTGCAGAGAGCCTTGCTAGGTGTAGGGGATGGTAGGAAATGGGTGGACTGTTATGGGCATTTGTAGGAAGATTATAATACTTTGCTTCAAGCTGACACACCTGCAAGTGAAGAGGGATAGGACGAGTAATGGAAGAGATTGAAATTAGGAAAAAAATTAAGCATAATGCAACATATGTTATACTCCTGTACAGATCTGTAGATGGCCAGTCCAAAAGGGACCATTACGAGTCTAGCCTCCTGCATAACACAGACCAAAGATCACCACACAATAATTTCAGCATCAGGTCCATAACATCTAGTTGGGCTAGAGCATATCTTTTAGAAAAACATCCAGTCTTGACTTAAAGACTTCAAGTGATGGATAATCCACCAGATCATTTGGTAACTTGTTACAACGGTTAATTACCCTCAGTGTTAAAAATATTTGTCCTTTATCTAGAATTTGTCTAGCTTCAGCTTCCAGCCATTGGGTTTTCTTATGCCTTTGTATGCTAGATTAAAGAGCTCCTATCAGAAATATCTTCCCTGTGTAGATGCTTATGCCCAGATCCAGAGACTTGATCACAGTCTCTAAGGCACAGATCCTTAAAGTATTTAGGGGCCTAACACCTAACCCATGGGTGTTAGGCCCCTAAATACTTTAAGGATCTGTGCCTTAGAGACTGTGATCAAGTTACCTCTTAACCTTCTTTGTTATAAATTAAATAGATTGAGCTTCTTAAATCTCTCACTGCAAAGCAAGTTTTACAGACTCTAAATCATTCTTCTGGCGCGTCTCTGAACCATACACAGTCTTTCAACACATTTTTTAAAGTGTGGAGACCGCAACTGAATACTGTATTTCAGTACCAGTCCCACTAATGCCATATACTGAGTTCACACCACCTTCCTACTCACAAATTCTTCTATTCATTCCATCCAAGGGTTATGTTAACCCTCTTAGATGTAGAATTGCACTGTGAGCTTATGTTCACGGGCTTATCCACCTAAGTTCTTTTTAGAGTCGCTTCTTTCTAGTGTAGCCCCTCCCTTGAGGCATAGTCCAAGTAGGGTGATCAGATGTCCCAATTTTATAGGGACAGTCTTGATAATTTGGGACTTTTTCTTATATAGGTGCCTATTACCCCACACTCCCCCCCGTCCCAATTTTTCACACTTGCTGTCTGGTCACCCTAAGCGCAAACCTCCTCCCTGATGCTGGCTACTTAGAGTGGCTTTTCCCCTCTCCTCGTGTGAATAGGATCCTGTTATTTTTTTCTGATGCTGGGTGCCTTCACCCAAGGTGACTCTTCACTGTGCCAGAGAAACATGTCCCTTAGGAAAAAATGAATAATGCTACTAATGGGCAAGGAGTATAAAACCTAGTACATAAGACACAATAAAATACAGCAACAGAACCCCAGCAAAATAATGACACACCCCAAACAACAATATAACAAAGGGGGACTTTATTGGGAGCAGGAAAATAGGATTTGGGGAAGGCAAAGGTTAGCCTTGTGCTAGCACATCAATAAACAGGTATTAGCACATTAGCAAATCAACAAATGTCCCACTTCCCAACACTCACAACTCTTCCCAGCCACTAGCTCCCAGCCTGCCAGCTTCCCAGGCAAGTGTGCATTGAAGATGAGTCTAGAGACAAGTGCTGCAGTGCTGTGAATGTTGGCCAGCTTAAACAAAAATGGTTCTCTTACTGTGTCTTCATTCCTGGTGGGGCAGGGTCCTCCCCTGCAGGGCTGTAGCTAGAGTGGGGCGAAAGGGTCAGCTGCCCAGGGTGCAGAGCCGGCGGGGGTGCAAAAATGGGGCAACACAGGATCAGGACCAGCAGTGCCAGCTCCCCCTGCAGGACTGGGCACAGCAGCGTCGGCTGGAGTCCATGAGTGTAGTTTGGGGCAGGGAGGGCATTGCCCCCTCAAACAGAGGCCTTGGCTGGGAGTGGAGAGGGTTGTCCAGAGCTGCTTCTCCTGCAGGTGCTCTGTGCCTCTGTGCCTGGACGACGTCTCCTGGGTCCCAGTGCCAGTTGTCTTCCCTTCTGCGTGTGCTGGGCACCCCATATGGCCACCATCCTGTTTTCTATACAATGGTTAGTGCCTGCAAGGGTGGGATATGGTGGAAGGGGGGTGAGGTGGGGGGAAGAGTCAGTGGGGAAGGAAGGGGGATGGGATAGGGCAGGGGGAAGAGAAGGGGATAGGAGAATGGGGGGAAGTGCGAGCCCTGAATGCAGCATCTCCGCAGCAGCTGGGTCTCCTCAGTTAAGTTGGCCTCCCACCCCCTCCCCGAGCACAGGCAGCCCATCTCCAGTGTATACCCCTGCTGAAGGTACCCCCTCCAGTGCCCTCCAAATGCCCCCGCCAATAATCCCTAAATATCCCCACAGACACCCCCAGCACCTTTCCAAATAACCCCTCCAGTTCCTCCTCCCCCTCCCCCGGTAATGTCTTCTATTTGAGTACTTGAAATATGGTAACCCTGGGGGTTGCTCCATTCTCACAGCCTTGGTTTCTGGAGCTGGTAGGAGCGAGTCCATCCTGCCAGCAGCTGCCTGCCCCCAGCACCTGGGCTGGGCACCAGGCTTGATGCAATGGCTGTGTGACCACAAGCTCAGAAGCCATGGGGCTGGGGCAGGGCGGCCAAGGGGAAGTTCTGCTCTGTGCGCAGGGAGTGTGCGGAAAGTGACCTGGTGGCAATGGCAGGTCCCTGGGTGGGGACGGGGGTGTGACCGGGTTGCTGAGAGGTAGGAGCCCAAGGGGGATGAGTACTCCAGGGAGCTCCTCAGGGAGCATCTCATGGCAGCCAGGCTTCACGGGCAGAAGCTGGCTCCAGGGGGGATCACCGGCCGGCACCAGGCTCCTTCAGGCCAGAGGCAAGAGCATGTCAGGGGTGCAACTCGGAGCTGTGCTGCCCACCCTGCCTGGGGAGCACCTGGCTGTGCAGAGGTGGCCCAGCTCAGGGAGCAGGGCAAGCAGGGCTTCCAGGCAGCCAGCCAGCACCATGGCTCCCACAGCACAGAGAGCCAGGGGTCCGAGTGGGCTGGGCAGCTCCCACCAGCTTCCAATCTGCTGGCTCCTGGCAGGAGGCGATGGTTTTCAAACTGTGGGGTGCAACCACTAGCGAGGCCCGCCCCATAGTTTGACAATCTCTGTGCTAAATGGGAGGCAGAAATCTGGGGAGACCACGTGACCCCATGTGCCTCCCACACGTCACCTTTAGGGGGTGCAAATATGATTGTTCACCCCAGGCGCTAAAATGCTTAGTTATGGCTCTGCTCGCCTGGCTCCAAGTCTGGAGTCCTGTGGAAGTCTCAGCTGGTTCTCAGTAGCTAGCGCCAGGTCATCTCTCTGCCTCTCTGGATGCTGGTCTCGGCAGGGCTGGAATGGCCTGACTCATGGACTGGATCCCACAGCAGCTCAAAGCCCCCATCTATGGGGAGTAGGACCTAAGCTGTTCTGCTTCTCTCTCAGCTCCCAACTCAAAAGAAGCTCAAAATGAAACTAAACCTAGTCTCTTTGCCTCTGAGTCGGGCTGACCCTTCCCCTGGAGGGAGCTGAGCAGCCCTGGTTCATCATTGGCCTAGCAACTGCTTTACCAGATCACCCCATGCAGAAGCCTCATTATTGGGCTCAGCAGGAGGTTCCAGTCCATTCTGTCCCCACCACTGACTCCAAGCATGTGGGGAAATAGTGTTGGAGGCTTTGGTAGCCATATGGTTGTAATTCATAGGGTAGACCCCGCTTGATGCTCTAAGGCCTGGCACTCCAGGAGCTGGCAAACTCTGAAGAGGGGTTACACTAGACACAGTAACCCATCCTGTAGTTGTGACATCTATCCTTTGTTCCTATATGTGCAACTTTCATATAATGTGTTAGAATGTATATTGTTTGAATCAGCCTAGCTATCCAAGCCAAGCAATCCAGATTGCTGTATAGGGCTGACTTATCATTATTTACTACACCACCAATCTGTGTGTCATCTGCGAACCTTACCAGCAATTTTTTTCTCAGATTAATGATAAAGATAATGAATGGGAACGGGACCAAAACCAAGACTACCACTGCAAGACTCCAGTAGAAACCACCTATTGATGATTTCCAGCTTTCATTTACAGTATTTCACATTTTGTAGACGAAAATGGAAGCTGGGAAACTGGAGTCACTCATCATGAAATCTTAATGTCAGCCACATCTAAACAAATAGTTGTAAGCAATGGTCCCACCATTGCTCTAGCATGGGTTCAGCTCCACTCATGTTCATTCAGTCAGGAGCACTAGCTTACAGTGGCCGCTGGCATTTTTGCCACCATGTTTTTTAGCCTTGCCCACAGCAGGGCTTTAGCACAGAAGCTGCCTGAAGTGGGAGTTTAAGAATGGCCACACTGGGTCAGACCAATGGTCCATGTAGCCCAGTATCCTGTCTTCCGACAGTGGCTGGTGCCAGATGCATCAGAGGGAGCGAACAAAACAGGGCAATTTGTCCAGTGATCCATCCCCTGTTGTCCAGTCCCAGGTTCCAGCAGTCAGAGGTTTAAGGACATCTAGAGCATGGGGTTGTGTCCATGACCATCTTGGCTAATAGCCATTGATGGACCTATCCACCAGGGGCTTAGCTAATTTTTTTAACCCAGTTATATTTTGGCCTTTACAGCACCTCCTGGCAATGCCTTCCACAGGTTGACTGTGCGTTGTGTGAAGTATTTCCTTATGTTAGATTTAAACCTGCTGCCTATTCATTTCATTGGGTGACCCCTAGTTTGTGCGTGAGGTAAACCTTTCCCTATTCACTTTTCCCATACCATTCACAATTTTATAGCCCTCTGTCATCTCCCTCCCTCAGTCACTGCTTTTCCAAGCTGAACAGTCCCACTCTTTCTACTCCTCATGTGGAAGCTGTTGTATGTAGTATTATACTCAGTGCTGCACTCAAGGGTGAAAGCAGCAGTCAAAACAAAACACCTAACATACATTTGGGAAATGGGCAAACATTTAGTTGCTGGTCCAGCAAAGGATGTAAACATACATCCTTGACAAAAGAAAAGGAGGACTTGTGGCACCTTAGAGACTAACAAATTTATTAGAACATAAGCTTTCGTGAGCTACAGCTCACTTCATCGGATGCATTCAGTGGAAAATACAGTGGGGAGATTTTATATACACAGAGAACATGAAACAATGTGTGTTACCATACAGAGTGTAACAAGAATGACCAGGAAAGGTGAGCTATTACCAGCAGGAGAGCGGGGGTGTGGAGGAGGGAACCTTTTGTAGTGATAATCAAGGTGGGCCATTTCCAGCACTTTACAAGAACAGTAGGAGGGGAAATAAACAAGGGGAAATAGTTTTACTTTGTGTAATGACACATCCACTCCCAGTCTCTATTCAAGCCTAAGTTAATTGTATCCAGTTTGCAAATTAATTCCAATTCAGCAGTCTCTCGTTGGACTCTGTTTTTCAAGTTTTTTTGTTGAAGAATTGCCACTTTTAGGTCTGTAATCGAGTGACCAAAGAGACTGAAGTGTTCTCCGACTGGTTTTTGAATGTTATAATTCTTGACATCTGATTTGTGTCCATTTATTCTTTTACGTAGAGACTGTCCGGTTTGGCCAATGTACTTGGCAGAGGGGCATTGCTGGCACATGATGGCATATATCACATTGGTAGATGCGCAGGTGAACGAGCCTCTGATGGTGTGGCTGATGTGATTAGGCCCTATGATGGTGTCCCCTGAATAGATATGTGGACACAGTTGGCAACAGGCTTATAAAATTCAAAAACCAGTCGGAGAACACTTCAATCTCTTTGGTCACTCGATTACAGACCTAAAAGTGGCAATTCTTCAACAAAAAAACTTGAAAAACAGACTCCAACGAGAGACTGCTGAATTGGAATTAATTTGCAAACTGGATACAATTAACTTAGGCTTGAATAGAGACTGGGAATGGATGGGTCATTACACAAAGTAAAACTATTTCCCCTTGTTTATTTCCCCTCCTTCTGTTCTTGTAAAGTGCTGGTAATGACCCACCTTGATTATCACTACTAGGCGTTGTCCCGTCCCCCCCCAGCTCTCCTGCTGGTAATAGCTCACCTTTCCTGGTCACTCTTGTTACAGTCTGTATGGTAACACCCATTGTTTCATGTTCTCTGTGTATATAAAATCTCCCCACTGTATTTTCCACTGAATGCATCCGATGAAGTGAGCTGTAGCTCACGAAAGCTTATGCTCTAATACATTTGTTAGTCTCTAAGGTGCCACAAGTCCTCCTTTTCTTTCTGTGAATACAGACTAACACGCTGCTACTCTGAATACATCCTTGAAACATACATCCCATTGAAATCTCTGGGACTACCCCTGTGTTTGAAGTTAAGCAAGTTTGTAGGGCCTTTGCTAGATGAGGACCTTATATATGAACAAATCTTCTAATTGAAAGGTGTTTTTTAAAGCAATCAGTCAATGAAAACGAGAAACTTTGTATTTTTACATTAGCTATATGCCCCTGTTATTTCACAGAGAAAGTGTAATGTATCTCTGCATGGAGCTGTGGTAGTAATCCATCTATTATTTCCATTAACTTTTCTAATAAAGTTATATCACTATCTCTTCTAATGATGTTGCATTCACTTCAAAGTTTTTAGAAGATTAGTTCTTTTACATTTCGGTGGTGTAATGAAACATTGATTTTCAAAACTGCGATTGTCAAGGCAATTTTGTTTTTGTAGCAGATGAAAAGTAATAAAACAACAGGCTAATTAATTTTAAAAGTTACTACATCAACCAACATGTCTTTAATCAGCCAAACAAATGACAGCACAACTTAGATTAAGATGATATTCCTTCCTGCTGGGACCAAAACACCGCAAACACCTGCTTTGTGTTTCTTTTTCTTTCTTTTGCTTGTTTGTTTTAATGTCTTAATGTCATTAGGTATGACTGTGTGGGTCATATGATGAGCCAGTTTGGTAAATTAAATGGAAACAATGTGTTGTAGACACAAGAACTATGAGTGGCTCTAAACTACCTGGGGATTCCCACTAGAGTGACATGGGGATTCCCACCTACCCAGATTTGCCAGGTTTATATCTCCTTTATACCAGAAAAGTAGCACAAAGGGACCCAAGTGGATCCAAAGGTCGAGTCCTCAGTCTAGAATATATTCCTGGATATCTATGTTTAAAATGGGGGGACCTTTTATCTTAGAGTTTGCTCTCACAATTAAAGTGGGGATTTTTCATTTTACCCTTTCCAGCATTGCACCTACTTTTGTCCATTAAATACTGAATTATGTCCACTTTTAAAAGGTCTCCAAAGGCATATGTGTATGTACACCCAGGAGTTGGGTGTCAGACACCTGGGTTGCAATCCCAATGACACTGACTTGCTGTGTGATCTGGGCAAGGCACTCAGCCCAAAATCTTCAAAACTGGCCTCTGATTTGAGGTGCCTTTGTTCTGGTGGGTCCATCTTGTGAGAGCGCTCCTGAAAGCCTGTCCCAGGTGTAGCTGGGGACCCACAGTTCCCACTGAGGCCAATGGAATTGTGGCTGCGTGTATTAAAATCAGGCTCAAGCAGCCTCAAGTTAGGCATCCAAAACCAGAGTCTACTTCAGAAATATTGGCCATAACCTCTTTTGTCTCAGTTTCCCCATGTGTAATGTGTGGATAAAAATGCTCACACGTCTCTGTAACGCACTCGGGTAGCTGCGTGCTTTTCTGTTTGCTGGTGTTATTCGATAAATGCATACACACATACTGTGCACAGCTGAACAAAACAGGAAACCCTCTGAGATTTCTCTCAGATCTTGTGTGCCCTGACTGCTTTGTTTTTGCCTCTAACTGTTCTATTTTTGCCTACAGGCTCCCTCAGGCATCTCTGTGCAGACAGTGCTCATCCTGGGCCTAGACATGCTACTTTTGGGTTACCTCCACAAGCCATCCTTGCCATTTAGATGACAACCACCACTGAGACACTTTCTCCGCTGGCTGGATTTCCCAGTCCTTTCTGAGATAAGCGTTAAGGCCTCTCCAAAAACTGCCCAATAAGGAGTCTTAGTTAATAGTGAGCCCAATCTCCCCACACCCCTCTGTTTTGACACTTGACACACAGCATTTCCAACTTGAACCCTATCCACAGAGTTCAGGTAGCTCAAGACTCTGCATCTCCTGTGTGGTAGAATAATATGTTGGTATTAAAAATACCACCCTGGCCTCTAGATGCATTTTTAACAACGAAAGAATATGAAGGTTCAGTAACAACATTTACTTTTAAGTAGTACAGATTTCCCTGGGTACTGTAGAAACTAGGCTACACTGTATATTTTCGTAAACTGCAGCTCAGGAAGGAAAGCACATACATTGCAGTGAACCATTTGTCAAAGGAAATCCAGATGATTTAAGCAGATGCAAAAATTCAAGCTCTTTCTGATATTCAGAGATAAAAGCAAGTATGAAAACAGGATAAAAATATTTAACATGGACTAAACACACACTAGGAATTCCTAGGTACAAAAGAATTAAAGCAGGAAGCAATACTGTCTTTCCAGGAAAAAAAAAGATTTTTTTTTATAAAAATGACAATTAACTAAAGCATGAGAACTAGGGCCAGAAGATGTTAATTCTGCCGTATTGCCAACTCCAAAAGGTTAAAAAATCATGAGATTGGCTTAAAAACAATACATTGAGGGTTCTTTATATTTGTCTCCTGGGTTTGTTTGGTGGGGGGTCGTGGTTTTTTGAGCCTTTGGGGTGCACCCAAGTAGCACTTTAAAGCTTTTCTCTGCAGCCATGAAGTCTATTTTTTTTAAATGGGCGCTGAGATTCTTGTGCAATCACATGACTCCAGTCTCCAAGAAAAACACCAAATAACACAAGACTTATGATAAAATCATGAGAATTGTAACCACAAAACCTTCAAGCCACACTGAATAGAGCAAAAATACACTGAGCATAGCAGAGAAAAAGTGGTTAAGCAACCCTTTGCACTTACCTGTTCTTCATGCTGCTCTAATTTAGGCTGACTTGCAACAGCCTCAGGGCCAAAGGAGCAGCCCAGTATCCGGGGGGCAAAGGAGCAGCCCAACAATCCCCCCTTTTCTCCAGTGACGCCCCCTTTTCCCTGTTCTGCTAGTGGCAGCCAGGTCTGTGCCAGCACAGACCTACCCTTTCATGTGCATGCTCTTTCACTAGGCTGGTTTTATGAACAGATTACACTGGGGATGCTATGTAAACCAGCTCACCCACATCAGATCTGACCAGGGATCAAAATCTGAACCCAGGTCAAGACCTCAGGGGTGGACAATATTCAGAGTCTGGATGTCTGGATCCAGATCACAATTTTGCAGCTTGAGCTCCTCCCTATACTAAACTAAACATTGTTTCCATCCCTAGACTCCTCTACTTGACCATTATTATTAACAAAAAAGGGAATTTCTTTTCCAAAAAAGATATGTTCGAATTAGGCATTCTTATTAGGCTACTGTCTAAAATATTTTAATTGGTTATTCCTGACTTTTTCATTAGCTCCTTGATTTGAATTGAGAATTGCTATATCTGCACACAGTAACTAGAGCTTGAAAATGCTGTAAGATGATGGAGAGCTGACGGCAAGAACAGATGGACCAGGTAAAACACCCACCCAAAGGAAGGTTCTCATGCCATCTATGTTAACAGCTGCTTTTAGATATTCTGAAGGGTGTCGAAGCACTAAGATAAAACAAGCACTCAGTATACAGGGTATGTGACATGCACTCAAATGGATTGATTTGTCTAGTAAATCTAATAAATGGGTCTTATTAATTCTGAGCCAAGAGAGAAAATATTCCTCAGTCCCTATTCATAAGCTCATTCTCATTCAAGAATGCCTCCTCTCCAAAAAATCAAAGAGGCCTCCATTTCTTTCTGCAGAGAACTCTATAATGCATAGGTATCCGTTTCCCTTAGCGGGTCTGTTTTCAAACAGTGGCACAGACAGCAGTTAAAGGAAATCTTTCAACTGTTGTAGTTTCTTTTCGTCACTACCCTATTTTCTTTAATGTTGCTCATTCTCCCTTCTCTTGCACAGCCTTCAACCATCAATACCCCTGACTTCTCTGCATCCCTGAGTCAATCTTCTTTGCCCTTTATTCCCTCTTCTTCCATTCATTGTTTTGTCATCTACACTCAGTACCACCCGTAATTCCTTTGTCTCCTTCTGTCACTGCACAGTCTCCCCCACCAACCATCAGCCACGGTTCACACTCCCATCCATTTCCTTGTCTCCTGCTCAAACAATAGTTAACAGGCCTGGATGAAATCTAGGGACCTTGTGCGCGTGTGCCACAGCAAATTCATGTTCTCCATCTTCAGTACTGCCTCGTAACAAAACACCAGGACTTCTCCACTGTTCTTGAATCCCATACGCACAACCCATGTCATATATCTGCTACTTTTGATACCTTCCTTGAGCTCTCTCTTCCTCTCCTTTCTCTCTCTACCCAAGACTTTACTGACTTCAAAGAGAAGATTTATGTACTCCCTTCACGTACACTTTTGCCCCTCCCCTCTCTCTATTTTCTCCTCCTTTAGTCTGTATTTAGTCTTTAGTTGAGGTCACACACATGCTCCTAATTTCCAATCCCTCCTGAAATCCCTTTGTCTCTATCCCTTCACTGTTACTGGCCTCTCTTGCCGTACTCTTACCTACTACCTCTTTTGTCTCTTTTCTCTCAGTTTTAAGACATACCCCATATAACATAACCTCCAAAAACACCCCTTTCCCTCCACCTGTCTTTCCTACTACCAGCCCATCTCCCTTCTCCTTTTCAGTGAGCAATTTACAATTGCTGCACTGATTTCCTTGCCTCTAGCTCAAGTAGGGTGACCAGATGTCCCGATAAAATTGGGACTGTCCCGATATTTAACCCTTTGTCCCACGTCCTGATCGATGTATGATCGGGACCCCATTTGTCCCGATATTCAGGTAAGGAGGTGAGTGGGAGGCAGGTGCTGACTACATAGGTGCTCCAGGGCTGGAGTACCCATGGGGAAAAATTAGCGGGTGCACCGCACCCACCAGTAGCCAACCTCCCCACTCCTTGCCTCCTTCTCCACCCCCCAGCACGCTACGTCCCCGCTCCTCCCCCTTCCTCCCAGCACTTCCGCGCCCCCGCCACCTAACAGCTGTTTGGAGGCACTTGGGACTTTCCGGGAGGGAGGAGGAGGAGAGGGGATTCAGGCGCTCAGGGGAGGAAGATGGAAAGAGGCAGGGGAGGGGCAGGGACTTGTGGGAAGGGGGTGGAATGGGGCAGGGCAAGGGCAGAGCAAGGGCAGGAAGAGGCGGGGGCCGGGCAAGCACCCACCAGGCAGAGGGAAAGTCGGCGCCATAGTAGGTGAGTGGCAGGCAGGGGGGTGAAGAGGTGAGCGGTTGGCAGGGGTGTGAAAAGACGAGCAGCGAGTCAGCAGCGGATGGGGAGGGTGAAGAGGCAAGCAGTGGGTGGGGGACTGAGGAGGGATGCAGCAAGCCAGCGGTGGGCCAGGGGATGAGGAAGGGCTCGGTGGCTGGGGCTGGGGGGGGCCCAAGTGGGGAGGGGAAGGGACCTGGACCTGGGGCAGAGTGGGGGTGGAGCTTGGAAGGAGCAGGGGTGGACTGTGGGTGGGGCTGACAGCACCCCAATGTGTCCTGATATTTTATGGTCACCTAAGCTCAGGGGTTCTCAAGACAAATTATTTGGTGGTCTCAGAGTGCGGCCACCAACTCTTGCTGGTGGCCACTCTCACACCTTTTCATAGAATCATAGAATATCAGGGTTGGAAGGGACCCCAGAAGGTCATCTAGTCCAACCCCCTGCTCGAAGCAGGACCAATTCCCAGTTAAATCATCCCAGCCAGGGCTTTGTCAAGCCTGACCTTAAAAACCTCTAAGGAAGGAGATTTTACCACCTCCCTAGGTAACGCATTCCAGTGTTTCACCACCCTCTTAGTGAAAAAGTTTTTCCTAATATCCAATCTAAACCTCCCCCATTGCAACTTGAGACCTAAAGCTAAAATACTTAATTAGCTTTAGGAAAAACAAATAAATATGCACATACACATGACCAAATCATTGTAACTTATTTATTTCTAGCTAGTAAGTCTGCTGTGAAAAGTGATATTAAACATACAAGTGCCACTTTTCACAACAGACTTAGCCCCAGCAAATCTGGGGACAAATTAAGCCCTAGATGAGGGATCGGGAGAGGCAGCGGGGGCCAGGGGCGATGGGGGTGAGTGGGTAGCCAGGGGAGGCAGTGGGAGGGCAGAGCCTGAAGCCCCACCACCCAAGGGCTGAAGCCCAAAGCCTGATCCCCATTGCCACTGGGAAGGTGGGAAACTCACTGGCTGCCTGCTCCTCCAGTGTTGTACCCTGGGTGTCTCCAGAGGTGGGGCAGGGCCCAACCCCTTCTGGAGGCCCCTGCAAACAACACCAAGGCTGTGCCCCCAGGAGCACCAGGAGCACCAGGGAGGGAGAGGGGCTGCTGACCCGGGAGGCTGTGGCCACAAGAAAAACCCCTGATGGCTGCATGCGGCCACAGTGGTCGCATTTGAGAAATCCTACTCTAGCTCATGTCTAGAGCCACTCCAGTCAGATTTCTGTTTCACTGAAAATGCCATCTCCAAAGTCTCACAAAATGTCCTCCTGTCTTAGCAATAGGTGCTCAGTTCCATCCTCCTCGACCTTCAGTACGGTTCATCAATCCCTCCTTCTTGGCAACTTCTTTTCCCTTGCCTTTTGTGACCCTGTCCTCTCATGGTTCATCTACTTTCTCTCTGACCTCACCTTAGGCATATTCTTTAATGGCTCTCCTTCTATATGGGAATCCCACATGGCTCTATCATTGGCCCCTTCACTTACACTTTACTTCTGGATAATACTGTCTGCTACCATGGTTTCTACTACTTGCCCATGGTACCAAGTTTAAACTACACATCCTCCTGACGCATACTAGTACCCTTCAGCCCACATCTTACAGCCCCCTTTGCCCTCATGGCTCTTACACTGAACATGACTCAGTCATACTTTAGGATTGGGTCTTTTATTTCTAAATTTGCCATGCTTTAGAACATCTACAACCCATTTTGATTTGTGATCACTCTGCTGTCTGCTTCTGGTTAAAGGACTGATAAAAGTGTAGTTCTAGACAGTCTTTCCTGGATGAGAATGACTGGAGTTAAGAAAGAATATAATAAAAAATCATACTGAAGCAATTTGAAAGCGGAACAGATCTGAAAATGTAATAAGATTCCTTAGGAGAATCATTTCAGATAAATATGATTTCTGCTTCAACGATAGGTAGTATTTAATGGCACGAGAAGTTGTGAACTCCTTGAAGAATTGTAGGCCTGTTTGGTTCATGGAATATATATTCTTGTTCTCTTAACTAATGGGTTATTTTGAAGAAAAAACATAATCTGGGTAAATATCATATGGTCAACAGACTCATCCCAGCAGAAAAGAGTACCATGTGAGATAGCTATCACCACGTATAAGATTACGTACCTGTTATATGTATGTGATATTCTTCCTTGAAGATCTTTTGGAAGTAAGGTAGTTTGAACTGCAGATGTGCATATGGCAAGCCAGGAAGATTTACATCAACATCACCCATGAAATGTGGAAATTCCCAATCCTGTTAAAGAAAGAACAGAAAAAAAAACTTCTTACAATATATTACCCCCCCTATACAATGGTATAAATTAATAGTAGAAAAAGGATTCTGACAAGTAATATGGCAAAACACAAAAATATGGCAAGTTCTTGGAATGTATTGGGGACAACATTTTGTTTCAGGGGGACAGCCATTTTAGAGTTGGTTCTGACTAACTGGGAGAAATTGGTTGAGAATTTGAAGGCAAGTTGGGTAAAAGTGATCATGAAATTACAGATTTCATGATTCTAAGGAAAGGAGGGAGTGAAATTAGCTGAATAAGGAAAATGGACTTCAAAAAAGCAGACTTTAACAAACTCAGAGAACTGGGAGGTAAGGTCCCATAGGAAGAAAATCTAAGGGAAAAAGGAGTTCAGGAGAGCTGGCAATTTCTCCAAGAGACAATATTAAAGGTACAACAGCAAACAATTCTGATGCAAAGGAAAGATCAGAAGAATAGTAAGAGGCCAATATGGCTCCATCAGGAATTCTTTAATGATATGAAAATTAAAAAGGTGTCATGCAAAAAAATGGAAACATGGACAAATTGCTAAGGAGGAGTACCAAAGCACAAGCACAAGCACCATAGCACAAGCACGTAGGGACAAAATCAGAAAAGCTAAGGCACAAAATGCACTACACCTAACAAAGGACATAAAAAGCAATTAAGAAGTAGTTCTATAAATACATTTGGAGCAAGGGAAAGATAAGGAAAGTGTAGGCTCTCTACTTATCGGGGAAGGAGAGCTAATAATGGATGACAGAAACAAGGCTAATGCCTATTTTTGCTTCAGTCTTCTCTAAAAAGGTAAATTGTGACCTGATATTCAACACAATTAATATTAATAACAAGGAAGAAGATGCAGAAAAGCAAAATAGTGAAAGAACAGGTCACATAGTATTTAGGTAAATTAGATGTATTCAAATTAACAGGACCTTATGAAATTCATCCTATGGTACTTAAGGAACTAGCTGAAGCAATCTCAGAACCATCAGCAATTATCTCTGAGGACTCCTGAAGGATGAGTGAGGTCCCAGAGGTATGGAGGGGGCAAACATAGTACCTATCTTTAAAAAGAGGAACAAAGAGGTCCCGGGAAATGACAGAACAGTCAGCCTAGCTTAGATACCTTGAAGGATACTGGAACGAATTATTAAACAATCAGTTTGCAAGCACCTAGAGGACAAAATGGTTATGAGTAATAGCCAACATGGATTTGCCAAGAACAAATCATGCCAAATCAAACTAATTTCCTTCTTTGACAGGGTTATTGACATAGTGGATGGGAGGAACCTGTAGATGTAATATTTCTTAATTTTAGTAAGGCTTTTGACACAGTCCCACATGACAGTCTCATAAACAAACTATGGAAATGTGGTCTAGATGAAATGACTATAACGTGGGTGCAAAATGAGTTGACAGACTGTACTAAAGGAATAGTTATCAATGGTTTGCTATCAGACTGCGGGGACATATCTAGGGGGGTTTACTTGGATAATGATGTGGAGAATATGCTTATAACATTTGTGGACAACACCAAGCTGTGAGGGGTTACTAGCACTTTGGAGGAGGAGGATTAGAATTCAAAATGATCTTGACAAATTGATGGATTGGTCTGAAATCAACAAGATGAAATTCACTACAGACAAGTGCAAAGTAGTAAACTTAGAAAGGAAAACTACAAACTGGGGAATAAGTGGCTAGGCAATAGTACAGACAGCAGTAGTACTTCTGATGATGATCTGGGGGTTATAATCGTTAAAAAAAATGAATGAGAGTCAACAATGTGATGCAGTTGCAAAAAAGGCCAATATTCTGTGTCCAGTTCTGAGCGCCACGCTTTAAGAAAGATGTGGACAAATTGGAGAAAGTCCAGAGAACAACACAAATGATGAAAGGCTTCGAAAATCTTACCCACGAGGAAAAGTTAAAAAAATTGGGCACATTTAGTCTTGAGAAAAGAAGACTATGGGGGGACCGGATAACCATCTTCAAATACGTTAGGAAAATAGAGATCGATTGTTGTCCATGCCCTCTGAAGGGAGGACAAGAGGTAACTGGCTTAACTGCAGCAAGGGAGGTTTATGTTAGATATTAGGAAAAACTTTCTAAGTATAAGGATATTTAAGCACTGAAATAGGTTTCCAAGGGAGGTTGCGGAATCCACATCACTGGAGGTTTTTAAGAACAGCTTAGATAAACGGGATGGTCTAGGTATACTTGGTCCTGTCTCAGCAGAGAGGACAGGACTAGATGTCTGCTCAAAGTCCCTTCCAGCCCTACGTTTCTATGATTCTGTGCTTTTCTTTTATAGCCACCTGCTAGTGAATATTTGTATCTTAACCTTGAGTGAGCAACCCGAATTGGAATATTGTTTACATTAGAATATGTGATTTGATTATGACTTTAAATGCATATAATTATGCACTTCGATATTCACTTCAAAACGGTAATAATGAACCTATAGTATCTACTAATAGTACAAAATTAATCTAAGTGTATGTCTGCCTATTCCTGCTATTTTAAAAAAGGAAATTAGGTTATGATACACTTAATTATAAAACCTTAATCAGAAACTGTGTCTTTTCACCTGCAGTAATAGTCTTAGCTCCTGTGATTAACTTGGCAATCAATTTATACATAACAAATCTGGCAAGAAGGGGCCTGATCCTGAAAGTGCTATGCATGCAGAATTCCAACAGAAGGCAATTGCTCCCAATTTTTGTGTTAATTCTCACAGACATAGTACTGTGGAACACACTATAATAATGTCTATCCCATTTTTTTGAAGTGAATCCTTGACCTAAAGTGAGCCCCAGTATCATGATAAAATTAAAAAAAAAATTCACAAGTTTTTAACATGCATATTGACCCACTAACCTTAAATTTAAAAAGTCACTCACATTATTCAAATTAGCAATAACATGTGCAAGGCAAAAGAAGCCTTAAATGACCTTAGCAATAATAGGGATCTTAAAATACTAATTTCCCACACTAGGATAGAACTTGCATTTAAAGCCTTGTTTGTATTACAAGGAAATTAGTTTTAGTTGTGTTAATCATGTATTGCTGCTTAGACAGTTTATTAAAGCACTAATAATAATCAATCATATATAAATCATATATAAATGTCCTCACCACTGTTTCATGTATTAATTTGGCAAAGATGTTGCCTTGATAATACAAGCGACAGGTGTTGGACCTGTTGGTCAATATAGGCTGGGCTAATTATATATCAATCACATTATTAATATATATCATTGACATCACATATATTAATATGCATGAAGCACATAATATCAATATAACATTATATTGTATACATTTCCAGCAGTTACATGTCCTAAATTGGCCTGTCTTTTTATAATCCTGTTTACTTATGCTAAGTATCTCGTAGCACTTTACAAAACTGAAGTCAGCTTTGGCATTAGAAACTTGTTAAAGGCAAAATACATTAATGTTCTGCTCTGTACAAGCTGGGGAGGTACCTTCACAGACCAGTACATGGAATGTTAGTACCCAAAACAAAAATAAGGAAAGGTCCAGAACAACAAGTTAAGGAACTGGGACGAACTGGTGTGTTGGGATTTTAGTAATGTATAAAGGGTTTTGTAGCTTGTAAAACCATCCAGTAAATACTAACAGCTGAAATGTATAAATTTGGGAGCACATCTTCTCTGTGAGATTAATTTAAATACGCTGCGTGAGAAGCTTCCTGGAAACTAAGCCTTTCTTCCTATACTATATTATCTTTGACTTTTAGCAATAAACCTGATTGATATTGGTTATTTTGTCTCTTGAATATATTTCATAACAAACCAAAGTGTGCTCAAGCAATTGACTGTTCAATTTATCAACAGTCCTCAACACAATCTGTCCCAAATGAGTTCAAATACTGCCTCCTATTTACTTGTTTGCAGTGTTGTTATAGTCATGTTGGTCCAGGATATGAAAGAGACAAGATGGGTGAGGTAATATCTTTTACTGGACCAACTTCTGTTGGTGGAAGGCACAAGCTTTCAAGCTACACAGAGCTCTTCTTCAGGTCTGGGGAAGGAAGCAGAGTGTCTGAGATAAATATAAATTTGGACAGACTGTCAAGAGAAGGGGTAACACATGTTTGAGGCAGCCATTTGAAATGAAGTGGGTGATTGGGGGTTAGATTCTCATGCCTAAAGGTTTTGAAGTGGGCAATTAATAGATGGCAGGCAGTGTGTTGTGTGACAAATTGTTGTAATGAGCCAGTCTCCCTGCTAAGTCCATGGTTTTTGGTGGCTAGTAGAATGAAGAATTTAAGCATCTAGGCTCAGCTTTGGAAGGTGTTGTGCAGGTTTCCCTTGAGGATAAGTATTGAAAGATCAGATATGGAGTGATCACTTTGTGAAAAGTGTTTACCCACAGGTGATATGGTGTTTTTGACTTTTATCATTTTTCTGTGTGAGTTCGCGTGCCCGGTAATTGTCTCATTTCACCTACATAGTTGTTATTGTGGCATTTGATGCGCCAGATGAGGTACAGCACACGTTGTGATAAGCATGTATAGGCCCCATGAATCTTGAAAGGCATATTGTGTCTAGCAGTGGAGATGTGTCTGCAGGTTTTGCATCTGTTGTTCTAGCGGGGTCTGGTTCCACTTTCAGTTTAGGGAGTCCTGGTCTATGATGAGCTTGCTTCTGATGATGAGCTTGGCAAGGTAGGTTGTTTGAAGGCCAGAAGAGGAGGTTCAGGAAAGATTTCTTTCAGGTTTTGATCCCCATCAAATATGGGTTGTAATTGTTTGATGGGCCTATTTACTTATTTCATATGGCAGACAAAATGGTGTATGCAATGTGGAGGTTCTTATTAATTATTTGTATATTATGGTAGTGGCTCAAGGTCCCAATCCAACTGGTGCCCTACTCTGTGAGGCACTGAATTTGGAGGAATTTTCCTACTTAGTTACATTTCCCCATCTCTGGCAATTTGAACTAGGGTATAATGGCATGTCCCTTTAAGGCTAGAACCTGAAAACTCTAGGACTGCTGGTAGACTCAGTATAATTGCTGCCTGAGTGGTTACATTGTGAGATGCAGACTGCTGAAGCTCCGCTGATAAAACAGGATTGGATCTGTTCCCATGTATGCACCTGGACTTATGTCACACAAGATGGTACAACTGGTATCTGAACTACTAAAAATAAAATAAAAGAATCTGAAATCTAATAGCGTACAGGATGTTTGCTTCACATGGACATTCCCCCTGTGTATTCATCCAACTTGAATAATCATTTCAATTTTCTCCAGTCTTCTAAGACAGGAAATTTAGTAACCAGATGAGGCAATGAAAAAGAAAAACATTAGCAACAGCAAATCGTCTTTGAAAGAGAAACCAACTTTACTTCACTTATTTAATCATTAAGAATTAGTGTGGGGTACCGTGTAAAATCATAGGGTTAGAAGGGACCACAAGGGCCATCTAGTCTAACCTCCAAGATGCAGAATTTGTTGTGTCTAAACCATCCAAGACAGATGGCTATCCAGCCTCCTTTTGAAAACCTCCAGTGAAGAAGCTTCCACAACCTCCCGTGGCAGTCTGTTCCATTGTCCTACTGTTCTCACAGTTAGGAAGTTTTTCCTGAGATTTAATCTAAACCTGCTATTCTGTAGTTGGAACCCATTGCCTCTTGTCCTGCTCTCCGTGGTAAAAGTGAACAACTTTTCTCCATCTTCTTTATGGCAGCCTTTCAAGTATCTGAAGACTGCTATCATATCCCCCCTTAATTTCCTCTTTTCCAAATTAAATATACCCAGTTCCTTCAGCCTTTCCTCGTATGGCTTGCATTCATTCTATCCCTTTGATCATCTTTGTTGCTCGTCTCTGGATCCTTTCCAGTTTCTCTACATGCTTTCTATACACTGGTGGCCAAAATTGGACACAGTACTTCAGCTGAGGCCAACCAACACCTAGTAGAGCAGTACTATCACCTCCTGGGACTTGCATGCTATGCCTCTGTTAATGCAACCTAAAACTGCATTTGCTTTTTTTAATTGTTGACTCATGTTGAGGTTGTGATCCACCACAACTCCCAGATCCCTCTCAGCAGTGCTGCTACCAAGCCAGGTTTTCCCCCATTCTGTATTTGTGCACTTGGTTTTTCTTCCCTAAGCGTAGCACCTAACATTTGTCTTTAGGTTGAATTTCATTTTGTTGTCTATAGCCCGGTTCTCTACCTTATCAAGATCCCTCCGAATTTTAGCTCTATCCTCCAAAGTATTGGCAACCTCCCCTACCCCCAGCTTTGTGTCATCTGCAAACTTGAGCAGTATGTGCTCAATACCTACATCCAGGTCATTAATAGAGATGTTAAACAACACTAGACCCAAAACAGATCCCTGTGGAACCCCACTTGAGACCTCCCTCCAATCTGGCACCATTCCATTAATAGTTGTTCTTTGTTTGTGGTTGTTTAACCAATTATGTAGTTCTGTTGAGCCCACATTTCTACAACTTACTTATCCGAATGTCATGTGGGACTGTGTCAAAAGCCTTGCTGAAGTCCAAGTATATTATGTCCACTCCATTCCCCTTATCCACCAAATCAGTTACCCTCTCAAAGAAGAAAATCAAGCTGGATTGGCATGATTTGTTCTTGGTAAATCCATGCTGGCTACTAGCAATTACCCCTTCACCCACCAAATATTTGCAAATTGAATTTTTATATATTTCTCTAGTAGCTTACCAGGTAGCGAAGTCAGGCTGATTGGTCTATAGTTCTCCTTTTCCCCCGGGCATTGCGTTAGCCCTTCTCCAGTCTTCCAGGACCTCTCCTGTCATCCATGAGTTTGTAAATATTATTGCCAGTGGCTCCAAGATTTCTTCAGCTAATTCCTTCAGTACTCTCAAGGGAATAGCATCCCCTGCCCCACTGATTTGAATTTATTCAAATTGGTCAGAAGATCTCTGATATGTTCCTTACTTATCCCGATCTGCATCCCTTCCCCTTTATTGTCGATGGTAACTTCACTAGTAGTCCTGTCATGTTATTTTTTTGTGAGAAGACTGAAGCAAAGTAGGCATTGAGCAGCTCTGCCTTTCTATCATCTTCTGTTACCAGCTCACGTTCTCCATTGAACAGTGGATCCACACTGTCCTTGATCTTTCTTTTTTGTCTGACATATTTGAAGAACCCCTTCCTGTTGCTCTAATGTTTCTTGCTAGCTGTAACTAGCATGCTTTGCCTGGGCTTTCCTGATTTTGTCCCTGCAGGCTCACGCTTTTCCCATGTATACTTCCTTGGTGTCATGTCCCTCCTTCCATTTCCTGTATGTATTCCTTTTGGTTTTTAGATAGGTAAAAAGCTCCTTGTGCAGCCACAGTGGCCTGCTGTGGCTCTTCTTATCTTTCCTCTGCATCGGAATAGCTTGATGTTGAACATTTAGTATTATATCTTTTAAGAACTGGAGGCCCTCATCAACTCCTTTTCTTTCTAATTGGTCTTTCCTTGGACCTTGCCTACTATTTCTCTTAGTTGGTTGAAACCCACCTTTCTGAAGTCCAGTGTCCTTCTTTTTCTGTTCTCATGTCCTCCTTTCCATAGGATCTTGAATTCTATCAGATCATGAACACTTCCTGCCAAGTTCCTGACCAGCTTCATGTTTTCAACTAATTCATCGCTGTTGGTCAACACCAGATCCAAAATGTGTGAGCCCCTAGTTGCTTCTTCAACTTTCTGACTCAGAAAGCTGTCCCCTACACATACTAAGAATTTGCAGACATATTATGTTTTGCTGCAATAGTCTTCTAACGGATTCCCGCAGCTCCCATTGGCTGGGAATGGCGAACCACAGCCACTGGGAACTGCAGGGGGCTGTGCCTGCAGACGGTCAATGTAAACAAGATGTCTCACGGCCTGCCACCAGATTACCCTGATGGGCTGTGTGCCAAAGGTTGCCGACCCCTGAAGTAGACTAATATGATTGGGATTGTCTCTTGATAAACAGATGCTGGGAAGTGGCTAGAATTAGCAGAGTTGTGATGCAGGATTTTTTAAAAAGGGCTCTTCTGGAAATAGTAACTTTGCCTTAATAAAAAGCTTTTTAAAAATCCAATATTTTTAGCATGAATAATCATTGGGTTACTTTGTAATTATGGAAAGTACCAGAACACTGTTCCAGCTTGCCAAACAAGTGCCAGAGCAGCATTCTGGCATGACTTGAGCACTGCTGCTGTACCATGTTCAAAGCCACTCTGCACTTGGGATACAAAGCAAGGAGGCCCTAATGCAGAGAAACATCTGGGCCTTTGGATTTTAATAATACCTAGCTCTTACGTTGCATTTTTCATCCACACATCACAAAGGCTTTGCAAAGGAGGTCAGTACCATTAGCATCATTTTACAGATGAGGAAACAGGTACAGGGAGGGAAAGCAACTTGCCTAAGGTCACCCAGTGGGCCAGCAGCAGAGCTGGGAATAGAATCCAGATCTTCTGAGTCATGGCCCTGTGATCTATCCACTAGCCCATTTTAAGCACATCTAATTAGCTGAGGCAAGTGTTGTGATATTGACTTAAATGGGTTCAGCTGGATATAACTGCGGACATTCTGATCCAACACATGGCTCTCAGTGCTTACTGTGATGCTAGATACCATATTGTGCACAAGTGTAAAACAAAATATAACTGTTTTATTTGTGTGCATGTGTTCTCAGCTCACAGTATATCTTGCCTAGTTTACCTCTCTAGGCCAATATTTCACATGACAAAGAAATATGTTGCATACGATTGTATCCACATGAGGAAACACACATGGAACCTTCAAGACCTCACACATACTAAAACGGAGAAACCATGTGATCTCATTTCTATAACCCTTGTCCTTCCTCACCCCATTTCTCCTACTGCTTTTAACTCTCACTCACTGAGACAAATCTAAATTTACATTGTCAAGCATTCTGGTGAGGGATCACATCTTCTGAAGTTGTTTTGTAAAGTGCCTGACACATTTTCTGCACTGTATAAATAACAATAGAGAAAAAATAGAACACCAGCTCTGTGATGACAGGAAGTAAAGTTACGTCTACATTGCACTTTAAAACACTCCCCTGACTGACAAAAGTTTTGCCGATGAAAAGTGCTGGTGTGGACAGCACTTTGTCGGGGGTGGGGGAAATGCTCTCCCGCCACCAAAGCTGACACCCCTTGTTTATTTTGTTGGCAGGAGAGTTCTCTCCTGCCAACAAAGAGTGGCTACACTGCGTGCCTTACAGCAACAAGGCTTTAGCAGCACAGCTGTGCTGTTGGAAGCTCCGGCAGTGTAGACATAGCCTAAGATTTACTTTTTACTGAAAATGTTCTTTACTTGTGTAGGTGTGATGTCTTTGACATTGCCACTCTGGTGTGTGGCCATGCCAGCACATACCAGCTCAGTGAGACATGAGTTAGCTTCTGCTGTCTCATGTCTGGTAAGGTTAACCAAGTGAAGACAACCAGAGGAGAGGGTAACCTATAACATGGATGGACAGTACTGTGTTGTTACTGATCATGAAACATATATTTAATGGGAGTCATAAATCTGATATCATCACTCTAAATTTTTGCTTTACCCTATAAACATGAACTGTGGTTGAGCAAACCAGTATAACCGCCATTCCAATTTCCAGTGAGATATCCATAATCAACAGTGAATCTGACCACTGGGATGAAATTGAGGAGTTGGTCCCTGGTTTTGATGTATACATCACTCCACTAACTTTAAACCTGAAAATCTTGTTAATTGGAAAAATGCTCATTTTACACAAATTAGTAACAGCATGAAAAAGGCAGAGAGGATCTCACTTAGTTACTTCAAGATAGGGATCTTGAGGTCCTGTTGTCACACACTTGGGTAAAAATTACTTTCAAGGCTTTAACTGTAGTTCATTATACTTTTGATTGTGTTCAATCTATTTTGCTGCTTAAGATGTATGGGTGAGGAGGAAAAGATTGAAACTGAAGCTTTGTATGCCAATACTTTTATAACTTATGTTGATCCTTATGTAGTGTTGTGTAGATAAGTAAATAGTAGTATGTTTATAGGCTTTGCATGAATTAAATAAGTGATACTATAAATAAGTGATACCATAAATACATTTATGGTATTAGGGTGGGGACTGTGGGCCAGTAGGCCAGCCTTGTAAGGCCTTCTGGCTGGTCTGTGAGCCAAAGTTGAGCCAAGGGACCAGAATGCTTGTGGGAATGTTAAAAAGTGGAAATTTATCAGCTTGCAGTTCTATTAAGAGGAAAGATATAATAACCTTTTGCCAAGTGTCCTTCTGTTTAACTGAGCAAACAATGTACTAACCTCAAAGAGACAGGAACATATGTAAAATAACTTGTTAACAGACAAACAAACATATGTGTGGTCAGGCAGCTAGAAATTAATGAAATATTACGAAAGTTCCAAGTTCTGGAAAAGCAAAATAAATTCAGGTCAGAAAAAGGGAACTATAGTACTAGGACCTGAAACTGCAGACATCCAAAAAACTAGGGGTATAATGGTAAAAAGGCTGTCAGCGGGTCATTAGACCCAAGACAAGACTGGGATCACTGCAGGATCAGGCACTGTCTAATTAATAAATAAATAAATAATCTTAATAAAACCAATCCTTCTGACTTATTCAATGTCTCTTTAATTATTTAATAAATTGAAACCAGTCAAACATTATTAATTTGATTAGAGAGAGAATTATTTGTACTGATTTATTATTGATTATTGGAACCCTGGTTATCAATCCTTTGTCTCCGAAAAAAAGCACTGAGAACAGAAAACATTATGTTAAACCTGAGACCTTTATTATTACTGGTATATACTATCAGTTTATATTGAAAGAGGGAGCTGAGTTGAGAGATCTCAAAGGAAAAAATACCATGGTTACAAAAGTTATATCGATACCCTCAGGCTGTAACTGTTTTCCATACACATCCCACATTTTATTAAATATGTCTGAACTCTCCAATGACCTCTATGAGTCTGATCCTATAATGCTTACTTAAGTAACACTCTCAGTGAAGCACACTAAGACTTTCACCTAACATTGTCATTTTTTTCTTCAAAAGCATGCACAGATCCCACTCATTTTTTCTCTTATATGGTTACCGATTCCAGGTATTTGATCCTAGGCATTATATACATTTGGTCTACCAAAGGAACACTTTTTAGAAGTAAGTTTGGCACCTATTTATACCCACCTTTGATAAATAATGATATCCCCATTTGGCAATCCTTGGACTGTTGCGAGCTGGTGTCAATTATGGCTGCACCCATGCAATACCAACCTTCTCTAGTGCCAGGAGAGACATATACACTTGGATTATGAAAATTTGCAGTTCTAAAATGTCCTGCTATAAGAGTTCTCAGGATTTTCTAATCCCGCATTCATACAAGATGGCCTAGCACTAATTTAGAAACTCCCAACCAGCTTGGAGCCAAGGGGTTAAAGTAAAGTAATAGGCTGATGCTACAAATAGGAATTTAGTGATTCCTCCTGAAACTGATTTCCCCCAGAACAGCCACAATATATTAATGCAGACTGTCCACACTAGAAAACTAGTTCTAAATATCAACTACCCGATCATTGAGAAAAAAGAGACAGAGTGATAGTGTGAGAGAGAGAGAGAGGCTACCTTGGTATCCTTTTGTCTGCGAGAGACGATGGGAACTGAAGCCTATGATGTACATGGTTTGCAATGTCTCATGTGACTGAATAATTCAATCTGAGATTTGCATGATCTTTGGCAGTTATTTGCAAATCTATGTATCTTGGTTGGGAGTTGCTTGCTTCCTATGGGCTCTTTTCTCCTCAAGCTGTAGGAGCCAGCTTCTGTCATCGGTTTTGATACCCTGATGGAGACAATGGCTCCACTTGTTACAATCACTTGCCAACATTTCCCATTGGTCAGGATCAATTCTAAATTTATTCATATCTCACTTGCATGTGTCTTTATAGTGAAGCTTGGGACATTCTGTTGTTCTTGTTCCCTCTGATAGCTCCCTGTATAGCATGTCCTCGGGCACACATCTGTCTTCCAACCTACTCAGTTGTCCCACCAAGTGCAGTCATCTTTGCTTGAGCAGGGCTGTCACACTTGGTAAATTTGCTCTTTGAAGAACCTCTTCATTGGTGATTTTATCTTGCCATTTGGTGATGAGTATGTGGCATAAATATTTCTCCTGAGGAGCATAAGTTGTCCAGGTTTCCCAACCATACATGAGAGTGCTGAGGACGCAAGCTTGGTACACTAGCATTTAGGTCTTGATGGTAAACTTTGAGTTGTTCCATGCTCTTTTAGTTAGTCTGCTAAAGGTGGTGGCAGCCTTTCCAATGTGAACATTTAGTTCTTCATCCAGTGAGAAGTTGGTGGTCACTGTAGAACCTAAATAGCTGAATTTTTGGACTACTTCTAGATGGTTTGCATTTAAGGTAATTGAAGGATCTTGTTGAACCCTCTAGTTTAATACAACCATTTTCTTGATGCTGATGGTGAGAGCAAATGCCTGACAGGCACTTGAAAGGTGGTCCATGAGTTCTTGTAATAGATATTCATTGTGGGCTATGAAGGCAGCTTTATCAGCGAACAGAAGTTCCCTGATTAGCACTTCTTTTACTTTGGTCTTTGACTTAAGTTGGGATAGGTTGAAGAGTTTCCCATCTGATCTTGTGTGGAGATAAACTCCATCTTTCATGTCCTAAATGCACAGTTCAAGAGTACCAAGAAGAAGATGCCAAAGAGTGTAGGGGAAAAAACACATTGTTCCTTCACTCCGCTTTTCATCTCAAAGCTGTTCGAAGTGGACCTGTAAAACTGGACAGCTGCTCTCATGTTGTTGTGGAATGAATGCATAAGATTTAACAGGGTTAGCGGACATCCTATCTTTTCTAGTATTGCAAATAGACCTGCTGCTCTGCTGATTGTGTCGAATGCTTTGGTTAGGTCCACAAAGACAATGTGCAATGGTCAGTTTTGCTCTCTGCACTTTTCTTGGAGTTGACGCAGAGAAAATATCATGTCTGCACTGTGATTCAGGGTAGACACGATTCACCAGCTGTTGTAGGTGCACTAAGATGACTTTTGTGAAAGCTTTTCCTGCTACACTTAGTAGCGAGATACCCCTGTAGTTGTTGCAGTCGCCCTTTTCACCTTTACTTTTATACAAAGTGGTGATGTTTGCATCACACACATGATACCTCACCCCCTTTCCAGCATTTAAGTAGCAGCTGATGAAGATATGGTAACAGGCTGTCTTTCTCGTCTTTTCCAGGAGCCTTGCCACTTGATAGCAAATCAATGGCCTTGCTTAGCTCTTCTACAGCGGGCTCCACATTTAGCTCTGGCATGACCTGTAGAGTTGGTATTTGGTCCAGTGATTTGCTGGTGATGTTTCTTTCTTGTGCGTATAGCTCTGAACAATGTTCAACCTAACGAGACATTTATCTGTAATGATTTCACCGCTGTGCGATTTGAGAGGGGAAACTTTGTTGATAGTGGGACCTAGAGCTTTCTTCAGGCCGTCATACATGACTTTGAGGTTTCCTGTGTCTGAGGCTGTCTGCATCTCTTCACAGAGCTTGATCCAGTAATGATTTGCACAATGTCTGCTCCCTCGCTGTACCTCGGATTTTGCATGTCGAAATCTCACTTTGGTGCTCTCTGTTGGCTTCTTGTGTTCCTGATAGGCTGTGTTCTTAATGTTGAGGAGAGGTAATAGTTCTGCTTCATTTTCTTCAAACCAGTCATTTTTTGATGGTCTCTTTCCCCCAAATGTAGCTAAAGCTGTTTCATGGATTGTTGTTCTTAAGTCTTCCCAAAATTCCTCTGCCTTCTCTGGTAATAACTTCCCATTAGAGAGAGGCCTAGACTTTTTAAAGAATAGGAGCCTAAAGTTAGGCTCTTAAACCCATTGAGTTCAATGGGAGCTGCTGGGGACACAGTACTGCAGAAAATCAAAACCCTTATTTAGGTGCCTAAACACAGATTTGGGAGTTAAATTTGGGATCCTAAATTTGATAATCTTGGCCAGGCAGTGCATGTGTGTGTGTGTCTCTGTGGGGGCCAGAGTCCAAAGCAGGCAGTAACACATTACATGAGCACATGAAGCTCAGGGTACATCTACACTTTAAGCTGGAGGGGTAATTTCCATCTTGTACTCATGCTAGCTCTGACTGAGCTAATGCACTAAAAATAGAAGTGGAGTCACAGCTGCATGGGCCATGGGAGTGGCTAGTTGCCCTGGATAGGTATCTATTGGAGATACTAGGTATGTTCTTGGGCCGCTGTCCCATTGCTTGTGCTACTACAGCTAGACTTCTATTTTTAGTGCACTAGTTCTATCAGAGGGGTATGTCTGCTTGAACTGGATGTTACACCTCCACCTCAAAGTGTAGACATACCTTTTGATAATAATTGTTCAGCTCTCCACTGAATTACAGGCCAATGGGAAGAGAAGAGGAGTGGGAGCCTATCAACTTTGTTGGCTAAAACCAGTCTCAGGAGGCGAGACTCTAAACCCAAATAATCTGAAGGGGACATGCTCCCCTCCATATTCTAACTAACAAACTAGGGACTGGGACCGATACTGCAACCACGTGGTATCTTTGGGGAATATTGCATTAATGTATCATTGCGGGCTAGGGATTATACTCTGCTTCATGGGGGAAGATTACTGCATCCCTTCCAAGAATGAAAAACAGTCCCTGTAAACAGCTCCAGAGAAGTGCCCTGCCTCCAGGTGGCTTGCATATAATGGTTCGGGGTTTCAAGAAATGCAGACAAAAAAAGAAAGAACTTGACGTATAAAGGGCCATCTTGAAGTGACACAGGGGCCTTCCTTTTGATTCAGCAAACGGACATGTCCAACAAGGGACCCAGTCCTGCTGAAGGGTTGGGAAGGACTTTGATCTGCCAGACTCCTGCATGGGGACAATGGGTGACTGTTGGTATGTATTTATACATTTCTATTATTTTATGTGTTCTCTGTATGCTTTTGTCCCTAAATAAATGTACTGTGCTTTAAGAGAACTGTTTGGTTATTGGTAACTGACACTGATCATAGCCCATGGGGAGGAAAGTAAAGTGCAGGGGCTGGATTTTAGTCAGACCTGCTGTGATAAACACAGTGAAGTGAAAGGGGGTTGCAAGCCTAAATCTGTGGTGAAGAGAGAGAAATGTGCGTCCCCGCCCAGAGAAAGGTGAAGTCTAGAGGCCTGAGACCTAAGAGGGGATTCCTTGAATAGGCCAGGAGAAGGTCAAAGCTGCAGGTACCCTGAAACCCACAGGAAGTATCCAGAGACAAAGTAGATGAGGTAATATCTTTTATTTGACCAACCCACCTTGTTTTTCTAATATCCTGGGACCAACGCAGATACAACAACACTGAATAAGGGAGCTTCCTAAACAGTCACCAGTGCAGTCCCAGCATGGGTATAATTGTTGTTCATTGGTAATCTAAACACAGTTCAGCTTCTGTAATATTCAGACAATTTTTGCAGAAAGACCATGATATCCAACAGAAATTATCCGCACTGATGAGGGGAGGTGATCAACAGCTCCAATTTACAATCTGCACAAATTCTTTACTGTTGTGTTAGAAATAGATTTCATATCTGACATCATGCCTTCTCCACAGCTTCCAGTCTTCACTCTATGTTATCTGCTCCCACATCAAAGGTTAATCACTGCAGGTGACATATGCTGCGTGCTTTAACTTCTCAACTGATGATAAAGTAGATTTTACTTGATCAGTCTTAGTGTTTGCTATAGTGGTGCCCCTGCTTTGCAATATCTAGGGTCTCATTAACAACTGACCCCTGAATGCCATAACTAGATTGCAATCATATACATTTGTATAATTTTAAAAATAAAATGCACACAACCATACTCATAGCTCATATTAGTATCTCTCATAATCCATGACTAAAAATGATTTCTTCTTTGAATTCAACAGCAACCAAGTCCTGCTGTTGATCCATTTTGATTTCATCCTGCAGTTACAGGGAGAGGGCAGCCACAGATGCATTTAAGACCCTGAGGATTCATACTGGACCCTCAGCTGCCAAAGTGGACACCTCTGATTTACAGTTTCCAAAGGCTGCCTCATTAAACTGACATGCTTCAGTGCTGAGAGCACTAGGAAAGGAGTGCATGCCGCAAAAAGGAGATCAAGCTTGAGAACAAAACTATTTTGATTTCCTCTGTCTGGCATCTAATATCCCAAGCCAAATAAAGGGACATCCCCCAGCCCTCAGATGTTCAAAGGAAGATTTAGAATGGAATGGAACAATGGAAATACTGTAGTTAAGACTGACAAGGTATTTCCACCTTAAATTCCTATTTCAGTTCAAAAATTAATTTCTATTGTTCAGTTTCAGCCTAGAACAATTGTTACTTAATTTCAGGAAAATCTGTTTGGTGTAATCCTGTGTGAGGGGGGAAGTTTTGTTCAGATACTGAGAATTTTTCAGAATACTGGATACCTCTTAAATAGCTTATTTTTCAATCTCAGCATATGATGTAAACACAAACACACACACACACCCACCCACCCACCCACCAATCCTGTTTATCCGAATGGGCTAGGGGACATCCGAAACTTTTGGGTAACTGGGCGTTTGGGTAAACTGAAATGCTATTAACTAACATAGGACTACATGGGGGACCACATGGGACCACAATCCACACCATGGATTTGGATAAGTAGGATTTTTGCATAAAGAGAATTCAGATAACTGGAATTATACTGTATGTATATTCTTAATAAGAAGTAATGGCTTTGCCTTGCTTGAAGAAATCTGGTTCTGAAATAAGAAACTGAAAGCTGGAAGATAGTCAGCTGGGCATGCTGTGTTATTTATTTCCCCTAACTTCAGTGAGATGTTGCAGGATTCAATGTTCCTAACGGTGGCAGCTGTGAATAGCTGAAATACAAATAAGTGTTTTAATCCCACACTCAAACATAAAAGAGAAGTTACAGATGATGATGATTATACACTTTTACAGTGCACCAGTAGCCATTTATAACTGGGAGAACTGAGGCACAACTCAGTCTCTTCCAGTTTGTTGCATCCTATCCTTTGCCAACAAGATATTTGTTTAGATAATATGCTCTTTGAGGAAGGGGCTTGGTTTTCTTAGGCCTTGACCCTGTAAACAATTATACACATGCTTTACTTTATGCATGTGACTACTTCCACTGGCTGCAGTGGAATTACATGCATGTTTAAAGTTAACTATGCACATAAATGTTTGTAGGATGGGACCTTCCTGTTTGTAAAGCACCTAGCATCATTTTGGCACTATTAAATACAAAACAGCGGATGCTGGTTCTCAGCAACTCCAATATTAACAACTTTCAGTTAATAGCAGCGTTTTGCTAGGAACCAATCCTGTCCCATTGACTATAATGGTTACGGGATTCAGCTTTATGCCACTTATTCAGAATTTTTTTTTAAAGAAAGACCCCACTGCAGGCAGGAAGAGTGGCACATGCCTTCCCCGATTGCAGCCCCACAAACTGGCCTACAGGCAGGGACACGCTGCCGGCACAGGCGGTGAAGGACTGGGCCGGGCATCCGCATCCCCTCCAATGGGAGAGGCTCTGCCAGAGGGGAGCGTGACCCAAGGACCTCTTGATGCCAAATGTTAAATGTTAAGCAGAGTGGGTCCGGAGGTGAATTTTGCAAGCTGGTGGGTACTGTTCCTTTGGGAATAGCGAATCTAAGAGTTCTGTGGGCGGTCAGTGGAACAGGGGCTGAGCACTCCTGAGGGACACTCAGAGGACTCAGGGGTCGGTGTGTGTGTCTGCTACTACCTACACAGAGAGATCGAGGCCTGCGAAGGCCAGGAAGGCAGTGCTTGTGTTGCCAGAGGCTGGTGGATTCAGGGAGCTGACACAGCAGGCAGAGGCAAAACTTCCTCATGCTAAGGGCAGGCGGTAGCGAGGTGCCTCACAACCCTGGATATTCCCGGGAAGCGTCAGAGGGAGGTTGAGAGGGGAGGCTGTAGGCTGGGCAGCAGCAGGAAGAGGGGCTGCGGCCCAGATGCTGGGGCTTTCCATGGAGAGCAGGAGCAAGTGGGCTGCACAGTACCTTTCCCTGCACTCTGTGGCTATGCCCTGCCATCAGGGGCCCGGGCTAGGCATACTCCAGTGCTTCTATCCCTGGCGGCAGCTCTACCAACCTGCCTTTACCTTATTGGCAACCTTCAGATAATATCAACTTTTTGCTGGGAACCCAGAGATTGCTAATAAATGAAATGTGATGGCGGGATCAGCCCCCCTTAAGGGTAGGGGTGCGTAGGGTTCAGCCCAACCATGTCACGTGGCGTGGCCCTTTAAGACGTGGAAAGATCTGACATATAGAAAGACCAAGGAGATTTGGTGGTGAAGATATGGGTAAAAAGCAATAAGTGGTGTTTGGGAGAAACTCTTGGCACTGGTTCGTAAGGACCCAGGATCAGGAGCCTTGCAGAGTGGGCAAGGTAAGGCTCCCTTCTCACCCAACCAATGGGGGTTGAGCTCTGGGGGGGGGGGGGAACCAGCATATATACTGCCTCCTTCTCAGAGCAGGGCAGACAGCAGCAAGTGGAAGGACTGAATGGGAAAAGGGCTAGCTGGAGGAGAAGCTGCCTGAGGCTCTGCAGCTGGCCTAAAGTACAACTCCAGCTCCCAGGAGGAGAGGTATGGGGCTTCTGTCTTAAGGAGAGAGACAGAGCGATGTCTGCAATACACCCCAACTCTGAGAGGAGGACTGGCAGCTCCTGACCAGAGGGAGGAAACCAACTGGGACTCTTACATGGACCTGCACAGGGCACAAACTAGAGCAGCTAAATAAATGAGTTACCCTCTGTAGAATGAGTGAATAAACCAGATCCTGCAAAGGAGGTATATGTTTGAACTGTGAATACACCAGACCCCGCAAAAGTGCAAGTGAACTAATCTAATCTGGGTAATTGACAAAAAGAACTTAAGCAGTGCTGAGCACAATGAGCTGAGTTCCCAATAATGTGGAATCTGTGGTGTCAAGGTTCCTTCCCCACTCTGAACTCTAGGGTACGGATGTGGGGACCTGCATGAAAACCTCCTAAGCTTACTTTTACCAGCTTAGGTTAAAACATCCCCAAGGTACAAATTAATTTTACCCTTTGCCCTTGGAATCTCCACTGCCACCACCAAACTTTAACTGGGTTTACTGGGAAACGTAGTTTGGACACGTCTTTCCCCCCAAAATCCTCCCAACCCTTGCACCCCACTTCCTGGGGAAGGTTTGGTAAAAATCCTCACCAATTTGCATAGGTGACCACAGACCCAAACCCTTGGATCTTAGAACAATGAAAAAGCATTCAGTTTTTTTACAAGAAGACTTTTAATAGACGTAAAGGAATCACCTCTGTAAAATCAGGATGGTAGATACCTTACAGGCTAGTTAGATTCAAAACATAGAGAATCCCTCTAGGCAAAACCTTAAGTTACAAAAAAGACACACAGACAGGGATAGTCATTCTATTCAGCACAGCTATTTTCTCAGCCATTTAAAGAAATCATAATCTAACACATACCTAGCTAGATTACTTACTAAGTTCTAAGACTCCATTCCTGTTCTGTCCCCAGCAAAAGCAGCATACAGACAGACACAGACCCTTTGCTTTTCTCCCTCCTCCCAGCTTTTGAAAGTATCTTGTCTCCTCATTGGTCATTTTGGTCAGGTGCCAGCGAGGTTACCTTTAGCTTCTTAACCCTTTACAGGTGAGAGGATTTTTCCTCTGGCCAGGAGGGATTTTAAAGGGGTATACCCTTCCCTTTATATTTATGACATGTGGTAATAACATAAGTAGATTTTAAGGCCAAGAAGGGACTATTATGATCATCTAGTCCAGAGGTGGGCAAACTACGGCCCGCAGGCCACATCCGGCCCACGGGACCGTCCTGCTTGGCCCTTGAGCTCCTGGCTGGGAAGGCTACCCCTGGCCCCTCCCCTGCTGTTCCCCCTTCCTCCTCCCCCCCGCCCCCTACAGCAATGCCACCACGTGGGAAGCGTGGCTGGCTCCAGCTGGGCGGCGGGGCTGCAAGCTCCTGCTGCTCTCAGCTGCATGGTAAGGGGGCGGGGAGGTTGGATAAGGGGCAGAGTGTCCCGGGGGTGGCAGTCAGGGGACAGGGAGAAGGGGACAGTTGGATGGGGCGGAGGTTCGGGGGAGAGGGCGGTCAGGGGACAGGGAGCAGGAGGCGTTTGAATAGGCATGGGCGTCCTGGGGGTCCTGTCAGGGGGCGGGGAGTGTGGCTGGCGTCAGGGCAGTCAGAAGACAGGGAGCAGTGGGGGTTGGATAGGGGGTGGGGTCCTGGGGGGCGGTTAGGGTGGGGGATCCCGGGAGGGGGCAGTCAGTGGAGTGGGGGGGTGTTGGATGGGTGGGTTCAGAAGGGGGCAGTCAGGAGGTGGAAAGTGGGAGGGGGCGGATAGGGGGCAGGGGCCAGGCTGTTTGGGGGAAGCACAGCCTTCCCTACCCAGCTCTCCATACAGTTTTGCACCCCAGTGTGGCCCTCAGGCCAAAAAGTTTTCCCACCCCTGATCTAGTCTGACTTCCTGGATAACTCAGGCCATAGAACCTTCCTCAGTAATTTCTGCATCTAGCCTATAACTGTGTTGTGAGCTATAACACACATACCTCTTTTAAAAGACCTCCAGTCTTGATTTAAAGACTTCAAGAGACAGAGAAACCACCATGGCCCCAGCTAAATTGTTTCAATGGTTAATTAACCTCTTAAACATTGTGCTTTATTTCAAGTCTGAATTTGTCCAACTTCAGCTTCCAACCACTGGATCTCCTGCCTTCTCCTGTCAGAAATCTCTTTCCCATTACTTGTAGCCTGTGATTAAGTCACATTTCTTCAACAGACACAGCACCGAGGGTCCTTGCCTTCTTCTTAACCCTTTCCACAAGGCTTTTCCCACAAGCCTGCTCAGACACCTTCCCAGCCTTGCTTTGACATCTACGGTGGAAGTCCCACTGCTGGTCTTGCCCAGTTACCTTCTCACTTTAGTTGAAATGATGACAATGACCTATAAGCAGCTCCTCTTTGTGAGGGAAGGTAGCAGTGCTTACATGTCTTCCCCTTTCCTTGCTGGATGTGGGCCTGTCCTTAAAGGCACAGCACACCCCATTACAAAGTCCATAAAGATTCACTCTTAGAATCATAGAAGATTAGAGTTGGAAGAGACCTCAGGAGGTCATCTAGTCCAAACCCCTGCTCAAAGCAGGACCAACCCGAGCTAAATCATCCCAGCCAGGGCTTTGTCAAGTGGGCCTTAAAGATCTCTAAGGATGGAGATTCCACCACTTCCCGAGGTAACCCATTCCAGTGCTTCCCCACCCTCCTAGTGAAACAGTTTTTCCTAATATCCAACCTAGACCTCCCCCACTGCAACTTGAGACCATTGCTCCTTGTTCTGTCATCTGCCACCACTGAGAACAGCCTAGCTCCATCCTCTTTGGACCCCCGCCTTTAGGTAGTTGAAGGCTGCTATCAAATCCCCCCTCACTCTTCTCTTCTGCAGACTAAATAAGCCCAGTTCCCTCAGCCTCTCCCCGTAAGTCATGTGCCCCAGCCCCCAAATAATTTTTGTTGCCCTCCGCTGGACTCTCTCCAGTTTGTCCACATCCTTTCTGTAGTGGAGGCCCCAAAACGGATGCAATACTCCACATGTGGCCTCACCAGTGCCGAATAGAAGGGAATAATCACTTCCCTCGATCTGCTGGCAATGCTCCTACTAATGCACCCCAATATGCCATTAGCGTTCTTGGCAACAAGGGCACACTGTTGACTCAGATCCAGCTTCTCGTCCACTGTAATCCCCAAGTTCTTTTCTGCAGGACTGCTGTTTAGCCAGTCGGTCCCCAGCCTGTAGATGTGCATGGATTATTCCGTCCTAAGTGCAGGACTCTGCACTTGTTCTTTTAGCCCAATCCTCCAATTTGTCTAGGTCATTCTGGACCCTATCCCTACCCTCCAGCATGTCTACCACTCCCCCCAGTTTACTGTCATCTGCGAACTTGATGAGGGTGCAATCCATCCCATCTTCCATATCATTAATGAAGATGTTGAACAAAACCAGTCCCAGGACAGTTTCCTATGGCACTCCGCTTGATACTGGCTGCCAACTAGACATCAAGTCATTGATCACTACCCATTGAGCCCGACGACGTAGCCAGCTTTCTATCTGCCTTGTAGTCCATTCATCCAATCCATACTTTTTTAACTTGCTGGCAAAAATACTGTGGGACACCATATCAAAAGCTTTGCTAGAATCAAGATATATCACGTCCACTGCTTTCCCCCTATCCAGAGAGCCACTTATCTCATCATAGAAGGCAATCAGGTTGGTCAGGCATGACTTGCCCTTGGTGAATCCATGTTGACTGTTCCTGATCAACTTGCTCTCCTCCAAGTGCTTCAAAATGGATTCCTTGTGAACCTGCTCCACGATTTTTCCAGGGACTGAGGTAAGGCTGACCGGTCTGTAGTTCCCCAGATTCTCCTTTTTCCCCTTTTTAATGATGGGTACTATATTTGCCTTTCCCCAGTCATCCGGGACCTCCCCCGATTGACATGAGTTTTCAAACATAATGGCCAATGGCTCTGCAATCACACCGGCCAACTCCCTCAGCACTCTCGGATGCATTAGATCCGGCCCCATGGACTTGTGCATGTCCACCTTTTCTAAATAATCCTTAACCTGTTCTTTTACCACTGAGGGCTGGTCACCTCCTCCCCATATTGTGCTGCCCAGTACAGCAGTCTGGGAGCTGACCTTGTCTGTGAAAACCGAGGCAAAAAAAGCATTGAGTACTTCAGCTTTTTCCACATCATCTGTCACTAGGTTGCCTCCCCCATTCACTAAGGGTCCCACACTCTCCCCGATGATGTTCTTGTTGTTAACATACCTGTAGAAACCCTTTTACCCTACACATCCCTTGCTAGCTGCAACTCCAATTGTGCTTTGGCCTTCCTGATTACGCCCCTGCATGCTGGAGCAATATTTTTATACTCCTCCCTAGTCATCTGTCCAAATTTCCACTTCTTGTAAGCTTCCTTTTTGTGCTTAAGCTCACCGAAGATTTCTCTGTTAAGCCAGGCTGGTTGCCTGCCATATTTGCTATTCTTTCTGCACATTGGGATGGTTTCTTCCTGCGCCCTCAATAAGGCTTCTATAAAATACAGCCAGCTCTCCTGGACTCCTTTCTCCCTCATATTAGCCCCCCCAGGGGATCCTGCCCATTAGTTCCCTGAGGGAGTCAAAGTCTGTTTTTCTGAAGTTCAGGGTCCATCTATCATCCACTCCCATCTAATTAGGTAAGAGGAATGGACATATTCGTACAGGCCCAAATCAAACCAAGGAACCCAATACCACTGAAATTTGCATCCACATTTGAATTTTTAGCCGAGATTCATCTCTGCATGTATGCATAAATCCGCAAAACAGTGTTTGTGTGTCATGTTTAGGAGTGCAGAACTTTCACTGATGACATACAATATGTGTATTTACAGATTTCCTGAGATGGCAGCTTGCTGTGAGGGGATATAATGTATTTGAATGTATTTTTAGAACTAACAGAAACATATCTTGTACCATTATGAAACAACATGAAATCAATAAGCAACACTAGAAAAAAAAAAAAAGAGATAGAGCTTAATGGCTTTGGGAATTTTGTAACACCAAAAAAGACCCAAATATCTTACTCTAGTTACTAATGTGAATGATAAAATAATTAAACACATTGTTATGAACTAGTATGCCCCCTGTACAACGATAATATAAAAACTGGAGTATTTCAGGGCTTTCAAAAAGTATTCATGCTATCTGTCCCCACTTTAGAAGATTAGTCTCTATTTTGAGCTGTATAGTTATCGTTTTGCCTCTTTTCCCTCTTAAAACCTTTCTGTATCCAGTTTATTTCAAATGAGTTGAAAGATGTACCACCACCTCTCTCTTCCCACATGTCCACATTTATAGATTTCCATTGTTGGCTAGTAGGAAAGTTATTGGCGTATGTTAGTGTTGCTCACGATAATATATTTTTGCAGTAAAATACATGAGTGGCTACTCTCCCAATTATAACTATAGGCTTTTGCTGTGTCATCAGAATGGTAGTGTACCTTGAAAAGAGATGAGGACTCTCTGAGGCAATGGGAATGTATATCCTCATTGCAGGTGGAAGGCAAGGAAGCAGCTTCAAATTTAGAGATGGGTGAATGAAGGAGTATTCAGTTCTGGACTGGGTGTAGGCTGGGATTCAAATTAGAGACCAAATCAGGGCTAGAGTCCAGTTCTGATTTGACAGAGCTGAAATCTCCCATGCTTGTTTCACAAGACTTTAGCCCCATGAAGTAGAAATCCCACAAACTACTCTAAGTGATCTTGAAAAAATTGTGCCACTATAAATGGAAAGAACTCCCACAAGGGCAGATGTACTTCGGAGATTTGTACCATCCCCTGTTCTTTGGCCTGATCAAAAAACAGAACTCAAAAATGTGTCTTGTTTTGAGCTCAGCCTACAACAAGACACAAGGTGTAGGTTTGGACTGGGGGGTCTGAATCTAAAACCTCCCTTCTAACTTCTGCTTTTGGCTCATCTCTAAGTAAAAGTACCTGTGCAGTTGCATGCAAGTTTTGTCCAATGTACAACTGCTGTGATTAGGGTTGTGAGATTGTAATGGGCATTTTCCACTGAAAAAGAAAACAGGATTATGTGCTGCATTTGACAGATATGTGGAGCTTAAAAATGACAGAGAATAAGACTTATCAAGAGACAGGATAAATATAGAATGAGTGATGGAATTTTGCCTTCCTTCATAAATTAAGAAAAGGGACTATGTGGAATGCACACAGTGTAAATTTAGTGGTGGTGGTGGGGGGGCTTCCTGTTTTTAAAAAGTCATGTGTGTACTCCTTCCAGAACTGTTATTTCTCCTCAAAGTTTTGTTATTTAAAAAAAGATTATGTTGTAATGTAAAGAAATCTAAAATAGGTAGTGATGTAAAAACAAGAGCATTTGTTTTTTGCAAAAACTGGCTAGAAATGCTTTGATTTTATGGAAAATAGTAATATAGAATACGTTTTGTTTTCCCAGTTCCCTCCATTCATTTTTAACTCAAACTGAAATAACAACTTCTTTGGGCCCTTTAAGTAGCTTTTGCTGTGCTTCTAGAACTAGCAGAAGAATAAAATAGAAACAACCCGAGAAGCCCAGCATAACAAAAATGTATATAAGAGAATACATAAGGCCTACCAGCTATGCATATAATAACACCAACGCCAGTTGCACATTTGTACTTTTAGGGCATGCACCAAAACTAGTATTAACACTACAAAAAAAATTATGTAAATCATACTGGCACTGGTTTTGTATGCGCTTATCTTACGCTCTTAGCTTTCTGACACATATACACAAACTGCACTAAGAGGGGAACATAAAAAAGTTTAGATTCAGATCAGATAAGCAACCAAAAGACAGAAGGCTTATCCTAAACCTAGCAAATCTGCAGTACAGAAGGCACCCTTTCAGCCCTGTGGCCCTGTCTCCCAACTTCAGAGAATTCTTTCCTGGGTATCTGGCTGGTGAATCTTGCCCATATGCTCAGGGTTCAGCTGTTCGCCATATTTGGGGTCCGGAAGGAATTTTCCTCCAGGGCAGATTGGAAGAGGCCCTGGGGTTTTTTCACCTTCCTCTGTAGCATGGGGCATGGGTCACTTGCTGGAGGAGTCTCTGCTCCTTGAAGTCTTTAAACCATGATTTGAGGACTTCAATAGCTCAGACATAGGTGAGAGGTTTATCGCAGGAGTGGGTGGGTGAGATTCTGTGGCCTGCATTGTGCAGGAGGTCAGACTAGATGATAATAATGGTCCCTTCTGACCTTAACATCTATGAAACGCAGATGTACCATGAGCCTTGACCCTGCTGATACTAAGGATGCTGGCAATGGAGGGTGGCCTGCTGCCCCCTGACCACCCCTCTTGGGATGTGTAGCATGGGTGGCGGGTATCATAGGCTGGGGGAGGCTGTGCCCCAGGCATGGTCCCACCCATGCTTCGTCCCCAGGTCTCTTCCTGCTTCCTGCTCTGCAGTTCCCCGTGCAGTGGCCTGGGCTCAGGCTGGGGGCATGCTGTCCACCCTCCCAGCGCTCTGAAGTTGGGGAGGCTGGGGTTGTGCTGCCGGCCCTGCTGTCGCTCCTTGGCTGGGGCCGCACCATCCGCCCTCCTGGCGCTGGGGACATTAGCCTCGGGTGGGAGCTAGCACCCACGGTGGTGGGGGGAGGCTCTGGGCTCCAGTGGGGGTGGTTGCAGAAGGGGCGGGGTCTCAGGCAGAAAGGGCGGGGCTGGGGGCTAGCCTCCCTCAGCCCAGGGTTCATGCACCGCCCATGATGTGTAGGAACCTGCCTACTTTTCCCAGCCAATCTGAAGTCTAGTAAGTGACGTAAGACAGCGGAGCTGGCCACCTCTTCTCTTGAAGATTTTAGTGGGGGCTCCCTCAGAAGATATGAAAGGCAAACAGCGGAATGCCTGTTGAACAGAGGGAGGGAAGATCATATTCTTCTCAGTGGCTTCTGACTTTTGGTCCAGAAACTGGTTCAAAAAATCAATAATACCGTCTGTATCAACACAAAGAATTTACAGCCTATGGCTTCACAGAGATCTGGCTAGGCACCAAGAGTTCCATTAACTTCAGTGAGGGTTTTACCTGCATGGAGCTTGTCAAGGTTCCTCCCCCACTCTGAACTCTAGGGTACGGATGTGGGGACCTGCATGAAAACCTCCTAAGCTTACTTTTACCAGCTTAGGTTAAAACTTCCCCAAGGTACAAATTAATTTTACCCTTTGCCCTTGGAATTTCCACTGCCACCACCAAACTTTAACTGGGTTTACTGGGAAACGTAGTTTGGACACGTCTTTCCCCCCCAAATCCTCCCAACCCTTGCACCCCACTTCCTGGGGAAGGTTTGGTAAAAATCCTCACCAATTTGCATAGGTGACCACAGACCCAAACCCTTGGATCTTAGAACAATGAAAAAGCATTCAGTTTTCTTACAAGAAGACTTTTAATAGACATAAAGGAATCACCTCTGTAAAATCAGGATGGTAGATACCTTACAGGCTAGTTAGATTCAAAACATAGAGAATCCCTCTAGGCAAAACCTTAAGTTACAAAAAAGACACACAGACAGGGATAGTCATTCTATTCAGCACAGCTATTTTCTCAGCCATTTAAAGAAATCATAATCTAACACATACCTAGCTAGACTACTTACTAAGTTCTAAGACTCCATTCCTGTTCTGTCCCTGGCAAAAGCAGCATACAGACAGACCCAGACCCTTTGTTTCTCTCCCTCCTCCCAGCTTTTGAAAGTATCTTGTCTCCTCATTGGTCATTTTGGTCAGGTGCCAGCGAGGTTACCTTTAGCTTCTTAACCCTTTACAGGTGAGAGGATTTTTCCTCTAGCTAGGAGGGATTTTAAAAGGGGTTTACCCTTCCCTTTATATTTATGACAGAGCTCATTACAGGATCAGGGCCTAAAACAGAGGTGCCATATAAATTCAAAATCCTTTCACATTTCACATAGGACAAGCCATTATTTAGTTATAAAATAATCAACAAACCAGACATTAGCATGCTAAAATAAAATCAAAGAAAAGTACAGCTTCTGACCCTGCAAGGTCTGTGTCATAAGACACCCTTTTCATTTTACTGTGTTTCATTTCCTCCAGGGTTTGCCATGAGACTTTGAGAATAAGAAGAAAACAATAGTCTCCCTACAGTAATGCAGGGTCTACTAGTTTTATTATTTTCAATATTTACAATGAGGCGATGTAAAACTAGCGTGCTGCTTGGATTATTACACTGTACCTTCCACCCAGACCATAGTATTCCATTGCTCACTCACAGCAATTCAATGACATGAAATAACCTTCTATTACTAAGAGTGTATGTGACTTAATAGTTACAGAAATTATTTACAAAATAAAAACAAACAGATCACTCTCCCTTCTCTTTGGGGAAATGCATCTAGCACAGTCTGTATGCAATGCATCCATAAATTACATACCTTAAAGTATGAACAAAATCATAAAACTAAAAATATGGCCTCAAATGTGAATAAATACCCAGGGAAGATAAATCTCCTTTCCAGCCCTCTCTTTGACCCCACTGCAAAAGCTCCCTTACCGCGTTTGAGAGCAGAGAAATGCAATTTCAGCTTTTTATTCCAGAGCAATATATCTACCAGTGCCAGCTCCATGCAGAAAACATGAACTTCATCCTAAAAGGCTTTCAGTGTTTAAAATCACTTGGGAAGAATTGTCAAAAACACAGTGAACCAAATTCTAATTGCACTGACTCACCCTGGCTTTGACAAACAAAACAATTTGGTTTGAATTTCAAAACCGTTCTCATCAAAATCCTTGGGAAAAGAGAGTGCATGTATTTAATGCTTCTTTTTGAATCTCAAAGACAGAGTCAGAGTTTGGTGGTGAGCCTGGAATGAATTAAAGAATTCTTCCAGTCAGATGTGAATCTATATATAGCAACCATCTCTTTTCAAAAGCAAAAGCTGAATTATAATTTTAAGAAATGGCATATGAGGTGTGATGGGCAAACCTCAAAAGTTGAAAAATTCAGTCTAGATAAATATCCACATTTCAAATGCTTGGCTGAAGCTTATCCAAACTAACAGGGATGCCCTCCTGCAACCTTCCTTCTCAGCCCTTACCTTTGATCTGGGAAGGAATCCCTTTCCCATCTGACTGCAATAGCACTTCGGGAGGGCAGCCTGCCAGCTATCCTATGCAGAGAATTTATTTAGGAGGTAGGCTCTGCAACCTTTACGGATAGCCTTATTCCTTTTGACACAGGGCAGGTTCTCTTACCTCACAATCCTCTGAGAGGAGTGGTTCTGTACTTCATCTTCCCATATGACCTCTTCTCAGAAAAGAAGGAAAATTTGGCACCCTCTCCATGCTAGTGAGAGTTATTGTGTACATCTTCCCCCCCAGCAGCATTTTTTCCTTAGGTGGGAGGCTCCATAGCCTTCCCCTCAGTTTCAGCAGGTGGAAGGGCTGGATTCGATTCTGCTCATTTTAAATTTTGTACTTCTGGGTAGAGATGCCCCAAAATGTACAATGTGCCCTTTGGTGCATTGCTATAAGGGCCAGATCCTCAACTCCCAGAGCTCAATTTGAGACAATAGAGCCACATTGCACCAGCTGAGGATCTGGCCCAGAACAATTAATAGAACAGGTAATGGTTTAAAAGTATACTGTGTGTCTGCCCGGTGGGGGGGACAGTGTTTTAATCAGGCCAAGTCATCTAAAGTAGATAGCTAACTTTGGACTTTCTGGGCAGGGAAGAGATAAGAATCAAGGTTTATTTTCAATTGTTTAAAGAAATGCTAAATCAATTTTCTCATCAGAGGAATCATTTTAGAGCAATTCACCAAGCCAGGATAATGAATGAGCCTTTCTTTCATGGCATTCCTAAAGGAGGCATTATCCTAAATGATATGGTTACTGAATATGAACATTTATAAAGGGACAGTCATTATGTGAATTATGCATTTTACATAATTTATTTTGACTTACAGTATATAGCACCACGTTTATCTTTTCACATTCAGTAATAAAAAAGGCATCAATTATAACCCTTCTATCACAGAACAAATGTCTGTTCCTGAAATTGCCATGCTCAATCAAATATATAATTATACATTGAAGGATACAGGGCAATCTTAACTTGGTGTAATAAAGAAACACTCAAAAATACATGCTTAAATGAAGCTTCTTAGCATGAAAGATGAAACAAAAACCACAGCATCTAAGCAGATCTCCTCTGCCGTCTAGGGCTTGATGGCTGTTGTCTGAAACATCGCTATTGCTAAGTATGTAAATCCACTCAGAATTGGGGATCAGTACACTGCTGCAATGTTTTAAAATGAATACATGAAAAATTACTTTCACATTCCTGCAGACACAATTCATTTTTTGTAGAGGCTAATCAGGTTTTCATAGCTGAATACCTGTACATTAGCTGTGAAGCATAGAATGCATCAAAGGAATAAGAACCATACAAATTGTAACAAACAGAGCTGCAGTTTTAAAGAATTAATACCCTGTAAAAGGAGGTCCAGAGGTATAATAGGTAAAGCAATTTAGAGCAACTTCTACAGGTTATTACGAGAGCAATGTGCTATTTAGGAATTAAAACATACTAGGCCGGGGTCTGCGTCAGCATGACTGATGCGACAGCCATTGGCCAATTGCTGTGACTTGGTCTGAAAGTTATTGCACAGGTTTCTGCAAATTAAAGTTCAAACTCCGAATTATTACAAATATTGTTTGTCTGCATTGTGTAAAGGGAACTAATGTATTAGTTTGTTGCTCACATGCAAGTTCTGGATCCTGGTTCAGGATTTTTCTTTCTTTCTTTTTTTCCATTTTTAGTATTGCCCTTTTAGTTTGTTTTGAGTATCCCTTAGATTACTCTGGATTAGAGGAAACAAAACAGAATTTAATAATAATTAATAAATAATGGGTCCGATCATCCCTTTGTGATTTGCACACGGGAATCATTCCACTGACTTCAGTGGGCTTGGATCAGGCCCTGGAAGGCAACACTCAGGGTATGTCTATGCTGCAGCCAAGGGTGTAATTTCCAGCTCTGACAGATGTACCCACACTAGCTTTGATTGAGCTAGCATGCTAAAAAGAGCAGTGTGGCTGTGGCTACACAGGTTAGCCACCCAAATACAATCCCACCCAATCCCCACACAAATCAACAAATTCCAACAAAGTTGACAACTTTTCACAAAGTAAAATTGTATTTGTAAAAAAACTATTTTTGACCCCAAAAAACCCCAATAACAACAACAACAAATGTCACTTGAAAAATTTCAATCTGTCCTAGTATGGATATGTTATGTTATTCCCACATTAAAGGTGGGTCTTAGAGGAATTAAGGAATCTAAAAAAGGAGGGTGTAAAGAAAAGCATTAAGTAATTGCTACAGGAATGACTATGGAAATGAGATTATGGAATGTTTGTATGGATGTGACTATCCTAGCGCTTGGGTTAAGCCTCCGAGCATGTCATTCGATAGAACTGAACATACTCAACATTGTCAGCATGGCTCGATTAGGAGCCATTCTATCAGGGAGTGGGAGTGGAAAATGAAGCCAGAGGCTGTCCCAGAATAGCTCACAGTGAGGGGAGCCTCATCCCTGAAGATCCCCAAAATTAAGCAAGTGATGAGGGCATATAGCCTTCAAAATGCACAGTCTCCCCACCCTAATGCCTCCCAACCAGATTTGGAAATGCCAGGAAAACTCTGTAAGGAGAACCTCAGAGATTTCCTCCTTTCTTACCCCTGGGTAATATGGATTCAAGTACAATAAAAGAGAGATGAAACTATTTACATGATACCAAAAATAGAATTTTGACATAATTTCTAATAGCTGTGGAGTGGCAAGAGGGGAGTAATTTATGTAACCTACGTCATAAAGATACTCTGATACCATTGTGACAGGTGCTACATAAAATAGATAGGTATTCTAGTACATGGAGTTTCATTATGGTTATGTAAGTAGGGCTGGTACAGCTGCCTATTATTAAGGTTGCCTGACATCCATTTATAAGACCCTGCTTTCAGTTGCTTATAACTTTGCCAAACTTTAACCATTTGGACTGAAATTTTCCATGCCAGCTGTCTGCCTCAGGCTGAATGCTGTTGGAAAATTTTAGCCTAAACAATTCAGCCATTTCTGAGAATGAGTCTAGGAATAAATACACTGTTTTGTCCATGTAAAAAAAAAATTGAGAAGCTTTATTGCCCTCCATGCTTTAGAGCAGGGATTTGAAATTTGGCAAGGGGATGGCCTTTGTGTAAGGAATGTGCCTTTTGCCTGTGAAAATCCACCCAAATGCAGCGAAGTTATAAGCCTTTGAAAAACTGCACTTCACACATGCTCGCTAGAGACTTGATAGAGTTAGTCAGCTACAAATCTTCAAAGATGCTCTGCTCACTGAGCATGCTTGACCCTCTCACAACTCCCAATGTGGATAAGACAGTGCATGCCCCATCCCTACAGAATGACTGAAAAAGCTCCAGCCAAGGACTACAGGGGCATAGAAGGAATTTTCCTGTTATTGCTGCTCATGCTGGGGTTGGGGCCAGGCACCAGAAGTAAGAGCAAGGAGCCTGTCTCTCCTGTGCACTCAATGACCCCCTCTCCCCCAGCAAATCCCTTACTGGTACCCAGGCAGCATGGAGGAGGAAGCCATTTGATTCAAATGAAGAGCAGACAAAAGATGGAAGCTGGAGCAGGGAAAGGAGTAGAATGGGACAAGGAGACTGGTGAGACTAAGACTGAAGGGGGGAGAGGAAATGTGACTGAGAACTGGAGGTGGGGGAAGGTAGGCTGGGACAGACAGGGCAGGGCGACTGAAACTTGATGGAAAAAGAGACTGGAACTATGAACCAATCAGGGAGGATATAGGGGGGTGGAGGGAAAAAGAGAGATATCTGACAAGGATCTGGCATTTGGGGAGAGAACGGGAACAGGCTGAGCAAAGACAAGGAGACAGAGAGGGAATGGGCAGGGAGGAAGAGACTGAGATTGGATGAGAAGACTGGGTACCAGTAGATGGGGAGAGAAAGATCAGACAGAACTAGGAGTGGGGAACTGCAATTGGCTGAGCAAGGGCACTGGGTGTGGGGAACAGACTGGACAGCAAGCTCAGAAGGGGTGACTAGGCCTGACTAGGCAAAAAGAATGGGACTGGGATGAGAAGTCTGAGGGAGTGAAGACCGGGACTGGGTAGGCAAGGAGAATGGGATGCGAAAGAGACAGGATTGGGACAGGGCGAGACTGGAGGGGATGGGGCATAAAGTTCAAGCTTGGAGGAAAGGGGTAGGTGAGCCTGTGCCCACTAGAGCACACACCTCTCCAAAGCTTGGAATGGAACCCAAGATTCCTGAGTCTCAGGATTCCTCTGCTGTCAGGAAATATCTGAAACCCACTAGCAAAGAGTGTGTCTCATTCCTCTCTAGTGCTCAGCCACCCAGAGGAGGACAACAAACTACTGCTATCAGTCACTCCATTAGCTCAAGTGTCAGAGGTCTGTGTGAGAATCTATAGGTTTCAACCCAGCTCAAGACCCATGTGGGTGTCAATATGATGCCACATGATGAAATTTCTATATTTTTCAGTTTGCTTTTTAAAAAGCCAGTGTAATTACATACAAAAAGCTATGTTGGGAGAATATTATTAAGGTTAAAAGTCAAGCACTGAAAATAAAGGAAATGCCAGCATTAATGTTGCCTGTGACACCTTCATTTGGCCCCCTTGTGTATATGCATTATGATACAGTTTTAAATTACATATTCACATACTATTTTTTCCACAGGACTCCTTCCTCATTTAGTACACTTGGTGGACCGACTCTGGGGGTAAATCAAGTAAAGGAGACTGCTGTCTGTATGACCAATGCTTCCTACAGAAATTGGAAGGTATGTGGTGAATGAGACAGGGAACTGCAGGAAAAGAAAGGAGGTTCTCATCGTTAAATAGCTGAATGCTGCCTTGGGGAATTGGATTTTATCTCTGCCTCTGCCACCGAGTTCCTATGCAATGCTGGGCAAGTCACTTAAACCAAAATATTCACAGGTGGTCAACAGCTGTGTGTTGCTCATTTTCTGGATGCCCAACTTGAGATCCTGAGGACTGATTTGTAGTCATGTGGCTGGCAGCAGCTGGACCCAGAGGGTTAAAAAGGACTGGACTGTATATTCTCTGGGCACGGACTCTACTGCCTCATGCAGAGCCACTCCGGCTGGCTAGATGGTAATGCAGCATCCAAACGCAGAGAATCCGTGAACAGATCCATATTCACCCAGCATCATAGCATGCCTCTCAGAAGGGCCAGATGTCCCTACCTTCCTCTTTAGCTGGCTGGGCAGGACACAGCAGCGCCCTCCAGCAGCTGGGAGTCATCCTGCAACCTTGGCAGCAGGGCAGCCTCTCCTCCCAGCCTGCCTTCCTGTGACAGTTCAAGAGCCCCATCCGGAGCTGCCTTACAGGACCCAAACACTGTGCAAACCAGAACCCCTTGCTATTGCCGCCCATGACTCAGCTCTTGAGGACATGCGGGTCCAGCAGGCACCCAACACAGCCGCTCCTCTCCTGACCCTGCAGGGCAGTGGCGGGGCTGGGTCTGTGGCATCGCACAGCCTGCTGCCAGGGGAAGTCGTGGCCTGTCAGCAACTCAGCAGGACCACCAGGCTTGGAGAGAAGGGGCACTGCTGGCTCAGAGATGGAGATATCTCTGTGGTGAGTTCTTGGCGGGGGAGAAGGTCATTCTGGCCATTCTGCATCTAGCATTGACAGCAGCATGTGTCTGAATGTCCCTGTGCCCTGGGCTCACTCGGTGCCCTGGGGCCTCTTCCATGGCTCTTGACACACTCTGCACACAGCACTCAGCATGGGCAGGGGCAGCTTCATCTCAGCAGCCACAGTACTAGGACTTATTGTTAGCCCTGCCCTAGCCAAGCTGCAGCTCCGCTCATTCCGCCTGACATTGCCGGCTGGGCATCTGGCATCACTCGGGTGCGCCTGGCACGGACATGCGAGAAGCTGGCCTGCACCCAGACACACTGGTACAATGCCAGCTGCACTGCTAGCCCTGAGTGTGGGGCTCTGCAGGGCTCGCCACAGCTCCCACCACCTGCCCCCAGCTGGCAGCTCCTGCCTTGGTCCCCGCTCCTAAGCATGAGGCACAGTGGGCCTGTGTCCAAGGCTCTGGCTTGGGGCTGAGGGGACTCACTGACCATCAGACGAGACCAGCTGGCCAGCGGGGGGCAGCCTGCTTCATGGAGGAGGCACCAGAGGAGCCAGAGACCCCAGTCGGTGTGACGGGTTGGATCACAGGAACCCCTTTGAGACGGCCACCTGATATGCCTAGACTACCTCTGAGCCTGTTTTCCCTGCCAGCTTGGGACTTCAGTGCCTTGCCTTGTTTGAGCCAGACACACTTGCCTGCTGCAAACACAGATCCAAGTCTGAACCACAACCCCCACAAGCTGCAGACTTAACTGAAAACAGCTTAAGAAGTGCTCCTGTCTCCAGCACTCAGATACCCAACTCCCAATGGGGTCCAAACCCCCCAAAAATCCATTTTACCCTGTATAAAGCTTATCCAGGGTAAACTCATAAATTGTTTGCCCTCTATAACACTGATAGAGAGGAGTACTTGTGGCACCTTAGAGAAAATCATGGCCTACGTGTCTCAAATGGGGCACCCAAATTTAGTGGATACTTTTGACTTTAATTTCTCTGTGCCTCAGCTCCCTCTATGTAAAATGGGGGTAATGATAGTCTCTCCCATCACAGGGGTTTTGTGAAGATAAATTCAGGAATGTTTGTGAAGCTCTCGAATACTATAGTGATGAGGGCTACAGAAAATCCTATGAGGAAATTAATAATTCTGTATTCAGAGCAGGATTTGAATGGTGTACAGTAAATAAGGCATGGGGCCACACATCGAACAATGACAATACTACAAAATATTGAATAGCTGCTCATTAATTAAGCACTGTCCATCCGGTGCACTGAAAAAATATGTAATCCTGTAATTAAAGATTGTATCGTAATTAAGGCCCTTCTTGAATCGCAGGATGATTGTCCAAAAATTGAGGCTGAGTTGTGGACAAGCCATGTAAAATTGCGGAAAAGTGGTAATGAACCTTTTTACTTGAGGTAATAAGGTCCTTATTACTTTTTCGGTGATTTTCCGCTGCCGGCCGCCCAGGGCTCTCAGGTTAGCACTGCACACAGGAAGGCTCCTGCTGTCACAGTTGCAGTGATTGCCCAATATTGTGGGATCCCCAATATCGTGAATTAAGTAGGGCCTTAATCATAATGTACATGCACACGGGGGCTTTATTATGGTTGCATGGGCAACCTTATTTCTGTCTTCTCATAACTTCTTAGTGCTTGATTTTGCAACCCCAATACTGTGCTGTTAAATATAATTACACACAAAAAACCCCATGTTAAGTTTGCTTAAATGATCAAGTGTTCATTTCTGAGCTTAGTCTTGTTTGTGCAATGCTTTTCATTGCCTTATCCTCTGTATTTGGAACTTTTTGTCTAGCTATGCAAATCTTTGCAGACTGACCTTGATGAATAGTAGGAGTTTGTATCATTAGTTCAGTAATTGTTTGGATCACATGCCAAAAACATCCCCAGGAGTATTTAACATTCACTCAGAAGACAGAGTTGTTTGTTCACAATTTAAGATCAGGACAAAGTAACTTCTTGGAGCCAAGAGAACATTCTGCTGATCTTGCCTTGGAAGTAGCTAGCTAGACATCAGTAACAACTAACTGATACAGAAGGGAATGGGCTGATTCCAGAATTCCATTGGGTGCTGAGTTTGGAGTAACATATATATATATATATATCAGAACCAAAGCCAAGTGGTAATAAAAGGGTTCCTGTGACTTCAGACATGACAAACAATCTTCCCTTTTACTTCCCTTAACATTGGCTGCCTGAGAAGATTGCTGTTGTTGTTGCTGCTATCTTTTGTTTTGCAACCTATTCTAAAGTAAGTTGCATTCTGGGAATTGCATCATTTGTTGCTGTTCAGGATTGTTTGCTTTGGGTGCCTACTTCTGAAAATAGAAGTAAATTTAATTTCTAACCTTGATGTGTACTGCACATTGTAGCCAAGCAGGAGAGAACACTGGAGAGAATCTAAAAGACAAGAGCCATCCAAGAAGGATTATAAGATTATATTCTTAAATCTATAACAAGATAGATGTAAGAAGAAATTTGCATTATTTTCTCATTTACATCTACAGTCACTAGAATAAATCATCTAGACACACATTTAATTCCTCAGACCACACCTGATGTAGGAAATAGTGTAATAAAAGAACTCTCTCAGCATTTGCATATGTGGGGTTGAACCTATGCTCAGTGAACCTATACATGTGTGAGTGGTAGGGAAACAAATTTCCCTTTCTACCACCTTCCCTCCCCACCCCGCCCACAAGTCCTGTGGCCAACCAGGAGCTGCTTCAGCCCCTGACATTACTTAGAGCTGGCCTCCTAGCTTACCTAAATTGCACTGGTATGTAATGGCCTTTTGAAGCTGTTGTACTGAGAAACTGCTGGATCACAGAATGTACTAGCCGTGCTGCATCCTGCCTCTGGCATGCTGTCTCTGCTGGTGGAGTGGGAAGGGGTGGCATTGAGCCAGCTATGCCACTTTTACACCAGCTGATTCTCTACACTGACTCTAATGGGAACAGAGGAAGGTCAGCATTGAGCCCTTTTGAAATCTTACATTAGAAATCCACACCTCTCTTGATCAGCTGAAGCCAGTTCTGCTGCTGCTGCCGCCAGCTATTGGAGATTCTCTTTTAGCAGGTGTCATAGGATTACTGCTTTCGCAACCAAGAGTCCACCAGCTCTGCCAAGGATGGAATTCTCACAGACTAAATAGGCACTTACAGGATAGAAGCAATTCACTGCTTCTACCTAGTGGCCTACAAGAAGACTTGTACAGCACTTCCAGTGACTGCTGGAGTTACGCTGAGGAAATGCCAATGAGATATTGCATAGAAACTACACAGTGCTGCACCAGTAGAATCAGAGGTTTGGAAAGGGCTTTGAGATATGCCACTTTCTCAATATAAACTGTAGCCTGAACGTACTTAGCACTCTTCATATTATTTCAAAGACAGTGACAGCGTGCTATTGCTCCCATAGCACACCACTCAATGTTGAACTCCTTCAGAGCTCTAGGGACACTAAAAACAATGTTAAAAGAAAAGGAGGACTCGCGGCACCTTAGAGACTAACACATTTATTTGAGCATAAGCTTTCGTGAGCTACAGCTCACTTCATCGGATGCATCCACTGAATGCATCCGATGAAGTGAGCTGTAGCTCACGAAAGCTTATGCTCAAATAAATTTGTTCATCTCTAAGGTGCCACGAGTCCTCCTTTTCTTTTTGCAGATACAGACTAACACGGCTGCTACTCTAAAAACAATGTTGTAATTGTACTAAAAGGGTAATCTATTTAGCTGAGAGAAGGTGGAGAATGGGTTCATTTTTTGAGGCCAGATGAGACATAAGAAGGTTCCAGACTGGCTACAGTCAGTGACAGAGACTGTTTGTGTACTTGTTATAGGCATGTTGTCATTGCTCTCCAGTGGCAAAAACAGATTCATACTGTGTCATGCAGTGCTCATCCCCTGTCTAGCTGTCAGATCTGTTAAGTGTTATGCTGGGGAATCCATTCTCTGTAATAAGTATTACAAGACAGCCAGGCAAACCCAGTTAGATACTAAGAAATACTGAAACTTTAAAATCTTTTTAGTTTCTTTTTAGTTTCTCCCTGTGGGAGACTGGAAATCTTGCTGAATTAAGACTCCAGCTGTATTGTCCTTGTCCACACGGACCTGACTCCACATGCAACATAGTTGAGTAATTAAATGCTAGTTTGAAGCAAGAAAATACTACAACTATCACTTCAAATTGCTGTGTAACACTGGGAAAAAATAATTTCCCTATCTCTGTACAGTGTGAGAATTATCTATTAATGGTCACAGTAAAGTCTAACTATAACAGATGCTAAAATACCTAATGCACTCATTATCCCAAGACACTCAGTGATTAACTATGCACATCCCTTTTGTTATGCAAAAGAATGCAGCAGCTTTATTGTACATTACAGGAACTCAAAGGCAATAAAAATAAGCAAGTCTTTCAGTTAACGTACTATATCAAACTTTCTAAGGAAATGTAAACTGCCATTTAATAAGCTTTGCAGAAATTATGCACTCAGACTGAGAACATGATGCATATTTTATCCTGCTGTTACTCGTCTATACAATAAGTCTAATAAGGAACAAGTTGTTCTGGACCCTCTTATTTACTGTGTTCAATATTATTGCTAAGTATATCTGCATGCCCAAATATTATTCCTTCAATCAGTGAGTCCTGTAAAACCCAGCACTCCATATAGCTCTATTAAAAATATGAATAGAAACAGAATTACCTTAAGGTAATATTAAGGGTCTGACTAAGGCAAGTTAGAACTTTCATTCTGTTTTTCATTCACACAGTTGTTCTTAGGTATTTCAAGATTCTACAACTTAAAAATAGTTGAATCAATTAAAAACCCCATAACACTAAGATGAGAAATTGTGTAACAAGTTTCAGTCTGGACTAGATTTTCTTGGTCAAATGATATATTTCTGAATGTTGCTTTAGATAGTCAAAATGCTCATAGCCTCTTAACTACTGTCATGTTAAAAGAAAAGGAGTATTGTGGCACCTTAGAGACTAACCAATTTATTTGAGCATAAGCTTTCGTGAGCTACAGCTCACTCACGAAAGCTTATGCTCAAATAAATTGGTTAGTCTCTAAGGTGCCACAAGTCCTCCTTTTTGCGAATACAGACTAACATGGCTGCTACTCTGAAACCTGTCATGTTAAAGTGCCACAGAAACAAAAAAAACAAAACAACAAAGCAATCATCATACATACATCACATAACAATGAAGTCTATCAGAAAGTGACTACAGCAGATGGATAATCACTACAAGGGCTTTGCTTTGTATTAGAGCTGCAATTAGGGCTGTGAGAAAACAGAAAAAAAATTGCAAAGAATGTAGGCCTTTTCTTGTTCCTAGAATTTTGCTTTTCTGTGACTTTTGGCAATATTGGCGGTTTGAACAGTATATGAACAATGCTATGTCCACTTTTGCAGAACCGCTCAATCATGTGATGCAAACACTAGGCCTGTAATAACGGCATCAGCACAACAGATACAAGGTAAAAGGGAAAGACTGTGGCCAATGGTAAGTCAACTGTTCTTATTATTTTTATTGTTGTTGTTATTATTATTTTTTTATTATTATTATTACTTGAATTGTGGCATGATTGTCAAATAATTGCAGCTGAGTTGTGGACAAGACATGGAAAATCGCAGAAAAGTAATAATGGACCCCTATTAATTGCGGTAATTTGGAAAAGCCAGGGAAGATATGTTTGTTTAAGAAAAATTTGCTGGAACAATATACACATTCAAATATGATGTTGTGCCTGCTAATTTTTTTAAACCAGACAGTTTGCTGCAACTATATTACAGTCATTAATGAATGGGCCTGACAGCCCAAGCCCCAGCCACTATCAGCTCTGATAAACGGAGTTCTTCTGTATTAATGGGGAAAAACATGTGTTGCAAACCTCAAAATGTATGCAAAATTGTGGACTGTACAAAGTAACATAATTAAAATCAAAACTGGTGGAAGCCTAATATTGCAGGATCTGCAATTTCTGCACTATCACACATTAAATAGGGCCTTACTTATACATAGTTTTATATTACAGTATTACCTAGAGGCCCCTAATAAGATTGGGGCCATATTATACTAGATGCTGTACATAGTAAGAGACAGTCCCTTGTTGAAGAGCTTACAGGCTAAATAGACAAGACACACAAAGGGTGGGAGAAAGAAAGTATTATTCACCTTTAACAGATGGGGAACTGTGACATGTATATTAAGGGCTAAATCCTCAGCCGGTGTAAACTGGAGCTCAGTGGACATATACCACTTTATCAAACTGAGGATATGGCCTTACATACTTTCCTCAAGGTTACAGAGGCAGTCTGGTGGTGCCATGAATTGAATCTGTATCACCTGAGACTCAATTCAGTATTTTAACCACAAGCCCAACCATCCTCTATTAATGCAGAAGGAGAAGCAGACTTCAAAATACAATAATTCCTGCAACTCCTGTTTTACAAAGCACCTGGCATAATCCATGCCACCCTCACTTCTGCGCTGCTGCTGGTGATGGTGCTGCCTTTGGAGCTGGGCTCTCAGCCAGCGGCCACTGCTCTCCGGCTGCCCAACTCTGTGAAATCTGGTCTCCCCTACAATAGCTGGATTTCATGGGGGAGCTCAGATTTCACGGCCCGTGGCACATTTTTCACAGCAGTGAAATTGGTAGGGCCCTAGCTATGACTATTTCACACCATTCTATTTGCAATATTAAATTCATCCCCAAAGAGAAGTTTCCATTCAGATTCCATGCATAATAAAAGTAATGGGTTTTATTTTAATTCATTTCCAAAGACAAAACTAATTCTTAATATGAAAAAGGAAACCCAGAAGACTAGCACTCTTAGTATGAGAGGCACAGCTCTACTTTATTTCCTGGCAAAACCTACAGAGCAAGGATTATGGATGGGAAGCTGGAGATAAAAGACAAATTCATGAGCTATATGCAGAAACAAGGGGCATGGAAATCTCTTACTCCCATGCTTGCTGGCAAGGAACTGACCTGACCTATTCTGACAATAATCAGACTAGGCACCAATGGGATACAGAGGGGCTGCTCAAGGAGAACAGCTAAAGAATCAGCCACTTCTTAGATCATTTCTTCTACAGATACATCACCTCTCTTTTCCCATTGCTCTCATCACAGAATATGTCAGTGTGGGGGAGGTGGTGGAATGAGGATCATGCGCTGGTTGTTCTGAGTTCTCACACGTCTCTCTCCACTAGGCAAGTGGTATCTGCACCCCACGGGAACCTGAAATCCATTCCTGAACTGTCAGCTAGGGAATCATTGTTGGGGGCCACACTGGCCCACTTAGTCCATCTGGATGAGTGACAGACAGGAAAGAACCTGTTAATAAGAACATAAGAATGGATCATATTGGATCAGACCAAAGGTCCATTTAGCCTAGTATCCTGTCTTCCGACAGTGGCTAATACCAGGTGCCCCAGAGGGAATGAACAGAACAGGTAATCATCAAGTGATCCATTCCCTGTTCCCACTGACTGCACCTGTGGGCAGATTTACAGGAATGCTCACAGAAAGCATCCAAGGAAGCCTTTGGGAAGTGCCTCTGAGGAGACATGAGAGAGGAGCTCAGAGAGCACTTCAGCATACACAGCTCTGCCACTCCATAGAGTTCCATACCATGAAACAGGCAGGGCCAGGACTTGGCCCAGAGGGAGAGAAAACTGTAAGGGGAAAATGAACAAAATGCTTTAGCACTGAGAAATGTAATACTGATGCAAATGCAAAAAACAGCAGCAGAGATGGCAGATACAGAAAAGACAGCAATTGCAGGATAGGCCAGAAAGATCAGTGCCTGAGCCAACAGCAGGAACTGTAGTGATATCACTAAAGGCATAGGGAGCATTACAAATATGTTTCTGAAATTGTGTTTATGAATGAGCTTGAGTCTACCATAGTGATTCATATTATCCATGAATTGTAAGTTGGGTTATAAGGCAAGAGGAGTTGATGCTTCCTAGGCATTTCAGTATTCATAGACGTCATGGAGAGAGACGCAGTGCTGTGGAATCATCCTTTACTATAAGGGATTACAGGCAAAAACTGTGCAGTTAACTGAATACAACCCATCTTCAAAATACCTGATAAAACTTAAAACAATGCTGTGTTGCAGATGCCAGTGAAAGGCGATATACTTTGAGCTAGAGAGAATCCTTCATTTAACCAGTGAAAGAAATAGCTTAGTGTTTACTGCTCCTAACCATAAAATATTGCCATGTGACAATGGCCAGGAACATAAGTGAGAGACTTCGACCTGCTGTCATATTTTTGTGAAACTCATTTATCTTGACTCCTTTAGAATATCACTCACTGAACACCTGCCCTTATGTCTAAATCTTCCTCCTGAAAAACAGTAGCAAATAAAAAAATTATGTAACAGTGTCTCACATACAGAATACCTAAATGTCAGAAAAGTTCCAAAATAGCTGCCAACTTCATTAGTATAGCTGCCTCTTAATGGGTTTGGCTAGTGTTTGCTCATTTTCCTGTGCTTTCAAATGTTACAAAACCCAATAAAAGCATGATGGAAACTACTGTGACATTCACAGATTCACTTCTTTAGAAGTTTTCACAGTGAATGGGAAGTTTTTACAAGCACATTTGCTGAAACCAAATCCAAACAAACAACATGCAAATTGGGAAAGGAGCACATTAATAACCAGATCACGAAAGGGAGAGCTTTTTCTTGGGTTCTTCATTCAAATTTTGGAAACTGCCTCAGGAACAAACTGTGCATGGACATTTTCTTCTGTTGCTTGTCAGGAAATGGGGAAACATGTACACCGTTCCTGAACTAAATGTACAACTGTGAGGACAGTGTTCTCAAAAGAATGCATAAATGAAGTTATTTTGTTTTGTACTTCCAGCTTTGTCCATTAACCACAAAATCATATCTTCACTATGTTTCAAAAAAACTATACTTATGGGGCCTCCTCTCACGTACATAAGAGTAAATCCGGATTCTCCTCTCATTTACATCAATTGTAAATTAATTTCACCAGTCGATAGTGTTACAGTAGTGTAAAACCAGAATAAGTTAAGGGAAAATCAGACTGATAAAGATGTGTAGATTTTCTAAAGAATTGGGAAGAATGTAAATCTTACCTCTTCTATGTACAGATAGAAGGGTTTGTTTTTTTACTCTTTATAGCTAAGCAAATCAACAGCTTATTGCTAACTGAAACTTTTTTAATGTACTATACAAATTAACCATTCATTGGAGCAGATTCTAATCTACGTAACCAATACATTGGTGTAAACCCATATTAACTAAAAGTAAATAGAGTTGCTCCTGCTTTATACAGATGTAAATGAGATCAGAATCTTGTTGATTTTGTCTATATAATACATGGCTTACCAATGACATAATTAAAACATTCATAATGCCAGAGTTAGGAAATGTCTAAATAAACTATTTTCTTTAGCAGGGAAACAGATGAAGAGGCTGGGGAAAATACTTATAGGAAAATGATAAATATTAAAATCTTTTCTATCTACCAAACTTCTACTCTCCATATTAATATTTGTCATCCAAAGGTACACTATCAGCTCTAGAGAAGAAATTACAAAAAGCATTGTTAAATATGTTCATTATTAATTACAGCACATAACTTATTTTCAGGGGAGGTCTGGAAACAATTTAAGTATAACAACTCTGTGTTTTCAAGTTCAGCAGTTATCATTGACTTTATATCACAAGTTCCTCAAGATTCTAGTTTCTTAAATTGTAAGTGAGAAGATAGCATTTCTGAATTCAGCAATAAAGAACTGATGCCATCAGAAAACATAGGAATTAGAAAACATTTTCTATAGTAAAAGTTCTCGTGAATAGTTCATATTTAATGACAAACTATGACAGTATCTATGTACTGTATATGACTAGGAAAGTATGGAAGTCTTTTGAATCATCCATTAGGTCTGGTATTCTACATGCTAGTCTTCGTGGTTATGGTTTTATCTCCTAAAAGGATTCCCTATTCAAGTTTCCACTTCTCAGTCATATCAATCTCTCACTTGTGAAACTTTCCTTCTGGTTCTACCAGTTACTAACCTGCTACTGTTTAACTCTTCTTCTTGACACTGAGGATGCATGAGATTTTTTTAAGTATGAGTTAGCATGAGAATTATTCCTCCTAAAATTTTGTGTCGAATGAAAGGGGTACAGTATAAGTGCTTTGAATAATAAAACAGATTGTTGAAATGAAGCAATATGATTATTATTCTCTGTAAAGTACATCCAAATGCATTACCTCATCTGGGGGCACATGTATATTCATTAATAATATTGGGTTTACAGTAATTAAGAAATGCCTAAATTAACTACTTTCTTCAGCAGAGAAACAGATTAAGAGACTTGGGAAAGGATCTACAGGAGAATGGAAAATATTAAAATCTTTGCTATATACCTTCTAATCTCCATATTAACAGAGAGCCAGCACCTGTGATGAGGAAGACTGCAAACTATCTGAACCTATTTGATCATATTTCCCCTCAAGTGATCCAGTGGGCCAAATTCTGCTTGACTTATTTATAAAAAGAGTCCCATTTGATTTCAATGGGATTACTTGAGTAAGTGACCATAGATTCATAGATTCCAAGACCAGAAAGAACCATTGTGATCAACTAGTCTGACCCCCTGTCTAACACAGGCCATAGAACTTCCTAAAAAAAATTTCTAGAGCAGATCTTTCAGAAAAACACTGAATCTTGATTTAAAAATTGCCAGTGACGGAGAATCTACCAGGAGCCCTTGGTAAATTGTTTCAATGATTAATCCCTCTTTGTCAAAAATTCATGCTTTATTTCCAGTCTGAATTTGTCTATCTTCAGCGTCCAGCCATTGGATCATGCTATATCTTTCTCTGCTAGATTGAAGAGCCCATTATTAAATATTTGTTTCCCGGGCAGTTATTTATAGACTGTGATCAAGTGACCCCTTAGCCTTTTCTTTGTTAAACTAAAGAGATTGATCTCTTTGAGTCTACCTCCATAAGGCATATTTTATAATCCTTTTTCATTTTTGTAGCTTTTCTCTGAACCCTCTCCAATTTATCAACATCCTTCTTGAATTGAGGGCACCAGAACTGGGGGACAAAGTATTCCAGGAGCAGTTGCACCAATGCCAAACATAGAGGTCAAATAACCTCTCTATTCATACTTGAGATTCTTCTGTTTATGCATCCCAGGATCTCATGAGCTGTTTTGGCCACAGTGTCACACCGGAAATTCATGTTCAGCTGATTATCCACTAGGACCCCCAAATCTTTTTTCAGAGTCACAGCTTCCCAGAACCGTGTCCTCCAACCTGTAAGTATGGCCCACATTCTTTATTCTCAGATGTATACATTTACATTTAGCCACATTAAAATCCATATTATTTGCTTGAGCCCAGTTTACCAAGTATTCTAGACCGTTCTGAATCAGTGACCTGTCCTCTTCATAATTTACAACTCCCCCAATTTTTGTGATATCTGCAAACTTTATCAGTGATGATTATAAGTTTTCTTCAAGGACATTGATAAAAATGTTAAATAGTATAGGGCTGATAACTGCTCCTAGAGAAGTCCCACTAGAAACACACCTACTCAATGACAATTCCCTGTTTACAATTACGTTTTGAGACTTATCAGTTGGCCAGCTTTTAAACCATTTAATGTGTGCCATGTTTTATATATTGTTTTAGTTTTTTAATCAAATGCCATGTGGTACCATGTAAAAGCCTTACAGAGCTCTTAGTATCTTTATCTACCAAACTTGTAATCTCATCAATTTGGGACAGTACCTCAGATTTATCATCCAAAAAGAATTGCTCGAATGTAGGTATCTTCCCCACATCCTCTGCACTAAAGACCAATGCAAATAATTAATTTAGCTTTTAACAACTTTGTCATCTAATGGCCCCACTGTCTGTTTGGCAGGCTTTCTGCTTCTCATGTACTTAACATTTTTTTACTCTTAGTTTTCGCATCTTTAGCAAGTCGCTTCTCAATTTTTTTCTTGGTCTGCCTTAGTGTCAGGTTCTGGTTCCAGGCAGTAAAGGCTGGTGGTTGGTACAGTGGTCAAAGCCTGATGTAGGGTCAGGAGTGGGCCGAGGGCAGTGTTGAAATCAGGGCTGGAGACAGGTTATGGGTCAGAACTGAGGTCAGAGTTCATAGACAAGCCAGGTCAGTATCGTAGTCGGAGTCCAGATGCAGGCCAAGGACTGAAGGTGGGTTGAAGTAAGTCCAAGGATCTGGGGGTCAAGAGGGAGATGCAGGGCTGGAATGGGTCAGTAACAGGGCTGAAGCAGGGTCACAGAAGGGCCTGAACAAGGCAGGAGCAGGCGGAACAAAGCTCAATCAAGGCTGGGGCAGGAACAGGTACTGGATCCAGGGCAGGCCAGAAGCCTAGGGAGTTTGTTACACTGAGAGGCAGCGGGAGCATTCCTGGCTGGGTAGTGCTGTTGCACAGACTAACTTGCAGCTCTGGAGTGGTCAGTGAAATACCTGTGCCAGGGGATCATCTGACACAGGCCCAGCTTAGGGATAGGCTGCTGAAGTATGCTTGAAGCCCTGGTCAGGCTGCGGGTTTGCCTCACACTTATACCTTTACATTTTACTTGCAGAGTTTGTGCTCCTTCTTATTTTCCTCATTAGGATTTGATTTCCAGATTTTAAAGGATGCCTTTTTGCCTCTAACAGGCTCCATTACTCTGTTATTCAGCCATGGTGACATTCTTTTGGGCCTCTTACTATCTTTTTTGACTTGGGGTATATATCTTGTTTGATTTGGGGTCTGAGCCTTTCTACTATGTCTCTAAACATCTCCTCCATGTACCTTTCTGTCTCCCTTTGCTCCTCCAGCCTCTGTCTCTGAGATACATGAGTTGCTTGCACTGCACACACACATATACCACCTGTCCATGAGGCAGATAATCATACATGGTGCACTCTGTGCAATAAACTGGGTAGTCCCCATCTTGCTGCTGTTCTTCTGCATGCATTGTTTTACTCTTGTGACTTTTTTTATGTAGCTTAAGTTATGGGTGTGTTGGGTAAATGTATTTTTTTTCCTGTCCATTATTTTTCTTGGGGACTTGGCGCCTTTCTAATTGTTATGATCCCTCAGCCTCCCCTGCTGCAGCTGAACTCTTACTGTAGCCAAACTCTCCTTACCGTGGAAGCTCACTCCGCCACCATGCTCTCTCCCTCTGTTGTGGGTTCTTTCTGCTCAAGAAGAATGTTATTATATAACTACATCATCTCCCCCCCCCAATACAGAACAGAAATATTTATCGAGCACTCTGCCTTTTCTGCATTATTATTGATAATTCTACTATTTCTATCTAGGAATGGACCAATGCCATTGTTAGGATTTTCCCTCTTAATATACTAAACTCCCTTTATTGTTCTTAACTCTGTTGGCCATGGATTTCTTTTTGTGTCCTTTTGCTTTCCTTATCAGTTTTCTACCATTCCTAGTTTGTGATTCATATTCATTATGATCAACTTCCCCTTTCTTTCATTTGTTATACATATTTTAATTTTTGTATAGCTACCTACAGTTCCCCTCTAAACCAGGTCATTTTTTTTAACCAATACAGGCTTTTTGGGCTTCGTGATTTGGCCCTAGATCCCCAAACTACAATTTTTCAAAGAGGCTGAGATATAAACATTGTTTTCTGCCTATTCCACTGTACTACTTTGGAGCTTATTCTGTTTCCTGAAGAAATAAATTTCATCTATTGAAAACAAATGACTAAATGTGACAGTATTCTTACAGAGCTCTGATATCTCTCAGACATTGTATCTTATTGCTCTGTCAGTTAAAAAGTGTCATGATTTGTAAGAAGTATAGGAATGTATACCCTGAACTTTGTAAAGTGCACAGCAAGGCCTCTACTCCGTGTAACTCCACAGACATACTAAAAATATTCCACAATCTTTCAAAATTCCACAGAGTCCAGGAAGCGCTCACAACGTACTCTGCAGGGATCCAACACTTCTGGATAGATGGTATTTAATCATCTAGCTGTCACTGGCTTCTAACCATTAGGAAACTTCCTTCAAACACTTGATATCAAAAATTGTATTGCATAGAGTAAGTAATGCACACTCTGAAATCTAACTTGTCCAAATGGAGTACTTTGGGGTTTGTGGTCTAGACTCTTTAATCCGCATCCACAAGAATCAACTCATATCCGACCTTCAATCCGCACTCCATCTTTTATCTATATCCGCATGCGCACCGCACCCACAGCAGCACAGTGCCTCTCAGGAGGAGAATCTGTGTGCATGCATGTGTACTGTATATAGGATCTCAAAGGCAGGGAAGAAGCTGTATGCAGCTCATAGCTTATGAAACTGCTTCCTCACCTTCCCGCTCCCCCATATACAGAGAAAGGGGAGGTGATAGATCCAGGCAGGCAACAAAATCCCACATGCTCCTATTGCAGCGGTTTAAGCAACCAAGCTATTTAGGAAACCTCTCCCGACTTCATTATTGCCGTATCAAGTCAGTTGGAGAGGGAGGCAGCTGCTTCCGCAAGGTAAGTAAGTACAGGGCCAGGAGGTGAGGGAATATAGGATCTGTAAGGCAGGGAAGCAACCTCGTAGACTATGAGGTGCAGACAGCTGCTTTCCCACCTTTGAGATCCTATATTTAGAGCCCTGTGCAAATACAAAATTTGTTTATGCATCCAATCTGCAAAAATGGTCTGCAGATATCCACATCTGCGGATGCGGATATAAAGCTGATATCCATGGATTTGCAGGGCTCTGTACGTGTTGATTGTGGCATTACATGTATCAGGAAAGATACAACCAAACAAATCACAAACATGGACAGCTTAATTAACTTCAGTGTAGGGAAAGGATGACAAAACTGGGGCTAAATGCTGACTTGGTTTAAGCACACATTAAAGTCAGTGGACTTGCACCTGCTTCCACCATGTCTGAAGTTGGACTTTAGTTTTACCATGAAAAAATGTGCATTTGTAATACTGACAGACCCTGGTCATCATCAAGCGGGATTAAACCTGGGACCTCTGGAGCTAAATACATGAGCTTCTACTGCAAGGATCAGCAACCTCTGGCACATGGCCCACCAGGGTAAGCCCCCTGGTGGGCTGCGCCAGTTTGTTTACCTGCCGCGTCTGCAGGTTCGGCCGATTGTGGCTCCCACTGGCCACAGTTCGCCGTCCTAGGCCAATGCGGGCTGTGGAAAGCGACGGCCAGCACATCCCTCAGCCTGCGCTGCTTCCTGCAGCCCCCATTGGCCTGGAGCGGTGAACCGCGGCCAGTGGAAGTTGCGATTGGCCAAACCTGCGGACGCAGCTCGTAAACAAACTGGCCTGGCCCACCAGGGGGCTTACCCTGGCGGGCCATGTGCCAGAGGTTGCCGATCCCTGCTCTACTGCATGAGCCGAAAGCCCCAGGGCTCTTAGCTAAGGCTGTAGCAGATGCATTCATCTCTAAGTAGTCTTGGTGCCACTAGAGGGGACCGAACACCACTCCCAGGAGGTGTGTGGGTTACACATTCTCTTTCTTTTAAAAAAATACAACTACCAATCATCTCCCTCCTGCCTTTAACCTCCACATTCTCATGGCCTTAACTTCCCCTCCTTTCTCTTCTGGGTGCTGTGTAATCTCACATCTGCCTGCTCCACTCTACAAAGATTGCTTTCATTAAGTACACTCATGAGTTGCCTGTAGCCAGATCCAAGGAGCTCTTCTCCAACCTTATCATTCTTGATCTATCTGCTGCCTTCAACAGTCAACATCCCCTACCGATCTTCCTTGACTTTCTCCTCTCTGTGGATTTTCAGTCTAACTCAGGATCTGCTTTCATGGCTTCATTTACTGTGTCTACATTCATGACTCTCAAATCTACATTTCAACAAATGGCATCTGAGATCTCTGGCTTCTCCTCCTGGATGCGGGGAGGGAAGACATGGCTATAGCTTCCTGACGCTGCCTGGCCCCGAAAAGGAAGTGAAAAGAAGTGCACAATACAATCAGCATAACTTAATATCTCTCCCTGGGTAACACTTGGCCTCCCATATTCCCACCGCCACCCTCTGTTTATGGCATCACTTGCTATGTTATGTCTAATTTATAATTTTAGCCCACCAGGGCAGGGTCCTGTCACTTCTTTATTTGTTTCTAAAGTGCTTTGCTCTACAGGGGGCCTGTATAAATAGTAAATTCTAATAATATTCAGCAAGCAAACTTGTCCTTTACATTAATGTAATTATTTTTCACAGCATCAAGAATGGCTTTCCAAACTCAGTTACTTTTCTACTGTTGCTAAACTTTGCCACATTGGTAGGAGTAATGCTACCATTCAAATGCAGAAAAAACATATTTCTATACACTACTCAGAACACTAAATGAGATTTCACCTGTGCCCTTAATTAATATCATCCTCACATGGAAATTAGAGGATTTAACCCAATACTGGTTTTTGTTTAGTCTGCTATTCTGCTGGAAAAGCTTGTTGAGATCTGTAAAAACTGCCACTGCCCTTAAAGAGAATGTGTGCATATATTTAATTCCAAAATATGCTTGTTTCCCTCTAGTATAATCACAGGGTCCTGATTTTAATATTGATTGTTGCTTGTAATTCAATACTGTGCTGGGTCAGCTTGGTTTTATTCCCATGCAAAGCACTGATACTACAACCACAATGCAAATAAAATGTGTTATCTTAGTTGCGGATTCTGAATAAATATCTTAAAAAGTGAAAAGAACAGGAGGACTTGTGGCACCTTAGAGACTAACCAATTTATTTGAGCATACGCTTTCGTGAGCTACAGCTCACTTCATGGGATGCAGCTGTAGCTCACGAAAGCTCACGCTCAAATAAATTGGTTAGTCTCTGAGGTGCCACAAGTCCTCCTTTTCTTTTTGCGAATACAGACTAACACGGCTGCTACTCTGAAACCTTTAAAAATAAGTAACTCCACTGTGCAAACATCATTCTTTCACATGGCTTGGATAGGTAGCAACGATCACAAATTTATATCTAGATTTGAGAGCCAGCACATTGCTTCAGCAGTGAGCTGGTGAATATATTTCAGGCCCCTGACCAAAGAACGAAGGGGACACTAAGATCTGATGTGCTACATCATTTGTGCCTGGTGACCACAGTCACAGACAGAAATTTGGAGCAAGATGACAACCTTCATGTGGTGCTCCTGTTAAGTGTCAGTGTTTTTTGTGCTTTGTTCAAATTCACTAACATACCAATGTCTTCAATTGGCCACTGGACACTGCATTACCAACCTTGAAGAGAAAATAGCAACTATATGTACATACATACACACACACACACACACACACACACACACACATATGCAATTAGAGCAAGTCTTACTTTACGTCGTAAAAATATGGAATAGGGCATGAGACAGTTCTTTTCAAATAAAAATTCTCTAAACTCAAAACCCCCAAGGTCAAAATATGGTGACTTCATTTTTCAAACTCCAAAGGATGGTTTAATAATGAGTTTGGGATTAAGACAGCCCCATTTCTATATGTGGCACACAATAGTCAGTGCAGGATAGGAGGCTGTCTGGTGCATTTCTATTCATGCTTTCATTACAGTTACAAAAAGTAGATCCATTTATTATACACCCTCTTGCATCTTTTTAAAAGACCAAATTAAATGTAAAATGCAGAATGGGAGAGAAGAAAGCATGATAAAGGACTCACTCACCAAGAGAAGCTGGTCCAATAAAAGATATTACCTCACCCACCTTGTCTCTCTGAAGGGCTCATTAGACATTTAATCTGAACTTCTTTTCTTAACCTTCTATTCAAACAACAAACAGCACATTGGTTTACTCCTGGACACTTAAAATGAAGCAAAACTGTAGAAGTTTATACCCCTCTGATGTCCCATCACAGTGCTGATAAAATCTAGCTGCCATGACATTGTCACTTCTGTGGTAATTACTCTGGTGATGGATACTTGTCACTATTTACAGGAAAGTTGGTACCTCATCAGACAGAACTGAACACTTCTTCAATTTGGTTACCTTTGTGAATAGATTTCAGTAATTGTGAACAAAGATGCGGTAGCATGCCCAAAAAAGAGGAAACCCAACCAGTTATTATGGACCTCTTCATTAAACTTTAACAGAATGATGCAACTCCCGGACAAATAACATTTGTCATTTTGAACACCAGACAGCCTCTGCCACCAAGTCAGCCAAAGTGACCTTTCTTGATAGAGTATCAGAGTTGTCTTCAGACACCACTATGACAAAACTCAAGCAATAGACAGAGGTGATGGGTAAGGCATAATGGCACATGAAACAAGTTGTTTGGACTTATGTCTACTGCATATACTCCTTTCTTAATTTCCAGATACCAAAGAGCAGCCACTGGAAGGAGTACAACAAATTATCTGCCTAGTTACACTGACTGGTGAAAGACATTGCAATGCAGCAAACTGTCACTGTCAAAATATTGTTTACATGAAAATGGAAATATTGAATATTGAGAGCAAGTTTTAATTTTCATCACAAAAATGCATCCCTATATTGTGTACATTTCAAATATTGTAAGCCTTTGACCTGACAGACAGTCTTTTTTTCTTTTTTTCTCTCATCCTCATAATAGAGGCTTTACATTTACAAAATGACTAGCTTCCCTCCCCCCCCTCCTTTCCCCCCAGTGTAGTTTTGGCAGAAGATACCTTCCTATTTGGAAAGTCACCAAGTTCTTACCTGGCACTCTTAGCAAAACAAATCAGCAATGTTTTCACAATAAAAGGCCAACTGGCTTTTTACAAAGTCCCTGAGAATTGTTGATGTAAAATCTCTCAGTAGTGATTGCAAACAAAACATTTATTTAACTTTATGAAGTCTCAGTTGAACAGTGTTTGCTCTAGTGGAAATACGGTGACTAGGCAGCTTCAGCAGCCTGAATGAAACATTAAGACAATGTACCTGCATGATAATAAGAAGGTCAAACACTAAGATGAAAGAAGCCAGGAAGGCTCTTGAGACCTCATCACTTGGCAGAAATCCACGATTCAACTTGTCCCAGCTGATCCAGTCAGTAGTGATGACAAGCACAACTGCAGAGGTCAAAGTAAATAGAACAGTCCTGCAAGGAGAAAAAAATACTTCAGAAACAATACTGTATAATACAATTCTACATGATTTTCTCTCTCCTCTAGCAGTTAACTAATACTTTATCGTACTGTACTGCAGACCAAGCGAGCTTGAAGAAAATTCTGTGTAAAAGTAGGTAATTTTACTCAAGATATAAAAGGCACTGAACAGATCTTTAGTGCAAAGAAATGTGCTAGCTGTTTCCAAACAAGCTGAGAAATTAATGCTGAGCTACATCATTTTATATTTCAGTTTCATACTTTTCATATATATTGTAAAGACTAATAAAGACAAATGTAATACAATAAACCAATAATTACATGCAAAAGTACCAAGACTGCCACGGTGTCTTTGAAAAATGGAATGCAGACTCACTACCACTGCATTGTGTTTATGATTACCCCCATCAACTTTCAGCCCGGCGCCAAGGTTCCATTTGGGCGTATATATTCTATGTCCAAACCAGAGCTATCATCATTAAGGGAGTACCTCCAGAAAAAACTAACTACAGTAGCACTTCAGAGTTATGAACACCAGAGTTACGAACATATCAGTCAACCACACACCTCATTTGGAACCAGACATATGCAATCGGGCAGCAGCAGAGACCAAACACACACACAAACAGCAAAAACAGTTCAGTACTTAGTTAAAAGTAAACTACTAAAAAAATAAAGGGAAAGTTTAAATAAAGATTTGACAAGGTAAGGAAACTGTTTCTGTGCTTGCTTCATTTAAATTAAGATGGTTAAAAGCAACATTTCTCTTCTGCATAGTAAAGTCTCAAAGCTGTATTAAGTCAATGTTCAGTTGTAAACTTTGGAAAGAACAACCATAACCTTTTGTTCAGAGTTATGAACAAGCTCACTTCCCAAGGTGTTTGTAACTCTGAGGTTCTATTCTAATCGTTTTATCCACTGCTCTGCCTCCCCTGAAGGCATCCTGGTACCTTTATCAAAGAAGAAAGACAGCACTCTGAGACTTTGTAGACTACAAAGCTCTGAACCAAATAACTATATGCAATTGTTACCCGTTACCATTAATCCCAAACTCTTGGATTGAGTACAGTCAGTGTGGGTGTTTATTAAAGTGGACCTCAGAAGAATATATAATCTAGTTCAAATCCAGGCAGGGGATGAGTGGAAGATAGACTTTAGAACAAGGTATAGATACTTCAAGTATTTGGTAATGCCCTTTGGACTCACCAATGTTCCCACCACTTTTGAGCACCTGATCAACAAGATATTTTGGGATATCCTAGACCAGTTTGTTGGCATATCTAGATGATATCTTACTCTATTCCAGTAGTCAAGCAAGCCACAACCATCATGTCCATGAAGTTCTCACAAAATTGCCCTAGCAGGGGTTATATGGAAAACTGGAGAAGTGTGTATTTGAGCAATCATCCATCAAATTTTGGGGTTCATCGTGTCAGCAAACAGACTGTGCATGGATTGCAGGTATCTGCAATGTGGGATTGCAGAACCCTGGAGCATCTGAGATTCTGAGAGATTCATTGGGATTGCCAAAGGTCGCTGCCCCTATAACTGCAATCCTCCAAAAACCTGTAAGGTTTCACTGGCCCCCAGAGGCCTTTGAACTCCTGAAGATAACTTTCACATCTTCCCCAGATCTGGTCCACCCTGATCCTGACCTACCCTTTGTCCTTGAGTATGACACTTCTGTGTAGTATTGTCCAAGAAACAGGGTCCCAGCATGAAATGCATCCATTTGCATATTTTTCATGACAACTCACCTCAACTGAACACATTTATGAAACAGCAGACTAGGAGTTCTCACCATCAAGCCTGGATTGGAGACTTGGCGACAATACCATGGGGGAGTCAAACACCTCATCCTAATCTTCTAACCATAAGAATCTAGAATAGCTACAATCTGCCAAGGCTCTGAATCAGCAGCAGCTGATCTAGGAGTTTCACTTCCTAAATGTCTGGCCCCAAGCATCCTCCACACACCACCACTGGCCAACTGGAATGGGTCAACCAGGTGCTTAAACAACACCTATACTGTTTCCTGAACCACTGCCAAAACAACTGGGTTGTGGTATTCCTGATCACTGCATTTGCATATAATGTGGAATACTCCTCTACCCAATCCAGCCTCTTTTTCCTCCAGCCATGGTTTTCATTCTTGTTTCCACCCTTCTGTCCTCTTGTCCACAATGGTTCCTGCTGCCTCTGATCTGGTGCAGACCATTCATTAAACCCAAGACAACCTAAATGAGCATCTGGAAGTGGTCGAAACAGCCTACAAATGCCATGCTGACAAACACCACCAGAAGCCACAACTATAAAGGCAGGCCAGAAAATATAACTGTCCACAAAACATCTGCAGACCAGCTGACCTGCACACAAATTAGGTCATCAATAAGAAGGCCCTTTCATTATTACTCAGCAGATCATTTGAATTACAACTCCCTCGATCCTGGAAGATCCACCAAGTCTTACATGTCTCCCTCCTGAAGCCTTTCCTTGACAATCCATTCCCCAGGCAGCATATGCCATCTCCACCCCCGGTTCAAGTTCAAGACCACGAGGAGTACCTTGTCCATGACATCCTGGACTTCCAAAGTCACAGAGAGACCCTGTACTCTGTGATTGATTGGGAGGGCTATGGGCCCAAAAACTCTCTTGGGAGCCAACTCATCATGTGCACACCCCTGAAAAAGTATGGGCCTTCCACAGGAATCATCCTGAGCAGCCTGGCCCCAAGGCATCCAGGGATCACCCTTGAAATGGGTGTTTGTGGGAATCAAGTTTCAAATCCAGGCTTGTAGGGCTGCCATGCGGGAGCCTTATCCTCTGTGCCATCAAGCTGCAAGGGCTGACATGGCAACTGCTGCTAATACCCCACCCCAGATGCTATACCCGCTGACTCAGCAGGGTCAGATGACTTACAGCAGACTAGTGATTGGACATCATTGGGTGTAAAGCTTCCTGTTCCTCTCCCATCCCTTGCCCGAGCAACTAGTCGCTAGGCCTGTTGTTGCCCAGACCTTGAAACCAAGTCCCTGCTTCCTTGCCTGGTTCCTGTTCCTCATGCCTGCTACCACACCTCATCCCTGTTCTTGTTACAACCCCCAGTTGCCAACTCTGGCTTTGACCCTTGGCATGATTTCTGAGTCAGACTCTGGCTTGACTCATGGCATGACCCCGAGCCCGATGCTACTCCTGGCTCCAGTCACTGGACAACCCACATTACAGGCCCTGACACATCCAAAAATAAATATTTGTTTTTGGCTTCATTCCAAGGCATTTAAACTCTACTCATTTTCTTCAGCTAGGGAAGAAGGCTGAACAAACTTGAGAATACTTCCAGACATGATCAATACCCAGTAGAGTAAAAAAACGGCAAACAGATAGACACTGATAGAGACATACATTTACAGAGATAAATCTTGCTGACATCTGTACAGGAGGGAAAAGCCATAGACCTTCACACAAGCAGTAGTGTATTCATGTGGGCATCTAGATAGTATCCTGGCATGCAGGTGGGCCTGGGGCAAAATCTGAAAGTGAGGCCCCTCCCCCCCGAACACCAATGGTACAAAAACACTCATGAAAAAAGGATGGAGTGGGGCGTTGAAGAGCTGGCATGCCCCACACTAACCCCGCAGCAGTGGCTCCAGTCCCACAGGGGCTGAGTTGGGCTCCCCGCTCCAGAATCACAGTGCCACTCAGGTTCAGCCTGATGGAGGGGCAGCTGGGCCAAATCTGAGTAGCATTGTGACCCATGCACCAGGTTGCAATGCCACTCAGTTTGGTGGCTCTCTGAAATGGGGGTCCTGGGGCAAATGGCTCATTCCCTGCCTCCCAGGTGGCCCTGCTACCATTGCACACACGAGTGGACTATCAGATACATCTTGAAAATATGTTAGAACATATCATCACCACACAGAACATGGTTGGTCCGGTCTGTAGGCTGCTATTTACAGCAAGCCGTAAACTAGTGCTGCAGCAGCAAATAGACTACTCCTGTAGGAACCCTCCAAGAGTGTTAAACCAGAAGCAAAGCATCACACATTTATTTTTATTTGTATTGTAATCACCTCACATGTAACATATTTAGTTACATGCACTACCATGGGCAGCACCATGTTGTCATTTGGGTGTATCACCAGGATTTGGGCCTTACTGGATTCCAGGGCGTGCACATGAAAAAGCTTGCACACAATTTTATGCCTGCCTCACCTGCAGGCACACAAATTCCAGTGTGTGTGCCCAGTTCCTGATTTGCATGTACTCATATCTTGATGCATGCACAAAACAGAGGTTGAACATGAGAATTAGAGTTTTCATGCATGAAATCTGGGTACATGTACTTTTGAAAATCTGGCTCTTTATATGTTTAAACCAGGGTAAACCAGAAGAACTTCAGCTAAGTTAAGGTCTGATAGCAATAAAACAGTCATGCTAGAAAGGGAAAGCTATTTGAAATGGCTAAATTCAACAGAACACAAGTAAGGTTCACTTGCCTTTTTTAACATATGAAACTGGAGCAGAGCCAAATATTTAATACAAGTCTTTTTGTAGCTATTTTTTAAAAACAAAATTGGTATGGTTTTGAGTTCACTGAATTTTTGCAGAATTGGAGCATTGTCCCGACACACCAGAAGGAAAGAGAAGACGCCAGAAATGTCATTTAATTAGACCACAGCTTTATTAAGTAACATGAGCTATCCAGCAATAAGTCATCCAGTGCAGGTCGCTTTTCCTTTGTAACCCATACTACCTGGGGAGGGCTGCCCTTAGCTACTACACACCCACCATTAATCTGGTCTGAACAGCATAACTGGTACCCCACGTCCTCCCCTTAGACAAGAGTTATGGGGATGAAGAAGAGAGTGTTGTCTCTTTGCTGTACCAGACATTAGGAGGCCCAGGACCATTCCCCAGTTTCTTTAGGAAATTCTGTTCCAAATTCACTTCCAATTCCAGCTTATCAGGAAACTGGGCTCCCTATTGAATGCCTGCCTGCACTGGATACCTGCCAAGCAGTGACAACAGACAGTTTACAACCTACCCTTCCCACCAGGTCTCTTGGCTTCTGGGATGAAGATATATAAACACCATATCACCCAGGCCTCTCTAGCTTGCAATGAGGGGGAAAAAATTCTTCCCAGCCCCCCAGAAACAGCTAACATCTTGTCCACAGAAAAACCTAAAAATCTGGCCCTACTCTAATCACAAATCTTTTGCTGCCAGGTGCAAAGGTTTCTAAGCTCTCCCCTAAGGTGTATAGGAGCCAACTGGCTTACATTGCACCCTTCCGTCCAACCAATCAGCCAAGCAGTACCTCCCTCCTCAAGCCCATGAGCATGCTGAGTGCCCACGAGGAGGGGAGTTAAAAAAAGAGGGGGGGAAATCCTTAAAGGGCCCAGAGTTTTCCTTCCCCTGCTGGCTGAGACAAAGGCTCCCTGTGTCTGAGGTTGGGGGTGAATGTTACAAAATACTGAAAAAAAAAGTCTAGTATTTGCCATTATCTAGATGTTTTCAAAAGCCTGAAAAACCCATTTCCACTCACAATTTATACTAGAAAATTAATATTTCTCCCTCACCCTAAAGGTCTAGTAGAGGGAGGAAGTGGTGGGAGCTTGGAAATCCTGAGTCATATTCCCTCCTCTGCCTCTGACTGACAGTAATTTCCACTCACTGTACACAGAACTTTACAGACACAATTAAATTATCACTTTACATCCATCATTTATGCAGTGCCTCATATCACCCTGTGCAGTAACTAAATATTATTACCCCCAATTCACAGTTTGGGGACCAGAGTCTCTCCCTGTGGGCCAGCTCTTACGCACCAGTTGAAACTGGCTGTGTTTAGCCTGCTATGTGTTTCCTCAATGGAACAGATGTCTCAGCTAGTGGAAAAATCAATTTACATCTAGGTCTTCCACCAGCCGCCCTCTCCTCTCCATAGACAACATGTCAGGAGGAGTGGGATCGGAACGCAGCTGTGCCTGGGCAACTCTCAGATGGCACATGGTCTGTGGAGGATCACAGCCAGGAGGCACAAGTTAAAGGAACCTGTGGCTGTTCTAGGTTTCAGAGTAACAGCCGTGTTAGTCTGTATTCGCAAAAAGAAAAGGAGTAAAGATCTTCTACACTTTCCACAGTATGCATCCGATGAAGTGAGCTGTAGCTCACGAAAGCTTATGCTCAAATAAATTGGTTAGTCTCTAAGGTGCCACAAGTACTCCTTTTCTTTTTGTGAATACAGACTAACACGGCTGTTACTCTGAAGCCTGTCATTATGCAAGGCACTGCATTTAGCCGTATGGAGTGGAAATCTATCAACTGCATGAAAAAACTTGTACAGATACAGACAGACATCACCTTCCTTTCCAAATGCAAACAGATGGACATCGTACCAAAAGGACTGAAGGTAAAAAATCCATTACAATCTACATACCACACAGACTATGCTGACAGCTTGTGCCACACTCTCTCAAAGAAACTGCGGAATCACCTGATCAACATCCTCTACAGCAAACAGGGAAAGATTAAGAATGAGCTCTCAAAAATGGATACTCTCATAAAAAACCAACCTTCCACACAAACTTCCTCGTGGCTGGACTTTACTAAAACTAGACAAGCCATTTACAACACACACTTTGCTTCTCTACAAAAGAAAAAGGACACTAAACTTTCTAAACTACTACATGCCACAAGGGGCCACAGCAATGGTTCCCTCAACCCACCCAGCAATATTGTTAACCTATCCAACTATACTCTCAGCCCAGCAGAAGCACTGTCCTATCTCGGGGCCTCTCCTTCTGCCCCTCCACCCCCACGAACATGATACAGTTCTGTGGTGACCTAGAATCCTATTTTTGACATCTCCGACTCAAGGAATATTTCCAACATACCTCTGAACAACATACTAATCCACAGAGACCTCCCTACCAACACTACAAAAAGAAGGATTCTAGGTGGACTCCTCCTGAAGGTCGAAACAGCAGACTGGACTTCTACATAGAGTGCTTCCGCCGACGTGCACGGGCTGAAATTGTGGAAAAGCAGCATCACTTGCCCCATAACCTCAGCCGTGCGGAACACAATGCCATCCACAGCCTCAGAAACAACTCTGACATCATAATCAAAAAGGCTGACAAAGGAGGTGCTGTTGTCATCATGAATAGGTCGGAATATGAACAAGAGGCTGCTCGGCAGCTCTCCAACACCACTTTCTACAAGCCATTACCCTCTGAACCCACTGAGAGTTACCAAAAGAAACTACAGCATTTGCTCAAGAAACTCCCTGAAAAAGCACAAGATCAAATCCGCACAGACACACCCCTGGAACCCCGACCTGGGATATTCTATCTACTACCCAAGATCCATAAGCCTGGAAATCCTGGGCGCCCCATCATCTCAGGCATTGGCACCCTGACAGCAGGATTGTCTGGCTACGTAGACTCCCTCCTCAGGCCCTACGCTACCAGCACTCCCAGCTACCTTCGAGACACCACGGACTTCCTGAGGAAACTACAATCCATCGGTGATCTTCCTGATAACACCATCCTGGCCACTATGGATGTAGAAGCCCTCTACACCAACATTCCACACAAAGATGGACTACAAGCCGTCAAGAACGCTATCCCCGATAATGTCACGGCTAACCTGGTGGCTGAACTTTGTGACTTTGTCCTTACCCATAACTATTTTACATTTGGGGACAATGTATACCTTCAGATCAGCGGCACTGCTATGGGTACCCGCATGGCCCCACAGTATGCCAACATTTTTACGGCTGACTTAGAACAACGCTTCCTCAGCTCTCGTCCCCTAACGCCCCTACTCTACTTGCGCTATATTGATGACATTTTCATCATCTGGACCCATGGAAAAGAAGCCCTTGAGGAATTCCACCATGATTTCAACAATTTCCATCCCACCATCAACCTCAGCCTGGTCCAGTCCACACAAGAGATCCACTTCCTGGACACTACAGTGCTAATAAACGATGGTCACATAAACACCACCCTATACCGGAAACCTACTGACCGCCATTCCTACCTACATGCCTCCAGCTTTCATCCAGACCACACCACACGATCCATCATCTACAGCCAAGCTCTGCGATACAACCACATTTGCTCCAACCCCTCAGACAGAGACAAAAACCTACAAGATCTCTATCAAGCATTCTTACAACTACAATACCCACCTGTGGAAGTGAAGAAACAGATTGATAGAGCCAGAAGAGTTCCCAGAAGTCACCTACTACAGGACAGGCCTAACAAAGAAAATAACAGAACGCCACTAGCCGTCACCTTCAGCCCCCAACTAAAACCCCTCCAACGCATTATTAAGGATCTACAACCTATCCTGAAGGATGACCCAACACTCTCACAAATCTTGGGAGACAGGCCAGTCCTTGCCTACAGACAGCCCCCCAACCTGAAGCAAATACTCATCAGCAACCACATACCACACAACAGAACCACTAACCCAGGAACCTATCCTTGCAACAAAGCCCGTTGCCAACTGGGCCCACATATCTATTCAGGGGACACCATCACAGGGCCTAATAACATCAGCCACACTATCAGAGGCTCGTTCACCTGCACATCCACCAATGTGATATATGCCATCATGTGCCAGCAATGCCCCTCTGCCATGTACATTGGTCAAACTGGACAATCTCTACGTAAAAGAATAAATGGACACAAATCAGATGTCAAGAATTATAACATTCATAAACCAGTCGGAGAACACTTCAATCCCTCTGGTCACGTGATTACAGACATGAAAGTTGCGATATTACAACAAAAAACTTCAAATCCAGACTCCAGCGAGAAACTGTTGAATTAGAATTCATTTGCAAATTGGATACAATTAACTTAGGCTTGAATAGAGACTGGGAGTGGCTAAGTCATAATGCAAGGTAACCTATTTCCGCTTGTTTTTACCTACCCCCCCCGCATACGTTCTTGTTAAACCCTGGATTTGTGCTGAAAATGGCCCACCTTGATTATCATACACATTGTAAGGAGAGTGGTCACTTTAGATAAGCTATTACCAGCAGGAGAGTGGGTTTGTGTGGGGGGGGGCGGGGTGAGAAAACCTGGATTTGTGCTGGAAATGGCCCAACTTGATTGTCATACACATTGTAAGGAGAGTGATCACTTTAGATAAGCTATTACCAGCACAGAGTGGGGTAGGAGGAGGTATTTTTTCATGCTTTGTGTGTATATAAAAAGATCTTCTACACTTTCCACAGTACGCATCCGATGAAGTGAGCTGTAGCTCACGAAAGCTTATGCTCAAATAAATTGGTTAGTCTCTAAGGTGCCACAAGTACTCCTTTTCTTTTTGTGGCTGTTCTAATTTATGCTGGGCCCAGACCGGGCAAAGATTTATCCACAGAAACAGGGAACCATAACAAGCTCACTGATGACTCCCCCCCCCTTCCACTTGCCTGTGCTGAGTAGATCCCTGAACAGCACAGAATCTGTCCCTGGAAAGCTAAAGATAAGTTAAATAACCAGCCCAAGTCCACAAAAATCAGTGCCAGAATCCAGATTCTCAGGCCTGTGACAACTCCACTAAGTCACAGCACACCCAAAGCAAGGCACAACCTGTAACTTAGTTTCCCAGTCAGTAACAGGTGAAATTTGAAAATGCAGAAGGTTTGCATACAAGATATATCCAGCCACATGTAGGTGGTAGATATTATTACCTACAATTACCAGCAACTTTGAGCTACTTATTGCAATTCTTAGCTAGAATTTTCTTCTAAACCTTTCATGACCCTCCCTCCTCTGCAAAAGCCTTTATGATGTTTCAGCTTTGATGATCAGGAAGTAAGAGTTCTGCTAAGATCAAGTGATGAGATGAAAGTCATACTTTGACTATTTTCCTGTTCAGTTCTTGTCTTTTGTGACAGGCCAAAAAGTGCATTATTTTTCCCTTTTACAAATCTTCCTATGTTAAAAAAAAATCAGTGTGCTTGGTGAAAAGTAAGTTTTGAAATATCTGTGGACTATTTTAAGAGCCTTGTATTGCGAGTGTATCCAGGCATAATTCCCATTGAACTCAGTTGACTGAGAATTGGCAAAGACAGCTAATGGACACTGAAGAGCGTACAGCTTAATACTTGTAACTTCTTACCCAAAATAAGAACATTAGTTACCCAAAATTAATATTCGGAATGAAGTTTCCATAGAAGTCAGTGGGAGTTTTGTTTGAGGAAGGAGTAGAGAATCAGATGTTAAGTTACTGATCATTATCATTGCATGAAGCATGTGCACTTAGTAATTTATTTAATGTGTACTTATGTAATAGAACAAATAAACTGGCATCCTCTCCAGGCATATTGAAACTGAAACTAATATTAATTAATATTTAATTAGCATTTGTCAAACACTTTCAGCTCCTTGGATGGAGGTGTTACAGGGGTATAAAATACCATGCTATTCATTATTTTCAAAATCATTAGGTATGCATTGAATAGCAATAAGTTAAAGACACATTTCATAAACCTGCCAGGATAGTTAAAAGTACGCTGAAAATAGAGATAGAGCAGGCAAAAACGAATTTGATTTTGCAACTCTTGGCATTTAGAAATGCTTTACAAACCTCCAAAAAGAAAGATTGTCAGGCAAATTAAATATTTTCCATCAATTTTAATTTCAGAACTGGCTCAAACGCTGTCCCACAGTGTACAATAACTATAAAGCACAACAGAGCTGCAGCTGTTCATGTGCAAATGCCAACATTTTTTATTTTTCTTGTTTTAATTCACAAGGTTTCCAATACTAAATCTGTTTCAAAAAACGAATTTCCTAAAACCATTTAAAAAATGAAATGTAAGATTTTTAGTCAGCCCAGTGGCTTGGTATCAGCACCACTTGCTGCCATTTCCGACACCCATTTCGGACAGATCCTCAGCTAGTGCAAAATGTCAAGCTCTGCTGAACTCAATGTAGTGATGATCATTTACACCAGCTGAGGATCTTCTTCCTCATTTCCAGAATGGCCTGAGATCACAGTTACCAACTTTCATGCAGTAAATAAGCACCCCGCCTTTCACAGTAAGCCAAAAATCAAGCTAATCCCATTTCAAAACAAGGCCAAAACAAGCCAATCCCTAAGAACCCCAACACTCTATGTGACTAGATCCCGCCGGCGAGCAGTCTGGGCCTGTGGTGGCCTGCTGTGCACCCCTGACTGTCTCCCACCCTTGCCCCTGTTTGCCCCCCCCCTTGCCCCTGCTTGCTGGGAGCCAATCAAAAAAAAGAAGCAACAAGCTACAACAAGCTACAAGCCAAACAAGCAACAAGCTACAAGCCAAAAACTAGCCAACAAGCAATTCACAAGCCAATTCAGACAAAAACAAGCCCAATTTCTGCGTTTTTTTCGTGGGTTTGGCATGTCCGCCTGACATCTCTTGCTCTCACAACAGCAGAGCCTGGGAATGCCAGAGGGGATGCATTGGGAGACTTATCTGCACTGGGTTCCTTTGGTTTAACTATGATCACAACGAGAATAATGCCAGTGTTTGTTCTTACAGTGGGGATGGGTGTATGGGGAAGGCAGGTAGTGATAATGCTGTCAAAAATATATTTCAATTAGTGTCTTAAATTCCAACATTAAAAATAATGTTTGATTTATTTGATATGATCTCACTTTAGTTCTTGACATCACGTACTGCATTTAATGCTGTCACTGCAGAGCACAGTGGGCCTGATTCTGACTTCACTTGCCTGTTTTTACAGTCATGTAATTCCAATTACTTTAATGGAGGTATTCTTGATTTACACTGGTGTAAGTGAGCTTAGACCCAGATCCACAAGGGCTAATTCACCATTCACTCACTTACAGTTGGTTTGCTGTAGAATGCTATATGGTAAGAGTGTACAGTAGCGGCACCAGGTAATAAGACATGGCCTATAGGTGTAGGCTAATGGGGATTAGCCCCTAAAGCTATTTTGCTCGAACAGTAGTGTTACACAATACATGTACCAGATAGCACTTAGAAATGCACTAATGTGTGTTTCACATTATTGGAAAAACATGACTTCTTGTCCTGTGGAATTGTGATATAGTAAAATATGGATGGTCCTGGTAGTGGAAAATCTTTCACACCAAGTACTTACAGAGGAGAAGCGCCAAGATAGTAGTATTTAGAAATTTGGTCACCCTTTTTAGTGAACTCAGAGAAGGAGGGTTCCCCAGCCAGCAAGCCAGAATCTTTAGCCAGGTTTATTGAACATTAACCTGATCCTGAATAAGTAATAAGTAATGTACGATCTAGTATGTTAACGTTATTGTAACTTTGCCTTAATGAAAAGTTTTGAAAAAGAAAAAAGAAATGCACCAATGAATATTTTAGAGCTACTATACACTTACTATATTAAAATACTTTACTTACAAAGATCGCAATTTTAATTTCCAAAGTTAAATATCACTTAGCTGAAAATATAATTTTGTTTTAAACTTTCTATACCATGATCCCTTTAGACAGAAACATTACCATTGCAAGATTTCACCCCAATCTCTCTCTCTCCCATGGTTGAAATTAATTGATAAATGATCTGCATTAAGAAATTGGTATTTGCCTATATAATTCTGAAATACTACAGTTCCCTTGACTTAGAATAGAAAATAACAGGGGGACCTGTGTAGCGGGACCTGTCCACAAATGTTGATTTTTTAATAGTAACCATGGTATACAAGATTTGGGCTCTAAAAAACAGAGAAATTAAACATTTTGGGCGCCTCGCATTCCCCATAAGACATCCCTGGTCTGTGCATACAGCGTTTCTGTTAGGTGGGATGAAGGGACTAGACAAGAGTGAACAGACAAAAAAGTTCTGAAGGTGGAGAAAACAGTTCTAAGTCAATTTACTCTGCATACTGCATCAAATATACATGTCTTAAACCGCATGTCGGGGCTGCAGAAGGAATGCAGATGCCACGGTTTAACGCGGGGTGTCTTTACAGCCGCTATATGTGGTAGAAATGGTCCTTTGGCCAGCCTCATGTATACCAAAACATTTCATACTACTCATGCCCAAAACATCTGTACTACTGGTACAGAGGGGTTGCAGCTGTTGCTCCAACCTCAAGTGTCTGAGAGCCCTGTGCAGCTCACTGGCCCATGATTTGTGTGGTAGATATCTCCTCCACCTCTTCATACTCATCCACATAAACCCTGATTATTATTATTATTTGTCTTACTCTGGTGCCTAGGAGCCCTAGTCATGGACCAGGACCCCATTATAGCTGGTGCTGTGACAAACACAGAAACAAAAAGACAGTCCCCTGCCCCCAAAGAGCTTACAATCTAAGATAAGAGATGACAAATGGGTATAGACCAATCGATGGTGGAGTATGAGTTAACAATGAGACAATACTGATCAGCCTGATAGGCAGTGATCTCAGCACACTGGAAGATTTTTGTAGGCATCATGGCTAAGGAGAGTTTTGGTGGAGGATAACAAGGTAGCTTTGCAGATGTTTATGGGCAGCTTCTCTCTTAGCTATGTGGATTGAGAAGAAACACCCACCTTTTTATGTGGCTAGGATGTATTTCATCCTTTGTGTACTCTAGTAGCATTCAGTACTTATTTGCTGTGCATATGATTTTGAAATTCATTTTTTGAAAACCTTCATTCCAGTAACCCTTAAGGGCCTGATCCATAGACCACTGAAATCAAAGGGAGTCTTATGATTACTTCATTTGGTTTTGGACCAGGCCTCACTTGTTCAAATATCTGTTGAAAATAGATGGGAGAGAGGGAGAAAAACAGAGGCAACAAGTTCATTTAAAGATTGGACACAGATATTTGTGGGAAAATTTAAGCAGTATTCACCAGTTCTAATCAAATCCTGGGTCCACGTGTGGCTGCAGATGGATGTTCTATGCAAACAAAGTAATGTAATCTGATATGTCATGCTATCAGCAAAGCCAACAAAATAAATCATAATACACTTTTCTCTGATACTAGTCATTACCCAAAATGCCCAATAAATAAATATGATTCCAGAGTTACTTGAGTTTTTTCCACTAACATTTGTATAAAATCTAAAATTATATTTATGTTAATGTGGAGAGGAAATATTTGTACTATGTTTCATGCAGAAAAATAAATCAGATTAGGTAATATAATTATATGATGAAGTATTAGAATTCTAGAGAGCATCATATTTTATTATAGGTAGAAGCATCTTTTAGCGGGTTTTTTTGCCACACCATTAATTTATCAAAATGAAAGTGTTATCTATTTCAAACACTAGCTCATTTAAATTAAACTAATTAGCCTTAAATCTTTAAGTTTTGAATGCCATTGCCTATCTGTAACATAGAAGAAGGAAAGCAGTCTAAGAAAGTTCATGGCTTGTGTCATAAACATACAGCTAAGGGTATCATAAAATCCCTCCTTACCTGTAAAGGGTTAAGAAGCTCAGGTAACCTGGTTGGCACATGACCAAAAGGACCAATAAGGGGAGAAGATACTTTCAGATCTGTGGGAGAAGGTTTTTGCTTTGTTCTCTCTGGGTCAGCGAGGAATCAGGACAGGGAAAATACATCTCCCAAAGCCCTACTTGAACTAAGCATCTAGATTACAAACACTGTAAGTAAAGCAAGGAAATGCATTAGTTTATCTTTTGTTTTAGCTTGTGAATTTTCCCTGTGCTAGAGGGAGGTTTATCCCTGGTTTTTGTAACTTTTAAGTTTTGCCTAGAGGGAAATCCTCTGTGTTTTGAATCTGATTGTCTGTAAAATTACCTTCCATCCTGGTTTTACAGAGGTGCTTCTTTTACTTTTTTTTAAATAATAAAGTTCTATTTTTTAAGAATCTGATTGGGTTTTTAGTGTCCTACAAACCCAAAGGTCTGGTTTGTGCTCACCTTGTTTATTTTTCAAGCCTCCCCAGGAAAGGGGATGTAGGCTTGAGGGGATATTTTGTGGGAATAGGAACTCCAAGTGGTCCTTTCCCTGATTCTTTGTCTAAATCACTTGGTGGGGCCAGCATACCTCAGTCCAAGGACAAATAGAGATTTGTGCCTTGGGGAAGTTTTAACCTAAGCTGGTAGAAATAAGCTTAGGGGGGTCTTTCATGTGGGTCCCCACATCTGTACCCTAGAGTTCAGAGTGGGGAGGGAACCCTGACATGGTGGCAGAGCGGTGGGATCATTTTGAACCAGAGATCATTTTGAAACAGGAGCACAAACCTTAGGAATTTTTTTTCTTCTTTTAGCTGCTTGGGGAAAGCAGGAGCTGAGAACAGCTGGAGTTTTTTTCCTTTCCTATCTCTTTGCCTGGAGGCAGAGGTGTTAGGTTTTTTTAACAAAAAGTGTTAGCGATAGCCAGAAAATTCACAAGCTAAAACAAAAGATAAGCTAACGCATTTCCTTGCTTTACTTACAATTTTTGTAATCTAGATGATTAGTTCAAGTAGGGCTTTGGGAGATGCATTTTCCCTGTCCTGATTCCTCGCTGACCCAGAGACAACCAACAAAGAGAACAAAGCAAAAACCTTCCCTGACAGATTTGAAAGTATCTTCTCTCCTTATTGGTCCTTTTGGTCTGGTGCCAACCAGGTTACTGGAGCTTCTTAACCCTTTACAGGTAAGGAGGGATTTTATGATACCCTTAGCTGTATGTTTATGACAGCTTGCTTGTAAAAAGTTTCTTCAGTCAACACCTATCATATGCAAGGTAGTGTAGGATTCACATGAGTTCTAGTCATAGAATTCTACCTCTTGGTCAACTTTCACAGTCAAAAGTTAATTGCCTAGCTCTAGTAGAAAGCAGTTTGAAAAACAACCCTTATATAAATGTAACCCACAAGCCGGGGGTTACATAAAGAAAAGGGAAATGATATTTCAGGCTTACTTTATGTGGGATAGGTAACCTACTTCTCCAGCAAAACTGGGGGGGTGGGGGGGCTGCAGCTGGTCCAGGAAACAGCAGAATCAAGATTTTTCAAAAATAAGGGAAAATTTTCAAAGCACCTTAGTGGCTTAGGAGACTAAGTGCCATTTTGAAAACTGACTTGGGCAAGTCCTGAAAATGTTATCCTAGGAGGCTAAAGATACACTTTTAAAATATATTTCCTGATTTTCAAAAGTGTGAGCACCCAACTTCCATTGAACTTAATGGTAACTGTTGGAAATTTAGCCCTTTTGAAAACCAAGGTCGTGTCTATATATGGACTTAACACTAAGATTTTCAAAAGTGATCAGTTATTTAGGGTGCTTCAGTTTTGGGGTGTCCAAACTCAGACAGATAAAAAGAGCCTGATATTAAAAAAATGCTGAGCAACCACCCTCTGAAAATCAGGCCCCTGTAAACTGTCTCAAGCTGGGCACCCAAAAATTGAAGTACTCCAAAACTCTAGTTACTTTTGGAAATCTTGGCCTTGGATTCTAACTTCTGGCTCATAATTTTAAAACCTTGATTCGTCAGGCTGACCTAGTGGAAATTCCAGGCTATCTTACATGTACCAGTAGGTGAGAAGGTTCGGGACATCACAGGGTGTGTATATAGCTTGGTCTCTCAGCCTCCATCAGACACCAGGGTCTGCAAGAAATGGAAGCCCTAGAGATGAAGGAAGTAGAAGACATCCTCATGGATTCCCCTGTAATAACCTTCAGGAGATACTATACTGCCATTGTAATAGCAGCTGTCAGGAGGACCAAGCAGGAATTAGTAATGCTTCAGACGTGCCCACACTTTCTCCAGCCACTCTCAAGTGGCTCTACACCATTCAGTAATTCCTCTACACAGGGGGAATCCTCCCTGTGAACAAATACATTGGCTTTAAAGCAGCTTTGTGGTGGCAATGGGATAAAGCTTTCACTGCATGGCTAAGTATCTGGTCAGGCTTCCTACTCCAGGCTCCTACCTTTGATATCTACAGGGAAGGCACCATCTTGGGCACAATGCCCAGTCCTCTTGGTGGACTCCTTTCCAAACAGGAACTGTGAGGGCCCAGCAATTAAAGATCACCTAACCCTAAAAAGATCTCGATTAAGTGTGGAGGCAGGACCTGCCCAGTACAGCAATAGTCAGAAAGGAAACATGCTTGCTCTCATTGCCGCTTCTGGCTGTCCTGAGATGGCTGTAGATGATGCAGCACAATCCAAGGTTCATATCTGAATTAGTTTGGGAACCACACGAGGTAATATGGGGCACCTGTGCTGTCAGCTTATTGGAGACAGCCACTGCTGGGAGATGAATTTTGTGAGTATCTTTGCTATGTGAGCACCCTGAGTGAACTCTTGTGTTGGCTGCAGATGATAATATATTATGAAACAGCCTCAAATTAAAGAAGTGTTTTAATTAATTATATTTTATTATTTTTTTCAGTAATATAGGAACAAAACACAATAACTGACAAGTAGGCATTGGGCTGCAAAGAGAGAAGGCTTAACAAATTGGAGTAGATGTGATACAAAGAGGAGTACTGTTCATCAATTATAGAAGTTCCTGGAAAAGTTTTCAAAAGTTTTACAGCAGGTCCTAATGCAGGGCTTTTTGTAGTGAAATCAGTGGAATGGCAGCCTAAGTCAGATATCTGTCTGCTGGTAGGAGGTGTACTGTTGGTATTCTGTGTTCAGCAGCAGTCAAGCTTTTAAACAGCCTTCTCACCAATGACAAGCTAATAGTCTGTGAGACATTTCTAGACATAAGCTGTCCTGTTACTGCCTCTCTAAAAAAAGAGGTTGAGAATGTTCAGTCAGTCGGTAAATCCAGCTGGTGGATGATCCTTCTGAGATACTTTATAATATCATAAATCCAAACTCTGCATTTTGAAAGGTTGTGGTTTTTATTTTAAGGTTCTGGTAACATATAAAAACTCTCTGAGTTTTGCTTTGTCTCCTGAAACCTTGAAAAAAATGTACCTCAATAATGCATAGTTGGCTCTATTTCATTTTATAGAGGAACAGAAGAAGAGAACTTCCATCCATTATGGACACAAATCATCTGTCACTTAAACCAACTGTAACTCCAGCAACAGCAGCAGAGTTATACCAGATTTGCCCAGCGATCAATGAAATGAGAATTGGGTCCTATGTATGCTGTTGGAGATTCAGATATGCAAAGGTATAAATTGGTTTATAGAGGAAGGGGTTATCGGAACAGTTAGTTGAACCGTTGTGTGAATTTATTCTACTATGGCTAAATTCCCTCAAGGGCACAGAGGCTGCAGAAGGCCTTCAGCTGAACACAGCTACGGAGGTTCGACTGTGAGTGGGGCAGGTTGCAAAGTGGACACTAGGGTGTTGTGTGTTTCCTGTGTATGGCAGAGTTGGACTCCATCCCAGTACCATATAAGCCATTCCTGAGGCAAGCTTTAGAGCCATGCTGCATAAGATGTGAGAATATGACCACTTAGTCGGCAATCATATGAATCTAGCGGTATGGGCAGGGGCACTGGCAACAGCCAAGCTGGGACAGTAGCCCTGAAGATATTAAAGAATTGCCCTACACCATGCTCTGGTTTTGGAGTGGGGATTCCATTCCCCCTCAAGTTCCACACCATGTCCCACACAAAACAACTTCACTCAGACTCTGTGCGGGGAGGAGAGAGAACTTCACCCCAATGCATAAAGGCATCTCACTGTACTAATTCATGTTAATGGCACATTGGTATAAGATACTGGTCCTGTTTGCCCTCAACTGTCACTGAAGTCAACAGAATTTGAGGGTGGCTCTGCAATTCACAGGATTGGGTCTTTAATTAGTCTTTTAACACAAAGCATGCAATCTCTGAAGTTCAGAACATGTTCTCGGAAACCTCCTCGTCAGCTTCTTTCTGTTCAGTTCTCTGTCAAAACTAGTTTTGTTTTTGAAAAGTTTAATTTAAGTTTTTGAAAAGTTTTATTTATCAGATAAATGGAAAGCATGAGATTCTGGATAATTTATGCTTATTCATAGTCTAAGATCAATAATATCTTCTTAGGTAGGAGTAGGCTGTGCTCAATTTTTAGAAAAAGACAAATGTTCATTTGTTACCTGTGACATTTATTGTATTGGGGATGTGGAGGGTCAACTGCGGTTGAACCAAATAGTAAAAATAATACTTACTACAGTGACGACAAATTTCAGATGACATTCTGAGCATGTAAAATACTTTGGTAAAATACTAAAGGATGCAGATGTGACAACTGAAACTCATAGGTCTTATATACTAATTCAAACAGAAATAAATCCTTATTGCTGTATTTACTGTGTAAAATTTAATAATAGAAATTTCTATATTTTTTGGTTTGAAGCTACTCAGTTCAATTACTGTCTTTTTTAACAAGCAAATAGGATTGTTCTCCGTTGAATGATTTGTTATATTTCTTTCATAAGTGTAATCGATTTATAACTTATGTGCCTGGTTATTAGGTGTCTTTCATTTGTGCAAAAAACAAACAAACTCCTTTGCTTAGTGACATATGGTGTGTACTCTCTCGAAACATTTTAACATGAAAAAATTGCCAGAGAAAAAGGAGTTATGCCTTTTTGGATTTTTTTTTGCTCGTAAATATATCTAGCATTAGATTAATCATCCTGGTTAGATGAAAGAGACATATTTATTCAAACTCTTTGAAAAAACATTAAAGAGTTGTTCAAAATACTTGTAATTATATTTTACCTTGGTAAGCTTTGCACAAATTTTATTGTAAAAAGTACTTACAAGATGTCTTGATGAATGAGAAGTTACATCTTGCAAGATATCACAGTGTGTGAAGTCTAAAATAACAGAAAATTTGCTATTGCATCAGTCTAATATAAAGCCAAAAATACAAAGCTAACGTAATGGGGAACATACAAAACTATTAGCCTATTATAGTTGTTTCACTCTAAACTTGAAAGCTGCTAACACATGGAAAAAAGTATCCTTATATTTTTCAATTCTGCCAGGTTTGTGGAATTATAGATATAGATATATAGATGTATTTGTGGAACTATAATATATATAATATATGGTACTAATACAATTAAAATATAAGCATATTATAGTACACTGAGTTCCCATCTGTACTACCACTTTGCTATGGCATCCAGCTGAATCATGATAGTGCAATGATATGCTTAAAATTGAGCTCTGCTCTATATAGATATGAGCAAACCATATTTTAACCATACTGTTTGGTAACTCAGTGCCCCAAAGCAGTAGGTTTTATAATGGAGTTGGAACCTAATTAGATGAGTTATCATACTGTAAAGGAAGTAATTCTTCACACAACACACAGTCAACCTGTGGAACTCTTTGCCAGGAGATGTTGTGAAGGTCAAAACTATAATGGGGTTCAAAAAATAATTAGATAAGATCATGGAGGATAGGTCTATCAATGGCTATTAGCCAAGATGGTCAGGGATGCAACCCTATGCTCTGTGTGTCCCTAAAACTCTGACTGCCAGAAGCTTGGACTGCACTATAGGGGATGGATCACTCAGTTAAATTGCCCTTCTGTGTTCACTCCCTCTGAAGCATCTGGCACCGGCCACTGTCAGAAGACAGGATACTGAGCTAGATGGACCATTGGTCTAACCCAATATGGCCCTTTTTATGTTCTTATTTTCTGTCAGAACACATTAATATTACAGTTCATAATCTCATCTCATAAAATGTAAGAATGTGACATCCTACAATTCATAAAGCTATATTATGTACTTCTATGCCATAAAATAACAGCAGAGCAGGCTTCTGATACACCATAAATCATGAGAATGTTATTACTGTTCAAAACTGGAACATAAACCTTTAAGAAAAACAACTAGCCAAAAGGAAAACTCACTAAATGGAGGGATGAGAGGGGATGAGGTAGAGGAAGCAATATGCACAAATACAAACACATACGCCAAGCAATGGTTGTATCATAGGAAAGATTTTTAATACAGACTCACACTGGTTTTAGTGGGAGTTTTGCATGTGGAATAATGACAAGATATGAGTCAGCAGTATGAAGGAACTACCATTGGGGTAACATCAGGAAGATGCTCTTGAAGCTGAAGAAGAAAGTGTTTAAGACTTAACTCATCAAACACAATACCTGTCAGTTAAAGGCTCCAAAATCTAGTTGTATATACTGCATGGAGTTTGTTTACAACTGTGGAAGCTAACTGTTGAAGTTAAATATCAGTCAGAATTAGGGCCTGATCCTGCCCCATTGAAGTCGACTGGAATTTCAGCATCTATTTCAATGGGAAGAGGATCAGGCCCTTGTTCCCTTGAAATATATCTCTGGGACAATCTGTCATCTTAAGTGCTAATGTAGACCTCAAAAGCCAACAACCACAGCTTCTTGCAGATACCCAGATCTCCTTAAACTCGGAGCACCTCCAAGATCATTGGCCTCAGATTCAAACTGTAGATCCTGATGCAATTGCAAACATGAGTCATATAAAAACCTGCCTCCATGCTGATGTTTGGGCACTCCCATATCCTATAAATATTCCCCTTTGTTCCTGACATCTCCAGCAAGAACAGATGTCCTAAAGTTCATATTTTTGAGTCCAATATGCTCAAAGTAGAATTTTAAATGGAATAGTCTGGGTTTTGAGTTCCTTCTTAATTACCTAATGTTTTGGACCATCAAAGCGTTCAGCATGGTAAAGTGAAAATAGAAAGGAAGGATGGTCCTGTGGCTGGGGCACGGGCACTAGTCTGGGACTTTGACCATGTAAGTTGAATACCCTGCCCTGCTATAGGTTTCCTATGTGACCTTGAGCACATCACTTAGGGCCAGATTTTTAAAGGTATTTGGTGCCTACAGATGCAGAAAGGCACCCATGGGTTAGGCACCCAGACGCTTTTGAAAATCCCACTGGGTGCCTATGTGTATCTTTAGATGCCTAAATACCTTTAAAAATCTGGCCCTTAGGGCTGAATCCCCAAAAAGAGAATTAGGCTCCTAACTTCTATTTAGGATCCTAACCTCCAACTTTTGAGCATTCAGCCTTTAGTCTCTCTATGCTTCAGTTCCCCATCTGTAAAATGAGAGTAATAGCACTTCCCTACCTCATCGTGGTGCTGTGAAGATAAATCCATTAAAGACTCTGAGGCGCTTAGATACTACAGTAATGGGGGCCATATAAGTACTACAGATGTACTATAAACATTATTATTATTAGTCACAGGAGATTCAAAATATGGCCATGATTCGGTATTTTGTCCAGCACAAAAAAGAACCCACTGGGAGTTTTAGAAGGATCACAACCTGTTGCATTTAGTACAATGATTACAATATCACTAGAACACAGGTTTTGTTCTAATAACAGCCTGAAAACTCATTCAAAAAACAAACGTTTCTGACTCTGCTTCAATGTTGAGTGTACACAAATGCCTTTGCTTCACCATGCCACTATCTGTCATGAGCGTATCTCATTACTGGAGCGCAAACTCTCATTCTACTAATGTTACTGCTTAAAGAACACATTAGGCTGATATGGTTTTGATATGGGGAATATCCATACATCTCCCACAAGTAATTACATTATCAGCAATCCTCTTAAAATATTGGTTTTGCTTAGATGCCTTGCCAATGGCATGAAGCCTAGTTATTTGAAAATCCCACTTACCTGAAACCCATGAACTGATAACAAATGAACGAAGTGACGTGGTGGTGCCATCTGATCAGTAACACACCACAATGCTAAGAGCAAGTCCAAAGAAAATCTAGCTCTGAAACAAAATCTTTTTGCAGTAGGTTGAGTTTCTTTATCATTCGAAATGGTAGAGAGCAAAGAATTACTGACCCTCAAAATAACAGGTGTTCTTTTATATGTTTGGCAAAGAAGTGTAATAATCAGGAAATATTATCACTAGCATTCTAAAGAGCTCCATTATTCACTGAGGATATAAAGAGCGGCTTTAGCTATAACACAAGCTTCTCTTTTGTGAAGGATAAAAGTAATGATCTGAAGACACAGGATTCAGGCCATATCATAGGGGATTCTTATCTGAAATCCTAATAATGCTGCAGCAACCAGAAAAGGAAGTTTAGTTAAACACCCATATCCTAAGATAAATGGTATGAATTAAAGCAGAAGATTGCTTCGCACAGCTGGAACGATGCCGAATGGATTAATGAATAGAACTCTGCTAACCTGAATACTAACTCTCCATTCTCTTACTACAGAGTCTACTTCTGGTTCCTGAGATGGTGATCAAAAGTAGAAACTGTCACTGTATCTGTCAGTCAGTGGTACATACACGATGCAATAGGCACCGTGCTCAGAAATGTTTTTGGACCATCAAGCAGCAGCACACAGAAAGGCTGTGAATAAATTAAACTAAAAATATAAGCCTTAGGCTGATGTGTTTGAACTTCACTGCAAACATTCTTCATATATATTTAATTGCTCCATTGAGACAGTGACTGTTTTGGAGAAGTTCCAGGCATTATTTCCATTCCATTAGTAAGCGTGCAGTATATGTACTCCTTTACCCAAAATGATTGATTCCAGAAATGTCTTCCCACTTACTGACCTGAACACTAATTGAGGTTGTGTATAGATTAAAAGAAAGCGTACGTTTTCAGAAACCAGCCAAAATATACTGTTGTCACTGAAATAGCTCGCGATATAAAAAGAAAGTGGCACTTTTAACTGAAGACACCAAAATTCCCTTCTCAAGAAGCCTTTTAAGAAATAGCTGGTGGAAACTGTACATGATGGGTTGCACAAATTCTGATGTACTTAAAAGTCTATTTCGACTTTTGTTTAACAACAGACTGCCTTTCTGAAACATAGAACAAACTTTCTGTGAGATATTAATATTGCATGCGAGATGCTTTCATCTGTACTTGGATCTTGTACTTTAATTTGCTTTGGGAGATAATATAAATGTTTTACAATGCATAAAAATAAAACTAAAGAAACACCAATAGTTTTATCAATTCAGCTACACTCAGGGGGGAAAGCTAAATGTTTTGTAAGGTCTTGTTCAAACAGAAATAATGTTGTGAAGTTTAAATGATTATATTACAAAACAAACTTTCTTCTTCATATAAAAGTTTTTAAATATAAGTACCTTACTTATGAGGGGACTCAGCCTGACACACTGGTTTTTCAGATCTCACATTAGCTCACATTATGGTTAATCTGAAAGCAAAGGCTAGTTTAAAATTCTCTGCTCACTAAACTAATTGAAAATAAAATTAATAATAGCACAGTTTTAATGAAAAGGAATTCACATTCATCGATACAATTCCATAAGATGCAGCTATGTTTATGCACCTTAGGTAAGTCTACATCAGACATTTGGAGATTCCCTAGGAAAAGAAACCCTCTTACAATATTTTATTCATAAAGCACAGTAACATTTGTATGTTTGACGTTATATGGTAGGCTACTGCTAAGTAGTTTAGATATAAAACTTGGCCAGCCTTATAGTGAGGATCTACTTTGAAAAGTAACTCTGTAGAAATGTGCATTCTATATTCAGCGTTTCTCAAGGTTTTCCGTATCAAATTTACTCAGTTAAAAGAAGAGTGTTTTTCCCCTTAATTTCCAGCTCTGTAACCTCAATTTATAATCTGAGTCAAACTATGTTCTTTTCTTTTTGCTTATCATCACAAGAAACAAAGGGTCTAAAGACCAAATGCTGTCTTCAACCACACCTGTGCAACTCTGTTGTTTTCAATAGGACTGCACGGGTGAAACCAAGGGCAGAATTTTGCCCAGCAACTGGAATTTGAATGACAATTATTGTGATGATGTGTGAACCAGAATACAACCCAGCTCACTCCCCCATAGCTGTGTTGGCTCTGCACTATCAAGAGGAGTGAAAAGTAGCAAAATCATATTTCTATCAGTTAAAATAAATAGATATGATTCAGACACATAGAAAGAATAAGAGCAAGTAGGTGCCATTTTACAAAAATCACTTTTCAGAGCAGAGCTGCCCTTTAATTTGATCATAGTAACATCCTCCAATTCATAGGCTATTACATCTATGTTACTGAGAAATTAAAATCAAACACAATTTTGGAAACCCATGCAATGTTTTGCACTCTTCTGCTGTAGATAGTACCAGCCAGCAGAAGCAGCATAACTTAACGCTGTCCTTCCCATAATTGTGATATGATCTTTGGTGAAGTCTATAGACAATCATATACATAAAAACAATAACAATAAGAAAAATATGAAATGGCAGTTCCATTGAAAAACAGTCCAGAAGCTGAGAAGGAATCCATTTGTACCTAACAGAAAAGGGCAACTGAGGCAGAGAAAGTTAGAATCAGAGAATCATAGAATATCAGGGTTGGAAAGGACCTCAGGAGTTCATCTAGTCAAACCCCCTGCTCAAAGCAGGACTGATCCCCAATTAAATCATCCCAGCCAGGGCTTTGTCAAGCCTGACCTTAAAAACTTCTAAGGAAGGAGATTCCACCACCTCCCTAGGTAACGCATTCCAGTGTTTCACCACCCTCCTGGTGAAAAAGTTTTTCCTAATATCCAACCTAAATCTCCCCCACTGCAACTTGAGACCATTACTCCTTGTTCTGTCATCTGCTACCACTGAGAACAGTCTAGAGCCATCCTCTTTGGAACCCCCTTTCAGGTAGTTGAAAGCAGCTATCAAATCCGCCCTCATTCTTCTCTTCCGTAGACTAAACATCCCCAGTTCCCTCAGCCTCTCCTCATAACTCATGTGTTCCAGTTCCCTAATCATTTTTGTTGCCCTCCGCTGGACGTTTTCCAATTTTTCCACATCCTTCTTGTAGTGTGGGGCCCAAAACTGGACACAGTACTCCAGATGAGGCCTCACCAGTGTCGAATAGAGGGGAAAGATCACGTCCCTCGATCTGCTGGCAATGCCCCTACTTATACATCCCAAAATGCCATTGGCCTTCTTGGCAACAACGGCACACTGTTGACTCATATCCAGCTTCTCGTCCACTGTAACCCCTAGGTCCTTTTCTGCAGAACTGCTGCCGAGCCATTCGGCCCCTAGTCTGTAGCGGTGCATTGGATTCTTCCGTCCTAAGGGCAGGACTCTGCACTTGTCCTTGTTGAACCTCATCAGATTTCTTTTGGCCCAATCCTCCAATTTGTCTAGGTCCCTCTGTATCCTATCCCTACCCTCCAGCATATCTACCTCTCCTCCCAGTTTAGTGTCATCTGCAAACTTGCTGAGGGTGCAATCCACACCATTCTCCAGATCATTTATGAAGATATTGAACAAAACCGGCCCCAGGACCGACCTCTGGGGCACTCCACTCGACACCGGCCGCCAACCAGACATGGAGCCACCAATCACCACCCGTTGAGCCCGACAATCTAGCCAGCTTATTATCCACCTTATAGTCCATTCATCCAGCCCATACTTCTTTAACTTGCTGGCAAGAATACTGTGGGAGACCGAGTCAAAAGCTTTGCTAAAGTCAAGGAACAACACATCCACTGCTTTCCCTTCATCCACAGAACCAGTTATCTCGTCATAGAAGGCAATTAGATTAGTCAGGTATGACTTGCCCTTGGTGAATCCATGCTGACTGTTCCTGATCACTTTCCTCTCCTCTAAGTGCTTCAGAATTGATTCCTTGAGGACCTGCTCCATGATTTTTCCAGGGACTGAGGTGAGGCTGACTGGCCTGTAGTTCCCAGGATCCTCCTTCTTCCCCTTTTTAAAGATGGGCACTACATTAGCCTTTTTCCAGTCATCCATGACTTCCCCGGATCGCCATGAGTTTTCAAAGATAATGGCCAATGGCTCTGCAATCACATCCGCCAACTCCTTTAGCACTCTCGGATGCAACGCATCCGGCCCCATGGACTTGTGCATGTCCAGCTTTTCTAAATAGTCCCGAACCACTTCCTTCTCCACAGAGGGCTGGTCACCTCCTCCCCATGCTGTGCTGCCCAGTGCAGTAGTCTGGGGAGCTGACCTTTTTCGTGAAGACAGAGGCAAAAAAATCATTGAGTATATTAGCTTTTTCCACATCCTCTGTCACTAGATTGCCTCTCTCATTCAGTAAGGGGCCCACACTTTCCTTGACTTTCTTCTTGTTGCTAACATACCTGAAGAAACCCTTCTTGTTACTCTTAACATCTCTTGCTAGCTGCAACTCCAGGTGTGATTTGGCCTTCCTGATTTCACTCCTGCATGCCCGAGCAATATTTTTATACTCATCCCTGGTCATTTATCCAATCTTCCACTTCTTGTAAGCTTCTTTTTTGTATTTAAGATCAGCAAGGATTTCACTGTTAAGCCAAGCTGGTAGCCTGCCATATTTACTCTTCTTTCTACACATCGGGATGGTTTGTCCCTGTAACCTCAATAAGGATTCTTTAAAATACAGCCAGCTCTCCTGGACTCCTTTCCCCCTCATGTTATTCTCCCAGGGGATCTTGCCCATCAGTTCCCTGAGGGAGTCAAAGTCTGCTTTTCTGAAGTCCAGGGTCCGTATTCTGCTGCTTTCCTTTCTTCCTTGTGTCAGGATCCCGAACTTCACCATCTCATGGTCACTGCCTCCCAGGTTCCCATCCACTTTTGCTTCCCCTACTAATTCTTCCCGGTTTGTGAGCAGCAGTTCAAGAAGAACTCTGCCCCTAGTTGGTTCCTCCAGCACTTGCACCAGGAAATTGTCCCCTACATTTTCCAAAAACTTCCTGGATTGTCTGTGCACCGCTGTATTGCTCTCCCAGCAGATATCAGGGTAATTGAAGTCTCCCATGAGAACCAGTTATTTCAGTGTTCATGATTTTACCAGAGTATTACAAATAAAAGAGATGAAAGAAATGTTGATGGTGTTATTCTTGAGATTGGCTTACTTTTTCATAAATTAACAAATTAATTTAATTAACTCTACTTACATATATGTCATCCTATCTATGTTCTGATACAAGGTTCCTGCAAAATATATTATTTCTAGGTACATGGGGTTCTTCAAAATTTTTTGAATCACATGTTAAGTATTAACATTAACACAAACATTAACATAAAGCCTTGGCTATTTGCAACTTTATTGCATAAAATCCAATAAGCACCCTTTCTAAAAAGTCAAACCTATGCAAAAACTGCAGCCGGGCCAGCTCACAGTTCAGGTTAAACAGCAGTCAATTAAGGCAGCGAAGAGTTCAGTGGGGTATACTCAGTCCGGCATGGATAGGAACTCGGACATCCCTTCGAGAAGTCTGTTGGGAGACAAGGCTGAATTGGCTGTAACCTCCCTTCTGCAGTGGAATCCAAGGGACCAGTGGCGTGGACATGGCTAGGATTGATTCTGCTTCCTATAGAGCCACAGCCACAACTTCGAGCTTTCTCTTACCCCTCACACATATATTAGAAAGACCCAAGGGATGGTGCAGCAGTAATGCTATCTGCCCCCCTGTAGGGTAAATACCCTTTGGGACAAAGGGGCCACATTCGTGCAGGGAGAAGTAATTTAGTCCTACGTTTGCCAGCACTAGTGAGTCTGGCCCAGTGCTGTTTGCAGTGTGATTTCATGATGAGTCTTGTGATATTTTATCTTTTTCTACAAGCCCCAGCTGCTGGCACCAGTAATTACCTGAGTGTCTCAGCTTCCATTTAAAAAAAGAAGTTTCTAGCCCTTGTCGTTATGTAATAAAGCTTGAAAATGCGAACCTTAACGGCTCCAACACCAAAAGGCAAATAAATCCTAGTCAAATTTATTATTTTAAAAATCTCATTATTTTTAAGTGAATCCCGTGGTTTTTGGGGCCTGACTCCTGACTTTCAAATACTTGGGGTTGGTCTAATGTGTTTGTGAGAGTGACTCCAAACAGACAGGTGGCTTGCCTAGAAAAGAAGAGCCTCGAGAGCAGAGCTGGGCTAATTTTTTTCACTGAGTAACAAATTCACTGGACAGGGTACTGAAACTATTTTTAAATTCAGGTCAAATTCAGCAAATAGATTCAGCTGGGAAAAAAACTGATTTTTTTTTTCCCAAAATGTCAAACCATTTTGTCTGGAAAATGTCATTCAAATAGACATTTCATTTCAAAATGTTACTTCAAAACTACATGCAAAACATTTTGTTTGACCTGAATTAAAAAGTTTCAGCCTTTCATTTTAGGGAGATCAAATGGAAAAAAAAAATCAGATTCAGTTTGAAAAGATCTAATTTGTTTTTGATTATTCAGTTCAGCCACTAAACTGAAAAATCAGTTATTTGCTTCGCTCTACCCCAGAGGTAGGCCTATGTGGCAATGACCTTTTATGGGTAAGCCCTAGAGCTCAAGGGCTTAGAGGATTAGAACTCTCCACTTCCTCTGCAGCAGACAAGAGGAAAAGCCACAATGTGGCTTGCCCATAGTTCCACTTACTGTGATTTGTTGCTGTATTTGGAATTTGTCTGTGTTCTGATTGTGTAAGTGCTAATAAATTGTTACTGTAACTGTACTCATCAAAGGGCACAGGAATTGTGCAAGAAGTGCCCTGGAGTACATGGGTCACTCTGCCTTCACTAGTACATGATTCTGGTTTCAGAATTAAGGATTCAAATTCAACAAGAAGGAGGATAGGGTTCTGCCCTAGAGATGAGGGGCTCTCCCCAAGGGTCCTGTTTTGCTCTGGCTTCCTCACCTGGACATTCTGAACCCTGTGTGGAATGACTGTGGGGTTGTGCTGGGCTGTACTGCCCTGCACTGGACCACATCAGCTCAGTCTGAAGCGGCAGCCGTGCAGAGCTGGTTTAACAATAGGCAAGGCCAGACTGGCGGCACAAGACAGAGCTGACTTTGCAGAAAGGCCCAACCAGACCAGCCGCTGTAGCACAGAGCTCACATCACAGTGCCCCAGACAGGTGATGGTGCAGAGATGACTTAACAGCTTTGCCACAGGTGGTGGCAGCTCACAGCTAACTGCACAGTGCCCTGAAAAGGGGTGTGTGTACACAAAGATCATTTCACAGTGATGCCCAAGTGGACCAAAAATGACAGAGCTGATGGCAGACCTGGACTATGTAGCTGTGCATGAGAGAAGGACCTGGTGGTGCAGATTTCACTGAACCAAAGCAGAGAGCCACTCCTATATGCCCCTCTCACTAAATCTTAGTCTAATTGGACCCAAGAGTGGGTTTTAGATGTTTGGGAACTGTAGTGTGACCAAGAGGCCTGGACCTGAGCAAGCAAGACAATTCATTCTTGTTATGTTGGGGCTGCCCATATTCCTGACACAGTGACTGGGGTTTGTTCATTTTATTGTATTTCTCCAGGCCAGCCCCAGTGGGCTCAGGGGATGATAACAATAGTGATACCTAGCACCTTTTGTCAATGTGTCCCTGAGGAGCCTGGGCAGCCCCAGCCCTGAATCCAGGGGAGACTGTGCCTATTGAAATAGTGTGCCCAACAGCTGGTACTTACTAGTAACTGCACACAGCACTCTAGGCCGGGTGTGCATTTGCCCTCAACTGACAAAGCTTGAATAGGTTCATGTTCTGGTCATGCTGCAAGACTCATTTGTTCATTCATCCAGGCTTTGTCTGAGGTGGGTAGAGATCAACCATTTGCACATAGTGGAATCCAGGAGGCCAGGGGATCAATGGATCCCTGATGGTTATTAAGCAAGCAACAAGGTGGGTGAGGCCATATCTTTTATTGGACCAACTTCTCTTGGTGGAAGGGACAAGCTTTCAAGCTACATCGAGCTCTTCTTCAGGTCTGGGGAAGGCAATCAGAGTGTTACAGTTAAGTACAAGGTGGGACAGATTGTTAAACATAAGAAAATTACACGTTGCAGGAGACTAGTTAAGATGAAGTGGGCAATTAATACCTCTGCAGCCGTAGGACAAAGGAGGGTTAGTAGGTTACAAATATTTGTAAGGAGCCATAGAACCAGTATCTCTGTTGAGACCATGATTTTCAGTGTCTAGCAGAGTTATGAATTTCAATTCCCAGGTTTGCCTTTTGAAGTGTTGTTTGCAGGTTTCCTCTGAAGATGAGAACTGAAAGACAAGATGTGGAGTTATTGCTTTGTGTCTGCCCATGGGTGATAGGATGTTTTTGTCTATCGTCATTTTTCTGTGTGAGTTCATTCTACAGCATAGTGATTGTCTGGTTTCATCCACAGAGTTGTTGCTGGTGCATTTAATGCATTGGATGAGGTACAGCACATGTTGTGAGAGGCATGTTTAGGGCCCATGACTCTTGAAAGGTGTGTTCTGGTTGGATATTGATTATCCTAGCAGTTGAAATAAGTCTGCAGGCTTTGCATCTGTTGTTTTGGCAGGGTCTGGTGCCGCTTCAAGTTAGTATGCCCTGGTCTGTGGGGAGCTTGCTTCTGATAATGAACTTGGTAAGGTGTGGGTTCTTTGAAGGCCAGAAGAGCAGGTTTGGGAAAAATTTCTTTCAAGTATCAACCCTATCTACTATGGGTTGTAATTGGTGATGATATCGTGTATAGGTTCTGGTATAGTGTGCATGTGTGATCCTACGCACCCCGTGTTCACACCCTCCACAGTACTGCAATCATATTTCTACAAAATATGCCTTGTGAGATATCCTATGAAAGCTAACACCACATTGATTATTAATATCATTGCAAAATATTTAGTAGTGCCACATAACCAATTGTTTCAGCATCCATGTTATTGAGCATATACACAACTTCAAATATGAAAAAAAACTGACACAGCCGGCAGTTGTTAGGCTCTCACACCGTCTTTGGTTCAACATTGCAATACACCTCACAAAGACATTTGGCCTCCAGCCTGTGATTCCTCATTTATGGTATTTTCACAATCCCACTGACTTTTGTAAGTTTACAGTAAACTGCATTGAGATCCAATCCACAGATTCAGTCCAGGTTACCCTGTGTTGCTCTACCTTCTCTCTGCAGGGTTGGGCTGCATCTGTGTAGTGCTCAGAATGGCTGCCAGTTTTGTACCCCTGACAGATTTCACTATTGATTGGCCAGGAGCTTCCAGTTTATAGCTAAGGGGGCATGTGTGTGCATGCAGGAATGTCTGTCCTTAATGACAGCTTCCAAACAGCTACTGTGCATGGTGAACAACTTCCTGCACTCCTTGCCTGGGAATGTTTCCATATCAACTCAGAGCAATTGGAAACAACAGCTGTAATTACAGCAATAAGGTGTGGGGTTTTCTTTGTTTGTTTTTTTCTGCTGAACACCATGCAATAAGAAAAAGAAAAGGGGGTTACAAATGTATCTCAGGTATACCATTAGTATGATGAAATAGATGTTTGGCAATTGTCTTTGGAGTGGATATATAAGTGTTGTCCATTGTCTGGTAGATATTTGAGGCAGGCAGTGATGCTGTCATGGTGAGGAAGGTTGGTGTCTAGGGACGTGACATTCATGGTGGCAGGATGGCGTTCTGAAGGTTGTTAATGGTGCAGAGTTTCTGGAAGGAGTTAGGGCTAGTCTACACTGGCAACGAGGGGTGTAGCTACCAGTCCTGGAAGCACGGCTCCCAGCGCTGGTGCACTGTCTACATTGGCACGTCACAGCGCTGAAACTTGCTGCACTCAGGGGGGGTGTTTTTTCATACCCCCGAGTGAGAAAGTTGCAGCGCTGTAAAGTGCCAGTGTAGACAAACCTTTAGTTGTGTCCTGGAGGAAGCTGGCCCTGTGTGCATTGAGTGATTTGAGGATGGTTTCTGTGAGTCCTGGTATTCTTTCAGTAAGAGTGCCATGGCCAGATATGAGGGATCTGGCTTGGTTTCTTTGTTTGTGTATCTTGGAAAGCATGCTGAAGGTCCCTGGGATGGATTCGTGGGGGATGAGGTCATAGAATTTTTCTTGAAGTTGTTTGGGGAAGTATTTGATATCCTTAAATTCCTGTGTGAATTATAGTATAGGGTCTTTGAGTTCTTTATAGCAGGTGACGTTGGAGAGTTGTCAGTTGGCCTTGTTGACAGAATCATCACAGTTGACAACTACAATAGTGGCTCCTTTGTCTGCTGGCTTGTTCTCTAAATTAGATGTCTGGATTTTAAGCTCTTTAGAGCTGGGACCATCTTTTTGTTCTGTGTGTGTACAGTACTTAGCACAATGAGGTGCTGGTACATGACTGGGGCTGCTAGGTATTACTGTAATACAAATACATAATACCTGTGCCCAGAGTGTATGGATAAGCACACTTTAAAAATCATGTATTTTAATAGACTGTAGCTGACAGTTAAGAAATCTATTTCTGTATTTCCCATTTACTAAAGATTTGTTTAGTATTTTTCAGTTTTTAAACAAAAGTGCCAATTCAAAACCGTCAAAGTGCTTCCAGAATAATAAAAAAGATTGATCATTTATAAACCCATAAAAAATTCCTATAAAAATTAAAATAAGAAACTCAATCCAATGCATCTTAATAAAAAAAAAAAAAAAAGCAAGCAGCCAAACAGAATAACAACAACAACAGAAGAAATATCGCCCAGATCCTTTAGACCCCACCATTCCCAAAAGCATTCTTGGCCTTGGAGCTTGCACTGGTAGTCAACCGATTGAGACTATTTCAAAGAGAAAAATGTATTCAGCGGTAGGAAAAAGCCACATATAATATACTTGACCTTAGCAAAATCTTGTTCTTTTTCTTTCAAGCATGTCTTTGAAGAGGCTAGTACTGCTGGAGCAACAAATGGAATTTAAATGTATGCCAACTCCATTTTAATGTAGCCTTCTGACAATTTTTTGGCTTGTGTTTCCTTCTCTCTCAATTGTATGATACTTGCTGCCTAGTGAAATTAAGTTCAAGATACTTTGTGGCAGAGCTAGTTGTGGGCAGTGGGTTAGCTGGAATGTGAGAAAAAAAGCTTCCCAAAAAATTAGCCCCTTTCTCTTTTTTTTTCTCTCTCTTTTTTTTTTTAAAATAATCTTCCCTAGTGCTGCCATTCCCCCTTCAGTGCTCACACACAACATCTTGATCCTACTCCCATTGAAATCCGTGGGGCTTTTCCCATTGTCTTAATTAGAAACAGAATGGGGCCAAGAAAAACATTATGGTAACCATTACATACAAAGCAAAGCACTCCAAATGAGAGCCAAGGTCTTTCTCAAGGAAAGATCATTCATTTCAGTAGGTAACATCTGAATAAATGGAAGATGCAGAATAATTACTGACTACTGTACCAACAGTGTCTTTGTTTTACAGGCTGTTTACCTATGCTTTTGACTGCAGTTAGCCCTGTAGATATTTTATATTAATCAGAATAACCTCCTGCTTGAATAGAGTAACTAGAATATGTACATTCTGAAAGTTAAATAATCGTTTTATTGTAAGAACTTGGAACATTAATTGCTAACATGATTTTTCTTTGGGATTTAAAAAAAAAGGAGAGATCCATTAAAAAATAAAAATAAAAATAAGTATCAGCGTGTGCATTAGACACCGAAGAGCCTGCAGGGCACCTTTTATTAACACAATGTGATTTATTGACATTTTAGTCCATCCAAGCTTCTGCTTTTTCTGCTGTCACAATTGTGAGCAGACAACATACAATTACATGAAATAAACATATTAACACAATGTTCTCATTATTACCTCTATGTTATAAGGGAGATTTTTAAAGTTGGATGCCTCAGTATAGATAGCCATCAGTAGATTCTTTTAGTTTAAAAGCTGTATTAATATTTGCAAAGTATAAAAGCAAGTAAAAAAAGTAAGAAAGGATCCCTAACTCATATTTATGTTTTATATACAAGTTAACTGAGCACAACCTAACTCATATTTACAATAGTGTTAAAGTACATATAGACAACATATTTATTTTAATTTAAAGTGGTTCTACTCCAATGATAGTTATGGAATAAGAACCTGAATAGAACAGAATGGAAAAAGCTCTCTAAACAACTGCCATTATTCAATTCATTGTTTCCTGTTCTCAATGTTCTCTTCCACTTTGAGGCCCTGATCCTGAAATAGAATCCATGCAGGCAGACTCAGACAAAAAAAAAAAAACTTAAATCCAACTAGGATCTGGCAGTCAAGCTGGGCTTTCTCTTTCTTGCATGTCACCACCAGATACAAAGGTTTATTGGGCCCAGGGGTGACTACAGTTATACCTATACTGTTCCACTGTCTTCAGATTACACTCTGTAGCCTGGATTAATTTGGGGTGCAATTTGAACTTTTCGCAAACAACAGGTCCTTTCCTCAGCAGTAAAATAAAAATCTCTTTAATAGAGGGTATGGGTGAGTAACATCCATAAGCACATAAGGATTTTACCACCAAAATTAGCGGAAAAATAAAGTTCCACGAATGATAGATACACACAATTTAGAAGTCCCTAGGGTTGTCATACTCACACACATTCAAGACCATAGAAAATACAGCAATAAGATGATAGCCAGTGGGGTACATCGTAAGTGGGATGTGATGATTCAGTTTACACCATCCTGTCAAGCCCAATGTGCTCAATGAAGGTTGGATAAACACCTTCGTCCCATTCTATTCACACATATCCGGGGCCATATTTGATGAGATTTCAGACCTCCTGCTCTTGTGTGCTATTCCAGAGAACCTTGTTTGGTATTCTGGCTAATTAAACTTCTCAGGCTGGCATAAGTAGGGCTGCCAGGTATCCGATTTTTGACCGGAAAACCTGGTCGAAAACGGACCCTGGAGGCTCTGGTCAGCACCGCTGATGGGGCCGTTAAAAGTCTGGTCAGTGGCACAGCAGGGTTAAGGCAGGCTCCCTGCCTGCTGTGGCTCTACGTGGCTCCCAGAAGCAGTGCCATGTCCCCACTCCGGCTCCTAGGCATAGGGACAGCCAGGGGGCTCCATGTCCTGTCCCAGCCCCAAGCGCCAGCTCTGTAGCTCCAATTGCCCAGGAACCCTGGCCAATGGGAGCTGTGGGGGCGGTGCCTGTGGACGGGGTAGCGCACAGAGCCGCCTGGCCGTGCCTCCACGTAGGAGCTAGAGGGGGGGACATGCCGCTGCTTCTGGGAGCTGCTTGAGGTAAGTGCTGCCTGGAGCCTGCACCCCCTCCTGTGCCTCAACCTCATGACCCAGCCCTGATCCCCATTCCACCCTCCAAATCCCTTGGTCCCAGCCCGAAGAACCCTCCTGCACCCCAAACTCCTCACCCCCAGGCTCACCCCAGAGCCTGCACCCCCAGCCAGAGCCCTCACCCCCACCCCACATCCCAACCCCCTGCACTAGCCCTGATCCCCCTCCTGCCCTCCAAACCACTCGGTCCCAGCCCGGAGCCCCCTCCTGCACCCTAAACCCCTCAACCCCAGCCCTACCCGAGAGCCTGCACCCCCAGCCAGAGCCCTCACCCCCTCCCACATCCCAACACACTGCCTCAGCCCAGAGCCTCCTCCCGCACCCTGAACACCTCATTTCTGGCCCCACTTCAGAGCCCGCACCCCCTTCCGCACCCCAGCTCCCTGAACCAGCCCGGTGAAAATGAGTGAGTGAGGGTGGGGAGAGCAAGCAACAGAGGGAGGGGGGATGGAGTGAGCAGGGGGCAGGGCCTTGGAGAATGAGTGGGGCCTCAGAGGAGGGGCAGGGGGTGGGGCAAGGGTGTTTGTTTTTGTGCAAATAGACAGTTGGCAACCCTAGGCATAAGTCATTTGTGTCAACCCCTTTCCAAATGCTTTTGATAAATCAATGCAGTTCATTTCATGAATACGTGTACCCTAATATCCAAAAAAACCTGCTATTTTAACTTGTTTTTTCTTCTTTGAGGTTTAATTGTTTATCACAAGCTACAAATTGCTAAGTCTCCTAACCTCGGTCAAGCATTCTACTTATACTATCAGGCCTCATTACGCCTCAGCCTCTTGCCAAGCCTACCTGAATAATACTTCTCACTTTACAGGCTTCTCTACTTGCATTTCAGCTGTATTAATATCTTGTATACATGATAAAGTAACTTAGCAAGCAATATATTAATTAAGTTTGCCTCATAATCTCCATAGGATCCGGTCCTCGGTCACTGGTCAACATCTCTTAGTGGCACCAGGGTAACCCTGCTGTCTTTACATAATTTGCCCAGCAATTGTAATTTAGCAAACAATTCTGTTGATGATGCCCAAGAAGAAATCAAATTCAGCTCACCAAGATGAACAAGAGTCAAAAGAGGTAAGATATTTTTAGCTGGTTTAAATGGCATAGCACCACTGAAGTAAATGGAGTTACACTGATTAACAACAGCTAAGAACCTGGCCCAGTATGTCAACAGGGACCCTATTCTGCAACCCTAACATTGTGTTACACATACTGACACGAATAATCTCATTAACGTCAATTAAACAACTTTTGTGAGTTAGTGTTTCTCAGAACAAGTAAAATATGCAGAATCAGGCTCCAAAGTATGCCAATATGAGTTAAACAATTTTTTCCATTGGCATTATGTATGTTATGGAATTACTCCCTTCTGTTCAACTGGGAGCCATATAACCTTTCAAATGTGCATGCTGTTAAGAAATAATATCTTCGGTGACCAATATGGCTTGCGATTATCTTTTGCCTTTTATATAATTTAGAGTTGCTTACATGCTAATATGCTTTCTAAAACAAAATGAGTAAACACACAGTGGTGAAGAATAGGGGAACAGATACTCTGAAAATGAGTCAAGGGTTCAGTTACATGCATGAAAGCTTGGCTGACTGGCCGTCAGCAAATTCTAACACACATCTTTAAATATACCATTATGGAGCCACACAGTTAAAAAAAAAATGACTCCAGCATGCCATAATTGCTTTAATCATTACATTTATTTTACAGAACTGAACTGATTTTTGGAACGCAGCCACAACAAAGGCTGTGAACAATGGCTATAACCACTAGGAAGGTGAAATACTTATTTTTGACCTACACTGAATTTTGAAGCCCAGCGTGAGCTTTGAGAGTGCATATTTTGCATAGGTCATTGGCTGAGGCTGTATTTTTCACATAGAGTTTCCTGTCATTTTTTGACAGATTTTTGAAAGCATTGCATGAAACTTGAACTTGAAACATCCGTGTGACATTTTGGGGGCATGAGAGTACAAGGCCTCTGCACAATGAAGCCAGGGAGAAAGGAAAAAAAATAAATTCTGAGACTGAAGGTCTTACGGGATCAAACTCTTTCTTAGCTTTACAGTCTGAAATTTATTTTGCTTCAGTATGTAAAATGGTGTACTTATACTATGAAACTTTGTACCTGGGACGGTGTCAGATATTTATTAGATATTGCATGCAACCACACTTCAATTTTTTTCAGTCTGTGTGATCATGTTACTGCCTGCATTGATAAAATACTGTCACTTATGGAGTTGTGTTAATTTCTGTTTGCTGGCAGTCCTGAAACAAAAACATTGTTCTGGTCAAACTGAAAGTGATTTTTTTCTGAATTTCTGAAAAGTTTAAAAAGTAAAAAAAAATCCATTTTGGGTCAAATGAAGTGTTCTGTTTCCTTTCTGGGCATTCTTAACCATTGCTAATAAGAACAGAAATGATGAGCTAGAGTCACAAAGCCAGAGTAGTCACAAAGCCGGTGCCCGCCTTCTACCCAATAGCTAGAACGCTCAGCTGGGAGGGGGGGAAGAGCCAGCTTCAAATCTCCACTCTGGAGCAGACTCAAACCCAGGTCTCCCCCCATCCCAGGTTTGAGTGCCCTAGTCCCATGGCTATTGGCTATTCTAGGGTGTGGTGCTTTCAGTCTGTTTTGTTGAAGCTGTTCCATTTTGTATAAATTACTTGAATAGTCATTGGGGCAAATTGAGAGAGAGAGAGAGAGAGAGAGAGAATGACCCTGTAGCCCAGTGGCGAGGGTATTCGGGACAGGTGGAACCTGGAGTCCAGTCCCTGCTCCAATGACTATTTTATTTAAATATCAGTCTCTAGTATTACACAGATGGACATTTCCTTATGTTATGGAATTACAAGATCATAAATCCTACCCAGAAATAAATAACCAATGTTGTTGGGGAAGGGCAGCTTGGACCAACCAAATTTAAACCTTTACCAAACATCATTTTGCTCCTATAGTCACATTCACTATTGACACTAAGAAAAAAAAAAAGGAAGAACTTGCCTGTGCTATACTAGAGGAGTATATTATTTACTTCTTCAATGGATTTTAAGACTAATAATCCTATAATAGAGAATTAAATTTAAATAGAGAGTTTATGGTTTAGATTCACAGGACCGGTCGTGGTCTAAACCACCCTTTTGGCTTGTGACTGGGACCCTTAAGTCTATTCCATCTTACACTCACTGCCTATGCCCTTGAAAAAGCCATTTCAATGTTTGAGATCAGGGAAATGTACCAGGCTGCAGGGGTAGGGTTGACAACTTTCTATTTGCAGAAAACTGAACACCCTTGCCCTGCCCCCTAGCCTACCCATTCTCCCAGGCTCTGCCCCTTCTCCGAGGCCCCACCCCTGTTCACTCCATCCCCCCTCCCTCTGTCACTCGCTCTCCCCCACCCTCGCTCACTTGCTCATTTTCACCAGGGCAGGGGTTTCACTGGGACAGGTGGTTGGGATGTGAGAGGGGCTACAGGCTCTGGGCTGGGGGTGCAGTCTCTGGGGTGGGGCCAAGGGATTCAGGGTGCAGGAGGGGGCTCCGGGCTGGGGCCAAGGGATTCAGGGTGTGGGAGGTGGTGAGGGGTTCAGGGTGCAGGAACAGGCTCCAGGCTAGGGCAGGGGGTTGGGGCATGGGAAGGGGTTTGGGGTGAGGGCTCCAGGCGATGCTCATCTCAGGCGGCTCCAGGAAGCGGCCGGTATGTCCCTGTGGCCCCTAAGCAGAGGCGCAACCATGCGGCTCAGCATGCTGCCCTTGCCTGCAGGTGCCGCCCCCACAGCTCCCATTGGCCACAGTTCCTGGCCAATGGGAGCTGCGGAGCCAGGGCTCGGGGTAGGGGCAGCGTGCAGAGTCCCCAGGGCCGCCCCAGTGTCTAGGAGCCAGAGGGACATGTTGCTGTTTCTGGGGAGCCGCATGGAGCCAGGCAGGCACCCTGCTTGCCGCGCTGTGGGAAGCCAACCGGATTTTTAACAGCCCGGTCTGGAAGGGTCCCTTTTCAACAGGGCATTCCGGTCGAAAACTGGATACCTGGCAACCCTATGCAGGGGTGAGGGTCTCATGGGAACCTCCATACCAGTCCAATGCTAACCAGGGGATAATCCCATATAGGCAGTTACATCAGCTTCAAGTCTGTTTTGTACCACACTGGCACAGTGGATTGATTTTTAAAAGCCCAAAGGAAATCTTGAGACCTGCAAAGATCCCAAGATGTCTGCAGCCCCAGGAGGGCTCACTGCCTCCACACATTGTTCCCTCTGGCTTCCACTTCCCTGAAGGCCTCATAGCTCCTCTAGGAATGATGCTGTTGTGCCTACTGGCAGCTGCACAGACATCCACTATTCCAGCCACAGCATGTTTTGCAGGTCTCAAGGGGAAGCATGAACAAATGCATGTCCTCACTGGCTCGTAAAACTCAGTCCACACACTGAGTCCAAATTCAGCACTTTCTGGGCTCTCTTTTTAATACAAAAAAATTAATTAACAACAAAGTTAATCTCAAATCTTTCCACCATTCTTGGTTGCTCTTTGGCTTCCTCTCTCAGCGCTTCTCACCCCCATCCTAGCTCCTCTCTCCCCAGAGAGCCACAGCCACTTCCTTTATTTACACACGGAGTAATCAGTCGCCCAGCTGTCTCAGTGAATTGGCAGACCCCATTTAACAGTTTCTGAGCAAGATCAACAGATGCTAGCAAGATGGAGTGCTACAGATATATAATGCTAGTCTGTTCAGGGAATTATTGCTGACTGATACGTGGACTGCGGTGATGGAAGATAAGTGATTTAGAACAGTGGCTCTCAACCTTTCCAGACAACTGTACCCCTTTCAGGAGCCTGATTTGTCTTGTGTACCCCCAAGTTACACCTCACTTTAAAACTATTTGCTTACAAAATCAGACATAAAAATGCAAAAGTGTCACAGCACACTATTACTGAAAATGTGCTTACTTTCTCATTTTTACCATATAGTTATAAAATCAGTCGATTGGAATATAAATTTCAGTGCATAGTATATAGAGCAGTATAAAGTCATTGTCTGTATGAAATTTTAGTTTGTACAGACTTCGCTAGTGCTTTTTATGTAGCATGTTGTAAAACTAGACAAATATCTAGATGAGTTGCGGTACCCTCTGCATACCCCCAGGGGTACACGTACCCCTGATTGAAAACACTGATTTAGAATGAGAAAAAGAGTTAATGAGTGAAGTAAATGGGGGCGGGGGGAAGGTGAATAACATAACTAGCTAGTTCCTTGCTTTGCCTTGTATTGGTTTACATTTGTGTGATATGCAATTTAGAAATCTTAACTTTAATGAAAGGGTTGTGTTGTCTGGGACAGCATTTAATTTAAGCTGACAAAGCTATGAAATCTACTTAGTTCTTTTAAATGCAGCGCGCAATGAAAATAACTGATTTTAATAAGTTGTCTTTTCAAACAAATACAAGAACCGCTTTCAAATCTGTAAAAGCAACATAATGCTCCAGTAATGCATTTTATTATTGTGACTACTGCAAAGCAAGAAGTATTGAAATACAGCTGATCAGGTCAAAGCCTCAATTAGGTACATCACAGAAAAACCATTTAAAAAGCCCATGTTTAATTTCCATTCTGGAGACATGGCTATCAATCTCAGATGGAAACTCCCACATTTACATAGTAAGAAATCCCACACTGAACCGTGTTTAACATAGTCTTTTTTAAACATAAAATAGATAGTCTCCTGTAGTAACTGAGTAATTTTTGATCAATTCCTTTGAATAAGCCATACCATTTTTGACTCTTTTTGAACTATATTCCTAACTTGTTGAATCAAATTAAGATGACATCTAGTTTAAAAAACCAAAATGCTAAAATGTAAAGAAAATTAGATAGATGACATGCAAAAACTATTATAAGAAAGTTATATAGGTTCCAAGTCAGGCACACGAATGTTAGGAAATACCAGTTTTACAATTGTCTGAGAGACTGGAATTTTTTCCCCTTGTGTGTCCATTCTATGCACTGAATGAGACAAGTGACCTGTGGAAAAAACAGTATGTAATCATGTCACTATGAACTATATGCACAAAGGATGCCCATGAAGGGACACCTTGAAGGATCTGACCCTTATCAGTGATTTGCCTGTTCAAATATCCAGTTTATTTGCACTATTTTTGTAATTGCACATGTACATCAGGTATTGAATAGCACACCTATTTGGTGTTCAGTCCTAGGTTTCTGAGATATTTAAAATTCTGCCATCTTTGTGATTTATCCCTTATTTTGAGTAACTAAACGATAGCGCACTAAACTGACACTTATCCCAATTAAGGAGATGTGCCATTTAGAAATACTAATTAAGCAGATTCTACTGCATCTATATTTCTGTGGCATTTTCTATTTAGGATGTTTCTTTCGGACAGCTTACCAAAATGAACCCATTTATGTCACAAGTCGCTAAACAGATCAAAGAAAGAAAGACTAATACTTTATATTACCACACATAATTTTAGTTAGCCTTCCCTCTCCCTCTCTCTCCTCCTCAAAAGAAAAAACACAAGTCTACTGTTACTGTATGTGTGACACATACTATATAAATAATGTCTCTATTTAATATGGAGTCTTGCCTAGGGTGATTTTATTTCATTGCCGATAGCTACAAATAAAAGTTTGTTGCCCTTTATGCTTTTGAGTCCTCATTTAAAAACACTCTTTATTTTAAAACGTATTCATGAAAAGAAACATCTTTTTACTTAATCCATTTCTATTTTCAATTTTTTGTGGCAATTTTAGTGTGAATGTTATGTGAAAGCAAATATGGCTTTATACAGTTTTGGCCTGTAAAAAATTCAAAACATCTTTTGTAAGGACACTGAAGGTTGTTGTTGTTGTTGTTTTTAAAGTGTTTGATTGCTCTCTGTGTCTTGCAATGCTCTCTTTTGAAAATAAAATATCTTTACCATGGCACTTCTTACTTGTCCCCTAACTAGCCTCAGCATTTTCAATCTTTTTTCAAACGAGAGTCTCTTCATGACTAACTTCACTTCACCAGAGGCTCTCTATTTTATGAGACAGATTGACCAGAATTTAATACTGCATTCCAGATGAAGGCATACCATTGATTTAGGTCATGACTTGATCTTTTCTATCCTGCTAGATATATATTTTAGCATTGTGTTTGCCTTTTTTACCATTGTGGACAGCAGAATGAAAACCACTGTTTCAGAGGTGGGAGTGGTCAAAAAGGCAAACACAATTGTTCACAAATGCAAGGTAATGTATATTGGAAGCAATAATGAGATTATATATATACATATTATTATGATTATATATATATATATATATATATATATATATATATATATATATATATGTGAACAATCAATTTCATCTGCGATTCTGCTGCCCATTCACCTAGCGTTCTTACATCCCACATAGCCTGCTCTAGTCTTGACAAGCCTAAATGATTTTATGTCATCTGCAATTTTTGCCATATTACTGTGCAATCCTTCCTCCAGGTCATGGTTAAATACAAATCCTAGTTCAGAATTTTGGGGCATCGCATTTTTAGTTTGCAACATGGCAAAAAAAGACTTATTCTTTCTGTTATCTATTTCTTAGCCAATTTCTAATCTGCTTTATCTCTCACCCCATGACTTATTAGTTTTCTTGATTGCCTTGTGAGAGGAACTTTGTCAAAGGCCTTTTGAAAATCCAAATACATTAGATCCACCAGTTCTCCTTCATCTACTATTTTCCTGATGTGCAAAAAAGAGTTCTTATAGATCAGAGAGGGATTATTTTCCTTTAGAAAAACTATGCTGGTTTCTTTTATCATATATATCTCCTTAGATTAACATAATTCTTAATTATCATTTCAATCAGATTACCTGGTACTGAACTGTCAGTGGTTGGTCATTGCCAGAAACCATTCCATCACTTTAAAAAAACAACAACAACAACAAAACAAGTACATTTATTAATCCTCAGTCCTCCAGTATGCTTGATTTTAATGAGAGGTGCATATTTTTGTTAGCTCAGCCCCTTCATTCTTAAGTTATTCCAGAACTCCTGGGTGTCTCCTCTTTTTGACACCCCCATTTTTTACAGTATCACATCTTTATTATCTGGAAAAAAGTAAGTATCCCAGTATCCTCTGTGGTGAGGATTGATGCAAAGAAATCATTTAGCTTCTCTATAACGTAACCTCCTGAATTTCTCCCTTTACTCTTTGCTAGAATAGCACTCACTGATATTCTCATTGGCCTCCTATATCTGAAGAATGTCTTATTGTCCTTTTTATATCTTTGACAATATGCTCTTCAAATTCCTTCTTAGACCACCTACTTTCCATTTTTCATTCTACCTGCCATAGTTTATATTCCTTGTTATTAGCATGATTTGGGCTGGGCTGGAATTACATTTTGTGAAGTATACCTTTTGGTTCATATAACTCTTTACCCTGTTATTTAGCCATACTGGTTTACTTCTTGTCTATTTTTTATATTCTTTCTCAAAAAAAATATCTATGGGCCCAATCTATTTTTGCGTTCACATTAAATTGTGAATGCAAAATATTACCACATTTAATTGCAAGCACATGAGAGGGCATTTAGATGTCTAGTTAACTTATATACAGGGACAAACATGTAATGAGACATCTTAATGTTATCACATGTGCCAGCAATTTTGCTCCTACACTTTTGTGCCCACAATTGCCTGGACAAAAAATGGAAGCCAGGTTGAGGCAATTTTAAAATTTGGCTCATGTGTCATATATTCTTATTTGAGGGTGTGCATGCATGTGCAGCCTGGATTTAAATTGCTGTAAAGCTTTTTTATTCATATAAAAATTGTTTTAAACAGGCTGGCAAATATTGTTTGACATTTTGTTAGAAAATATAGCTTAAATCCTTTACCAGTTTTATTCTGATCATGTATTCACTTCAAAGTTCTTCACTGACATAGAGCGTTAGAGGGTACTTTGGCAGAGGTTTGGATGTCTATTCAAGGCTCAGTTACAATAACTGGATTTTACTGTTTTCCTACCAGAATAAAATGATCCTAACATTTCCTTTCTTCCAGAAAGCTCTGGCAGACTTCCCCCAGTCAGGGTAGGGCTTGTCCTGAAGCATCATATCAGTGACCTATGGAGGAAGAAGGAAATCATTTAAATCAGTGTCACAAAGTTTTAAACATAAATTTTTAGATTCCAAAAGGTTTTTCATTTCAGATCATTCTTATCAACATTTGTAACGACAGCTAAGTTGAAAATCTGAACAAAGATATTATCTGCAGCTTTCTTATTCAAAACCTACATGAACTCTGGTCTGCTTTCTAGAACTTGTGTGTACCCCTTCATGAGAGATGTGAGAAGGCTCATGCATTGCCAAAGATGCAGAGATGATAGAAGTTAATCTAAACAAGTTACTTATGAAGATCTAGGAAAAAATGGATGTAGGTTACTTTCTTCATAGCCATATGAAGAAGGCAAACAGTACTATTCCAGTCCAGCTGGGGAGGTAAGTCCAAGTTCAATGAGCATAGTGTCGGGAGAATTTTGGCTATGAAATCTGAATTGCAGTCCAGAGGATTGAAGCCAGGGAAGCTTGTGCAGTAAGGGCCATATGCTACCCTCGATCCCAGATGCCAATGAGAAATGTAGACACAGAATAAAGGCCATATATGACCCTAAAACCTGTGCTGTCCCCTTACATGGTATTTAAAAATTGAAACGCTTATTCTACTTTTCAGTACTCATATTTAAATGGACCATCTGTCAAACTCTGCCCAGAGACCCATACACACATACTACTTTTGGATGATTTACAAAAAGAATTAGAAATGAGTCTGAACTAAAGCAATAGATTTGGATATCCATGATCTTTGAGTGTGTTAAAAAGCCATATCCTTTTTTTCAGATTAACACTCTTCTTAAGTATTGAAAAATACAGTATAGTCATTTCATCCACCATGCTATTTAGAAAACCCAGTGGTGGGGAAAACATACACAGAATGTTTATGTTTAAAAAAAAAAAAAAAAAAAAAGGTCAGTACACAGCCCTGGCTGTGATATGCAATAAAATAAATGTTTGTCTGCCACTAGCATCACTACACTGTTTAAACTATTAATTCCTTTGATAAATATAAAAGTAACTCCTACAGAGATTTCAAGACTTCCCCCCTCCCCCAGTTTTACTCACTTCCAAATAAAACCCAGTTTTACGGAGAATTTCTTATTTTTATTTTCTTCCTGGTTTATTTTTGAAGCATGGAGTTGTTTTGGTTTGGGTCTTTTAATTTAATCAGCTAGCATGTGAATTAGTACTTTCATTCAAAGACATTTTACAGTGTTTATTGAAGGGAACAAAAAGCCTATGTTTAAATCGAAGCCACATATGAGGGTTCTCAGCCCTCAAGGGGTGAAGGTGTTCAACACATTGCAGAACTGAGTCCTAAATGATGATGAAAACTTTAAGCATATCCGGGATTCCAGGGTTCTATCAATCTTAGCTTGAAGAATCGATTGTATCCTGAAATACTACCATTTCCAATGGTTTTCCTTTGGTAATTCCTTTCTCTGAGCACTCATGTTATGATAGTTTTTATCTTAATAAGACTCCCAAGGTTAACTAAATAAATATTTGGATACATATTTAATGCTTAAAAGGCTCCTCTAAAGATTTAATTAATTTCATTCAGAAATACTTTTCCAGTTCCAGGAAGATTCTGTACAGTAATAAATATTTGCAAGGAAACAGATGATTACCAAATGGGTTTTATTCAATTTTCAAAATGTTTTCTCCAGAGTACTTTCTGGGAAATACTTATATTTGCTAGAAGGAAACAATCTGCAGCTGTGTGACCAGTTATTACAGCAGCATGTTTTATAAGAATGGCAATCAAGTAAGTGACATTTGCTGAGGAAAATGGCAAGATGAAGCAGGAAATGTTCACTCTGATATCAGACAGCTGGTCTTTTTCATCTCTTAGCTTCAGCATTTATTTTAAGTCTTATCATCAGATCAATGTCAGGTCACTTGCAGCTAAATTGGCAGAAGCAAAGACAGTCATTAAAGGGATGCATTCAATAAAGAAAAATCCAATTACCTTTTGCATTAGAGAAATCAAATTCATTTTCTGGTGGTGGTCAAGGACAGTCATTGTGGAAAATGGTGCATGGGAGGAAGGTACTCAGCTTTGTCACAATATAAATAATTTTGTTGGGATAGTATCGATGTAATAGCAACAAGTTGTTTTAACTTCCACCAGCATTGGCAGAAAACAAAAATTCAAGCCTTTTTTTTTTCTACAAGTTAAAGACTTTATTTCACATCTCAAAATCCAATGCACTGCCTGGCAAACATTCATCTCTATTAGATCAGACTATCTGGAAAAATGCCCTGTTACTATATACTGCGGAATAGATGTTCCATGACGTGCAATTCTTGCATTCTTCAATTATTCTATGTATGTATCTTGTATAGTCAAAATAAAATGGGAAAAGCCGCTTGAAAAATATCCATTACTTAATTAAATTAATTTTGTATCTATAACTATGAAAGACTAGGAATGTGATAGTGTATTAACATTGGTTATACTGACTCAATTTAAAAGTGTATAGCTTTTTATGCATAACTATGTTCCTATGTTTCACTTAATGTTCCATTAGAAAAATGGGTATTGTCTATAAAGGCTTACAAACTACAGTTACATGGTGTGCACAGTCAGATGCTTGTTCAGTGAAAAATAAAATTGGCATTTCTTGTATTGCCTTTTCGAACCACAAACTTCATTTTACAAGACAGAAATATCAATGTGGCTGCACTTATCTAGGAGGGTAACCCAGGAATACTTTAGTGGCACATCTCTCTTCATCATTAGGTTAAATATGCAGAAATGCTATGAGTCACAATGTTAAAGATAAAAAAAAACCTACGGCCCACTGTGAAATGGTACACTGCAACCATGTAGAAGCAGGAAATTTTGATTTTGAGTTGAACCGTTATGGGAAGTACAACTACCAGACAATACAATTACCAGTAGAGAACATGTATAAAATGGGTATAATGATACTTACCTATCTTTGTAAAGTGCTTTGAGATGCTCAGATGAAAAGTGTTATAGGAAAGCTAATTATTTATTTATTCTTATCATTGCATCAGTTTTTCATAAAACTACCTTTGTCACTGGTCAAACCACTGCTTTCTTATTACATCACCTACAGCAGACAGAGAAAATTATTGTGAAGTTCTGCTTCTTAGAAGGTATCTTGCAGGATTCTCACTCCTGGCTTACAGAGTAGCAGCCGCGTTAGCCTGTATCCGTAAAAAAGAAAAGGAGTACTTGTGGCACCAATGAAGTGAGCTGTAGCTCACGAAAGCTTATGCTCTAATAAATCTGTTAGTCTCTAAAGTGCCACAGATACTCCTTTTCTTTTTACTCCTGGCTTAGTGTGAGATTGGCAGACCTTTCCTAGTTCTTAAGGTTTTATGACCTTTGAGGGCTATGATAGCAAGGCAGTTATTGCAAACCGCCCCCTGCTGTGTATAAATGCTGCTTTCTGAATATTCCAGTCTGTCCCTTTGACTGAGTGGAAGGTGAAGCTCCCAGGAGGAAAAAAATCTCAATTCAAAATGATCAATTTAAGATCAAAACATGTGCCTCAGAGAAAAAATGAAAAACCAAAGTGTGAACGCAACTCAAACGCTAATCTCCCAACTCTGAGGGGATTGAGCAGGAGCAGAGAAGCCTACAAGATGCTACCAGTGAAACAGCATAACAAATAACTGCAAACAGGAACCTTTCCAAATCTGTGCTCTGAGCTCAGCTCACATTGTAAAGTCCAAATTCATTCTTCTTCTGATGTTTGACTTTATTAACAAAGAAAGCAACAATAAAATACCATAAGATTAGCTTGCTCCTTCTATCAGGTTTAGCTGCTTTTAGAGTTCTTCCCTCAGGGCTGCTCAGACCACACACTCCCAAGAAAGTCACTTCAAAGGAGCAGTAATGAGATCCCTACCTCAGTGAGTCAACCGACCCACTTAATCCTTTCACAGTGAAATCATCTGCTAAGAGGTGTTTCAGACAAACACTGACAGCCTGTTACAAACCTGAAAATAAATTTAGCTCCACATAAAACTCTAAACAAGGACAACATGGGGACACTTTTGACCATTCCTTCAAAAATCTTCAAACCCCTTCCTGGGTAGGAACTAAAGCAGAAGTTCCCACACTGTAGTCCTTGGAGCAATTGCTGGTAGTCTGTGGAGAGATGGTTTGTTAAATGGTGCTGGCTCATCATCTTTGTTTCCAGCTGCTAAATTGCATTTTAAAATAATTAAAATCTATTAAATGCTTTCATAACAGTCCTTTTTCTATGTAAATAATTGGAGTATGTGTAAATTGGAAGGAAAATGGACTATGAGACAATCTCTGTTATTAGGAAGTGAACTACCCTATGAAAATGTTTGGAAATGCCTGAACTAGAGAACAATGAGCTCACTGGAGTTTCCTTCAGTATTTCATTTGTAAAAAGAAAAGGAGTGCTTGCGGCACCTGAGAGACTAACAAATTTATCTGAGCCTAAGCTTTCGTGAGCTACAGCTCACTTCACCGGATGCATTCAGTCTGAAGTGAGCTGTAGCTCACGAAAGCTTATGCTCAAATAAATTTGTTAGTCTCTCAGGTGCCACAAGTACTCCTTTTCTTTTTGCAAATACAGACTAACACGGCTGCTACTCTGAAACCTATTTCATTTGTAGTAGTCATCCCCCGGTCATCAAGTTGGGTGAGGCACACACCGCAAGAATTAAACAATAAACAGAGGACGGAATAATTGGAAGCCATGGTCCACCAGAACACTCTAGAATTACAAGCATCTGATGAAAAAACAATGAGGAGTCCTTGTGGCACCTTAGAGACTAACATATTTATTTGGGCATAAGCTTTCATGGGCTAGAACCCACTTCAAAGCTTATGCCCAAATAAATGTGTTAGTCTCTAAGGTGCCCCAAGGACTCCTCGTTGTTTCTGTGAATACAGACTAACACAGCTACCACTCTGAAACCAAGCATCTGATGGACTCTGAAATCTTCTCTACCTCGAATTAAGCGCTGAGTAGTTTACGTTCTAACAGACACCACCACAGCAACATTTTATGTCAACAAACAAGGAGTGCTCATTCCCAACTACTTTGTCTAAAAGCTCTGACTCTGTGGTCATAATGCCTGGGACACTGAGCGTTTCCAATGGCTTTGTACCTGAAAGGACGGATAACTTATTAATGAACACATTAAATCAGACTATAAGGTCAGCATGAGTGATCTCTGACGCAGTACGTAGTGGACTTACTGCTCAGAAAGAGGGTTCAATCAATACACCTCTTTATAACTAACAGCAATGAAAAATGCCCTCTATTCTCCTTCAGAGCATGGACAGACAAAGATTTTTGTTACATATCCATTCCTATTAGATTGGAGCAGCAGATTTCTATGTTTTCCCTCTAATCCCATGGAAATCAGGGAGCTAGAACATTCTCCACCTTGGGACTCTGAGAGTTTCCTTTTGTCCTAAAGGCACTTTTTCCTTTATTTGGCTTATGTACTAATAAGCCCCCCAAAATGTAGTATCTGAGCACCTCACAATCTTTAATGTAACATGCCTCTAAGGAAGGCAAGTGGTATAATCCCCACTTTACAGATAGGAAACTGAGGCACAGAGAGGCTAAGTGACTTGCTCAAAGTCACATAGGACATCTCTGGTCGAAAAGGGAATTGAACCCAGGTCTTCTATAGCCCAGGATTACACAATACATATGAGCCTATCCAGCCTTTTCTCCTCCCAGGAACCTATTCAGGCTTGCCAAGAAAAAGCCAATTTCTGCTTGTTTTAAGCGGACTAGGTTTATCATTTCTTTGAGTCACTTATTGATCGTTTCTAGGCTTTTTCAGTAGCTTATTTGCTTGTTTCTAGGCTTTTCTGGCTCTTTAAGTAGCTTGTTGCTTGTTTTGGCTTTCCTTTTGGGCTTTTCTGGGAGGTGTGGCTGCTGCTTTTTTTTTTTTTTAATTGCCCACAGAGAGTGTGGTTGTCTCCTAGTTGCACAATCCCTCTCCCAATACCAAAAGAAAGGGGATAGGAAGAAATCAGGATCTGGAGACTGACAGTCCCCAGGGCCAATGCTCCAGGTCAGCCCGATTAACAGGACAATAGCAGATCAAGGGGGGAACCAGGAGCCCAGAGCAGGGATGGGGGCCTGGCCCAGCCCGCTGGAGCTCCATCTATGTGAGCTGGAGGGAGCCAGCTCACTCAGTCAGCTTGGGTTGGGTTCCTCTCCCTGCGTGTATCCTCATGAGATTGCTGCATGTGTTTGCACAGTATGCATCCGATGAAGTGAGCTGTAGCTCATGAAAGCTTATGCTCAAATAAATTGGTTAGTCTCTAAGGTGCCACAAGTACTCCTTTTCTTTTTGCAAATACAGACTAACACGGCTGTTACTCTGAAACCTGCAGTGCCTACTCTCTCCCCATGGGCTACCTCATACCTACACTACTAGGTACAGGGGAGTTCGCTGGTTGGTTGGTTGGTTGGTATGGGGGGTGGTGGTTGGGAGCGGGGTACTGATAGCAGTATGCTGGCAGGTTGCAGCAGCCTAGGATTTGCCTGCCGTTGCTGGCTGCTGGTTCTGCAGTGCTTGTGCTTTTTAAAAAATTATTTATTATTAATTATTATTATTATTATTATTATTAAAAGCTCAGCTGTGGTCGGTGGTCTTTCCATGGGTGCATCTCTGGTGGTGGTGTTGCATCTGCACCACTGGGGGGAGGTCTGTTGGGGGAGCTGCAAGGGGTGGTGGGATGCAGGCTGTGGGGGTTTGTGTGGGGGAGGGGCAGAGGGTGGCAAAGCTGAGTGGGGGGGGGCTGCAGCACGGCTTGGGTCACAGAGCTGTGGAGGGGAGTAGAGTGGCACCATGCCACTGTTGTGGGTCAGTGACTCTTGGGGCATTTCCAGTCGTGTGGTGCATACCGCGGGGTATCTTTTGGGGGTCTGGTGGTATTATGGCTGTTCTGGCAGTCGGCCGGTGGCACTGTGGATGCAGACCAGTGCTGACCAAAATGGGATTGGCTTGTGTTGGGTAGCTTGGGCTTCTTTTGAAAGGCAGTGCAGCTTTATTATCTTGTGAGACTTGGCAACCATCCAGGTGTGTATTTATAGTGTGCCAATCATTATAGCACCTAGGCACCAAATACAAGAACTAGTTCCTGGAGGAAGGTTCCTACAGCATAAACTCAGAGTTCAGAGCCATCTCCTTTATTGTCCTCCTTTATTGGCCAGTCAACACCTTTCCACTCTTGGCGGGGTGGGAAATCATCCACTGAAGAGGGATTGGATTTATGGCTTATTACAACAATCTACTTAACATCCCCCCTCTCCCCTCCCACCTCCACTCAGTTTTTTTATTTTCTCCTTTCCCCTCTTTGATTGGAGAGGTGTTAACTGGCCACTTGACCTCGAATGGTTCCTTGAAATATGTGCTAACTACTTATGCTAAACAATCTGTTCTACCTTGTATTTAGCTGTGACACTCTGAGGGCATGGCTACACTTGCAGATGTAGAGTGCTTTGAGTTAAACCAGCCTTTGGAGAGTGCAGTAGGGAAAGCGCTGCAGTCTGTCCACACTGACAGCTTCAAGCGCACTGGCGTGGCCACATTTGCGGCACTTGCAGCGGCACTGGGAGCAGTGCATTGTGGGCAGCTACCCCAGCATGCAAGTGACTGCAACATGCTTTTCAAATGGGGGTGGGGTGGGGTGGAGTGTGACAGGCAGTGTGTTGTGAGTATGTGGGGGGGGAGAGAGTGGATTTGGGGGGGCTGAGAGCATGTCAGCATGCTGTCTTGTAAGTTCAGACAGCAGCAGACCCCTCTCCCCAACCTGACTCCCTCTCTCTCACACACACAGCATTCCACACTAATGGTGTCAGGATTCCCTCCCCACTCTAAAAGCTAGGGTACAGATGTGGAAACCCGGATGAAGGACCCCCTAAGCTTATTTCTACCAGCTTAGGTTAAAAACTTCCCCAAGGCACAAATCCTTCCTTGTCCTTGGAGGAGTACTGCTGCCACCACCAAGTGAGTTAGACAAAGATTCAGGAAAAGAACCACTTGGAGTTCCTGTTTCCCTAAAATGTCCCCCCAAGCACCTTCACCTCCTTTCCTGGAGAGGCTTGAGAATAATCTACCAACCAAATAGGTAAACCAGATTCTTAAAAAACTGGGGGGAGTTTTCTTATAATAAAGAAAAAAAATAAAAGAAGCACTTCTGTAAAATCAGGATGGAAGGTAACTTTACAGGGTAATCAGATTCAAAACAGAGGATTCCCCTCTAGGCAAAACTTTAAAGTTACAAAAAAACAGGGATAAACCTCCCTCTTAGCACACGGAAAATTCACAAGCTAAAAACAAAAGATAATCTAACGCACCTTGCCTTATTTACTTACTCTTTTTGCAATACTGAGACTCATTTTAGGACGATTTTAGGAGAAGGAGTTTTCTGACCTGATGCTTCTCTGCTTCCCCAGGGAACACACAAACAAAGAGCACAAACAAAGCCTTCCCCCCCCCGCCCCCAGATTTGAAAGTATCTTCTTTCCCCATTGGTCCTTTTGATCAGGTCCCAACCAGGTTATTTGGGCTTCTTAACCCCTTACAGGTAAGGAGGAATTCTAGGCTACCCTTAGCTGTATGGTTATGACAAATGGCTTGCTTTGTCTCAGAGCAGATAAGCAGCCGGCTGTCAGAAACGGAGCTTTCAAAGGGCATATCCGCATTCCTGCAGCGATTCAAAAACAATGACAAGAGTGGCCATTTGACTTAAGGGGATTATGGGATGTTTCCGGAGGCTGATCAGAGCGCAGTAAAGCAACTCCTCGTTCATATTGGCGATCCAGCGGGGGCGCAGCAAATTTATTCCACTCGCCGAGGTGGAGTCCCAGCAGCGCTGTAGCCGTGGAGTCAGAGCGCTCTACGTGCCTTGCCAGTGTGGACGGGGAGTGAGCTAGTGCGCCCGGGGCTCCTTTATTGCACCGTAACTCGCAAGTGTAGCCAAGCCCTGAGTACATTTCCCAGACCTGAGGAAGAGCTTTGTGTAAGCTCTGAAGCTTGTCTCTCTCATCAACAGAAGTTGGTCCAAGAAAATATATTACCTCACCCACCTTGCCTCTGTAATATCCTGGGACCAGTTACCACAACATTGTATACAAGAGCTTAACAGAAATGTATGTAATGTTCTGTGAATGTTCTGCAAATAACTAGCTTCTAGTTACAAAGAGTAACCAGCAAATGGAAGCTGTCAACAAAAAAAAATAAACGGCAGCTACTTATGCAATACATTTTGCAACCTTTCCCAAGCCTCTCTTCAGCATTGCCTCTATCACACAAGAGGAAAGTACACAACTAAATGAATTTCTGTTCAGATCAGAAGCCTTTGCCAAATGTCCTTTAAATTACATATGTGCAACATTAATATGGGTTTTAATCACCCACGTGCACTGCTCCCTCTAAGCCGTGCACGTGCACACAGATCTTAAACCCCGCGCACACGGCGACACACCCCGTGCACTCCCGGCTTCGGCTGTGGCTTTTTTTTGTGTGCGCTTCGGCGGCGGCACAGAAGAAAATTTTTGCACACACGGCCTGTTAAAAAATTAGAGGGAACACTGCCCCTGTGTACAGAAACTACAACCACAGTCAAAAAACAAAAGACTTCAGAGTTTAGAAATCCCTATATTAAGCAATATCTTATTATACTTCCGAAGAAATACTGCCCTTGGAGAAAAGGCAAACCCTCCGCATAAATCAGTCAAGCCCATTTTTTAAAAGCTCCTCTAATGTCTGACTTCTGAGAACAAAGGTGCTGCATGGAAGCCAAGCTTCCGCTGGTACTGTTCTTCATGCTTACTGAATATACCCAATTCTCTTGAGGCTATTCCACTGTCACATGTACCCCAACTGGTAAACTGACTCAGAATACTGGCATGTGAAAATGACAAACCACTTTCAATGTAAGACTCTTTATTTAAAAATAGTCCAGGCAAACAATTTTTTATAAAGCTTGATTCATAGGAAAAAAATGTAAAAAGGCCTGTAAAACTGCCACCAAAGACAGACAATGATTTGAGGCTCACTACAGACAGGGACCCTTGAAAGACAGCAAGAAACAGCAGCTCCTCTGAGCCTGCACCTGGAAGATTGTGTTTAGTTACCGGCATCCTTAAGAAAAAGACACACAAATTGGAGGAATTAATTCTATTACTTTTCTCTGATTAGGGAGCAGAGGGGATTAATCGTTAAGCAAAGAGTGATTCCTCTATTAAAGTCAACTTTTACCAATGGTTACCACATTACAGTGCCTAAATATTGGATGCATTTCCTGTTCTAAACATAGCAATAATTGCCAACCCACAAAACAACATAAGACTTCCTTAAAAATCATGATTTTTTTAAAAAAATTTTTTTTAGGTTTTGTTTTATTTGCATTCTCTTTTTTGAGCCTTTAGGATTCAGGTTTTCTATCTTTTCTCTGTAACTGTGAAGTCCAGAAAATTATTTTTTCTTTTAAATGAAAGCTCAGAAGGACCTGGGGCTTCAAGAAAAATACCAAAGACTCATGATAAAATCACAAGACTTGGTGCTTTAGTGTAGACAATAGCTATGCCGACGACTGGTTCTCCCACTAGCATAGGTAATCCACTTCCCCGAGAGCCAGAAGCTAGGTAGATGGAAGAATTCTCCCCCCAACTGAGGAAGTTAAACCAACCTAATTTTCTAATGTAGACCAGGCCTTACTGTTATATGTGTAGAGGAAATGTTGTAGGACTCCGGGGATTGTGGTTTGTTAAGAATTTTTTAAATGTTAATAAAAAAAGTTAAATGTTTCAGAACTATCAAGTTAGCACATTGCTAGCCCATGTAATCATATGGCATATGACAGTTACTCTTATCCGCCCTGTCCTCTTCCTTCGGATTCTTGTGTGTGTGTGTGGGAGGAGGGGGCGGGGGGTGTCTGTGCACATGCCCCCTTTCTTAAATTTTATTGGAAACTCTTCAAGGAAGGCAGCATGTATACATGCGTTTGGTAACACCTAGTACACAGCATCTCCAAACGTGCATACAACTGCAATACCAATAATAGTAATATATTTTAAAAACACCTTTCTTATGAAGTATCTAGTGTTGCTGCACAAACAACGCACCTGACATTAACCTTACAAAAATCAAGGAAATGAAAAGTTAAGCCACTTACTAGTCTGAATCCTGTGATCTTCCAGCTGCAGGACTACAGTTTACCATTACAACTACCGTACACCACAAACCACACACTGCAGTCTGAGGTCCCACACCTCAGCTTACCCTGCTCCAAACATCCCTTTACCAAAGTATCCCCTGCCAATACTATTAGTTGTGGATGTTTGCTCTACTAGTATGTTGTGTTGGGAGTGGATAGTTCAGAAAAGAGGGTGAAGGAATAGTGGTACCAGGGCCACAAAAAAATTCAAAGAAATTTCTGGTGTGAAATTTCACATTGATAGGCCACCTGCTTTTAGAGACACCAAAGGAATGTATCCCTTATTTTAAGCCCAGTTTAGAAAACAATCCTAACTATTGTGACAAAGTTCCTCCTCTGCGTTGGTGGGTCCTGCGCCTATTGGCGGATTTGCTCACCTCAGAGATTAATGGCAGCCCTCAGTTTGGCCACTTTTGCTGGTGGCTCAAACCTGCTGTTCACTCAGGTAACGTTATCACTGGCAGCATGGGGAAAAGGGAGGAGAACAATCCCTGCAGTCTCTGCTGGTCCACCTAGTGGGTTGGGGGACAGGCCAGGGACCTTCCCCTCTGGTGGAACCCACAGTCCAGGTCAACTCCTCCTGGAGTTGGGGGATTGGGGGGAACCCAGGCTCGCCCTCTACTCTGGGTTCCAGCCCAGGGCTCTGTGGATCACAGCTGTCCACAGTGTTTTGTGTAACACCTGTGTGATAGCAACAACTCCCTGGACTACTGCCCCATGTCCTCCTCCCAACACCTTCTGTATCCTCACCACAGGACCTTCCTCCTGATGCCAGATAGCGTTTGTACTCCTCAGTCCTCCAGCAGCACACCCTCTCACTCTCAGCTCCTTGCATGCCCCTCCCTGATTGAAGTGAGGACCTTTTTAAACCAGGTGCTCTAATTAACCTGCCTATCTTAATTGATTCTAGCAACTTCTTAATTGGCTCCAGGTGCCCTAATTAGCCTGTCTGCCTTAATTGGTTCCAGCAAGTTCCTGATCGTTCTGGAACTGCCCCTGTTACTTTACTCAGGGAAAAGGGACCTGCTTAACCTGGGGCTAATATATCTGCCTTCAATCACTCTCCTGTCATGGAACCTCCTGGTCAACCTCCTCCTGGCCCTGGCTGAAGTGGCCATCTATAAAACCAGGGAGAGGAGGTTGGCTGATGGGGCCTCCTGTGACTGTGGGGGCCTATTTCTGATCCTCTTTCCATTCACGCATCCGGGCAGAGTTCCTCTGGGCGGCATCCACTGGCTCCCTTGATGCCTTCAAGGAGCAGTGGGCACTGTCACAGTTCTCTGCTCAGTGTCCCCGTCAGGTTCCCGTCATTTGACCCTTTGATTGCACTCCTGTCGCTGTTATTTCATTAGTTGTCCCCCAGAATCACTTGGCTTCCAGGTCCTGTGGATCCTCCCCTTAGGGCTGGGGGGGGTACTTTAGCAATGGGCGGGCTTCTGCTGACCGTGTCACACTATGTAGTTACTACTAAGCTTCCAAAATAAGTCTATTTTCATGTTACGCTTTAACTTGAAATTGGAAAATTTCTACATAAATCCCAAATCAGTGATTTCTCAGGGTTCTCCTCCCCCCATGCCTTACACTGTCCATTGCCAGTTTGCAAACCTTCATCCCATAAGGAATGGGGATAGTTGATACTCATTGATGACATTTGGAAAAGAGCAAGCAACACTAGCTCACTGCTACACAGCTACTGGTCATTTGTTTGACATGTTCTTCCTCTATTGTCCATACACAAAGTCATATCAACTCAACTAATGGTCGCTCATTAAAATGCATCTTTGCCTTATACAGCATCTTCTATGAATATATATAATGTCAACCAACGTGTGCTTTCAGAAAACAAACAAAAGAATATCCCAGCATGAAGAAGGACCACCTTCCCACAAACAGAAAATGTGCCTCTCAAGAGTTCAGATGCCACAATTTTTTAAATGCTGCACTATCAACATGGTGAAATGTAGATTTTTAGCAGATTCTGTTCTGAACAATAATTTTAAACATTATGACTTCTCCAGAGTGGACAATTCCCAGGTCTAAGCCGTCCTGTGTGCACAGCTGATATGGTACAATCTTTGCTCTACAGCTGGTCTTGTTTGTCATCTCAGCTTACTTGATTAAGCATTTTAATCAGTGTTTTGCATAGGACTGTGCACCTTCTGTTGAAAATCATGTTTGGCTGGTATTTAGTTGAAAACTGGTTGACATCAACAATTTATCCAGGCATTCCATTTTTCTCATTTCATCATTTTTAAGGGTTTAAGATCAATATTTTAAATTGTGCCTTTCTTTATATATAAAACAATAACAAAATATTCCCCAATCATTTCAAAATCCTGTACTAATGATGTTGCTAAGCAGCTTCTGATGCTGCTGGTAAGCTGTTTACATTTAGTATAATACCTTGGAGAATAGCAAGACTTGACTGCCTTCCTTTGCCTGTCTTAAGTTTTGGCCTTCTTGCCTCTCACACATATAAAAAGTTTTTTTTTTTAAGTGCTGAATTCACTTATTCTCATCTGCCTCAATTTTGCTAACCTCTCCTTCTGCCTCCAGCCAGCTCTGCTGTTCTATTTATATAGATTAAGCAAACACCATATTTTCTCCAATGTTTTTATAAAATTTAGCTTAAATGATACTTATAGTAAATACAAGTATGTTTAAATAACCTACAGTGTGTAGGTTAAAAACCAGTTTTTCCATTCACAATGTCACATGCTACTCAAATGATGTTATCATAACTGTTATGCTATAACTTCTTGGAAATTCCATTTTTCAAAAAAACCCAAACAATTGCTAACCTTTTGTAACTGTTCTTCAAAATATTTTGCACATGTCCATTGCACTCTTGGTGTGCGTGGCCCCCGTGAACAGTTGCTGGAAATGTTTCCCTCAGTGGTACCCATTGGGGCAGCTTGAGAATCCTCGACTGCTTTGCATTGCTGGTGTCCGTACAAAGGGCCGAGCAGACCCCAAGCTCCCTCCGTTCCTCCTTTCTGGAAACTCCAATGTAGAGGGGTAAGAAGGTGGGTCATGCAATGGACATGTGCAACACATCTCAAGGAACAACATTCACAAAAGGTTAGTAACCGTTTTAATTCTTCAAGTGATTGCACCTGTGCATACCACTCTTGGTGACTCCCGGGCAATAATATAGGCAGAAGGATCCGAGTGCACGTACACACAGACAGTAGTATAGTTCAAGAAAAATCATCATCATCTTTTGAGTACTGGGTGATGGCATAATGGGAGGATAAAGTGTGCACCAATGACCAGGTTGCTGCTTAAGGATCTGCGCTAGGAATGCCGTTGAGGATGCTTGCAATCTTGTGGAGTGAGCAATCAGCTTGTCTGGTGGTAAAATGCCTGCCGGATCATAACAAGCATGGATACGGAAAGTTATCCAAGATGAAATTCTCTGTGAGGAAATTGTAGGACCTTTCATTCTGACTGCTGTAGCCACGAACAGTTGGATATCTGGCAAAATGATTTGGTCCTAAGTAGAACACAAGTGCTTGTCTAACATCCAATATCTGTAGCCATTGCTCATCCCTATTTGCATGTGGTTTGGGGTAAAAAAACATGTAAGTAAATTGATTGATACAAAAATTTGAAACTACGTTAGAGAGAAAATTCAGATAAGGGCATAAGTACACCTTATCTTTAAAGAAGACTGTGTACGGTAGTTTGGATGCAATGGCATGCAGTTCAGAGACCCTTCTGGCCAGAGATGGCCTATGCCAGGTTCAGGTGGAGCAGCTGACCATGGTCTTAGGAGATCAGATCTGGGTGCAATGGGAGTGAGATTGGAGTTGCAACTGGGAGGTCCAATAGAATGGAGAACCAGTATTGGCAGGGCCATGCGGGGGCTCTTTATATAACCTGGGTATAGTCCCGCTTGATCTTTGGTAGTGCCCTGCGTAGGAGGAGTGGGATAGTGGGAAAAGCTTTTCTGTCCAAGATAGCAGGGAGGCATCTGTGATTAAACCTAGATTGTGGTCTTGTTCGGGGGAGAATTGGTGACATTTTCTGTTGGACTTATTTGCAGATGTGTCTATCTGGGGAGTCCCCTTCTGCTGGAAAATGCGCCTGGCTACATCCGGATGAAGTGACCAACCATGGTGACTTGAAAATGACCCGCTTAGGTGGTCTGCTAACTTGTTCTGCTCCCCTGAGGGTAAGAGTCCTTGAGGTTGATTGAATGAGCTATGCAAAATTCCCCACAGGTGAACTGCTTCCTGATAAAGGAGGGATGAGAAAGTTCCTCCCTGCAACCAGGAGCTCCTATGCATGGCCATTGCCAAAGCCACGGACCTGGCAGCTGAGTCAGCCCCATCCAGGCCCTTGCTACAACTTTCCCCTCCTCCACTAGGGAGGACAACTCCTGCTCCCAGAAGTTGCTTGGCAGATCTTTAAATTTTAGTGTGGAGTCCCAAAGGGGAAAGCCATACCTGCACAAAAGTGCATGCTGGTTTGCAATCCTGAGCTACAACCCCTCCATAGAATAAACTTTCGTATCAAACAGGTTCTAACCTCTTTGAGTCTTTTGATTTTGGGGTTGCGCCTGGATGCCTCTGCCTGTCCCTCTTATTGGCAGCAGATACTACCAGTGACCCCTGGGGGGAGGAGGAGTGGATGGGAGTAAGGGAACTCATAATCTTGGGCAGGTACATAATACTTGTGCTCATCCCTTTTTGAAGTTGGGCAGGGGAAGGGATGCAGGGGTCTGCTTCAGCCCCATAACTGGGCCCATAATGGCCTCATTAACTGGCAGGGCCACTCTGGAAGGACCTGCAGTGGCTAAAATATCAACCAGGCAGTGAGAGGATTCTTTTACTTCCTCCACCCATACACCCAGACTTACAGCACTCTCTTTAACAATTCTTGGTGTGCCTTATTGTCATCTGGGAGAGGCGACACGCCCCCTCCTGAGACTGCCTCATCTGGGGAGGAGGAAGAGGAGGCCCGCTCTGGTTGTGGATGCTCTTCCTCCAATTTTTGATCTGCAGGGTCCTGGAGAGCTGGCTCTTGATGTCCAGCTGGGCTCGGTGCCACATGCCTTTCCAAAGTTAACAAATAGAAGTGCCTGGAATACATTTCAGAAACTGGGGGAAAGTCCCATGTATTCCAAAAAGGTCACCGGTCAGGCATAGGCCCCCAGTGACATGCTGACCAGCCACTCAATGGTATTCCTGTGACAGGATCCACGGAAGGGTAGAAACATCAGAAGGAAGGGTAGCGAGAGTGGCTCCAAGAATGGGAAATGTCGAACCTGACCTCTGATTTGGAAGAAGATGACTTTCCTTCTGCTGACCATGGAGTTCCAGATGTTTTTGGCAATCAGTGCCAAGGTGGAGAGGCCCATAGATAAGCGAGCATTGTGGGTTTTCTTTTTGATGGTACCAAAGGGTGAGTCATCAGGGGTACAAGACGCTGGCATGGTACCAAGCGATCTAGCAATTCTGTTGATTGCCCTATGTCCAATACTGTCAACAAGAGTTGACACTGATACCAGCACTGACAGGGTTAGGAGGTCCTTGGCAGCCACAAACTCCTCCAGAGTGGTCGGTATCGAGGTAGTGTTGGTACAGTGTGGTGCTGCAGATGTGTAAGGAGCTCCTTCTGACCCTGGACTCGATGAAACCTACCTAGGTGGTGGAGTCAATGGTGCCAACTTCTGTGGTACCAAAGCAGAGGAGTATTTAGACATAGACCACACTCTCCTCTTGGTGTGGTTTTCAAAGATGCTGAGCACCCACAGCTCCCAAGGATGTCAATGGATTTGTAGGCACTCAGTACCTTTGAAAAATAAGGCCAAATGCCCACAGAGGCTGGGTTACAGGGATGTGACTTTGCTTTGCTATAAGTGTGATATTTACTGGATTTCTATTGGTGTAATAATAGTTAGGGAATGACTGGCAAAGTCAAATATATTGAACCTGCCTGCCTGGAGTCCTCTCACACATGCAATGGCTATTGAACTTGAGTCTGCAGGGCAAGTCCTTGATGTTCAGTCAACTCTAGGGACTTGCTCAGGAAAATACTGCAATGCTCTGCCCAGTTATTCCCTTCTCCTGTACTCAGGATGGATACTTTGCAGAACCACTGAGCCGGTATCTATATTCTAGTATAGTAACAAGTAAGCTGTGAAGAGATACCTTCTGTCTCTGAATTCTCAATATGTCCAAGAAGTCTCATGCATGATGAGTATCCAGTCGGTTAATGTGTATGTCTGTACAGATACCTGCCTAGACTATTGAAATGCAGTTTAAGCACTGGGAAGACAGATGTAGTCAATCAACGAGACTCAGCAGGGGTTACCACTCCAGGACCCCCAGATTCAGAACTGTATGGGAGCGACACTCAGAAATCTAGGGCACCTGGACACTTGCAACTTTCTTGCTGCCCCATGCATGTGAGCTTGAGAAAGAAAAACTCTGGGAAGAGCCACCCAGAGCCTAGGCCAGCAAGAGCCTAGACAAGCAGCTGCAGCAGGGCCTTTGGACACCACTGCTTTTCAGAAAATCTCAGTCCTTCCCTTTGAAAAGACTTCCCTCTGTGCTGATTGGTTGACTGCTTGCTCCACTCCTGTTCCAATCCTTCCCACATAATCTCTCCACTTTAACCTCTTGCCACTTGCCCTCCATGTCCCTTCAATGTTGCTTCTCCCTTCCTTTGTCTCGGTTTAATCCCCTCCCAACAAAACCCCATTAAAGAACAAAACAAGAGCCATGGAACTAACATGAGATTTGCAGACCATCCTCCCAGCCTTTTGTCTGTCCTGTTTATTTAGACTGCAATAGGCTCTTTAGAAAAGGAACAGCCTCTTATTAGATGTCTGTACTGTGCCTAGCCCAATGAGGCATCCATGCCTTTCAGCTGAGGACCCTAGATGCTACACTAACATAATTAATAGTAATAATAAATTTGCAATGTGTATTTTATCTTTCAGGAGACCTATTGTATAAGAAAATCCAATGTGAGGTCCACTGTGATCTTTTAATGCATAGATTCATAGGAAACCTACACTCGTTGCATTTACATTTGTTCAGAAACTAGGATGCAAACTCAGGACTTCTTTGTGTAGGAGGTGGAAGAGATGGAACTCATAAAAATTTTATGACACTTACAAAATATCAGAATGTTTGAGCCAATTCATTGTACAAGGTAGTTTGTAGGTGCAGACAGACACTAAAGTTGACAATAACCTGGGAACTATATTATTTATTTTATGTGCTATCTACCAGAGTTAAACTGAGTAGGGAAAATGAATATGCAAATATAAATGACAAAATATTGCTTACATTAATATTTATTTTTTATTTAGATTTAAATAATAATCAAAGACATCTATAAGAAGTTCTAGGTTCTCTAACACACAATTAGCATTGCAACAAAACCCTAGAAGCATTAAAATAATAATTCAAACAGAAATACATACTGTAATACATATATTAAACCATTCTAATCAACAGTCCTACTGAGTCTTTCTCAAGGGATCTCTAACACAACTCCTATCCCTCATCACCAACACACCAGGAACTGAACCAAGAACCTCCAGTACTCACAGCATGAGCTGGTGCAGTTTAATCAGAAAAGCCAACTAATACAGCTGGGGTTTTAGCACCTCACAGACAGGGACTATAGTAACTCATAACCTCTGTGGATTGGCACAGAGGATGATCTGCAACACATATTCATCAGTAGGTTACATATGAAGCTACAATACGCAGCTACACTGCCTTATCTTGTCACTTAAACAGCAATCTCAAGAAAACAAGTACTAGTAGGGCTGGTTGAAAAATGGAAACAACTTTTGCAAAAACTTTGTCCTTTGTTTTGTTAAAACAAATTCCATTGTGCATTTTTGGCCAGCTCTATAGCTAGTTGAAAAACAGTATGAATGTTTTGGTGAAAATAACCACAAAAATGTGTCTTCCTATAAAAATGGATTTTGAATTTTTTCAAACAGCTGTAATTACTGGTTAACAGAAGATCGATTAGTGTTGTAGGCACAGATGCATAATACTGGTGAATGTGCTAGAACTGGTGAAATGAAAGTTAAATAGGATTATATCTTATAATTATTGGCTGAAATTTGTGTGCCCCAGGGTTTTATGAAGCAATTTTAATAAAGACAGTCTCATTTTTCAGAAAAATACAAGCTGTACACTGACCAGAATGTTCCTAGATTAAAACAAGGCCATTTGCACTTTTCCCACAAAACCAGAAAAGTCTTGTTAAAAGACCCTTATCGGCTCTGAATAACAATGTTTTGTGGGAAAATGGAAAAGAGAAAGGAGCCAGTATAGAGGGGACTGAGGAAGAAGATTTCTGGAAAGAGAGACAGACTCCTAGAAGGAGTGCATAGAGAGAGAAACAGAAGCAGTATACACTGAGTGAGAATGTGAGCATATGCGCCAACTCCGTGGATGCTCTGGGGCTGGAGCACTCACGGGGAAAAATTAGCCAAGCTCCTCTCACCCCTTGCCCCACCTCCTCCTCCCCTGAGTGCGCCGTGTCCCCACTCCTCGGCCTACCTCCCAGCGCTTCCTGCCTGGCTGCCGCCAAACAGCTGTTTGGCAGCATTAGCACACTCTGGGAGGGAGAGGGAGGAGCAGGAACATGGCGTGTTCGGGGGGGAGGGGGGAAGAGGCGGGGCCAGGGCGTGGATTTGGGGAAGGAGTTGGAATAGGGGCAGGGAGGGGGTGGAGTTGGGGCAAGGACTTTGGGGAAGGGGTTGGAATAGGGGCGGGGCCTCATTGAAGGGGTGGAGTGGGGGCAGGGCCAGAAGCAGAGGGGGGGCAAGCACCCACAGGAAAGGGGGAAAGTCAGCGCCTATGAATGTGAGGCAGAAATAAGTCCAGTTAAAAATACTTCTCACACCTTGTTCAGTATAAACTAAGGGCTGACAACTCAGTACTTTAGGAGATGCAGAATTACCCATAGGTCAAAGAAAGTCATCTCTGTACCTTAAGAATATTGTTTAGGACATCTGAGTGTATCCACAAGTTTCTACAGAGTACAGGGCCAAATCCAGAGGAGGAAAACTGGGCACCTCATACCAGAGACCAGTCTGTGGGCCAAGAACTACGTCAAGCCAGTCTTAAGAAGCAGAGGACCCTGTCTTTTGTCTCTATCCAGCTGCCTCATCTTGTACCTGGGACTATACCTGGACAGAGACTGGGCATTACCCCCAAAGTATTTAAAAGTCTAGCTGGAGTATCACCTAAGACTTTCCACCTTAATCTCTAGCTAAGAGTTATTTAAAATACACAACATGTGAGTGTTTTCATCTGAAAGCCCCTGCTGTCTGCTGGAGAAGAGATAGCATATCTGCTAAGTAACTTTTAAGTTTTAATGCCTTATTTGGGTAATGCTATACGAAACTTTTGCCTAGGTTAAGCCTTTGTTTCCATAATTGACAAATGAATGCTTCTAATTGAATTAGATGTGAAGTGCTTTAGAATCTGAATTTTGGTTGGTTTTGCAGAACAATGTATAGGCTACAGAACTGCACTGTGTTGTGATATGCTCCTCCTTTTTTGCTTGTAACAGGTAGCAATAAAAGTAGAATTTAGTTTATCACATGAATGGAGGCCTGAGTCCTCTGGCTTTGGCTATATCAAATGCTAAAATACACGTCTTCTATAGGAAAAGTCAGCCTTCTGATAAAACATCTGAGTTATTGACTGTTTAACTTGGGACACAAACTGGGCTATTCTTATAACCCTAAAATGTTTGGACTCAAACAACATGAAACAGATTCAAACAACTCTGGTGTGCAAATCCACCCCTGGTTTTGCTTATGTCTATATGTAACATCACATAATTTACTACTATAGAACAGAAACTGGACCATTTGGGACCGATGTTGGGAGTGCATGTAGTGACAGCAGAATCAGGTTCCTCTTTCTCATATTTGTGTCCACAGCAGGTTGCTCATAAAGTCACTATTTTAAAGTGAAACTTTGGCCAGACTCAGTAAAATTAGTCTCCCATCTCTGAATACACGTCCAACACACACATGTTGGGCATGGCAATGAGTCGTTTCTTGACTGGGGAGACAGGCCAGAAGCTACAGCAACATAGTAAAATAGGTCCCAAACCTTCCAATACTTATAACTATGCTTAACTTTGCACATTCTGAATAGTCTCATTGAAGTCAATGGGCTAAAGACTTTACAGAATTGGTGCCTTAATATATGTCTTCACTAGAAACACTGCAGGTGTGCTGCTGTAGCGCTTCAGTGTAGACAGGAGAACCTTCCCGTTGCTGTAGTTTATGCACTTCCCCAAGAGGCAGTAGCTAGGTCCATCGACCTAGCCCTGTCTTCACCAAGGCTAGGTCAGCTTAATACTTCATTCAGGGATATGGGCTTTTTACATCTCTGAGTGATGTAGCAAGGTTGCTGTAACATTTTAGTATAGCCTGGCCTTACATTGGACTAAAAATGTGAGTGTGCCTGGTCAAAGGCCCCACAAAACAAATCTGTAGAATAATGAGTGGAACTGGAGAAAGAAGATTGGGTTTCAGAAGGGACATGATATGTCACTGTGAGACTGTTGGCATGGCAAACTTGGCTCTTGGTATATTTATCAAAGCTCCGATATACACTGCCTCCTACACACTGGTCTCACTGGCTGGTAGTTACACTAGTAGCGTCCATAAATGAAAGCAGGGATGATAATTCATGAAAAGTGAAACCACGAATCAATTATAATGTTCCTGAACTTGCCATCCAATTTAGGATCAACAGGCCATAGTATCCCAGTGCCCACTGTTTGTTATTTTAGAATGTTCTATTCACATTGAGATCTTTTATGAATCCAGCACCCTTGTAGGGACTTACACCAGGATGAATGAGAGTCAAACATGAATCTGAACGGTGAATAATTATAACTGGCCATGAGGCAGAAGCCTTCCTGAGTTATGCCACATCCAGGTTTTGCCCATCCAGGTCCCCTGTGCAGGGAACCCACCATACTTGATCCTTCCTACATCCCACCAAAGTGCTGGGTTGCTATCTATTTTGTGTTTGTCAGCTCCCTCCCCTCCCTGACCACAACACAGTATTCCCGTTCCTGTCCCATTCCTAACTGAGAATAACGTTGTCTGGTATGTGGGGGAGTTCTTACCCTTAAGGGGGTTTTGTATACATTTAAGGCCCAATCCTGTGACCACTGACTTCAATGGGAATCTCTCCATTGACATCCATGGTCACTGGATGGAGCCTAAAATGATTTTTTTGGAGTAAATAAGAAAACAGAGCGCACGTCAGTCTGCATTGCTGTGTGTAAAGAGTTGGCTGGATGCTGAGCTTGTGTAAATTGGCCTCTGCAGGCAATACCAAAAATAAGAGACTTCAAAAAGTGTGGGAACTGTAAAAGCAGACAGTGAGCAAGAGCTTCTAGAACAGGGGTGGCCAGCCTGAGCCTGAAAAGGAGCCAGAATTTACCAATGTATATTTCTGAAGAGCCACAGTAATAAGTCAGCAGCCCCCCATCAGCTCCCCCCCATTTCCCCCGCACTCCCAGAGCCTCTCACCCACTGGCAGCCACACCGATCAGTGCCTCCCCCTCCCTCCCCACACCACCCAATAAGCTGTTTCGTAGTGTGCAGGAGGCTCTGGGGGTTGGGGAGGAGCGAAGGCACAGCAGGCTCAGGGGAGGGAAGGGGTGGAGTGGGGGCAGGGCCTGTGGCAGAGCCAGGGGTTGAGCAGTGAGCACCCCCCAGCACATTGGAAAGTTGGCGCCTGTAGCTCCAGCCCTGAAGTCGGTGCCTATCCAAGGAGCCGCATATTAACTTCTGAAGAGCCGTATGTGGCTCCAGACCACAGGTTGGCCACCCCTGTTCTAGAAGGAAAGGAAGCAGAAGCTGGAGACATTACATTGCAGAGGAAGTGCTCCAAATTCCACCACCTGAAATAGCTCATCTCTGCTCTTGTATCTAGACTTGCTGTGAAGCAAGTTAGACATGCTCTTAGTTGTAATGATCTAAAAGACCACAACTTTTATGAGGGAGATTTACATGCCACTCTTAATATAACTATGCAAAGGAATATAGTATACAAACCCTTATACAGTAATGCACTATAAGCAGTGTAACTTCTGATGAAAACATCTTAAAGAAATATTCACTTTGATTGTGGGCAAGCACAAAAGTCCTGTTAACATACAATCTGCCATTTCTCATTCTACACTCTTTTGGCTACTGTTTCACCCTCTGATCACTTTGTAAGTTTTAATCTCTGTTTCTGAGATGGAAACCTTGTGTTCAGATGAATGCTTGTCTACACGGTCCGCATTTGTTTGTCTTCACTCATTTCAGTCTTTGTATTTCTCTCACCAGGAATCTTCTAGCTTTTTCAATTTTGCAGAACTTTCTTCTAGACAATACTGTATCAAATGAGCCCATACGGATTTAGGTTTTAACTACAAAGAGCAAAGCCATTAAAATATTAAAATAATCATTTTAACTTGTTTATAGATAAGAATGTATTTGCAAAAAACTATTCATTGTTAGCTACATGACATCAACTAGGTTTCAGATGGAAACTAGATCTTGTGTCTTTGGCTGCATCATATTCCCATGAACTACAAGCAGAACATGGTAAAACAACAACTACCCAACAATAAACATTGTGGCACAATGGCTAAAAATAAAAGTAAAAATGTCAATTGGGAAGCAAGTAGTAATGGATTCCTGCAGTTTCGCTCGCTTTATGACCTCATCTTTAAGGAGTAAAAGCAGGAGCATTGCTAAACCTGCAGATTTGCTTTGTTAAATTAAAAAGGCAGAGTTGGACATTGACATGGCAACAAGTAGGACTGAGACCTGCTGCTGTGCTGATCTTACAGGATGTAAGAAGATCACTAGGCAAAGGCCATCAGTCCTGCAGAAAATGTTAGAGAAAGTAAAGAACAAAAGGCAGCACTGGTGTAGGATACAGCAGGCACAGCATCAGTCCTTTTTAAATATATTGAGCTCTTAGGGTGGCTTGAGTGAACTTGCCCATGCTGCAGTGACTGTGGCAGGGACGGTGCACAATAATGAAGATATCAACATCTTTTGTCACAGTAGGTATTGAAGAATGGGCACCATCTTGGATGTGCTTTTTCTGTGGACTAAGTCTTTGCAGCTAGTTTTAAAACATACAAAGCTCCTTTTTGCATAAGAAAACAGTTTACCATGGTTTGAGTTCAACATATTTTTCTAAGAGACTAATAGTATTTTACTAGATCCCCCAATCTGGATGAGCTGTGCTAAGTTGGAGACCAGGGCATGAGTGGGAAATGGTGGCATTAAACTGCATGTACTGATATGGTTTAATATATTAAACCTGCACTGATCCCAAGGCTGTCCAAGGTCTGGTCCAGCCCTCAGTATTCAGGCTGCTTTAACTTGGGGATATGGGCACACAAGCCTAAGGGCCGATTCGGACAGCTAGTGATCAGTCAGGCCCACAAGTGCCCTGCCACATGCCCTTTTGCTCTGTCCAGCCCTCCCCCTCGCCCCCAGTGCTGTTGTAGCTGCAAGCATCACGAATTTTGGGAGCCACAAGGGGTAGCCCTACATCACCTGACTTACACCATGGTGAGATTTGATAAGGGTTTGCCAGACTCTTTGTTCTCCCTCTATTCTATTCATTGTTACTCTAATGGCGAGACTGATGCAGCCATGGCTGTGACACTATCAAAATCCCCTGGATATTGAAGGCAGTCTCGATGGTGAGAAACTCCATAGGAGACTGAATCTCAAACCAACAGCTTTTGTAGGCATGGCAGGCTGACCTTCCTCTCATCTACAGCTGCCCTTTGCAACAGCAGCTATGTGATCTTCCTCTGGCGTGCAAAAGAAACTTTAACTGCTTTGCAAGTGGTCAGACAAACTTGTTCGTCAGAAAGAGCAAAACAAAGATGCATGAGAAATGTCCTCTGCTGTGGCCCCTTGGAACTGAGCAGTTCTGAAGTGGGAGCTTTTTCTTGTAAAGAATGACAAACAGAATACTATGAGAAAAGCTTAAAGGACTAAATTCTGGTCTCCTTTACATGGCTGCAAAGCAGAGGTGCTGGAACAATTTTTATAGTGAGGTTGCTGAGAGCCATTGAAACAAACTGTAAACCCTGGATATAATGGAAACAAGGGGGTGCAGCAGCCAGGGGGTGTGGCAGCAGCCCCCAGGACCCCTAGTTCCAGCACCTGCAAACCTAGAGTTAAACCCATCGATGTTAACTGATGCCAACTAGAAAGTTCAGATTTACACCTGTGTAACAGAGAAGATAATTTGGCCCAAAAGCTTTAACTCTATTTTGGAATTCTAGAGCATCACAAATCAGTCACGCTTTGCTGTTGCAGTTTTATTATACTCTCATCAGAACTCTGATGTAAATTACAGACCTAATACTCTTGGCTGTCTATCATTTATTTCTTATGAATAATATGTAACTCATATAGCACAATTAGCTTTGATATTTCTTGCATGGACAAAATAAGAATAAGCTTTTGGAAATACTATTTCAATCAATGGGAGGTACAGTTAAACCAGAAATCTCTTAAACAAGGTCCCATTCCTACATGCATTCAACACTCAAAACTCAAGTTCAAAACTTGACCCCATTGATTAACTTTGGAAAAAAGTCACACTATCTGAAATAAGTCCAATATTTAAGAAGCGTTCACTCCAAATGTCAGATTGTGGTGAACCATTTTGAACACCTTACTTAAGTAATTACTGATGGAAATAAAAGAAAACAAATAATTTGTAATGAGAAATAAACTTAGACTAACTGAAAAATAGTTTCCAAATATTAATTAAAATGTGCATTTATGAAGCTATAAAAGATGAAAAACCTAACACATGGTTACAATTCTTTGAAGGTACCAGGACAACACAGATTAAAATTTCAATTCAAATAACAGACTGCAGCTGCTCTTAAAAACATATTCCTTCAAAGCTGAAAAGAATACTAATATATTCTTTGTGTAGACTTGTCAAATGCACACAAGAACTGTCAAACTATATTTTTAGCCATGGAGTCTGCTTAATCCCACAAGACTTTATTTTGCCTTTATGCTGACAAATGAACAAGGCTGAAATATCAGGGATCTGAGCTCCTGTCAAGATCTACTGTGCTTCAAAAGTTATTGTTCTTGCACAGCAGTTTCCTCTAAACCATTGGCTTAAAAGCCGTCTTGTTATTCTTTTGGATTTGCTACTGAACTCTTTAGTAGTTGTACCTTAATTGTTTCTGAGCTTCACTTCTATAGACAGGCCAATGAAATGTTGTGGAAACATAACATACCCGCAAGATGAAGTGCTTCTGATAAACTTCATTCACTATGGTGTTGTATTATACCAAAATTTTGTTATTACCATTTTCACGTTTCTTAAAATGTATTAAAAGTCCATCTTAACATTTTAAAATTTTTTTACTTATATTACCTGCCTTAGATTACCAATATGTACAATAATTAGTAGCAATAATAATTCTATGACTCTAATTTGCTTTTATTGATGCTTTTAGGTTGGGGTTTGTTTATGTTTGTTTTATTTTTGGTTTCTTGTTTGCATTCCTTAAGGTTTTTTAAAGATTACTTTCATTGTTTTCTATTCAATGGACTGTGACCATTTCATTTTAGATTTTATAAAAGCTTGTTTTGTAAACACCTATATTTTGGGTTAAATTAGCCTGGGGAGTGTCCCTTGAAGCCTCTTTCTCAAAATATGAACAGTTTCCCAGGCTTTAATAAAAACAAAAATACTACCAATCTGTTTATTTTAGTGCTACCGAGGCTGGCCACACATTTGCATTACATTATTTTCATGTTCCTGGGTGATCTTCTGCAGATAAGCTGCTAGCGCTATGCTAGAAATAATTTTTTCATTATGATAAATTTTTACTACATATGCAGATATGAAAAAATAATGTACTGTTACTGAACTCAGTTGGGATTTGCCTGAGTAAGGACTAAAAATAAATAAGGGCCTGGAACTTTTTATGTGGGAGGATCTCCCAGTGAGCTGTCCCCTCTGAGTTCTCGATTGTCCTGTCAGGGGGTGGGCTTTCCTCCATCTCACGGAATAGGTGACAGAACCTACCCTCAAACCTAACTGAGACCCATGGATCTGCAGGGAGCCAGGGCCATCTCCTCTGGCACTGGATTGCCTGCCCCACTCCTGACTCCCTGGCAGCATGACTCCAGTGAAGCTACACCACCATGGACTCCCCTGATTGTGGCTGCCCAAGTGCCAAAGGGGGCTTTCATGGAAAGCACAATCCATCGGCTGCTTTATATTGGTTTTCTTGTACGACCCTTGGATCACCATCACAGACTACCTTGCATGAGTTTTACATCATAGAAATATATCAGTTCCATTCTGGGCTCTTCTTGGAAGGCTCACAGCCAATTACTAACCAGGCACAACCCTGCTGAGCTTGGTAGATCCAACAAGATCATTGCTCTAGGCGGGATGACAGCTTTGTTTCTACTCAACAGTAAACAGGAAAGAACCAATTACAGTAATGATTTAAGGTTGTGTGTCCAAAACCAGTACCGCTGGTTAACAGGGTATCTCTGTATGTGTGTGTGTGAGAGAGAGAAAGAGAGAGTGAGTGTGTGTGTGAACCAAGCTTTACTTGATTCTTCTACTGATTCATGATTGTAGTCTATTCAATGACGATATTTGTAAAGTCCCTAGAGGAATCCCTAGAGGAGTTCCTGGAGGATTCTCAAACAAAGTGATTTCAAAACAAACAGTGTAAAACTGGGGAAAGATATAAAGAGGGAATGAAAAATGTTTCTGTTCAGTGTGAACTATCATCCTAATGTATTCTAGGTTGTTTTGCTTTTCATAAAGCAAAGATTTTTCTGAAGACAAATTAAAAAGTAATTATTTAGATTAGTCTGTTCTTTAGTGTAAGAGACTGCAAAGGATACTGCCTATTCACCTTTTCCTATAATGTTCAACCTTAATCTCTAGTATATAATACACACCTCTAGGTAGCTTAAAGAACTAGTTACTTGGCATACCTTATCATATGCAGAATCAGATGGTCACTCCTTTGGGCCTGAGGAACCAGTTAGCCAATGTTCAGGGTCTTGGGGTTGTTTCTAATAGGAAGAGAAACTGATGATGGAGTTTCTGGTATTTCGTGAGTGTGATCCTGCTTATTCACCAAGAACTCCCGCTCCCCAGAACACAGCAGGAACAAGCAACAGGAAGCAGTGTCCTTGTTTGCATTTCCAAGCCTTCTTCCAGCAGACACTATGACCAAAGGAAGCTCTCTCTTGCCTTCCTCTTAGAGCCCTGCTAAATGTGCCGTAGACATTCATCCTGAACGAAGAGTGGCTAGCACACTCACCGGCCTCAAAGAAGTCTGGGATTGCCTAAAGATCAAAGACACACCTGATGGCAGCCCCCTCAATATCCTCCAGGATAACATATTTTCAAAATATAGTAGTGAATAATCCATAAAAATCTTCCTGGCTGATGTATGAAAATATTTAAGAACATGGCATGAAAACTGAAAAGGACACAATAGTCAGCCCAACTGCCAGTCATGCTAACGAGCTCTAAATCCTTTTTGCCGTATGAGAGAGAGAGAGAGGGAGATGCAATTTAAAAAAATTATAGCAACGGTTATTAGACTATATGGAGCAAGTGTCCAGTTGAGATACTTTTTTTTTCCAAGTTAATTTAAATGTCAGATTAGAAGAAAGGAACCATCTGTTGTCTCCACAGCAATACAGCCGTTATCTAGAAAACATGTATAGCAACCACATTCTAGTGGAATCATTATTCTGTATGCTACAAATGTATAATAATAAGAGCTACGTTGTGGCTTTAATCACCATCCTTAGTAGTAAATTCTTAATCTCTTATTCAAAGTGTCTTCCTTAGGAGGGAGTTTATAGGGAATCAATGGACCCACAAACAGCTGCACTAACCCTGGAGACTGGAGCCTTGGGCTGGATGTGGACATTAGAAATGCAAGAACTACTCCCTATCCTGTCAGACTATTTCCTCCTGCAAATGAAAATGACAACTTCCCTCATTTGCAAGGCAAGAGGAAATCACCACCGTGGTCTGCATCTGAAAACGCCTGGATCCTGCCACATTGCAAAGCTTTCTTATAAAAAGTCCTAGCTCACTGAGAAACCCACATCTATTGGCTTCCTATCAGACACAGACCTGGCCAATCCAATCCATGCATTTTTGACCTCCAGGCTTGATTTACTGCATCTCATTATTTCTAGGAATGAAACCACACTTTGTGAAAAATCTCCCACTGATACAAAAAGAAGTTGCCAGTCTGCTTAGCAACAGAAGTCACTGTGAACACATTCCCCTGCCCCTTTGTTCTCTGCACTGGTTTCTCACTGAATACAGAGTCCATAATCTTTGCCATGAAATTTAAAGCTCTCCATGGGCCTGGCCCTAGCTACCTGATGGATTGCTTCACTCTCTGCAACTATGACCTCCTGTGACAGCTACAGTCCTCAAGGACAATTAAACGGTCAACCAAGGGAAAAGACTCATGAGTGCAGGAGACCTAGCTTTCACAGAAGCTCAACCTAGATTATGGAACTACTGCTCACAAGAGAAGTGGATGACTGTAGACCTCACTTTCTGCAAAATACATACAAAACTCAGTTCTTGGTCTTCCCTCCATTAATTTATTTTTCACACAAACACACCCCTCATAAACAAAGAAACAAAAGAAAAAGCTACAAAAAATATTTTTTTTCCCTAAAGACTGGGAAAGGAGAGAGAGAGAGAGGCCCTAATTCAGCAAAGCACCTGTGCACATGCTTAACTTGAAGTACTTTCTAACCTGAAGTACATTCTAAATCAATGGGACTTAAATATGTGCTTAAATTTTTGATGACTTGGAGCCAGAAAGCAAAGAGTGTGAAACAGGTACCAAGCATAAATCCAAAATATAAATAAGCAAATTTGCATGCTAAGTGTCCAATATTGTTCCTATTCTCTTTTTGATAATGGCAAGTCCTTAGCTGGTGCTGGGTAGAGAAGGCTGGAAGAGTGCCAATTAGGAACACCACAAATTTACCTCTCACTTAACCCAGCAAATACTGAAAATCAAATCACTCTTGTCAGCTCTATGCTGGTGTTCTTAAAAGAATTGGTATTAACAACTTAAGGTCTTTTCCTGGGAAGTCAAGGATCCAAAAACTTGCATATGATGAAGTAAGAAATCTGAGAAATGTGAGCATTCCAAAAAAGAGACAGAGAAATATTTGCTTAATAATATGTCTAGTGAGAGAGGCTGGGAAGGCCTGGTCTGGATAAACTAAATTAGGAGACAAATCAAGAAAATAGCAAATGAAATGTTTTAAGTGCCAGAACTCACATAAGTCACACTGATTGCATACAAAACACTTCCCACGTTGAACGCGGAGCCCGACAGCAGTAAGACTAGATTGCAAAGCTCCTGTTAGACTTTTCAAAAGAAGCAGCACACCCTGTCCCATTACTGAGCCAATACTGCTGGCCACTGTGGAATCAGGGAGCATGGCTGTTTCCCAAGCAAAGCCTAATGGTACGTCTACACTAGTATAAAAGACCCATGGCAGAGCTGTGTCTGGCCTGGGTCAGTCGAGTCAGGCTCTGGCTGCAGGGCCTATCCAATTGCTGTGTAGATGTTTGGGCTCGGGCTGAAGCTCAGGCTCTGAGACCCTGTGTTGAAGGGCCAGGTAGTTTAGTCCTAGAAATTTCAGAGGAAGGTGTAAGAAACCCACTAATGGCCAAGAGTGGAATAACCTACCCTAAAACAAATTTCATCCTAAACCCAATTAGTAGATGGCTTATGCCCTAAAGCATAAAAGTTTACATAGCCCTTCAAAAAATATCCTATTTAAAAAACAAAAGACGACCAATGGAATGCCTCACTCTTCAATTTTCAGTAACATCCAATTCATTGCTGTTTGCCTACAAGTGCCTTGCATTAAGCAACGTTATACTTGTTGCTCAAGAGCAAGGTCAATATATGCTACTGGAAGTTTCAGTTTAAGTGAAAAGGGTTCAGTCTCAGACCATTATATCTGTATAAACAAGTACATTGGAAAAATCATAGTACAAAAGAGAAAAAGGATGTGGCCCACCACAAACATTTATTCGGATGCAATGGATTGAAACCTAAATGCCTCCCTCATCACACTATCAAGCCATCAAAATTAAAAGCCTGCGCCACTCTCTTTTGCTATGATATAGAATCTATGATCAGATAAGAGCTGCCCAGACTTTCCAAAACCAGAAACTACAACTAACTATAAAATACAGGGTAACAGATGACCTAGAGTGAATACGAAATACATAATTTACTTGAGGGACTATACTACTGACCTCAAACTATATGAACATTGTGAAATGGTTTATGAACAGCGACAGAGCCCTGAGAGCCAAATGCACACCACAGTTTCTATAAAGTCAGCCAGTGTTTTATATAGAATAGATTATAAACAAAGTTTTGGAAACATTTTAACACACAATGAATAATTTACTTTCCCCGCCAAGTAACCTCAGTGAAACGGTTGGGGCAGGGGAGGGTGCTCAGTGTTTAAAGTGGATTGAACCAGGACAGGGAGCTGTCAATGTACAAGCCAAGGAGGAGAAGGAGCTCTCCTTCTCTTTTTAGCTGAGTCCTTCCACATTCCCTCTTACTTTGGCCTTGTCTACATGTAAGGAAGTAAACTAGTGGTCACACTACACCCAGTGTTAGGGGTGTGAATTTTTGCCAAAATAGTTACATTGGTACAACCCCTAATGCAATTATACTGGTATAAAGGTGCTTTATACAGGTTCCCCATTCTCTTAAAGGCATAAACACTTTTTTACTAGTATAACTGCAGGGGTGGTACTTTTTTTTTCCCCTTTAACTGTACTGGTGTTGTTAAAGAGGACAAATGTGCATACAAAGGCCTTTACCCCGGGGGAGCTATATTTACCACTTTACTAATGCCTGTGAAAAGTATGGTTTTTTGTGCTCAGTGATGTCACTCATCTATTTCAGTGTAGGCTACAGCAGAAGACAAAGTGACTATTTTCCCTGTGCTAACTCTGTATTCCTAAAACCATGTTTGTTTCAATGCAAGTAGATCCAATCTGATTTTCTTTACAAAAAATACATTATACATTTGCTGCAACCAATGTATTTCTGAACTGCATGATATTTTTAGCAATTATTGCATTTTCAGGAGCCTCAACACTTTTGAAGCCAATCTGAATTTTCTCTGGCCATTATTTATGAATACTACAGTCAATGGATTTCAGCCAGCACCTGTACATTTCCATTCAAATATACAGGATATGCTCTCCCACAATCTGATACCTTTTTACCGAAGGTGGGGGGGGGGAATGTAGTTAGCATGCCTATGAAAGACTATCATGGACAAATTTCTCTCCAGTGTAAAGTCAATGGAGTTACACCTGGGATGAATTTGGCCCATTGTGTCTTCTGTAATTTGCTCTAAGAGCCTTGTGAAATTATAGCCCTCGGAAGTGATTAGTGCATGAGTGTGGTCATCCTCCTGCTGTCTCCCTGTCAATCTCCCAATCTCTATTAGGCTCCTGTACAATCTTTTGGGATACTCTGATGAAAATCTCAATAAAATGTATTCAACTGTTTAAATTTTATTGACACTTTTGACACACTATTCCCCACTGAGCTGCACAGAAGTCCAGTAGACAGCAAAGGACCTGCATCAACGCTGGGCTCTTGTACTCGGAGACTGAGAAAGCTGTAATTTCATGTGCTGCCTCCCCTAGAACATCTGAACAAACTGCAGAATTGCAGCAGAGATGGCATGGCATATTCATGTGCACTGTCTGCCCTGTGACTCTGGACAAAAATATTGAAGGCAGGCAACATAAGTGAGCTAAAGCTCAAAGAAATCAGCTACAGCCAGTATTTACTATTATACTGCAGCATTTACATAGCCTTGTGCAGCATATTGTTAAGTAAACTATGCTGTAAATTAGGAGGTCAGTGCCAAAGAAACAATAGGTCTTTGTCCTCAAGTGTTTACAGCGTATGGTTTGTTTTCACTGGTGCCTGTACAAGACAGAAAGAACAAATGCAAAGTGAGGCACCGGAATTATGCCATGAATGTTTCAGGGATTAGATTGATGGGTTTTTCATTCCTTAAAGGGGTAGTTAGATAGAGCTGGGTACAATTTATTCTAACATACAGGGTGACATGGAAGAAACCTGAGCTGAACTAGGCAAATGCGCCAAAAGCAGCCGTGAAAAGGGAAATTTGGCAGAGTATGACTTGCAGGAGAGAGGGCACTGCACATGGCAATAATGGCAGGGATGTATGCAAGGATGGAGATGGAAAGAGCTTGAAAGACAAGGAGTTTGAATAATATATGGAAGAAGTGGGGGAGCCAATAGTGAGGACCAAGGGGAGGGATAGTGAGAGTGAGGCGTAGTAGTGGGAAAAGATAGTGATCTTGGCAGCTGCATTTTGGACCGAATGAGAGGGAAAGAGATGAGTGTGGGACAAACCAAAGAGGAGAAGGACAAACCAAAGAGCGTTGCAGTAACTGAGGCAATAGATTATGAGATCATGGACTAATGTCTTGTATAATATAGCTCAGTGTAGTCATCACTCAGGGCACTTCTACATCTGGGCTGGCCTTATGGAAAATGGCACCATGGGCAAACTTGTATTTTGGTGCCCCTTGCCCCCCTGAGTTCCCCCCTCATTGGCCCTGGCCCCCAGGGTCCCACCGCCTCCTCCCCAGTGCTTAATTTGTATTGAAAGAGGTTCCAGGGCTCAGCCCCAGCACAAATTAATTGCTGGCCAGGGAGTGGCGGCTATTGGCTGGGCACCCAGCTCTGAAGGCAGTGCCACCGCCAGCAGCAGTGGAGAAATAAGGGTGGCATGGTAGGGTGTATTCCCTACCTTACTTTGTGCTGGTGGTGGAACTGCCTTCAGAACTGGGTGCCCAGCCAGCAGCCGCTGATCTCTGGCCACCCAGCTCTGAAGGCAAAAAACCAGAAAACCGCTGAGTTACAAGAAATCTGTCATACTATATCACATGACATGATTTGGACAAAAAATGTCAGCTTCAAAATGCTATACTGAACAACAGATCTTTCTGTACATCGTAAAAGATGCCACTTCCTAGGGCTTGTCTCTTATATCTGCTCTATTCAACTAGTTTAGTACAATGCCATGAGAAAGGATCATTTATAGATCGGATTTCCTTCTTGCTGGTCTGTGATTGCAGAGTTAATATTTTAAAACAAACAGAATAAAGACTTATTTTGCCCATTGTGTATTTGTACTTTTAAAAAAAAAAAAAAAGAGAGAGTAGGAGGTAAGCAATCTAAAACAGAAGAACACAATTCCCACATTCCGGTAAAATAGGATGGATACTGCATCATCTACTTCAGGAATTTCCACTATCCATAGCTGTGGAATTGGCGTTTTAAGAGATTAAGGACTAAAAAATATATTCACAATAACCAGTCAAACAGAATACAGAACACAGAGTTTACTTCTCCCGGGTTCTGTTGGTATAATTGCTAAGTTAAACAACCCCTTAATAACTATGTTAGCTAAAAAAAAAAAAAAAAGCAATAATATATAAACAAGTGCAAAAAACCATGGCATAACAGGTATAAATATTGGCCTTGGACATACACTGCTATTAATCAGTCTTTACAAAAATAATAATTTGATTAGGCTAGTCAGTATAGCAAAAGTTGACTCCAGTGCTTATTCTGAAGAAATTATCTTTATTAGGAATGTATTTGTAGGGAAGTTCCTCCTGTGCAAAGCCATACATTCTAGCTTTAACAACATTACACATCTGTGATGTCGGTCTCAGAATTGGCAAGAAAACATGCTTTCTCTCTCACAATACGTGATAGATAGATAGATAGATAGATAGATAGATAGATAGATAGATAGATAGATAGAGCGAACAGAAGTCTGCCACATGTGATTCCATTTCAGGATACAAAGACTATATGGCAGAACATTGAATCGTCCTTTATTCTTCATGGTAGCAGCAAAACATTCAAACGTTTGCAGATAAATTAACACAAATAAATGCTGCTCCAAAACTCCAAACTGCTGAGCAACAGTAGGAGCTGGGGACAGATCCTGCAACCTTCATGAGTTCAATGGGATGAAGTGTATGAGTAAGGACTCCTTGCAGAGTTAAGGTTTCAGGATCAAGTATTTGGTTTCTGCTGATAGGTTTAGGTGTGCTCTCAAGAATAAAGTGAGGGAAGGAGAGATCCCAGGCAGGCAGAGGAAGTGATGGACCCATCTTGTGCTAATGCAGAGAAGCTGAAAGATGGTAGTTACTGATAAAATTGAGCATGCTTTCAGGCATCTAATCTGAGATGTATGCCTGAAATTATTTGTAAAATACACAATAATAACAATAATAATGAATAACCACTTCTCCCCTAACACCGTCCTGTGCCCCCTTCTCCCCAACCCCATCCTGCAACCCCACCTGCCCCTAACCCCTGCACTGTGTCCCCTTCTCCCCTAACCCCTGCACCCCCTCCTGTACCCCAACCTCTGTATCCCACTCCTGTATCCACGTAGGGAAACTGACCTGGATGCACAGAACTGCTGGCATTGCTGCTTGCTTCCCCCCCCTGCCCCCAGTTGAATGCTACTCCTCTGTGCCCCCCTAGGGGGGCTGTGAGGGGAGAAGCGAGGATCAACACAAGGGCTCACTGCATCCAGGTCACTTTCCTGCCCTTCCCTTCTGCAGCCCAGCTGGGGAGAGAAGCAGTTCTTGATGCTGGCCTCACAACACAGCCCACGTAGTAAAAGTGACCTGAACATGGGGGCCCTGGCATTGCTCCCCCTCCTCAAAGCCCCACAGTGGGGCACAGAGCAATATTTGGGGTGTGTGGGGGAGAAGCAGTATCTGTGCATCCTTGCTCCCCACCCCATTCCTCTGCCAGGAGGAAGCAGGGAGAAATCTGCCCCCCACGCATTGCCTCTGCAAGTTCGTGGCGCTCCCCTGCCAACCAGTAACGTGCACCTCTGTACTACTGCGCAGCGTTTCCTTGACCATGGCACCCTGGGCAGTCACCCATGAGGCCCACTCCTAAGGTCGACCTTGTCTACACTGCACTTGTCTACACTGTTTTGTGACGCTGGTTATTAATTTGTATTTTTTAATAGTTCAGCAGGGCCCTGAGGCCCTAATCTGAATCAGGGCTCTGCTGTGTTAGATCCTGCACAAACTGATCTTTCCTATCCACTTAGAGCAGTGCTATCCCACCTGCAACTTTAGAGCTGCATGCAACTCTGATTAGGCCAGATCTTCAGTTCCTGTTCTGTCCCATTCTGTGTACCTCTCCCATGGTGCAAACTGCAAAGATGGAAAACTGGTGTAACAGGGCAGCTGGGGATTGCCCTGGCACAGAGGAATTCTTGGGTGGAGTAAAGCCATCACAGTTGACTCTCTGCTACCTGCTCCTGGCCCCCGCCAGCACAGTGGACATTCTTCCGGCATGCCAGAGACAAGAGGAAGTAAGTCCACAAGGTGCTGCAAGCTGGTGATCCTGGACCAGTGTAAGATAGAGCAGGCCTAGAGTCACAGCCCCATTTTGCAGCAGGACTGTATCTCTACATTAAGGATTTGTCCCACCATAGCTACACTGATTTGTAGTTACGCTCATCCAGTTTTCCCTCGTCTAGATAAGCCTATTGGCCCAGTGATCAGGGAACCATACAATTCCAAGGGCATATGGTCATAAAGGTGCTGGGCTGTTGGCTGTATGTGGAGCAGCCACAGTGCAACAAATCCTGGGTGTCTGACAACCATATCCATGTGAGTTTTGTACTATAGAGCTTGTTTCTATGGTGATGAAATTGCTTTCTGCAAAATCCTACATGGGGTACAGGATGCTCATTAAGCAGACATTCTTTTACTTTGTAGGTAAGGGGTAGTGCACAGGACCTGAGTCTCCATTCTCTTAGCATAAATCCATTGACTGTGGTGGGATTACTCAGGACAGGGGTAAACTTGGCCCAAGTCAGTGGAGAGTCAGGCCAAGAGAGTGATCTTCACAGCCCTGAGCTTGGCATGGCTGGAGGCAGCTCAAGGGTCGGCCACTGGAAAAGGAGGTGAGATCCCAGGAGACCTACTAGGGTGCAGTTCCCATTCACCTCCACAGAGGAGCCATATAAGTTGATCCAGCCATTAGCTGGAGTAGCCTCCATCGAGCAGCTCCAACTTCTTCTGTTACATCTCCTCAACTCCCTGCCCAGCAGATGTGGCATTTGGGTCTGGTTTTCCCCTACAAGAAGGTATTTGGTAACTGGGCAGAGAGGGCACACATTTTACTTACACCAGGGTGCTGCCATCAATGGAGACAAAGAAAAATAATAGTAATTACAATTGGAAACAGGGATATCAAACACAAGACTGGAGTCAAAAGATTTAGGTTCTATTCTCAATTCCATCACAGACTTACTGTGTGTCCCAGGAGAAGCCCCTTAACTGCCACATACCTCAGTCTGCAAAATGGAGACACCTAATGCCTTCATCTCACAGGGTTGCTGTGAAGCTAAATTCCTTAGCTGTGAAATGTCAAAAAAAATCATAATAATAATCTACCCAGTACAGGAGCAGCAATTACTTTTGTGATATGCAGAGGTGTGCTGCTGTAAGAAACTGTAAAAATAGCTTTTTAATGGAGGTTTCAAAAGGTACTTAAAATAGTTGAGTGAAACTCAGCAACCTTTCTATCCTTTTAATTAAGTTCTTGAAGTTCGCATTTCAAGGCATGTAAAGCAATAATACAAAAAGAGCAAAGACAAGATGAGATTGATATATACCAGGCCCATTTTATCAAACACAATATTAAAATGAGATTCAGTGAAAATCACTGAACTTTTTAATTTGAATGTCTTCAATTTCAGGAAAAACAGTTGTGTATTTAAGGTCCTGGGACCAAATTCACCTCTGATGTTACTTAGTCAGTAGAATTACACCAGGGTTCAGTTTTGTTTTGAATTACCACGAGCCATCTGTCACAGTTTCAGGGTAACTGCACCTGTCTCCCTCACTCCATGGTCCATTCCAGGAACGCCAAGTCAGATCTCAAGTCTCCAGCCAACACCTGTCTCTGAGCAGCGACCCCTGTCCCTCACTCCCTTCTGGCTAGGGGATTATAAGGCTGCACAGCCCCGTCTTACACTGTGATACCCCCAACAAGCCAATGTGCCTAGAGGCCAGCACCTGTGCATGGCTTTCTCTCTCCAAGAGCTACGAACAGCGTATTGCCAGCAGTTATTAGCTACCACAAAGCGCTTTCTAATGGCAGGTCTACACTACGGGGCTAAGTCGACCTAAATTACGCAACTCCAGCTACATGAATAACATAGCTGGAGTCGACGTACCTTAGGTTAACTTAGTGCAGTATCTACACTGCACTGGGTTGATAAGTCAACGGGAGAGTTTTTCCTACCTTATGCTTCTCATTCCGGTGAAGTACCGGAGTTGACGGGAGAGCCATCGGCAGTCAATTTAGCGCAGTGGTTCTCAAACTTGTGTACTGGTGACCCCTTTCACATAGCAAGCTGCTGACTGCAACCCCCCCTTATAAATTAAAAACTCTTTTTATATATTTAACACTATTATAAATGATGCAGGCAAAGCGGGGTTTGGGGTGGAGGCTGACAGCTCGCGACCCCTCATGTAATAACCTCACGGCCCCCTGAGGGGTCCCAACCCCCAGTTTGAGAACCCCTGATTTATCAGGTTTTCACTAGACCTGCTAAATCGACCCCCTACCCAGTGGATTAATCGCCGGGCATCGATCCCCCGGTAAGTCGAGACAAGCCCTAAGCAAGCACATTCACTCTTAAGGGAAAAGTATTAAAGAGAACAGAATAAAGACAAAAGACAGATTTAAACACACACTAAAATCTATCAGGAGTCACCCATTAGTTTTATGTGGCTCTAGTAGGCCAAAGTGTTTCCAGCCCTTCCTCAAAAGTTGAGTCCTTCCTTGGGCAGAAGCTCCTGTTTGGTCGCTAGAGCAGATAGCCCTGAGTCATAGAATCATAGAATATCCGGGTTGGAAGGGACCTCAGGAGGTCATCTAGTCCAACCCCCTGCTCAAAGCAGGACTAATTTTTGCCCCAGATCCATAAATGGCCCCCTCAAGGATTGAAATCACAACCCTGGGTTTAGCAGGCCAACGCTCAAACCACTGAGCTATCCCTCCCCTCTCTAGAGAAAAAGGGGAAAATGTCAGTAAGTTTCAGCCCAGTTTAAGCCCAGCCTTTTTATCTCAAAAGCCCTTCCTTTGCCTATTAGTCTCTGGAACACCCAGTTTGCACCAGTATATGCAAACCTCCCCGGAGGTGGTACCTGTCTGGAGGGGTTTACTACACCATGCATCCGACGAAGTGGGCATTCACCCACGAAAGCTTATGCTCCAATACGCCTGTTAGTCTATGAGGTGCCACAGGACTCTTTGCTGCTTTTACTACCTGAGTGACTCACCTTAATTACTCTCCATTATTTTTAGTTCTTGGAGGAGCTGAGTAACACCCCACCACCACCTCTGCCCCCAGAGTTGCATGCAATCTCTGGTCCGCAGTAACAAATGAAACATTCATAAAACTTAATACACTGTTCCCCAAAGCTACTGCATGGGGTTGCAGTATCTGTCATACTATCTAAAGTTTTTCTACATCAGCCACATGAACATAATGAATCTCTTAAAAAAGGAAAGGAGGACTTGTGGCACCTTAGAGACTAACAAATTTATTTGAGCATAAGCTTTCATGAGTTATAGCTCACTTCATCGGATGCATGCGGTGGAAAATATAGTGGGGAGATTTTATATACACAGAGAACATGAAACAATGGGTGTTACCATACACACTGTAACCAGAGTGATCAGGTAAGGTGAGCTATTACCAGCAGAAGAGGAAAAAAAAACCTTCAGCAGAGCACACAGACTCTGAGCTAGTGTCCAAAAATCTTACCCTCTTCCTGTGGTTTGACTTTAACGATGACTCAGACAACGAACATCAGCCTAAGCTTGGCTGTTCCTAAAGCTTCTTTGCCGAGATCTCTCCATCCTAGCCCTGGGTGCCCTCGTTCACCTCCCCTATTGTCTAGGTGGAGTTAATGAGCTGCACCTGCCACAGCAGAATGTCATCAGCTTGCTGCAGGTTTCCAACATCTGTTAATTGGATGGGTTAACAGAAGAGCTCTGACACCCTATTACAGCCCAGCCCTGTAGTATCTAAACACTGCACAGGAAAATTAGGTCTGCACTAGGTAAGCATGTCCTTAAATACTTTTCTGAATCAGGGCCTGTCTGTACTGAATAGTTTTATGGTAATACCAGATACTTTTTTCTTAGGTCTTGGAGCTGGGAGTTGTTAACCACAGTTCCTGAGTCTGATTTTATTTTACACTTTAGGCTAATTCCAGTGTAAATACTGTTGGGTAACAGGACAGCACAGTTTGTCTCCACAACACATTGTCCCCACATCACAGCACTGGGGTGAAATCCTGCCGCCCTGAAATCAATGGGATTTTTGCCATTGATTGCAATGGGAGCAGGATTTCACGCTGATATATAAGCTGAAGAGGTTAATGAGTGAAGACATAAGCCTTCATACAAGTGGGAGGAGGTAAGGATGGCCTGGATCCACAAGGGACTAAGGTGTTGCGACACTGAGCACACCTAGAAGATCACTGGAACAATGTGGGATCCACAAAGCCTGAGTTAGGTGCCCAGGTTCCCTATACAATGCATGGAGAGAGACACCTTAGAATGTGATCTACAGAAGCTAGCATACTAGGTGGGAAGCCACCTAAGTTAGCCAATAGAAGATGCTAACCAGAAGGTTGTGCCCTCAGCCCCACCCTTCTCACAGAGCTTGGCACTTAAGTCCTGGCTGCAGGAAGGCACCTATTTCTGCTTGTGATCCCCAACCAGGAGCCCCAATCCTGGAGTCAGGTGACTGAGGTGCCTAAGTTGAGAATGAGTTAGGCACCTCCCTTGCTCCACACCTGGAGGATGACCTGGTGGGGGCAGCAGCAGCACCCTTATCACTGTTTTTTAGCCCCGTGGTTAGATCACTCACTGGGAATGCATGAGACTTAGGTTCAGTTCTGAGTCTGACAGATGGGGACCAAGGATTTGAACAGGGGTTTTCCCAGGTCTGAGGAGAGTGCCCTAACACTGGGCTATGGGCTACTCTGATATGGTGCTCTCTCGCTCGCTCTCCTGGTGAAGTCGTTCCATTGTGTGTGAATATGTCAAGAGTCTTTGGGCCAGTGAAAGAGACAGCTTGAGGCTTGCTCGTTAGCTTGGTGCTTAGGGAATGAACCTGGGGAGTGAGATACCCAGCATCCAGTGCCCCCTACTCCAACAGCTATTTAATTATTTATACAAAGCTTAACGCTTTCATTAGTAGAGATTGAGAGACCCCCTCACACATGTCAGACGATGTGATTTGTGCCATGCTAGGAGACCCCTATTTAAATCCCTTCTCTACCTCAGGCAAAGGAAGGATTGACCCTGGCTCTCCTGCATCCCAGGGGAGGGCTCTAACCACTGGGCTAAGAGTTATAAGGTAGACAGCAGCACCACCACCACCTCCATCTGGATTTTGAATGGGGTCTGATTCCTTAAGTGGGCTCTGAGCTCACTTACTGGATCAGGCGCCACAGGTGAGAGAGATGCTCCTCTGCCAATCTTCTCCTGTTTTGTGGATCGCACTAGGGCTTAGGAGGGAGATAGGTGCCCAGACTCCTAGAGCGAGGCAGCAGTGTACATGCCCAGAGGCAGAAACATAGCTGCCTAGGGAACTTGTACCCTGAAAACTTAGGGGCCAAGTAAGGTTCAGCACCTACAGGGTTAGGTGGCAGCGGAGCAGTTCTGTGGATTGCAGTAGAGTCTAAAACTGGGATTTAGGCACCCAGGTACCTTTGTGGATTTGGGCTGAGGCACTTGCATCGACAAAGATATTTCCAGCTGCTTCTTCAGACTTTACAATGAAGTCCTGGTTGTACATAGCCAGCCAGCTTCATTAGAACACATTTAAAGACCAGATATGTTCTCTCTCTTTCTCTATCAGTTGCAAATGTGTAGTTTCCACTGTGCAAGAGCATCATCTTGTGAGTCAAGAGTGACGTGATGGTACATTATCAGTACACAGATTATCCTGATTTCCTCTTTCCCCTGCTCAGGGTTTCAGATATCTCCTTTTACAAACCCCGAAGGAATTTAGGATTAAAGAAAAACTTTGCTGCGTGTCGCTGCCATCTACTGCTCATCTTTCCCTTTGGAAGATGCAGGGGATCTTATTTGATCATATATTTAGTCCACTGCAGTTCTGCAGCTCAATTTGCATGGTCAATTGAATCCTTCTCTTATGATAATATCAGCCTTGCAGCTCCAAGTTTGGTACAAGTCTGCTCATTATGTATCTTGGCAGGCTTTTTGAAGCTGTTGGCAAGGGCTTCAGTTCCACCAAAAATTATCCTTTATTTTTCTGTCAATGTAAAAGGTTTTTGTGTTCTTCAAGTCAGCCATTAAGGTACAGAGTCAGACAACTGTTCTCGATAGGATGTGTTCCATGTTAAAGACCTTAACAGAAGCTTGAACTTGTTCTGAAGAGATCTAAAAGTACAGATGGCTAACAGGCTATTTCCAGAGCCATCTCTGTATCCCCTCAGTTGCCCACACCTTTACAATGTACATGAAGAACAGATCACATCTGAGTGTAGGATTGCTAGAAACGGCCATGCAAGGAATTCTGAGTGTAGAATTGCTGGATGGTTATTGTATTTTTGTTATTATATTTATTTTTGATGGTACATATTTTTGGTTTCCAAAGTATCCAATTAAAAAAACCCAACACACTGTATGTCAAAAGAGAAAGTTTAGTGCTATAGAGACAAATATTTGTTTAAATGAAGACCAGAAAGAACTTAAAACTAAAAAGGATGTGTCTATGAATATATTATAAAGAAGCACACAGTGGTTTTCTTCTTTAATCATCAAAAGTGGGAGGAAGAAAGGGCTCAAAAGCACCAATGCAAAGTCCATTGGGGAAGAAAAGGAATTCTGATATAATGCAAAATTTAAGATCTCAGGACACATATCTTTCTTGCCATGTTTTCCCTCTTCTGTCTGGGCATTATTCACAAAAAAAAGTCTGAAAGAGACTGTCCTCACCATTAAGATATAGCTAAACAGCAGACCTGATCCTATACCTACTGAAGTCAGTAGGAAGCTTGACATAGACCTCAGTGGGTTCAGGATCCAGGCATAACATGTCTAAGTATGCAATGATGTGACTTAGTCACACAGATAAGTCTATGCACCACTTCTAGTGCAGAACATGTCATTCCTTTTGTACTCCATAGTCTAGGCATCATCCTCTGCTATCCACTCTCTGCCTAATATACACACCTACTGTATAATAGATTCTTTCCATAAAACGTATCAGCTGGACAAGATTTGAGACTTGGGAAAGCAGATGCTCCAATAGAAGAAATTCTGCTTGCTCTCCATCTCTCACTCTCATGTCTTTTGAGAAAGTAACAGAGCCAAATCTTTCTGCTGCAACATTGAGAAAACAAATTAGCCTAATACTTTTCGTTAAGATTCAGCATTATACTGTATTTGCATTTTTAAAAATCTCAGAACCATACGACTTTTGGATACTGTTAGAATGGTACTGATATACTTTAAGAATTGTTATGGCAAATAACATGCATGGATAGGTCTAAGATAAGGGTAATCCAAATATTTGGTTTTAGGTCACGACTGCAGGATCCAGAAGGAAATCACCATAACCTCCAGGCACAGCATTGTACAACTGTCTCGGTGCACCATGGGGAGGGAGGTGAGCCTTGTTCAGAAACATCTAGTATGGACCATGGCATGATCCTAGACATAATGGACCAGTGGTCTGTTCCAATATAGTGATTCCTGTGTTATTTTCAAATGTGTGCATGATTTTCTTACAGAAAAGCTTGCTATGCTGAACAAATTCCATGGCAATAACTACATCTAGGAATCAGGGACAGCAGTGTACATGAGGGCAACATGTCTAGGTTGTCTTTGATCAAAAGATAATTAGAAAACTAATGCTGAAAAAAGATGTCTTACCAGCCTTTGATCCAACAATCAAGAAAAGTTGTTTCCATTTCCATCTATCCTAGGTAAGTTTTATAACTATAGGGCCCCTCACAATCCATTAGCATCCTCTGGCCTTGTACTGTTGGATGATTAAAGGGAGGTTAAGTCCTCTTCTGGCCCAAGAAAACTTTGCTGGACTAGGGTTTTGATCTTTTACTACATAAATGCTGCAGGGAAATGGATGAGTTAGCTGCAGGACAGCCTGTTAAACTGTTTTTTAATCAGAAATCCCTCAGACACTGGACTGAGCCCTGGAAAAGGGAAAGGAAGAAGTGAGAGAGAGAGAGAAAGAGCACTTGACACCATGCGTACTTCTATGAATGGGCAGAATCTTGTTGCCTCCAATGAGGTCATTAATTACATCCGTGTGCAGTGTGGTTAAGTGAGTTTAGCAACGTCTATCATCCATTCCTCTCCTTCCATTTCATGGTTCACAGTTTAATTTCATTTCCACCTCTGAAGTACAGCAGAGTTGTTAGCTATCCTGTATTTCAGATGCCATTTCAAATTCAATTACAGCTTTATTCTGTCATTTGATATGTCAGTGAAAGGGAAACAATCAAAAAGATTGACACTGATCATAATCTGAATTGTCATGCCCAACCCTTGACAGAATAATGAGTTAGAGGCAATGTCAGTCATTCCAGGGCTCATGACACGCCACACTGCCATGGAAGGTGCAGCACAAACGGTAGTTCTTTCACTGTTTGTGAATGAGACAATATGCAGTACTCTGCAGAACAAACTTCTCTGCTTTTCTCACCATATGTGTGGACAGATGGATTACTCTTTCACTCACTTACAATTTTAGAGTGAATATTTGTGGCTGTCCAAAACGTACTTCTAGGGAACAAAGACAGTATCTCAGGAATTTTATTATTTCTATAGAATATGTTGCATTTTATTTTTGCATACAAAACATGCATTCTATTTAAATTCAGCCCTGTAGTAAAGGAGATTTCTTTTTCAACCACTTCATTATTTTATTTTTGTCCATTTGGGCTGTAGTACATTTAAGCACAGGCTATTTTCAGCAACTGAAAAGTTTTTGCAGCATCAAGTGGAATTCCTTCTCTGCTCAATTTGTTTTAATAAACCATAACAAAACATATACATTAGCAGATAAAAGAAAAACAAAGATGTGGCACAAACTAATAAGTCCCTGGTATCCGTGTGTCCTTATTTCCTCTAGCATGTCAAGATAGGCAAGCTTGTGAGAGAACAAATGAGGATTAAAATAATCTTCTGTTCTAATAGACACAAGAGCTGATTGTGAAAAAAATATCATTTTAACAGTTTGTTCTCCCACTTTCTTCAACTAAATGCAGTCTTTCAAAATCATAATGATAACAAAATAGACACAAGTAAATGTGTTCCAATACTGTAAATAAAACACATTCTTGCCAATGGGATATGCAGAACTATTTAAAAATTGAATTCAGGGCAAGAAATAATAAGCTACTCTTACTACAAAGAAGAGCAACCGATAAAACAATCTGAACAAAGTTTACAACTACTACTGATATTACTTGAACCTACACCACATCATATATTCAAGTAGTGTGTGTGTGTGAGGAATATACTGCGAACAAGGTTGAAACAAAGAGCTAAGCAACCTACTCAGCAGTTATTGACAGACAAATTCTTCCATCCAAAAATACAGAGGTTGTATAGTGGCCTCAGTCTATATCGGGGTGGGCAAACTTTTTGGCCCGAGGGCCACATCTGGGTGGCGAAATTGCATGCAGGGCCATGAATGTAGGGCTGGGGTGTGGGAGGGGGTGCGGTGTGCAGGAAGGGGCTCAGGGCAAACGGTTGGGGTGCAGGAGGGGGCTTGGGGCAGAGGGTTGGGTTGCAGGGGGTGCGGCAGGGGCTCAAGGCAGGGGTTAGGGGGCTCAGGACAGGGGTTGGGGTGTGGCAGGGGGCTCAGGGCAGGGGGTTGGGGGCTCAGGGCAAGGGGTTGGGGTGCAGGAAGGGTGCGGAGTGTGGGAGGGGACTCAGGGCAGGGGGTTGCGGTACAGGGAGGGGTGTGGAGGGCGGGAAGGGGCTGAGGGCAGGAGGTTGGGGGCTCAGGGCAGGGTGTTGGAGTGCAGGAGTGCCGGATACGGCCCGCGGGCTGTAGTTTACCCAGCCCTGGTCTATATTGTAGGGAAGGGATGTAGAGAGTCTACTCTGCAACAGGACTATCTGGAGGTATTCTGACCTATTGAGCCTCTGCCTCTGGAGAGTTATGGGTTGGGCACATCAGATCAGGAGCTCTGCCACCGTTTCAAATGTGAAGCATACATTCCGCCCATCTCACACCTGGACAAGTGCAGAAGGGTGGGGTAGTCAGTGTCTTGTCTGCAACCCTCCCTTCCCAGACCCATTTGGAGAGTCTAACACTGCGGGCAGACCTCAGGAAGTACAACTATAGTCAGCCACTAGGCAGGGGCAGAAAGGAAGAGCAGCTCTTTGTCATGCTCCCTGCTTGCATGCCTAGGGCTCAGCCAGCTCTTTTAAATTTAATGAGAGACTCTCATTGACTTCAGTTGGAGCTGGATCAGACCTGACACAGAGTGAGCCAATGTCCACAAGGAGTGGGTTTAGGAGGTAAATTCCGATTTCCATATATGAATCATGCAATGTTTCCAAAGTACACTCTTTCCTTTCAAATATGTTCCTGATATTAGAATCCTAAGACAACTTCTAAGAAATGTCTTATCCTGTGCTAGAATAGCATTTTTTATTTCTTATTCATTTTGCAAATGAAAGTCCACAACTCATACTGACATTATCAGTGCTGACTTCTGCAGCCACCAATTCAACAGAGCATGGGGATCTGAACTCCAACAGGATTCCAGTACACAAAAATGAGAATACCACCTGCTTTTACTCATCTTATACTTAATAGCATAGGCATGGCTGACTTCTAGTTATTGCAGAAGCCTCTTAAGCATATTAGAATATAATGGTTACAGTAAATTAGAACCTGCCACAAAACTGGATGTTTCTCTCCTTCTTTTCCTCTTTATAGCTCTGCCAGTATTGGAGGACTTCTCAGAATAGAAAGGGCTTACAAATCACTTGTGCCACTTCAAGATATCTCAGTGCTGTGATTAGCATTCACAACATTGTTAAGCAAGTCCAAATAGCCGGAAAAGCATGATACCGCACCTGTTCATAGCTAAAATGATTTGCCATGGCTTCCAAAGGAGTGGACAGGAATGGTCACTGAGATTAATGGTAGAACAGGAGAGGTTCCTGAATTCTGTGATGGATTTTTCCACAAAAATATTCAAGTTCTAGGGGAGACTTTTACGCAGCAGCATGTTCGTGGCTTTCTCCTGTCAGCATACCTCAATCTGCCTCCTGATGACACTGCTACTGGTGCTTTTTTGATACTGTTAGGCCTAGCAGCTTTGAAGCACTGCCACTGCTGTAGTCTGCTGTTTCCACATTATGTGCAGCAAAGTGGCTAGCAGGACTGATCCAGCAGCAGCAGTCTCACTATTCACTTTTGCTTTGAGGCTTTGCCCATGTGAATTCAAATTTTGCAAGTAAGAATTTGCACATTTCAGAAGGTTGGAAAAACTATCATTTCCCCCAAGGAATGCTGTTATTTGTGGATAAAACATAAGTTGAAATTCTATACAGAAGTAAGTGTTCCCATATTAGCTCTGTGCAAGAGCACACACTTCCTTTGTTGCCTCTAAAATCAAATAGCCTTTTTAGTGGAAATCAGTGAAAAACTGAAGGGAAGCCACAAACCATATTGCTTTTCATAGTGCTCTACCTTCAAATTCAACATATCACAGCGGAAGGAAGCAGAGAACAAGCTAAGTGATTTTAATATGCTCGGCAATGAGGGTTACAGGGAGAAAGAGAGATTCACATATGAAAAGGGAGTCCAGGATGCTAGTAGCCTCTGAACTCAGACATTTGCATAGCAAACTGACCCGTCAACTGTTTTATACAATTACTAAAGTGATAATACACTGTACTGCATGTTTCTTTGTGACACGTACTTTGGAGGAGATGGGCGAAGAGCTGACATATTGGAACACCGCCTAATGTACTGTGACCAACACGTAATCCACCATTTGAAACGTGAGCCATATATCTACAATAGACATGACCCCACTCCATTTGGTTTAGATCATGCCTCATCTTTCCTTGCATAGCTGCATAACGCTGTGGAAGTCCATAAAAGAAGGACCATGCTAATGAGGTTCAGATGCAGCCATGAATTTTATTACTGGTTTGATAGAAAGACACATTAAATGTCAACATCAAGTCCACAGATCAGCTGTGCAATGTTCTTATTCTAAACCCGTTCAGTTGGATGATTTGATGTGTACTTGGTTTTCATGGCCATCATTTCGTAGTTGGTAATTTGTCTTGGACAAGCCACTGACACTTACTGTACAATATCCTGAAAAAATCCTTGATGCTGCTCAAAATATGTAGAAGTTAGAAGATAAATGGGGAGAAACTCAGATGATTCCCCAAGGACTAAGAAATGGTACCAGCAGTTCTTGCTTCTAATTCTTACAGATACCCTAAGATTCTTTCTATTCTGGTACTTTGTTTTCAGTGCCTTATGTCACAGGTAGCAGTGAGTACTAACTAGACATGTCAAATGCTGACACCTTCTCCCCATCTGTCTGTACTCCTTTGAAATGTGTTCAGAGCTGTATTTCCTGCATTAATGGAAAAGCACTTGAACACTGCTGACTCTTTTGGGGACACAAATCGAGGCACCATTGATTGGTTAGAGAAAGCAAAGCTGCCTGAAAAAGAAAATGGCAAATGAATTTCAATGGATTCTGTAAGGTTAAAATTGTAGATGCTACTTCTCTCTGCAGAGCCACCATTGACATCAGTGGTGGCAGAATCAGATCTCTCTAAAAATAAATCTTGCCTATATTCAAATTAAAACCTTCAATTATTTAAATCAACAGAATTAAAAAATCTTATTTACTTTAAACTATTCATGCTGTTTTTAAAAAGTGTATTTCTTTCAGCTCAGACAAAGAAATATATGAGTAAATTCACTTTGGTATGTAGTTAGTTGTCACTTTCCCATTCTCATGCATTGCTAACATGTTTGGTTTGCAAACATGGCAAGGGAACATGCTTTTTAAAAATGGTTTTCATTGGAATTTAAAGCAGCTTCATGAAAACATTTAGTCTTAGGTTTCGTAAAAGCTTATTTTTCAAAAACCTAAATGTGGGGCAAATTTAATCGGATAATGTCCCTTTAGATGGCTTTTTCCAGACAACATCTGAGTGTATCTTAGACATATTATTGGTTCTCTTCCTTTTTCTTTTCTCGCTTCATTCTTAGAATCAGTTTGCTCAGTCAAGTCTTCCTCCTCGGCTTTCTCCTTGTCACTATAGATGGAGACTGTGCTGTTACTTGCTTTTTCACTTTGCCACTATGTTGTCTTGGTGCTATTCCACAGCAAAGAAGGGGCCCAATTCTGCTTCCACAGAATTCAGTGACAAAACTCTCACTGACATGAGAAGAGTAAAATTAGGACCCAATTCATTTTAATGGGCTCTCCTTTGGATTCCCAGCTCATTACCAAACCCTGCCATTGTTACATCTGTACTTGTCTGAGTGGAAACATTGTTTAGATTTTAAGGTGTTCAGGATTTTGTTGCTTTAGTCAACAGTGATACAGTTTTTGTGTTTTGCATTTAAAGTGTATTATTACATTTCTTACCATCCAAGCTGTGACAAAGTCTCCCATCCAAGTCCCCACTGCAGCAACCTTCATAAAACTTTCGTTCCTGATGCCCATAAAGTCTGTTATGATGTATGCCCTGTGGAAATAAGCACACAGACTGTAAGTTACACACATTCATTTGTTTTACTGAGGAGAAATATTTTTAACATGAAAGATTTTCCAGCTTTTGTATGATCACACATTCGGCCAGATCTAACATCTACAGGAGTCAGTTCCAATTAGAGGTGGAGAAGTGAATACGGTTGTACAACCATGCTATGTTTTTAAGCCAAAAGACTGACAAAAGCTTCTGAAGACTATAACAAGAGTTCTATACTTTTCACCTCTCCCTGAGCACAAACAGAACTGTAGCATTCTGTCAATTGGAGAGCTCCCATAAAAATAAAGTCCTTTCATCTCTCTTTAAAAATAATTGAGCCACCTGACCTTAAAATTCTGTGAATCGTGCAACCATGTGTCTTTTAACATTAGAGTAAAAATACCCTTCATTTAATTCTAGTGAGAAGCAATTGTCTCATGTTCTTGTTAAATTTCAAAATCTCCATGGACATACTTTATCTAAAAATGAATGGAAATGTACTTTCACACACACTAAGCTATGTTCAGGGAAGGACTGAGTTAACAAAAAACAAAACAAAAACCCAAATATTCTACTCAAGCAATGGAGCAAATGGAATATGTAACATCACACAACGGTCTTCTATCCACTTCAAGATCAGCACAAAGGGACAAGTTGGGAACTACAAATACCAATTCTAATTTTGAACTCTCTTTCTTACTCACAGCTTAGTGCATATTTATTTCCTTTGTTAGCAATCTCTTTGTTTATTTTTAAAGAAAAGCTTGTTCTTGCTCATTTATGTAAGAGCTAATAAGTTGAACAATAATAGGTCTTACATTGTATCTTTTCAAGTAAAAATGTATTTACAGGCTTCTTAAAACAGACTATATAAATGTTATGCATGTTCAAGGATATGGATGATGAAGCCAACTGATTGTAACAACTTCTTGGAAACTAGTGTTATCTATTGTGCATGTAGGCACCCTTTACTAGAAGGGCCTCTGAACTTTATTGGGAGTGTTCTAGGGGAAAAGCCTGTGTGCTGCAATCTAGCCTCAGAGATTAAAACTCCCACAATGCCCTGGGGAAAGAGGGGGAGACTTCCTCCTGCAAGGAGAGCAGGCGGTGGACTCCATTTTGGGAAAAGGAGTGAGATTGCTGCTGTGGAGCTCTGTCTATATCAGGAGCTGCTGAGAGCCTGCAGGGGCTTTGATTGAGCAGGGAGCCTCAGGGGCAGTTGGTGGCTTTACTGGAGGCAGGGCAGAGACTCTGCCTAGAGATGACTGAGGTGGGCCTGTAGTGAAGGAGCTCTGAGTAACCCCCACTCTGGTTTGGGAAAGTAGGTGCAAGGGAGGGGGCACAGCAGAAGACAGAGCCTGAGGAGAGGCAGAGTGATCTTCCCACCGAACCAGGACCCAGAGCTGCTGACATGTGGTGGGGCTGGCTCCAGTCGTCACAGGGGTTGCGCAGCTTGTTGCCCGGGCTGGACTGATACACAGAACCAACAAAGCACTGTCTCCAGCTGCAGATCCCCAAGCGCGCCCATGCAAGCGCCTAGGACTCTGAAATCCAGAGGAGTGTACACTCCTGGGTTGGGTAAATGGTGGCAGTGTAAATGCCAGTTAGATAAGTTTAATTTATTACTTTATATTTGTTAATTGATTTTATTCAACTGCCCCTATGGATTTAAATTAATAGTGACATATAATCTTAGTCTGTTATACCCTGAATTTTTAAGTTGTTAAGTAAAGGTGCATTAACTCTATTTTAAGTATATTGAATGTACGTTATTTATAATTGGTATTTGAGTTACACCCATACCACAGATTATATTATTTATTATTAGAACAGATTTATTCCTGGAGTTTCCCAAGGCTCACCTTTGAGTGTGTGGAGGGGACAGCCAGGTGGAGGCACTGCCAATTTTAGGAGTGAAGGGACTGCAGCAGAGGGGTGAATAGAGGATTCCTACCTATCCAGCAGGACCACTGGGATACTCAGGATCTTCTTTAATGTCAACAACATCAGGCACACAGGTGAGCGTTGCCTGCTCCCGAGTAACCCAGGGAGGAAATGGGAGTTACATGCAAATCTATCTAAATGCTTATTATGAATCCATCACCATAGTATCTAGGAGCTTATGGGCCAGACCCTGAAACTGTATCTGTGCAGGTGGACCCCCTGTGCCTATGTGGAGCCCCATTAAAGTCAAATTTTGCCTGCATTGATCCAGTAGAAGGATATGGCCTTGCCACGCACAGGCAGTTGTGCAAGACTGCTGTAAATTAATTAGTGTAGCCCTGCGGCTGTGCCAGCCACTTAAAGAAGCAGAATTAGAAAGCCATTAAAGCTACTTTTACATCCCCATCTCCATAGCTGGGCATTCTGTGCTACCCTTCCTAAGAAGCACAGCACAGAATCTGACCCAGTCTGAGCAAGGGACACACTGACCCAGATAAAATCCACACATGTTGTGAAAGGTCAAACTTGTTCTTTTCTGGGGTTTGGCTTTATTGAGAACTCAAATAATAATAAAGAACATAAACCTCAGCCACACCAACCTTTCTTATAAACTGGTCCTATTAATAAGCCACACCTCCCACAATGAATTAGCAGAACTTGCTCAACCACTTTCAGTAGATTCTAACTTCTGCAGACAGAGTGGTACCCATATATAGACTCATTAACTCACAAATGCTGTCAGGTCCCTCTCTGTGAAGGGCTTTATTTAAAAAAAATCTGCATAAACATTTTTAGAATTAATGCAGAACTTGACTGCTATGCTGTGCAATTGTGCCAGGACCGGATCACATTGTGAAAACTCCAAGTACTCAAATGAATCCTGGTACCAAATGCAGACTGTTAATCAAATGACAAACCAAATACTACAAGACAAGCATTGTAATACTCAATTAAGCAGCACAAAAAAGCAGGGATTAGAATCTCTGTCAGAAGAATGAAAGAAAATTCTGGCATCATTTCTTAGGTGTCAAGAAGCAGATTTCACGACTGCAGTGACATGGACATTGAAAGATCATCTGAATGAAACAACTTAAGAGCATTCACTATAGCTGATACAGTACATCAGACAGCTTCTCCTGAGGAAATGCAGTATACAATGGTCATCACCTTGATACTGTGATCAGGGGAATTTACCACAATAAATAATTTTAAAGTAAAATAATTTAAAGTAAAATAATTCAAGAAAGTATGCCCTACCACACACATCTCCCTGAGGTTTGAGTAGGTGAGTGAGAATTCTCTGAGAAGGTCGGAAATGCATCCTGGAACCTTGCACCAGGGTTGCAAACCCTTCTGATGCAGAAAAAGAAGAATACAACCACAAGGAAGAGGAACAGTGTTGAGTTTAAAGTAAGATCTTGCGGATTTAGTAAAGAGAAAGGACTTCATAATAGCTAGTTCTTGGTTGTTTCAGTCAGTCTCCCTCAGAGACCCAGGAGAATAAGGCATGCTGGGAAATAAGTTTATAAACAATACCCCTTTCTCAGTATTGCCAACCCCAAGCATTTGAAAATCATGTCACACTCTAAATCATGAGACTGGCTTAAAAATCATAGTATTTTTTTAAAATAATACATTTGGGGTTCTTCTTTTTCTCTTCTGTTTTTTGAGCCTTTAAACTTCATATTTTCAAACTTTCTTCCACAACCCTGACTAGAATTAACTAGAAATTAACTTAATTTTTTTAACGAAAGCAGAAATTCTCAAGTAATCAGCCGACACCATGAATCATAGAATCAGCAAAAGGTAGGGCTGGAAGGGACCTTGAGAAGGCATAAAGTCCAGCCCCCTGCACTGAGGCGGAACCTAGCAAACCTAGATCGTACCTGACAGGTGTTTGGAAGCCTATTCCATTGCTTAACTACCCTGTTAGAAAGTTTTTCCTAATATCTGACCTAAATCTCCATTGCTGCAGACCCCATTAGTTCTTGTCCTATCTTCAGTGAGAACAATTAACCACAGTCCTCCTTATAACAGCCCTTAATGTATTTGACGACTGTTATCAGGTCCCACCTCAGTCTTCTTTTCTCAGGACTAAATATGCCCATTTTTTTAACCTTTCCCCATAGGTCAGGTTTTCTCCACCTTTTATCATTTTTGTTGCTCTCCTCTGGACTCTCTCCAATTTTTCCACATTTTTCTTTAAATATAGTGCCAAGAATAGGACACAGTACTCAAGCTGAGACCTCACCAGTGCCACGTAGAGCGGGACAATTACCTCCCATGTCTTACATATGACACTCCTGTTAATACACCCCAGAATATTAGCCTTTTTGCAGCTGCATCACGCTGTTGACTCATTCTGTTTGTGATCCACTATAACCCCTGAATCCCTTTCAGCGGTACTATTAACTAGCCAATTATTCCCCACTTTGTAATTGTTCATTTGATTTTTCCTTTCTATGTGCAGTACTTTACACTTGTTTTTATTGAATTTCATCTTGCAAATTTCAACCCAATTCTATAACTTGTCAAGGTTGTTTTGAATTCTAATCCTGTCCTCCAGAGTGCTAGCAATTCCTCCCAGCTTGGTGTAATCTGCAAATTTTACAGCATACTCTCCACTCCAGTACCCAAGTCATTAATGCAAATATTGTATAGTACTGGATCTAGGACTGACCTCTGTGGGATGCCATTAGATATGCCTTCCCAGTTTGACAGCAAAACACTGATAACTACTCTTTGAGTGTGGTCTTTCAATCAGTTATGCAGCCACTTTATAGTAAATTTCATCTAGATCACATTTCCCTAGTTTACTTATCAGAATGTCATGGGGGACTGTGTCAAAAGTCTTACTAAAATCAAAATATATCCCATCTACTGCTTCTCCCCTATCCATTGGGCCAGTAACCCTGTCAAAGAAGGAAATTACGTTGGTTTTGCATAATTAGTTCTTCACAAATCCATGTTGGCTATTACTTATCCTATTATCTTCTCAGATAATTGTTTTTTAATAATTCGTTCCAGTATCTTTCCAGGTATTGAAGTCAGGCTGACTGGTCTATAATTCTTGGGTCTTATTTGTTCCCCTCTTTAAAGATGGGTACCACGTTTGCCCTTCTCCAGTCCTCTGGTACCTGATCTGTCCACCAGGAGTTCTCCCGTTTAATTGCTAGCAGTTCCAAGATGGCTTCAGCTAGTTCCCTAAGAACCCTAGGGTGAATTTCATCAAGCTGTGCCAACTTGAATACATGTAATTTATCTAAATATTCTTTAACCTGTTCTTTCCCTATTTTAGCTAGCATTCCTTCCTCCTTATTTTTAATATTAATTGTGTTGAGTATCTGGTCACCATTTTTAGTAAAGATTGAAGCGCAACACGCATTAAACACCTCAACCTTCTTGGTGTCATCAGTTATTAGCTCTCCTTCCCTGCTAAGTAGAGGACCTACACTTTACTTCATCTTTCTCTTGATCCTAATGTAGTTCAAGAACCTCTTCTTATTTTCCTTTTATGTCCCTTGCTAGGTGTAACCATTTTGTACCTTGCCCTTTTTGGTTTTGTCTGTATATGCTTGTGTTATTCTTTTGTACTCCTCCTTAGCAATTCTTCCATGTTTCCACTTTATGTAGGATTCCTTTTTGATTTTCAGGTCATTAAAGAGCTTTTGATGGAACCATATTGGTCTCTTACTACTCTTTCTAGCTTTCTTTCACAGAAGGATAATTTACCGTTGTGCCTTTAATATTGCCTCCTTGAGAAACTGCCAGCTCTCCTGAACTTCTTTTTCACTTGGATTTTCTTTCCATGGGACCTTACCTACCATTTCTCTGAGTTTGTTAAAGTATGCTTTAGCTGGGGCTTTAAAAAGAACATAAACTATCTCGAGATTCATGGTAAAATTGTGAATGGTGACAGTAATGCCCAAATATGGAGAAAGACCTGGAAGGAGTCAGAGTGTACTGATGGTCCCTTGGAAGTTGAAGTCAAGCAAACCCATTTGCTTTATTTTTGGTTTTGTCATCATCCTTTGGCTTTGTATCAATTTTGGGCCAGGCACCTCAAAAACAGAGCTTTAGTCAGAATATTTTTTGTTGTTTTTGGAGTAGGGCAAATATAAAGTCTGCAGTCACCTTGTTGCATAAAATAAAGCGTGGAGCACCCAGGAAGGAGAACTTCTCTACTCACCACTTTCAAAGTGCCATTTTCTATCTGATCTGCAACACTAGCCCAAAGCATTTGCCATTTTATCACACACACATACACACACGTACGTGCTGTTAATATATAATAACCTGGTGTAAATGATGCGCTTGATTTTAAAAATAATTAAGGCCTAATTTAGATATATAATGTAGATGAGTATCAAATTGTGAATTATAATTAATCTAATAAATTATTACAAAGATGCTATTAAGCAATATAACCTGGGTATATTTTTAGCGGTATTCATTAACTACAAATGAAATAAACAACAACTTCATGTGAAACATCAGGAAACAATATCTGGCTTTGCCATTGCTTCATTCAAAATGACAACAGAAATGCACTACTTTCTATTCCTTTTTAATGCTATTGGCATAAAATTATTCTGTTTCTTTTATGTTCTATTCAAATAATTTTCATTTGAGAACACAACAAAATATGTGATTGCAGAAATTTGGCCACTATTAGGAATATAAATTTTTATTTGGTTTCAATTACGGCAGTTGAGAGAGATTCTCAATTTTCAAGTTTTAATAAAAGTACACATTTTCTTTAAAGTACACTGCACCATTATTTGACCTCGAAGGATATATTTGCATAGTGCTGCACAAGGAATTAACTTTAACATAGCAAAATCCTCATGTGCATGGAAAGAAGCAAGTTTGAGTCAAATTCTCCTTTGCAGGATTCAGACTGGTCTCCACTGACATTCATCACTAGTGATAGCAATAGTGGAAAGTATGTACAGTGGAGTCGTATCTTACGCGCGGGTTAGTTTCTGAAGTCAGCACGTAAGGCTAAAATTGCGTATAGTCAAAATTACCCTTGAAAATCCCTTCAATCGCCCATAAAGTACAGTATACTGTGCAAGGTTTTGTGTATACAACTCTGTACAGTAATATGTATAAATATATAATGTATACAGTAATGTACAGTATATAAGGAGTACATATGCAAAATATAATTTTACAGCACTGTATTTTTAATTACAGGGGGTAATTACAGGGGGTGTCAGGGCTTGATGTCGATCCAGGAGACGGAGGTGACGGAGAGCTTGGGTGATGGAGAGTGAGTCGTAGATGAAGTGGTTGGCTCTGGTTCAGCTCGAGAAGCTGATTGCGTAGGCTCATCTGCTGCTGGTTGTTTTTCCTTGAAAAACATGGTGATCAGCAACTGTCGCTGTTGTCTCTTGAGCTGCTCAAACATTTCTTGATAGGGTCTCAAATCGTCCGTAATACTACGTGTGATTTTGAGGCTTCGTTCCATAGAGGGATTGTATTCAGAAATTAGACCATTCTTCTTTGGCAGATGCAGCTTCACCAGTAGTCTGCATGTTTTTGAGGTTGAAGCGGTTCCCAAAACTGTTAAGCCATCCTTGGCTGGCTTTGAATTCCTTCTCATCAGAAGGCTGTCCCTCTTCGGCGGGAGGTTTGAACAGCGCATAGAGGCTAAGAGCCTTTTCTCGCAACGTGTTGCCATCAATAGGCACATGTTTATGGTTCATGTCTTCCAGCCAAAAGTTTAATGGCTTTTCAGTCTTCACTAAAGTCTTATCACACACCTGGCTCGTCACCTTAGCAGTTATTGGAGTACTTGATGCCACGGCTTGAAGAATTTCTCTCTCTCGAATCTTGATGGCACGGATGCTAGATTCGTTGCGGCCATATTTACGCTCCACGTTGGAGACCGACATACCGTCCCTCAATAAGTCCAACACAGTCAGTTTTTCCTCCAGCATTGGAACTGATCACTTTTTCTTCGGTTAAGCACCAGATGAAGTATTTGGTTTGCATTTAGGGGCCATGTTGTACAAAAAATACGTATCTTTAAACACTAGAATCACACTCAGTGCGGCGAGATGCTTACACTATGAGAGGCATGCGGGAACTGAGACCGACTAAGGGAACAGCAGATTCACATCTCCCATCTCACGCTCACTCCGGGGCATATGCTCATTGAGTGGAATGGTGGGTGAATTGCCCACAATATTTACAGGTATCTTGTTATTTTTCTTTTTTTTTTGCTGAGCGCGTATAGTTGAATTCGTGTAAGATAAATGCGCGTATGATGCGACTCACCTGTAATGTAGATGGGGATTTTTACCAACATGCCATCTAACTCTGCTTACAGCTCAGAGCAGGGTGAGATGAGACAGTGGTAAAAATACCTCACCCTATGTACATTACAGCTTCCATCAGTGCTGCCATTGATGGAGCTTCACCAGTGGTGAATTATGGGTCCCCTTTTTGGCAGTGCAGATAAGGCTGTAAAGGACAGAGGTACCTCTTCACCTATGACCAAATACTCAGACTGGAAACTCAGACATCAATTTTTTGAGCAAATAATTACCTGAAAAGTCTAGATGGCGCGGAAAAAAATCAAGAGAAAGTTTTCATAGTATCATCAGTGCTCTTTTTATAGTATCATCAGTGCTTTATGATTCCACATCCACAGAATTTGCCACAGAATCTACTCTTTGCTTCAGAATTGTGCTTCACAATCCAAGCTTTTCTTTAAAAAAAGTTCCTAGCACTCCAAGTTGTGGAGAAACTCTTCCAAATGTGAAACAAATACAAAATGATGCAATAGTGTCTGACTGCCTCAAGCAATAGTTCTGAGAGGCATGACTTTATCTCAGTTGGCACTTAACTTTGAAACCAAATGTTGAAAATATAAGTGCCAATATTTTTAACTATTTAGGAGAAATTTCCCATTAATGTGTTTATCTCGCAATGTCAAACTGCCTCCTGCTCCTTCCCAGGTGCCAGAAAAATCTATTTTCTCCTCCTTAGTTGCCCAAACTTCCTGCTTCCCTTAGTTGCCCAAACTTCCTGCTTCCCTGACCCCTCACAATGCTGTTCTGTATTTTCATACAAAATATGAAGCACAATGAAAACAGAAAAAAGGGGGGACAATGTAATACCAATATTAATTCCAATTTATGACACAGGGAATGGTGCACTGACCATATTGTTCATTTTCATACTTAATTCACTACAACCTTCATGTTTTAAATTTATTGGATGCTGCCACAGAATCTTCAGTCTGAACTGGAGCTTTGCAGGACGCAAACTCAATGCTGCAGAATTTACATCTAGTTTGCTGCAGAGTACAGAGGCTTTCACTGGTGCGGGAGGGATAGCTCAGTGGTTTGAGCATTGGCCTGCTAAATCCAAGGTTGTGAGTTCAATCCTTGAAGGGGCCATTTAGGAATCTGGGGCAAAAATTGGGGATTGGTCCTGCTTTGAGCAGGGGGTTGGACTAGATGATATCCTGAGGTCCCTTCCAACCCTTCCTGATATTCTATGATTTCATTATCAGCAGTCTGTGGAGGACAGAACTACATTGCCAAAGTAGAGTTGAAGGAGGAACCCACAACTAAACCAGGAGATCTGAATATTTCATAATATACCAGAGTGTTCTGATATTCACCCAATGGTGCGCACCCCAGCTGGAGCCAGCCTAGTCAAGCTAACAAAGATAATGTTACCATTGCCTCATATTCGTGTTTCAGGGCAGTATTAATTGACATTGAATCCTCTCCAAAGTCATCCAACATACATATTTCAAGAAACAACAGGAATTTCTCTCTAGTCCCCCAACTCTTGGAAAGTGCTGTAAGAACCAGAACAGAAGCTCAAGAGAAAGGTGTGCATTTCAGTGCAGATATAATATCCTGATATCACAAAACAGAGGTAAAAGAAGCTACTTATCTCCCCTTCTCCCCCCCGCCAAAAAAAAACCAGAAAAAAGAAAAGTGAACTGGTCAAGAAAAGTTCTGACAGCAAGAGAACATGGAGTTGCTGCCCTATTGGCATAATAGGTAGTGAAATACATCCCGCCATGGAAAACCTGCAAAAGTCTATGCATCCTTCCACCCCAATGTACTATTATTATTTATTTGAATTGCAGTAGCACGTAGGACCAATCAGTCTGGGACTAGGATACCATTGTGCTAGGAACTGCACAACTGTAATCAATGACCAGGGGCTGCAGAGCACCACTTAAAGTGTGTGGGTGGCATCGATTTCCTCCTCCACCCCTTACCCTCCTCTTTCCTCCTCAGGCCCACCACCGGCAGCCTGACACCCCTGATCCATGAGCCTCTACTACCACCTCCCCAAATTTGAGTGAGTGGCATTCTGACCTGCTCATGGGGTCGCAGAGCTACTCAGCATGACCATTTTGGTTGGGCCAAACCTGTGACCTGGATGGCCCTCCCGGCTCCATGACCTATGAAAATGACAGTCCCTGCTCCAGAGATCTTACAGTCTACTATATGATGAAAAACATTGTCTCAATAAAACCATCAATGGAGAAAGAGAAGATAACAGTAATACAATGAGGATTAGCAGCGATCAGCCATTATTAATTATTTTGTAGGTATCATGGTAGAGGTAAGTTTTAAAAAGGAATTTGGAGGTTTTATCTATCCTAGATACTTACATGGCCTCTGCTGCTGTAGTATCTGAGCACCTCACAACCTTTAATATGTTTGTCCTTACAACACACCTGCAAGGGAGGGAAGTGCTATTAAGCCCATTTTAGAGGCAGAAAACTGAGGCACAAAGCAACTAAATTACATGACCAACATCACACAAGGAATCAGTGGCAGACCAGGAAATTGAACCCAGGCCCATGCTTTTCAAGGCTAATGGCCTAACTTCTGGGCTATCCTTTCTCTCCAAAATAACCTACTGCTGTTATGGATATCAATGTGAAGAAGAGCTGGGGGAATAACTGATTTTTCAGTATGGTGCCATTTCAAACCAAAGTTGAATTTTTGTTGTTGTTTTTTCTTGCCAAAACAAAAAAACTGAAAATATTTTGTTCCAGTCAAATAAAAAGAAGTGTTGAATGTCATTTCAATCTGACCTTTCATTCTATTTTTTAAAAACTTTGTTGCTATTTCCAACATTTTCAGTTTTCCCACTGAAACTATTCCCCAAATTCAACCTGATTTTGTGCATAGTTTCAGTGCTCCCCAAAAATGCATTTTTCAGATAATATACTATTCACCAAAAAATGTCACCCAGCTCAAATAGGAAGCTCTTCCTATGCATAAGAGCCAGAATGGGAGAAAGTGTGAAGGTGCTTGACAGGAAACTTGACTAATGTCATATGTAGGTTTGCAGTGGGTATAACTTGGGACAACATTTGACCCTTTGAGTCCCAAAAGCAGAAGAACATCTACCATTTTCAAAATTCGTATCCTCCCCATTCACAGCAGTAACATTTTGAATTGCATCAGCTGCTTAGGTTTATTCTTGCATTTTGTTACCATCCAATTTATACATTATTCAACATTTTTCAGTATTTTTACTACTTTTGTGTAATACACTTCATTTAATTTATGTTTTGTTTAGTCAGACAATAAAAATGTAGCTGCAGATTTCACTTGGTTGCTTACTGATGAGAACAAAGAAAAAAGAAAAGGAGTACTTGTGGCACCTTAGAGACTAACCAGTTTATTTGAGCATGAGCTTTCGTGAGCTACAGCTCACTTCATCGGATGCATAGCATATCGTGGAAACTGCAGAAGACATTATATACACACAGAGACCATGAAACAAAACTTCCTCCCACCCCACTCTCCTGCTGGTAACAGCTTATCTAAAGTGATCATCAAGGAGGGCCATTTCCAGCACAAATCCAGGTTTTCTCACCCTTCCCCCCCCCCTTTTTTCCCCCACAGACACACATACAAACTCACTCTCCTGCTGGTAATAGCCCATCCCTCTTTGAAACCTCTCTTTATAATGCGCATGATAATCAAGGTGGGTCATTTCCAGCACTAATCCAGGTTTTCTCACCCCCCCCCACACACACCCCTTCAAAAAACAACCCACAGACACTATCTCACTCTCCTGCTGGCAATAGCTCATCTTACAATGTGCACAGCAATAATCCAAGTTTAACCAGAACGTCTTGGGGGGGGGGGGGGTTGTAGGAAAAAAACAAGGGGAGATAGGCTACCTTGCATAATGACTTAGCCACTCCCAGTCTCTATTCAAGCCCAAATTAATAGTATCCAATTTGCAAATGAATTCCAATTCAGCAGTTTCTCGCTGGAGTCTGGATTTGAAGTTTTTTTGCTTTAAGATAGTGACCCTCATGTCTGTGATTGCGTGACCAGAGAGATTGAAGTGTTCTCCGACTGGTTTATGAATGTTATAATTCTTAACATCTGATTTGTGTCCATTTATTCTTTTACGTAGAGACTGTCCAGTTTGACCAATGTACATGGCAGAGGGGCATTGCTGGCACATGATGGCATATATCACATTGGTGGATGTGCAGGTGAACGAGCCTCTGATAGTGTGGCTGATGTTGTTAGGCCCTAACAAGGAATTCCACTGCCAGGTCAAGGACAGGCTGCCAAATGCCCTCCGAACACTACTATGCTAGTAGGTGAACTCTTCACGTAAACATCCAGAGCTCATTCCCTTTTTCAAAGACTACGCTCTTTCACCCCAGCTGTTTTGAGCAGAAAGGACTCTTCAAATAAAGGGGTCAGAGGCTGGCTGTTATTTACAAAGCCATTTGGCAGCGTGGGAGACTGTTAAGAGATTTTCTCACTGCTAAATACTGTAAATAGCTTAGTAAGTCAACAATTGAAAAGCCTTGTTTCTCTTTCTAGTACCTCTTTTAATGGGCTAGTAAGCTTCTGTAGCATATTTCATGCAACTCAGTCACTAGCAGGTCACGCATCTTGTTTAATTTGTTGCTTTTGGCTTTCACTATATACAGTGATATCAAAAAAGGACCAGAATCCTGTCAGAGTTGCCATATTAATGTAGTTTTTGGTAATAAAGAATTACATTTTGTTGTCACTATAGGAATTACCACCTGCTTGAATATAACACTAATGGGGGTTGGGCAAGGGTATATGGATCGTTGCACATGCTATTGAGTGTGCTGGATTGTTTATTACTAGATGTATATAAGTTTTAAAAAAAGGGGTTGCTTTATTGTACACCATCCTTTTTGGCACCTTTTGTCTATTTGTATATACTGAGCTACAAGCCTACATGAGTTCCCCCGGTGGGTATTTTCTAGGATAATGCACTGGACCCAAACCTTAGGTTCCATGTGATCTTGGCTTTCTGGGGCTGTGCAGAATTTAGGCACTGTCTCTCTGGGCTGAGTCCAGACACTCACTCCAGATACTGACCCCATGTCTGACATCCATCTTTGGCACTGGGGACCCTGCAGTCCAACTGGCTCAGCCCTGAAACAAGTGCCAGCTTTCCTAAGCCTCCCCAGTAGCTGTTGCATGTTCTCAGAGTTCCATGAAGGCTGTGGACCCTCAGATATATTGTTTCCCTCTTTGAGGACTATGTGACAGCGAAAACAAGTAATGCATAGTTTCTGCAAAGGAATTTCTAAACACACACTTTATTCTTAGACAGCACAAGAGCTATATAGAACTATGGAAAAACAAAACCTGCACCCTTTGAATTTGGTCAGTGTCGGTCAGGGATCCATGATTCCTCCTCCTCCTGATGCTCAGCCTTCTCTGCTTCCAGTCCTGGTTTGCTCCCCTGTCTCTCTCAGGATGACGCATGACAGAGCCTCCCTTTTATAAAGTTACAGTCTGATTTGTCAGGTGACCACTCTCAGTGACTTCAAACCCCTCTTCATATGATCCATTGCTTGGATACCAGGTCACTTGGAAGAATGGGTTTCCCTGGGGGTTAGTCATCTCACTGTCCTGTAGTGCAAGGTTATTCAATTGTTGACAGTCCTTATTGATGTACCACTCAGAGGCAGACACCTAGGTGCCAGTCCCCCTTCCCTTAGCGCAAGTGGTATGATGCAAGAATACAGCAAAAGACAATCCTAAGGGTATAAACACAGCGTTCATAAAAATCAAACTGGAATTTATATATTCAGATAGACAGACCCAAAACTGTCACATCACTCCTGGAATGGTTCTTTTTAGACCCACCCTATTTGCAGGTATTTTCTTCTGCTACCCCTGAGTAAATAAGTAGAGTTAGACTCTTATGCACTTCAAACTGGTGCAATTTGCCCATGGGTGCCCATTTGCTAATTAACTTAGACTCAACATGCAACTTGCATCACTATTTACATCATAATTGCACATGCATGTATATGACAGAAAGAGAGAGTATTGCTTCCAAGTGCAACCAAAAGCTTAGGGACAGATTGTTAAAGGTATTTATTTAGATGCCTATCAGAATTTTCAAGAGCATCTAGGCACCTAACTCACACTGAAATCAGTGAGTGTTAGGCGCCTAGGTACTTCTGAAAACCCCACTAAGTGCCGACACACCTTTAAAAATCTGGCCCTTACTCCTACAATATCTCATAATGTGTTAGTTTTAATTTGTATTGCTCATTGAGTTTGGTTACAGTGATATTCTTGAATATCTAAAAGTAGAAAAGAAGAAAGTCCTTTAGGTTTCTGCAGCACAGGGACCAAAAATCCATAGTTAATATGGCCTCAGGTCCATGCATGCGTCTTTTACAAGTGGACTATAAAGACGCCTTGTTGCTAAGCGTACTTGTATTACCCATATTACAGTACATGAATACAGTATGAATATATGAAATACAGGGGTTTATAAGAGAGCAGGATGGTAATTTTTTGGCTAAACATTCCTTCATCTGAAAGTGTTGATCTACCAAAACTTATTATTTACGGGAAAGCATCAGTTTCAATACATTTCCCATTTTTAAAAAATGCTGGGGGGGAAAAATTTAAAACTATCAAAATGTCTTTTTTTTTAGTTGAACCAACTTTTCCTTTCAAGATGCAAGTTAGTGCATAGTAAAAAAAATTTTTTAAATCAAAACTAAAACAAAATATTTTGAAATCAAGCAACATGTTGTGATTGACCTGACCTTAATTTTTCCAGATTTTTTGGGTTGTGAAAATATTAAAGATTTCAACTTTCCAGCCCGATTTGAGACAGGAATATTTTTCAGAAAACCATTTCCCATTCAGCTCTAGTTAAATCTGTAAGGTGTTAGATACATTTTTCCTTCAAAGACGGTATATAATACAGTACAGTAATATTTCTGCATCGGGAATAATTCAGAGAGAAATTAACAATACAATATTTCGAAGTCTACTTAAGGGTATCATCATTTTTTAACCTATAGAGGCAGGAGAGGTAAATTGCTGTTCAGTTTGGTTTTGATACTTGACTAATTATTGTTAAAAAATATATTTTACTTACCAGTCTATTCTTTAGCAATATACTTGCACTATTGGTATGTATGTGTGGACAGAGACCACAGAAAGAATGAGCAAGGCACTGAGAAAGTGAGCACAGGAGCATGGGGACTGTGTAGGAGCTTCAGTGACTATTTTTAGTTTGGCCAATATATAGTTAAAAACAACTTTTATGTCTAATTTGAGGAGTTAATTTGGGAATTTATACCATCATCTTTTATATTTACAAAGATATCTAATTGTTCAGGTTGTAACTGCTGTAAGAACAGATAATAAAGCTAAACTGAAAACAACACTCTTTGAGTAGAATAAAACATCTCTTTGAACTAGTCTCAGTGGCAAAGTGGCATAAGTAAACACTCAATACATGCAGCTGATGGCCCTCAGAGCTCAAGAACTGTGATCAGAATTACTGAATTGGAAAAGCAGAGAGAGATGCAGAATTATACAGAATGACAACAAAGGGGCATTATGGAGTAGGCGCAGCTCAGCACTGACTACCCCAGTCCTCCAGTTAAGGAGGCCAGTTTCATGATACGAAGAACTCTTCCTCCGCTATGCCAGACATAGCACCAGTGCAGCTGAGGATCCAGCACAAAATCCACTAATTCAAATATTGGTCCTGGTCCACAGCTACGGCTCCTAGGCACTATGGTAATCATCATAATAATTGAACCTATCCTGGCATTAGGGCGGTCAAATACAATCAAGTATATTCTGCTAGACTTTACACTGAAGTGTTTGGAGAAAGACTAGGTAGCCACTCACTTAGCGCCACAATTTAGGATTTTTTTTCCTTGCTTCCCAAAATAAAATGAGACATACATATATTTTATATTAAGGTGCATATAAATATACACACATGCAAATATAAATGGGTTTATACAGAAAATGAATTTTATTCTTACATGATGAGATGGCATAATTCAAAGCTATAGTACAAAGTCAAATTAAAATATTAACTCTGTCCTGCAGGGTTTGTGTGTTGTGTATAGGGGAATTGGAGATATAACACTTGGTAAAGCTTAATAGGAATGAATGTTTGTTACTCTCTGCTTAGTTGACTCTCGCATGAACACCACTGGCTTTCATATTTGTCACCTAGTTGCCTCATGGATTCCTGTAGCAGGTGTCAGGCTCCATCAGCATGCCCAGTTCTCGAACACTGAAGCTGGTAGATACCAGAGAGAGACAATCAACATAAAGAGGGAGAAAAGCAATCTGACAAAACCAGAGAAAATTAAAAAGTAATAGGGGAAGAAGAACAAACAATGTTTAAAAGAGAAGGAATAGGGAAGGAGAACAGGAAAAAACAGAATGACAAGCAAGCAGAGTGAGGTAGTGCTAAACCAGAGGGGAGGGAAATGACATAAGAGTGACATATTATAAAGTGCAAACAACTTATAACATAAAGGGAAAAGAAAACACCAGCGCAATAGCTCACAGGATGGGAGAGTACACTGTGAACAGCCCATGATCTTCACGAGTTTTAAGGAAAAGTGCATATTCAATTCTACTTTAAGCCCCTTTGCAAAATTGCTGCTCAACCAGGTAATGTCTCATCGAGAGAGATGCCACGAAGCAAATACTGCTATGAAAAGAACAAAAAGATTATGGTCCCAGTCCAGCAGAGCACTCAATCATGGACTTAATTTTAATTACATGGGCAGTTCCATTGACTTCTATTGGACTACTGTGATGCTGGCTCACAGGTTGCCAGCAGGCTAATTCACTCACATGTTAATAGAGACCAAAGGAATGTTAAAAGGTCATAGTATGTTCAAACCAATTCACTTGTAAGATGTAACTGTATTGTTAAGCTTGACTATATCCTGTTATTTATTTGCCATTATGCATGCCCTATAGTAAATAACCCTAGATCAAAAGTTGTTCATATAAAGATGAGCATTTACTTAGTATGCAGAACTTCATGAATATTAAAGAAAGATACCTGTATTATTCCCACTTAGCCATCCCTATTTTAATGAATGGCCGGTAATTACATTATGTATATCACTGTGACTGGATTATTTGTGTATGCATAGGAAGTAGAATGTTAACTTCAAAGCAAGGTTCGTTTCATGTTCAACAATGGATGTTCACAGCTCAATGGGCAGCTGCTACTCATCAAAACCCACATGGGTGGAGACACCTGTCAGCTTGTTTGCTGTGAGCAAGATTTATAACTACTAGTTTAAGGGAATAATCTTTCATCTCTGGACTGATGACTTCTGACAGGATGGAATTCTGAGCAATTGGACCGAGATCCCTAGAGCCATTCTAGGTAACCCTGGGAGACTATTGGAAACCAACAAATGACTACATCTCTGCTATCATATTGGACTTATATGTTACAAATGAATTAAAGTTTATTTACCTGCTTTAACCTCTCAATAACTCATTTCTTTCGCTTAGCTAATAAATCTTTAGTTTACTAAAGAAACTGGCTTCAGCATTGTCTTTGGTGAGATCTGAATTATACCTTGACCTAGGGTAAGTGACTGGCCCTTTGGAGCTGGGAGTAATTGAATGTGAGATGATTTTTGGTTTTAATAACTTTTCATCCTTAAGTCTAGTTTGTCTGGGTGGTAATATAGGCTGGAGTGTCTCAGGGGACTGGCTGTGGGTCTATTATAAGCTAGTATAGTGATCCAGGAGCAGACATTTGTTGCTGGTTTGGTTAAATCTAATTATAGAGTATACCACCAGTTTGGGTGTATCTGCCCTGTTTTCTGACAGTCTGACCTGAGATTGGCCTTCTCCGCTGTGACCCATTCCAGCCACCGTGACAACTACTCATGCATAAGTGCTTTGCTAGAGCAGGGTCTATATGGGTAAGAAGAGAGAATGAAGAGGTAAGTATAAGCAATTAGAAAATTGTATCTGACTGGGTTAGCACTGTGTAATGCCGAAGCAGTTTTGGAAAAAAAAATTGTTGACATACTGTCCTTATTAGAATCTTCAAAGAACTATTCGGGCAAAAAATGATAATTCAGTCCAAAACACTAGCTATGCCACCCTGAGATAAAAGATTCAGAATATAATACATGGCGCTGTCACTGAACCCCAAAGAACAGCAGCTTTCCAAGGAAAACATTTAAAAACTGTTCTGTGATAAAATTACATCCAAGTTCTGTAAAGCCTAAAAAAAAGGAACAATGAATATTCTGTGGGCAAACATCACTATGGAAATGCAAGTAATTCCATAAAATATGATTTATGATCGCAAAAGCAGAGGAAATATCTTGCTGTTTTTAAGTATGCAAAGTCTGATGTCTATTGGAAACAATTAGTCACTTGTGCCAGTGCTTTTTCCATCCCACTGCAGCTCACAAAAATCAGACAGATACAAAAACTGTTGGCTTTGAGGAGAAATAATGAACTTTGGCCCCCTCTAATACTTTTGAGATGAAAAGGAAGGAAGAAGTGGGATGACAATTGACAAGCTGGTCAGAGGGTCAGGTTGGCTTCCTTTATAATATAACAGCAGCAGATTGCAGAGCAGATGGAACAGAACCAGACATCAAGTACTGTAGAAATTAACAAATTATGGAGATTTAAACTGATATAGTGAAGAAGCAAGCAGTCTATAAAGACAAACTGGGACCAGTACCAGTCATTCTGCAAGACCTGGTATATAATCAAGACAAGAATGCCATATGGATACTGCAGTGAGGAAGAGGAAAGCCCACTCTTCAACCTATTATCTAACCAACCAAAACAGAATACCTTGGTTGCTATTTCTTAGTCACCTACTGGTTGATATTACTTGAAGAAACATTAAAATACTACAAGAAACATCCACCCTACTCCTTGTTACTTTACCTTACTGTCCTTAATCTAACTGTCACTTAAATAATAATGGGCCAGCTTCTCAGCTGGTGTAAATTAGTGAAGCTCCATTTTATAGCTTCTACCCTAAAATCAACCCAAAAGCTTTTGTAATGACCTTTACAATGAATGAATATCATATGTAGTAATGTCAGGGCCGCAGTCTGCAAGAGAATCTGCTAAACCATCATTGTCTTCTTGAGACCAAGAAGGAGAAGGCATAGATGTACATTGTGATGTAAATTTGCCACCCAATGGAACATCTGTCCCAATTTGTCCCAAGTGAAGAACTAGCAGGTCTCCAAAAACAACACAACAACAACAAGCAGCATGAGTTACACATATACAGATGTCCACATCTGTTACACAAGTGCTTGAACTTCCTAGTTGGGCTGTTTTTTTAAGCACTGGGTGTGAAGGAGTTTTCCTAAATGTTTATATTCAAATGGATTTATTATATATCTATTGGCTCCAATTATCCTCATCCATAGCAAACTCCCTGCTTGGGTAAGAGACACCACTTCCCTTTCTGCTCCAAGTCCAACAATTATCAGAGATATTCTTGTGCACAGCTGGGGACCTTGTCCACATTAGGCCTTGATTCAGCAAAGAATTTAAGCACCTGCTTAAATCCATGTCAATTCAGTAAAGCACATGCTTAAGTCCTAATAACATCTCTTAAGTTTAAAACTTAAGCACCTACGTAAATGCTTTTCTTTATTAGAGCCTTAAGCAGTTAAGACATAACAAGGTGTGGATTATGGTTTAAGAATGGCACTGTTTTTGAATATTAGACTGAAGGTCCAGTAACACTGCTGCACAAACATGTCCTTATAGACCCTATATGCAGACCCTAAAGTGCAATTTATATGTGTTAATTACTAAAGAAAAATATGCATCATGAGAACAAATCATTTTAAATGGAAAAAATAATGTTTTAATTACATGTTAGGCTGAAGACAGTAGTGCCACGTAATTGTACATTTTCAATTACAAAACTTTAAGGAAAAAAATTAAATGATTACTGAACTGAAATGACAAAAATCATAAAAATAGATTAATTTTTAAAGTTGAACTCAAAATTATCATGAAAGATACAACTTGAAGTAAAAAATCTAGTCTATCTTTGCCTGGGGACAGTGTTCGATGGTACTTCATGCTGTCACTGTTTAAGGGTGTTCTTCAGAAATCGTTTTATACTGTTTGAATAGTTAACAGCCACATGCCAAAAGCTGTACCATTATTGGGTCATTATTAAGAATAACTTGAGAGCTTTTCTTTGGATGCACGTATGAAGTAGGGGGCCAATGGTTAAGGTGGAATTTACGATAAATATTTTCTTAGATTATTTATTGTTTTTTTGTGAAGAGGCTACCTAATTAAGCTGATATTCTTCCATCATGAAAGCCAGTAAGCAGTAAAAGTTCACTTGGATGGCCCTGCAGAGGAATTTTAAATCCTTCTCTGTTAAGAAACAGCAGCTGCCAACATTCCCTTGGCAGTTTAAAACTAATTGAGGCTGGGAGGGTGGTTAGAAAGGCCTGCAATGAAGCAAATGAGATAGATCTACAACCTATCCTGAAGGATGACCCAACACTCTCACAAATCTTGGGAGACAGGCCAGTCCTTGCCTACAGACAGCCCCCCAACCTGAAGCGAATACTCACCAGCAACCACATACCACACAACAGAACCACTAACCCAGGAACCTATCCTTGCAACAAAGCCCGTTGCCAACTGGGCCCACATATCTATTCAGGGGACACCATCACAGGGCCTAATAACATCAGCCACACTATCAGAGGCTCCTTCACCTGCACATCCACCAATGTGATATATGCCATCGTGTGCCAGCAATGCCCCTCTGCCATGTACATTGGTCAAACTGGACGGTCTCTACGTAAAAGAATAAATGGACACAAATCAGATGTCAAGAATTATAACATTCATAAACCAGTTGGAGAACACTTCAATCTCTCTGGTCACGCGATTACAGACATGAAAGTTGCGATATTACAACAGAAAAACTTCAAATACAGACTCCAGCAAGAGACTGCTGAATTGGAATTAATTTGCAAATTGGATACAATTAACTTAGGCTTGAATAGAGACTGGGAGTGGCTAAGTCATTATGCAAGGTAACCTATTTCCCCTTGTTTTCCTACCCCCCCCCCCTTCCTCAGACGTTCTTGTTAAACCCTGGATTTGTGCTGGAAATGGCCCACCTTGATTATCATACACATTGTAAGGAGAGTGATCACTTTACATAAGCTATTACCAGCGGGAGAGTGGGGTGGGGGGAGAGAAAACCTTTTGTAGTGATAAACACCCATTTTTTCATGATTTGTGTGTATAAAAACAAACATCTTCTGTATTTTCCACAGTATGCATCCGATGAAGTGAGCTGTAGCTCACGAAAGCTTATGCTCAAATAAATTGGTTAGTCTCTAAGGTGCCACAAGTACTCCTTTTCTTTTTGCGAATACAGACTAACATGGCTGTTACTCTGAAACTTCTCTGTTTAGAGTCAAGTCTTTTGAACTTGAACCTCACAGGAAAATGCTTCTGTTTTTTTAAATACTTTTATATCAGTTTCAGGCACTTCCAAACAGTAATGGACACACAATACTCCATTCAAGCAGAGCTAGGCTGGAAGGAGATAAGACGTTAGGCGACCTGTCCTTAATGACTGCTCAACAGAAAGACAGGCTATGGTTTAATCAATTATGTTCCAGGACTTTTTAAATCCCACTTTATAACAGAAATTTTAAACTTGTCATTTTTTATTTTTGCTCACTGACAAAACGGAGGTCTTTAAATAGCTATAGCATCAGATATAAACCCTAATTCCTGGCATTCATTTAATTTAACAAAAATTATTAAACTTGCTCTGAAACAGATTTTTAAAGTTTTGTGGAAAGTCACACCTCCCAGTGCAGTCTTATAATTTCCTTTGACTTATATCCTATCATGCTGTAGCAAACAGAGCTCATCACTGCTAAAAAGGCATTTCTAAGGCAACTTACTCTGATTTAAAGGTAATATTATTTAAATATTATGGCAACAATACTTCAAACATGAATTATAATTTGCCATGTAGTATAAAGCTGATGGCCTGCTCAGCACCTATGAAAATTAGGCAACTTATCCTTCTGATTGTTACCTTTCACTCCACCTTTTTTTAACCTTTACCATACATCCTTAAAATAGCATACTATTCCTTGTTAAAATAGCATACTATTCCTTGTTTCAAATATGTAAGTGATCTTCATTGACTTAAATCATTTATTTACAAGAACACCACCAAAAGTTCACACACTAAAATTGCATTTAACTTTTTCCCTAATTCGACCATGCTCTTTATAAAAGTACTCTATTTTCTATTATAAATTAATCTTATATCCACTTTCATTCACTACCTACCTTTAGCCTTTTATTTAAAACTTTATGGAACAGTAACCTTCAAAATACCATACTTACCTAACCAATGATAAAATTCAACATTAATAGGAAAGGCACTGAAAATTGGTGGAAATTGTAGAAAATAAATATTTCTAGTTAATAGTGCTTGAGGAGTTCAACTCTTTTATAACAAAAATTCTATAAAGTTTTAAGAACCCTATCATCCCTTGAAGGATATTCAGTGCAGGAACCTGCAAATTTTGTGAGCCAGAGTTTTCATTTCTTGTTACATACTGCATATGAAAACAAAATAGCCTGCTACATCAGAGGAAAAATAATGCTCTGTGACCCTGTCCTTTTTGATTTACTGGTCATACAAGAACAGTGTGCATCACACTGAGCAATCACTTTGAATTCCTGAAAGGTTAGAAAGTTTAAAACTGGTAGAAGGTCTGCCCCTTGCAGGAATCTAGTTTCACTAGAAGATTGCCTTACTTTTTATTATAGGGTGGCCATTTGTCACCACCTTTTTTTTTTTTTTTTAAGGAAAAGCTATGGTATTTCAGTCTGCTTGGTATTGAAACTTGACCTACAAAGTGACTTTTTGTTCCAGTTTTAAAAAAATACAAGTTATGCAAGTGCAAAAGGAAAAAAGGCCATTGTTGGGGACACTGGGGCATGGCCACTAGGTAACTCGAGGGGATGGAAGACTATGAGTGTCGATGAAGCGCCCTCGCACTAGGCCCAAGTGTCCTTGGCCCCCCCCCGGCCTGGAAGCACTCACAGCAGTTATGCTGAGGATCTGCAACAATATATTGAAAAGTCAGACTGCCTGAAACTAAGCAAGGCCAAACAGGGCAGATATGGAAGAACAATGCTGAATAAAGCAGCTTTATGTATAGTTTAACAAATGATACAAGGGAACAAGGGAACTAGCTGGGAACTGGATTGGCTGGCTATATGGATACTTAGGGCAGCTTGCTATTGGATAAGTATGCTGGAAAAAAGGATGTATAAAAGCCTGTGTAACTTCCTGCTCTGTGTGCAGGATTTGAGATTCTATTCTCCCTGTACCTTTTTGCAGCTGCAAATAAACTTTTCTGCTTCTCCACCCCCTTGTGATTATTGGGTGTAGCACACCAGGTAGCGAACCAACTCCAGCTGTTGTTTAGCCTCTCGGCACTGGGTGCCGGCAACACCATGATTAAATTTGTTTTTTGCATACATCACATGGTCTCATATTTCAAAAGTATCTGATTTTTGTATAGAGGACTTCAGTTCCCATGCATACTCTTTTAGATAATAAATTTCTGGCTTAAAAAGGAAGTTTTTAACAAAACAAATACCAAGATTTTCCAGCATTAAATTTAACAAGGAGTTTCTACATAGTACTATTTAATCATTTAATATGGTATTCTTGGGGAAACAGTTTTAAATGCCTTTAAAAAATTTTAAACACTAAACTTGGAAAAGTAGTTGTTGCGAAAGATTCGCAACATTTCCCCTACCATTTATTATGTTTTTTTATTAGAGGCCTGATCCATCTCTTATTGAAGTCAACTTAAAGATTCTAGTTGACTTCAATAAGAGATGCATCAGACCTATGTGTTTTAATATACATTCACACAATAGAATTGCTACTCTGAAACATTTCCAGAGTAATAAACAACAGAAGAGATCTGAACAAGGAGGGCCTCACATCACTGCAGCATTCAGGAACATAGACTGATCCAGCCAATGAGACAGTCTGAAGCACAGCCATCATACCGGATTATATAACTTTCCTTTTGTGTAAGCTTCTTTGATTGTGAATTGTATCCTTTCCAGCTATCTCTAGTTCTACCATCTATGCCCTCAGAGGGTAGCTTTTGGTATTTCTTTGGTGGTTTGTACAAACCAGGTTTGTTCAGCTGCCATTCACTAGCAGAATTGCAGAGATTTGTTTTGAAGGTTTTGGAAATTGGGTTCCATTGGCCTTTGATGATGTTTTAAGTTACAGGCAGTATATGCTTAGGCAAGTCCCAGGAGAAGCCATTTACTTGACAGAAAGGGCTCCTCATTGCGGCATCCTAAACCGACATGTTGATTTCTGACATTATTGTGGATGTTGTGAGGTTTGATTATTTTTTTAAGATATCCTGATACGACTTTTTGTTTGACAGCCACTACTTCATACTCAGGAGTAGAGCACATTCCAGGGGGTGTTGCGAAAAGTTCCAAATCTCCAGGACTCCTGTAGAATTCTGAGGTGAGAAAATGCCCACTCTACAATCTCCACATAAGAGATCATATCTCCCAGAAGCTGAAAGCACTGCCATGCTGTGACTTTTGAGGATCACCGAAGGTGAGCAAGATACAATAATTTCTGTAATGTGCCCATTGACAAGATTGTAACGAATGTGTCAGACCTTGTCCCAAGATAGTCAAAGAAATCCTTGAAGGAATCATGGAGCTGTTTTTAAGATTAATAATTAAACCATGATGCTGCACAAGTGAACTTAGTGATTCTCGCATGGTTTTTGGAAATTGATGAGTCTATTATTAGGATATCATGGTAAATATGCATGTCCTCTTTTGAAGCTGGGATACTGCATGCATCATCTTTTACTTCCAGATTTTTTGAAGCTGCAAGTCCAAAGGGTAAGATCACAATTTTGATCTAATTTCAGTCTGAGGTTTAGTGTGCAGGTGCTGGGTGGTGTTGGAGGGCTATGATATACAGGAGGTCAGACTAGCGGATCTGGTGGTCCCTTCTAGGCTTAAACTTCATGACTCACAATGTTGTGTTCAAACCTATATGTCATATAACTTTACATTTTAAACTAAGATAAGATTGGTGAAAGGTGAAAAAGGCCATCTTTGAGCTGGTGAAAAACTGAGAGGTAAATTATGCAAAACCAAAAAATTTTGCCCAAATTTTTCCTGTTTGTTTTGGTTTGTTTTTTGATCAACATTCCAAATTGATTAAAAGTTTCACTGAAATTTTGATGACTTTGACAATAAGCATATTGTTATCGAAATATATTACTGAAAAGCCCAGAAAAGAGTAAGAAAAGTTGTGCTCATTGACTTTGGACTGAAAATGATGGTGAAGAGTCATTGAGATCTCATTACCATCAGAATGATAAAAAAATTCTTGAAACAGAATGAGATACATCTGTTTAGATATAGCCAGAAGCATCTTTGCTTGGACATCTGATTTGGGTAATGGTTGATCATTCATTCCCCTTCTGAACATTTCTGGAAGGGAACACAAATAGGTTAAGGCATTCATTCATCACACCATCATCTCTGGCCTTTGGTTGTCAGCAGGCATTATCTGCTGAGCACTTTTCTAGGTCACAAACAGACCACTAAAGAATGACAGAAACCAGACCAAAGATCAGAGAGGTTTTCGGAACTTCTCTACAAGACTGCTGGGTCCTAAGTAACTTCTAGGATACAATGTTTAAGATCCAGACTACTCCTTTTCTTGTACATAGATTTTTTAACCGATTCAATTTAACCATCCGTATTGTCTTCTGTCTAATCGTCTCCAACCTCAACCATCTTTAGAACTGACTCAAATCCATTTTGCCACCATAAATAGTATGCCCAGCTATAGCAACATGAACAGTCCTCTCTTGTGAAAGAGAACCTGTGAGAAGAGACCACCAGCCACATGTTGTTTCCAGCTGGAGAAGTGAGCCAGGATCCAGAGAATGAGTGAGTGAGTTGTCCTGATATCCTGCCTGCAGCATATTAGTGAAGAAACACCAGAGAATAGGAGGACAGAAAAGATCAGAACACTTTCTCTTTTCTTCATATGTTTGCTGTTATAGGGTTAATATTAACAAAAATGACTCATGAGCCAAGATTCAGTGTTTAACTGATGCTTCCATTCCCGCTAAAATGGACATGACTATCAGGGGACTAGGTAAAAACCCTGATTGAGATCCTTTTTCTTTGTGTTCAAATAAAGTATTTCTTCACAAAATGAATGTTCTAAATTTTGTGAAGAAATACTTTATTTTTTTATTTTTTATTTTCAGCCATTTTAGCTATTTTAATTTTAGATTTTTTATTGGATTTAATCAATTCTAACTTTCCGCTTTTCCCCTTTTTAACATGTATATATTTTAAAGAATTCTTTTGTCTAGTTGCTTATCATTACGCCCGGTCTCTTTGCAGAAAGCAATTAATTTAAAATAGCAGCTATCTAAAATGTAACTTAACGTCTTCAAGTGCCCATTTTGTCATAACACAGTAGACTGTGCTTGGAGTCCACGTGGAAGTTCAAAATGGCTTCAGACAGGAAAGATGGAAACTGGTAATCCTTGGGAGTACCTCCTGGATGAGAAGATTTATGTTTTCTATTTAAAATTCTTGTTTCCCTTATGAGTAAATTAAATGGTGGAGGGGCCTCTAGATTAGAAAAAAAGTCTCCAGTTTGTTTTGAAGGAAGGAAGAAGATGGAGTTGTTTGTTCTTCAATTGACACTGAAGTAATTGAGCCCAGTTCTCTAAACTTAAGAATGGATTGAAGAACCATTAGTCTTTTGACCTAGTTGAAGTGAAGGGATATTTAGAAAAAGAAAGGGGAGTTTGCCAGAACTCTTATCATTCATCCCTTGCATATCACTAGTCATGCCCATTTGTCTTAAGCTGAATCAGCATGCAAAAGGCCTCAGACATCACCCAGCACAGAATGGGACTCTGAACCAGCATTGTTCTGATGTCACTGGGACAGGTTGTTCCGACAGAGTCTTGGGATGTCCTCCAAGAGAGGTGAGAAAAGAACAAATGGATTATAGTACTGAGGTAGTAAAAAATTGACATGAATATTTGAAAGGCTGACTCCTAGAATCCTTGCTCTCATATGCTAGAAAGCTTATCCAGCTACTAAGGATTCTTTAATACTTTCTCAAAAGAGTTTTCAAATTATTCTGCACATCATAGGGAGCTTGAGTTACACATAATGTAAGAATCTACGTCCAACATGCTGAATTACAAAATTTCTCCTGGACAGAGAAACAGAAAAATCTTGTCATGTCACAGCATCATAAATGAGGGTGAAGTTGTAATGAAGGTGCTTGAAATATTTTTATCTTCTCTTTGTAGCCAGACAGCCAGCCCCCCCCCCCCTCAGACCAGCATTGCTGGAAACACACGGGAGCCAAAAACCACAGGGCACTTAACATGAATTCCAGCACAGCCTTTGAAGCTGAGAGAAGCACAGGTGTGCTGCGACAATGTGCCACTGGGAACATATACAACAATTGGGCTCACAGCAGGCAGAGGCGCTGTGACAGACATGGCTCTTAGCCCCTACTAAAACAGCATGATGCACACACACCAACATCCTAGGTGGGAAAATATTTACCCTAATAAAAGGAATGTCCAGTAGTTGACACTTATTGTTTCTCTCCCTTGCAAGTGTAAACTACTCTTGCGAGAGCTGGCGTCACCCAGATAGACCAGCCCCAATTTGGCACAAGAAAGGAGAAAGAGAATAAAGGAGTACAGAGGTATAAGTAGGGGACCTACAGCACCATGATTTTTGAGTGCTTTTCACTATCTATCTGCTGGTCAGATAAGTGACAGCCTCCCAAGGCTTCTGCAGCTAAGAGGGTCCCTAAGCCTTGTCCCTTATTCGTCTTTCCGCGGAATTGAGTGACCGATCCTGGCTTGGCACCGCTGGAATCGAGAGATGCAAGGAGGGTAAGAAGCACCCACACCTGATCTCCTATCTTTAGTGTACACATATTTTGAAATAGAGCTCTATACTTTGTTTTCTTTCTTTGGGATTGTAGCTTCAGTTTTGTAACTTGTTTGTGTGTGTAACATCTCTACATTTAAATAAGTAGGCACTAGCAATTTTGTAACCACATGATTAGAATCTAGTTTAATAAATTTTGGTAACCATTTGTGCATAAGCCTGACTTGTTTCTCTGGTTTACTGTAAAGCAGCCAACACAATTAAAGAACCTCAGCCGTTTTGGCTATAAAGCCTGGCCATTAGGTGAGAGTACTAAGAGCCTAGCGTTGAGTTGTGCCGCCTCCACGGGGCAAACTCTTGGGGCACCTGTCAGTCAATCCTGACTGCCCGCTGCGAAGGAGCTCTGAGCTCTAGCAGTTAAAGTCACGGGTGGTTAGGACCTTGGGGCATCCGTCAGCCTAGCCCGGGCTGCCCGCCGCGAAGGGACAGTGCGTCCTAGCGGTTAAAGTCACGGATGGTATAAACGGGCATAGCTGGCACCTCACCAAACATCCTGGCCATCGGCTAACACTCTTGGAGAGTGAACAGGTTTCTACCGAGCTTTCTTATTGGAAAGGAATTTTAGCCACAACAGAGAGGCCCTGGAAATTATTATATAGGTCATCTCGTGGTTACAGAAGCAAATCCTCTTATATGTATGTTTATTGAGGAGTTTAGGGAACCCAATATCATCCATTAGAATGATAATTGTCCTGTAGTTATTTAGCAAGGCCAAGGTGGAGGAATCAATCTTGGGAGAAGAGGAGATATTTGTACATTTGTCATTTCAGACCTTGCGGGCTTGTGAAAATCCTTGCACTGATCAGTCTTTTCTTAGAGAGTGAACACACCAGGAGTTCACAAGTTTACTATTGAGGAATAGTGAATGTTGCTTAATTGTTGGGTTTGCTCAGTTGCAGCAAAATTTTCAGACTTCAGCCTTCACTTGTATGAAGGTTTGTGCACACATAATTTAGCACTGGTCTCCATGCTGACTACAACTGGTTGAAATTTTCCCAATTCCAACTTTTCAATGAAATTTTTTGTTAAAAATTGATTTTCAATTGAAAAAAATCCCCAAAATCTTGGTTAAAAATGTTGGAGGGTTTAAAACGTTGTTCATATATTAACGTCAGGAGAGACCTTTCATGATTATATAGTATAACCTATGTAACACAAGTCATAACATTTCTTTAAGTCCATAACTTGTGGAGGAGTTGGACTGGATCCTTTAGAAAGCTATCCAAACCTTCATTTAAATACTTCAGGTGATGGAGAATCCAAAGAATCCCTAAGTAAATTGTGCCAGTGGTTAATTACCCTCAATGTAAAACATTTGCACCTTCTTGTCCAATTTTTCTAAATTTGTTTTAAAGCATGCACGCCAGAACTGGATCCAGTATTCCAGTAATGATCTCAGTAATGCAATATACAGTGGTATTAACACCTCCCTACTTCAACACCATATTCCCCTATTTATACACCAAGGACCAAGTTAGCCCACCTAGCCAGAGAATTGCACTGGGAGCTCATGTTAACGTAAGCTTTTCAAAAAAATCCTGTGAGATTGCTTATTCTACCAGTTTCTACGGCTAAAGTTTGTCCATGCCCTTTATAAAGTTTAACACCTGTGCACTTGCAATTGTACATTCAGGACAATGGGTTTTGCAGGTACAAGTCCTAATACTTGAATGTGCTGAGTAGTTGAGACGATCTAAAGAAGGCACACAATTGTTAGTATAGCCCACATGCTTTATATTGCAGTATTTGACTTTGTTTCTCCCAAAGACAGGGAGAAACAAAATGGGGAAGTCAGAATGAGGAACACCTGTAGATTTACTGTCTAATAGTTTGTTGAAAAGTTATTCAACTACTATTTATGATGTTTTATACGATTTACAATGTTTTCTGTGTGCATTAAATGTTACTAAGACAGTATTTCACTCTCTTTTTGAAATTGACTGGGAATTACTGACATCTGTTTATCAGGGGTTTATGAACAATACTTCTGAGGTTTGATTCTCTGTAATGCTTTCTGAAAAGTCCTGAAAAGACAGAATTCTGGCCAGCCTGTGCTTCAGCAAAGTGTTAATGTACCGGAAGAAGAGGGTTGTAATAGTTATGCATAGTATTGCCTTGGCATTCTCTGTGGTGCTACATTAGCATACATGTAAGCATTTACAACTGCCAAGTGCAGGCATAAGTTTGTTCATGCACACAAGTTGAAGTTGGGTAGAAGTGTAATTTAATGTATATCCCTTTGGGCAGATCTCTGAGACATTAGGATGCTTGGTACTTCTCAATGTCCACTGTCAGAACAATTAATCCTTAGTTAAGCCATTTTTCTCATCTTTGTCTGTCCATATCTCAGACTGAGAAGGATCAGAGGGGAGTTCACCTTCCGCCGAAGTAGGCAACCTTACATGCTTTCTGGATTTGTTCTCAGATCTGGACATTCTTTTCTTGTATTATGGAGAGAAAGAAGAAGTTGCTTACTCCTTTAATGAAGCAGTGAAGAAAGGGAAAAGAGAAGATCTCTCTTCTTTTCATTTTTCTAGTCTTCTTTCATCTTTCTAGATAGCATGGACACACATTCTGTTTTTGTTTGTTTCCTGAAGTTGAGAAAATCCCTCCCTAATTGTTTCAAGGAAGAGAACAGCAGTGAGTTGATTGCTCACATCTGGATGAAGAGTCGTGAAAGCCCACATGCTTGAAGGAAAGGTTCCTGAGTTTAGTGGTGCCATGGTCCTTGCAAACATGGTAGTAAAGTTGGGTCCCGAAGGAAAAAACACTAGAGCACTAAGGACACACTAGAGACCTGGAGGTAGACAGTCAGCTAGGCCTAACTTATTTAGCTGACTTGCTGACAAGATCATTATATACTGCAGTAGTGTGCTTAACAGACACTTTTCAAGCTGAACATTTTAGTTTGGCACTGATTTTTATTTATTTATTTTTAGAGAAACTCCATATATCATGGACCTACTGCTCCCTCCTCAACAAGTTAAAGTGGGAGTGTTTTGATTTTCCTCTAGTAAGGCCTGCTCCAATCTTGACCTGTAAGTTGAGGAATCTACCAATAACTGGTCTGTCCTTGCTAAAGAGAGGCAAAGGTGGAAAAGCTTTCCTGAAGTAAACCAGAGGAAAGGAAGCTGCTTAGGAATCAATGCTGGGGTAGTAGCTAAAAAGCTAAATAATTGCTGTAGAACTGCAGCAGGGCTGGCTCAGTGGGGAGCGTCACTGAAGCAGCTATTCTGAGACCCAACTGTCACTTCAATCAAGAGGAATACAGGCTGCAGAGGAGATAAATAAGCTTTGGAGATTGGAGATGTGGCTTCCCAGCAGTGGGACTGTCTATCTGTCTGCCTTGTTATCTATAACACTCATCACCAGATCTTTGAAGAGTAAAGATGCTAAAACCAGAAGTGGCTCAGCGGGAAATGGTGGAGCACAGCTGCCTCTGAGGATGGAGGCAGCTCAACCTAGGTTGCCTGGAGTTGTTCAGCTAGTTAGCAGAGCTTCTTCTTGCTACAAGAGCCAGCTGATTCCATGGATGATTGGGTGGGACCTTCCCAGAACCGAGTCCTCTACATTGGTGGAGAAACTTACAGTTAAGAAAGAGAAATGAAATAAAGTTACATTTCAATAATGTAACATGGACAGAACAAAGCCAAAACAGGCAAAACAAAGTCAGGCAGCACATAGCATTGCCTCTAGTTTCAGAGCCTTAATTTTTCACTGTTTGACTGTTAGTTTGTGTCACACATACTGGTTACATACATGCTAAGGCTCTGCTGTTCATTATCTCTTCTCCTTACGTCTAATTCTCTGTGCCTCTGATGACATTTTCACACAGTCTCATGGAGAATAAAGTGTGGGCATTCCTATGGCTAACTGAAGAGATTTCATAGTTAAGATGCATTTCGCTGAAGTCTAAGCACTGCTCTTGGGGTACAAGGGATGCTGGAACTAGGAGTGCTGGGGGCGTGGCAGCCGCCCCTCGGCTTGAAGCAGTTTCCATCATATACAGGGTTGACAGGTTTGTTCATTGGCTCCCCCCACTATAAAAACTGTTCCAACACCACTGTGGGGTACATCTAAATATGTCATGGCATGTTGCTCATTTGTGCTCAAACCTTCTTGGTGAGGCCTCAGAGACTCCCAATCCAGTTTCATTTCACTTCTGTGCAATAATGCTTTTGGAAACAAGACTTTAAGTCACTCACGTTTAAAATGACTGGACATGATTGCTCTTCCCGCTGCTGTAGCATGCTTCTTCTCCAACCAGGTCGATTGTATTCTTGTATTGCTTTTTCAATATTACAATGTAAAATTTGCATCAGTAGGTAGAGAAGGCATTTTGTTTTAAAGGATCCATTATGTCTCCTATGCATGGAGGCAGTTAGATTCATTCATTCCTGCTACAATTTCAAACAGGCTTTTATTATGATATTCTTGGAAGAGGAAAGGCTCCTCTGATTTCAAAATGAACATCTTTCAGAACCAGAAGTCTTGTTTTTGCAAGCCACCCATATGCAGAAACCAAGGGGAGGGCTTGTAGGACTGTGCCCGAAGTCATCTGCAATATATTATATCTGGAAATAATTACATGTTACTCTTTCCCTTCAACAAATGAGTTACATGTCCATTAAAATGAAAGGTGGTATAACAAGTTAATCAAATATACTATCATTTTAACACTGACAATATTGAAAACGATATGCCCAATGAGTTAAACGACTATGTTACTTGTGAATTGAGCTCAAAATCATAAAAAGTCCGTATGTGATTCATTAATTTATTCAGACAGGACTTCATTAATGGCATCATGTTGCTAATCTACTAGGCTTCCCTAAAATAATCTGCTTGATGAGATTAGGGATTTATGGGTACACTAACTCAGTCAGAGGTCTCATATCTTGGACTCACTCTATCCTCCAAAGAGGTCCCTGTGGGAGTAATTTGCTTTCAAAGTAATTATAATCAATAATTCTAGAAGCTCAGTTGTATAGCTTCAGACCAACTTAACCAAACAGATGAGTCTGAAGTTTAAGAAAAAGGTTTTAATTAAAAAACACTGATACAGGAGTCAGATAAATTTGTATTTTAAGAAGTTCGAATTCCAAATTCCCTTCATAATAAAACTTTAAGCATAAATTATTAAAAATTATAGTTTTACGTAGTTCTAAACTAGTAAGAATAACCATGGAATTCTGTGTATCCTGTGACTGACATGTTAAAAATCTCAACCATGCTATATGCTGCTTTGAAAATCTCTGCCAGCCACCTTTATTTTTTATTTGTAGTCTAATCTTTACATTTTTCAAATCTACAGTCATTGACTTTACAAAGGCACCATGTATCGACAGATACCTCAAAATCAGATGTCAAAATAAATGATTTAATAAGTTATTTGGGATAACTGCAATTCCCTTTGGAGACGTCACTTAAAACAAAACTTGATTTCATTCAACGTTAGACACGCACTTTGCATTTACAATTACAACATATAGCTACAAGATAATATAAAGAGTTTGATGTAAACCAAATAAAGCAAAGAGTTGCTAAACTCTTGGACAAATCCTTGAATGGTATAAATGGGCATAGGTTCGTTGGAGTCAATGAGCTAAGACTATTTACACCAGCTGTGGATCTGGCCCTATATTTTATATTCATCCTGTTGGACTAATGTACCTTGTGGGAGCATCAACAATACTGATAATGATTATCGAGGTGGGGAAAATCAATTTCTAAATTATTTAACTATCATGTATTTTAGAGTGCTAGAATTTATCAACTGTTTTCCACTTGGGCTTCTTATTTAAATTTATTCCACCATGTACTAGCATTACTACATAAATAATAATGCTTAACTCACATAGTAAGAAAACATAATTGTTGTAGAGTATGTTAAATAGTGTCAAAGAGTCTCACACATCTCGATACTAAAGGCATCTTGTTTTGGAAAACTACTGACAAAATACTGTCCACATTATAATCTGGGTTTGCTGTATGATGAACAATCAATTCAATGAAGCACTTAAGTACGTGCTTAACTTTTAGCATATGAGTTGTCCCATGGAGAAATCGATGAGATTACTCACATGATTAAAGTTAAACAGATGTTTTAGAGCTTTTCTGATGCAGGGCCTAAAAGAAGAAGAAGAAACATATTGTTGGCCTTGTTTTATTTTCTCTGTTTTACTGCATTTTGCAATAATTGGCATTGTATACAAGTTTGTTTTTTTCCCAGGTGTTACTTTGTCACCCCTAGCCTTAGAGATCTAAAGGGTTCTCTGACATTATTTCCTTGCATGTCTCTATCTGTCTCTTTCTCTGACTCCTGATTCAATTTATACGCCTTTTGATTGATTCTTTTTTGGTTCTCTGTTTTTTCTCTCCTCTTATGTTCATTTTTTTCTGTTTAGATTAGGGATTACAGTACCAGAGAGTGAAGTACTAGCTCCTGACCTGACAAATCTGCCTAGTTGAGGAGGAAATTGTTTCCTTAAAAATTAGTATTCTGAATATAGACCAAGGAAACCACCTGGAACAGGCAGAATAAATAAAATTATACTGCTGAAATTGTCTGCCTCAGTTGAAAGAGTGTGCCAAACTCTGAAGAGCTGACATTCCTGCATACATCTCAAGGTCATAATCATAAGTACAACTAGCTTAAATTTTAACTCCTAGTAGACAGAAAACCCCCCATCACAAAAAACACTGCACATAATTTAGCCATTTAACAGATGGTATTTCAAATGAGCCCTAGGGCTGCAAAAAAGTATGGGTCCCTTCAGATCAACATAAAGGTGCAGTGTACTCATCAAACTCAATACTGAAATGTGACACATTTGTTTCCTGTCTAGTCACAATTAGAGAATGTTCCATTGGTTGTTTACATTTCCATCTAAATTTAACTCTGATGACAAACAAAAGAACTTTTGTTTTTTGAATGCGTGTTTCATGTTGACTATTAAACGAAAAGTAATGTCTCTCCTTTTCTTTCCCCTGCCCAAAGAAAAAAATCCCAAAATGAAGTGCAACGGGCATTTGGGAATGTTTCAGAGAAAGAACTCCAGAGGCCTTTGCAGCATTTTTATCTGCATAAACATCTTGCTTCAACACTGCAGACAGTAGAGAGACAAGAAAACAATACAGATGTGGCTCATTTAAACAACTGTTTTCATGAACTATTTGTACTACTTTCAGCAGGTTAAGAATATTAAGTCTTTCTTTCTGCTGAGCATAGCTAGATATTTTCTATTTGTTATCTCCCTAGGAACTTGTCATAATGTCTCCTGGTGAGGATAAGATGCTACTACATTTTGCAGTTGCCAGCAGGTAGGAGGAAAACACCTGGGTGAGGTCCCCAATAGTTTACATATTTCATTTACATGGCAGACTTGACAGCCTTATAGAAGTCTGATTTGAGAACTGGCCTATATTTCAATAAAGTATAGTGCTGCAGATGAACAGTTTGAGGGGTTGAACATGACCCTCGCTATCCCGGTAGTGTGTGTAACTAATGTAGTTTCCCTCAAATAAACTAATGTATTCATTGCTGCATCTTACCACTGCTGCCTTGACTTTATTTCTCTCCACTGCTGTTTTCAAGTGGCTTTCACTTACTATACCACAAATGCAACTGTTCAGCAAAATCCTTATTTTCATGCTAATATAATCGATAATTAACATAGGGGAATGAACACTGATTATTCAGCAGAACAAACTCAGTGAGTAATTGGTGTTATTAGCTAGTGTTGTACCTGTATTTAAATCTGTAGTATAAATATGAGCTCAGCATCAACAACCTCAGCATCACTTCATATTATTTAACCCATTATTTAATGGACATATATGGTGTAAAGATTGTAACAAACTTTTCATTCCCCCGATCCCCATTGTTGATAATTCCATGTGATCTCATTATAAACTAGGTATTTTCCCACAAATCACAGGTTTAGCAAAGGAAAAAAAGAAAAGAAACAGTTCGGGACTATTGCTCCATGGCTTGACTTGGAACTATTCTAGACCATCAAAAAGGGGCATAACAAAATATAGGCCAAACATGTAAAGTTATCTATTCAGTAATTCATTCAGAGTGCCACACTGATAACAGTGTCTTGTGTTTTAAAATGAGGAATGGACACGTGATTTTAAAAAGCCTGTACTAGTTGCGACCCAGGAATAAGACACTGTTTTTACATATGTGCACTATACCAGATTGAAAAATGGAATTTCCTTCCCACAGGAAATTCCAGTAGTTTCACAATAGTTTTCAACCTGAATTGGGATGAAAAGTTGATTTATTAAAACTTCGCCAAAAGAAAAGTTCTGAACATTCTCAGTTTGGAAATGCTGTTTTGCTGGACTACATCTCCCATGCTGTTCTGCAATCTCTCCTTCTGGCTGAGACACTGCACAAGAGATGTCGCCTGACTGGGGAACTTGTCCCAGGGGAGAATGGGGCATAAGGCACCCAAACTACAACGCCTATGAGGCACTGCTTTGGCTCAGGCAGGCACGGAGGTTAATGTCAAATTAACCTGAAATGAAATGTTTTGTTTCAATTTGCCTCGACAGAAAATTGAAAAACTTCAGAAAAAATGAACATTTTCCCATGAAAAATTCAAATTTTGTGGAAACCATATTTTCTGTCAAAAAACATTTGTACATAAAATTCCTGACGAGCTCTAATGTGCACTTATATAATTAGAAGCTTTTCCTTCTGGACCAGTCTGTAGTGCCAAACAGCACATCAGATGACCCAAAATTTGTTGCCTCTGCATAGATCCAATTTAAGGAAAGACATAAAAGAAAGGCATGGTGTAGTGGAGAAAAGCTTTTAGTGAATACATTGGTCTCCAAAGAGCCGGGAACCAAGAGCTCCGGAGTATTCCCCCAGCAATGACTCTGACTACTTCTGTGAACATATGAGAGTCATTTAACTTACCTGTCTAATTTTCCCCATTAACAAGATGGTGATAATAATACTTAGTTATCTACATCAAAGGGGGTGATCTGAGGTGGAATTAAATAAAAGTCTGAGTATTGCCTTGAAGATTAAAGGAACTGTACAGGTGCTAAGTAGCATTGCTATTTTATTATTACAACAAACGGTAGATTTTAATCAAGGGATTTGAATTATTTTAGGTCACTAAAAGGTTTTACTGGCAAGGCGTAGGCAAGAGCCATAGGCATAAACTGGCATCATTCTTTATCTGATGCAGTAGTGAAGTCAAATGAAATGGAAGCAATGTTCCCATCATCTCTCATCCACCATAATTTCTCTAGAACTCTTTTCCCATGATTTCTCTCTCTCCAGTCTTTTTCCTGCAGGCAAACAGGATAATCTCTAAACCGAAACTATCCCACCTATATTCAGAGTAGGTAATAGTAACCCTTCCTCTTCCCCCTCCCCATACAAGGTCTCCTTCTCCCAGCTCTTGTTCATTACTCTATGATCACTTTCATAAGTTCACAGAGTTGAAGGCCAGAAGGGACCATTAGATCTAGTCTGACCTCCTACATGTTACTGGTGATTACATTTCAGCCTGTTCCCCCTGTATTGAGCCCAATAACTTGTCTGACTAAAGTATATCTCCCAAAAAGGAATCCAGCCTTGATTTGAAGACATCAAGAGATGGAGAATCCACCATTTTCCTTCGTAGTTTGTTCCAGCGGTCAATCACCCTCACTGTTAAAAATGTATACATTATTTCTAATTTGAATGTGTCTGGCATCAGCTCCCAGCCACTAGTTCTACCTGTCTCTGTTTAATTTAACAGTCCTGTAGTACTTGGTATTTTTCCCTCGAAGGTATTTACAGTAATCAAGTCACCCCTCAGTCTTCTTTTTGATAAACTAAACAGATTAAGCTCTTTCAGTCTCTCACTAAGGCATTTTCTCCAACCCTCAAATCATTTTTCTGCACCCTCTACAATTTTTCAAGTATTTTAAAAATGTGGACACTAGAACTGTATGCAATATTGAAGTATCAGGCTAACCAATGCCATATACAGAGGTAAAATCACCTCCTTACTCCTACTCACTACACCCCATTCATACATCCAAGAATCACATTAGTGCTTCTTGCCACAGCATTGTTCTTTCTGCTCCTCCAAGATTCAACCATCTAATGCTCCTTCACACAGCATGCAGGGGTTCTCTTAAGCTCACAACCTACTGGAGAAGAGGAAGCACTGCTTCTTGACTCAATATTTTTTATCTACTTTAGTGCCATGCAAGGTTATAAAAGCAGGAGCAACACAATGATGGACGTGGGAACATCCCTGAGTTTTCAGTGCCCTGTGTTGCTGCACAGGTCATTCACTCATCAAGGCAGACTCTGTCCCTTTCTAGCTGACTCTGCCTGCAGGTAATAAGATAAAATTTTGTAAGACAGCTCTCTGTGAAGAGACAAGCAGAGTGAGGAAAAGCTTTTAGTACATGCATCCACAATGAAAAACACAAATAGGTCACATTTTGGCCTGCCAGACTTGATAGCACCCCATCTGCTGACAGATCGTACCATCGTACTGTCTCTTCCCGAGCCTGCAGAGCAGCATCATTGTGTAGCAGACAGAATAATGCCTTTTAAGTTACAATGTGCCAACTGCTGAATAGAGGATATATTTACGATCCACTTTTATTTCACTGCTTTGGATGTTATAATGTGATTCTTTCCTATCCTAGTAAACGGAAGTCACTTTTCCTCCCAAAGAGGCCCTGGCCCATGTATATTGCTACAATGGTGTGCAGTGCTAGTAACAGCCCCCCAGGGAACAGTCCTGGTGCAAGACTAGCATAGGGCTGGCATATGCAACCCTACACAAGACCACCATGTAGGAGTATGCTACAGTAGAGCCAGGGACATGAGGGGGATTGACTGCAGGACAATCACTGGTTGTCCTGACCTGAAAAACAGCCATAGCCAGCAGAGGGGAGGCTGCCATAAATTAAAGCAGCCCCTAGGACTGCTATAACTTATACTGCAGATCACTCCAGCCCCTGGAGGACCCCAGTATCTCAGGGCCATAAAGCCATCTTTGACACCCCATCTCCTGGGCTGAGTCTTTTGAGAGGTTCAGAAGAGTGATTTCAAATATGCTGTAAGTGCCCAGATGTGGTCTGCCAAGTCCTAGAACACACAACGCTGTTCCAGTTTGCTATCTATTAAATATGGTGGTGCAGTCTATGGAGACTATTGATTCTAACAGTTCAAAGTTCAAATCTGCTACTCCTCAATCATCTTTGCACTAAACTCCTCCTCTTCCCCTTTATTTTGTATCACTGTCAACAAATCTATCATCCTCTCTGTCCTACAGGCTCAATCATCTTTCCTCCTTTCTCTCCTTCTACACATACTCCCTCAGCCCTATCATTTCATCTCCAAAACCCACTAGTTCCTGGCCTCTGACACCATGAAAACCCTGGTCCAGGTCTTGAAAGGGCCTTGACTATTGTAAATTCCTCTCCACTGACCTCTCCAAGACTCAGCTAACTTAAGCTATGCATAAGGACACCATAAAAGTAATGCACATTGCCCTATGCTACAATAATATTCAGGTCCTCTACAATATAGGCCCCGCTTTCTACTTCTCCATTTGTCTGGTTTTGCTTCACCCTCATGCTTTTCTCACTCAGCTCAAGCTGCTCACCTTCGGGCCGTTTCACATCCTGTTCCCATGCCTACACCCATGCTTCCCTACAGTCTCCGCCTGGAACTCCCTTCCTGATCCAGTTCACAACACCTACACCCTCTTCTTTTTCATGTCCCTTCTCAACACTCAAATCTTCAAGGAAGCTTATAAACTATAGCCATTTATATTAAGGCCAAACTGTGTAATCCTTAAGATAGGCACAAGCTACCATTAGAAGACTGTAGGTAAAGGGCTTACTGTTAAAAGGTATTTCATATTGGTTTTACACTGGATCAAAGACCAAGAGAGTCTTCTATCATTTATAAACTGTGAAGGTCTCTGTTATTGCTAGTTACCCACTAAACCAAAACAAGAGCAAAATATTTGACCTATCAGGTATTTGGCACCAGCACAAAAGACTGAAAAATAATTTTACTACCTATTTATGTAACCCTTCTGCCAGCTGGAGTTGGCAGCAACAAGGGCTGGGTTCGATATCTAGGTCAGTGTTTCTCAAAGGCGACCACTGTGGCCACATGTGGCCACCAAGAGCTTTTCTTGCAGCCACAGCAAAGTAGTGCCCCCTCCTCCTCCCTGTTGCTCCTGGATGCACCATCCTGGTGTTGGTTGCCCTGGGCTTTGGCTGTGCGGCGGCAGGCCCCAGGCTCTGGCCACAGGGCTTCAGGCTGCAGCCCCCTGCTGCCTCCCCCAACCTATCTCCTCTGGCCCCCTACTTCCTCCCCTGACCCTCCATCCAGGGCTTAATTTGTCCCCAGGCTTGCCAGGGCTGAGTAGGTCTGCTGTGAAAAGTGATACTTGTATGTTTGTTAATATCACTTTTCACAACAGACTTACTAGCTAGCAATAAATAAATTACAATGATTTGGCCATGTATATGTGAATATTTATTTGGTTTTCCTAAACTAATTAGGAATTTTAGGAAAAAATGTGAGAGCGGCCACCAGCAAGAGTTGGTGGCTGCATTCTGAGGCCACCAAAAATTTGTCGTGAAACCCCCTGATCTAGGGGTTCCTCTTAACACCACAAAACAGAACTGGCTCAAGCCCCCACCCAGTAATCTGGTAAAATTTACCACTCCTGGGTACTCCTGAAAGGCAATACTTTCCCTCTTGCAAGCACTGAGTCTGTGTGTAACAAAATCAAACTTTTATTGAAAGGGAAAAGGAGACCCAATATTAATTTGGGAAAACACCACAACCACAATTCAAAAACATGTGACCATAGGCAAACACCACCCCAGTGTGTTGGGCAGTATCCTTTGGCTCAGTTTCTCAGCTTGTATTGTGAAAGTCTGACGAACAACTGTCCCTAACACGCCACTCTCCGATCCCTCCGCTACACCCCACTCACGGTTGCTGATCCTTGGTTAGCAAAGACTTAAGGCTATGGCTACAGTGGCACTTTACAGCGCTGCAACTTTCTCACTCAGGGGTGTGAAAAAACACCCCCCTGAGCGCAGCAAGTTACAGCGCTGTAAAGCGCCAGTGTAAACAGTGCCCCAGAGCTGGGAGATGCGCTCCCAGTGCTCGGAGCTAATCCCCTCGTGGAGGTGGAGTACAGGAGCACTGGGAGACCTCTCTCCCAGCGCTGGTGTGCGACCACACTTGCACTTCAAAGCGCGGCCGCTGGAGCACTCCCGCGGCAGCGCTTTAAAGTTTCGAGTGTAGCCATGCCCCCAGAGTTCAGAGGTGAATTCACCTCCCAACCCTGGGGGAGTGGGGGGTGGGGTTTGAGCAATGCTTCTGCTAACTGCTGCCTGTGCAACTGGTCTTACAGCTACCACTGCCTCTCTGCCACCGCTGGCTGCTGCTGCCACTGCTCTTTCTCTGCCGCCACGGGCCACCGCTGCTTGCTGTTCCCACAATATCACCTTCTGAGGCTCTGCCACCTCACTAAGAGCTGGGTTAATTCAGCTTTCAGTGATTTCAGCAGATAGTGGGGAATCTCCTGCCAGTGCAGTTTCTATATTGTCTTTCACTGCAACACTGTCCTCACACAAGGTCTAAGGCTTAGCCCCTAGACCTGCTCAGCAGCGATGTCAGCTATCAGCATCACCAACCGAAAACAAGGACTCTCCATTGAGTCTAGTCAGCTCTATCTTTAAACACTGGAGAGCAGTAGGTCAAATGGTGTCCAGAACTCCACACCACCAGATAGAAACACCTGTCCCTACCCATCTTCCCTCTTCACTGGGATTTGGCATCCCTATCCCCTGCTTAGCAAGCAAGGTACAGTTTAGGGTGACCCCCTCAATCAGGACATGCTAAGCACAGTTCTGCTGCCCTTTACTTGTACAAATAGGATAACATTTCATTACTTCTGCATTCAAATACTAGAGTGATTTGCAACCCAAAACCAGCCGAAATTAATTATTTTGGCAAAGTAGCTCCATTTGCTGTGCACATAGGCAGAGTAGGTGTGTCTATACCAGTGGTTCTTAACCTATTTACCATTGTGGGCTGCATCCAATACTACCGGTATGGCCCTGAGGAGGTCACATGGACTGCAGCTGTTTGCTGGCTGGGCTGCAAGCAGACCATAGGCTGCAGGTTGAGAACCACTGGTCCATGCAAACACAGTGTGGTCCTGAAATCTCTTACTCCAGTTTCTCTCTAAATGGCAAGGGAGAGCTCATTCTGACCCCACTGACACTTATGTCCCCTTCCAGTGCTAGGTGAAGCTCATTCAAAAGTACTACAGGAAACGTTAATGAGTGACTAACTACAGCTTGCTTTGCTTGCAGAAAAAACCAAAGCTTCATTAACAATTCTGTGTTGCCACTCTGCTAATTTTAACCAGGGCTAATTTTCACTACCACCGTCTCTTCCCGAAGAAGAATAAAATGTCCATACGAGCATACGGTGATGCAATACAATACCTCCAAAGCTACAATGTCCCGTGACACAAAATATACACATTACTGAACCTGATGTATCTAAATCTAGTTAACATTTAATCAAACTTTAATCAAAATAACTAAGTGTAGAGCGATTTAAGCTCACATTAGATCAGTTAGTATGTACTTGCAATTTACAAATAAGTTTCACCCAGGGAGTCACTGTTTTCTTGACATCTCATTTAATTGATAACCAGAATCTCAGAGAAATCTCTTGGAAAGGAAATAATTTAGTAGGCCTAGTGGCCTGGCAGTAATGTGCTTCCCTGTTTCCTTAGGCAGCCCATAGAGGAACAGAATTGGAACTCTCTTTCCACCTGGTCAAACTCTACACCACATCTCTTTATTGAAAAAGCCTCTCCGAGACACAGATGTCATTCTCCACCCTCCATTCTCTCACCCCTTGAGGCTGATTTACAGAACTGTTGGCTGTGATCCTGGAGATAAACTGCCTTTTCCTCCCAGTGGAGATAGGTATATTCTAGTGATAAGAAAGAGACAAAAAATTGCAAAGAGAAGACAGCAGAGAAAAGGGACAGAGTGAAGAGACAAGAATGAAGATGACATGAGAAAGAATAGCAAGCCCAATTTAAACTCATTCATAATACCATTAGCTGTGGGAAGGTGAGAACTCTTGTGGCACACACTTTGTGACCAGAAAGGATGGAGAAGGATGTCCTTACTCTGATTCATGGAACTCTTCACCCCAGGATATCCAAAAGTTGCTGTTTTTATTAAAACAGTTGTTTTACTGAGTCATATTTTAATGTGATTTTGAAACTCTTTACAATGAACAGTACCTGTGACCACTGGTGGTTCAGACCTGGAGTTTTTATTAGCCATCATTACCTGTTTCATAGGCATTTTGTCACATAAAAATAATATGTACAGAGCCAGAATTGGTATGAGAGAGGTGAGGAGAAATACAGGCTGAAAGCCAGAATTCTTGGAGCTGGTGCTATGCTACCCCTACAAAGAGTACAGCATACACTTCTCTCTGCATTTCCTCAGTGTGGCTGGCTGCTGCCCTCACCTCATCCTCTTGGAGGAGGCTAGCAGTGACATTAGCCTAGCCAATGCCTATGCTTGTCACTTAGATTGTATCTGCACCTTGGTCAGGGCTGTGAGAAGAAGAATGCCCTTTGTGCCTACACTTCCCCCCTGTGTAGACAAGACATCCCCTAACAAAATATACACATACATATACACTCAGAAACACTTTATTAGAGCAGATGCAGACTCTCGATACAAATGCTAAGCTCCAGGTCCCCCCCCAAACACACACACAAATGTGCACCAAAATTTAAGGGTAAATTTTCAAAGTGATTGTCCCAGTATAAGCTGGCTCTGCCTCACCTGTGCTAAGTTTAGCCAACCTCCCAGCCAGAGTGTACAAGTACAAGGGTCATGTAACAGCACATAAGACTAACAGACCTGCCGGGAGATATAAAGCAGCCTAGGGCCAGTCAGGAGAAAGACTCCAGGAAACAGACCTGGGAGTGAATACTCCACTGAAGAGTGAGAGGTAAGAACATACATAAGAACAGCCATGCTGAGTCAGGCCAAAGGTCCACCCAGCCCGGTATCCGGTCTTCCAACAGTGGCCAATTCCTGGGGTGAAGAAATACTTCCTTTTGTTTGTTTTAAACCTGCTGCCTATTAATTTCATTCGGTGACCCCTAGTTCTTGTGTTATGAGAAGGAGTAACTAGCACTTCCTTATTTACTTTATCCACACCAGTCATGATTTTATAGACCTCAATCATATCCCACCCACCACCACACCCCACTTTAGTCTGATCTCACCCCTTCTGTGAGTCTGAGGTCAGGTCAGCAGTTCAGGCAAGGCAGATTCTCTGCTGCCTTCTCTCGCCAGTCCAGTCTTCTGGCATGTGGCAGTGGAAGACCTCCCCTTCTCATAAAGAATCCCCCTTTAAATACAGTCTCTGTCCCTGGTTTACTATGTTCCAAACTAGAAAACTTCAGCCCCTAGCCATGTGAGTCCCAAGTGAAAAAAAACCAACGTCTTCTGAGGTGGGCCAGTCATTGAGAGTCATTCAAAGTTGATGGTCTCTAATGGCTCTTTCACTGATAGTTCTTTCTGAACTGTCCCACAGACCTCCCTGGCAGAACAGTGTCTGGAATAGACTAGCCTTGTCATGATCAGGCTGGCTTTTTAACAGAGAACCTCAAAAGTCATTTAACACACAAAATGGAAGTCACAATACAAAATGGAGTTCACAATTCAATACAGACATGTCACAGCTGGATCTCTAGAATAATGTTCAACACGAGTAACAGCTGGAAAAAAGTCTGACCTCTAGAATTAAGCTATAATTGTTTCAGTCTCCCACAAACTTTGTTACTCTCCCTATCTATGTCCATCTGTTTTACCATTCTGTCATTTTTACCTAATGAATTAATTGCGCTCAGTAAACTGACAGGAACACCAGCATGCATTCCTAAAGGATAACAAATTAAATTATAATTATAATTCCTTGTGAAGGGGAAATTAGATATAAACATAATCAAACTCCATTATAAAATAAGTATGTTAGACATTTTCAATAAAACGTGTACTGTTCAAATTATAGTAAACTATGATATGTTGTACACAAGGGTAACATTCATTTATAAAACTCAAAGTATTGCACCTCTCACACAAATGGGGAGGAGAAATGTTTCATCTTCAAACTACAAGTTTTCACAGATGGTACCAAGAAGAAAACATTGCCCTTATGGTGATATGAAAACTATTTCATACCTGTAGTCTACAACAACCACCATCGTTCCACAGAATGAAAGTGGCACTCCCAAAATAGTATTCTCCTACCAGAATAGCAGCACATTCCCTCAACTGTCTGTTAGTCTGTCCTCACATCCTGCAAAATGTGATCACTAACAAGGGATCATTGTGTGTCTATATCTCCAAGTACAGTAGTTGAAATAGCTGTTTGAAAACAAGCGCAACAGCTGCTCATAGTGGGAAATATTCTTTGTAGTGTGTTAGTGTCTCTGAATTTGAAAAAGGAGAAGAGAGAAAAGAAACAGATTCAGGGAGAAAGAAGTGCTACACAGAGGAGGATATTAAACAACAAGTGGATAGTGTTCAGATTCTGAAAAGAGGATATTTAACTACTGCTGTCTAGAAAGGCAGGACATTTTTGTTTCATCTGCTGCTATGTAGTTGGGTAAAGCATCATCTTCAGAGAGTACAGAGAATAGTATTGAAAAAATTACCATGTATTAGAAATGGATATCTCCAGCAGTCACAACTCTTTTTTCTAGAAGATTAAATTCAAAACATCTGGTTGTGCAGCCAGTCAGTGAACTCAAAACTACATAGATACACTGGGGCAGATGTTCAGCTGGTGTAAATTAGTATAGCTCCATTGACTTCAATGGCCAGAAAGGATATTTCACATTTCTGAGGGTCTCAATCCAACATATTTTATAACACTGGTCTCTCTTTATTTGGTCTGCGCCATGCTTAAGGGTATATACTGCACACAGGATTTATCTGCCTTAGAAAAAGAAAATTAGCTCTTTAACAAGACAAGGGAGAATTCCTGTTTGGAAATACTTGAGACAAGCATTTGGATACAGAGTTCTTCATTGAGGGCTCAGTACTTCCAAGTTCCAACAAGTTTGGCCCCAATCCCTCAAGTCACTTGAACTTGTGCTTAACTTTAAGTATGTGAGTAGTCCCCACAGGAACTGGATTGAGAGCTCCAGCAATTGAAGTCCACCTTCTAAACAGATACAGCGGGTGAACCAGCAGTGCCACACTATCCTTCAAAACAACAAAGTTGTGTGTAAATTAGGGCTATCGCGTGATTTAAAAAATTAATCACGATTAATCATGTGATTACTCGCACTGTTAAACAATAATAGAATACGATTTATTTAAATATTTTTGGATGTTTTCCACATTTTCAAATATATTGATTTCAGTTATAACACAGAATACAAAGTGTACAGTGCTCACTTTATATTTATTTTTATTACAAATGTTTGCACTGCAAAAATGAGAAAAGAAACACTATTTTTGAATTCACCTAATGCAAGTACTGTAGTGCAAGCTCTTTACCATGAAAGTTGAACTTACAAATGTAGAATTATGTACAAAAAATAACTGCATTCAAAAATAAAACAATGTAAAACTATAGAGCCTACAAGTCCACTCAGTCATATTTCTTGTTCAGCCAATCGCTCAGACAAACAAGTTTGTTTACATTTGCAGGAGATAATGCTGCCCACTTATTGTTCACAATGTCACCTGAAAGTGAGAACAGGCATTCTCATGGCACTGTTGCAGCTGGCATTGCAAGATATTTAAATGCCAGATGTGCTAAAGATTCATGTGTTCCTTCATGCTTCAACCACCATTCCAGAGGACATATGTCCATCCTGACGATGGGTTCTGCTTGATAACAATCCAAAGCAGTGTGGACCGATGTATGCTCATTTTCATCATCTGGTCAAATGCCACCAGCAGGTGGTTGATTTACTTTTTTGGTGGTTCGGGTTCTGTAGTTTCTGCATTGGAGTGCTGCTCTTTTAAGACTTCTGAAAGCATGCTTCATACTTCATTCCTCTCCGATTTTGGAAAGCACTTCAGATTCTTAAACCTTGGGTCGAGTGCTCTCGCTATCTTTAGAAATCTCATTGGTACCTTTTTTGCGTTTTGTCAGATCTGCAGTGAAAGTGTTCTTAAACTGAACAACAGGTGCTGAGTCATCACCTGAGACTACTATAACATGAAATATATGGCAGAATACGGAGAAAATAGAGCTGGAGACATATGATTCTCCCTCAAGGAATTCAGTCACAATTTAATTAACGCATTCTTTTTTTAATGAGCATCATCAGCATGGAAGCATGTCCTTTGGAATGGTGGCTGAAGCATGAAGGGGCATATGAATGTTTAGCATATCTGGCACGTAGATACCTTGCAATGCCAGCTACAAAAGTCCCATGTGAATGCCTGTTCTCACTTTCTGGTGTCACTATAAATAAGAAGTAGGCAGCATTATCTCCCATAAATGTAAACAAACTTGTTTGTCTTAGCGATTGGCTGAACGAGAAGTAGAACTGAAGGTACTTGTATGCTCTAAAGTTTTGCCTTGTTTTGTTTTTGAGTGCAGTTATGTAACAAAAAAAATCTACATTTCTAAATTGCACTTTCAGGATAAAGAGATTGCACTACAGTACTTGTATGAGATGAATTGAAAAATACGGTTTCTTTTGTTTCTCATTTTTACAGTGCAAATATTTGTAATCAAAAGTAATAATACTAAGTGAGCAGTGTACACTTTGTATTCTGTGTTGTAATTGAAATCAATATATTTGAAAAAATCCAAAAATATTTAATAAATTTCAATTGGTATTCTATTGTTTAACAGTGCGACTAAAACTGTGATTAATTTTTTTAATGGTGATTAATTCTTTTGAGATTAATTGCAGTTAACTCATGTGATTAACTATAGCCCTACTGTAAATCTGAAAGAATAACTACTTCAGCAACTAAGATTTAAATGCTAGTCAGTGAAAACTCCTTGTTACAAGATACGATCATGGTTAAATATTAAATGGATTAAAAACTGACTATCTGACAGATCTCAAAGTAATTGTTAATGGGACTCATCACTGAAGGGGGCGTGGTTTGTAGTGGGGTCCTGCAGGAGTGTATTCTTGGTCCAGTGATATTCAAAAATCTTAATCAATGATCTGGGGGGAAATATAAAATTACTGCTGGTAAAGTTTGCAGATGACACAGAAATGCGTGGTAGTAGTGACAGATAGCTCAGCAACACAGTAATCTGGTAAATCGGACTCATTCAAACATTTTAATAGAGCCAAACACAAATTAATAATTTAGGAATCAAGAATGTAGGTCACACTTACACGGTGGAGGACTCCCACCAGGAAAGTAGTGACTTGGGGATCCTGTTGGACATCCAGCTGAACATGAGCTCCCAGTGTGATGCTGTGTTAAAAGGGCGACACAATCCCTGACTGTATAAACAGGGAAATATTAGGAGGACTAGGCAGTTGGTATTACCTCTGTATATAGCACTGAGGTGATTGCTGGAATATTGTGCCCAGTTCTGGTGTTCAGACTTCAAAAAAAAAGATGTTGAAAAATTGGAAACTATTCAGAAAAATGACACAAGAATGACAGGAGTCTGGAACATTGCCTTACCCTGACAGACTTAAGAATCTGCATCTATTTATCTTATGTAAGAGATGGTTAGGAGGTTACTTGATCACAGTCTGTAAGTACCTGCATAGGGAGATTTCTTATAGTAGAGGGCTCTTTAATCTAGTACAGCAGACAAAGGCATAACAAGGTTCAGTGGCTGAAAGTTGAAGCTAGACAAATTCAAAGTGGAAATAAGCACAAATGTTTAACAGTGAAGATAATTAACCAGTGGAATGTGGTGAATTCTCCATGACCTAAATCAAGATTGGATATCTGCCTAAAAGATATGGTATTGCTCCACCAGAAGTTATGGGCCTGATGCAGAAATTACTTGGTAAAATTCTATGGCCGATGTGATGTAAGGAGTCATACTAGATTACCCTAATGGTCCTTTCTGTCCTTAAAATCTATCATATAGAAGCATAAGCCATTGGCAATTACCATACCAAATAGAAATCAGACCATGCCCCTGAAATTTCTAAACATTACACATTAAAAAAAATATTAAATACAGATTTAAAATACCTACTTTCTGGAATAATTGAAACAAAATCAGTAAAATATTCATTTTAACCTTGATATGCATTGTTGTAATATTTGTTTTTTAATTTAATACTTGTTTGAGTTGAATTTACGTTTGCATTATTTGAGTATAATTAGAATGACACCCACTGCCCTATTTTTCCCCTTTGCATATCCCTGGAGACTCTCATTACTGTAAGTGTCTCAAATTTGTCATATCACAGCCATATAACTACTCCTATGCTAGATTCTCTCAATCCCCTCTTATTTAGACTATGACCATGTAGCTAAGTAGGAGCCTGGACCACTAACTGAAGTCCATAATGCTGTCACTGATCTTCATGGATAATTTACAGTGACTATGTCTATTCACATGTCAAGAGAAAACACACATAAGTGTCATAGTCAAATGCTTGGTGGCAATTTATTCTGGCTATTCTGCTGCTGTAATTTTAATGAGTGCATTGCAAGTTCTCACATGGGACCTGCAGACTATAACAAGATGTTACTTTTTACACATTGCAGGCACTTGACGGTCATTTAGTTCTCTGCTGACAAAAATGAAAATTATACTATATATCTGCACAATGACATGCAATAAAAATGGTATTACGTTTCATACATGATTTATAAAATAGAAACCACAGCACGTGTACATTTGGTCGCAAACAAGATTTAAATGAGATGTGTAACTAGTTAGGGTTTTTAAATGTCTATAGGATTTTGTTGTTTGTGTGTGTATATTTATATATTAGAGAGAAAAAAAGATTTATGTTCCATCAGGCTTTTGAGTGAAAATTTAATGTCTTTTTTATTTGTATGAATGACCGGTTACATCTTCAGGGGCAGATTACTGATGGGTTATTAAGCCATTATTTTAGGACACTAGGAAAAAAATAATAAATATTTGATGGAAAGCACCTAGTCAGAGCTGTCAAAAGTGCTATATAAGTCAACAAATGAATAATAAAAAAGTAGACTTTTGCTATAAATAGGCCTTTCCTCTTTCATACAAGCTTGTTAAAAAAGGAAGGATTTCGAGAGGAGGGGTACCTCTGATATACAACAGTGAAAATACAAGGATTCCTTTGAATTCACAATGTTATCTAAATGCACTACAACAGACTTTTCAAAACCTCACTTTACATTCCCATCATCTCATGTCTATACTGTACATCTTCTTTCTCTGATCTGCATTATCAGCTGAAGTAAACAAGGCCGGGGGAGAGAAGTGTTCATAACAACTTGGTGGTAAATGTTGTTGAGAGAGCCCAAATGAAAAGCTTGCTACTAGAAACTGTAAGAATATTTATGTGGCATTACCAGATCTTTCATTTATTCGTTACCCATAATTCACTTTATAATAATCTCACTCACTCCCATGTTCTTTGCTACATTCTGTTGTGTTTTGCATTCCACACCCCCTCATGTTTTAACAGCATCATGAGAACATTGAGCATTCTCTATTCTAATGAATATTTTATTAGTAATTTTTGAAATGATGGGTGGTCCAGGTGCAGAGGGAGCAGGGATCATTGGGGGTTTCTGAGTGCAGGGGATGGTGAGGCTTGGTGGGAGGGGTCTTGATGCACAGGGCGTGGGCGGATGAGGGAGCAGCTCCCTGTACAGGGATCCCTCCCCCTGCAGCTGAGAAGCGATGGGTGCAGGAAGTAGGGGTGGGGGAAGTTTGCAGGAAGTAGGGGCTGGGGGAAGTTTGCAGAGCTTCCTGCAGCTGCGGAAGAAAGCTGGGGATGGGTCTGACCCGGCCCTGGATGCCGTACAGAGGAAAAGGAAGTCCCATTCTCCCCAGCCCAGCCAGGACTAACAGCTGAGCTCAGCGCAGGGTAGGAGCCACCAGCTGGGTCTTCCCCAGTCCTGCCCCCTGCCCCACAGTGATTTACCTCTCTGCCGGCTGCCCTGGGCACCCAAAACATACTGCTGGGGAGCATCACATGATCACTTGTGGTTTCCCTTCGCTTCTCTGTCAGAGAGTCATTTTTTGCGGGGAAGCAGAGAAATCTGTGGGTAACCTGGCATTGGCCGCTGTCAGAAAACAGGATACTGGGCTCGATGGACTATTGGGATAGACCCAGTATAGCCGTTCTTATGTTTGTTATGAAACCATAACTGAATATCTAGCAATACACATAGGGGGGCCGCATGCTACCATTTGCAGGCTTTTCCATGTTGGGATTTTGAAACTGTATAAACTTAAAGTCGGAGGGCCAGATCCTCAACTGCAGAGTTTTCAGACAATCTGCCCACTGAAGGATCTTGGTTTGCTTGTCTGAGGGGATGGTTGATGAGTCACTCTTTCCTGAAAATCCACAAGGATTCTCTCAAAAGCAAGAAGGGATTTGGCTAAGGCAGGATGGGTTGGGGAGCATCATGCCCTTGATGTGAGTTCACTGGCCTCCTGTGAATGCCCAAATGTGCTAGATATCTCTTCAGATATTAGGGTATTCTTAGATTTGGCGGGTCATCAGGCCATCTGTAGTAGAAAGGGAGCCTGAAACATAAGCCCTCGTATCAGAGGCCTGGTATGAGGCCTGAACTAAAGTAGTGGTCAAACCTTGATAATATAAAGCAAAGTTAGTGAGACAGACTGTGAGCAGAAGTCAGGCTCTGCATGCATACAGGCTCACAGAACCTGGCAGGAACAGGGCTGGTATTGCATAAACACACTCATTCCTGAGAAAGGCTCAGCACAGGACACTCACGCAGACACATTCCAGAAGGATGGGACCAGAACACCCTGATACCACGTATGATGTAGACACTCCCCGAGGAGGATACAGGAATATACTGACCCCCTCTTCGAGATAAGGTCAGGATGACAGTGTGATGGATAGAGATATTTTGATCAAACCAACATGCACAAGGTAATGGGTGGTAACTGATCATGTCGGAAGGGCAATAAGTAACTTGTTTGTATTGATGTATAAAAATGAAGTCTGACTGGCCTAGGGGACAGAGGAAAGTCCAACCACTGGCTGAGCTCGTCCATTGTGAGGGGCATTCACGTGTTAGTGGTCCTGTAGTCTACTGGATACTAGGACTGTGCCTCGTTAACAATAAACCTGGCCGGGTGCCTTTGCTACTGAACAGGCCTGTGGTTATTGGGCAGTTCGATCAGAACCTGCTGTACAAGTTATCTGGCCAGAGCCAGTGCAGCACATGGAGAGAACACACACACACAGCCAACATCTGACTATACCATCTGCCCACTACATATGGAAGGAAACGCTTAACTTTTGATGGGATGATTTGCCAGAAACTTTGTGACCTCAAAGCGAAGGGATTTTCTGCCCAACTTTTCCTTTTTGTTTGAGAGGGTAGCAGAGGGAGAATGATTTAAAAAGTACATTCTGATATGTGTTCCATATGACTTTATACGAATGGGATGTTAATGTCAACTATTAGATAACACTTTCCTTTATTCTGTCATTACATTTGACAGGCCAATGAATGTCTAATACTCTGACCTGAAAGTACCAAAAACTGTGTTCAGATCTTTTGTTTATACTGATTTCTAGACTGGGCACGAATGTAAGAGTTATCCTACCCAGCTCCATACTAAATCCTCAAACTAAAGCAGTGCAGTCTGTCTTCAAAACATGCTACACAAACCAAAAATCAGATCCTGTTAATCACCAGAAGACTTTTTCAAAGGTTTTGAAACTTGTTAACATCATTTAGTGGACTTTTAAAGTACATTCCATCCACAAACCTGCTGATCCACCTGCTGCTGACTTTGTTGGCAACAATATTTCTTTTAAAGAAAAAACTTCTTCCAAAGTTGAATCCCTTATGTTATCCCTCATCTACAAAACAGTGACAGCTTTTTATTAAAACTATTATTTGCCAGTGTTTGCATTCCTGATATTAGAGATACAAGGTAGGTGAGGTAATATCTTTTATTGGACCAAATCCTGTTCATGAAAGAGACAAGCTTTTGAGCTTAAAGAGCTTTTCTGGTCTAAAGAAGCTCACGTCTCGGCAAGCAGTATTTTGAAAACCAATGCATGGTTCTTCAGCAATGTGTTTGAATGCTCTCTGGAAAGTGAAAAATGCTGAACTCTCAACTTGTTTGGTAAAAGCCAATTTTATTTATTGACTAAAGAACAAACAGGAGAGATCTATTGTGCACTAGCGGGCAAGAAAAAAAAATCAAATATTGAACAATAAATGCCCTCAGCAAGAGCAGAATAAGGTAATTTCACATATGACTGTGAACAGCTTCAAAGAACCTTTGGAAAAGAGCCCACAAGAGACAGAGGGAAATCCTGGGCACCAAATAAGTGTAGTTGTATGTGAACTCAAAGTATCACAACGACATTCTTTTTAAAAGTAACTAAGATCACGTTCCATGCTAGCAGCCATGCCCATTTACTAGTACAGAACTTCTGTGCATGGTCTGAGCTTCCCCTTTCTGTCATCAGGCTGGCTTGTGCTCCAGCCCACCCCCTGCACATGTACACACATCCTACTGGGTCTGCTCTGAAAGACATTTTGAATTGACAGATCACCACAACTCTGACACTCTTAGGATTTAGACTGTTACATGCTTGCTTATTTTATCCTGTAAATAAATCTCTTATTTCATTTTCCTAGTTAACAAACCTTTAGATAGTTTATTACAGAATTGGCTACAGGCATTGGGTTTATTGTCAGATCTATTGATCTGGGGCAAGTGATTGGTCACTTGGAACTGGAAGCAACCTGAATATTTTGTGATTTTTGGTGTAAGTGACCATTTATAACTACACCCAAGTTACCTAGGTGGCAAGATAGGGTGGAGAGTTTAAGGGGACTACATTTGATGCCAGGGCAAGATTGTTATAAGTAAGTGTAATGGGGTGGGACCCACCGCTGTGTCACCTCCTACTGGTCATTCTGGGAATTAGCTCAGTCTTTTCACAGGGCACCCTCCTCTGGTGGTGTCTCGCCACCATCACTTCTGCTCCAAACCCACGTCACCTCAAGGATCACGGTGTTCTCTTCAGGACACAGCCCTCCAGCCATGCCTCATTCCATTCTCCTCGCCTTCTGGGGAAACAGCAGTCCTCTGTTCAGACACTCGCCTCTACATGGCCAACTGCAGCCCAAGGTTCTAGCCACTTGCCTCAGTGGCAAACTGCAGCCCTTCACTGGCCACTTCCCTCCATGGCAAGTGGGGGGGAAGAGACCCAAGTCTGCCCACTATCCCAACCCAGGGACCCTCTAGGCAGCAGCCACACACTGCATCTCCTTCAACCCCCACTGTCCATTTCCCTGGGCCACTTCCCTGGGCCACTTCCCCATAGCCCTAGCACCTTCTCTGCCCCTGTTTCAGGGCTTCAGTCCTTCAGCCAGTAAGGCTGGAGCTCCTGCTCATTCCCCTGACCCTGCCCTGCCCTGCCCTGCCCAGGGTGCTGGCAGTTCCCTCAGCCCTTCAGGGACCCAATCCCTTCTCCCTGGGCTCCCAAGAGGGAACTGCCACCTCTGCCCTGCAGGTCTCTTTATATATGGGCCTGTTCTGCCCTGATTGACTGCTCATTTCAGCCCCTCTCTGATTGGCTCTCTGCTGTGCAGCCTCCCCGGGGCTGCTTTTAACCCTTTCTCCACCAGTGTGGGGCAGACACCCCATCACAGTAAGCCAGAAGTTCACATTTGTTACCGGGTTGGTGAAATTTAATTATAGAACATACCACCCCCGCTTAGGGTGTCTACCCTGGTTTTGACAGTTTGTCCTGTCAAACTAGCCTCTGTTAGTCAGAGGGTGGAGATGGATGGCAGGAGAGAGATCACTTGATCATTACTTGTTAGGTTCACTCCCTCTGGGGCACCTGGCATTGGCCACTGTCGGTAGACAGGATACTGGGCTGGATGGACCTTTGGTCTGACCCACTATGGCCATTCTTATGTTCTTATGTCCTGAGATAGGCACTCACGGTCATGAGTCATTCCAGACACATGACCACTGGCATAGTCTCGGCAGGATTCACATGTCACGGGTCAATTGAGTTTATAGATCATAACTGCAGCGCTGTTAAAAGTTTAAATTTGAGAATTTCTAAGGGTTAAAGATTACAATGAGTGAACCGTAGTGATATGAAAGTCTTGATACTAAAAACCTTGAAAAATTATGTAAAAATAGGGGAATAGCCCATAAAAAGAAATCCTCAGATCAGGAACTGAGAGCTTTGCTCATAAACTTTGACCAAAGAGCAGGGTCTGAATACCCCACTACCCCAGATGCCACAGAGACCACTGCAGTGGAACTGGCTCAGCTGAAGCGCCAGGCAGCGCAGGAAGAACATGAGCACAGCATGCTCATGGTGGAACTCCAGATCAAGAAGAAAGAAACCGAGGCAGCAGAGGAGAGAGCCTACCAAAGACACAAAGCCAGCACTCAAATTGAGGAAGAAGCTCACCACAGATGTGTGAAACAACTACAAGACGAGGAGAGAGCACACAAGAAACAGATGGAAGCTCACGCGTTGCAGCTCAAAGTACTGGAGCAACAAAAGCAGCAGCCTCAGCCAGTGCAAACACCTCCCCACAGCACCAGGGAGTGGGAGAAAGCCCGTCCAATTTATCAGGAGACTGACCGTATGGAGGAGTTCCTGTCCACCTTTGAGAGATTGTGTGGGATCCACAAGATTCCAGAGGGCAAGTGGATGCCAATCATTTTGACCAGGTTAACTGGGAAGGCAAGACACATTTTTAATGATATGGAGGAGGAGGATGCTAAGTTGTATAAGAAATGTAAAGAAAATGAACTGAAAAGGCTTTGGATTACCCCAAGTCCTATCGATTTTAAGTACAGAAATCTTAATTTGTTTGACAATATCACTCATGTCAAATATGTGCATAAAATGTGTAATTTTATGAGAAAATGGCTAATGGGTCAGGGAAAAGAAACTATGAAAAACTGTTTGATGTGATGGCGCAAAACAATTGTGGACGGTTGCTGGTAAAGTAAAAGTGGCCACCTGTGACAAAAAACTTTCCGCAAAAAGAAAAGGAGTACTTGTGGCACCTTAGAGACTAACAAATGTATTTGAGCATAAGCTTTCGTGAGCTACAGCTCACTTCATCGGATGCATTCAGTGGAAAATACAGTGGGGAGATTTGTATACACAGAGAACATGAAACAATGGGTGTTACCATACACACTGTAACGAGAGTTAAGCTCTTAAGCTCACTTAAGGTGAGCTATTTACCAGCAGGAGAGCGGGGTGGGGGGGAACCTTTTGTAGTGATAATCAAGGTGGGCCATTTCCAGCAGTTGACAAGAACGTATGAGGAACAGTGGGCGGGGGGGGGGGGGAATAAACATGGGGAAATAGTTTTATTTTGTGTAATGACCCATCCACTCGCAGTCTTTATTCAAGCCTAAGTTAATTGTATCCAGTTCGCAAATTAATTCCAATTCAGCAGTCTCTCGGAGTCTGTTTTTGAAGTTTTTTTGTTGAAGAATTGAAACTTTTAGGTCTGGTTTCAGAGTAGCAGCCGTGTTAGTCTGTATTCCCAAAAAGAAAAGGAGTACTTGTGGCACCTTAGAGACTAACAAATTTATTTGAGTATAAGCTTTCGTGAGCTGAAGTGTTCTCCGACTGGTTTTTGAATGTTATAATTCTTGATGTCTGATTTGTGTCCATTTATTCTTTTACGCAGAGACTGAGTCTTGGGAAGGTAGTGAAAGAGTTTATGAAGAGTGCTAGATTAAATGGCATTGAATGAAAGGGCTGGAGGGACATGGCATCCCAGGTCACTTTGGTTAAGGAAAGCTTTTGTTAAGGGAAGAAGACAGACTTCCTGGCAAAAGTGTAAATATTTTAACTTTGGCTGAATTTTCTGTTACTGTGCCCCTGACTAAAATCCACATTGAGTGAGAGGATTCTAAGGGTGATGTTATTGCAGACATCAGAAATTTTCTGCCCACTGATATTTTAATAGGTAATAACATTTTAGCTATGTCTAAGCAGGTTCATGTTATAACATGCAACCAGAGAGACTATGGCTCTGACTCACCTGCTTTGTCTGTGGACAGCAGGGCTTCAGAGGGGGAATTTGAGAATTCTTCTGCAGTGCCAAAGTCTGCTCTAAACTTAAGTGAAGCTCAAAAGGAGTTTGTGAAGGGTCAACAAAATGACCCTTCTCTGGCCCAGGAGTGGGTTGCAGCTCAGAATTATACCCCAGCTGGGGAAGGAAAAGGTAGATTTTTTGTAGAAGGAAGTGTGTTCTATCGGGAGGCTTACATGGGGAAAAAGAGATGCCCTGGTGAGTTTGCAAGCAGGTATTTGTGTCTGAAAAATACAGTAGAGAATTGCTCCAATTAGTTTATGATTGTCTATTGAAAGGATACTTAGGAGTAGAGAGAACTTGTGACAGGCTTAAACAGAATTTCTATTGGCCTCACATGTTTGAGACAGTAAAAGATTACTGTAAGAGTTGCAACTTATGTCAGAAGCATAAGAGATTGAAAGGACCCTGAAAAGCACTGTTGCAACCTCTGCCCATTGTTAAAGAGGTATTTATGCAAGGGTCGGTGGATATTGTACGCCCCCTCACTAAACCTTCCTGGAATGGAAAGAAATATATATTTGCACCACAAACAGATATTTCCAACCGGCCAGGTTTAACTGACAGGATTGTACATTCCATTGAAACTTCAAGGCCCCGCCCTACTCCTAGCAAGGCATTTTGTGCTAAAGAGGAAATGCAGAAACAGATCCAGGAAGAGACAGATTGCATGCTGGAGATGGGGGTAATTACTAAGTCAAAAAGTCCCAGGATGTCTCCTGTTGTGATGGTACCTAAAAAGAATAAAACCACGTGGACTTCAGGAGGTTAAGTGTTATCACCCAAACCTATCCATTCCCCCAGGCCTCAAATATAGGATCTATTGGGGGGTGCAAAATTCATAAGCACACTGGATTTGACTCATGGGTACTGGCAAATTCTCTCAGTTAGTGATACCTAAGAAAAATCCCCTTTTATACTTGAACCTGTTTTATATGAATTTAAGGTTAATGCCTTTTAGATTAATCAGTGCAGGAGCTACCTTTCAGAGGCTTGTCAGTGAAGTGTTGCAGGGATTATAGAGCTTTGCCAGGGTCTATATACATGACTTGGTTATTTTCAGTAGCTCCTGGCAAGACCACTTGAATCATGTGGGAATCGTGTTAAAAAGGCTTAAGTAAGCCAACCTCACTGTCAAGGTCTTCAAATGCAAAATGGGGCCTGCAGAAGTATTTTACCTAGGACACAGGGTGGGCAGTGGTTTTGTTCACCCAGGCCCTTTAAAAGTAGAATTAAGAGTTGGCCTGCCCCACAAACCAAGAAGCAGGTCCAATCCTCTATGGGGTTTGACCAACTATTACCAGAGGTTTGTAAAGGGGTTTAGTGACACTGTAGCCCCCATAATAGACCTTACAAAAAAGGGGAAGCGAGACCAGTATGGACAGAGGCCTGTGAAAAAGGCTTTCAGAACATAAAAGAGGCTTTGTCTAAAAAGCCTGTTTTGGTCAGCCCTGATTTCAGCAAATCATTTGTGCTCTGTACTGATGCTTCTAACTTTGGGTTAGGTGCAGTGCTAATGCAGGATGGGGTGGGAAACAAGATGCATCCCATTGCCTTCTTGAGTAAAAAAGCTAACCACCCCTGAACAGAACTGTACTGTCATCGAGCGGGAATGCTATGCCATCCTTTGGGCTGTTGAGCAACTTAAACCTTATTTGTGTAATAAAATATTTCAGGTTTTGACAGATCATTCCCCTTTCATATGGTTACACCAAGCTAAGGGGACCAATTCTAGAACATTGCATGGCTCTACAGGAGTCATGGAAATAGTCCATATCAAGAGGAAAGAAAATGCAGTGGCTGATGCCTTATCCAAAATTGGGGAACCCTGTGGTGAATTCAGAAGCATCAGTGACACCCCTTCCTACACCACTTTTGTGTTGGGGGTGTGATGCTGCTAAACCAAGTGCCAGCACTGGCTAAGGCCATAGGCGTTTAGCGAAGAACTGACAAACTCACAGCTGGAAACCAAACCAGCTTGCCTATGTGTTAGTTTTGTTCAAAATAGGTATTAATCTTATAAGATTGTATTTAGTGTTTAGATTCTATGAAAAGCTTGTAAACTAATCTCACTTGTAATGTCTGTGTTCCATGCGATAAGGTAGTATGTAAATTTTGCTTTATAGCTTGAAAATGTTTGCTCTGAACTTGTTAACCCAGACACAAGAATCATCCCCCCACCCACCCAAAAAAGAGCACTATCAAAAATTAAATGGGTCATCATAAGACAAAAGCTTTGTTAAATGCCCCATCCACCCATGGAGAAATATGTGCAGAAGGCATGGTCCTATCAATTTGAATGCTGAAGAGGGAAATAAAAATAGCAGGCATTTAGATTTTTCATCTCTTTGCTGTCTGAGCTCTCACAGGGCCAGAGACACTAAACTAAAGCAAAGATTCTCAGGGTCAAACTGACTCTGCCCTGTAAACATTTTGAATTGGCAGGATCAGTACAACTCTGTCACTCTTAGGATGTAAACTGCAACTCATTTGTGTTATATGCTTGCTTACTTTAACATATAAATATCTCTCATTTCTTTTTCCTAGTTAATAATCTTTTAGATAGTTTATTACAGGATTGGCTACAGACATTGTCTTTGGTGTCAGATCTAAGATACCAATTGATCTGAAGTAAGTTACTGGTCTCTTGAGACTGGAAACAACTTGAATACTTTGTGATTTTTGGTGTAAGTGGTCATTCACCACTACGTCCAGGTTGCCTGGGTGGCAAGATAGACTGTTACAGTGATGCAGGAGTTCACATTTGTTACTGGGTTGGTGAAATCTAATTATAGCATACCACCAGTTTGGGTGTCTGCCCTGGTTTTGACAGTCTGCCCTGAGGTAGGCACTCACAGTTGTAACCCATTCCAGACAGTGTGACACCATACAAAATTTCGTGCACACATGTAATGAAACAAAGGTGGGAGAGGTGACTGCAACCTTTTAGATGGTTTGTTTGCTCTTTGCAGTTTTGGCTGCATTCAACTTCTATGGTAAAAGCTGCATTTTAAGGGTCTAATCAGGCTATTTGGTATGTATATTTTCTGCTGTGTGTGTGTGAGAGAGAGAGAGAGAGAGAGCATGCTGGCAGATCTGATTAAATGTATTGTCTTGGAAAACAGAGCATTTGAGATATTTCAGAAAACCTGAACTTAAATTTTCAAAAGCCAAAGGGGCATATCCTTAGTTGGTGTAAATTACCATAGCTCCATCCACTTCAATGGAGCTATGGCAACTTGAAAACACTGAAGATCTGCCCTGAAATCTGCAGATTAGTCTTAATTCTCAAAAAAGAATTGTTCAATATTAATGCAGGAACATCAGAAATATACTTAATTATACCTCATGATAATTAATTGATAGAGTCCCTAGATTGTATAATAATCCAAGTGTCTGATATAAAAACTCAGACAAGATTTAAGGATGGAAATGAAGATGCAATTGAAGCAGCATATGTATGTTTCTGTATCTGATTATATCTGTTACTAGAGATGAGACAATTTCCCTAGAATAACTCCTAAATCTATAAACATGTGACTCAGCATTCATAACCATGGTCAAGGAATCAACAGAATTCCACAAATTCATTGAAAAATAAAATTAAGGTAAGATTTTAATACAGATGTCTGAAGACCAAACCTAGTTATACTGTATTTCTGCTGTAAATATGTTTTTAGGGAACAATACAATTTTTTAATTAAAGGAATTTATTTTATTTTAATTTATTTAAAGTCTCTATTGCTTCAAATCTGTTTCTGACCAGTTATGTAAGGTTACCACTAACCAATTGCCACATTCTGCCTTTGCACATGGCTGTGTTCAGCAGTTGGTAAAATGATTATTGTATAGTCATTGTTTGAGGCTCCTCAGGATTTGTTGCAATAAATAGGAACATCCCAATATTAACCAGTTGAAGTCAAAGGCCAAACTCCCATTGATTCATTAGGAGTATGACTGGAACTAAGAAAAGGAGAGTATTGTCCCCCTAGTGAGAGCATGTTGTTTATTCAAACTAAATCACATAAATGGAGGCCATACACTCAATATTAGGAGCATTATATAAACATGTACTACAGAAATAAGATATTAGTCTCTTCAGTTATCTGAATTTCTAAGGACATTAGAAAATGGATTGCCAAAAATAAAAGAAGACTTAATATGTGCGAAGCAGTAGCAATCTGAATATTGCTGAGAGTATCAAAATTTCTCACATCTAGACTTCTCAGGTAACTTACTGTAGGAAACAGAAGCATTCTGAATATCCCTGATAATCTTTAAAAAGATACATTGTCACTCTCTCGTGATATGCAATCCGTCTCCAACTGAATCTGATGACATTTTTCTAAAGTGGACTGACTAATATGCTTAGGAAAGCATTGTTCATATCTAGTTTTACTAACAGATCTCCGATGTAAGCAATTGCCTTTAATACCACGAAATGTTGTCATCTTAGAAACACATTTATCAGCAGAAATCTTCTAGGGAGGCAGACTTCTGTAATTCTATATGCCATAGCTCAGATCCTCGGCTGGTGTAAATTAGCATAGCTCCAATTTTAAAAGCATACCCACTGTGATTGCACACTTTCATTGGCTCATTATTAATTATTATTATTATTTATTTCTATTATTGTGTAGCACCGAGGAGCCCCAGGCATTGACCAGAACCCTACTGGGCTAGGTGCTGTGAAACTACAGAACAAAAAGATGGCCCCTGACCCAAGGAACTCACTATCTAACTGTAAGAGAAGAGTCAACAGATGGATACAGACAGACAGAGGAGTACTGGGAGGAGACACACCCCCATCTCGCTGGTAGAAAGGCTAATGAGCCTTCCTGCAATCAGGCAGCACCAGTTAGGCACACCTGTGAACACGTTCCTCCTGCAGACGTGGAGCTTAAACAGGTGAGACTGACCACAGACAAGGGGGAGGAGATTTCCCAGGAGCAAAGAGGTTGCCACCAAGTGCTTGAGAGCTCCAGTAGTAGAGGGAGCCCAGCCTGAGGCTGACCTTTCCTTCCCCATCTCTCTCTGTTTGGGACAGACTGACACTATAAGCTTCATACAGGTGAGGGGCCCTGACCGGATGCTTCCTGCCAGTGACCTGTGGCAGGATGCAGGGAGTGCCTCCAGGGACTAGAGACAAGTGAACTGTAGCCGCAATGAATAGTCCTCAGGAGAGAAGTGACCTCATGCTGAGAACAGTGATATTGCCCAGGAGCGGGCACACCAGTAGGGAGCCCGGGGGCAAGAATCTCAAAGAGAATACATCCGAATCCAGACTGAGAGCTGGCCAACTACAAGTACATATATATATGACCCAATCGTTTTGCCTCTCAGTATGTTTTAAAATACTTTTGCTAAAGACAAAATCCTTCTGGAGTCATCTAATGGCCTCATCACCACCCTTAAACTTTTAAAAGGTTTTTCATTCACAGCTTGAAATTAGACCCTAATGTTTTTGTAACAAAACCTTTCCAGCATGTTATAGTCATGTAAATACTTAAGGCCGAGATAGAAATTAAAAATAATGAAAACAAAAATCCACTAAAATCCCCTGGGGAAAAAACAAATAAATATCATTGGGCTGGGTTTTTCCCAGCTCCATCTGGCAACTTTATTTATTAGTGCTCAACTTGCTGGCTAAGCATTGCTTACATAGTTAGGAGCTGAAAAAAATTAAAGGAAGTGTATTTAGTGTCCAATCAAATGCTACCCAGCCCAGTCTCACCAGGTGGGATGGCTGATTGAGCTGGCAGTGGAATATGCAGCCTAGAAAGAAGCGATATGCCTCGGAAGGCTAGGCTAGGCTCCTCCTCCTCCAGGGGCTCTCTGCCTCCCACTGGATAGCCAGAGGGAAGCTGGGAGCTGATTGGCCCCCCACTCCACCCCTTCACTCCCATTAATTTAAGCCTCTGCCCAGGCTTTTGAGGGTCTCTTGTCCCCTTTAGCAGCTAAAGTATAGTTAAGCTGCTTTTGAAATTATTGATCCTAGACCTGAGGAAATCCCCTTTTGATATTGTGCCTTAAAAAAGCTAAAGGAAAGTACGTAATTATCCACCATCTATTTTATCCTCAAGGCTCCTGTGTAAATGACAATATTGACCCTCAGTTATGTTAAGTATTCCTTATTTGGTACAGTGGTAGCCACATTCTTTGAACATGGCTATCTCTATGGTCTCCTCTTTGGAGTAGGATTTGGGTCAGGTGAATGCACCCACCTACTGAGGGCTTTTCAGGAGATGGCAGAGCTACTGGTGGTCCCGCTGGCCCTCTGGATGGAGTTCCATTTAAGACCCAACCCAACAGTTAATATATATGGGAATCAAACTGGCTACAATGCAGGGTGTATCGTGGCTACCCATGGACAGGTTAGATAATGATGAAGGCAACCCAATGTGTTAAGAAAATTACACTAAAACAGATGCAAATAGTTACTAGGTACTTAAACTTTGTGTGTAGGATGGTGGCACCAAGGAGAGCATTTTGTATTCATTTGTCAGCTGCCACCTCTGGAGTCCAGAAGCCTCATCCGTTGTCAAAGTGAAATGAAGAAAGGAAGACTTGAGGTATGAGTATCATTTCTGGAACAATTTAATGGGATATCAATCTGGTGACCCGACTGCATACTGGGAATGACGCTTCAGATACAATCGGATGCTTCTAGGGGAATAGGTGTTGGAATGTATTATGAAGGGCAGTGGTGTGCTCAGAAGAGGCGATAGGAGTGGGCAGCACAGGATATAATAAGTGTAAGCAGAGTCAGGATGAGCTCTACCCTAACATTTGGTGGCGAATTGTGGCAAGTTGTGGAAAAGAACTTCAGGGCCTGATCTTGTTTGCATAGGCACACCCACCCCGCCTAGCATGAGCTGACAGCAGCCCAAATGGTCACTTTGGCTGCTCTGGGATCCCCAGTTTCTCTATTATTGGGGCAGGAAGAATAAAGTGGTGTTACCCTGATTATGAGAATCAAGGACAATGGTACTGTTTCATGATGAAGGGACTCACCATCAACTAAGTAGCACTTGCTAGACAAGGGACATAGGTTCCAAAACCCAGTGAATTGAGAGAGGCTGGAGATGGGCATTTGTACCTGGTGGCGTGGGGCCCTTTTGAGGGCCTGAAACACCAATTGCATTGCCTCCTCTCTCCACTGGGGAATATCAGAGCTAATTTTGATTCCATTAGGAGTCTAGTTACAGGCTGCTGAGCTGAATTAACGTTGGGCTGATGGTGCACCAGCGCTGAGGCTCCCCCACTACAAGCTGAAATCACTAAAGAGCTAAAATTACTAAGAGCTGAAATTGCTGAGTGCTGTGCTAAGTAGTGGGGGGGCCTGAAGATATATTGCTGAGCGGCTGGCAGAGCGGCTAGCGGAGCAGTTTGCGGGATGACTGGCAGAGCAGAGTGGCTAGAGAAGCAGTTTGTGAGATGGCTGGAGCGGCTCACGGGACGGAGCAGAGCGGCTGGCGGAGCGGAGCAGTTTTCGGGACGGTTGGAGCGGCTCAAGGGACGGAGCAGAGCGGCTGGCGGAGTGGAGCAGTTTGCGGGACAGTTGGAGTGGCTCACGGGACGGAGCAGAGTGGCTGGCGGAGTGGAGCAGTTTGTGGGGCGGCTGGAGCGGCTCACAGGACGGCTGGTGGAGCGTAGCGGCTGGCGGAGTGGCTTGTGGTGAAGGCTGCAGCAGAACTCCATGGAGAGGTGGGGCAGTCGGCCTTGGACCATGTAAGGTGCCCCTTAACACCCCCATTTTCACCCAGGCTGGGAGGTAAGACTCTGCAGATAAACTTTTGAACTCTGAGGTGGCACTGACCAGGGACAGAGACTTTTGGGTTGTTGGACTTTTGGGACCTTGGGCGATTTTGGGTTGCTGGACTCAAGAACCAAAGGGAAAGGACACGCCCCAATTTGCTGGGGTGGGTCTTTGCTCCTGGTTTGGTTTACGAACCCTAGTTGTGGTAGTTTCCCAATTTAATGCTGATGTCATTTACCTCATGTTGTTAAAGATTTTCTGCTACACCGAGACTCTGGGCTTGAGAGAGGGGAAGTATTGCCTCTTTGAGGCGTCCAGGGGTATGTGTAAGATTTTCCCAGGTCACTGGGTGGGGGCTCGAGCTGATTTTGCATTGCGTTGTTGAGAGGGAACCCCTATGTACTGAACCCGGCCCTTGCTGCTAAAAACCCAGCCTCATAGAAGGGTTACATAAGGAACATTATTTTTCTTGAGGTTTTGCCAGTATAGGTGATGGTCACTATCCGGGGATGAGGAATTCAGACACAAATGGTTTCATTTTTGGTGTGTCAGCCAATCAACAGGCCACTACATCAGCTTGGGTAATGTTATAGGTGAGGACATTTGTATTGCATTGCCTTTTGTTTAACATTCTTTTCTGTGCAGTATATGTTCCTGGTATAGATAATGGAATTGTCAATGCTCTGTCTCAGTTTTAGGAGGACAGATTCCAGGAACTCGCAACATTTGCCAGCTGAGACTCTCAGGTGATACCTCACTAGAGTGACCAGATGTCCCAATTTTATAGGGACAGTCCCGATATTTGGGGTTTTGTCTCATATAGGCCCCTATTATCCCCCACCCCCGTCCTGATTTTTCACACTTGCTGTCTGGTCACCCTATGCCTCACTGACTGTGGAACCTGGGCTCCAGGATTAGCAGAAAATGCCTTTGAGACATTCAGGATTTACAAGGCCAGTTTTGTTGGGCTCAGAGAATTTAGAGGTAGGAAAGGACATTAGCACATTTGGCCCATTCCTGAGCTTCATGCAGGGAGATATGTGGTGTCTGGTGCACTGAGGACTGGCTTCATCCACTATATCAGGTCATCTGAATGGCCAGTCATTTTGTTTCAGACTGGCAGAATTTGTTGACCTACGTAAAGGATTCTTATTAGAGAAGCTCTTGGAAGGATGGTCCAGAGGGAAGACAACAGACACGCCATAGTCATACAGATTTTGTTGGGATTAATGGACGCTCTGCCTAGGATATGCAGTGGAGAAATCAGGGCACCAACCTCTTCCTGGGGTGGGGGCTGAGGTGGGCTAGACAGAAAATTGGGGGATCTGTACCCCCCTCACCATGAGGCCCCACCCCTCTGTGTGGCCCTGCCCCCTGCTCCTCTTCTGGTGAGCCCTACTTCCTCCACTTGAGGCCCTGTCCAGGGCAGAGGCCAGAAGCTGGAGCCAACCAGTGTAGGTGACTACTGTTCTGGCTGGTGCTATGGTGCAGGCAGCTGTGGCGCTCCCCCATCTCCTCCTGCTGCTGCCACTGCTCGGGGCCGCAGGGCCATGGCTGCTCCTTAGCTCTCCACCACCCTTTGACTGTTCACAGCCCATAAGAGCCACCCGGGTTGGGGAACCTCTGAGAGCAGCAACTGTGGAAGCGGAGCCCAGGCTGGAACAGGTCAGTCTGGACTGCTGTGGGGAGCCCCAGACCCAGCACCTGCCCTGGGTGCTGCGCCCTGGTGGGCAGGGACACAGGCTAGGGGCTACTCTCTCAGACACCCCAGCTCCCTGCCCAGGCTTACTTCTGTGCTGCTGTTAACAGCAGTGCTGCTTTCAGAGATGGGCAACCAGAGAGCGGCACTCCCCCACCCCTGCTCTGCCCCTGGCATTTTTTGGCTCTTACAGAGTTAGTGAGTGGGTGCCAAAGGTGGCTGGAGACAGGTCCAGTATGCTTTAGAATGAATGGATCTATAGTTTAAGGATATTGTTCCTTGCATAAAACTGACGTATTCAGAAACTAACCAAACCAGAAAAGGGATATTAGTAGAGCTAAGAGAATGCTTGGATGAATGTGTGTCCCCCGTACAAGACATCAAAGCCTTTCTAGTCTTACGGAACTGGGAGCCAGCCCCACTATTTGTCCCTGGGGATGGCAAATGCATCATTAAAGTTTCTACAAATTATAGATAACTTTCTAACACAAAAGTTATATTTTTTTCATTATGACTGATAAAAATCAACTAATCACTGGACTTGGAGTTGGTGGTTGCGTACAGACCAATGATCAAGAACTGATTAATGGTTGGGACTGTCCTGTGTTTGCCCAGATTGAATGTAATCTACCTGGTATTTCAAAAAGGCCAAATTTCCAAAACTGAGAGAAACTATGAATGAAACTGATTGGGAGGAAAAATTTACAAAGAAAAATGTGAAAGAAAACTCTTCTGAAAGAACTCCCAATTTATTAGAATACTGAAAATCCATGAATTCACAATCAAGAAAGAGAACAATTTGGGTTAAAAGCCCACCCTGGTTCAGTGGCAAAGAGAAGGCAGCAATTAGAAATAAAAAAGCAATAGATAACAAATGGAAAAAGGGGGAAATAAATAACAATCGATATAATGTAGAAGTTACAAAATGTAGGAAATTGATAAGGGAAGCTAAAGACATGGGGGGGGGGGAACCTGATGCCTGGAAAGCCTCATGGACAATAAGAAGTTTTTAAAAAAATACTAGGAACAAAAGCAATGACAGAAATAGTATAGGCCTATTATTAGAGAGAGATGGTAAAATTGTTAATAATGAAGTAGAAAAGGCAGAAGTATTCATAAATATTTTTTACCTGTTTTTGGAAAAAACAAGTATATTCGCCTGCTATCACATGAGAATGGTAAAGTACTTTCCATTCCCTTAGCAACACAGGAGGATGTTAAACAACATCTACTAGGGATAAACCTTTTTAATCAGCAGGCCTGGATAACGGCCACTCAAGAGTCTTAAAAAAGCTGGCTGAGGAGATCTCTAGCCTGCTGATATTAAAAATGAACAAGTCTTGAAATACCAGGGAAATTTCAGAAGACTGGAACAATACTAATTTTGTGCCACTGTTCAAAAAGGGCAAGTCAGATGACCTGGGTAACAATAGCCTAATTCGCCTGACATCAATCCCAGGCAAAATAATGTAAAAGCTAATAAAGGAGTAAGTTGATATAGAATTAAATGACAGGAATATAATTAATGCCAGTCAATGTGGCTTTATGGAAAATAGGTCTTGTCAAACAAACCTGATTTCATTCTTTGATGAGATTACAAGCTAGGTTGATAAAGATAACTGCTTAGATGTAATATACTTAGACTTTTGTAAGGCATTTTTTGATTTCGTATCACACAACATTCTGATTAAAAAAATAGCACTATACAATGTCAATAAAGCACATACAAAGTGGATTAAGAACTGGCTACCTGACAGATCTCAAAAAGTAGTTGTCAATGGGGAATCATCATACCCGGGGGGGGGTGGAAGTGTTTCTAGTGGGGTTCTGCAGGGGTCATTACTAGGCCTGACATTATTCAATATTATCATTAGTTATCTGTAAGTAAGTATAAAACCACTACTGATAAAAATTGCAGATGACAGATTGACGGAGTGGTAAATAGTGATGAGGACAGGACAGTGGTGTAAACAAGCAAAATGCATTTGTAATACAGGCTAATGCAAAGTTAAACATTAAGGAACAAGGAATGTAGGCCATACCTACAGAATGGGGAACTACAGAATGGGGATCCTGGAAAGCAACGACTCTGTAAAGAATTTAGTGGTCTTCGTGGACAAGCAACTGAACAAGAGCTCCCAGTGCAATGCTGGGGCCCCAAAGGCTAACGTGGTCCGTGGCTATACAAACGAGTGAGTAGGAGGTGATTTTACCTCCATATAAAACATTGGTGAAACTCACACTGGAATGTGACATACATTGCTGGTGTCCACACTTTTAAAAGGATGTTGAAAAATTGGAGAGGGTGAAGAAAAGAACCACAAAACTGATTTAAGGGAAGGAGAAAATGCTTTAGAGGGAAAGACTTAAAAGGGCTCAATCGTTTTAGCTTATCAAAAAAGACTGAGAAGTGACTTGATTACAGACTATAAGTACCATCATGGGGAGAAAATATTCGGTACTAAAGGGTTTTTTAATCTGGCAGTGAAAGGCATAACAAGAATTAATGGCTGGCTGTTAAAGCCAGACAAATTCAAATTACAAATAAAGCAAGAAAATTTAACAGTGAGGGTGATTAACCACTGGAACAAACCACTAAGGGAAGTGATGGATTCTCCACCTCTTGGTCTGTTCAAATCAAGATTGGATGCCTTTGTGAAAGGTATGCTTTACCCAAATACAAGTTACTGGGCTTAAGATAGGGATAACTGTGTGAAATGTAATGGCCTGTGATATACAGGAGATTAGACTAGATGATCTGATGGCCTTTTCTGACCTTAAACTCTGTGGATCAATTAATAATTGCTGGTGTCGCCAGTGGCCAGTGAAGATAAAAGCCAAAGGCCAGCTTCCACAGGTAAAAGAGATCTTGAGATTCACTGGTGGACCTTGCGCCTATGGGAGAAGGCAAGAGCTGAAGTCTTCACAGAATGGGGTTCCCCTTTGGTACCCTTCTACTCCTCTCTCAGAGGCAGAGAGGATTCAGAAGTGAGTTGAGTCCTAGGGGCAGGCTGAGGAAGTTCTGACCCAAGTAACAGGTTATTATGTGGTGGGAACCCTATTACGCTGGGGGGGGCGAGGAAGAGGGAGGGAGTGGAGTTTATAGCACCTACCCCCAAGCATTAAGTTAATAAAATTGCAGCGAGCCATGTAAATCCATCTCTGCGTGTCTTTATTCTGTGTGTCCTGCTCAATCTCCAATGAAGTCAATAGAAAGACTTGTATTAACTTCAACAGGAGCTGGATCAGCCCCAGCCTGTCTACAGCTGTTCAGAATATAATGTATGAAGGAAGAGTGAACAGGTGCAAGCAGAGGTAATTCTGTTTGTTCAGTATAACAAATATCCAGATCTACAATTTAGTGTCAACAACAAAAAAATCATTATGGGGACCAAGTTTGTACCTAAGGGATTATCAAATAAAAGTGGTTTTCAGGCTTCATTAGTCATGTACATGAAATCTTAGTTTAAGCACTCACAAAAAAATTGGTGCAGAGCAAAACTTCCACCATTTACATTAGTTTTACTTGAATAAATAAAGGAAAAACTATTCTCCATAGACTTCTGAGATTATACGAAATTGGATTTCCTTATTAAATACAGTGTTTCTATTTAAAATGTGTAATGTACTGTATACTCTGAGTCCCTGATGTACTGCAAATTTGACGTTTAACACCACAAAGGAGAAGGGACTCAAGTAAGTCTCCTTTGAGATGGAGGGAAGGAAAAGAGAGATAGTAACAATCAGTTGCATGTCACACTGCTTCAAACATACCCTAGAACTGGTAGGGCATTAATGTGAAGGAGTTTACTCTCATATTGAGGCTCAGAGTCATTATGAGTGGAATCAATTATCCTGAGTGCTTTCTCTGTAAATTGAGGACTAAGCTAGGTCAGCATGGTTCTTTTCATGCCTTGCCCACTAAAATTTCATTTCCTTCCCGAGGTTTATTATAGTAGTATGTCTGTTTGAAAGCAAAGGACAACTTAACTGATAAAATCAGTTGTCTTAATTAAAAGTCTTGAAGGTCGAGCTGGTAACAAATCTTAAAAAGTATTAACACATTTACAAACAATCATTTGTCTTAAACCGTCATGGCAGTTTCCTATTAACATTCTTTAAGGTACACTTTGCATAATATTCACAGAAAGAGGATAGTTAGGTGTTAGGCAACAAGAATTCATTATCTGTATTTATTGTTTGCTTTTCTATTGCAAATCCTGCAAATTCAGTTGTTCTGGAGGATACACTTAGAATTTCTGCAAAGGCGTGCACACATGTTTTTCAGCGAGACTGGAAAATAATAAGACAATGTTGGAACAATTGGCTAGATTATGAGCAGCCTGTGAAGAAAAAAATCTCACCCCCTAAAGGCAAAGGATTTTATCTTTTCTTTGGGCATGAGCTGTAATCCACCACTAAACTCAAGACTGATAACCAGGGTCAGCTGTTACCAACACTATTACCTTCCTGTCTAAAATACAGACAAAGGCAGAGAACAACTGAGTCATGGTGCAGCTGCCACACGCAGCATGAAACTAATCCCAGCTGAGCTGCACAATCTCCACCAACAGCCGGCACACACCAAAGTGGGTGTGATTAATGAATGATTTACTAAATAGATAGCCTAATTAAATAAATGGTTAATTACTAATTAGCATGCAATTTATGCAGCTAACAGCATTTAGACATGTCAGATATAAACCTTGCATTAAAGATATATATAGCTATAGATATATATATACACACATACAAACCATGATCATGAACCATGATACAAACCATGCAAATTCTTCTTTTATGGTACATCAAGCCAAAACATCTCTGGTATTGTAAAAAATAATGTAATCCTGTACTTAATGGGCATCGTTTCTATACAGGAGATGCAGAACATTATTGTGCATTACAGGCTTTGAAATGCTGCAAACCTCAGTCTTTCATTGTAGTATCCTGAATATTTTGTTCAGATGGATTTTGAGCAGAACCAAACTATTATTTTATTAATCAGCTATGCACACATAGCATATCCACTGTAGATTAGCAGATGGATTTAGAGTGAGTTATCTGGCACCTGTGCGTCTTAATTCATAAAAATTTACTTAAGGCCAGTTTCAGCTAGCCTAACTCACACTGAGTAATAGCTTACATTGATTTCAATGGGGTGACTCATGGAGTAAGATACTACCCAGAGGAAATAAAGGTGGCAGAATCTGACCTTTAATTTTTCCTTGCATGTTCAAAAGCTGTCATTTCCAGTAAGTCAAATCATGAAGTCCTTCCTTAAGCAAAATTCATTCTATGGATAAAAATATTACTTGTTATTGTGTGACGGGACTGTTCAGGTTATACAGAAGGAATTTCTATTTAACTCAGTTTTACAAACATCCAGGTCAGACATCAAACACTAAATACATTTTATGGACCTCATGCGTTAGATAACTCCTTTAGGTTTGCTTCCCTAGCTGTTCAGAGAGACAGAGATAGTTGACTTCAAATTTGGCATATATAGGAAAATCCCATCTGTCACCTGCTTACACTCTGAAAGGTCCAGATATAACATATGGATACCATCTTTCCTTATCAACTATGTAATACATATATGGAAAAATAATTAGACACATAGATTAATGGATAGATGCTCTCAACATCTGAAAAAGTGCAAATAGTGGTAAATATCCATGTGCTTTGTAATGACTGTATTCTTCTGTGGGGAATCATTACTCTGCTATATGTGGTTTCCAATTCTTCATTCAGAAACTCACCAAACAGGCAAACTAAATACCCTTCAGCTGCTTATTTTTTCATGGTAATTTTGAGCCATCCGCTGCATTGTACCGAATGACAGAAGACATGAGGGGTTAGTTTAAAACTATTGTTGATTCTGAATTACAACTACATTCTGGCAAGTAAATTATGTCTTGTTAAGAACGGATTACAAATGTTTAACCACAGTGCCCTCTAGCTGCCTTAATTCTGATTTCATAATTTCAGTACCATTTTCAACATGCATAAGCAGTGAATTCTTGAATGAGCCACTAGCTTTATAACAGTGTGAAAGGAATTTGTCTGCACTGGAGAGAATATGAGAGATTGGCGTACAGACTGTATAAAAATAGGTCAGAACCCATCAACCTGTTTTACCTTATCATGACTTGAAAAAGTAGAATGTCTTGTTAGCCAATACATATGTGCTAGAAATATATTCACCACATTAATAGGTATTATAAGCATGGTACTAATATACTTGATAGATAGATATGGTATTGGGAATTTATGTTAACTGAATGTATTATGCACTTCCCACAATTCTATTCACCCATGTCAGGTATCCAATAGCACTCTGCAAAGCTGAAGTCAGCTTTGGCATTAGAAAATAGGAAACTTGTCAAAGCAAAGATTAATGAAATCCCACCCACCTGCAGGTGGGGGAAATTGATGGGGCTGGTGGTGGAATGGGGACATTCCTGTGGAAAAGGAGGGGGACATTTGCCAAGGGACAATAGGTAGCCCCTCCCCTGGAAGTCTCTAGCACCCATTGGCCAGCTTGGGGAAAGGGGTGCTGATTGGCCTGCATTCCCCAGCTTTTAGGATTTAGCTAAGCACAAGGGCCATATGGAGCCTCTTTTGGTAGCTTCCAGCAGCAGCAGTCTTTGTCCTGCTCCTTAGGGTTGGCAACTTTTTAATGGCACAAAACTGAACACCCCTGCCCCACCCCTGCCCCGAGGCCCCACGCCTTCCCCACCCCTTATCCAAGGCCCCGCCCTTGCTCACTCCATCCCCTCTCCCTCCGTCGCTCGCTTTCCCCCACCCTCACTCACTTTCATTGAGCTGGGGCACGGGGCTGAGGTGCGGGAGCGGGGTGAGAGTGGGGGAGCTGGGGCTGCATGGGGAAACCACTGGGACCCTGGTGCAGCCCAGGTTGGACCTGCAGCCAAGGCCCTCCTGCTCATGGAGGGGAAAGCCAGGGGCCACATGGTGCAGCTGCAAGTGGCCTGGCCAGAGCTTGCCATGGCCCTCCCCATTCCTCTTGCTGGAGGGGGCCAGGGGTCACAGGGCACCACTATGGTGGTGGAAAGGGCCTTGGAGCTGTGTGCTCAGGTGGCCCTACCAGAGCCATCCTATGAGACCTGCTTCTACTACCCCCCGCCTCCCACCGGGTGGGGAGCCCAGCGGTCACGTGGTGCATCTCCAATTGGAGGAAAGGATCCTAGCTCCTTGGGTGGCTCTGCCCGAGCTGGGGCTGTTGCTTTGGCCCCCTCCTCTCCCACTACTCACTGGGAAAGGCCACTACTGTGGCTGGGTGGGGCCTTGGGTGTCCCTGACAGAGCGGGGTCCACTGTTCGGCTCCCACCCCACCCCTGCATGTGGGAGAGGGAGACACAGGCATACACTACTCCTTGTGTCCTGCTGTACACCCCCCACATCTGGTGTCTGGTGGGGAGAGAGGCTTGTGGGGCTTTGGCCAAGGGTACGGCTGGCTGCCTGCAGCTGCCCACGCCAGGAGCCCCGCTGAGGGACTTATGGTCTTCCCCCCACCTCAGCGCAAGGCAGTAAGAGTCAGGGCATCGGTAGTTTGGGTGCCCTTCTGCAGGCATGGGACGGACCCAGCCCGGCCCTAATGGAGGCACTAAGCATGGTGGCCTCAGAGGTGGACGATGACTCATAGGAGCAGCTTTGCCAGGGAATTGTGGGATTGGGAGCACAGCCCTGTGGGGAAGGACATGCTCAGTCTTTGCAGGAATGGAGCTCAGGTGAGGACCAATGCCTGCAACAGGCGCAGGAGAAGAATTAAAAGTTGAGGGGAGCAGCTGGACAGGAGCTGTGATCTCGGCATGGACAGTTCATTTTGCAGATGGTGGAGAGTCAAAAGAGTGTGTAATTCCAGGTTGGGACCTAGAACCCCTCATACAGAAGGTCCACATGATGGATTCGGGGTCTAAGTTTGAGGATAGTGAGGAGCAGGTGAGTACCCCGGAGCCTGTACCTCACTCCCATAACTTGATGAGAGTTCAGCAATCATCCTCAGGATGTGGCAGTGGGGTTCTCAGATACTGAGCCTCGGCACTCAGGGGCAAGGGCTCCTTCTCCAATTAAGAAACGGGTGTTATGGAACTTGTTAATGGAGTATCCTAAGAAAAAAGACACTGCTTATTTATGGAATGGATTTTCAGACGGTTTTCAAATCCATTATGAAGGTCTGAGGTGTCACTGCTAGGCAGAGAACCTAAAGTCCGTTGAAGCTTTGAGCATATAGTAAGCCAAAGATCACCACAGAGTGGCAGCAGGAAGAGTGACAGGCCCCTTCCAACGTATTCCATTGCCAGAATTGTGCAAATCTCCCCTGGCGGTGGCTCCAAAGAAGGCAACGGAGGAATACAAGCTGATCTATCACCTGTCCTACCCCTGGGGCTCATCAGTAAATGACCATACTGGTCCCCAGCAGTGTTCAGTGAGATATTCATCATTTGATGCTGCAGTAGCCATGGTTATAGAGTGTGGCCCTGGGCCGCTGTTGACAAAATGCAACATCAGGTCTGCATTTCAGTTGCTTCCAATGCACCTCATGGATTTTAACCTGCTTGAGTCTCAGTTTGAGGGCCAGTACTATTTTGGTAAAGCCATGCCTCGGAAGACATAGGTTTTGGGGTTTACTTTCAAGGAGAGTGGTGTGCATAGAGATGACCATAAAGCTGGTGGCTCAAGGTATTACAGGGGACATCACCTTCCTTGAGTTCTTTCCTATGCTGGTGGCAGTCAATATTTGGGGAGCAAACTTTCAGAACAAGAAAGTCCATTTCTGGTGCAACAACTAATCTGTGGTCCATATTGTAAATAGACAGTTGGCTAAGACTGCTTGGGTAATAAGGCTGGTGAGGGCCTTTCTTTTACACTGCTTGCTGTTTAACGTCCTTTTTCATGCAGTGCATCTGCCAGGAGTGGATAGTGGTGTTGCTCTTGATTTCAGGACAACACATGCCTGCCAGCAAGGATCCGTGGGCAATACCACAACCTTGGCTCAAGACAGCTGTGGCATGAGCAGAGGACTCTGTTGCCCCGTGGACTCTGAGAGCCTATAACACCAGCCATTCAGAGTTCATGGAATTTAGGGCACAGGAAGGGCCTCACCATGAGTGGCCTGTACTTACACACCAGGTACTGCAATATGTGGTGTCCGACCCACCATGATTTGGCTCCCTCCGCTATCTCTGGCTGGCTAGCAGGCCTGTCCTACTGGAGTAGGTTGGTGGGTTTCCCAGACACATGTGGGCATTTCATAGTGTGGAAAATCCTAGAAGGATGGGCCAGAAAAGGCAGGTGCCGGAAGGACAACAGGTTACCCATAACACTGGAAACCCTGACAGGATTAGTACAGGCTCTGCCGTGGGTCTGCAGCTGATGGAGGGAGGCCACTTGATTAAAGACGGCATTCATTGTTGCCTTCTTTGGTGCTTTTGGAGTGAGTGAGCTGGTGCTTATGGCAGCTGCGGACAGGTCCCAGTGTGCATTAAGACAGGTTTCAGAGTAGCAGCCGTGTTAGTCTGTATCCTCAAAAAGAAAAGGAGTACTTGTGGCACCTTAGAGACTAACAAATTTCTTTGAGCATAAGCTTTCGTGAGCTACAGCATACTGCATCCGATGAAGTGAGCTGTAGCTCATGAAAGCTTATGCTCAAATAAATTTGTTAGTCTCTAAGGTGCCACAAGTACTCCTTTTCTTTTAGTGTGCATTAAATATAACAGACAGGCAACTATCTGCAGAAGCCGTGTCCCTGCACTTAAGGTACTCAAAAACAGACCAGAAGGGAACAAGGGCTTATGCCGTGTTGAAGGAATCTGCAGATAGGTGCTTGTGCGCCTTAAAGGCAATAAGAGCCTTGCTAAAAATCCACGGCCTGGAACTGGGACCACTGTTCATACATATTGATGGCAGCTGCCTGACAAGTTACCAATTAGGCATGATACTGAGAAAAACCTTGCACTACTGCGGAGTTGGCCCCCCAAAATTTGGTACTCATTCTTTCTGGATGGGAACAACAATATCAGTGGCTGCAGGGGGTTTTGGCCCATGGCAGGTGCAGGAAACTGGGCACTGGAAATTGAGAGGTTACAGGTCTTACGTCCACACCAAAGAAAAGATGACGGGAACGGCAAAACATAATTCACCCAATGCACTCATTTGTTGCAGAAAAACACAGAGTGTGTGCAATATCTGGATTTCCAGGGCCCACAAGAGGGCAGTCAGAATGGCAGCTGGATCTCAGCTGGCCTTCAGGGCCTAAGCAGTTTGCATCCAGTGGTTCAGCAGAAGAAACATGCACTGGGATCAGCTCATGCCACTTCTGCACTCACTGAGAAGTGATGCGCACCCATCTCACCTCCTGGTTATTCACTTTGGGGAGAATAACCTGGTACAGAAGTTAACTAAAGGGACAGAATCCACAGGGATGTTAGCTTAATTAGGCAATCATGACCAGAGTTAAGGTTAATATAGTTGGAAATGCTCACAAGGTGGGTCTGGTGGTCAGGTGCAGACCCAGCCTGTGTTGGCAAGGCTAGAAAGAAAGTGAATAGAGAGGTCACCACGCTATTCCTGGACACTGGCGGTTCAGTGGTACAGCACAGAGACATCCATTACAATCAGTCAGACATTTTCAGGAATGATGGTGCACTTCTGTCAGAGGGAGGTGCTGACATAAGACTACAGAATGTGAGGGAATGGATTGGGCAGGAATAATGATACCAGACAATGTGGTTGGGTGGGGGGAACAGCTGGCACCCCCTCTGGCTGGTTTCCAGTAAGGTTAAGAGAATAAAATGAATGGTTCCCAGAGGTAAAAGATAAGAAATTTTGGTGATGGGCCTTGGGCTCATGTGATAAGGTGAGGCCTTGCGGCCTTTGCAGGCCAAAGTCAGACCTTGTTGTCCTCAAAGGCCGAGGTCTCCACTCTTCTTGTGATAGTTCCAGCATAATCAGTCCCCACTCTGGATAGACACCTGTTCATTGAGAGTAGACCCAGCTCCTGGATCCCACAGCTCTTGCACTCTAAGACACAGTCCCAGGGGAAGACCTTCTGTCTGCCTGACTTGCTTGGGATGCAGGTCTTCCAACCCAGCTGCCTTAGATTCTGAAACCAGTGCCTAGACCTCCCATGCCCCCAGTTACATGGACACGATCCCTCAGAGTTCCACCTCACTGTGTGTGCTTTGAGCATTTTGATTAACCCCTTTAGGGACAATGTGGCGGGCAAGCAAGGAACACAGGCTTAGCAAAGGAATATCTTACCCAGTCGCTGTACTCTTAAGAAGGCACTAGAATTACAGATCTTTACAAAATAACAAACAGTCTTAAGATGCTGTCGCCCCTTTACTCTGATCTCAGTCCTTCTTGTGAGTCCATGGTCTGGTCAACTTTTTGGGAAGACAAAGTCCCTCCTTCCTTCTCTATCTGTCCAGCCCAGCTGTCTGGCATGTGATGGTATAGCCTCCCCTTTGCAGAGAATATACCTGCTTCAGTACAGTCTCTGACCATCCTTTCCCTGTGTCCAGGCTAAGAAAACTCCAGCCCTTTCCCCAGACATGCTTCTGTACAGAGAGTCCATTGTCCCCTGGGATGGGCTGGCCAATGAGAGACAATCAGAGCTGATGGCTCTGTGCCAGCTTCTCAGAGGTTGTCATTCAAAAAGGTATCAAGCCCCTATTACAAAATGGATGCTCTATTCCATAACAGAGGTTGCAACACAACATGAAGGTCACACTCCAACATGAAGGCTACAATCCAAAATTGAGCCCTTGAAACCAAAATGGCATTCACAAGACAAGATGAAGTTCACAATTTGATGTAGACATATCTCACTCTGTCACAGAAAGTACTGGAAATCCATTAGTACGCCCATTTGCATGAGTTTTCTAGGCCTGTTTTGCAGACCAAAGGAACTCAGGTATTATAGAAAATGTTTGCAGAAGTATCTGAATACTGATTTGTTATCCAAATGCAACCAGCACAATTAAGTGGTTCTTCCAACACTATTAAAATCTTAACCCCAAGAGTATAATTACTCATTATCAGTAATTATATTTTGCGCTTTTCTCCAGAATGCTAGTCACCCATGTATAATTTACCTTAATATTAATTAAATATGGGCCCAATCTTGTATGGTACAAAGCACTTTAAATTTCTCAGGATTAAGTCCCAGCAATTCTTAGTATTGCATTATTAATTACAGAGTGTCATAAATACGCCTAGTACTTTATACATATACAAGAACACAAGTTCTGTGCTACAGGGGCTTCCACTCTAATCAGTTCTCTAATCGGTGCTGCCTTCAAAGCTGGACAGCTAGAGAGCCGTGGCTGCTGGCTGGGAGCCCAGCTCAGAAGGCAGAGCCAGCAGCAGCGCAGAAGTAAGGATAGCGTGGTATGGTATTGCCACCTTTACTTCTGTGCTGCTGCCTGCAGAGCTGGGCCCTCAGTCAGCAGCCGCCACTCTCCAGCTGCCCAGCTCTGAAGGCAGCAGTGCAGAAGTAAGGGTGGCATGGTGTGGTATTGCCACTCTTACTTCTGCGCTGCTGCTGGAGGGGCACTGCCTTCAGAGCTAGGATCCTGGCCACCAGCTGCTGCTCTCTGGCTGCCCAGCTCTGAAGGCAGTGCAGAAGTAAGGGTGGTAATACCACAACCCCCCTAAAATAACATTGCAATCCCCCTGCAACTCCCTTTTGGGTCAGGACCCCTAATTTGTCCTGTGCTGGACTTGCTGCATTGACTGCTCTCCATGTTGAGGCCACCCACCTTAAATTGAATATTTTGCTGATTTTTTTTAAGTACAATGTGTAATTCATTGGCATGAGCACTCAGTTCACAAGAGTTTTTTGGTGATTGACTATACAAGGAATATAATGCATCCAAGAAGGCCTTAAAATCATTTGTACCTCCGGTGACTTCTAAAGCTTCATCAACAGCAAGTTCCAGTCTATGGTTGAGGCAATGCCATAATATCACATTAGGAAAGTCCATTTGTAGTAGTTTTCCAACACCAGCTTTGACTCCTAACATCACATTTGCGCCGTCACTACAAAAGCTGATCGTCACTTCCAATAATAGTTCTTTAGTGAACCCACAACGCAACAAGCATTTCAAAATTTCCCCTTTAATGGCTGCTGCTGTTGCGCTTTGCAGCTCTATCAAGTCCAGAGGAAATGTAAGAGGCCTCATAATTCCATCTATACTGGCTTTCAAAAAAATGATGAGAGTTGAGTTTCCAGAGAGAGTAGTCGATTCATCGACAAGTACTGTAATTTTTGCCTTATTGTCGATGATTTTGTTGACAATTCTCTTTTTCATTTCAGTGGCTATATGTCTACACAAACTGTTCTACTATGCAACGAATGCCCCATTTCAATTCCGTTGATTTGCTGTAGGTCAATGAGGCTCTCGTGATCACTGAGGGGTCGATTTGTTTTGGCAATGTAGTAGGCTGTTCGGAATACACGAGCAGAGGTTTCAAATGTTGCTTCTTCACTTTTAGCATTCAGATTAAGAAGAGTTTCTTTTTTAGCCATGGCTTGAATTTTTTCAGCCTCTATGTGAGCTGCAGATTTCTTATGTTCATCTATTTTTTTGCGAAGGGAGGACAGCTCTGTCTCTTTATTCTTTCCGTATGAGGATATTTCACAAGAGGCTCACTTTGGAGAGATGTTAACCCCTCTTGCAGAATGGAGCTTCAAATCTGAAATGTCATGACATACTGTGCACCCAAGTTTACCGTCCGAAGCAAAAAGCCAGTAGTTTTTCTTTTTGAACTCCTCAAATTGCATTTTTGACCACACAGCAGGGTATGGTGGTGGAGTATCCGCTTTTTTACAGGGCAGTTCAGCAGTTTCATTTGTCTCCTTTCTTTGTGGTGACTGCAGTGTCAGCATTTTTTCCCTGTGGATGACTAGTTACAGCTTCTTCATTTGTTGCTGTTCTTTTTGACTGACAATCCCCCATTTCCTCCCTTTTATGTTTAAACATACCTGTTAGGGTCTGTTGAACATGTATCTTCTTAGGCAGCATGTTTTCCCCCACTTACTGTCCTCCTGCTGTTAATAGCGCGCCTGACAAGATTTGACCAATAAGAAGCAAGCCCACGCAATTACCATGTGGCAGTATGCACTCAAAAGCTAACTTTGGAACATCCACATGAATGTCTTCTTGTGAAAACAAAATCTTCTTGTCTTCCTTGACGGATCTAAATCTACTCTTATTCCAGGTATGTTCTAAATGTATCTGTCCAGTATGGATGGATCTCTCGGAAAAGATAGCTCTTCAGTGTAGGAATCGGACCAACAGCCCCCCAAGGGCAAGATGCCATTAAGCAGCACACATTAAGCAGAAGTTCCTGAGGTGTTAGCTGCAAGGGTGCAGGGGGCACACCAATATGTGGCTATTAGTAGGGGAAGACAGGGGTGAATGAAGGACAACTAGAATAGCTGCCATGAAATATACAAGATACTTAGAGAAAGTTTTGTCAATTTCAGGCTCTGCACTCTGCAGGACACAGACACCCACAAAACAAAAAGAGAGCTGAGCCCCTATGTCCTAAGGACATTTCAGGTGTTTAATTCAATATATAAAGAGGGTGGAATGAAAACTACTATTTCTTTCAAAGGAGGCACAATAATTTCCCGGAATATCCAGTTTTCCCCTCCAGTCCCTTTGTGGTTTTGTCTATGGGGCTATTTGCTTTCCCTGTGAATCTTTAGTTGTTTTACCAAAATTGCTTTGCCCAAAATAAACCCCGATCATCAGAACACATCTTCCCACCATGTTCTCCATGGTTTTTTTTTTTTAAACAGTAACATTTCAAAGAGGATCTACAAGCAGTTTGGACATCACAACCATGATCCTCTGCTGGGGAGGGAATGGGATAGATTTGAACTTGGAAATGGTTCCTGACTTTGATTGTATTTTTTGTGTATTATATTATTGAAGATCGCCTCATCCAGGGGGCAGAAAAGAACTGCCCAGGCTTTGGTACCCCCGCCCCAACAACCTTGAGTGAAATTAACAAGGAAGCCAGAAATAGCCCCTCATTCCCTGGTTCAGACCACCCCGGAGTGAACAGCTAAATTTAAACTGTTCTTATGCAGACAGGAGGCATCCTGAGGCTTCTCCCTCAGCCAGTCCCCCTGCTCCCTGATACAAGCTAGAGAGCAGTCGCTGTAGCCCCTGCTGAGGGGAGGGGAGCCTAGCCGCAGGCCGCCTGGCTGGAGGAGGAGGGAGGAGAGAAACCAGTGTGACAGTGAGTTTTCCCCTTCCACTGGCTTTTATTACCTCTGGATTTAAGCTGTGCAGCCAAATGGCTGTTGTATTCTGCCCCTCCCTTGGTCTCACACAACCGCCCCCTTCCCCTGCTCTCAGCAGCAACTCTGAGTGAAATTAACAAGGAAGCCAGAAGTAGCCCCTCATTCCGCGGTTCAGACCACAGAATGAACAGCTAAATTTAAAAAGAAAAGGAGGACTTGTGGCACCTTAGAGACTAACAAATTTATTTGAGCATAAGCTTTCGTGAGCTACGCTCACTTCATCGGATGCATTCAGTCTGAAGTGAGCTGTAGCTCACGAAAGCTTATGCTCAAATAAATTTGTTAGTCTCTAAGGTGCCACAAGTACTCCTTTTCTTTTTGCAAATACAGACTGACATGGCTCCTTCTCTGAAACCAGCTAAATTTAAACCGTTCTTATGCAGACAGCAGGCTACCTGGGTAGCCTAGCCGCGTTGGCAGCCTGGCTGGAGGAGGAGGAGGGAGGACAAGGAAAAAAATGTGACAGTGAGTTTTCAGGCTTATTCCAATAGTAAAGTTTTATTACAGACAGTACTGGTATTAGTAATAGTAGCTTTATTTTCTATAGCTAAGACATGGAATAGTAGGGATCCATGAAGTATGTAGGAGAGGTGGGTTGCTTGTGTTTGGACTGTACAAGTAAGAAATGTAACTTACTTCCACCGCTGGCCCCTCCCCTTCTGCCTGCGGCCCCGCCCCTTCCAGGGGGGAAAGAGTAGGACCCATACCGGTAAGAGCTGTATTTTACTTTCACCCCTGGGTGCAGAGAAGGGTCGGGCATATGAAAGAGACTTTTGGGTTGCTGGACTTAAGATCCTGAAGGGAAAAGGACACTGCTCAACCTACTTGAGGGTGGGCCTTTTACTCATGATTTATGTTTATGAACCCTGTTTGCGGTGTTTTCCCAAATTAACACCCAGTTACTTCCCTCCTTTAATTAAAAGTTTCTTTTCTACACTCAGACTCTGTACTTGTGAGTGGAGAAGTATTGCCTCTCAGAGGTGGTGTGTAAATTTCCCAGGTCACTGGGTGGGGGCTCAACCTGGTTCTGTGTCGTATCAGTGAAAAGGAACCCCTAGATATTGAACCCGGCCCTAGTTGCTGCTGGCTCCACCTGGCAGAAGGGTTACATTTGTGAATCACTTCATCTGAGGAAGCACATTTTAAGGCAGGGTAGAATAGGGAGAGTCTGGATTTTAATGGCCATGCAGTTGAAATATTCCAGACTACCGCCTCTTGGATATTGGAATCTTTCTGCAATCAACTCTATGAGGTGAAAACAAGACTTTTCCTGTCTGATCCTGCTTAAACTCAGAATTGAGCATTTATTCTCCATTTCCTGGGAGAAACACAGACAATTACAACTGGAAAAAATCTGATATCCCTAAGAAGGTGGATATTTCTGAGTCACAGGAATTGAACATAAACTGAATTTAGATTTATACTCTCGCTTAATTGATTTTAGTTTAAATTTACTGAGAAGGGATTTTTTTCTGTGATAATTCCTTTATCCTAATTTATGCTTATTTTTTTTGTATGTGTATGTACATCCCATTCCTATAACTGCAGAGCACTGAATACTTTCAGAGGGTATCACTTGGATTATCTTTGGACAAAGGATTTTTCATTATCACAGATTAGGCTTTTTCAAATCCTAAAGCCTCTTGTTTTTGGCTCACCATATTGACACTGGTGCAAGCTGTGGGACAATAGAACCCAGGGAAGAAGAAAAGGATGAGTTCAGCCCCAGCAACACATTGGCTTCTGTGCCACAAATTCGTTTAACCTTCATGAGAAGTTTTTTCAGTTACATCCATGTGTGGCACAGAAACCAGGATGTTGCTTGGTGTTTCAGACTCTTTTCAGTTATAAACATCTGTGTTTCTACCAGGAAATGGTCACTAAAGGTTCAAGTCAAGGTTCAAGGGCCAAACAGGAAAAATCTTGTTTTCACCTCCCACAGTTGATTGCAGAAAGCTTCCATTGTCTAAGAGGTGACAGAATGGAATATTCCAACTCCATGGCTATTAAAATCCAGAAGCCTGTGCAATCTCCTCAAATCTTGCTCTATCCATTGCACAGTGGCCCTCCCTCGGCAGCTACAGAGGCTTACATACTGCAGAAATTGCTTCTCTCTGCTCTACAAGCATTTTTATTGCTAAAAAGGTCTTTTGATTTTATTATTAATTAATAGCACTAATCCCAGGTGACAAATTTTACTGTTAACCACTATCAATTATGTTCTCGGTTTTCATTATTTATTAAGTACAATGGAGGTATTTCAATGGCTCACGTGAAATAAGGAGAACCTTTTGTGTATCTTTGCTCTTCACTTCAGAACATGTTCCCAATTAAAAATAATTTTTATCACAATTTTTTTCACAAGGTTGCTTTCATTTAAATACGCTCTAAGCTTTTAATTGTCAATGTTTCATTTTAACTTTTACTAGAAGCTATGCTCTCCATCCCAGTCCTGTTGCTTCTCTTGCAGTAAAAAGGGCTTTAAAAATAACTTTCCAACCCACATTTTGCTAGGTGAGCATAGATGACAGCTCAAAAATCTCTAATCAAGCCACAAAGCACTCAAGAATTTCAAATAACTGTTAGAAATCTTTGCATGCACAGATTTGTAGGAGTATGTGGGAATTTTCCCCTCAGTCATTTACCACCACATGAATTCCTAGATTAATAATATGCAATGAGTTTTACTTATTTTAAACAGATCTGGAAAAAAAAATCTCCAAAGAAGAGACTTCTAATAATGCCTTCATTCAATGATGTGTTTCAGATTAATGAAGATCCTTTTCAATCCTTTCGAAACAACCATGTATTAATATGACTCAGTGTCTTCATGCACCTCCCCACATCCACAGGCCACTTCTTGTTTCTCTTCCCTCCTCCTCCTCCTCCTTCTGTTCCTCCCTTTTATGGAATAGTTCTATTTAGCAGAAGGGGGAAAGAATCCTCAACACATGAACATGGATTTAGTCTGAATCACACTGAAAACTCCATGTTAATTTTAAAATGTTAACACTAGATGTAACAAAACAATAGTATATAAATGTAGAGAGCTCAGTCAATATTCACTACAAATAGGTCATTTGATTAATTTTTCTGCCACCTACAAGAAAATTAGTTACCACAGATATACACATTATTCAATATTAGTCTATGAATTCTTGAGTAATTTTATTATTCTGTGGATTGACCATGAACAATTCATAGTGAATATTCACTATTCAATATTTAAAATTCCAGCTGTGATGGTTGGTTATAACTGGTGTTTTAACTATCCAGATATCTGAGCACATTCATCGAAGAGGTTTTTAAATTTAGGACCCAAAAATAAGAAAATCCAATTAGAGAGGAAGCTACTCCTTAGCAACAGACAATAGCTGATTAAGAACATAATAAGAGAAAAACCTGGGTACTAATGATCACAAGATCATTGAATTCACCCTAGTTCAGAATAAATATAGAACCAAGATTTCAGGAAAGTCAGTTTATTTAATTGTGAATTCTTTGGGACAGAGACCATGTCTACCTTTGTATTGGCCCAAGTGCCAAGTAAAATGAGGAATCAATCAATCAATTTGCAGGTTTTGGATGCTACTTCAGGACAACAAATAAAAATAATAATTGAATAAGTCCAGAGACTAAGGAGCAATGGGAGGAAACATTACAATTTATGAGCATGGAAGAAGAATGAAGAAATCCTAAAAGATACAACAGACTGCAGTCCCTCTGAAAAGAGGAACTTGCTCAGGCAAAGTTCCCACAGCAGTCAGGGCATTTGATTAGGGAATAGAGGATTTGACTCAAAGGCTCTCAGGAAGAATAAAGGACCATCATGGCTTCACAGGGAACTGGAAAAAGAACTGAGGTTAAAATAATAATAAAACAGTAATGAAAAGAACTGAAAAGCAGCCTTAAGTTTCTTCAGTGAGTATCACCTGCAGGCTGTAATTTGCTGTTCCAAAGGCTGAGATTTTGTTTGTTTGTAGTGGAGGTAGTGGTTTTTCACTCCTCATTTTAGGAATCGCTGAAGGAAGATTAAGGGCCTATCCAAAGTCCAGGGCAAAACTCCCATTGACTTCACAGATGAAGGACTGACCCCAATAGGCATCATATAAAATGATAGGTTTCAGAGTAACAGCTGTGTTAGTCTGTATTTGCAAAAAGAAAAGGAGTACTTGTGGCACCTTAGAGACTAACCAATTTATTTGAGCATAAGCTTTCGTGAGCTACAGCTCACTTCATCGGATGCTTGAGCTTATGCTCAAATAAATTGGTTAGTCTCTAAGGTGCCACAAGTACTCCTTTTCTTTATATAAAATGATGTATATAAGAAGAGTGGAATGTACTATTATGTGGCCATCTTCATTTGTGCCCTCTACTACCCTGTAAAGTGAACTCTGAGTTGAACTCTCTGCATTACACTGTTTACTGAGTAGGGCTGGTTCAAGAGTTTCTGTCTACAATGTTTTTTGATGGAAAATTGGGTTTTAGACTAAATTAAATTTTTATTGGAAAGCAACTGCTTATTGGGAAAATGTTTAAATTTTAACTGAATAGTTTTCAGCCAAAACCTAAAATCTTTCCGTTTTTGGCTGAAAAGCTTCAGGTTTTTTTTATAAAAATAGAATTTTTTTGTATTCATTTTTCAGTATTCAACTCCTTCAATTTTTAACATTAGCAAGAACTGGGAGAGGATTTTTGACAATTTAATTATTCAGTTAATACTAACTACCATATTCTCAAAACCCATGTACAAACTCTGATGTGCAAGCACAATCCCTGATTTGCATATCTATACAGGTAGGCGTGCCTATAAATGATTGGCTGTGCACCTAGCAATCAGGCATTCAGTGTTTAAAATCTAGACCTTGGAAAATAGGGTTAGTGCTGCAGGTTTATCACTAAACCTTGAATAGTAAATATTCCTCTTATCTATGTTTCCACATTTTCCCCCTTCTAACAGGCCTAAAAGTTGCACAGTTGTATTTGATATTTTTTTTCTCAGCTGGAAAGGCTATTGAAATTTTTCTAATTAGATTTCTGTGGTTTCATTTTGACTGATGGGTATAACAATGGGTAAAGCAACAAGAGAGGTTGACACCATATATTAGCTTCTGCTAAACTCTGATATTACTAGTATAAATTTCTATGGCCCAATTTTGCATCTTGACAACAAAATAGCATGTCTTGCAAGTGTGATAACATTCTTGGGGGTAGTAACATATCAAAAGTATTCCTCCAAGCTCATACAATATTAAAACGTTCTCTCAAAAACTAAACACTGTGAATCCTGAATCTTACGAAGAAAAGATACAAAAATTGTTTTTAGATAATTAGGTTACCCTCTCTAACTAGTGTCTCATCTGTAAACATTAAGGCCCCAATCCTGCACAGACTTACTTATGTTCTTACCTTAATGCACATAAGTAATTACATAGAAGTCAATGGGACTATTCAAATGTGAAGTTAAGTACATGTGCAAGTCTCTGCAGGATTGATAACTAATTTTGCAGATACATTCCTCTTTTAAAATAATATTTTTTTGACATCCTAAATTATTTCATCTCGAAAAACTATTTTCATGAAGTTTTTGTGTCATATTAATTCTCCATCTATTAAAATTGCATTTGTATTTATCTGAATGCCTGCATGAAAGAGCCAAAGCAAGTTCAATTGGTTATCACCGAACAGTGGAAAGAAAGTGAAAATAATGTCCAGATCCTCAGCTGGTAAAAACTGGGATAGCTCCACCGGTTGTAATATTGCTACGCTGATTACAACAGCAAAAGCTCTGGCCGAGTGCAAATTTAATACCAAGCCATTTGAACAAGGACAAAGGACAAAGCTACTGCAGTCCAAGATTATAGTTGCAGCATAACAGCGTGAGTAAATTAATAACATTATCAGTGTCTATTACGACAATGTTCTGAACTGTGAAAGATGAAACAAAGCAGTGTCATAGTCACTACACTGGTCTTACCAAAATGTCAGTAGTGTCAGTGAATGCCCCTGGTGTGAGCAAAGAAAAAGACAGTCTTTTAGCCAGGTATACTAACGATGTGAACAAAAATGTTCAAAAATGACAAATTTACAATGTCAGCAAAAAGAAAAAGGAAAAATTTCCCTTGTGATAGCTAAATTTTTATATTTACTACAAATTAATAGATACATTAGTTGAAATTTTGAACATTTTAAATTGATTGGTTTTGTTAAACAAATATACTGTTTCAAAAGAAGAACAAGATAATATGTCAAACACTTAACAGGGTTGTATGTGAACTTATGCCTGAAGTGTAAATATATATACAGCTTTATGATCAATTTATTTGGCCTTGTGTTGTTCCTCACATTTAAAAGGACATTAATTTTAAAGGGGGAGAGGGGGAATCATAGGGCTGTAGAGATTGACTACATCACAAACACATTCCAGTTGTCACCATGGCAACTCCACAGGACCCATATGTCATAGTTGCAAGGTCAGCTGCACCTCTGTCCCCTTTGTGGTCTCTCCGAGTGTATCACCTCAGATATCAGACATGCCTTTACTTCTCCTAGGGAGGAATCATGTGGTTCTCCCACTCTTAGCCTGGGCCCTAGTCTACAGCACCCTCTGTATCAACCGTGTTTACCCAGCAGGTCCAGCTAGGTTCTGACAACTGCAGTTCTTCCCTTTAGCAGTGTGATCAGTGGTGTACAGTGATCAGATAGCATTGTTAAACCTAAGTACTGTTTATTTTAAACAGTAGAAACAAAGCATTGCAGGATTTAAAAACAGCAAAAGGTCTAAACGTAACCATTCTTGGTTAGTAACCTAGGCAGGCCTAATTTCATACACCCCAGCAGGTGGCTGAGTCTCAGCCTAATTCTTCTGAAAAATTTCCCTGTCTCTAAAAAGAGAGTCTGTTTTTTTTTTAATTGCTATAGTATTTTGATCTTGTATGTTCCCAGGCCTTTTCTTGCCCTGGCATTGTCTTAACACCCATATGTGTTTGCGGAAAAGTGGCTTATCTTCAGTCATTTTACCATCCTGTTTGTTTTTCCTTACAGACTCTACAACACTAATCCAATATGTTCGCACAGTAAACATCCCAATAACCAGGTCAACTTACAGTAGTCGTAAATTGTAACAGCACAGTTTCAATTCTGTCACAGCCTTTCCAGCAACTGACCAAGAGATAAAAGAACAAAGAGTACTTGTGGCACCTCCTCGTTCTTTTTGCCGATACAGACTAACATGGCTACCGCTCTGAAACCTGTGACCAAGACATGTTATTGACATAGCTCTGTGCCCCAAGAGGAGCAGATTATAGCACTTCTCAAACTTCTTTGCACCTCGACCCCCTTCTGATAATAAAAATGACTACACAACCCCGGGAAAGGGGACCGAAGCCTGAGGCCCGCTGCCCTGAGGGTGGGGGTGAAGCCAAAGCTTGAGGGCTTCAGCCTTGGGTGTGGGAGCTGTAACCTGAGCCCTGCTGCCCATGGCTGAAGCCAAAGACTGAGTCCTGATGCTCAGACCTGAAGCCCTCTGGTTTTGGCTTCAGCCCTGGGCAGTGGGGGCTCAGACTTTGGCTTCAGCCCTGAGCCTCAACAAATCTAACACCAGCCCTGGCAACCCCATTAAAATGGGATCACAACCCACTTTTAGGTCCCACCCCACAGTTTGAGAACCACTGGTGGGCATTCTTCACTCTTTCTAAGAGGTCTCAGGGCACTGGTATTCTGTATATGCTCTTCTATCCTACAGTCTCTCTGTTGCAGCGTGGAGTAGACCCTGAGGCTCCACTGCAGGAGGCTTTGTGGCCCTGCCACATCCCGCCCCAGAAAAGGACAGTGGAGAGAGTCCTCTAAGCTGCCTAGAGCAGTGGTGTGGGACGCAGCTAATCAGAGAGGAGCTGCAATGGAACAGCCAGTCCGGGCCCAGCATGCCCATATAAAAGGAGCTGCAGTCCAGTGCAGAATTCAGTTCCTTGCTGGAGGTGGAGGAGTATGAATGGTGTGCCTGACTGGTTGAGGAAGCTACAGGATCTTGGATAGAGCAGTGCTAGCAGAGACCTGGGGGAATGAGGAACTCTGCCCTGGTGACTGGGACTCAACCAGGATGAGACATTGAGGTAAGGATGAAAAATGTGCTGGGGCCATGGGGAAGTGACCCATGGAATCATAGCAGCAACATAGCTTAGTTAAAAGGACACAATGGATGGCTGCTATTTTTAGGGTCCCTGGGTTGGGACCTGGAGTAGAGGGTGGATCTGGAACACCCTCCCACTCCCCAGCCACTAGGAAAATGGCCTGGATTTTGAGGCACCCCAGAAGGGCAGCTGAACTCTTTTAGTGGCCCAGCTGGAGAGCTGGGACCCAAAAGGCCCAAAGATGGTGAGAACACTTATTCCAGATCTCCCTCCCTGGAATATGGCTCAATACCCAGGGCCAACACCATTTTAAAGACTGTTGAACTAATTAAAGGCCAGAGCCAGGGAGGGCTACAGGGACAGAATGGCCACCTGAGGGGTACTAGGATAGGCCCCCCTGTTGGACTGTTTTCCCAGAAGGGGTTTTTATTTCACCTGTGGACTGCGTGTGACTTGGCCGAAGGGCTGAGTCACTGAAGACCCACCACAAACTGAATGAGAGAGAGAGAGTGCAGGCACATGCACTTGGACAGGGGGCACTCACAAGAGGTGAGTGTGACTCCCTTACACTCACTTCAGGGGTCCTACAAGATTCTAGTCTGTCTCATCTTCTGAGGGGGTGGGGGTGAGCATGGGATTTGTTAGAATGTAGTGGTTGTGGGCTTCAGAGCCACTAACATGTATGACACTCGTCTCTACATCTTACTTTTATGCCATCCAGATTGTGCATTTTTCTTGCCTGACTCTGGAGCAAGATAAACTTCCTGAAGTCTAATCCAGGAAAGATGGAGGTGATGTTAGCAGAGTTAACGTAAGGAACTCATGAGGGCTGTGACTGATCCATCAACTGATGGAGAGTATGTGTACCCCTAGCCAAAAAGGTTAAGATGCTTGGAGTATTTGACTCTCGTGTATTGAGGACTGTGTTGGAATTGCAAGTTATTATGTAAGAGGAAAGGGAGAATTTCCTGGTCCAGCTTGCTGCTAGGGGGCTTTGTAAGGATGTATGCAATCAGTCATTAAGGAAAGTCAGCCTAGAATAAGATGGTTTGAATCCTGTCTCTCTGCTTATAGTGTGGCCTGCTTTATTTCTCTCTGGGTTTGGTTCTTGGGTATTAGATTTCTGGATACTAAGAAAAAATGTAGTGTTATATCACACAATTCCAGAAAGACACTTATATTTTTTTATTTAACTTCTTAGTTTATGTCCTGTGAACATAACAGACTGAAGTTCGGTTTTTCAAGTATCCACGGTGGATCATAACACTTTTCTCCTCTGTAGTTAGCTAAGAGGATGTGGCCTCTCCTTGTTGATGTGATCTCATCAAAGATCTCCCAGCTTTTGTCACCTCCTGGTAGGACTATTATAGTATGCTGTAGTTGGGGCTACAATTGAGGACCACTTAGAAGCCTCAGACTTCTACATTTTTGGAGTGGGTTAGTGTGAGCATTTTACACCTGTGATCTATCAGGTGCATTGCCTTCTACGTGAACTTCCAGGTGCTACTTTTAATTAAAGTCAGCATTGTTAGGCACTTCCTTAGATATTTTGGTTCCAGTCTCCCTATGCATCATTGAAACCACTGAGATCAGCTGAGGCTTTTTCAATAACACTCACCAGAAGACCAGTATCTAAGAGCATGATGGGCTCATGGTTGTGGAATTCACTCCCTCTGGCAGCCCACAAGAGAACGAACTTATTGAACCTCAGTACAGCACAAACCCTCTTTTCCCCCTTCAAGCATCTGCTTGAGTAGGGTTTATCATTAAGTCATTTTTTGTGTCTAGTTGGGGTGCTACGGGGAGAGACTACTTATGCTGTCTATTACGGGAACTCAACTTGATTATAAGAGACCACAATAATGACACACTAAAAAACAATAGATACTGATACATATGTTTTGGTGGGGAAACTTTAGAATGGAGAGGTGGGCTCCTCAGCTGGTGTAAATTGACATAGCTCCACTGTAGTCTTTAGAGTTCAGATGGAGGTTAATTATAGCCAGGAAAAGAATTTTGCCTTTGCCTCAGAAACTTGCTGAAAAAACCAATACTGGTGATATGTCTATCATATACTTCATATAAAACCCAAGTGAAGAGACACCACCTTGGATCAGGTCTGGTGTAAACAACTGAGTAACAGCTAGAAAGTACCCGTTTCCAGAGGTGCAAGGGTCTACATTTGTCTGCACTGGAAAAGATCTAAAGGTTCAGTAATTATTTAGCTAGGATTAGGATAAAGTTAATTTCAAGGGGTATTTACTTTTGTGTTTCTTAAATATGTAACTTGTTTCCTGTTTTTGTTTTGGTGATAAATAAGAATGTCAGTGTTTGTTGTATTCGTCAACTGGAGATTTGTTTCAATTAGGCCCGAAGGCCAGATCTACAAAAGGGACTTAGATGTTGTGACACTATGCTTCACAGTGCCTAAAGTTTAGGTGACTAGAAAATCACAGAAACACACTGAGATCCACACAGCCTGAGTTAGGAGCTGAGGCTTCTATACAATGTATGCGGGGAAGAGAGGTGCCTTGGAAAGAGGTCCACAAACCAACGTACTAGGTGGGGAGTCGCCTACGGTAGCTAATGGGAGATCCAACAAGAGGGATGCATCCTAAGCCCTGCTCATCTGAGTTCAGTCCCTAAGCCCTTGCTAAAGAAGGTGCCTAGCTCTATTGTGATTCGTGAACCAGGAAGACAGGCACTTAGCCACCTAAGTCACCTGCAGGGCCTGATCAAAGGTTGTTGAACACCACATAAAACAGCTAGGGGAAGGGAAACAGGAGTAGGAAGAGTACTATAATCTATAGCCTAATGGTTAGAATTCTCACCTGGGATATAGGAAACCCCTGGTTCAAGTCTCCCTCTCTGCCTAATGAGAGAGGAGTTGAACAGGGTTCTACAACTTCTCAGGTGAATGCCCTAGCCTATAGTGTCATTCTTAGTCATTGGCCAATTTAATATTTAATTAAAGAAGAAAAACTTAGATAACATAGTGGTTAGAGTAGTCTCCTGCAAGATAGGAGACTGTTCAATTCCCTCTCCTTATCAGGCAGATGGAGGACTTGAACCAGGATCTTCTGTACTCCTAGGGGAGTGCCCTTAGCCACTGGGCTAAAGGTGTGCACACACACAAACCCTTAGGCAGAGGAACACCTATCTTCCTCATGGATTGTTCTGTGGTTTAGGCAGGAGACAGCCACCTGCATGTCTGAAGTAAGGCAACAGCACACATGCTTAGAGGCAAAAACAAAGGCACCTAGGGAACTTTTACTGCAAAAACTTAGGTGCCGATCAACTTTAGGCACCTACAGAGTTAGACAGCAGCTGAGCAGGAGTTTGGTGGAATGCAGTGGTGCCTACAAACAGGACTTACGGGCTTCAGGGCCTTTGTGGATTCAGCACAGTCCTTCGGTGAAATCTTGGCTCTGTTAAAGTCAATGAGAGTTTTGCCATTGACTTCACTGGAGCCAGAGTTTCACCTCTTGACTTCAATAGGATCTAAGCACATGCTTGAAACACTCTACATTAAAAGCAAAGACACAGAAGTACCAAGAAATGTTAATCTCAAACTATATAAAAACAACTGAATCACAGTGAAAGAATATATATAGAAAGTGCTTCAAAAACTGTTATGACAGACCCAGCACTCGCATGAGACAATAGTGACAACTGTATTATTAACCGCAGAAGGTCATAATCAACAACCAGAAAGAAAGTGTGTTGTGGCTACAGCTTTAAATTACTTTGTACTATTGAATAATGGTATATCTGAACACATCCATAGATAGATCTTTCTTTAAACAGGAGGCCAATATTCCATTTTAAAGTGTCCCATTTGAAACAAACTTCAATTAATCTTGTTATGAATTTATACTATCTTTCCATACAATAGTATAATTGGGTGGTCTATAGTCAAATGAGAACAAGTAATATGAAATAGACAGTTCAAAAATAAAAATGTCTATGTTGAAATGAAACTATACAGATTGAAAAGGAAATAAAAATTCAGTTTGAGATTTTGACACCAAAAAATCCAGAATAAAAATTAGTTTTCAATAGAAAAAATCCTGCTGCTCTTAACTCATAACCATCTATCATATTTATTTTTAAAACATGACTTTTGCTGCCATCATGTGGCTCTTCCCAGAACACATTTACAAATGTCAAATGCTATGTGATTACAACACTGTGGTTTTATACCATTTTCTCTCATCCTCATAATTTGTTCTTTTCCACTTGGCTAACAAGGATTTTTTCCCCCCTCTTCCATATGTTTCAAATGAAGCTTTAAATTAACACAGCTGTTTTCTCATGTATCGGTTCCTTTCTTGCATCAGAATCAGTGATGAGGTTTGTAAGAATGTGAATGGTCTCAGTTAACCAATACTGCACAAGGGCAAAAGACCAACTATTGCTTTAAAAATAATTCTCAGTAACACTGAAATAGAAGAGACAATATTGCTTTTCATCTGTACCTTTGTCCTGTCATAGATATGCTGTCCACCCACCCTGGCAGCTGCTGGAAGTCCTGTCTGCATTATGACATTGCAGAGCCAATAATCTTCTAGAGATGCCTGAGTGATATCAGGAGCTAGGCAGGACTTTCCACAACAGGCCAGCACTAGTGGACTTGAGTACAAGATAACAGAATTTAGACCATGGAAGGCCATAGTAGATGAAAACAATATGAAGGTGGCTAAACATTTGGGCCTAAAACAGGGCACTGGCTTGGTAGTCAAGAGACCTGGGTTCTACCTACCATGTGACCTTGAGCAAGTCACTCATCTCATCTCTGTGACTCAGCAGCCCCACCTGTGAAATGAGGATACTGCTATACACTGTCCTTTGGAAAGTGCTCTGAGACCTAAGGATGAAATGCTATATGAAAACTAAGAATGACTGCCCAAAACCACCCTTTTCACTATTGCCTCAGTCCTGGCAATACGGCAGAAGGAGCAAGGCAGCCTCTCAAGCAGGCAGATCCCAGGCATAGCTCTCTGGCCGAGATTTTCAAAGGGGCCATAACCACATAAATCCCATTGAATTCTATGGAAGTTGGGGGAAATAACTGCCTTCAGATCCTTTGAAAATCTCAGCGTTTATCACCACGCAGGCTAGCATTCTTCAGTTTCTCTTTAATCAGTTTTAGACTCTAGTGCTCTTAAAAAAAAAGAGAGAGAGAAAACTTTCTGAAATAAAACCTCTGTCATCTGTGCATAAACCACTCTCAGTTGCCTTAACTTACACACCATCTTAGTGTTACGAAGGTCACTGTCTACCCACCCCCCGGTCTCTCTCTCTGGATGGACACCAGTTTGTGAGTGAATCCACCTGCTGGGAATCACATCTCATCCGCCCCCTGGGTTTGGAGAGTGACAAGGGCTGGGTGGGAAATAGTTTTCCTGTCCTGTGAAAATTTTCACAATTTCAAACATTTTTCCTGTTCCACATTGGGACGAAACTGCAACCTTTAGAAATGCTTCATGAAAAGCAGAGAGACCCACCCCAGTAGTTAGGGAATTCTCTTGGGATGTGGGAGTCATAGGGACTTGAACTTGGGTATCCATATCTTATGTGAGTGCCTTAACCACTAGGCTAGTCAATGTCTCAGATCCAAAGCATATTTATACAATGAGGAACAGCTCCAACAGAAAAGAGATAAAGAGCACTGACCTAGAATGTGGCAGACCCAGGTTCATGTTCCTGTCCTTACTTTGAATCAGGCAGAGCAGGATCTTGAAGAGGGGTCTCCCACATTCCAGGTGAGTGCCCTAGCCACCTGGCTATTCCAGGGGCTCTCTTTCTAGTTCACCCCTAGTTCTGAGATGACTTCCATCAAAAGTGAATAATTTCCACACAGTTTTTGTTTCAATGAATTGGCATTTAAAAAAAAAATTGTTCTGTAAGCAGATTCTCGACCTGCTCTAGTGGTGACTGGTCACAGTTTGTAGCTCTGGGTCTCTCAGGCATATTCCCAGATACACATCCTGTATCTAGCATCCTTCTTGGACAGTAAGATCCTTCAGTCCAGCTGCCTTAGATCCCCAAAGGAGCATTCCAGCCCTTCAGGGACAAGATAGCAGGCAGGCAAGGAATTCAGGTTTAGAAAAGGAATTTCTTAACCACAGGCATTTTACTCTTCAACAGCATTAGAGAGTTACAGATTTTTGGAAAATAACAAACAATCCTGAAATCAGCCCCCTCTGTGTCCTGTGTTTGGTGAGCCTCCAAAGGATAAGCAGCTCTTCTGATTTTCTACCTCCTTAGCCCAGTCTTCCTGCCTGGTGGCTATGATCTGCTACACACACTCCTGTCAGAGAGAGAATTCCCCTCTTAAATGTAGTCTCTGACCTCATTGGGCCATATACCCAGGTTGAGAGAGTTCATTGTTCTTGTGGTTGGGCTGGTAATTGAGAGAGAATCAGACCTGATAGCATTACATTGCTCTTTGCCAACTTCTCAGACAGTCATTCAACTAGGTGTCAAGCCCCTACTGCCAAAAAATGGATGCCCTAACCTACAATGGAGGTTTCAATACAAAGGGGAGCCCTTAACAAGAAATGACATTAATGGGCAAGATGGTGTTCTCAATAGAGTAGAGATCTATCCTCACTCTGTCATAGTCATGAAAGGCTAATCAAAGATTTTGATCCAGCTGTTCATACTCTCAAAGCAACCTTTGGTTGCACAGTGTGTATTCAGCCACCAACAAACTGGCCACCTATTTTCAGCTCCCAGTAAAGCACAATTCCTAAACTTTTATTTTTAAAGGGACACTAATGAAACATTCTTGGGTCTGACAAACATAAACACTCATTGGAATAGCACTTTAAAAAAGTGTCTCATCAATAAACACAAACCTATCCCGTACTCCGAGATGAGTCCTGAAACAATGTTAAAGCTCTATCTCCTGTCTTGGGACTCACTCACTCCAAACCTACCCACTCGAACCCCCAACAGGACATTGTTTTTGTTGTGATCACCAGCGCAAACATGCATCTGGCAACATTCATCACTCTCCCAATATCACCATTCTGTGAGCCACTAGGGACTTTTCATTGACAAGATCAAGTATTCAGAGATGAAGGAACTTGTCAGCTTCATTCCCCTGCCATCACACAAAGCTAGCCGGCAGAGGGACAAAGTGATGTGCACACACTGGGACCTATAATACATCACATTTATATTTCCTTAATGTATTTCAGTCCATTAAACAACACATCATCACATTCTTTAACAGTATCTTTTTTGGCTTGCTAAGTAAACAAGATATTCACCCATTTGATCATCTGAATTTCCTGGGTTGTAATGCTTCGTATTGAGATAATTACAATGTCTCTGTAATGTTTTTACCCTTAAATTACTGATACATACTCAACCTTAACTTCAGTTTAATGTAGTTTTTTCTGTGAACAAACTATAAGCAGTAGATACAAGAATCATTAGTAAGTTGGCTTAATAATTAATAGCTCAGGTCACATTTTTATAATTGTGAACTAATTAGCTTAATACTCCTCATCACTGATCATCAAACCTCTTAGTCAGTCAAACTGCTAAATTATCATCATGCCTAAATACAGAAAAACAGAGGTGTTAAAAAGGTAGATTTCAAATGCTAATGTGTTTTCATTATAGTAAACTGTTAATTATACAGGAGCACACTATAAAATAAATTCCAGAGAGAATATATACACCAATAGAAGACAAAGAAACCCAAGGCCTACCTCATATTCCCTGCCATAAGGAGGCACAGATTGTAAATGTGAGAAAAAATGAAGAGGAAGAGAATGGTGCTGAAGAACATTGTCATCCAAGATCCATGATCCTCTCGAAACATTTTTAGCCGGAATAACTGACCTGTGGTGTGAATATTATGAGAAATCAGTTTTATTTTATCCAGAATACAAATGTATCTCTACTTTATAGCAAAAGCAAAACAGTTTGCTAAACTGTACTTACTTATGAAATGCAATAACTCGATTTTCTGTTAAAAAAAAAAATTCAAGATTTTACAGTTTCTATACCATTTTCAGCCTTTTCTTGCACTCAGCATAGCTGGAGAATATTCCTGCTATATTATAAGGTATTTGGGTATGCGCTCCATAAACTGCTGTCCACCTAACTTAGGCCCTGCTCTTACAATCAGATACACTAGTGTTGACCCCTGTACCTATGCAGAATCCCATGGGCTGAGCAAGAGTCTGTACTAGTGGTTCAAACTGTAGGATCTCAGCCCTAGTCTGTTCAAGGAGAATAACACATTAATTCAATTAAGACAAATTACTATACAAGGGAAAACTATCTCTGGAATTAATCTAAAAGCCAACTTAATACTCAAGGCAAGAGTCACTTTTTTTTTTTAACTGTGCTATATGTTAACTATTTTATAGGATATACTTTTCAAAGGATGTGCCTTAGGGTTCTGTGTTCACACTTCTCAAATTCCCCACCAAAGGGCTTGCAGATGATGTCCACACCCTGTGGCATTGATAGAATTCCTTAATCTTATTATTTGATCTAATAGGGGTGCTAAAATTCATAAAGCTGCCAGACAAAATGGTTTAGATCTAAAAAGTTTTCACTATAAGCAGGATAATTTTTGCCCCCAAAAGAAACAATAACGAACCATTTTGCAAGCAGAGAGAAGAAATGGCAACCTGTGCAAAAAAACACAGGAAACTGTTAGGCTCAGGAAAGGCCAAAAAGCAAAACAGCAAGACATTTTAAAAAAAAATGGTGTAAATACCATACTGAAGCAAAAGAAGGTTGGTTTCCTCTATAACAGGAAGTATAACCAAGTTTAATATCTCTTCAGGGTATCTGGTTCATAAATGCAATGAAAACACAAAGGGGTTTATTTTACTTCTTTTTGCAAGAAGTAAAATAAACAATAATCAAACACACACTACCCAGTTAATATTAAATCCATGTCTTTCTCAGCACCTATCACCTTTTTCTCTACTAAAATATTTTTAAATTGTCTAAGCATCTTTTACTTTAACTGTTCTCCCAAAATGTCTTACAAATAATATGTACACTGAAAAGCAGTGATCGGAAGTGGAAACGCTGCTGTCCTTCTGAGTCAGGAGTAGCAGGACTCCAGTTCAAGGAGTAGGAAGGTGATTGTTTAGAAGGGGAATTATACAACTGAAGGGGTATTTCCTAAATTAGGGCTTCATCCTGCAAAGTCCTGAGAACTCTGGTCCTGATCCAGCAAAGCACTTAAACGCTTGCTTAACTTTAAGCAGATGAGCAATCCCATTGGCTCCAACCTATGCACATGCTTAAGTGCTATACTGAATCAGGCCCACAATGCTCAGCACCTTAGACTGAGCCCTTAGACTGGGAAATCCAAAATCAGAATCTGGCCTAGCCTAGAACTGGCCAAAAACAACAAACAAAACTATTCACATAATTTTCCCCCTCCCACACACACACTTTTTTTGAAATTTCATTTAGATGGTGATTTTCTGACCAGTTGCAGCGAGGACACACCTATTCTTCAAAATGTACTATGGCATCCTTAATTACCACACGTGTTTAACAAACAGTACTGCCTGGGTCAGAGCGTTTGGTTTACTACAGTTGTTCTGTAACCTCCTCTCAGAAAGATCCAAGACAATTGTGCTGGGCAATTTCCTCTTTCTTGTAGAGTTCTGCAGATTGCCATGTGTCCTGTTCCATATCCACGGAATGCCAATATGGGAGATTTTGAGATGGTCTGAGCTACTCAAAACCACTACTGTGGCAAGACACTGGAGAGCTCACATTCCGGTACTGACTAGGCTCAACTCTGCTTAACGGCTGAGATGGGACAACCTCACAGAAAGGTCTGGTGGTTAAGGCTGTGCACTCGGTCTCAGGGCAGCTGGGTTCAGTTTCTGATTCTTCCGTTGACTTCCTGGTTGACCTTGGTCAAACTATTTACTTTCTCTGTGCCTCAGTTCCCCACCTGTAAAATGGGAATAACAATACTTCCTCTACACCTGGGAGCGAGCCTCCCAGCTCGGATCCACAGACTTGTTTTATCAAGGCTCACACTAGCCCTCTGAAGATAGCATCATAGATATTGCAGCTTGGGCTCTGAAGCCTGTTGGCATGGATGAACTTGGGAGTCTGAGCTCCAGCCCCAGCTGCAATGTCAGAGTTATGTCCACACAGCTAGCGTTAGAGCCCTACTAACACAAGTCTGTGGACCCAGGCTGAGAAGCTAGCTCCCAGATGCAGAGTAGACATGCCCGAAATGCTAATGTAGTAGAAATAGTAAATAATCACATTGCAAAGCAGAGCCTGCAGTGCCACTAACAAGATAATCATTTTTTATTTCCTAGCCAGAAATTGTCACTGCATCTCAGAGGACTAAATGTTATCTGGAGTGTCTGAGCTGTGATTATTTTCATGTTAATGTTCTTACCATTTCATAAATATAATATTACAACTGTATTTGGAGTAGGATTGGCTTTAATGTCATAGGCACAACAGTCCTTCTGCAATATAATGACATCCCCCAGTTCTACAGTTTACACTTAGCTGTAATGACTCCTACCTTCTGTTTGGCTCTTCATTTGCAGCTACTAAAGATCGAAGGAAGAGTGAGTGGGTGAAAGCAGGAAGGTTTAGAATTATTTTGCATTCGGGGCCTGAAGCCCAGCAAAAACAGAAAGAAAATATCACAGATTTGATTTTTAAAAGGGCTTAGATCAGCATATTACATTTAACACCCCACTAATAACCTGACACAGAAGGAATTTTTACTGATGAGGCAACATATGAAAAACATAAGAGACTTGTTGCTAAATACCAGGCAAGGAGATTGCCTGATTAAATATGACAGGTGGTAATATACAGCACATTGCTGTAGGCAGCAATGCTAAATGGTCATCAGCTAAAATCTTAAACATTTTTTCATCATTTATTCACTGAAAATGCTCAGTATTTTACTCACAAATTTCCAACATGTATCTTCAAACATGACAGGCTAAATATGAAACTCAGTGCAACAGATTACTTGCATTTTTGAGGTGGAGCTGGGAAGGTTTACTGACCATTATGATTCATTTCAACCACTGGAGAAGGCCCATTGACTCACTCATCCCATTCTCTCTCACCTGTCTAATGGGAGCCTTTTCTCTTATCAAATATTTGAAGTAGAAAAGAGTGCATTTTTGGTAAATTTTTGTTATACCAAAGGCCATATTCTGCCCTGACACACATCCTGTGCAATCCAATATTGATTTCGCTGGGGTAGCAAAGGGTATAAGACTGGGCAGATTTTGGCACTAAGCATTTTATTCATCCACCTAACAGGTGATTTGCTACTTCTGCCTTTTTAGTTTGCACAGAATCAGGGCCATCCTTAGGATTTATGGGGCCCTACGCAGTATTATTAAACTGGTGCCCCTATGCCCAATGGCAGCCTGCAGCCCAGGGAGGGGGGGCCGGACGAAACACCAAAGGATAATGAGACGCCCGGCCTGCCTCCCAGTGGCGGAGAGTCACAGTTCCCTGAAGAGACCCCCGTACCCTCTCCCTCACGCAGAATGGACATGCAGAGGGTACCTAATTAAAAACATTTAACTTGGGAATAAAATATGTCAGTCACAGGTTTTTTGATATGCCCTGAAGTTTGTCAGACCTTTATTTGCAAAAACTTTGTAGTAAGGGCGAGTTAGCTGTCTTGCTGAATACAACATTAAATATTATGGAATACATGAAGCAGCTCTTCTCTGTTTTACATTTTCTTAATCAGTATTTCTAAGCCGATTTTATATTTTAAATGTACTCTTAAGCCTTCGTAAAGTAATCATTCCAGATTACTACATCTTTAACTCACTGAAACAAAGACATTATTTTAAATTAATCAGTCACAGAGGTTTAGTGTGTTCATAACAATGTTCATTGCTTTTAGAAAAAGAGAACACTAATTTACTTTGTGATCTCCATAACAATAGACATGTTTATGAAATTTCACCAACTTTAAAAAAAATGTTTCCAAAGATTTTAGGCATTACAAAGGATTTTATATCTTACTAAGCTACTGATTTTGCCGGAGGGTTCTCTTAAAACTAGTTCATCAGATAGTCAGACTGTAAAGAAAGGGAAACTCTTTGTCCAGCTATCTGGAAGGAAAGGGGTGTTGTCCCTTTAAGGGCTCTCTTCAATGGGGAGTGGGGGGAGAGGAGGTGAAGGGAAAAAGGGATGGACAGAAAGGATAGGAAGACTTTGGGAGCAAGTTTTTTTTTTTTTTTTTTTACTATCGTAATTAAAATGTGTATTTTAGATAAGGGTGGTCTTTGGAAGGATTTATTTAAAAAACTGAATGTCTGAAGATCCAACCATTTAAGGCTAAAGTTGAATACTCAGATTGTGCATCTAAAAATCTATGCAAGGATTTTTTTAGAGATGTGATTTTATAATCTTCAGCAGCAACACACTGAAATATTTGAATAATGAAATATTTTTAAAACAAATTTTAAACTAAGGTCCCGTCGACTAACATGTTCTGAGTAAATATTACAGTAACGCACAACTGTTTTTGTCAGTAAATACAGAAACTGACAGTATATACCTGGGGGTTGGCAAATGCCTGTTAAATGACTTCATTACCCCATGAATGGCTCTTTAACAGTTTCAGTCTTGTGCTAATAGGTCTGGCAGGCTGGAACGCTTTTTCACTTTTAACTACTAGATCCCCTCCCGAGGAAGACTCACCAGGCTGCAGCAGCCAGCTGTGGGAGCCTGCAGGAAGGGTCAGAACAGGGACAGTTAGAGCCGGGAGGGTGGATACTAAGACCAAGGGGTGCCCCAAATTTTCAGGTGCCCTCCGCAGCTGCGTAGGTATGCCTAAGGACGGCTCTGCACAGAATCATCATCTTGTCTCAAAGCACACCAGTATATCCCCTGATAAATACTTACCAGGGTCCCTTCTGCAGAGGGAGCCCTCTGGAGGGTTCAGTATGTGAAATGCTTGCCATGATTTTGCACAACATATACAAATAGTCTCACTAGCAGTTTGTAATAAGGGTAAAGCCCAGAAGCAGAACTCGAGAAAGGGTGGGGAATGATAAATGCAAGTAATCAATGTGAAACTCTGGCTCAGTTTCATGCTGTGCCATTCTATACAGTACTTCTGCACAGCAATTTTGAAGCAGTGAAATATGAAATTGACCAGTTATCTTAGATTTGAACAGCTCGTTTCTAATTAGTGTATATTTTCTGTAGACACTTCCCACATATACAAGACCGTGCACCTAAATGTAAACTGGTGAATGTGAATGAAGCTGAACTTTCAAAAGTTAAGGGTCTTGGTCCTTATAGATCAGCACCATTGCTCTTTATAAAAGGCATAAGGGGCCTTATGTGATGACCTAATTAGGATTTTGTGTACAAGACATTACTCTCAGTCTCTAAAAAATTATTTCTGTTATCAGCACGTTGCAAGGAAAACCTGATCCTGTGGTCTGGGCTTGGGAAGGTGAAGTAAATCCAGGACTAAGAATACATAGTTTATCTATGGGGAGCAGTAGTATTCGTTCAGTTTCCCTAGTTGTAAAATAGAGATAACAATACTTCCTTGCATAAAAACAGTTCCATGGATGAAAACAAATATTCTTGATAATGACATTGATATATAAAATACTAACTGACAGACAAATGTCCAGGATAATAACATGAGAGCAGTCCATGTTTCTAAAACTAAACTGGCTCTTTATTAACAGAGATGCTGAAACTGCACCTATAATTTAATCACTGTGCAAACAGACTGACTGCTTGCTGCCTCTACCAACCTATTCCTTCCCGCAGTCTGTGTGCCTCCCTTCACGTTCCAGGCAGGTTGTGACATCTTTCCTTTTAACTGTTGTTGTTGTTGTGGTCTTTTGTGCCAGCATTTGCTGACTTGCTGGGGCCAGAGATTACTAGTAGATAGATCAACTCAGGGACATGGCCTTTACCACCAGCACATTGCAGTCTGCTAGACCTCATAGTCTTTAAAGTGGGCTGTCTTCGAACTAGCCTCCCACTTCTTGTACATTGCAGCTGCTGGTGGGGGACTTGCTTCCACCCTATGGCTGTATTCAATCTGTTGGTCGGCTTACTCATATGCCTCAGTTCTTCAGGTATACCACCTACATCAGGCTAGCTGATGGCTAAGGGTCTTTCTAAGCCCACCTCGTCCTAGCCTGAGCCCAGTATGTCTGGATGTTCTGGCTGTCTGCTGCTACTCAACAGTTGTCTTCAATGAAGTCTCTACCACTGTTCTTATTCTGTAACTATACCGTAGGACCTGTGTCCACTGTGTTGCCTTTTGCTATTGTTTTGTGTGCCTGTTTGCTGGCTGGACAGAGACCTGCTCATCCATGTGTAGTGGGATAAGGTTCTTGGCTTTATTGTAGTGAGCTGCCCACCTAGGTTGACATTCTCTTAACTGCTTATGTGTACTGCCCATCGTTCTTCTGCTGGACCATGGCAACTTCTCATGGGAAGCAGAGTCTTGGTTCTCCAGAATCAGCCCCTGTGCCAGCCTACTACAGTAAAAGCTTTGTTATCCATCAGGTTGGGAGAATGGGGGGTACTGGTAAGTCAAAAATTCTAGTTAACTAAGAGGGAGGGAGTTTGGGTGCAGGAGGAGGCTCAGGGCTGGGGGTTGGGGTGCGAGAGGGGGTGCAGGGAGGCACGGCCAGGCAGCTCTGCACTCTGCCTCCACCTGCAGGTGCTGCCCCCGCAGCTCCCATTGGCCACGGTCCTCAGCCAATGGGAGCTGCGGAGCCAACGCTCGTGGTGGGACAGGAGCAGCACACAGCGCTCCTGTGGCCGTTCCTCCACCTAGGAGCATTGACCTGGCCATGCCTCTCTGGACACGTTGCCGCTTGTGGGGAGCCACCCTGGTGAGTGCCGCCCAGATCCGGCACCCCAAAATCCCTCCCATGCCCCAATCCCCTGCCCCGAGCCCCCTCCTGCACCCAAACTCCCTCCCAGAGCCCGCGCCCCGCACTCCCTCCCGAAATGCCAGTTTATAGAGCTTTCCGGTTTGTAAAGTGCCAGGGAACACAGCTTTTCCTGTATCTAGTTTATGGGAGGATGTATTGCAAATGGTTCAACATTTCCAGGTAGGGATTCCTTCCTATCTGTTTTGCATTTGCTGCCTTTACTGCTGACTCTGCCTACCCCTACGTAACCACAAAGCTAAGGTAAGACTTCTTGCGCTCAAATTCCCCTTTGGTGCTAAATCATTGGAATATTGCTGCAGTGTACTGAGAACCGTTGTTTAAGCATAGCATGTCACGTCTGCTGTACCTTGCAAAAAAGCACCTTCAGTTTCCTGATCACAGTTCTTGCCTGAGCATCTGGCAGATAGCCCACCTCCCAGAAATGGCAGTAGTAATCTATCAGGATCTGGTAGTTGCTATAGTTAAAAGTGAACAGGTCCGTTCCAACCTTTTCCCAGAGTTGGGTTGGGATTTCATGGAGCTGTAGAGTCTCGTTCCATTGTTGATGTCTATACTTTTTGCACATCTCGTACTATTCCATGGACTTTCTCAATTGGACATTCATGCCTGTCCAGTAGATACATTCCCTGGATCATCCCAGGCATGCTTCTCTACACAGGTGTGAAGAATGTAACCATCTAATGATGTCAGCTCTTAATTCGGCTGGGATTACTGCTCGGTCCCTTTTAAACAAAAACCTGTTTTGCACACACAGCTCATCCTTCACCTGATATTACGGGGTAATCTACTTTGGCACTTGCTCCTTGAGATCTGGCTTGGAGTATGAATCGTTTTACTGATCGTAGCACCCCATCCTGTTTGGTGCTTTTATTGAATTACCTGGAACTTCCCACAAGAGAGGCGAAGTTCCTGTAGCATGGTGATAGACAATCTGTTCTGGATTGTAATCTGAAATGTTGTAATCTGAAAACTATGCCCTGCTCAGTGTATGTGCAACCACTGTTGACTTTCTTGGCAGTAACTTATCCTCACCTCATAGCACTGGAGACTGAATAACGTGTGTTGTAGTGATTTGGGTGCAATCAGCAGTGGCTTATTCATGTTACCTTCTAATGGCTTGTGATCGGACTGCATGTCCACTGCCCAAAGGCAAACTGATGGAATCATTCCATTCCAAAAAGCACAGCAAAGAGCAACTCTTCTATCCTAACACATCATGTACAACAACTGAAGCATATTTTCATGATTTTATCTGTTTCTGGGATTTACAAGAAGACTGTCTTTCTCATGGCAAAACTGGGTGGATGCAGAAAAAAATATGGTAATAGAAATGTATCCTCCCTTACTGAAAGGAGGAGCCTAATGGTAAAAGACATCTCTCTTATGCAGTTTGACAATTGCTCTCTGAAGAGTAATCGCAGTATATGGAATATTACTAAATCCACAGATTAAGAACAATATTTGCAAAATAGCATTGTACTTTGAAAAGGCTCCAGGTTAATGGAAAGTAAAAACATGGTTTCGAACAGAGAATTCTGTATCACAGATAATTTCAGCATTTTCAGACAAGGTAAGGGAAAGATTTACTAGATACTCCTTCCATTTCTATTCTTTTAAAGTGCCTTCCTTTTCCTATGTTATAGAAATACATCTATCACACTCACACTGATTAATACACACATACATATACAAATGCATATAACTTTTTAAATGAAGTAATGTTTGCTTCATCTTGGCAAATTCTTAAATATCCAACTACTGTAGCTTATTTCTGCCATATAGGATTTGATTTACTCTCACTCTCAGATAGGTGCATAACTTCATTGCCTGGTGAAAGGAATAGTTTATATTGTGGATTATCTGTTAAAATGTTACAAAAACTTTACAAAATATTTGAGAATAACAACATATGCTCACTTACTATTATAGGAACAGTTTTATGTTATATATTGTTCCATTCATACTAACAGACATAAATCCTGAAAATATAATATGCTGAATGCAGTTGAACTTGAAATGTTCGACTTTAACAGTCCATTACATTTTATTATAGCAACTCAATTCTGCACACAACATAATGTACTGAATGATTAATAACCAAAAAGATAAGATGTTACAGTGAACAAACATTGCAAACTACGTTTGATAATACATTTATAACAAAACTCTTCTTAATATTAGTTTTATAAGGCTGTGTAGAATGTGAACTAACAAGAACAGTATTGAGAGCATATGCAACGAATGGGAATATATTACATGGTGCTCAGTCAGTAATACGGAAAAGGACACCAATGGAACACCATACCACAACAACAAAAACTAGTAATCCAACCTAAATAGCACCAGGCAGCTTCAAATACAGTCATGAATGGTCAGGTAGCACTATGGAGGTCAATAAAGAGAAAGAAAGCAATTCATTCAAAATCACGGCATTAATTTTAAGGAACAGCAGAGAAGAAGGGAAAATGGACTAAGAGAGATTGGATCTTAAGGAACTAAATTATATAAATGGCATGTGATGTAATGTCTTTCTAGATTGTAATTGGATTTAATCTTTCAATAATAGAGCCAAATTAATGCCTGGTGTAACTCCACTGAAATCAATAATGTTATACCACAGCACAACATGGTCCTTGGTATAAAATTACTTATACAATAAAATATTTTTGGAAAAATATTGGCCCAAGTCTAATGGAAGACAATCTTTGCCCAATATTTTATGTTAGATGCCATATGAATGGTTGTTTAATAAGCTGTAACCACAAATTAACTGTAGGTAGGTCAGATTCATTTCAGTGATGTAATATGGTCTTCCCAGCTCAAAACACAAGTTCAATAAATCATTTTTGTACAAACATTGAACTCTACTGAGCCCAACAATTTAGAGGCCAAGGCAGGTATAGTAGCCAAAGGAGATTCAGTTATCTCACTATCCACTGCTTGCCAGTCTCTGTAGATCCTAAGAGATATTCCATGAATGGAAAGCAGAGCCCTGGGGATTTTAGAGCACTGAGGCAAGCCAAGAGGTGAATTAGCATACCTGTTACAAGCAATATACCTCACGCCACAATGCAGCTAAGGCAATTTACACCAGGTGAAGATCTGGCCCTATTTGTTCTATATAATTAAAAGGATTGAGCAACCTAATTTCTTCTAGAAACAGAAGCCAAGTTGGCTCCTATAACAGCTTGTAGCTATTCAGATGGAGGGGAGCTGCCATAGAGTTCTAACCCATATTTCTTTCTGATCCTAAAGAAAAACCACAATGCTAATGAAAAGATGTAGAAATTAATCCAATAAAATGGATCACATTTTTTAAACCTACAATGCTTCTATGTTGTTTAGAGCTGTAGCACACTATCAAACAAAGCATTAGTAAGATTCTGCTCTATACCTCTTAGACATAGTACAAAACTTGCAGCCCTTGTGGATGGGAAGTTAAAGTGGCTTTTATTCTCCTTTCCATCTTCCCAATTCAGGACTGCTGAAGGGGTCAGTGTGGCCCCTGGAGTGACTCAGACTTCTGCTGAGTGCTTACAGGGTATTCAGATATCTGTCCAATTTTCAAATCATAGGTATTTGGGGGTTTTTGGATGCTCTATCAGTTGATTTGTCATTTGCATCTACTCATTCTTCCAGGCCATCTCCATCAAAAGTGGACACTGATCAACTGAAAAAAAATACTTGCAGTGACTCCAGAATATTTCTTAGCCCCAAAGTTCAATCCTGTTCCTGTTGAAGTCAAGGGAAAAACACAAATTGACTTCAGTGGGAGAAGGACCAGGCACTAACAGCATTTGTGACTGCTCACTAGCAATAGAAGGATATTTTCATGCTTCTGTTGCTCATTGTTTTAGTCACTGCACTAACAATTTCCTTTCCTGCTGTCACCGTTAAGGGTTATTTATGGATTAATGATACATGGACACAGCCTTGAACACTGCAATCTGTAGGGACAAAATTCTCATAACTCACAAGTGCAATGTCCTAGCCCTAAATTCTGAAATTGATCTAATCAAATCCACTGGATCGTATTACTCTGGTGGTACTGGCTAGCAGAGCAGTAAAGAAAAACAATTTCAGTGGCTAAGGAGAAGGATGCCAGGATGGGAAGAAAGAACTCTATTGTGGTGTGGGGCAGACAGGCAGATGCAGAGGGTGGAGGGGAGTTGAGGAAAGGTTGTGGGTCGAGGGGATAAAACTGAAGGGCAAGAGCATCCTTTGCAATTAATGGATCCCGGACTGCAACCAATGTTTTAAATAAGATTACAGGAAATATTTTAAATGATGTGACTGTAAATTCCATGCAACATCTCTCTCTCTCACAGTCTCCGTTATCACTAGAAATCTTTGATACATTTATGGCACGGTACAATAAGCACTATCAGTACCTATAAGGTCTTTGGGGTAGCGACCATCTCGTAAATGTTTATACAATAGATAATACAATGTGGCCCTAATCCAGATTGATGCTCTGACCAATATTGTAATATAAATAATAATTAAGGATAATAATTGCACAGGCATCATAGCTATTTTAATATTTCAAATTTGGGTATCATGATTTAGCCATCATGAGTAAGCCTGTTACAAATGTATGTTTACTAAGTAAGACTTTATATCCAGATATCAGAGAGCCATAATCAAAATGGTCTTGTTCAAATACAAGCTGGAAGTCAGGAAATCCAGCCTTTTTCCAAACTTTCCCACAAGTTTCTCAGCAATTTTGGCCCCAATCCCCAAGCTGTTGGGTGCCTCAGCTGGCAGATTTGAGCACCTTTGATTCCCATCTACGTCCTAAATGTCCCCAGAAGGAGTTAAGTGCCCTTACCACCTTGCTGCATCAAGCTCTTAATTTGAGCCTCAGTTTCTCCATCTAATAAAGTGCAGATACTAGTACTTGCTTACCTTGCAGGTCTGTGACCCATGATGGAAATGCCACATCTACAACTTCATTCTTGACGTTTTTCAGGAAATCAGTAGCACGTTGGAAGGCAGTGTATTCTTTCACACAAGGTATTACTGTATGTGTGTTTTATTCTGAGCAAAACTTCTGAATATTCCCTAAGCAGCAGAAATAGAGAGCCTCTCCACTGGAGTGTGGATGGTGAATAGATTGCTCTGCTCTGCACCCCTGCTTTGGACAGATTTTCCACCCTTGGGAGCTGCTGCAGTAATTTGGACAGAGATGTGACAAACATAACCAGCTAGACTTAATTGTGACCCAGCCCAGCAAAATATTCAAACTTCAATTAATTATTTGTTAAGAATGCAAAATTCTTAGAAAAAAACTTAAAATTAAAAGGCAAGCTAAGCTAAGGCAGAGTATGATTTCACTCCAGCACTCTAAATAACGGAAAAAGACAAGTCTAGTGCTAACTATTCATATAACTTCAGATCAAAGGACTATTTGAAACCAAATCATACAGTATAGTAAAAGAAACCCTTTCATTGAAATGACCACAAAAAAGACTTGTTAACTTGTCAGGGTTAACTTGACTTGGAAAATATTTAACAACAACTACCACTCTTATTTTCTCCAACTTACAACAAGCTTTATCAGCATAAAACCCTTGTTGTGAAATATACACAACGCTACACACTATGCTACTCTGTTAGAGTCAAAATCACCATTTTCCCACCCACTCTTCGCCACCTCCCCCTATCAGACAAAGCCAAAGTAATTGGGCTTTGTGCAGGCAATGCCATGGAAAGTGAGACAAAATTCATTCCCCTTAGTCCCAGCAAGTACAGTGTCGATGGGCTAGATTATTATTAGAATTAGACAAAAAATAAAAAGGGACCTATCAAATGCTCTAGGCATCAGACTGCCATTGACTTCAGTGGGGTCAGGATTTCATCCCAGGTTGTCAGGATTCAGAGTTTCAGGTCTCAGACTGCCAGCCGCTGAGCAGATGTCCACATTACAAATGCCACTCTCAATAAAGGTACACTTATTGACATTCAAGGTAAAAAAGGCCAAGAATGCAATGAGCGTTGAGCATTAACTATACTCCGACCCTTCGAGGTCTTTCCTCCAGAGCTGGGTAAAGGCACATTGGGAGGGCAGTGGGAAAATTATGCTACTGTATGCGCTCTCTCTCTCTCTTATGAAAAAATAAGTTGTCCCATGCTTTCAACCTAGATTTTCTCCTCAGGGCTAAATTTACTTACAAATATTAGGTGGAAAAGAGAGAATGTGTTGCTATAGGTTCATAATGATGGCCTGAACTGCTGCTGCCATAAAGCAATGGTTTATCTTTTTAAAATATATATATTCTTCAGGTACTGAAGATGAGCTATAACAGAATAGCCTCTGGTTTCTGAATTGTTTTTACTGATTAAAACAAGTTGGATTTTACTCAGAATTCTGAACTGTAAATTCAATAGATTTAATTCATGCTTTCATTTTATTTCAAAAGCTTTTGGTCTCACTTTCCCCTTTAGGCAGAGATCATGGAAAGATGCTGAATGCTACATGCATTACTTTCTTCTGCAACACCTATAGTAAACTGGAGTGGTACTGTTATTTTCTGATTATGGTTTGCCTTTTTGCTTTATTACTGGGATTTCTGGGAAATATCTTTGCAATACTACATTATGCATACAGCATAAAGTCATGGACTAGTAGCACTATATTTCTGTTCAATCTGGCACTGTGTGACTTTACTTGGATTCTCATGGTTCCTTTTTCAGTTTACTATAATCTACAGAAGTTAGCCATATACTCCAGTCAGACATTTTGCCAGTTTAAAAGAATATTCTTCAATATTAATATCTACGGAAGTATCTATTTTCTGACACTCATCAGCTTTGATCGGTATGTAGGTGCTGTCCATCCTATCAGTTCATTAAAGTGGTGGGACAAAAACAAGGCTACATTTTGTACCATTGCAATATGGATCTTCATTTTCATTGAATCAGTTCCTGATTTGTACTCTACGTTTGCAGTTGGAAGACGAAATGACACCGTAGCTTGCCTGGAATACATTGGAGAACCTTTACACTTCGTGGTGCCATTCACAATCTCCAGAGTTGTATTTGGATTCCTAATTCCAGCCACAGTCATATTTACCTGCTATATGTTGACTCTTAAGGCATTACAACAACTGAAGAAGCGTCAACAGAGAAGAAATAGAATTGCTAAACCTCTGATGTTGATTTCTGTGGCAATGATTGTTTTTGCTATTGCATTCATTCCCTATCATGTCATGATGATAGCAGTATTAATTTACAGATTGAATTACCAACTAAACTCTGACAATATAAGCATGATATTTACCATTTATGAACTCACTGAAATCATCTGCAGTATTAGCAGCTGCTTAGACCCTATCATTTTTATATTGGTAAGTAAGAATTTCCATCAAAGATTTCAAATGATAAAATGTCCTGCTAATTCTGGGTGTCACTGCTGCCATTCACGGAAGGTCAGGGATATCACTGTGGCCCAGCAGAGAATGCGGAATTAAACTGCAATCCGCAAAACACCCCACGTGTTTCTCATGAGCCAGTTAGTTTCAGTGTCATGCACTTTTTAATTTCTTTTTTTCAGCATGGTTACAACAATCTCTTGGGAAAGCAAAAATATTGAGAAGCCATCTGGGAAATCAGAATTGCCAGATGGATCCACTGAAAAAGAAGAACAGGCGTTTGGGGTTTTTTTGGCCATACCGTTGACAGTTTAAATATTATTATCCATTTGACTATGTAACACCAACAGACCCCAGTCATCAGCGAGTGGGATCGAACCGGGGACCTCTGGAGCTTAGTGCATGAGCCTCTACAGCATAAGCTAAAAGCTAACTGGCTGTTAGCTAAGGCTGAAGAGCAGACTCATTTTATCTCTCTTTCTAAATGGTCTCAGTGCCACTAGATGGGACAGAACACCACACCGAGGAGGTGTGTGGGTTTCATACTTCCCCTAGCTAAGGAAGCACTTCCCGAGCTTCAAAGACTTCCCAGTTGAAATCCCTGGTCATCGGTGGGCAGGATTGAACCTGGGGCGTCTGGAGCTTAATAGATGAGCCTCTACAGCATGAGCTAAAAGCCAGCTGGCTGTTAACTAAGGCTGTACAGCAGACTTATTAACTGCTCTCTAAGTGGCCTCGGTGCCACTAGATGAGACAGAACACCACGCCCAAGGGGTGTGTGGGTTACACGTACACACACAAACACTCTCTCTTTCAGGAATGCATAACATTCCCTGTAGCACAAACAAACCAAAAAGGGTTCTAAACAGCAGTTTATTCATTGTGGGTTAAATTCACTCCTGCACAGCCACCCAGCAGAAAGGTGATGTCCTTCAAGGACTGAAGTCCTGCAATGAGGCAAACACTCATGCCTCATCTGCACTAGAGTTCCATTGACACTGCTAGTGGAAAGTAAATCTACCTGCAAAGAGGGCATGTGCTGCTGGGCCCCAAGTGAGCAAGGTACTTAAGTACGTGTGCTTAAGTCCATCCCTAGATAGCAAAGCTTTGGAGTATAAATTGTTGCTAAACTAGGGCTTTAGAATTAGATTTTCAAAGAAGCATAGTGGCTCTTTGAAAATCCCAGATCTAATGCAACAGGGGCTCAAAAAAGCAAGTTCAAACAAAACTCAAGCTCCAAACTAAGAATACACATGAACCATCACAGTTATAACAGGGAAACATGTAATCAATCACTGAGCAACTGACTTCAAATGTTCTCCAACATATTTTCTGAACACCTTACACTAGCAAAATCCATTCATGTTTTTGATTCATCTACCTAGTGAGATGGTGTTTTGACAGCACTTACACAATTTGTTAATTATTAAAGCAGCTGTGTCAGTAAGAATATTAAATTATTTTCCAAGAGCCTTGGATAATCTATTCTTGTATTTGTACAGTTCAGTCATTGTTTCGTTTCCATAGTTTGAAAATGACTTGATATAAAATTAATTCCATGTTCTATCAGGACCAAATTCACTTTACCATACATGTTTCAACTCTGTCAAGCAAAAACAATACTTGTCTTTGTCTAGTCCAATGGATTTTTTATGTTGTCACTAGCTATTGTAGGCAGCGAAATAAAGGACTATGGCTTAAGCATCTAAAGTACTTGTTAAGCTGATTCAAACTGAAATATCAGATTTCACATGAAAATGGTACATCGTTGGATCTATTCTTTCCTAAGGAGTTTTATACCCAACTGGGGAGACGAGCCCTCCTTTTCCTCCAGATGCTTCTTAATCTTAAATGTGCTTTTGTTTTAAGGAAAAAAATAAAACTATATTTTGGAGTTTGTTTTATCCATTGATTGTCCAATACAAACTGGACAAGTTTGTTAACAATGCACTGTGTTCCATAATATAAGCCCTCACAAATGTATCACTGGACAAATACTGAGAATATTAAATATAGACACATACATCCTGAACGTGTGGAAGTAATATTCATGGGCCAGATTCCGACACCATTTACGGAGTAAGGTGCATCTCATCAAGAGAATGGACAAGAATCTGATCCCATGTGAAGAACTACACAGCCACAGGGTGAATGAATATGTGTACCTTTGATTGCTTTCCCTGCCCTTGGCAAACTGGCCATCTCCCCCAGCATCACCCCACCGAACAGCTTCAAACAGCTGCCATTTTTTTTTCTTCAAATTGACCTGCCACAGGCACATTTCCACTCCCCAATGTAATACTGCACTCCAAAAAGTTAACCTCAGTGAATACTGGATGGGCAAGATTCAGTATGGGACCAGCAACAGCTTTCCTAGGCATAATGTCACACATGTAAAGTCCAATATCTTCTGACCCTGCAGGGCATGTGGCCACAGGTTGGCCACTCCTGAATTAGATGCTTGGGGTGTTAACAGTAGTATTGCACATTAAGTAGAAAGCTCTTTTTTTTGTTATGAAAGAAGCACCCCCCTCAAAGAAGGAATCATGTGAACTGCACTTGAAGGCACTTTTTGGATTTAGAAACAAGATTAAAATGGTTTCCTCGTACAATCCCAATCTTTACAAGACCTGAGAATTCAATCTCTGGTCACAAGGGAACCAGTAGTTGAAAAATTGTATTATTAGAAGTTCCAAGTGAGGTTGGATTGAATATGCTTAGCAAGCTTTAGACAGTTTTGTAGATAGCCCTACAGCAACTGGTATGCAATGCTTTTTCTAAGCATTGCTGAAGTGGATTTCAGAGATTCTTTAGCACAATCCATGCTTTGGATGCTTGGGTTCCACAGTAAAAAAAAAAAAAAAAGGAATAACAATTTTTCAAGGACAACAGTGAAGAAATGGTTTAGTCAGCACCCAGTATGACTTTACAAACTCTTTATATCAGCTAGCGAAGAGCAATGATTGCCACAACCACACTGGTATCCAGTGATCAGAAGGTGCATAGATGTAATTGATCACAATGCTGTTTGTGTGCTACATTATATAGGGCAGGCCCCTGTGCAGTGAGGCCATGCAAAGCATGAAGGTGGCAAAATAGTATGGCCTTCCCCTCCCTCCATAAACAGCTGCGTGGCCAATGGGGATGAAGCAAGGAGAGAGTGAATAGCCCTGCTCTGCAGAGAACTCACAGTGCAACCAATTAATCCGATAAAAATAAGACAGTAGCAATTCCCACTGCTCCCTCAGTAACTCCTCCAGAGAGTCAGAATGCAGACCATGACCAGCAGCCCACGCAGCAAGGCTCCAAGTCCTGCTGCACACTCCTCGCTGGGAGGTCAGGGAGAACAGATTGGTGAGATGCACAAAGGATGATCCCCTTGGTTTAGTTAGGCAGGACCCACAGGGTTGGTGGTCCAGATCCTCAGTTCACTGCTACCTATTCAGACCCAGCTCTCCATCTATTCTACATTTGCGGTGGTCCTGCACATCCTCTATCTGGTCTCTGCAGCTTTAGTGAAGCCACAGAGTTTCTGTATTAATTTGTTCCCCTCCATACACTTGTTCAAAGGAAGGAGCACGTGAACTGCTGTATGAAAAGTGTGAGAAAGTATGACCTGGTCTACATGTCTGTTTCCATCTTGGCTTGGCCAAAATGAGGTTGGGTTTGGCCAAATGAGGTTGCTAGAAAAACACACAGAGGCTCTTCATATCAGCAAAAGCAACAATAATAGAAGTCTAAAGACTACAGGGCTGGATTGTGACTTGGACTACAAGCCCACAGAGGAGAGAAAGGGTAAGAGTAAGAAGGAGTAAGAACCACCCTCTTACACACTGTTGTAGGGCTACCCAGAACTTGTACACAGAAGTTAGCAGGTATTGGTCACCCATTTACTCCCTCCCAAGAAGGACCAGGAGTGGGCTTAATCCCCCCTACTCACTGGCCAATACAGCTGAGGAAGCATGGGGGCTGTTGTAGTTTGTTGCTGGTATAGGCCAGGAGCAAATGACTGCCCTCAACCTCCAAGCAAGCAGGAAAGAGACTGTGACTCAGGAGCGTGTCCAAGACACAATGCCTCCCCGCAGCTGCTCCTGGGGTGGTACATCTTAGGCTCCACACCTTGCTAAGGGCTGTGCCCAAAGGCAAACATCTAGTCCTCAGAGTAGGTCTACACATTCACTGGGAGGTGTGATTCCCAGCTCAAGTAGATGTACATAGCTCTGCTCGAGCTAGCACCTAAAAATAACAGTGTAGCCGCAATGGCAGGGGCAGAGGCTGAGGCTAGCCCCCTGAGTACAATCCTACCTGACCCCCTGGGTACGTACTCTGGTGGCAAGCCTGGGCCACCACCCATGCCACCACAGCCACACTGCTAGTTTGAGGCACTAGCTGGAGCACAGCTAGTGTGTGTACGGAGCTGGGAATCACACATCCCAGCTGCTGTGTAGATGTACCCTTAGAGGTTAATTTTAGGTTACATAATTACTATGATTCAGAGTGGAAGCCCTGTTAGTCTGTATCAGCAAAAACAAGGAGGAGTCCTTGTGGCACCTTAGAGATTAACAGGCCCAGGCTGATCTTTTTGAACCCCCCATTCCTAGGTGGTGAGTCATCCACCACCTGGCTGCTTTTCCAGCAGGTTTAGGTCTCCCCTCTTCCTCCAAGCCAGAAAGCATTGCCCTCTTCTCCCAGACAGCCAGACAAACCCTCCTGCCCCACCCCTCACCCACTTAAAGTGCAGGGCGGTGACTGTCTGGCTATGCCGAAAGAATGACAGGAGACATTAGATATGGGTTTAATCAGGCCGCAACTTTATTATTAGATGTTTGGGACTAATCCGGCAGATAAAATGTGCAGTGCAAGTGAAAACCGCCACAATTCACTGGGGGGGAGGGGAGGAGTGCTTTTTTCGGCTCCCCCTCCCCCACCCCTTTCCGTTCATGTCCCTCCAGCAGATACACTGCTGGGAACCTCCAATTCCAGCCATTCCAGGGGGGGAGCAAAGGGGGAGCCTCCACCACTTTTTCATCCAGGTCCCTACAGCAATTCCCTTGCTGGGACCTTACCGACCACCCCCGCTCGTAGGAGGAGTTAAGGTGGACTATAATGATGCAGGGTAGGCTCCCTGCTGTACCAATCATAGGAGTCCCCAACTGCCACCAGCTTGCTCAATTACCAAGTACCTCTCCTTAATTCCTTTTTCAAGCCATTTATCCATTCTTTTGTGCCCTCATTTATGGAGTACCTGTGCTGAACATCCACTACAAGGAGGCACCAGCCATTAGCTTGGCTGCGTCCTCCCCAGACCCCGCCAGGTTCCCAGACATCTTCCAAGGCTTTTTTTCATATCAACCAAACATATGGCAGCACCTGAGTTTAACAGGTGCACCCCATTCTCCCAAAATAACTCCAGTGCCCCATAGAATATGCCAGGATGTGAAATTACTGTCCCCCACAAGGGCAACAAGAATTTGGCCACTTCCCTGTTCACATACTTCCTGGTTTTGTCTACCCCGGCGGGGTTCATGGCTCCCCACCTGACACTGCGCTGAAGCATATCCAACCAAACAATGTTAACGCCCGGAAAAATTGCCAGGATCTGCTTCAGGTTCCTCCTACTTTGAAGCATTAACTCCACCCCTTTAAGTGTTCCCAGATCAATTTCTCTCAGGGATATCACCAAAATATCTGGTGGCCACTGACACGCCTGCACAGCATACAAGAGCGGTATCAGTTGATCCCATAAAATGCCCCTCCGTGCATGCCAACTGAGTAATGCTTCACCACCGAATCCCAGCTGGGAGTCCTCGGGCAACCTGGATGCATGCCTATGCACCCAAAACACAATATTGTGCCCACAGATCCACACCCTCGTGTGTATAGCCGGCTGTCCTGTATCTGAAATGAGAACACAACCAATTAATGTTCATTTCCCACCTGTAGTCTTACATATATTCGGTATGCAGTCGACTGCCAGCGCCCGATTACCAGAATAGCCTCTGTTTCCATACCTATCTGCACTGCTGCCATAGCCGCCCCTATTCTGAATGAGTGGAGACCAAATTCCTGGGCTGGCCCCCCAACCTTGTTATCCCCCGTCTCAGTATGGTAATCAATTGATATGCCATGAGGGGAATCCTGTCTCCGTGTACAAAAAGGGGGCCTTCTCCCTTCCACCATATTGCCATGTAAGCCCTCAATGCCCGAACAGGGCAGACCCCAGGCTTGCCACCCTCCCATAGGGTAACAAATGCACCCCGGCCTACTTGATCAGTCTGTCTCTAAGGTGCCACAAGGACTCTGCGTTGTTTTTGATAATTACTATGAAATTTCCTTCCCTCTTCTACTATCACCACCTAGCCATGCTCCATCTCTGTATCATTCAACAGTGTATAGTCCTCTATGGCTGACAACATTTCTAGAAGTTCTCTCTCCTCTTGATAAATGAGGTTATAATCAGTTGATAGCCCTTTTTTAAAAACGTATTTACTCAACCATGCAGAGCTGATGCTAATGTTGTCCTGATTAAAATTAATGTTTCCCTGCAAAACAAAAGTTAAAAGGCACTGAGACATCTGCTTATATTTACCTAGTCATATTTTCATTTGGAAACACATGGTCCTAAAATGGTTTACTATAATATTCCCCATTTCAGTTTGACACATGCAAATACAGTAAAATAAAAATATTCCATTTTGCTGCAATAAGAGAACAATAAACTGAATAATTAAGAGGCAAAGTCAACATTTTCACGGATTACAATATATGTTGCAATACTGTGTTCTCCTAGGTCACTGTTTGCATTAATTCTGAGGATATGGTGCCTAATAAAATGCCCAGATGGTCTTAATAAGTTAGTTAAACACTGTAATTCATTAGCCCACAAAACAACCTGCATGGTATGGGTCACAACATGCTGTGCAGCACATCCAGACTCTCAGATATGCACTGTTCTAGAAACCTGGATCGATACAGATAGAGGAGATCCAAATTTTGCAGACTCCTTAAAGATCTGAACATTTCTGGATCTGATGGACTGTATTCAGAAATAAAGGACCAGCTTCATCAGTTATTACAGTTGAGTTGGGGCATGTTTCATCAGAGAAGCAAGAATTAAAGTGCTACTGTAGAAATCTATCAGCCGAAGGGGTAAATCATGCCATGTGTCTTTAAACTGCTGTTAGAAAAGGCATCTTTACACCTGCATGAACATTAATTTTGCTTTCCAGTGCTATGATCTCACTGATGAGCTGCCTTGAACTGAAACTTTAAGAAATAAGGTAAAAGTTACACTTCTTTAATCGCAATAACCAAGTTTTCCTAGAAATTGTGGTTTTCATTTTGATTTACATAAATACTATCAGAAAAAATTCTTTCCTTTTCAAAACCCCCAGATAACAAAAATTTCAGCCAGATCCTCAGCTGTAAATTGGCATAGCTTCATTGAAGTCATATAGCAATGCTGATCTACACCAGCTGGAGATCTAGCCCTCAGTCTTTACAATCTACAGGTGAAATCCATTTCATTGCAATAAAGTGTGAGTATTCATACTCTATGCAAGTGTCATAAATATAAAGGGAAGGGTAAACACCTTTAAATCCCTCCGGGCCAGAGGAAAAACCCTTTCACCTGTAAAGGGTTAAGAAGCTAAGATAACCTCACTGGCACCTGGCCAAAATGACCAATGAGGAGACAAGATACTTTCAAAGCTGGAGGGGGGAGAAACAAAGGCTCTCGCTGTCTGTGTGATGCTTTTGCCAGGACCAGAGCAGGAATGCAGGTCAGAATTCCTGTAAAAAGTCAGTGAGCAATCTAGTTAGATTCTGTTCTGTTTAAATGGCTGATAAAATAACTTGTGCTGAATGGAATGTATATTCCTGTTTTTGCATCTTTTTGTAACTTAAGGTTTTGCCTAGAGGTATTCTCTATGTTTTGAATCTGATTACCCTGTAAGGTATTTACCATCCTGATTTTACAGAGGTGATTCTTTTACTTTTTCTTCTTAAATTAAAATTCTTCTTTTCAGAACCTGATTGCTTTTCATTGTTCTTAAGATCCAATGGTTTGGGTCTGTGTTCACCTATGCAAATTGGTGAGGATTTTTATCAAGCCTTCCCCAGGAAAGGGGGTGTAGGGCTTGGGGGAATTTTGGGGGGAAAGATGTTTCCAAGTGGGCTCCTTCCCTGTTCTTTGTGTAACACTTTGGTGGTGGCAGCTTTTAACCTATTCTAGTAAGAATAAGCTTAGGGGGTCTTTCATGCAGGTCCCCACATCTGTACCCTAGAGTTCAGAGTGGGGAAGGAACCTTGACAGCAAGTGCTCTAATGGAGAGGAGATATCTATCCTCCGCCCAGGGCGAGGGTGTGGCATCACCATGAGTCCCTTCTTCTATCAACAGGGATAACAGTTACAGCCCAAACACACCAGTTCCACACTGTTTTGGGGGCCACTAGATCCTCATAAATGTGGATCTGTGGCCTCGCACCAGCCCAGCCTATGCAAGGCAGGCACAGAGACACTTTCTGTAACTGGTAGGGGTGAACAGACATTCCTCTGTTGCTGCTCTACCAGTGGGTGTCCTGTGCAGCCTAGAAGTAGGGTTTTAGTGGCGTGGAAGGCCTAGTGCTGACTCGCTGTACCACGGGGAAAATTCATCCTATAACTTTCTGTTTAAGCCAATTATATATCCAAGAATAAAATTCAAGAACTTGTGTAGTAAAGATACAAACTGTAGCAACTGTGGGACAAACCATGCAGACATGTCGGTAAGTCCACCTCTAACTTAAGGCTGAAACTTACTCAGCAGAGCTATTTTTAGGACATATCAGACACCCACTGGAATGTAAAAGGCAGAGGGGAAAGAAAATAGTAAATTCTTAAACTGTGCATAAAATAATAGAACTCTAATGCGTTCTGATAAAACCATACTTCATATTTCTAGTAGGGAACAAAATAAAATCTAGTTTTGAATGAAAATATCCCAAAGTGACATGAAAATCTTTACATTAGGGGACAAAGAGTATCCTTACATGAAAAACATATTCGTATGATATGGAGGGGAAAAAATCCCATAGCTTTAGGGCTGGTAAACTCCCTTTCATTTTTAAATACCCACGGAATAGGTGGTATGTTCAGCTGTGCTGAGGGCATCTCAAAGTCTCTTGAGTCTTTAACAAACAGTTACTATATTTTAAAAGAAATAAATAGAAAGCATAGAAAATGTTAACATGTATCCTCAACTCTGCAGGGCAAGCGTCAGAGCAAGAAGTTTTATTTTCTTCAAAGGTAAGTACTTCATAAAGGAACATGGGAATTGTCATTCTTGATCAGACCAATGGTTCCTCTACCCCAATATATCCTGACCATGGCCAATAGGAAGGTGCAAGTAACCTTAGATTGGCCAATTAAAAAGTGATCCGCTAATAAGGGAAATTAGACACCCTTCCCCCATTGTGTTAAGTGTGAGCTGAGAGCATTTTAGGATTGAACTCAAGAAGCGTGAAAGGCTGTAAGTGTAAAATCTGACACTCTGCTTTCAGTTTAGCCCACTCTAACATAAATGCCATTATACCTAGACATACCATTACTGAAACTGCAATATCTAGGCACTGTGGAAAGGCAGAGGCCTCGTCTACACAGCAAGTTAGTGCACAGCAAGCCTGGGTGTGAATCGACAGCTGTCAGAGTCACCAGGTGGGCTGGCTAAGGCAGGATCAGATGCTGGCTAGCATGGACACAGGCATAGACTAGAGGAGCAGCAGCAGCAGACTGCAGCAAGAGCAAGGGCTGGCTGGAGCAGAAGCTGGAGTGAGAGCAGACTGCTGAAACTACTGGCAATGGGAATACTTCCAGATGGATCACAGGCAGTGGTGTCGGGCAGACTGGAGGGACTGTTTCCCTTAAGAACCTATATACCAGCCTTGGGATCACCCAGATGTGTCCTCGCCTGTGAATTGGCTGAACCCTGGCTGAATGGCACAGGGCCTATCACAAGACCTGCTGGTAATTGCCTCTGATGACTCATCACACTCTGGATCAAGGATGGCTCATCAGGCTTAAGAAGGCTAGGGCTAAAAGTTAAATCAGGATTAGGCAGGCTCAGAGATCATAACAGCGCATCAACTGTCGGGTGGACCCCGCTACAGGACACTGAAAGTTCCATAGTACACTTTGGGAGCATGTCAAAGTGCTCTACTGAACTTCTAGGATACATCTACACAGGGATAAAAGACCCGTGGCACAGCCATGGCTGGCCCAGGTCAGCTGACTCCCATTCATGGGGCTTGGGCTCTGGAGCTTAAAAATTGCTATACAGACATTCTTGTGCAAGCTCCAGCCGAAGGTGCCAGACCGAGCCTAAATGTCTACCCAGCAATTTTTCAGCCCCACAGCCTAAGCCCAAGTCAGCTGACCCAGGCCAGCCACATCCACTGTGTAGATGTACCCACCTAGTACATAGTAGCAGCGTCCACTTAATGAGTTAGTCTGGCAAGCTAGTGCGCTGTAGATTCAAACGATGGATTGCCATGTATTAACTAGTCATCTAGACAAGCCCTGAATGCCACCACCTGAGTTATGGTGAGCAGACAAGTTTAACTCTGAATTTCTTTGCTTTGGTCAATTTAAGGTAGACTTGTAATGTCCTTTTTAAATATAAAGTTTTGTATTTACTGCTGTTAGTATTACATCAGGCTGACACAACTGTGCTGAATCAATTCAAAAGAAAACAGTGAAAATAGACTACACTGATTTCTTGTAATGCTTTAGAACGATTTTCAGTGAGTAAACAAACAGATGAAAAATCTGCTTTAGCTGTTGAAAAAGCAAATGTGTTTCTTGCTGAAGTGCAAGAGCTCAGCAGGTGTGATTACATTCCAGATTATAAAATGTTCAATGAAAGTTACTTTGAATAAATTTCTCCTCTCTCTAGATAACTTCAATATAAAGAAAATTATCTTAGTTAGAAGGCACCTAGGGAATGTGTGGTGATATGCTTTTATTGTCTTCCCCTTTTGAAAAGTTTCAAAATTTCAAAAACTACATACGTTGGAACTACAACATATTTAAAATTCTCCTGTGGCCTTCTGTACTCCCAAACTAATGCAAGATTCTTCTTCTTTCTACTTCTCATAAATTGTTTCAGAACTCCATCCAAGGCAGTAATTAGAGTTTTTTTTTCCAGTACTTCACAGAAATAGAGTTTAACTGGAATCCAGGTTCTTCACAGGTGACATTTCTGCCTTGAAAAAAATAGCTCCAGTATAGTATTCAGTGTGTTGATGTCCATATTGGTCACAGGGTATTAGACAGACAAGGTGGGTGGGTAAGGAAATATCTGAAGAAGTGCTCTGTGTAACCTCGAAAGCTTGTCACTCTCACCAACAGAAGTTGGCCCAATAAAAAATATTACCTCATCCACCTTCCTTGTGTCTCTAGCTCCAGTATAGTACATATCCAAGGTAAATACCAACATTAACCTATGGTGGGCAGTGCTGTGATTTCTTTGTCTCAATACTAAACTAATGTTACCATGAAATAGAGGTTATCAAACTAAATGTTACAAACCATTTATTCATTGAATAGGGTCATTCTGCTCGTTGATAGTTGCTCACAAACTGATCATGATTTATGAATGTTATTTATAACTCTTGACAAAATAGTTTTTACAAATGTATTTGAGTCTATGGGTTTTTCCAAATCGTTCACAACGTTTACAGGAAATGTATTTGGCCAGATTCTCTTCACCTGAACTGGCTTCTTTACACTGGTTGGACAGTGCAGAGAAGTGGAATCTGGACAGAATTATCCCAGAGAGGGGAGTTCTCAGCTGGCATAAAGCCAGGGTACCGAGCTCCTATGCCAAATGTTCCTCCCTCAACCTGCAATAAAGGGCATGTCAGAGATGGGGGGTAGGTTTTCAGGGACAGAAAGAGGCTGCAATGCAGCTGTGCTCTGTCAGTTCTCAGCTTTCATACAATGCCTTGGGGAACCTTACTGGACCAACATAAATAGAGAAATCTTTAACCTCCTTTACATTACAGTTTAAAAGAACAAAGATCAGAAAGATCTTGGCAGCAAACCTGAAGGAAGGGAAAATGCAGCCAGCACTTATAAATCCACTAAAAAAAACTGCCTTTTATATCCTTTGTAGATGATTAGTCTTTGCTTCAGATTAATTTCTGGTGGTAGCAAAATTCTGGAGGCCAGGGCCTGCTATCATGAAAGCCCTGCCCCTAGTTCACTCAAGTCTCACTCTCTAGAGATTAATACTAGTGCACCAACAGTAAACAGTGAGGAAATCTTAAAAAGCAATTGGAAAGACATGCTGCATCGTTGTCCTCATTATCTCCTGTAGTTATCACACACAGTATTCCCAGGAGTTTTACAGACCACTATTCTGAGATTACAACATAGCGGCTCTACTTTCCCCCCTCCTGCCCCCAGTACCCTCTTCTTTCTGATGGTGTCCCAAGGAACACAGGATTCCAAGGAATTCTTCTTTAGGGTATGTTCTCTACTCTATGTTCATTGATCCTAATGAAAGAATATGAACCTCTCATCTCTTGTAATTTATCTAACATGCACATCTATCAGACTCACACTTGTATTTGTGAGGTTCTGTGATTGCAACATATGCTCCTGTAGTTGAAAATTTGGTCCATTTATATGAGTTTATTGATAGTGATGGATTAGTAGTGAATGAATTGAGCATATAGCCAGACTGATAATGACCCAGTCAAAGATTATGCTTTAAAAAGAAAGATGCATGTTTTTATTTCTACCTTCCTCTGCTGTCATTTACAGGTTCCAGATCATTGAGGTCCAATCTGATGAGTTCCATCTACATTTTGTCATAGTTTGACACTAGTTAGGAGCCAAGTGATCCCTTGTCTTTTGTCTAACTTTCCCCTACATCTCTCACAGTCATGGGCTTTTATCATCAATAATAAACACATACAAAAAGTCTTTTGTGCTTTGCCATCCAAAAGGAAACATGCTGTGTCTGAACACTACAGGATTATGTTCCTTTTTGGAGACTAACAAATTTTTATTATGTTCCTTTTTGGGGAAGTTCTGTAGCCTGTGTTATACAGGAAGTCAGACTAGATCAGGGGTAGGCAACCTATGCCACGGGTGTCGAAGGCAGCATGCGAACTGATTTTCAGTGGCACTCACGCTACCTGGGTCCTTGCCACTGGTCCGGGGGGCTCTGCATTTTAAATTTAATTTTAAATGAAGTTTCTTAAACATTTTAAAAATCTTTACTTTACATACAACAATAGTTTAGTTCTATATTATAGACTTGTAGAAAGAGCCCTTCTAAAAATGTTAAAATGTATTACTGGCATGCTAAACCTTAAATTAGAGTGAATAAATGAAGACTCGGCATACCACTTCTGAAAGGTTGCCGACCCCTGGACTAGATGATCACAATGGACTCTTCTGCCCTTGGAATTTATGAATTTATGAATTCCTTTATGTTTTAGTTGGTCATATATTCACTTAGTGCCTTTGGGTTGTCGTGATATTTTGAAAGTTCTTAACTGATTTCCCAAGTACCCCACAGCAATAACCTCTGAGCAGCCCCATATACAGTACCATCCCTGATGTATCTTTCAAGAAAAAAGTGATTATACTCAGAGAACCCTGCTGTACCAAGGTTAATACTATCTGATAGGAGGGACTTCATGCAGCAACAGAATGGCACTTTCAATATGTTCCAGGCTGATCATTTAAACCAGTTTTTCCCACACCCATGTCCTAATGAAACTAGCATAACACCTTATAAATAGGCATAGTCATGTCTGCTTGTTGGTGGCAGGCACTAAAGTGGATGCAACTAGTTAACCAAGTCCTCCACCCAGAGGCTGGACTTACTATGTGCAACCTGAATATACCACAGCTAAGCCTCAAACCAGGACCTTGTGGGTATCAGCAATATTTCTAACAAAGGACCCTGAACTAGGAGTTGTGCTAAGTTTGTCTCAGGTCGTTTATTACCTTACAGACACCATGCCATCTCTATTCTTAGGCCGGGAGGTACTACATGCAGCAAAAACATCAGCTATTTCAATAAATGTGTTTGATTCCATGCCAGAAAACAGTGGAATGGGCTTCCCCTGGTTTTGGGTATATGCCAGACTTGAACTGAATCCCCTTAAAGATTTTTTTAAAAAGTTTCCTTAGCAAAAAATGCATAGTTCTGAACTTTTATATGTAAGGATTGTAACAGGGTGGCTTGCCCCTTTAAGGGCTCTAGGCCAGGGGCCAGCCAAGCCGAGTTATTTAGTAGGGACACCTGCAAAGGAATCAGTGGACTCCCCTATAAAGAGCAACAGAAGGTTGCCGAGAAGAGTGGGAGAATTGCTTTATTTCCCAGTTCACCAATGCCTTCAACTATGTGACTGTGGAGACTGACTGCTCATGCCCAGACCCCCCCAGTCACAAAGCCAAAGGCCTCAGTGAAACTGGGAAATAATCTCTGTAGCTTCCTCCTGTGTTTTATAGGAGAATGAGCTGATCCTTGCTCAGGTGTGCCTACTTAGGCCTGGTCTACATAGGAATTTACGTCAGCATCCATACCCCTGAGAGAGGTAGATATACCGACCTAACCCCCAGTATAGACAGTGCTAGGTCAACAGAAGAATTCTTTACTCTCAGGGAGGTGAATCCCCCCAGTCGGCATAGGCAGTGTCTTCACTGAAGTGCTACAATGACACAACTGTACCACTGTCGCGTTTTAAGTGTAGACAAGCCCTTAGTAATTAGGGTTGGTTGGCTCCAGGCCTTTAACCCTTAGAGGGGCAAGCCACCCTGTTAAAAGAATTAATGTTCACAGAAGTAGAAAGAGGAACTACAGTTAAGTCTTTTTTGGCTCTCTGCAAAAATGGCCCTATAGAATAATGTTTTTCAAGAAAGTTCATATTTATACTGAACAAATACATAGGAGCCCAGGTCTCCAAGTGACTCTCAAAAACTCATGCAAGTAGTTCCCATTAAAGCACATAACCCCTCTCAGAAAAGGAGGCTTCAGGGACATTAATCAATCATACTAGAGAGCCCCTGCATCTTATTTACATATGCATCTTCACCGAGGTTGTCAACCTTCAGAATGCTGTCAAAGAAGATGTATTTTGTATGTACAAATGGAGAGTACAAATTCCTTTAAGAAGTAAACAATCAAAACCTTTTTATTTAAAGGCCTCTGTAAGCAAATGGATTTCTAAGCAGGTTTACTTTGCAGTATGTTGCCTATAAAATAAACCAGCTCAAGAAAATTATTATATTCAGAAAGTTAATTTATCTGAAAAGTAGGCTAGAAGGGAATTCAACCCTGGGAGAGGGAGGAATTTGTGTTAATACTGACACACTAGACCAAATAAGAAACAATTTTATAGGCTCTACAGGAAGTTTTTGAAGCCATAACTCACCATAACCAGAGAGCTGCAAGATGTGGGGCCAGGTCCTCAATGGAGTTAAGATGATACACACCAGCTGAAGATCTGGCCCTCAACAGTCTAACACAAGGAAAATAAGAGGTTAATCAAGGTTTTGACAATGAAATACTGGGCTCCTTTTAGAAGAAGGAGAGAAATGACAAACAAATTCACTTTTGGGTAAGATTTTCATAGAGCAAGACCCAAGTTTTGCGTGGTTTCTTGTGCCTACTTTTGTGAAGCTGTGTGAGCATATAAAATATTTGTATATGCAAAATGGGTACATGAATGCCTAAATATCTATTTGCATCTGGAGAGCCCTATTTTGCATGCACAACTGTGGAAAACGCAGATGAAAATGTACAAATATGTATTCAAAAATGTACCCGATCTCAGGGATAAGGTAATGAATACATTCCCCTTAAATTTTACTTTGTATTAAAGGTAGACATAATTTAGTGATGTGTTTGTAGCATAGGATTATTTTTGCAGCATTTAACAATATTCAGTAAAATAAGCAGAAGACATTATGTTTTAGCATACATTTGATTCTATGCCTTACAAAGAATGATGATGGATAAGCACTCCATGCAAAAAAACAAAATTAGAGCTGGCTGAGAAATAGAATTTACCCCCCATGAAAAATTTCAAGTGTATGGAATACTTTTTCATACCAAATCAGGACAAAGCCAAAATCTCAAAATGTTTTGTGGAACTGAAATTCCACATTATTTTGGTTTGGAATCACCAAAACGTTCCCATAGCAGGAAAGTTTTGGTGGCGTTTCCAAAACAAAATATGCTTCCCAGGATCCACAGCAGCCCATTCAGTGGGTTACTTTGTTTCAGAGGCTCCCAGTCTCCCCTCTCCATGACCTACTGAGCTGTCCAACCCCAAGGCTCCCCACCCAGCAAGCTGTGGAGGTGGCTCATCTTCTAAGTATGTCATTCAGGGAGTTGGGAAGCGCAGAGAGCCTGGTAGCCAGGCAGCTAACTTGCCCAGCTCGCTGGCAGCCAGCCGGGTAGCTGGGAACTTTTCACCCCTTTCAGAAGGGATGCTGCAGCTGCTCTGAATCCAACTGTCACATATTGGACACTGGTACTTTTTTAAACTGATGTGAAAATAGAAGTTACCTTGTAGAGACACACTAGAATGGCAGCCTCCATTTCCTGCACTAAAAACAGGTTATTTTAGCATGTTTGCAATTCATTAGTATCTTCCCTGGAAAGGTTTCAGAGTGGTAGCCGTGTTAGTTTGTATCAGCAGAAAGAACGAGGAGTACTTATGGCACCTTAGAGACTAACACATTTATTTGAGCATAAGCTTTCGTGGGCTAAAGCCCATTTCATCGGATTCATGTAGTGGAAAATACAGTAGGAAGATATATGTATATACAGAGAACATGATGGCAACCCCCATTTTTTCATGTTCTCTGTGTGTGTGTGTGTGTGTGTGATTATATATATATATCTCACACACACACAGAGAACATGAAAAAATGGGGGTTGCCATCATGTTCTCTGTATATACATATATCTTCCTACTGTATTTTCCACTACATGAATCCGATGAAATGGGCTTTAGCCCACGAAAGCTTATGCTCAAATAAATGTGTTAGTCTCTAAGGTACCATTAAGTACTTGTTCTTTTCCCTGGAAAGGTAATTCATGCAACACACTAGAAACCTACTGACACTTCTCACCTCCATCTGTCCAGCTGCATCTAGGATTTTTTTTTTCTTTTTTTTGGCAGAGAACCACTGAATGTTTCCATATCAAAAGCTAAGAAGTGTGTCAGTTTGTTTGTTTTTAATTTTAAGAGGTCTTCAGAAATAAACTGCTGCAAAACAGGCAAATGTGATCAATAGACAAGATGGGTGAGGTAATATATTTTATTGGACCAACTTCAGTTAGTAAGAGAGGCAAGCTTTCAAACTCCTCCTCAGGTCTGTATTTCTTTCACCAACAAAAGTTGGTAAAGTAAAAGATATTACCTCACCCAGTGACCTTATCTCTCATAGCTACAACACTGAATGCAAATATGATCGATTTTACATTCTCTCCACTAGTCAGGCTCTGTTTTTTTCCCCCCTATGATTTTAAGGAATTATCCATTTACCAACACAAATATTGAGAGGAAATGAAATCACTACTATTCTAGTTTTTCTCCATCATATTTAAGTGCTACACTTCAACTTAGCTATTTTAAAGACCAGAAATTCATAATTTAACTAACTATAATTTTCAGCGAGTCCCACTAGAAGATGCTCCTCTATTGGAAGACAAATAATTCTGTTCTCCCAACTTAATATAACCCTTATCTCTTTATGTAACATGATGATGTATAATTTATATCTAATAACCACACTGATCACAGACTTTGTTAAACCATAGGCATAAACACTAAATTTGCAAATGTTCAGTATTAGGAACTCCACTGCAGTACCATGTGTGGTGTGAGCAGTTAGACACCAGATGCCAGTGACAGATCCTTAGCTGATGTAAGTACACTGAAGTCAGTGGAGCCATGGCAATTTCTACCAGTTGAGGATCTGCCCCTTATTGCTTTAGGAGTGGGCTAGAGCATGATCTCACTTTATTAAGTTCCCCCTACACCATATGCTGGTCTTTACTGGAGGACCAAGAACTCTACAAGTTCAACCCAACTCCGCATTTCCTTTTCTGTATAGTTTTAAAGCTGTTTTTACTTAATATAAAGAATTCAAAATAAAACCCAAATCGTTTAAAACTATTTACATTAAAATCTTCTTAAAGCTCTTGAGCCGAAACTTTTTGTCCTGGCCTCACCTCTACTAATCCTTTTGCTTTGTGATAAATATTGAAGTTTTGTTGCTACTAAGTTTTATTTCACCAGCTTTTTTTTTTCTCCTTGGACTTTTGGCTTTCCCTTTTCCTCCTGCCCTTTGACTGTCTCAGTACTCTCTGTCTCTGTACTGCCCTTTTCCTGCTCTTTGGCTTTATTATGTTTGTATTTCTTTGAGTTGCTTTTTACATTTGCTAGCTCTGGGTTCCCCATAGTGTCTGGTTCACAGTCTTCTTGATCAAATGGAGAATCCTCTTCCACTTCATAAGGTTTGTCACCTGCAAGTCTACATCTGTATAGCTCTCACTATATCCATGAATGATGTCACCCCTCTGTCTGTGGAATAGGAGTTCATCTTGCCTGCCTTCTGCACCAGTCTAAGTTCTCAGGCAAATTAGGCATCTTTCAAGTCATAGTAGCACCAATATTTTGTGTGGAGCCTAATTTGAATCCAGTCAGTGAACTAACTTGTTTTCATCTGCAATAAGCTCCAGGCTTGATCTAGTTTCTGTGGCATCAGAGTCTCTACATTTGTGGGCTTATCTGTTAAATTTGCTGATAAATCCAGCACAGGTTTATGATTACAATCATCACTGAACTGCTCTTCAGGGGAAGGATGTGGCAGCAGAGCAGTCAGAACTTCATTCTGATCAGTAACGCACTCCAACATGTGCAGCTCTCGAATCACGTCTGTCGGACACTTCTCTTTCTCTGGCTCTTTTTCACTCTCTCATTAGTGCCATGAAGCTCTGTTGCCAGGTCTGCTGTAGAAATTTTCTCTTTCTGGGATATTTTTCCACCATTCTCAGCACAGCTGCAATGAGATTGAGAGCTCTGTAGCCTTCCCTGCTGTGATCTCCTCTTTCCTTTCTTTCGGGTTTTCCTCTGTTAAATTCTTCTCTCACAAAGTCTTCATGAAAACTATTTGTGTAGGTCAAAGATTTTGCCATAACCTTCACATCCCCAACTGTTACTTTTACTCTCCGTAGTTCCCACATGCTATGCAAGCATCTCCCTGTGTTCTTCCTTTTTCTTTGCATCTACCATTTATTTTTTGTTAATGTGGAACAGCCCAGGCTTCTTAGTGAAATAAGCATTTTCTTTACTCTTTCATACTAATTCTATTGATTTTCGGTGAGGCCTGATATTTGCAGCTGTGATCAGTAGAAGCTCCCTATCTGAATCCCACTCAATTTAAAAGAGAGGAAGCCCTCAGCGGAGACGCCTGCAGCTTTTCAACTAACAGCCACTTTGCTCTGAAACACTTCTTGTCTTTTAAGCCCATGGCAAAGCATATCTATTTTCTAAGTCTGCTGGGGAGGGAAGGAGTTCGTGGGTGTTGAGGCTTGTGAGAGCATAAGGATGCTTGTGGGAACCTTTTATTGGAGATTGATTTTTGTTGGGAATGGGGGAGGGACGTAAAAAAGATTGGTGTTAGCAGCTAGCTTTATTGTTTGTCTTCATAACCTTTGTTAGAGATTTTTGTCAATATTTTTATAAATCAAAATAATCAACTAAAAATCTGTGCCTCACAAACTAGTTATGTACTTCAATACAAACCAGTTCAACTCTTAATCTGAGCTTTTAGAAGACATACATTTCTGATCACTCTGTTTGACTGGAATTCAAGGTTGTACGTGTATGGAAGTGAAGGCTGAAGGTATGTGTATTGCGAGTGATACCTGGGGGTGGAATAATGGGAAAGGTGAAATTGTGGTTGTAGGCTGCAGTAGTCAGGTGAGGGGTACGCTAGGTATTTCCTGGATTTTGTTCAGTTTATGCACTTCAGTGACCTTATTTGGTTTTCAAATAAGTTTGTCTGATGGATGTAAATAAAGTTGTCAGCTTTTTTTCTTTTAAATCTGCTTTCAGGCATTTGACAATGAGCCATAAAAATAGCAAAATGACATTGCATTGCACTTCTACAATTTTCATCTGACAGGTTTCAGAGTAGCAGCCATGTTAGTCTGTATTTGCAAAAAGAAAATGAGTACTTGTGGCACCTTAGAGACTAACCAATTTATTTGACCATAAGCTTTCGTGAGCTACAGCTCACTTCAATCGAATGCATCAGATGAAGTGAGCTGTAGCTCACGAAAGCTTATGGTCAAATAAATTGGTTAGTCTCTAAGGTGCCACAAGTACTCATTTTCATCTGAAGATTTCAAGCATTTTACAAATGGCAAATCTGATTTTTTGCTTGCATAGGTCTAAATGACTCCGCAAGGTGAAATTCTGTTCTAGGTAGGTCATTATACCACCCCCATCAACTGTGGTATCCAAGCACCTAGGCAGTGAAGCACTGGTTAAACCTCTCAACCCTCCTGTAAGGGACACATACAGGAATTCACTCTACTTAACACTAGAATGCAGCCATCTCTGGAGCAGAACGCAGCAGAATGTAATAGGGCACAACAGTACTACACAGCACCTTAGGAAACCACATGAAGAAGAAAGGTATAGTCAGGTGAAGCTACAGTGGGAATTTAAGTTAACACAATGTCAGTGTGTTTACAAAAAGAGCCATGGGTTCATCATCTGTTACCATGGATTACAAGTAGATGGTGCAATATTTATTGAAAAACTCAGGCTCTGCTTTGCCGTTGCCCTCGGGCCCCTTTGGGCCAGTGATGCTGACACAAAGGGTCTGCAAATCAGCTATCCTGCCCAGCCCCTTGCACTTCCCTCACTGTATTCCCCACTTCCCCTTCTCTTCCCAGCAGCAGGGACACAGCAGCAGCAGGGACCAACTCCAGACACTCCACATGCCATCAGCACCATCGGAAGCAGCAGGGAAGCCTGAGTGGGCCACCAACTACTTCTGAGCTATATAAATACAAGATACTTAACAAAAAAAAAAGTCAGATGTTTGCAGACAATTGGTCTTGCTACTGGAAAGGACAATTTGTCTTGCTACTCCCCTTGACTTCAATGGGAGTTTTGTCTGAATTAGTAACCATGGGACTGGTCTCTAATTGGCATGCCTGAACACACATTTGTCTGATTTGAAGGTGCAACTGTCATCATTGGACCATAGAAAGATACAATTCCTAAAATAAGGTTTGACTTGATTCAATTTTATTTGGCATTCATTCCAATGTTCAGACTCGAATGTATCATTTTAATTCTAAACAACTGTGAATTTCAGGTCTCCATATTGTAGAGTAGGAGCCATTAAAAACTCAACATTTGCTTGCCTGAAGAAGTGATTGTGCGTGGTATGATGGTGCCTCCTGTTTTAAATAGGAGATAGGGTGCAAGCAGTTTGGACCAGCTATCTTGTGTTTTTGATAGTTTCTAACTAAAATACTCAGCATTGATTCTCTCTCCACCCCATTTAGAAAGGAGCTAAAATAAGCGTAAAGCTCTAGGCCAGGGGTAGCCAACCTGTGGCTCCGGAGCCACATGCGGCTCTTCAGAAGTTAATATGCGGCTCCGTGGATAGGCACAGACTCCAGGGCTGGAGCTACAGGCACCAACTTTCCAATGTGCCAGAGTGTGCTCACTGGTGAACCCCTGGCTCTGCCACAGGCCTGGCCCCCACTCCACCCCTTCCCGTGCCCTCCCCTGAGCCTGCCATGGCCTCGCTCCTCCCCCGCAGAGCCTCCTGCCTGCCACAAAACAGCTGATCAGGAGGTGCGGGGAGGGAGCGGGAGGCACTGTTTGGAGGGGCTGCTGGTGGCTGGGAAGTGCTGGGAGGAAGCTGATGCAGGGCTGCTGATGTATTACTGTGGCTCTTTGGCAATGTACATTGGTAAATTCTGGCTCCTTCTCAGGCTCAGGTTGGCCACCCCTGTTCTAGGCACACTGGCTAGCCAGTGAGCAGAACTCAGTCTCTGTAATAACCAATTTTTTATCAGTGTTTTAATCTGTCTTATGGTTCCAACTAAGCAACTATAAATATGCATGCGGGTAAACTTGTTAGATTGTGAATACTTCTTTAAATGTTAGTGAGCATGCATGGAGATGAGAATTATGACAAAGGATACCATAACATACATATGAGAGACTGAAAACATTTCTCTGGTTTTTACAGATATTGCCCATTTCAGGTGTATTCCTCATTTTACATGCAGGGCCTCTTTCTCAAACAGGTAGAATCTACTAAAATGGAAGAAGCTTTAAGTTCATATGTTGGGCTATGTTTACTTAGTTGTTCTGTAACACTTTACACTAGAGACCTCACTTTGGGCCCAATCTCTCCCACTGATTCTAAAGGATTTTGGCCCAAGTTAAGACTCCAAGACTTGTCCTTACAAGACGCAAGAATTCTAGTATGTGAGCTGATAAAATTGAGCCCAACTTGAATAATATATGTAAATTTTCCACTTTGCTGGGTGTTGTACTGTTTTTCCGACAAAGGCCCAAAGTAATTTGAAATATGTGTACAAGATCTGATTCAGGATTATTATTTTTATTGGCAGTGTTTGGGGCTTTCAACATGATTTTTAGATAGAGAATGCCATTTAATCAAATCAGTTTGTAAGTTGTTTCTGCTTTTTTTTATCCAGGCAGATGACAAATCAGCAAGCTTAAGGAAATCCCTAGAGTGAGCGCACAGCAGGCACCATCTTCTCCCCAACCTCGAGTAACTGTCATTCTTTGTTCCATTCTGAGAGACAGGTACATATTTTTAAACATTCCTCTCCTAGTTCTTCCTTATTCATTTATGAACTTTCTATTTCAAATGCAAAATTAAATGCATGGAAAAATCTATAGTTCACCAAGATACATAGGCATAAGCCAAGAAGACTATAATGGCGTTAACAGCCAAAAGGCACACTTAAAATTCAATTTACTCTTACGAAACACACTAAGGACAAGAAGAACAATGCTAGATTGTCATAAATATAAAGGGAAGGGTAAACACCTTTAAAATCCCTCCTGGCCAGAGGACAAACCCTTTCACCTGTAAAGGGTTAAGAAGCTAGGATAACCTTGCTGGCACCTTACCACAATGACCAATGAGGAGACAAGATACTTTCAAAAGCTGGGGGGAGGGAGGAAAAAAAAGCCTCTCTCTCTCTCTCTCTCTCTGTGTGATGCTTTTGCTGGGGACGGAACAGGAATGGAGTCTTAGAATTTAGTAAGTAATCTAGCTAGAGATGCGTTAGATTCTGATTTCTTTAAGGGCTGAGAAAATAGGCTGTGCTGGAGGGAATGGATATTCCTGTTTTTGTGTCTTTTTGTAACTTAAGGTTTTGCCTAGAGAGATTCTCTATGTTTTGAATCTGATTACCCTGTAAGGTATTTACTATCCTGATTTTACAGAGGTGATTCTTTTTACTTTTTTTTTCTTCCATTAAAATTCTTCTTTTAAGAAACTGAATGCTTTTTCACTGTTCTTAAGATCCAAGAGTTTGGGTCTGTGGTCACCTATGCAAATTGGTGAGGATTTTTTACCAAACCTTCCCCAGAAAGGGGGCGGGGGTAACGTTTGGGAGGATTTTGGGGGGGAAAGATGTATCCAAACGGACTCTTCCCTAATAATAATAATAATAATACCGGTTAGACATTTGGTGGTGGCAGCAATAAGTCAAGGGCAAAAGGTAAAATAGTTTGTTTTAACCTAAGCTGGTAAAAGTAAGCTTAGGAGGTTTTCATGCAGGTCCCCACATCTGTACCCTAGAGTTCAGAGTGGGGAAGGAACCTTGACATAGATAAAGACTGTTTTCTTTGGAGATGTTCATCAAATGAAATAAGGGACTTGCTTGACTGAACAGGAGAAAATTTGTTGTTATTTATTTTACTCCTTATGCAGGTTATCGCATGCTTTACTTTTAAGTCATCAGAACAAAATGGGGAAACCCTTGCGGAGCTTCCTGTTCAAAGGCTGCACTGCATGTTACCATGTAATAAAGCATTTCACAGATGTCCTTTACAGTCAAGATATCCACTTGTTAACATTATTTCACACACTTTAATAAGAACACATCAAGAGGAGACTACACCCCATTATCTCTCCATGAATTCAGGAAAATGTCTAAACTGCTCCCATCTCTTCCACTGTGTGTAGCAGTCTAGCATGCTTCAAACTGCACCACATTTATAATCTACAGCAACAGTCTTTGTCGAACTGGTGTCAAATTTGGATATATGGTAGGATACACAGATGAACACTTTGTTCTAGCTCCCTCACTGTCCAGCTCCACCTATAAATTGAGCAGCAAAGTCAAATTAACCACATGTGGACTTGACCCGCAAGAGGAAGGGACAGAAAAGCCTTTTCACTCCCCTCCCTCTGAACTGAGCTGAGCTGCACAGAGAAACTGACTAGTCATTCTCATTTTCACTTTGCAGCTTCTCCCTGAGCCAAGATCTTACACACAGGGAAACTCACTAAGGCCTTCAAATCAGCAGCACTGCTATGGGTACCCGCATGGCCCCACAGTATGCCAACATTTTTATGGCTGACTTAGAACAACGCTTCCTCAGCTCTCGTCCCCTAATGCCCTTACTCTACTTGCGCTACATTGATATCATCATCTGGACCCATGGAAAAGAAGCCCTTGAGGAATTCCACCATGATTTCAACAATTTCCATCCCACCATCAACCTCAGCCTGGACCAGTCCACACACGAGATCCACTTCCTGGACACTACGGTGCTAATAAGCAATGGTCACATAAACATCACCCTATACCGGAAACCTACTGAGCGCTATGCCTAACTACATGCCTCCAGCTTTCATCCACACCACACCACACCACACAATCCATTGTCTATGGCCAAGCTCTACGGTACAACCGCATTTGCTCCAACCCCTCAGACAGAGACAAACACCTACAAGATCTCTATCAAGCATTCTTACAACTACAATATCCACCTGCGGAAGTGAAGAAACAGATTGGCAGAGCCAGAAGAGTACCCAGAAGTCACCTACTACAGGACAGGCCTAACAAAGAAAATAACAGAACGCCACTAGTCATCACCTTCAACCCCCAACTAAAACCTCTCCAGCGCATCATCAAGGACCTACAACCTATCCTGAAGGACAGCCCATCACTCTCACAGATCTTGGGAGACAGGCCAGTCCTTGCTTACAGACAGCCCCCCAACCTGAAGCAAATACTCACCAGCAACCACACACCACACAACAGAACCACTAACCCAGGAACCTATCCTTGCAACAAAGCCCGTTGCCAACTGTGTCCACATATCTATTCAGGGGACACCATCATAGGGCCTAATCACATCAGCCACGCTATCAGAGGCTCGTTCACCTGCACATCTACCAATGTGATATGTGCCAGCGATGCCCCTCTGCCATGTACAGTGGCCAAACTTGACAGTCTCTAGGTAAAAGAATAAATGGACATAAATCAGACGTCAAGAATTATAACATTCAAAAACCAGTCAGAACGCTTCAAGCTCTTTGGTCACTCGATTACAGACCTAAAAGTGGCAATTCTTCAACAAAAAAAACTTGAAAAACAGACTTCAACGAGAGACTGCTGAATTGGAATTAATTTGCAAACTGGATACAATTAATTAGGCTTGAATAAAGACTGGGATTGGATGGGTCATTACACAAAGTAAAACTATTCCCTCCCCCCGCACTGTTCCTCAGACGTTCTTGTCAACTACTGGAAATGGCCCACCTCGATTATCACTCCAAAAGGTTTTTTTTCTTCTCTCCTGCTGGTAATAGCTCACCTTACCTGATCACTCTCGTTACCGTGTGTATGGTAACACCCATTGTTTCATGTTCTGTGTATATAAATCTCCCCACTGTATTTTCCACTGAATGCATCCGATGAAGTGAGCTGTAGCACACGAAAGCTTAAATAAATGTGTTAGTCTCTAAGGTGCCACAAGTACTCCTTTTCTTTTTGCAGATATAGACTAACACGGCTGCTACTCTGAAACCTAAGGTTATTCAGCTTCCCTTCTGTAGGAAGCTCTGAACAGGCTGCAAGGAGTAACAGACCATAGTTCCCTTTTGCAAACGGAACTTGGCAGAAAAGCAGGAGGAAAAGTGAATACCAAAAAATAGAAAATGGTGCAAAAATCAGGGGGTGGGAGAGAAAGACGAGAAGAGCTAAGAGAAAATGGAAATGAGGACCCAGAAATAGAGACGAAAAAAAGGCAGATGAAGTAAAAGATGGGATGGAGAGAGGCAGGCTAAAATACAGCCCCACTTGTAGAGTTGAGATGAACATTTAAGTGCTTGATGCGGGCTTTGATTAGCATTGGATTAATGTCCAGGATTATTGTGATGGTACCCAGGGTTATGAGGCACTTCACCAGCACCTTTCCTCTCTCTGAATGAAGCAGTCTTGTCTGTGCCTGCTGCAGCTCAGCTCTCTGAAATCAACAGCCTCTGGCAACACTCGCCCCTGCCTTCCAAGCCTCCATAGACCTCGCACTCTCAGTTCAGTTTACTAATAGGCTCACACCAACCCTCAAGTTCTTGAAGTGTTCCCTCTAACACCCAGCCCCTAACGCTGAACGCTCACAGAAATTACCAGAAAGCTGTCCCCGAAAGAACAGTGTACACACAGCTTGATAGGTACAATTCAGGATTAGGTCCTTGATAATATCACAGCACTGAGATATACATTTATAGTGAAAATCATAAGTTTATCATCAGATTAAGATTCAAGAAATACTGAGTAAGGATAACTGAATCAGAAATGGTGATGTAGAAAACAAAAAGGTATAACATGCATTTCATAAACTAAACTTAACTTTAACAGGCTAAAATCCTTGTCTAAAATAGTTTTATCTCATCCCAAAGCCTATTTGCAGAATTTTCAACCAACCCTGGTTGAGATCCTGTTCTTATAAATGCAATCACACTGCCTGATTATTTCCTGAAGCGCCAGATGACAAAATGCTTTACTTGTCCCCTTGTTACAGTCCAGTAAACCTTTGAAGTGCACCCCCAGATAAAACTTTTTCCCCCGTTACTTGTTTTTCCTGTTGACGTCCCATGTCTCTTTTTTTTTTTTTATTAGCATTCAGTTCAAATCAATGATGGGAGGCCCACTGTGAAAAAATATACAACGCTTAACGTACATCTCAATTTGCTAGATGGACAAGCACTCCTGGTCTGAAACGCCTCTGTGCTGGTGGCTCACACCTCGATACAGACTCTCAGGATATATTTTCAGTCTATATACATAACTTCTTAAATATCATCCACACATATATCTCACAATTATGAAGATCAGTATGACATACGCTTGTATTAGATACCTTACAGGACATTCTTTATGGATAAATACTATGAAAGCAGTGTTTCAGTTGTAGTGAGTTGTGAGGCCTGTTAGGAATTGCTGACAGAGTACTGAACCCTTTGCCAGCTGGCACCAATGGGTCTCTGTGTCACAAGAATGTAATCTTTGTTGTACATTCTCTAGGGCATTCTGCATCATTGTTTTAGAGGGTTTGTATTGCAAAGTTTTAAGCATTATAAAGAATACAAAGCTTAAAAAGAGAACTACACAGTGTTAACATTAGTGAGAAGTCATTTAATGCATTACAGAACTTACCAAACAAACGCTGATGGAACAGGAATTTCCCAGCTATCAATCCTGTGAGAACGGCAAGTAGCCACAGAAGCACCTTCAGAAACCTCCAGCCTCCTCCTCCAGGGTATTTATTTGTTACAAACGAAAAGCAGTTGCCAACAACAATAACATTAGCTTCTGTTTGACTGTGAGATACTGGATCCTCAGCAAATATTAAGAAGTTACAGAAGATCACCAGGTAAGCCACAACTAGGCGAGACCAGGGGTGCTGGAAGTAGTAGCGGAAGCCTTTATCCATTCTCAAATACTTCAGTACAGTTGTTTGCCTGTGTATAAAAGATATCAGTACATTGTTATACACACCAATCAGCATGGAATTCGGAAGCTGCCTAGACATTTCAAAAGTCAAACCACTTTACATTTTCAGTGATTTATTTTTGATATTCTAGACTAACCCAGTGATAAACAGTTCCAATCAAAAGCTGTGTTAGAACCCAGGCAAAGAAAAATTAAGACTTCCTGTTAGTTTCAGCAAAGGCATGCTATACATTTTAGCACACCATTTTTATTTTTAAAATGTCTACATTCTTATTAAAGTACAACTACATCACAATTAAAATGGCACATGAATATGGGTCAGCACAAAACATGTTATATGGCACTTGAAATTCATAGTGCCCGTCTCATGCATTCAAAAAGATATAGCTAGGCCTCCAAATCTTTCATCCCTCCTTCTACCTCTTCTTTGACACACATACATAGGTGCTGGAACTATGGGTGCTGGCGGTGTTGCCACACCCCCTGGCTTCAAGTGGTTTCCATTATATACAGGGTTTACAGTTTGGTTAAATGGGTCTCAGCACCCCCCACTATACAAATTGTTCCAACACCCCTGCACACATACACATAGATCCCAGGCCTACTACTAAATCTACTCCATCACCTTTTTCAAAAGAACCTGGACTGAGTCCGCATGAAAACCACATAGTCCATTCTCTTATCACCTACGAGATTTATAAATGTCTCAATAACAGCACCGGAGATTACTACACATGGAGGGCCTGACCCAAAGCTCATTGAGATCAATGGAAGTCTTTCTATTTACTTCAATTGGTTTGGGATAAAGGCCATAATGAAATGCAACCTTACAAGCAGGGCACTCCCATTTCCTGCACTTCAAAACAACTTTGCATGAATACAAGAACGATTCTAATTTTGAAATGTTTACTTATTAGAGCACAGATTTTTATTTTTTCCCCCAATGTGGTCCGTTTCAGTGCTTTTCCATCTACATATTTGTCTCTATGTAAACTTTTCAGAGTGTAGGTGCATTGTATATTCATGCTGACACCAAGCCAGGAGTGCAATAGAATACTACAGTTGTTCAAAGCAACCAGACCAGGGTGGGCAGGCTGGGTGGAAGGGGGAGTAATCCAACAGTTCTTTTTACAGGATGAGCATTTAAAAATATAGTCTACATGACTGAACAAAAAAAACCAGTTTTTTGCCAGTGTCATACAACCTGGGGAAAAAAAAGATGCTTCTTGAAAATGTTTACGGCATAATACTTGTTTCAATGACAAAGATCTCTCTGATAAGTATAGCTCTTTATGTAGGCACTTTTAAAAAAAATTCAATATCTGATTTTTCTTTTTGTCAGATTCCTATATTACATTCAGTAAATACTAAAAAAACAACAGATTCCATTTACTAGTCAGGGCAACAATGCCAAACTTCATATAAAACAAAAATTTTATTAGAGAAAGCACAAAATATATTAGTATGTTTAAAAGTTGCTTAGCTAGTACAAGGAAGTATGTGATCTTTGGAAGAACTTTATGAATTGAAGAAAGTGACCTGAAGTGGGAAGTTATTACTCAAACAAGCTAAGGACTTTAGCAATGTCACAGACATCAAGAAACCAAAGCTACCTTTAAGACTACGAAGTCAGTACATTCCTGTCTTCTTTTTGTGCTACTGTTAGCATGAAGAAAAGTCGTAATTATTCTATTCAATTAGACATCTTAAATTTAAGAGGTGGGTGGGCAGAGACAAGACAATTGTGTGTCCACCCAATATTTTGGCCACCAGGTTAACCTAGAGTTACCAGATAGCGAGCAAAAGCATAGCTGACTGGACATTATTTGGTCACAACAGGAACCAATGCTTTAACTAGTTGCATTAGGTTAGAAAATAAACAGAAGAGTGCTCTTTGCATCTAGCAAAGGTTCTGAAATTTGGGGATAATTTTTAAAAACACGTGTGGACTGCAGCATGCTCATTTAACCTATTTTATTTCCTGGGCAATACAAGAATTTGGCTTTTTTAAAAAAAATCTTTTTAGAATTAATAAGTGGAGCTCATTAAAACCGACTGTCTCCAACCAAAACAGAATGCGGTTTATTAGGGAAAGCAGAACCTGACACCGTGATAGACCCACCCACGCGCGCGCACACCCCCGCTTCCGTGCCTGCCTGGGAAGAATCCTGCCAACATCATACGGGCAGAAGAGGGGCTGTAATCTCCCCCGCCGGGGGTGTCACACGACTGGCTGCAGCAGCCCCCTTCTCCGCGCCAAGTCCTGCCCATCGTCAGGAGAAATCCCGCTGCAGTGTGGCCACAGCCGCTGCGGGGCCAGGCTGAAGCTCCCTCTCGCCCACGGGTGGCGGGGAAGGGCGCGGGGGGGGGGGGGGGAGCTGGCCTGTTATACGCAGGGACAAATGCAATGTACTCACCGAGCTCGGAAGCCACCTTTTGCTCTAGCGGGAAACGCCTACGTGAGCCAGGCTCCGGCTCCGCCAGGGCGCTGCTGTCACGGTGCTATAAATACCAGCCGCTGGCTGGCCCGCGTCCTCCTGCTGCGCCGACCTCACAGGGCCTCCCTCCTTGCCAACAGCCTGCGCAGCGCTCGCCCCTGGAGCAGGCGCCCGGCGCGGGGACCCGCTCGCTGCCTGCCCAGCCGGCTTGGCAGCTGGGCTCCTCTCGCGCGCCCACGGCCCGGGTCAGCAGCCGGGCAGCTCCCGAGAGGGGGCCGAGCGAAGGACGAGAGCCGACCGCACAAGCAGGGGTGCGCGGCGGGAATCTCATTTCCGCCGCTCGGGGAGAGACGCGGGATATTTCCCGCCCCTGGCCTGAAGGAATGCGGCGGCCAGAGCCGTTTGCGCGTGGGGCAGAAAACACGCGTGGACGCTTCCGAGTTTTACCGGGCGGGGTCCGGTATCTAAGCGCCACCTGTGCAATTGTACGGCTCCATTCTGAGCCTCCTGCGGGGACTGCTTGGAAAGCGTTTCTCTTTGTTACACAATGCGAGACCCTCTCTTCCCCCACGAAGATGTTGGAACGGGGAGCCGGTGGCTCAAAAGCAATTATGGGAGGGCAGGCAATGGCTCATCAGGCCCCATGGAGATGGGTTCCCAACACCCATTTCTGGCCGCTGAATCCAACGTTGCACAGGATACCCTTGTATGAAATCTTACAAATGGGTGGATTATTAACCCTTTTAGGGGCACATTCTGTGGCACCCCTAGAAAGCCCAAAGGCAGTTTAAAATGTGGGAATAACAACAGTGAAGACCCCTCTCTCAAGAGGACTCAGCAAGCCCTAAGGTTGCAAAGAGGACCTCTACGGCAGTCCCATGGGAGGGAGATTGTCAGCAAGACAGGGACACGGTCAGCATGGCCATGAATCAAAATCATGCATTTAGTGGGAAGCAGTGGTGCACATCCATTACTGCTGTATTATTGGCTGAAACCTAGCTGCACAGTAGTGTGGCTGGGTGAGGTTGCCTGACTCTTTATTGCAGATATCCTCCCCAGGATTTGACCCTTAGAGCTGGCACCCACAGATAAGTTTCTGGAATGCTATCAGTAAATTTGCATTGTAACATAGATAGTAATGCATAAAGCAAGACCAGTTCTAGGGTCCCATTATTTGGGGGGGGTGAAAGTGGGTATTTTGGGGACCCAAGATGTCACTATTTTAAAAAAAAAAAAACCATCTTCCTGGAGTCCAGGGGCGGGCTAGTTAGTTAGATCCCTGGAAAATACCGGATTTTAAGACTTTAGGAGAGTAAAATTTGGCCACTGTGTCAGTATTTTGCTGTGATTTATAATTTTGGCATCTCTGAAAATAATTTGGGGGCTCTTTAAGATAGTTTTGGGGGGTAAATGTCTCCCATTGGTAGTGCTGGGCCCAGAGCTGGTCTTACCATGAGGCGAACTGTGGCAGCCGCCTCAGGTGCCAGACTGTGGGAGGGCGCCACTAGGACCCAGAGTGTAGAAAATGGTGTCTGCTGCTGGTGCATATGTATTCTCTCTGCTCTAGATGCACAGAGATGGTGGAGTGCTGTGCTGGAGAAAGGAGAGCACAAGAGACATAACAGGCAGGCAGGAGAAAAGGTGAGAGGGAATAGCAGAAAGCAGCAGGAGCTGCAGAGAGAGAGAGAGGAGGAGGAGCCTCTTATGTACCTCTCTAGCACCCCCAGGAGCCTGGACTGATTAACACCAGCTTCTCAGGGAGCTTCCTGTTTCCTGCTGCTTTCCTGAACCCACTTGAGGAGAACAGGCAGTCAACTGAAGTAGTAGGAGCCAGTTAGGCCCTTAAGACGCTGATATCTTCCCTCACTCAGGCCCTGCTACCAGCCTGTTTATTTGTCCCCTTCAACTGAGTGTTGAGAGCCACTACAGCTGGCACAGAACAGCAGTCATGAGTGAAAGAAGAAAACACGCCTCTGGAGCAGCATTCAGAAAAAGAAAGAAAGCAAAGGAAGCTTTTCTATCTAAGCAGGAAGGAGCTCTCCTGAGATACATAAACACAAATGTTCATGGTGAGCCTTCTGGCCCCAGTGAGGATGTGAGTGGTGAGGAGATGCCTGATCTTCCAGTTAGTGAGAGTACAGGTGACCTGGCAGCTACTGCAGCATCCATATCTCCATCTCAAATGGATGTAACCATGCATATTCCTGAAGAAAAGTGTAGATCAGAGAAGAATGTGGTGGAGGCGCAAGAAACAGCTGCTGCTGAGTTTAGTTCCTTAAGTCTAGGTGATTCAGGACTGTGGACCCACTTGAGCAGTAGCCTGAGGGACTTCCTTGTACTGCATGGGCCACAGCAAGTGAAAAACTTCATGTTTCCCAAAGACAATGAAAACAGAAGTTTCCATCCAACACATTACTGGCATGAAATCCCCAGTGGTGACAAAGTGGAGAGGCCATGGCTTATGTACTCAAAAACCCAAAATGCTGCATACTGTTTTTGTTGCAAACTCTTCCAGTCTAATGTTCCAGTCACATTGGGTTCGACAGGAACAAAGGACTGGAAAAATCTGGCTAGAAATCTGGCATGCCATGAGAAGGCAGCAAATCACCAGAGAGCATTCCATAGGTGGAAAGAGCTTGAGATGAGACTAAGGTTAAAGGCCACCACAGATGATCAGCATGCAGAGAAGATTGCATCAGAGTCTCTTTACTGGCAAAATGTTCTGAAAAGGCTCATTGCCATTTTGAGAATGCTTGCTACCCAAAACCTAGCACTGCGTGGCACTTCAGATCAACTGTATGTACCAAACAATGGAAACTCTCGTAAAATTGTGGAGCTGATGGCTGAGTTTGATGCTGTACTCCAGGAGCATCTAAGAAGTGTCGCCACCCAAGAAATGTACACACACCACTACCTCAGAAAAACGATTCAAAATGAGATCATACAGTTATTGGCAACAAAAGTCAAACAGAAGATTGTGGCAGATCTGAAGTCAGCAAGATATTACTCTGTTATTCTAGACTGCACACCTGACATCAGCCATACGGAACAAATTACTTTAATGGTGCATTTTGTAACAACAACAGAACCTAGTGAAAATGTCCCTGCAATGGTGACTGTCGGAGAGCATTCTCTAGAATTTATTGACATTGATGATACTACAGGAGCTGGTATGATAAATGTGCTTCTTAAAAAGCTGGAAGATACGGGAATTGCAATAGCTGACATGAGAGGTCAGGGCTAATGGTGCCAACATGAGATGTAAGAACAGAGGAGTGCAGAGAGATAATGGTGCCAACATGAGATGTAAGAACAGAGTAGTGCAGACACAGATCCGACCCGTGAGCTTTTTTTGTCCCATGCAGTTCTCATTCATTGAACTTGGTGGTCAGTGATGCAGCATCAGCTTCTAGTGAGACTGCTGAATTTTCTAATGTAATTCAAAGCGTCTTATGTATTTTTCCCTGCATCAACTCATCGATGGCAAATTTTGAAGCAACATCTGGGAACATCCTCTCTGACACTGAAACCACTGAATGCCACACGATGGGAAAGTCTAGTGGAGGCGATAAAGCCTATCAAACACCAGACTGGGAAGATAGATGATGCCATAGTTTCCATTATGGAGGATAATGCTATGACAGGAACTGTTCATGGGAGAACAGTGGCAGAGGGAAATGGAATCACCAGAAACATACATAACTTCAAATTTCTTTGTGGCTTAGTGTTGTGGCATGACATACTGTTTGAAATAAATGTTGTAAGCAAGAGACTTCAAGGTGTTGACCTTGATATATCTGGAGCAATGGAACAACTGGACAAAGCAAAGTCATGCCTACTGTCTTACCAGTCAGGTGAAGGATTTCAAAACGTTCTGAAGAGTGCACAGAAGTTGGCAGAGGAACTTCTCACTGAAGCTATTTTCCCACCCATTCAAGAATACAAGAGTCACCGAAGAAGAAGACATTTTGCTTACGAGGCACAGGATAATCCCATAAGAGACCCCAAACAACAATTCAAAGTTGAATTCTTTAACCAGGTACTAGATTGTGCAATACAGTCCGTTGAAGAACATTTCATGCAGCTCAAGGAACACAGCAGTGTATTTGGGATGTTGTATGATATTCCAAAACTCCTCACTATACCTGAAGAAGACCTACACCAGCAATGCAGGGCACTAGTGACAGTGTTGACACATGATGACATGCGCGATATTGATGCGAGTGATTTAGGTGATGAACTAAAAGCCCTTTCAAGATACATTTCAGCAGGATCAACTCCAAAGGCTGTTATGGAATATATGTGCACACATAAGATGACCACCCTCTTTCCAAATGCTTTTGTTGCTCTGCGCATACTTCTAACACTTCCTGTAACAGTTGCCAGTGAAGAACACAACTTCTCCAAGCTGAAGTTAATAAAAACATATCTACGCTCCACAATGACACAGGAGAGGCTGGTTGCCCTTGCAACCATCTCAATAGATCATGAGCTGGCCCAGACTGTGGACCTTCAGGAAGCAGTTCAAATCTTTGCAACCAAGAAGGCATGGAAAGCACCACTTTGATTATTCAAACAAATAAAAATGCCAGTGTTTCCTATGCAGACAAGAAAAGTTACATTTGCTGTTCAGGCGTTTGAAAGTTAAGTGTTACTTAAAATTTTTGAACAAGGCATTTTAAGTTATTAGTTCTCCTTTATTGGGGTAGGTAGCAGAGCAGTACCATGAGAGGAGTAGAACAGGAAGAAGGCAGAATTGAGAACTTTCAAAGTTTTGGCTCAAGCGAGGGAGCATGGGGGCGTCATTTGAGCTCCCCGCCTCAGGTGCCAAAATGTTGTAGGCTGGCCCTGGCTAGGCCTGGTATAAAGTATTTGAGGCAAGGTTTAAGTTGCCTTGGCATTCCTGATTTTTTTACTCCTTCACTTTGCAACCTTAAGATTATTTTACTGTAAAGGGAAAATTCTGTTGTTTTTTAAAGGAAACATAAAAACAAAGAAATGCCATCATATATAACTATTTACTAGCCATAACTAGAACACTGCGTACAACCCAGTATATTCACAGGGGGATTCCTTGTGTGCGAACGTGAAAGTGTGTATTGGAGGGGAAGTGCTCCCCAAAAAGGCCAGATCATATTCTTCCTGCACTTACACATTAAATTCCATTCAGCTTACTTATGCACATATGTGCAGTACCCACAGAACATTCATAGGTTGTTATATTAAAAACTAACCAGTGGGCATGGACAAACTAAGTTTAAACTGTTGTAACTCAGCCCAATGAAAAACTAATTTTCCACAGAATAGCCAAATGCACATCTTTGCCATATATATACATATACTATCTCCTTACCAAATTTCATATTTCCAACAGCTCCTTTTGGGTTGCTATTATTCTTCAAAAAGAAATTGCAAAAAAACAAAACAAAACATCCTCACAGGAATTGTTTTTTTTTCCATTCCCTTTGTTTAAAAAACAACCTGAACCATTTTTGCTTATATTTTCATAACTCTGAACAAATGGGACAAATTTCAGCTCAAAAGGGTAATTTGACATGTTTATAAATTATCTTTTAGAATATAAATACTTATGCAGCCTGAAGTGTAGGTCTACAATTTTCTTCAAAGTAACCCAGATTTAGTGGTGCTGAGAAACACAGCCCTGAAGCAAATAATTTCAGTAGACAGGAATACTCTGGTTCATTGAAAAATGAGGTTGTCTATGGTACAAAAATATAAAATACAAAATTCCATTACAAAACTGTAAACAGCTAACTAAGTTGTCCTTTTTGGCCACCAGTCAAAATCAGTTAGTCAAAGCTATAAAGCAGGTTGAATCAAGATGATGAGTCATCTTGACAGCCAGTAAGGCTAATTTTAAAATGGTTTCTCTCACATGTATTACCAGCACATGCACCTGACTAAAATAGGAGTAGTAGTGTGGGAATAATCTTTTCACATTCAGTTGCCAGCAGTTTGAGGCCATTTATTTTATTGCAGTATCAACCACTACAAAACCAATTTTTCACCTAAGTCGGGAAAAACAGATTTCCTGTGCATTGGTCTGTAATTTTCCCTCTGAAAGCTCTTGTGAAAGAAGCTGCTGTCTCGTTCAAATATAAATCAATTCAGAACACTGCATCTTTGCAAGTGGACAGGTTTAAAAACACACACACACACACACAATGTATAGTAGTGGTAAGGCTGCAGATCAGTAGTTATAGGATTTATATATCACTCGTACTATTTTAAAACAATGCATAAAGGAAAGTGCATACCAAACACAAACTTATGTACTTCCTATGGTTTCCCCTATTAAGGATGAAGCCTGCTCACCTCTAGAAGGACCAATAGGCAGCAGGACCATTGCAGTTCCACTAGACAGTGTGGGAGGCCAGGAATCTGAGAGGTTGTTCTGAAGGAGGAAGAGAATTCCATAGCTCCCCATGGGATGGAGCCAAGTGTCATGGCAGCCTACTCAGTGGGAGCACATGGGGTTTTATATAGGCCGGGTGTCTGACTAGTTGGTCTACAAACTGTGCATATATGCTGTCCACAAACAACATGAAGATACAAGTGTGGTTGCCAGCAGCTACTACTTACAACCTATGGACTCCAAGGAGTGGCTGCACAAGTGATTGGAAAAAGCAATAATCAATTTACTTAGGATTTGTTCTACAAATATGAATTTTATTCAGTCCCTCAAAAAGTGCATCCCTAGGTCAAAAAATTCATATGTATGGCTTCAGTAGACAGGCCTCATTTATATCCTGAAACTACATTCAAGGACATCAAAGTTATCATCAACTTGATAACAGGAGGGACATGAAAGAGGTTATACATTTTTATATATAATATAAAACAAATGGAACAAAGGGAAAGTTAATAGCTTCTAATTTATATTTATTGCTGTGAATTGTAGACAGTTGATAAAGGAAGCAAAAGGTCACAAGGCGAACTCTATGGCCAGCAGAATTAAGGACAATATGAAGGAGGGTTTTTTGTAATTACACAGGAACAAAGGAATCTTATTAGTCCATTACATGAGGGAAATGGTGTCATGTTCTGGGGTGCAATCCAGGCCAGTAGGGGGTTGTGTCCCTACCTGCCTTATAACCCTAAGTGCCTCAAAATGCTCTGTTGCTGTGGTTCTCTTGTCTGCACACTTCCAGCTAGCAGAAAAGCATGCAATGAATGTCGTTAAGCAGATCTGATTCCAGCAGCCTGCTTGTTACATCCTTGCCACACTCTGACCTCGTCCAGCCTCGTACATCTGGCAAGATGACCCTGACAGCTCACAGTTCTGAATTTTCCCAAAATCATGTGCTCTGCAAGGTCCAGCCCTCTCCTGGAGCATTCAGAGAGAAATTAAGGGTCTTTTGGTCCTTTAAAGATACAGTACTCAGCAGTTTGCCACATTAACTGAAGTTAACATTTGTTTTAAATCAAACACAGCAATGTGTTTGATTTAGATTAAAAGTAAAACAAATTTATTAACAAAAGGAGATAGGATTTTAAGTGAGTTCAAGTATAAAAGATAGAGTTAGAAATGGTTACAAGCAAAGAAAAGCAAATAACACGTTCTAGAGGCTAAGACTTAACAAAACAAGCTACAGCCTTTGTTCAAGGTAGTTTCCTTAGTGATCTACCTCCAGCAAGATGGCTGACCAATCCCTCTGGTCAGGATTTCCCACAAAAGTCTAAAGTGCTTGGTTCCTTTTTCTTCTTAGGTAAAACATAACTTAGGTTTCTCTGCCCCTCTTTTTATAGCCCAGTGAACCTTTAAATGGATTCTTCTGAAGGTTATCTTCCCGCAAAGAAAGTCCATTCAAACTGTGAGGAAGGCAACATGGAGTCTCCTGATGAAGGAAGTTTCAGCATGAAACCAGCATGCTGGCTTCTTCCCCCACTGGTGTTTGCTAACATGCAAATTGATCTATTTCTTGCAATCTGATCCCTCTGTTGCTTTGATGGTTCTGTTTACATTCTATTGCATTCCCAATGCCTCTTAATGTACTATGGAAATACCTTCCAGGTGGCTGACCCTCATTCCTTTGTCTAGCGTGGGGTAACTTTAGCCCTGCCTGGCAGACACACTTTGCTAACAGTTTCCACTATGTTGTAATTTTGAATTTGTCCTCCATACATACAGCACACATTAATATTCATGATCAGTATTATATTAGCTTTCTATGGAGATCTTACATGACACCTTTCAGATACAGATTATGACATTAGTGGGAAATATGCGTGAAATAGTGAATGGATTTGCAGAAATGGGTTTCCCTAACTGTGGAAGGGCAATAGATGGCACACACATTCCAATTTTGGCACCAGACCACCCTGCAATAGAATACATCAATAGGAAGGGGTACTTCTCCATGGTGTTGCAGGCGCTTGTGGATCAGCGTGGGCGTTTCACTGACATCAACGCAGGGTGCATGACTAATGCATCTTTCGGAACACTGGCCTGCTCAAGAAGCTGCAAGCAGGGTCTTTCTTCCCGGACCAGAAGATCACCGTAGGGGAAGTCTAAATGCCCATTGTGATCCTGGGAGACCCCGCCTACCCCTTAATGCCATGGCTCATGAAGCCATACATGGGGCAACTTGACAGCAGCAAGGAGTGGTTCAACAACAGGCTGAGCAAGTGCAGAATGACTGTGAAGTGTGCATTCAGTCGTTTAAAAGCCCACAGGCCATGCCTGTATGGGAAGCTGAACATGGCCGATGACCATATTCCTATGCTTATAGCCGTGTGCTGTACGCTCCATAATATTTGTGAAGGGAAGGGTGAAAGCCTCACTCCGGTCTGGACCACAGAGGCTCAGTGCCTGGAGGCTGAGTTTGAACAGCCGGAGACCAGGGCTATTAGAGGGGCACAGCACGGAGCCATAAGGATCAGGGATGCTTTGAGGCAGCAATTTGAAGCTGAAAGCCAGTAATATTTGTTGCTATGCTCGGGATTGCAGTGCTTGTAATGCTAGGAGGTGATTGGTGCACATGATGCAAGAAGGGGCCTTAACAATTGTATGTTGCTTTGTAGTGCTCTTTTTGCTTTCACTTAATAGAATAAAGATTGCTTTCAAACAAACACAATCCTTTTATTGAAAGACAACAACCAGAGGAGAGAGTCAAAACGAAAAAATTCATCAGCAGGGAGGGGGATGGGGGAATGGAATGAATAGGGGAATGGAAGGTCTCAAAAGGAGGAGAGGTCCCGGGACAGCTACAGATTTGTGCATGTCCAGGGATCATACCCAACCTTCTCCTTCGGAGTACGATGCAGTTCAGATTAAAATTTGAGATTTTAATGTAGTTTTATGTGAGTTAAATCAGTCAGCTGGCAGTTTTCTGCCCCCCATATGTGGCAGTATCCTTACAGAAACTATTGAATGTAAATTGATGAAACTAATACTTGGCATAAAACATTCAAATAGGAACGAGAGAAACATGTTTAAATTAACATCTAAATTGCAATGATGAACTACAACAGTTTTTCCATACATAGGCATGTGCATCTGTCAGCAGGATAGAAAGTAATGCCATAACAGAAAGAATGGGCTAGAGCAGTGTTTTTCAAACCGTGGGTTGCGATCCAGTACTGGGTCGCAGCACGTAAGGCACTGGGTTGCCTTGCTCTGGTCAGCGTTGCTGACCGGGACATTAAAAGTCCCAGTGGCGGTGCTTCCCAGCTAAGGTGGGCTAGTTCCTACCTGTTTCAACACCGCGCTGCACCCTGGAAGTGGCCAGCAGCAGGTCCGGATTCTAGGCAGGGGGGGCCACAGGGTTCTGCGCGCTGCCCCAAGCACTAGTTCCGCACGCCCAAGGCGGGGGGGGGGGGTGGTGCGTGCGGGTGAGACTCACACGCCTCCGCCTAGGAGCCAGACCTGTTGCTGGCTGCTTCCAGGGCAACGTGTGGTCCGCAGTGCCAGGACAGGTGGGAAGCCTGCCTTAGCACCCCTGCTGTGCCGTTGACCAGGAGCAACTGGAGGTAACGCCATGCCCCAATCCCCTGCCCCAGCCCTGAGCCCCCGAAACCTGGAACCCCTTCCTGCACCCCAAACCCTTTATCCCCAGAGCCTGCACCCCCAGCCCAGACTCAGCCCTGAGCCCCCCAAACATGGAGCCCCTCCTGCACCCCTGATCCCTACCCAAGCCTGCACCCCCAGCCCAGAGCCCTGACCCCCCTTCCGCACCCCAACCCCATGCCCCAACCCTGAGCCCCTCCCACTCCCCTCATCCCCAGCTCCATTGCGTCGACGGGCATCAACAATTTTCTTCAACTGGGTCCCCAGAAAAAAAGTTTGAAAACCACTGGGCTAGAAAAACCTTTGCCCTGTAACTGATATTGCTGCTAAAAACAGCCCAAACATGAGATTATCTAATGTTTTCATCAAGTACTTTGGCAACTGATTAACTTTGTAGCGTGTTTGAAGCCACTCTACCCAAGCATAGTCTACAGACCTATTACTCCAGTTAGTAAGCATTACAGAGTATTAAGTCCTCTCCTTATTAGAAAGTTGTGAAGTGTTTTCCATTTTAAGACTGAGACCTGATTCCCTCCTCCAGCTCATCTTAAGTGATCACTCTCCTTACAGAGTGTATGATAAACACCCATTTTTTCATGTTCTGTGTGTATATAAATCTCCTCACTGTATTTTCCACTGAATGCATCCGATGAAGTGAGCTGTAGCTCACGAAAGCTTATACTCAAATAAATTGGTTAGTCTCTAAGGTGCCACAAGTCCTCCTTTTCTTTTTGCAAATACAGACTAACACAGCTGCTACTCTGAAACCTGTAATTAAAGGGCTACATGGCACCTTAAACGTCATCTGTGCTCTGCTGCCAGTGGAGAACATCGGACAAAATGTAAAGTTCTTCAGACAAGCTATTTTGGAGATGAAGTTTTTAACAAATAATTGTGGCTTATTTAATGGCAAGTCCTCCAGTTGTTTTGTGTGTGCACCTGATATCATCTTACAAATAGCTTGGCAGCCAAATGTATTCCAGGTAAGTGCCCTTGAGGGGGTTTTCGTTCAGAGGCTGAAGTACTTCACTAGGGAATTGTTCGCTTCAGATGCACTGAAATCACCATGGCAGCCTCCAGCAAACCTCCCAACGGTCTGATGGACGCTTCACAGTTGCACCTCTGGCCCTGGTGCTGTGTGTCCCAAAGACTCCTGCCTGTGCACGGATCGCTTAGCCCCGCCCCGCCCCGCGGCGCGCTCCCAACCCCGGGCAAGCCCCTGCTCCCCCCCGCCAGCCCCGAATAATCCCCCACTCTAGAAACGCTCCCGCGGCTGCCCGCCCCGCCGCTCCGGCCCCGTTCCCTAGCGGGCGGACTCGCTTCCCGCCTGCAGCGCCCGCGCTCTCGGGCCTCTCCCCCGCCGGGGCTGCGAAGGGGCTCCGTGCAGCCCAGGGCGGGCGGAGAAGCCGGCCGGGGGAGCGGCCGGGGATATTCGGGAGCCGTCTGGCCGCGTGGGGCAGGCGGCGGGGAAGCGGCTGGAAAGAGACAAACCCGCCTCGGCGCGGCGCGGGTGTCCCAGGGGCGGCCCCAACCCGCGACACGCCCTGAGCGGGAATCGGGATCCCCCAGCTCCCGGCCGGCCGGCTCGCTCGCCCGCCCGCCGGCCGCTCACGCCAGGAGCCGGCTCCCATCCCAGGGCCCGCCCGGAAGGAGCCGGGCTCCCGGCCGCTGAGTGGCGGGGGCGCGTCACGTGCGTGTCCCGGGCCAGCCTGACCCCCCGCCCCCGAAGCCCGCCGGTTCCTGACCGAGGCGCAGACAGAGCCCCAGCGTCGCGTCCCGGCTCCATCGCAGCATGTCCCACCAAACCGGCATCCAAGGTACCGGCCTGGGGCTCCCCAGTGTCCCTCTCCCCCCAGCCTCTCGCCTCTGCACCGGCCCTGGGACTCCCCAGTGCCCCTCCCCCCCCCCGCCTCTGCACCCCGCCGGGGATCTCCAGTGCCCCTTTCTCTCCTTCCAGCTTCTACAGCTCCCCCCGGGGGCTCGACAGTGCCTCTTTCCTCCCCCCAACCTGTGCACCCCCCCCGGGCTCCCCAGTGCCCCTCCCCCCCAGCTTCTACACTGCCCCCTTGTTGCTTCCCTCAGCGTCTGCACTGCCCCTTCCCTTTTCCTCTCCTCTTTTCCTCCAAGCTGCCTTCTCCCTCATCCCACTCTAGGGCTTTTAAACTGCCCCTGCTCTCTTGGGGGCTGAACTGCCTGGTCTTCCCTCCCTCCCCGAAACCTTGAAATTGTCCCTTCTTCTGCCCTTATCCTTCTGGGTTAGAGACCAGGCAGAACAAGGTCTTTGTTCGTAACAAGCCACCTTGGCCCTGACTGTGATGCTTGGGTCCTCTGTTATCCTTTGCCTAGAGCATGCATCTATGATTGATTAGCAGTCTGTGGGGCACCCAGTGGCCCCAAAACTGTGGGGCAAGGTGAAGCACAGAAGGGCACAGTATGTTTTGTGAATAATTGTACGAACCATATAGCTGGAAGGAGGAGCATAGAAATGCAGGGCTGGAAGCATCCGGAGAAGTCATCAAGTCTAGCCCTTGGCGCTGAGTAGGACCAAATAAACCTAGACTATCCCTGACAGGTGTTTGAGATGGCTGGGAAGTGATCAAATGTTTTAGATGTAATCTGATGATTTAGAATAGCTGGGGAGTTATGGCTTCTCTGCTCCTTCCTTGTGCCCCCGTATAAATTGATTATTTGCTCCCTGTTGGAGTAAATCTGAGTACTTGGCTTGTGGCTGATATTGTGTTAATTGGATGTTTTATGTTAAAACCTCTTTTTGCAGACACTTACTGTATCCATAGGGGAGTTAATGAGATGTTCAATGTATTTCAATGTCTCTGCTTTTGAGGAATTCATTTTCTGTTTAAAAAATCCAATTTATATTTGATATTGCTTTTATTTAGTTCCTTTGTCTTGTTAGAACATGGGGCAGGCAAGTTTAATAAGATAAAATTCACATCTTCAATTCAGGCATCAATTTTAACCTGGCTGCCATCTTTTAGATTTTGGTCTGCATGGGACAAAGTCTCATGGCATTATGACATCATAACTTTTGAGGTTGTTGCATCACAGCTTTATCTGGCCAATACAAAATCTTACTTTTTGTATTGCTAACCATACTTCTCAACCTTTGGATGACCAAGATCAGAAGTGTCCCTGGGGGAAAAAAATTAGTCTAGTTAGTTGTGTATTGGATTGGTAACTGGAAGAAATAAAACCTCCCTGTTCAAAAAATTTGAAGAGAGGTAGGAAGTCTCCTCAACCATTGACGAAAATAAACTGAAACATTTATATGTGAGCATGGATGATAGCATAGTTAGACACCACATATGCACCTGTCTCTTTGATCTGGACATGTGACTAAATCAAGACTTTGTTTGTTTCCTGGTTTGGTAGTAGATTTTTATCTTGCTGTAACTATAGTTATATTGTGTGATTACTTGGGAAGGGCAATGTGCACAGTTCTGCAGTAAATCCTATAAATAAATTCATTTAAATTCAGCTATATTCAACAGAGTTGTTAAGATTAGAATTGTGGTGATAGACATTTGGCTGTGTGTGTGTGAGTTCCCTTTGTGTGCTGCCCCAGCCCTGCACAGACAGCTGGCACGGCAGACCTTAAGAGAACTGCCCAATGACCACAAGATCTGTTAAGGAACGAAGGCACCCAGCCAGGTTTATAGTCAACGAAACACTGTACAGGTATCCCGCAGACTCTACCGGACCACTAATACATGTATGCCCATAACAATGGACCAGCTCAGTGAACAGCGGGACTTTCTGTTTCTCCTTAGGCCAGACAAAGATACTCCCTCTGAGATACATCTTTATACCCCGATACAAACAAGTTAGTACTGTCCCTCTAACATAGTTAGTTACTGCCCCCGACGTGGCTAGTTATCACCCATCAGCTTGTACGTATTGGTTCAATCAAAACATCTCTATTACGTAGTGTCATCCTGACTGTATCTTTTATGAGGAGTCAGTGTGTTCCTGTTATCCTTGGGGAATTATTTTGTACCATCCTTGATATCGGGATGTGTTTGCGTAAGTACTCTGTGACTAGCACTTCTTAGGAATGTGTATTTCTGCAATATCAGCCCTATTCTTGCCAGATTCTGTGAGCAGGTCCTGCCTCATAACAGGCCTCTGATACAAGGACTTATGTCTCAGGCTCTCTACCTACTACTAGAATAATCCTCGCAGGGTTCAAACACAATCTTCAACATGCTTGTATAAATGAATATGCCATCTTTCCTTCATATAGATGTTAATGATTTTAAAACATGTTTAACTACTTTCATAGTATAGTTTAGTAGTGTGGATAGGGCTATAGAAAAATAATAGCACTGGAAGTGGTGAAATCCCACTGTTTATCTTGATGGGGTAGATTTGAAACCTAATTATGACTACTTAACACCTGCATATTAATCACTTCAGTTCTGAAAATGAAACCACAAGCATCCAGTTAGTGTGCCTTCTACTGTTGCAGACCTCATTACAGTAGTTTTTTGATACTATAGGTATAAACAAAGATAATTTGAATTTCTCTGTGGGAAAGTGGAGTAACAGACCTTCTCCTATTTCCTTCCCAGTGGCCAGCAGGCTGTGCTTGGCAAGGAAGAATGAAAGAAACCAAAAAGCTGCTTCTCACTTTCAGCAGTTAGGCGGGGGCAATGCTTCATTGGTTTACATGCAATTTGCATTTTGAAAGTTATTTTCACAACCATTAGGGCTAGAGACTTTGAGAGAGATTTTAATCTAATTTACAGTGACTTTCAAAGTGAGTTGAAAGTCTAACTGCAGTTAGTGCCTCAAAAAATCTCCCCCTAACATTTTTTTAAAATGCAGACGTAGATGGTAGAGTACAAGGGAAAAACCCTCCAGGGGAATGAAGCTGCCCCAGTTCAACCTCAATCCTTATAATACACAAAGATATACCAAACATTCTGGATGATCTAATCAATCATCTATAAATGAATTAATTTACAAAAATGATTAAAATGTGACTTTGCAAAGTATATTTGAGTGTGTAAAAAGATGCAACCAACAAGCGCTACAAAGGAAATTTAGAGGTTAAGACAGATGCTTCATTCTAAACTTGTCCTATTATGAAAAGTGAGGGACTGAAAATTGTTATCAGACACATACTAGTGTGAGGTAGATATGAAAGATGAAAGGGAAGCTTCATCAGTGGTACTCAGGGGCCCCTAGGAAAGACCAACAACCAGATGCTAAAAATATCCACCTGTATGCTTTTTGGGGTTCTCTTTTACGCATACGGTGACCAGATGAAACGGAGAAAATATTGGGACACATGGGGGAAGCAAAAAAAAAAAAAGAAAGAAAGAAAAGCTGCTGGAGTTGCCAAAGCAAAAAAAAAAAAAAACAATAAAAAACGCTGGAGCGGCCAAAGCCGCAATATCGGGAGAAATGGCGTCCCGACCGTTCATCGGTTGGGACGCAGGACAAAGACCTAAAAATCGTGACAGTCCCGATTTTATCGGGACGTCTGGTCACCCTATTTACACATCACTCTTGCATTGTATCTAGCTAGTAGGCAGTTTATAAATTTGAAAAGTATATACCTGAGCCCGCAGGAATCCTGAAGCTATTGCTTTAAGAGATGTAACATAATCCATCTCCATGGAGTATTAACTGAAACCTAAGAATGATGACGTAAATGTCAGCATTGTTAACTGTTTTATTGCTGAGTAAGGAATACAGGAAAGAGAGATAATTGTTCAGATAGGGTTGCCAAACCTCCAGGATTGGATTAAAGATTCAAGAATTAAAAATTAATCTTTAATTAAAGATTGTCCTGTGATGAAACCTACAGGAATACGTCCAACCAAAACTGGCAACCTTATGTTCAGACCTTCATAAGAAAATGTGAATGGAGCAGGAGTTGTGGGTGGAAATTGGGGAAAAATAACTGATTATTGTTTTCAGTCTGACTTCTGGTAAAGGTGCAGCTGAATGGTTTAGTACTAGCCTCTTTTTACGATCACATGAACAAATGTACTTTAAACATACTAATTGTAAATAGGTGAAATGCATTAATTCAATTACTAATATCTTTTTTTCTTTTCCAGCTAGTGAAGATGTTAAAGATACCTTTGCCAGAGCAAGATATGGACAATACAGGATTTTAAAAATAGTTATTGAAAATGGTTAGTTTTATTTTAATATATATTTTATTTCTGTTAGTTCTCATTCTATTTTAGTATTTTACTAGTTATGTTTTAGTGACTTGCATGTGCAAGTAAAGAACACACACACCTAATCAGTGCTAGGGTCTTCCACATATGAAGATGTGATTGAATTTCAGTGATGCTTCAGTGCTTTCCAGTATTTTCATCTTTTGCTTTATAGTGGAAAAAAAATAGTCATTTCACGTCAGAGTAAGTAGTGTTGTGTGGCTCGTCAAAAATCTCAAAGGATTGAAACAACTTATTAAAACAGTTAAAAAGGAGAGGTGGGTAGAGAGTGGTATGAACCCTTGTGTAGATTCTTTTGGTTGCTTTCTACTCAAGATTTTAACACTACAGCAAACCCCTTTGGATGACTTTTAAATGTTCCTACAACTACAGTAATGTAGTCTGCATCCCCAGTCTTGCAAGAAGTATAACTATTCCTTAGTTCTCATGCACAAATAACCAGATTATTTTTTATTGAAAATAATTTGGTGCAATACATGAAATTTATCTTTGAAAGTTTTGAGGCAAATGTGCAAAGCTGAAAACATATGATCAAAATATGGCATTCACCAGCTTTTTATTTTTTTTTTAAATTAACTTATAGCCGTTAGCTTTTTAAACAAAGCTTGTTGTGTTTAAATCTACAGTTAAATCTACAGTCTCTTTGAAACATTGCATAATTTAGTGCCTGGCTAAGCACAACCAGACCTTTTGATGCTCAGGCATCAGCACTTGCTCTGAAACAGCTGTAAGCTGGAGAAGCATTTTTGGTATTACAATGTAAATGAGTCCACTTTGACCTTCCCTGCCTTTGTCTTTTTTGGGAAATCTCCCGCCATTGCAATACCCCTGCTCCAGCACCACAGCACTGGAATAATCAATAATAGATATTCTAGTGTAGGCGGGACAATGTGATAAGGTTTTTCCAGATTAGGTTAGCAAATATTGACACACTGTATGCCTGCTGAATTTCATTGACATCAGCAAGGTACAACACCGGGCTTGTGTGTGTAAATTTTATGTTCCATCTCATCTCACTTTTAAATAAAGCATGGAGGCAATAAGAGGGGAGTGTCTTCCATTGTGAGTTCTGTGTGTAGACACAGAAAATGGAAACAAAAAGCAATATGATACTGTAACATGCTGTTCAGGATACCCAGAACTGAGAGCCACTGTAGTCGTTATAGGTAGTTTCTTTACCAATCTTCCTTTTCCAGCAATGGATATGGGGATCCTGACTAACAGCTAGTCCAAGGTGCTCGTTTTCTCTGTTCCTTCAAGTGAAGGATAACTTAGGGGTTCTCTGCCCCTGTCTTTATAGTCCAGTAAACCTTTGAAAAGTATATTTCTGAAAGTTCATTGACCCTGTTTCAAGAGGTGGTAGGCTTCCTGCTGGTGCAGTCTCTATCCTCCATAGAGAGTAAGTGATCGCTTTTTCTCTACTTGCTCTCCAAATGGTTTGTGTGCTTTTCTTTGTCTTTGGTCACACCTTGCTCAATTTATATAGGAGACATATTCAGTCAGACAGAACCACATTCCTTTGTCTGAAGAAAACCTGTTTATTAATTCCCCCGACATGCCTGGTTTAAACACATTTTCATCATAATTCCAGCACATCTGTATAATCCTCTGTGGTTTGACGGTACATATATCACGCAAGAATGTTAATGATCAGTGAACTATTAGCTTTCCAATGACTTATTACATTACACCTTTTAGATACAGATTATAACTAGGGCTGTCAATTAATTGCAGTTAACTCACGCGATTAACTCAAAAAAATTAATCGTGATTAATCGCACTGTTAAACAATAGAATACCAATTGAACTTTATTAAATATTTGTGGATATTTTCTACATTTCAAATATATTGATATCAATTACAACACAGAATATAAAGTGTACAGTGCTCACTTTATACTATTTTTCATTATAAATATTTGCACTGTAAAAATTATAAACAAAAATAGTATTTTTCAATTCACCTTCAATTGTAGTGCAATCTCTTTATCATGAAAGTGCAACTTACAAATGTAGATTTTTTTTGTTACATAACTGCACTCAAAAACAAAACAATGTAAAACTTTAGAGCCTACAAGTCCACTCAGTCCTACTTCTTGTTCAGCCAATTGCTAAGACAGACAAGTTTGCTTACATTTATGGGAGGTAATGCTGACATTTCTTATTTACAATGTCACCTGAAAGTGAGAACAGGCGTTTGCATGGCACTTTTGTAGCCTGCATTGCAAAGTATTTACATGTCAGATATGCTAAACGTTCGTATGCCTTTTCATACTTTGGCCACCATTCCAGAGGACATGCTTCCATGCTGGTAATGCTTGTTTGGAAAAAAAAAAAAAAAAAGCATGAATTAAATTTGTGACTGAACTCCTTGGGGGAGAATTGCATGTCTCCTGCTCTGTTTTACCTGCATTCAGGAATATATTTCATGTTATAGCAGCCTCGAATGATGACCCAGCACATGTTGTTCATTTTAAGAACACTTTCACTGCAGATTTGACAAAACACAAAGAAGGTACTGATGTGAAATTTGTAAAGATAGATACAGCACTTGACCCAAGGTTTAAGAATCTGAAGTGCCTTCCAAAATGTGAGAGGGAGAACGTGTGGAACATGCTTTCAGAAGAGTTAAAAGAGCAACACTCCGATGCAGAAACTATACAACCCAAATCACCAAAAGAGAAAATCAATCTTCTGCTGATGGCATCTGACTCCGATAATGAAAATGAATGTGCGTTGGTCTGCACCGCTTTGGATCATTGTCGACCAGAACCAGTCATCGGCGTGAATGCATGTACTCTGGAATGGTGGTTGAAGCATGAAGGGAAATATGAATCTTTAGTGCATCTGGCACGTAAATATCTTGTGAAGCCGGCTACCAACAGTGCCATGCGAATGCCTGTTCTTATTTTTAGGTGATGTCAACAAGAAGTGGGCAGCATTATCTCCTGCAAATGTAAACAAACTTGTTTTAGTGATTGGCTGAACAAGAAGTAGGACTGAGTGGACTTGCAGGCTCTAAAGTTTTACATTGTTTTATTTTTGAGTGCAGTTATTTTTTGTACATAATTCTACATTTGTAAATTCAACTTTCATGATAACGATATTGCACTACAGTATTTGTATTAGGTGAATTGAAAAATACAATTTTTGTTTTTTACAGTGCAAATATTTTTAATCGAAAATAATATAAAGTGAGCACTGTACACTTTGAATTCTGTGTTGTGATTGAAATCAATATATTTGAAAAAGTAGAAAATATCAAAAAATATTTAAATAAATGGTATTCTAATATTGTTGACCAGTGTGATTAATCGTAATTTAATTTTTTAATCACTTGACAGCCCTTATAACAGTAGCGAGTTGGTGTACACTGAGCTGGTCAGGCCACTGCTGGAGTCCAGGGGGCCCCTTGTCTTCTGGCACTGAGATGCCCTTAGGGTCACAGACACCTCTTTTCTTGTCTTGAAAAGAAACTATTAACACTCTGAGCTAGATGGAAGGGCTTGTCCCATATCTCTGTTGGAACTCTCTGCACCTCTTAGTCACCATGACTAGATAGGGCTCATTCTGGAGTATGTTGATATCCCTCCTTAATCAGCTAGTAGGATTGCTGTTGAGCAACGTAATTTCATTCTCCGCCTTCCAATCCCCTGTTCTGTAGCTTTCAAAAGTGGCCACTGATTTTGAGTTCTCTGATATTTTAGGTGTCCCATGTGTGACACCTTGAGCCTGATTCTCAAAAGTGTTGAGCACCCTCAATTCCCATTGAAGTCAGTGTAAGCTATGATTGCTCAGCACCTCTGAAAAATAGTGTTAGTGGCCACTTCTGAGAGTTGGCAGAAATTCCACCACTGTGCAGCACACTTAGTCTGCAGTGGGCTGGAGTACTAGAGGCCAGGTCTAGGACTCTAACAACACATTCTGCGTGGCAGGATACAACACTACAATAAGACTCTCAAACCAGCACCATATCTATGTATTTTATCAAGCTGTGTATTTTCATACATATCAAACTATGTATTTTAAATATTTATTTTTATTTAGTATTTTTTATAAGGCAGGTAAATATTTTGAGAGATATTACTGACATACTTTGTTTGAAATTGAGACATGCTTCATAACCGGGGGTGGGGAGGAATCCTATTGTCACATCTGTTTCAGTAATTAAGTCTTCCAAAACGTTTCATATGAAAATTAAGCCTATTTAAAGATGATGATGATAATAAAAAATATTCAGTCAGTTGGATAAAACTGTGATACTTATAAAATCATATTTGAAAAAAATTTATCAACTAAATGGTCAAATTAAGCAAGACACATTTAATGCAGACATAGTCTTCCCAACCTATTTGCAGTTTATAACTGGGTTTCTGAATCCTCTGATGTAGAAACAAGACACTGAGGGCATGTCTACACTATAAACGTAGGTTAACCTATGTTAGGTTGACTAACAACCACCAGAGTAATTCATGTCCACACTACCCTTCTTTTGTCAGTGATGCGCATCCTCACCAGGAGCGCTTCCACTAACTTAAGAGGTGAAGGGTGGAGAGCCAGGGCTCTCAGCTCCATGCACAGATCCACACTGGGAGCTGGGCTGCCTGCCCCCTTCCCCCGCACCCAGCTCCTTGGCTGCTCACTGGCAACGGGGCAAGCCACACTAGGCTGGTAGGCTCCCTGCCGGGAACAGGCCAGCTGACCAGACTCTGGGGGAGATGCCAGGTAGCTGAGAGCCTGGGGGAGCAGCCAGGCTCCTGGCAGGGAGATCCATGTCTGCTCAGCTACTCCATTCCCGGCAGGGAGCCAAGAAACCCGGTGCGGCTGCCCAGTTCCCAGCGGGGACATCTGCGAGCAGAGTCTGGTCAGCTGCCACGCTCCCAGTGGGGAGCTGAGAACCCAGGCAGCAGCCTGGCTTGAAGTGGGGAGCTGGGACCCTGGGGGCAGCGGGGCTTTGAGCGGAGAGCCCAGGCAGCAGCTTGAGCCGGGAGCCTGGGTGGCAGCCTGGCTTAGAGTGGAGACTGGGCAGCAGCCCAGCTCAGGAGCTGGAAGCCAGCTTTCTTTGAAATGCATAAGAATGACAGCCAATAGATGTAAGTAATGCAGTATCTGCAGGGGCACCGATATAAGCCCTGCGCCTGTTGTTGAGTTATGTGCGTGTAGTTCGGCACTTATATGGGTGGGAGCAAAGGTTATAGTGCATATACTAACATAATTAGGTCAACGTAAGATGCCTTATGTTGACCTAATGCTGTAGTGTAGACCAGGCCTGAGCTGCAAACACTTTAGGCATATGCTTAACTACATACCTTAATAGTCCCATTGATGTGTGTTTGCAGGATTGAGGCTTAATCCTAGTGGATTTTTGATGTGATTGCTCTTCATGTATGACTGAGAGTTTAATAGGTTTTTTTCCTAATACAGTTTATTTTATGTGAGATGCTTTCTAGCTGGTAACTCTTAAACTGCAGCAAACTAGGATGAACTGTCTGTGCACTGATGGAAATAAGAGAAATTTTAATAAAATGTAAGCCTTTTAACTGGATTCTGCAAGGTGCTGAGCACCCTCAATCCCATTTACATTTTAAAAAAATGTTCACTTTTGTATGGAAGCCACAAAACGCAATGCATTCAGTTGATGAGGAAGGACGTTTTGCATGTATACTGTTCTTGGGATGAATTAAGCATCAAATTTCTTACATTAGATTTTTATTCTTTTTCCTTATGATTCTTTGTTTCTGTTGCTCAATGATAACAAGGGAGATCTGGTGCTAAGTTTGGGTCTGATTCAACCTCCAATTGAAGTCAAGGAAGTTCAAATTAAAGGCCTGATCTTGTGAGGTGCTGAGGCATTCCATGTTGGACTTTTAATTTGAACACTACCTGTTTAATCTAGGTTTACAGAGAGGTTTTAATATTTAAGTTTTTAGTTAAATGTTGTAATGGGGACTTATAAGTGTAAAAGATCTATAGCTCTTCTGTAAGATTCCAAACTACGACAAAGGTATATAGCCATTGTGTACAATGTCTCAAATTCTAGTAAAATACATCAATATTTGTCCGGAAAGACACTGTTGCCTTAGAATCCTGAGAAATTTAAACTGGGGACTTCTTGGCCTCCATACTAGTGAGAGTGACCTTATAGTTACCATAAACAAAGGTTTCAAAGAACCATTCTGTGATGGGATGGACCCCTTGGGAAGCCACCTGATGTGCTGAGATACCACTGGGTCTATCCGTTCTGCCAGCATGGGCCCCCTTTAACCGGTCTTGCTGAGCCAGGCTCTTAAAACCTCCTCTAACATACACAAACAGGCCGGGCCACACCCAGCTGCAGATCAGCTCTGGGAAGACTCAGCTTAAGGGACTTGCTCCAGCACTCAAATGTCCACCTCCCTTAAAGTGCAGACCCAAAGATATATTATGAAATTCGCCCCCTCCCACTTCTTGCTCCCCCAGTTGGAAATTACAGAAACTGGGTTTAATAATAAACAAAGCAAATTTTATTAACTATAAAAGGCAGATTTTAAGTGGTAAAAGGGGTAACAAACAGAACAAAGCAGATTACTAAGCAAAGGAAATCAAACACGCAAACTAAGCTGGTTTCACTAAAGAAATTGGTTACAAATAGTATTTCTTACCCTAGATATTGTTGCAGGCAGTTTGCAAAGTTTCTGGGGTTTAGAGTTCCAGTTATATTCCTTTTCAGACTGGACCCCTGTCTCAGTCTGAGTCCCCCCCCCCCCCACCTTACCTTCCCTTCCCTTTTGCAGCCTTTCTTCTTGGGCAGACAGGCCATGGAGAGGAGGAGTCTTGTTTGCCTTTCTCCACACACTTAAATAGGATTGACATAAGGCGGGAATCCTTTGTTTCCCAAACTTGACCCTCCTTCCCTTACAGTGGAAAGTTACAAGAAGTCCCAGGTAATGTTTTAGTATCAGGTGACAAGACCACCTGACTCTGTAGATCACAGTGTCCATGAGTCAGTGGCAGCATGGAGTGGGCACAGGAAGGCCAAGCTTTTCACAAGTCTAATGTCCTCGCTGATGGGCCATCCTCCCTGTCTGGCTTTTCCGTTGTTGTACCTGAAATGTTAGCAGTGGGCGTCACCCAAAGTAGCATAGTTGAAAGGAATATTGACTATATCTGTATAACTTCAGATACAGAAATGATATATGCATACAAATTGGATAATTGCATTCAGTAAATCATAACCTTTCCAATGATACCTTACATGAGCCATCTTGCATAAAGTATATCTCAGTTATGTCATATTCATATCATAAGCATATTTTCACAAAGAAAATGGAATGACATGTCACATATTCCATTCAAAATGTTTGTTTTAATTCTTTTTGCTTACAGTAGCTGATACATGATGCTATATACTCTTGGAGAGCGGAGCTATCTGCTCCAGACTATCTGCAGTATCTTGGGTAGTTTTTTAAACAATAGCATTACATATATACTATACAGCCATGTACATGTTCTTCCAGCTCTGGAATTTTATTAACAAATGTTCAACTTTTTAGCAACACACCTGAAAGTTAATATTTAAGGATTCAGTCCAATTCCCAGTGAAGTCAATGGAAAGATTTTAATTGACTATAGTTTGTTTGAACTGGGACTACAATTCACTTCAGAAGAGCTGCTCTTGTTCTGTCAGTGGAAAAGAAACAGAATAATATGGAAAAATTAATAATCTATCTCAAGGGCTGTTGCTTAATTCATGCCAAAGTCTATATATATGCAAAATTTCATTCCGTTTAGGTTACTACATAAATTCTATACAAATAGTGAAAACACATTTTTTTCTATACATTCTCCATAATTACGGATCTGGTTAAAACACAATTCTGCAAGTGATCGTAGTGCAATTAAGTTTGTAGAGAGGGGACGGGGGAGTGAAAGTTCCAATCTTTGCAAGGTAATCTAGTGGTTATGGTGCTGGACTTGGGAGTCAGGAGACATAGGTTGTCAGTAGCAGAACTGGGATAACCTGCCTTGGACAAGTCACTTCTGTGCTTGTTTCCTCTCTCATCCTTCACCTATCTTATCTATTTAGATTATAAGCATTTGAAGGGCAGCGACTGTCTCTTACAGCAATTAAACACCCATGGCTTGCCTGGGTCAGGTGATTTGGGCTCGTGGGGTTCAGGCTGTGGGGCTAAAAATTGCAATGTGGAGGCTTGGGCTGGAGCCCAAGCTCTGGGACTCCATGAGGGGGGAGGAGCCCAGACTCCAGCCCAAGCCCGAATGTCTACACTTTAATTTTTAGCCCTGCAGTCTGTGCCGTGTGAGCCAAGTCAGGTGACCCAGGCCAGCCACAACTATGCGCTGGGTCTTTTATTCTAGTGTAGGCTTACCCTGTTGTCATAAATATAAAGGGAAGGGTAAACCCCTTTAAAATCCCTCCTGGCCAGAGGAAAAACCCTTTCACATGTAAAGGGTTAAGAAGGTAGGATAACCTCGCTGGCACCTGACCAAAATGACCAATGAGGAGACAAGATATTTTCAAAGCTGGTGGGGGGGGGGGGCGGAAACAAAGGTTCTCTCTGTCTGTGTGATGCTTTTGCTGGGAACAGAAAAGGAATGGAGTCTTAGAACTTAGTAAGTAATCTACCTAGATATGCGTTAGATTCTGTTTTGTTTAAATGGCTGATAAAATAAGCTGTGCTGAATGGAATGGATATTCCTGTTTTTGTGTCTTTTTGTAACTTAAGGTTTTGCCTAGGGGGATTCTCTATGTTTTGAATCTGATTACCCTGTAATGTATTTACCATCCTGATTTTACAAAGGTGATTCTTTTACTTTTTTTTCTTCAATTAAAATTCTTCTTTTAAGAACCTGATTGCTTTTTCATTGTTCTTAAGATCCAAGGGTTTGGGTCTGTGTTCATCTATGCAAATTGGTGAGGATTTTTATCAAGCCTTCCCCATGAAAGGGGGTGTAGGGTTTGGGAGGATTTTGGGGGGAAAGACGTTTCCAAGCGGGCTCTTTCCCTGTTATATATTTGTTAGATGCTTGGTGGTGGCAGCAATAAAGTCCAAGAGCAAAAGGTAAAATAGTTTGTACCTTGGGGAAGTTTTAACCTAAGCTGGTAAAAATAAGCTTAGGGGGTTTTTATGCAGGTCCCCACATCTGTACCCTAGAGTTCAGAGTGGGGAAGGAACCCTGACACCTGTGCATGTATGTACAGGTCTGTTGCAACTCTGATTTCAGATGGGGCCTCTAGGTACAATCAATAATAATGAGTATTGTCCTGGTTTCCCATGAACTTGAGTCTTATAGAAAAAGAGCTCTATCTGCTATTACTTACATAGTGTTACATACATACATTACTCTCTCTCCAAACCGGATTTATTTTAAGTGAAAATCCCTTCCACATCTACTTGCAAGTCCTTGCTCTGAAGACCTTGCAGGCCAACAATGAAATGAGACCAACCGGTGGATATTTTCTTATGTTCTAGTATTTGAGATGAAATAATTTAGGGCTTGATCCTGCAAACAATTATACATGTGTGTACCTGTTGCTGCATGAAGTGCCATTGTTTTCCATTTTCTTGGGCAGAACTTTGCAGGATTAAGCCATAAGTATCTTTAATTGCAAAAGCTTAATGTTTCAGACCACTGTACTGACCTGCAGTTTTGGTTTTTGTTTATAGAGCAGCTTGTAGTGGGATCCTCTAGGCAGCCTGCTGAATCATGGGAAAAGGATTATGATTCCTTTGTTCTTCCCCTTCTTGAAGACAAGCAACCATGTTATGTATTATACAGATTAGATTCTCAGAATGCTCAAGGATATGAATGGATCTTCATTGCATGGTCACCAGATCACTCTCATGTAAGTAATATTAATGTCTTCGTATTGTAATATTAATGTCTTCGTACTGTCTCAGGATTGGGTTGCAGAAGAGAAAAGGACAAGAGAAAATTGGGTAACTGAGGAACTCCTGAACGGTAAAGATTATAGTCTACTTAATGCTAATTATGTATTGAAATAAAAGGTTTTATCAAATATTAGATTTATTTAGTTGAAGAGTGTAAGTTTTTGATTTCATTAATTAAATTCATGAAAGGAAATACCATCTTTTTAGTAGCATTCGGCCATAAAATAAACAAGAACTTGAATATTTTCTGTGATACAGATGTCTTCCTCAAAAATCTCCTTTATCCTTTAAACTCCACCCTAATCAAGAAGAAAAATTGGATTGACAGGGCTGATATATAGAGCTATTTCTGTTTGTGAGGCAGGTGACCATGCTTAATAGGCTTCAGTAAATTTTTTTAATTAAGTTTTTCTTAAGTACATCTTAAATACTGAAGTGGATATCCAAGTTATTTTTTATTCCTTCTGTGGTTGCGATAGTTATTCAGATCCATTATTGAACCAAAACAGGGTAATGAGATGTTTGTAGGCGTGTGTGTGTGTGTGTGTGTGTGTCCTCTCTATCTTTTCTTTTTTTTTTTTTTTTTTAAGCCAGTTGCTTCTGTCAATATTCAGACCAGCAGCAACAGAATCTAGAACAGGTGTTTTTTTGTTGTTGTTGTTGTTTGTTTTTTTGTTTTTTTGAAAGATGTTACTGTGTTGTTTGTAACTTTTGAAAACATCCCCCGTACTCTGAAAATTACCTTAACAGTTGCAATATAGAACACTTTGATTGGATTGTTGTAAAACTTCTCTCATTATTATTATTATTATTATAAACTTCTCTCTTCAAATGGTTAATAGCATGTCAAATTATCACACTCCAAAGCTCATTGTACAGAGTGTTTTCCTATTATTAATTATAGCTTTAAATTGTAACTACTTCTTCTTGTAACTTTTATTTTGCTTAACGAAGTATTTCAGAAGTCCAATAATAATTTTAGCATGCAAATGCACTTGCTTCCACGTACATAAAAAAATCAAAAGCAACTCTTTTGCAACATACCAGGTTCGTCAAAAAATGTTGTATGCAGCAACACGGGCAACTCTGAAAAAAGAATTTGGAGGTGGTCACATTAAAGACGAAGTATTTGGAACAACAAAGGTATATTTTTAATGTCAGCATATGTGCTGTTTTTTAGGAATAATTCTTCTATGGGTTAAGTTGCATAGTAAAACATTTTAAATAATAATTGTGGTCAGATGTTCGTCTGCATGCATGTGTTGTTAGCTGCCACAGCAGATCTCAAACGAACTGCCCAATAAAACCACAAGACTTCGTTTAGTAGCAAACGCGCCTTGCCAGGTTTATTGTCAATGAAGCACGGTAATAGCACCTGGCAGACTCTACGAGGATATTAAGGCATATATGCTTGTGACAACGGACGCAGCTCAGTCAGTGACGGGACTTTCCACTGCCCCCTCGGCTGGACAAAGACAGTCCCTCTGAGATACATCTTTATACACAGATACAAACAAGTTATGTATCACCCTCTGATGTATCAGGGTGCCACCTTCTGACGCGGGGTGGCCAACCTGAGCCTGAGAAGGAGCCAGAATTTACCAATGTACATTGCCAAAGAGCCACAGTAATACATCAGCAGCCCCCCCATTAGCTCCCCCACCCCGCTCCCAGTGCCTCCCACCCACTGGCAGCCCCGCCGATCAGCACCTTCCCCTCCCTCCCCACACCTCCTGATCAGCTGTTTCGTGGTATGCAGGAGGCTTTGGGGTGGGGGGAGTGGGGAGGAGTGAGAGCATGGCAGGGGATGGGGAGGGAAGGGGTGGAGTGGGGGCAGGGCCTGTGGCAGAGCCAGGTGTTGAGCAGTGAGCACCAGCACCACCCGGCACATTGGAAAGTTGGCGCCTGTAGCTCCAGCCCCGGAGTCGGTGCCCATCCAAGGAGCCGCATGCGGCTCTAGAGCTGCAGGTTGGCCAACCCTGGGCGTCACCCATTGCCTTGCACCTATAGGTTCAATCAAAACATCTCTATTCATCATGCTGTCATCTTGACCTTATCCTTAAGATGGGTCAGCGTGTTCCTGTTACCTTTGGGGAATGTACTGGTATCGAGGTGCTCTGGTACCAACCTTCTGGAATGTGCTTGTGTGAGTGTTTTGTGCCTCGCATCTCTTAGGAATATGTGTTTTGCAATATCAGCCCTATGCTTGAGCAGCGCCTGCCTCATGCTCACAACCTGACTTTGCTTTATATCAGCAAAGTTTTGACCACTGCTTTAACCTAGGCCTTATACCAGGCCTCTGATACAAGGCCTTATGTTTCAGACCCTCTTCTTACTACAATAATTTAAATATAAATCTTTTTTCCTGTTGTTTAGAAAGAGAACAGCCGTATAAAATGTGTACAGAACAGCATTTCTGTTTTAAGTGTCACTTTATTTTAAATTCCTTTTTCAATCAGTTTGTTTTGAGGCTGTATAGTTCTTGTGCTTAATTACTGTAAAGGGTAAACAGTCACCTCTAGGAACAGTTGGAGGATCTTCCCATTTTAAATTCTTACTTGCCCAAGGATTGTGCCCCAGAGTCTCAGCTTTCATTTTGGGAGCAAGAAAGGAAAAGAGAGAGTTGTTTTGGTTTTTTTGAATTCACATGAAGCACTCTGATACAACAGTGATGAGAATCATATACCTGGATGTATAAGTAGGAGCTCCCTGGTATGTCTTTGTGAAAGCTCTCGATTCCAGGCCTCTCCATATCAAGGTCTCCAGATTTTCCGCTCCTGCATTTATGTGCTAGAGTGGAGAGGAGTGTCCAAGTATCAGTAAATCTTCTACAATTGGGCCCAGTGAATTCTGATCATCTGTCAGGCTGCCATAAAGCCCTAAGCCTTTCCAGGCTTTCCTTTTGCCCTGTGTCGGCAGATGTAGGAGCTTGTCTTGCAGTTGGAGTGCTCTTCCTGCACAGATGATATGTTTAGAGAAAGGAAAATCATTTTGCCTTGTAATTCTACTTCTCTGAAGAGATCATCTTGCAGGCTTCTCACTCACAAATCCACTTACCCCTGAAACTTTGGAGATTACTATTTAGAGGTGTCTCCCTTTGTGCACTTTTAATTTTTCTGAGACATCTTTTATTATTTTTCCCCTGTTGATCCTCTTGAATTGGCTTTTTCTTTCTGGGTGCTTCACCTCCCATGCAGTAAATGGAACTGACTGGGGTGTAAGCATACTTAATACTCCGTAGGAGATGGTGCATAACAGCCAGTTGAGGGGGCCCTCACTTACACCCTACCTTGTTATCCCTTGCCTTTAAGGGTAAAAAAACAAAACTTTGAGAGCTGGGAGAGTTCTGCTGGGCTCTCTACTGAGCTACATCTAGGACTAAGAATCCTGCAAGATATCTTCAGAGAAGAAATGTTACAAAGTAGATAACTTTCCTCTGTAGAAAGTTTGGCAGATGTTCCAACAGAAACCTTTTTTTATACCTTCTTGTTTGGGGGAATTTGGCTCATTTTCAAAAGGGTTTCTTTGAACCCAGGCAAAAATGTGATCCCTGGAAGGAATTTAGAGCAGAATCCAGGAGCGAATGAATTCATTGGTGGCACAGAAATCTCTCTGCTCTCTTTCAGGTAGAATGGGGTTGGGAGGGGGTAGAAGAGCGAGAGAGATGATCATATTTATTTTATTGTTATATATTAGCATTACATTTCCTTCTCTATTTGCACATGCTTTTATAGCTTACTATGTTCTGCAATCTCTTCCTTTCATTCTCTTCTCACTAGATGTATCTATTTTTTTTAACCTATTGTGGTCTTTGTCACACCCTTTCCCATCATCCCCATTGATTTTTCTTTCTACTTCCCCATGTTTTTCATTTTTTACCATCCATTTATCCTTCCCTCTTTCATTTCCATCCCTTACAATCTCATCCTCACTTCCCTAGCTTTTTATCCCTAAACATATTTATTCAGTAAGGTTCTAATGTGTGTATAAAGTTCTGAGTTGTATTTCACGTCTGATTTACATTTGTGGAAAAATCCCAGCTTCTTCGAGTATTTGCTGGTGTGGATTCCACTCTCACTGTGCATACACCTCATATGCATGACATAGGAATCTTTGAACAGCAGTGTGTGTTGAGTTTCACCTAGACTGTGCATGTCTTGCTGCCCTTCCCAACATAAGGACATAAAGGGCATATCAGTTGTAACTATCTCTTACTGTCAGTGGCGGAGAGACAAAACCAAGCTGTGTCCATCCACGTGCTGCTCCTTAGTATATTGTCCCCCTTTTCCTGTTTAGATTCCAAGGAAAGGTAGAGCAGGATACTGGATCAAACATGGTTCCCGTCACCAGTCTACCTCCCCTAGCTGAGAGCAGAAGAAGAACTATTTGCCTTTGATCTACCCACAGAAATTGAGTGCAGAGCCCTCTTGTAATACAGGGGCAAGTGATACAGGATCAACTTCCTACTTTGTACCTAGTAACACCAAAACAACCCCAGTACTTACATCTGGTACCAATGTGTCTGAACCAAATCCCTCAGTACCAGCGATGACAATCAAAGCCCTAATAGTTCCAGCAGACTTGTTGTCAGAAGTCACTAGTTCTCCAGCACCATCCTAAAGGAGGTGCAGAATACCATTGAGGACCTGCCCTTTGAGAGCATACACATATTCATCGCCCATACAGATGATGATTTTTGTTTGCTAAAGGATTCAATAGTCACTTTATGATCACTAATTATACCCCTGCCTCATTGCCGAAGCCTTTCAGATACCATAGCCAGACCAGGTAGAGAACACCCAGTTATTCTTGACAACAGCCTGCTGTTTGAGGCTGGAGCACATGACTTATGAGGAGAGGCTGAGGGAACTGGGATTGTTTAATCTGCAGAAGAGAAGAACAAGGGGGGATTTGATAGCTGCTTTCAACTACCTAAAAGGGGGTTCCAAAGAGATGGATCTAGACTGTTCTCAGTGGTACCAGCTGACAGAACAAGGAGTAATGGTCTCAAGTTGCGGGGGCGGGGTGGGGTTTAGGTTGGGTATTAGGAAAAACTTTTTCACTAGCAGGGTGGTGAAGCACTGGAATGGGTTACCTAGGGAGGTGGTGGAATCTCCTTCCTTAGAGGTTTTTAAGGTCAGGCTTGACAAAGCCCTGGCTGGGATGATTTAGTTGAGGATTGGCCCTGCTGTGAGCAGGGGGTTGGATTAGATGACCTCCTGAGGTCCCTTCCAACCCTGATATTCTATGATTATCCCACTAGAAAGAATCCTGGGTTTTCATGACTGAGACCTTGGTCATCTGTAACCACCAGCCTCGTGCATAGTCATCTAGGTAGTAGGTTTGAGGTGCAAGGTCAAGAGTCACAATCCAGCCAGGACAGAGCCTGCCTCCCCAAACCCTGCCGTGGGATGCTGTTTTTCCTTATCCTTAACTACCTACAAATGGGTACAAGAAATCATCTTCTGCAGGTTCTCCATTCAGTTCTAGTCTCTGCATCAATCCCCCTTCTCCTTCCCTTTTCAGGGACTCTTCTCACAAAAAACAACTGAAAAAAGTGGCTTCCCTTCATTGTCTAGGAGAGGTACCTCTAGAATTCAGGGAAGAGTATTTCTTTATTTGGTGGGGAGGGGGTTCTTCATACTATCTGTGACTTGAGAAGACTCAACAAATATCTACATAGTCTCAGATTCAGAATGGTAACATTTGCCTTCATCATCTCTCTTTACAAGCTCAAGACCAGTTTGTGGCTCTTGAACTCCAAGATGCACGCTTCGATATTGAGATCCATCTGACCCACAGGAAGTATCTGTGATTGACATTAGAGTCCAGGTGCTATCGATGCAAGGTCCTGTCTCTTCACAACATTGAGAGAATTCACAAAGTGTCTTGCAGTGGTAGTGGCACATCTGAGGAGACAGAGTGTTCACATCTACCCATATCTAGATGATTAGCTGGTCAAAGGCAGATCCCATTAGGAAGTCTCCCATAGCCCTATATTGTGTCCTTGACCTAATTAAAGTATTAGGCCAAATGATAAATTGCAACAAATAATTTCTCAGCCCATTGCAGTTATACAGAGTTTATAGGAGCTCTCGTAGACTTCAAATCATCAAGGGTGTACATTCCCAAATGAAAGATTTCAGTCTATCAAAACAATAATCCCCAGCATCAGGTCCATCAACCACAGTGAGGATCAGTCTCAAACTCTTAGATCATGTCAACTTGCACTTACATGATGCCGCTATCCAGACTTCACCTATGACTGTTACAGGGCTGGCTAAGGTTGGTTTATCACCCCATGAGACATTAGATGGACATGCATATTGTAGTTCCAGCTAACATCCTATCAAATTGGTGGACACATTCTCAGAATATCTGCAAAGTTGTACCCTTCTCCACCCTTCCAGCCATAAAGATACTGATGCTTCTGGAACAGATTTGGATGCCTACCTGGATCAACTTCAGATACACGGAAGGTGAGACTACACATATATGTTAGGCAGTAGTCTCAGCACACCAGCAGGAATCAGGGTCTCCTTTATTGCATTTCCTCCAATTCCTCTCATACCCAGAGTGATAAGACAAATGAGACAAGTCTAATAGCTTTTAGACATCCAGACAATTCTGGCTGACTGATCCAATTCAGCAACTCAGCCTAAAATACATTTGCAGACTTGACATATCACAGAAATCATAGCCAAATTCTACATTCAGACCTGAAATCATTACAGCTAACAGCCTGGAAGTTGGCTGGCTAAGTGTTACTGAGAGACTATTTGTTGCAGGTACAAGAAATCTTAATAAAATTTATTAAGATAATGTTGAAATAAAAAGAAAATGGTACAGAGTTCAAGCATAGAAGTTTCTGGTTATCAGGGAATAAGGTACAGATTATCAAGGGGTGCGAAATTTGGTTTAGGAACTGATGGCGTAAGGAATACATAATCTGCAATCTCCCCAATTGGGGGTAAAAGTTTAACCGGTCAAAGTACAGACATTGAGATATGGGGGTATACAAAGCAGGAAGCCCTCCATAAGGGGAATCCAATCCACAGAATGGAAATGATTCTCAATCTTTGCAGAACTGTGACCCTTTGGAGAGCCGTATCCCCAAGATTTTGACTATATTCTGTACCTGAAACTCTCTGGACTCTCCATCACTTTCATCAGGAGCCACCTTGCAGCAAATTCAGCATGCCAGCCTCTGGTTCAAAAGTTTACTGGACCAACACAAACTGGTCCAATAAAAGATAACACCTCACCCACCTTGAGCCTCTGGTTCAGTCATGCTCTGTATTTTTCCACGCTACTATTTTTAGATTTTTTTTTAAAGGGTTAACTTTATACTTTCTCACCGAGGAGAGAAATAAATAGTGTAAAATTAACTTTCCCTCCACTCAGGGAGTGCCCTTGTTCTTGAGATCTCACATTGTCCTTGTGAGTCTCGTGGAGCCCCCCAACCCATTTGGATCTCTTGGTGAATGCTCTCTTCACCACTTTCCTCTCAAGATGGCCTTTTATATCATCTGAAAGAGCCAGTTAATTAGTGAACTCCAAGTCCTCATGGCCAACCCTCGTCATAGCATAATCAATCAAGATAAGGCTGGTGTTGAGACTTCATCCTAAATGTATTCCCAAAATAGTTTCAGATTTCCACTGAACCCAGTTGATTCTGCCCCGTTTTCTTTTTTTAAACCCCATTCAACTCCAGGGGAGAAGAAACTCCCCACCATAGATGTTTCTAGGGCCCTGCTATGTTACCTAAATAGTACAAAGAAAGCCCTTTAGATAAGCTCCCTGTCTTTTTATTGCACTAAATAATATAGGTTAGGGGCAATCCTTATCTTCTCAGAGATTATTTAAATGGGTTATGCGGTAGGGATGCATTAGGCTTACCGTTAACCGACCTTAACCCTCTGTGTGCTGGCAGGAGCAGCCCCGGGCCAGCTGGAGCAGCCCCGGCCCCTCTCCCTTTAATCAGTTAACCAGTTAAACAATATAATTTTAAGGTTACATCCCTATTGTGCAGTGTATTTCAATCTGTTCCCTCATGGCAGGCGTACCTCATCCCCCAAATATCAAAACTCAGACAACCAGAGCTCAGGCTGCCTCCTTTGCACATTTATGGGAATATTCCCATGTCTGACATCCGCAAGGTAGTATAGTTGTAGCCATGCAGGTTGCAGGATATTAGAGAGACAAGGTGGGTGAGGTAATATCTTTTATTGGACTAACTTCTGTTGGTGAGAGAGCCAAACTTTCAAGCCACACAGAGCTCTTCCTCAAGATGCTGCTTGGGGCAAGATAGAGAAGAACAAGGCATTGGTAAGACCTCATTTGGAATACTATGTACGGTTCTGATCATCCATGTTCAAGAAAGATGCATTTAAACTGCAACAATTGCAGAGAAGAGCTATAAGGATGATCGGGGGCTGTAGGGCCTATGTTATGAGAGAAAACTGGAAGAGTTTGCTTGTGTAGTTTTGCAGAAAGAAGGCTGAGAGAGGATATGATTGCCTTGTATAAACACATTAGGGGGGTAAATACCAGGGAGGGTGAAAAGCCATTTAAGTTAAAGGATAATCTTGGTACAAGAAAAAAGGGATATAAACTGGCCATAAACAAAATCAGGCTGGAAATTAAAAGAAGGTTTCTAACTATCAGAGGAGTGAAGTTCTGGAACAGCCTCCTAATAGGAGTTGTGGGGCAAACAACTTAATTAGTTTTAAGAGCGAGTTGGACAAATTTATGAGTGCAGTTTGTATGCCAACTGGATTGGTTGTGATAGTGGGGGCATGACTCAATAGCCCTGAGGCTTTGTTCCTAAATCTCATGCTTTATGGTTTCTGCCGGCCACCAGCAAGGTCAGGGATGGATTTTTCCCCTAATGTGTATTCTTGAAGGGTTTTTTGTTTTTGTTTTTTTTAAATCTCCTTTCTCTGAAGCATCAGGGATGGCCACAACTGGAGATGGGACACTGGGCGGGGTGAACCAAGGCTCTTGGGTGGCACTGAGCAGTCTCTCTCTCAGGTGGCTTGCTGGCGCATTCTTCCTCACATATCCAGGGTCTACCTGATATCCATATGTGGAGTGAGGAAGGAATTTTCACCCAGGTCAGATTGACAGTGACCTTGGTGGGAGCAGGTCACTTGTCAGGATTATCTGTGTATATCTCACATAATCATTTCCTTGCCATTACAAGGGCCTCGAGCACTGGTGCATCTGAGTCCCTCTTATTCTCTTCCTGTGGCACATAAAAGTCTAGTCTCCTCTGGGCTGTATTGCTTTGGTCTAATTTCAGTTGTTGGATTTAGCATGTGGGTGCTGTGTGGTGATGGTGGCATATGATGTAAGGGAGGTCAGACCCCAGTGGTTCTCAACCTATTTACCATTGTGGGCCACATCCAATTCTGTCTGTATGGCCCTGAGAATGTCACATGGGCCTCAGCTGCATGCTCATTGGGCTGCAGGTTGAGAACCACTGGACTGCATGATCTAGTAGTCCCTTCTGGCCTTAAATTCTGACTCTGTGACTATGCCTTTGACCTGGACTTGAGATCAGATGCCAAATGTGAGAAGGCAGTGTTACAATCATAGTTAGTGACAGCTAGGACCTCTTGATTCCATTTTCCACATGGGGTACTGTTAGCTGTTCACCTAGAGAGGGATCCAAGTGGACAAATACTTGAAGAAAGAATTGTTACTTCCCAGCAATAGCTGTGGTTCTTCAAGATGTTCTGTCCATGTGGATCCCACAGCTCACTCCATATCTGCTTCTTCAGTCTTCTCTGGATTAGTGAGGAACTGAGGGATGGCTCTGGCCGCTCTGCCCTTTATGCCCTTGTGTGGGGAGGTCATGAGGATATGCAGGGCTCAAAAAGACTCAAAGATTTTGATCTCACGCTCATGAGGTGAATGCACGCAGACTAAACATATTAAAGAACCACAGATACTGTAAAGTAAATTAACTGTTCTTTCCCTTACTTAATACTCAGAAGGAAGAAGCTTCAAAGAAAACTTTAACTGAAGAATCATTGATGCCAAATACTGATTCTGTGTTTTCAGGATGATGTTTCATTGAATGGATACAGAAAATACTTGATATCACAGTCCTCCCCTGCCCCTCTGACTGCAGCAGAAGAGGAACTTCGGCAAATTAAGATTAATGAGGTACTACATTGTTTGGGAAGACAGGCAGGGGGATGAGTGGAAAATTTCAGAAGTGTTGTAGGAGGAAGCTTGCAGGAGGAGAGAAGCAAACCAGTCGAAAGTTTTCAGAAAGTCTGCAGGGTGGGACAGGGACACACAAACTCAGGTTGGGCATTTGACCAGTCCAGAAATAATTGGCCAATTGACTGGTTAAATAATGTCTCAAATGATCCAATATTTTCAACTACTAACTTATTAGCAGAGTAACAAAAAAGAATAAGACTTTGTGATCTCCAGTAGGCCTAGCCTTAGATAGATACTTGTGCCTAATTACGAAAAAAAAGACCTAATTGAATTATGTTAGCTCAGAAAAACATGAAACCCAATGAAAGGAAATGATAAATGAAAGTATAATCATATCACCTTTTTTAGTAATGTTAGGTTAGCGTTTAAATGTGAACGTGATTCAAGACTGAATAACACAAGACTGAATTACAAAACAAAAGAATAAATAAATAAAACACATAGCATAAGTTCATTTAAAATGACTTTTTTCCTTTTATATTTGCTAAGTAGGCAGCAGTCCAACTCTTTAAGCAGTTTAGTGGTTGTCCATCTTTTTTCTTTGTGTTGGGGGAGGAGGTTTAATGACAGGTAAGCCTCCATTCCCTTTCCCGCTCCCTTCTGCGTTGATTTCTGTGTGTTTGTCTAGTCAGTTTAGATTGTAAGCTCTTCAAGGCAGGGGACTGTGTCTTTTAACTTGTTTAATGTGGTTTGTAAACCAATGTGTACATTGATGGCCTGATATACAAATAAAGCTATACATACATACTTGTTCTAGAACAGGCATCGGCAACCTTTCAGAAGTGGTGTGCTGAGTCTTCATTTATTCAGTCTAATTTAAGGTTTCGTGTGCCAGTAATACATTTTAATGTTTTTAGAAGGTATCTTTCTATAAGTCTATAATATATAACTAAACTATTGTTGTTTGTAAAGTAAATAAGGTTTTTAAAATGTTTAAGAAGCTTCATTTAAAATTAAATTAAAATGAAGATCTTATCAGTTTAGAGTGATCCTTGCCCTTACTGAGTTTTCCAATGTCTAGAATGTATTTGGATTCTTTAAGCTGCACACAGGCTTCTGAGTGATCAGTTTTTAACCGGCTCCGAGAGGGACAGATTTCATGTGTGAAAATACCTGTTCACACAGGTATGTGGATCTAAATGCTAAAAGCATTGCAAATGCAATTTTCTTCAAACAGTTAAATTTCACTGGCAGGGACGTCCAGCAGGTCAGAATAAAAGCCCTATGATCTCACTCGGTAGCTTCAAGGGCACTCCGCAGATCTCCAAACTTTGATACCCACAATTCTGAGTTTTTTAACTGAATGAGCTGCATTTCGAAATCTTCAACATCCATCCACTGAAATACAGACAAATCCAGTTCGCTTTCGTTGAACTTTCCAGGTTTAATTAGAAAAGAAAGATTGGGCCAAATCGCTGGAAATCTTGAAATCTGTCAGAAAATTCTGATTTCAGTTCTTGCATGTACATTCTAATCTCAACGTCAAACGCACTGCGCTGTTCCACGTGACATGAAAGTGATGTAAGCAGAAAATCAGGACTTAAAAATATCCCAGTACAGTGGCACTGGAACAATTTTTAAGGTGGGGGTGCTGAGCTGTGCCCGCCTTGCCCCGTCTGCACCCCTCACTGCCCCAGGGCGGGGGCCAGTGGGCCACAGGTGGGGGTGGCTGCAGAGCCCCAGGCTGAGGGCCAGGACCCCAGGCCAGCAGCAAAGGCCCCCGGACCGGTGGCCAGGACCCCGGGCAGTGTGAGTGCCACTGAAAATCAGCTTGCATGCCACCTTCGGCACGCGTGCCATAGGTTGCCGACCCCTGTTCTAGAAGATTCCTACCAATCATGATGCTCCGTTTTCAGTTAGTTCTCCTTTTTCCCCCAATAGGTGAAATTAGCAGGTAGTGAGTAATCGTGTGAGTGGTCAAGACTTCTAAGTAGGCTTGCTCTAACAGAGGCTGCTGCCTACATCAGAACATTCTTGCTGGAATATCTGACAGTTTGGCTGCAGTCAACTGACATTACTTGACTGGACAATTGACTGGCTTGCCAAGCCGAAGCACAAAGAATGTCATATTTTCAGTTACTAACTGGGATTCAAATGTATACTTTAACACAAGTATGTGCAGTGTGATTTAGCATTGCTCCAAATACCTTATCTTTTCATTTCCTGTTTTGTACGATTTTAGATTTTTAAACTTCAATGTTGCATTAACTTCAGTTTTTGATTTTAATATTAACATATTGCGTTCATTTAGATCCAAGTTTAGCCTTTTTAATGTTGTACTTCAGTGATGATGACGAATATAAATCAGCCACAGGAAAATGCTTGTGTGGCTTTGGAAGATATAGCCTATATATAAATAGGCTGCCAAGGTAAATTCTGATCAGTTCGATTTGGAAAATAAAATACAGAGCACAGAGTTCATTTCTGGAACATTGCATATGTGGACAATAGTTCTCTGAAAAGTGACTCTAAGTGACATAAGTGGTTTCCATATTTGTAGGCTTTTGATGAGTTACATATCAAATCTGCTAAGTTTACAAGAAAAGAGATGTTTTTTCTAACTGCCAGCCAGCACTAGGATTCCACCGGAATATGAAAGCTTTCTTCTTTCTGGTTTATACATAATCATCAGAATTAAAGATTCTGAAATTGCAACTTAACTAATTATTCTGTTGATACTTCAGCACTGCAGAGAGTTCTTAGAGTTATGGGAGACTGATATAAAAAAACAAAATTGTTTTTTTAGAAAAGTAAGTAGATGTGATTCTATAAACATAAAAAGGAACAGAACTGTTGAGTAAGGCGATGCCATTTTAGTCATTTTTAAAAATCTCTGTCACTTACTGAATGCAGAATGAAATAGTACTTACTCTGAGACTAAAATCTGTGTGAATACTTTGAAGATTTTAGATTATAATTAAACTGATTTATATTAATTCCAGGTCCAAGTGGAAGTCGGTGTAGATACCAAGCATCAGACACTGCAAGGAGTAGCATTCCCTTTGGCTAAGGAAGCTATTCAGGCTTTGGAAAAACTGAAAAATAAACAGCTCAACTATGTACAACTGGCAAGTACAAAATATTGCATTTAATTATTTTACAAAATACAATTCTGCAGTAGTTGTTTAAATTGTACATGTATGAACATGTACTGCAAATGTTTAATTCAGAATAGGATTCTAAATTATCTGTTTTCTCATATCAGCTTCTCTGATTATGCTGCTCTCTGTATCTGCTCTAACTTGTGTTTGTTTAACAGCAAATTGATATAAAAAATGAAACTATTGTGTTGGCCAGCACACTCCATACTGACCTTAAGGATTTGCCAAACAGGATTCCAAAGGATTCTGCACGCTATCATTTTTTCCTTTATAAGCATTCCCATGAAGGAGATTACTTGGAATCCATAGGTATGAGAATTCCTATATGTGAAATTTCATTTGTTCATTTCATATAACTTAGAAGTAACCTTGAGATGGGGAAGATGGTATATAAATGATAAAATTTGGTGCATAGTTTCAGTGGTCAAGGCTTTCAAAAGTGGCCACTGATTTTCAATGTCCTTTGGGTGTCAGACTTTGAAACTGCTTTAAAAAGCCCTGATTTTTCGAAAGTGCTGCAAGCACTCTGAAAATCAAGCACTTTTTAGAGTGTCTCCAGTTGGGCACCCAAAACCATTGTTCACTTGAAAATATTGGCCAATATCTTTCCATTCATTGGTCACTTATAAGTTTATGTTGTAACTAAAGATGTATAGTGGTGTTATTTCTTCCCCTTCAGACTTTGTAGAATATTTTGTTTAAATGTCTGTCACAAGTCATGATTTTAAGGTAATAGTTCTTACACCGTTTTCATTCTGCAGTATTTATCTACTCTATGCCTGGGTATACGTGCAGTATTCGAGAACGGATGCTATACTCTAGTTGCAAGAGCCCGCTGTTAGAAATTGTAGAAAGACAACTGTGGATGCAGATAATGAGAAAGGTAAGCATATTAGAGGTCCCATATCTGTGCAGTGCGGGAAGAACATTAATTTCCTTTATCTTGAATTTTACCTTCTGTATAGCTGAATTGTGTTGGTTAACATATAGCCAATTAATTTTGACTACACTTGCTTGTCAATATTAAAAACGTTTGAGACCAAATAACCAAGCTGAGCCAATTTATTGTCTATAGAGAAAACAGTATGGTACAAGAAAGAAAGAGTTTAATACATCACCAGTCCTTCTCGCTGTGTGTCCAGTTAACATTACACAGAATGTGTGATCCCAGAATACGCCCCCAAAACTACCTCTATTTAAATTAGACCTGTTTACAAGTAAGAAGCACTGTATACATCACCCCTCGGACTAAAATTTCCCCAATTACTTTATTTTATGGTACTTTATTTTACTGGTACCATGGTATACCCCTCTTATCTCTTGTTTTTGAACAGCGAATTCCAAACTAGTTGGGTCATGAAGGCACTCCCCTACCTCTACCAGGGTAGAATATTTACATATCTTACCTTTGACAGTTTTCCCATTTGCTTATGCAAAATGTTGACTTGTACTTTTACAAGGTATTGTGGGATACTTAAGTGAGCAAGAGAAGGCATAATACAATTTATGATTACCACACACTTAATATTAATATAATATACCATGTGCATAATACCTGGAGGGATAGCTCAGTGGTTTGAGCATTGGCCTGCTAAACCCAGGGTTGTGAGCTCAATCCTTGAGGGGGCCCTTTAGAGATCTGGGGCAAAAATTGGGGATTGGTCCTGCTTTGAGCAGGGGGTTGAACTAGATGACCTCCTGAGGTCCCTTCCAATCCTGATAGCCTATGATTCTATTAATATGTGAGTGTAGCCTGTATGCATTGGATAACAATGGTTTATGAGGTCAAGCAAAATTTTTAGGGCTGTCAATTGCAGTTAATACATATGACTAACGCAAAACAAATTAACTAGATTTAAAAAAATAGTTGCGATTAATCATCGTTTCAATTGCCCTGTTAAACCATAATAAAATACCAATTTAAATTTATTATAAATATTTTGTGATGTTTTTCTAAATTTTCAAATATATTGATTTCAGTTACAACACAGAATACAAAGTGTACAGTGCTCACTTTATTTTATTACAAATATTTGCACTGTAAAAAATAAACATAAGAAAATGTATTTTTCAATTCACCTCATAAAAGTCCACTCAGTCCTACTACTTGTTCTGCCAGTCACTAAGACAAACAAGTTTGTTTACTTTTATAGCAGATAATGCTGCCCACTTCTTATTTACAATGTCACCTGAAAGTGAAATAGGTGTTTGCATGGCACTGTTATAGCTGGTGTTGCAAGATATTTATGTGCCAGATATGGTAAACATTCATATGCTCCTTCATGCTTCGATTTGTAGGCTCTAAAGATTTACATTGTTTTGTTTTTGAGTGCAGTTATGTTTTTAAAAAAAATTCTACATTTGTAAGTTGCACTTTCATGATTACACTTTCAAAAACAATTAATTTTAGGCAGTGACTCTGTAACTTTAATTGCTATCTTTAAGCACCTTAATTAGTGCAAACTAGGATTTGTAAATAAGTGCATGCCTTTTCTTATAAAGAATTCCAGTCCTATATTACCATAAAGAAAAAATTGCTTCTGTACTCAAGAACTGATAATATTTGGTGGGGCTCTTCAAGGACTGCAGTACATCAGGCCACGTTCTTAAACTACAGATACTACAAATGAGGGAGAGCTTTTTAATTTTGTTTCTGTGGATAACATTTCAGTATTAAACACATGGCAGGATTAATATCAACCAGAGATTCTCTTTCATTGTCTAATGTTCATCTATTGAAGCTATGTCAAAAATAACTTTATATATACATATTTCTTAGATGGAGGTCAATATGCTTTCCTTTCTTTAAAATTAAATAATGGCCTGACATGATCTTTGAAATCACTAGGAAGAGTATTCCTGAGGATTTGTTTGACCTCTTGCTGCAAAGTAGTTGCTGATGGATCTATTACTGGCCGTAACTGGGGTGCCAGGAAATTCTAAATGCTCAGTGGTACAGGGTCAAAGAATTTTCAGAGATCTAAGTTCATACAATAAAACCAGTGGATTTTGGCTTGAGAACAATAGTTTTCTTCCAGGCAGGGTTGTGTTTTGATACTTTTATAGATAAAGATTTTAATTTGTTATAGTTTCTTCCTTGTCTGAATAGTTACACTGGGCTGGGCTGCATTAGGCTGCAGATCATTCAGGTCCATTTTACTCTCTCTGCAGGGAAAGCAACATGTATATTGGTTGCCTTTTACAAATATTATTTTTAAAACACTTTTAATAAGTAAAATGATTGATTGTTTTTCTACTAAAAGTTGAAAGGTTGTGATAAACATGAGGTTTGAAGGAGTTTCTTCCAACATGAGATATACGTTGCACATTTGTGTTATACTCCTGAAAAATGAATTGGAAAGCTAAATCACAAAAACTGCCTACCAGTAAGGGTCTGACAAACTCAAAAACAAATGAGGATTTGTTCAGTTTTGTAGAGGGCACTGGACACAAATGAATTAAGGGTCAACGTTTCACCTTGAACTCTGAACTTTCTTGCTTATGTTTGTTTGAATATAGTTTTAGTGCTTCAGTAAATATAAACTCTTTCACAGGTTGTTAATCAAAATCATGAAATACGTTTAACTGTCTCTTATCCTCCCTTGGCAGATTGAAATAGATAATGGTGATGAGTTAACTCCTGACTTCCTTTATGAAGAGGTTCATCCAAAACATCATGCACACAAACAAAATTTTGCTAAGCCAAAAGGTCCTGCAGGAAAAAGGGGAATCCGAAGACTAATTAGGGGTCCTGCAGACTCTGAAACACCTACTGATTAAAATCTATTACTTGCACTCGTGGTAATATATTACAATAGAGATGAAAAATTCCAATTTTTAGTAATGAACTGAAATCATTCCACACTGATATATGCTAGAAATAAGCCTTGTTTTTCCATAGCACTTATCTGGCTCTGCCATTTTAGAGTTTATATTGTCCATATACTGTGGAAGAGTTGTTAATCAGTTCAAAACTAGAAAAGGATTACAAAACTAGTACTGCTTTATTTTTAATTATTTAATAGCTACACACTTTATTATAAACTCCTGATCTCTGTATTGAATATTGATTCTATGTAATCTGCAGTCAGTTCTTACTATTGGCTTAACTGTCACTGTGGGGCTAGATTTACAAACATTTACTCACACGAGTAGCCCACTGAAGCTAATGAGTACTCATCTGAGTAAAGATTTGCAGTAGATTCTGTAGCAGCATTCCAAAAAAAAACACCTATTTTTTTTCCTTTCAGCCATCATGAAGGAAAACATTTTATTGTATGTAATGTCTGTCTCTGAAGGTTTTTTAAATAGAGAAGATGAATGAAACTAGTATACTGATGCAAATATTCAGGTATAGCTAGATTATTTTTCACATAGAGGATTTGCTGCTTGAAATTAACTTCTGGTTTTGTGGAACTGTCATTTAAAGAAATCTGACATTGAAAGCACTAGAATTATTCATACTTTTATACGATCCTTAAACTGTTAAGTACTGTATGATCAAGTAAAACACTACAAATTTGCATAAGTTAATGCATTCAATCAATTATGGAGCTGCTCTAAAATCACTATACTAAAATGTTTCTAAATCATGCTGTTAAACTATAGTACCTGTATACTCTGATGCAAGATTGTTTATGCTTAGTAAAAAGGCTTCATGATACTGAATCAGTTCTTGAGAGAAAACAAATTGATTACAAATGGTTTTCCAATGCATTTGCCATTTCTACTGCAATATAATAAATACATTATGAAGGCAGCTTTTTTCCTTGAATGTTTTGAAATTAAATAGCATGAACATTTACAAATCCAACTTTTTAAAAAAAAAAAAAAACTGCTGGCAGAGCCTTAATAGCTTTCACTTTAGTCCTTTTATTGTTTTTCTAAATTAGCTACTAAAATAAGCCAAGGAGAGTCTAAATTTGCTTTAACTAGACCTAATCTGTTCAATAGAAATAGCTAAAATACACATTTTGTAATAAGTAGGTAAGAAAATCAAGTATGAGACATGTGAGTTAAGTTCTGGATGAGCTTAAATAATTAAAATGTGCTTAAATGCAACCGATGGTCCAGTGGGCAAAGTACATTCCTAATAATGCAGTGGTTCTCAAACTTTTGCATTGCTGACCCCTTTCACACAGCATGCCTGAGTGTGACCTTCTTTATAAATTAAAAACACATTTTTTAAGTTTAACACTATTATAAATTCTGGAGGAGAAGCAGTATTAGGGGTGGAGGCTGTCAGCTGGTGACCCCCCCCGTGTAATAACCTCATTACCCCCTGAGGGGTCACAACCCGCAGTTTGAGGATCCCTGTACTAATTGGACTTGAATTTTTTTTAAAGATAAATATAAATATTTATAAAGATAAAGGGTTTGCAAGTCTTAGATCATTTCATAATACATCCTGGTGTTGGGCATGTACATTAACAGATGGCAACATCACAATTCTGCTTACTTCGTTGGGGATGTATTTTAATCTCATTTTCTGGGGAGATAATGCATTAACAGTAATACTTCCTGGTGTGATTTACTTCAGTTCCACCTATTATTTCCAATAGAGACTTTTAAGTCTATTTTATACTGCAATAAAATTTTACATTTCAGCTATTTTAAAAAAAATTACATATCTTGTATCAGTGCTGTTTAATATATTTCTCTGATCCTCCGTTAATCCCCTTCCATCCCCTCAGTGCTCTGATCTTCCTCCTTTGTCTCTTTTGCCCTCTTGTAGGGCAAAGAGGTGTGTTCTTCTATAGGTTTTTTTCCCCTCTCTCCCTGCACCTATCAGGTATGTCTCATGTTTTTGCTTAACAACATAATGTCTGTGTAGTACGTTGAACAAATCACTATAAAATTGCTAAGTGTTTATTTAAAATAACTGAATCAGGAGCTACTTAGTGTTCCCAACTCCATTTTTAAAAAATGTGAAGTTAGACCCTCGTGATTAAAAAGCACTGCCACAGAAGAAACTTTAGAAACACATTTCAGCAGTGAAAACATTTTTCTCACTGTTTCTCTGTCAGGAATTTTATCAGCTCTACTTGTGGCTCAGTTGACTTGTGCATGTAAACTTTTACTTTGAAGTGGGAATATTAAAGGCTTTCATATTTTAGGTCTTATGGGTTTTGGTAATGAAATGGTCAAGTCCAGTTGGATATATGTAGCTAATATTACTACATTGCACTACTAACTGGGTGAGGGTTAGAAATCTTACTTGGGATGGAATTTAAGTTTTTGTTTTAAATGTAATTTTAAAAGGAAAATAATAAGACTAGCTGTAGTAATCTTGGGACTCAATCCAATAGAACATATGTGATCTGCTGATCCATACAACTTTCTGAAGTCTGGAGATGTAGCGCCATTACTGTAGCCTATCCGGGGTGCTGCTACAAAAGGGCAGAAAAACCCAACTCCTCTCCAGTTTTGTCCAGGAATTATAGACCTGGAGGAGAACTAGCAAAATGAATGTTCTCTTGTACCACAAAATACCCTATATAGGCCCTTTCTGTACCCTCTGGTCCTGTGGTGTAGGTCTACAGGAAATTTTTTATATCCCTTGTGATAGATATTACAACTGCATGCAATATCTGTGGGGACAATTTTGTCCGAATTGTAGGAGTGGTCTATGTAACACTCGCTGGGCCAGGAATTGTATGTAAGGGGGGAGTGCTGCTACAATTCCACGAGGAATTAAAAACAGGAGGGGGTGATTAAGGTGAATCAATCAGGTTGTAAACACCTACAGAGAGGTACCATCCCTCATGAGGTTTGGTTCAAACTGAGTCTTCCCAGAGACCAACAGCCAAAGAAAGTGCTTTTGAAATAAAAAGCCAGAGTTAAAACTGACTCGGGGCGGCCTTGCTGATTCAGCAACTAGACAGGACCATCTGTCCAAGAGCTCCAACCTTTGCAGGAGGGTTGGAAAGACTTGGGCCTACTAGGGCCCGATAAGACTGATGGGTGACCTCTGCTAAGCTTTTAGCACCTGTATAGGAACTTGGGTTTTCACGTTTTACTGTAATGCTTTTACCTTAAGAATAAATGTGCTTACTTAGACTGTGCAGTAACTGGTAACAGTTGGCAATATGCTGTTCGTAGCTTTTGGAGAGAAAGTATAGCAGAGCCGTGGGCCTTTAGGCAGACTGGCTTGCTAGGGATATCACAGTGTAAGGCAGGCAGCTGTGCAGGCTTAAATCCCCCAGTCAGTAGGGAGAGAAGTTGGGTACTCTCAAGGGACCATGAAGGGGGAGATACGGGTTACCATGAAACTATCAGCCCTATGTCAGGAGTAAGTCTTCAGTGGTGCCTCAGGGTGTGGGGGAGAATTGGCTTCTCCACTTACCCTACAAGGTGGGTAGGAGATACTGTTGTCCCCATTGCTTAATCATCAGACTGCTGATGTGGGGGCTTATGAGCTCCCGATCACAATCACCTAATGGACTGTTCTGGAGCTCACCCAAAGCCAGACCATGTCAGACTGCAGCCTTTAAAAAAAAAAAAATTCATGTCAACTGATGGCCAGCGTGCACTGTGTAGTCTTTGCCCCAGGAATAGGAAGCAGCCACAGACATTAACGGAGTTGAATAGGGCCATATGGTTTGCGTGCTGAAGTATTATGGATCTAAAGGCAGAGGAGGCCTGGGATTACTTCAAGTCAAAGCTGCAGAAACTATTGGAAGCCTGCATCCCAAGAAAGGGGGAAAAATTCATAGGCAGGAGTTGTAGACCAAGCTGGATGAGCAAGCATCTCAGAGAGGTGATTAAGAAAAAGCAGAAAGCATACAGGGAGTGGAAGATGGGAGGGATCAGCAAGGAAAGCTACCTTATTGAGGCCAGAACATGTAGGGATAAAGTGAGAAAGGCTAAAAGTCAAGTAGAGTTGGACCTTGCAAAGGGAATTAAAACCAATAGTAAAAGGTTTCTATAGCCATATAAATAAGAAGAAAACAAAGAAAGAAGAAGTGGGACCGCTGAACACTGAGGATGGAGTAGAGGTTAAAGATAATCTGGGCATGGCCCAATATCTAAACAAATATTTTGCCTCAGTCTTTAATAAAGCTAAAGAGGATCTTAGCGATAATGGTAGCATGACAAATGGGAATGAGGCTATGGAGGTAGATATTACCATATCTGAGGTAGAAGCAAAACTTGAACAGTTTAATGGGACTATATCTAATTAAATAATATTAAAGAAATTGGCACATGAAATTGCAAGCCCATTAGCAAGAATTTTTAATGAATCTGTAAACTCGGGGGTTGTACCGTATGACTGGAGAATTGATAACATAGTTCCTATTTTTAAGAAAGGAAAAAAACGTGATCCGGGTAACTACAGGCCTGTTAGTTTGACATCTGTAGTATGCAAGGTCTTGGAAAAACTTCTGAAGGAGAAAGTAGTTAAGGACATTGAAGTCAATGGTAAATGGGACAAAATACAAATGGTTTAACAAAAGGCAGATCGTGCCAAACCAACCTGATCTCCTTCTTTGAGAAAGTAACAGATTTTTTAGACAAAGGAAACACAGTGGATCTAATTTATCTAGATTTCAGTAAGGCGTTTGATACTGTGCCACATAGGGAATTATTAGTTAAATTGGAAAAGATGGGGGTCAATATGAAAATTGAAAGGTGGATAAGGAATTGGTTAAAAGGGAGACTACAGCGGGTTATACTGAAAGGTGAACTGTCAGATTGGAGGGAGGTTACCAGTGGAGTTCTTCAGGGATCGGTTTTGGGACCAATCTTATTTAATCTTTTTATTACTGACCTGAGCACAAAAAGTGAGAGTGTTCTAATAAAGTTTGCGGATGATACAAAGCTGGGAGGTATTGCCAATTTAGAGAAGGACCAGGATATCATACAGGAGGATCTGTATGACCTTGTAAACTGGAGTAATAGTAATAGGATGAAATTTAATAGTGAGAAGTGTAAGGTCATGCATTTAGGGATTAATAACAAGAATTTTAGTTATAAGCTGGGGACATATCAATTAGAAGTAATGGAGGAGGAGAAGGACCTTGGAGTATTGGTTGACCACAGGATGACTATGAGCCGCCAATGTGATATGGCTGTGAAAAAAGCTAATGCGGTCTTGGGATGCATCAGGTGAGGTATTTCTAGTAGAGATAAAGAGGTGTTCGTACCATGATACAAGGCACGGGTGAGACCTCACCTGGAATACTGTGTGCAGTTCTGGTCTCCCATGTTTAAGAAGGATGAATTCAAACTGGAACAGGTACAGAGAAGGGCTACTAGGATGATCCGAGGAATGGAAAACCTGTCTTATGAAAGGAGACTCAAGGAGCTTGGCTTGTTTAGCCTAACTAAAAGAAGGTTGAGGGGAGATATGATTGCTCTCTATAAATATATCAGAGGGATAAATACCGAAGAGGGAGAAGAATTATTTCAGCTCAGTACCAGTGTGGACACAAGAACAAATGAATATAAACTGGCCATCGGGAAGTTTAGACTTGAAATTAGACTAAGGTTTCTAACCATCAGAGGAGTGAAGTTCTGAAATAGCCTTCCAAGGGAAGCAGTGGGAGCAAAAGACCTATCTGGCTTCAAGATTAAACTCGATAAGTTTATGGAGGAAACGGTATGATGAGATAACATGATTTTGGCAATTAACTGATCTTTAACTATTCATGGTAAATAGGCCCAATGGCCTGTGATGAGATGTTAGATGGGGTGGAATCTGAGTTACTACAGAGAATTCTTTCCTGGGTATCTGGCTGGTGAATCTTGCCCACATGCTCAGGGTTCAGCTGATCACCATAGTTGGGGTCGGGAAGGAATTTTCCTCCAGGGCAGATTGGCAGAGGCCCTGGGGTTTTTTTGCCTTCCTCTGTAGCATGGGCCATGGGTCACTTGCTGGAGGATTCTCTGCACCTTGAAGTCTTTAAACCATGATTTGAGGACTTCAATAGCTCAGACATAGGTGAGAAGTTTATTGCAGGAATGGGTGGGTGAGATTCTGTGGCCTGCATTGTGCAGGAGGTCAGACTAGATGATCATAATGGTCCCTTCTGACCTTAATATCTATGAGTCTGAGTATTCACCCCTACTACATTATCTGTTCTGTCATATATGTTCACTGGACAAAAGCGCTAGTAGTACCTGGTTAATACTTTGTCAGTGAACACTCAGAAGCAGCACACAATAAGGGCATTAATAAAAGCCTGAACTACTGTTCCTTGAAATATTACTGGCCATTTGATGGTTGAATGACTCCTTTTTAAAATGCTGTTTGCCTTCATAAAGCACATGGGGAAAGATGTAGCTGCTCGAACAAATGAATGTTAGGAATGTGATGAATAACAACTCAAACCCTCTAGTTTATTTAATAGATTTGTTAACAGAAAAAATATAGATGATGATTAAGTGATAAACTACTTTTGAAACACTCATACAGCAAAAGGCTAATATGGGGAAAATGAGATTTTTAAATTAAGTTAACTTGTGTTAGAGGTTTGTATAACAAATCAAGCTGTTAATATCATTTGCTCTATGTAGGCATTAGATAAATCTAAAAGTGATTAAAATACTGATTATGAAAACTTCCCCCAGTACATACCTATCGAATGTAAAACACCTTCAAATGTTTCAGTTAAATAAACCTCTCCTTACTGTCTATTTTGTCATTTCAATATATCAATAAAAACTGAAGTTTTGGTTCAGTGTTATCTGGGGTTTTCTGTAAGATCTTTCAGCAAGAACTCAAATTATAAAGCCATCATGTATAAGTACATAATTGTCAACATATGTTTAGACACCGCACAGAATAAAAACATTGCTGGGGAGAGATGTGCTCATGGGAAACAAAATCCTCCAGTTGCTGCTAGTGATGAGTATCAGCCTGCTAGAGGGTTGAGGAAGCAGTGGGCAGCTGCTTCTATAAAGCAGCAGAGAGGCCTTCATAGTAGGGGAAATCTCTGTGCCTTTCACACCTGAAGCTTGTGATTTTTAATGAAAACTATAAAGCAGTGTACTGCACTCTGACTTTTAAAAAAAAAATCTGAATTTATAACTACCACCGTGGCACCCATGCAAGATATACTGCGGTATACTTCAGTAATTGCAGTTCAGTTGCAATGTCCATTTTACACTACATACGGGAATACTATAAAACAGTATAAAGAGATTAGATGAGGTCGAGCTGAATTTTGGCCTAAAATGAGAATAATTTAGAACTTCAGTAGAGGAGTATTCAAACTGAGGGGAGAACAACTCTGGTCTATTAGCACTTCATCAACATATCCTGGTCTGCTATCACACTGCCTTTCTGACCAACTGGGGAGAAATCTTGTTTGGGAAGTTTGAAGGTGGCACATAAAAATAGAGGAAAGTGTCCAGAAAGAAGGCTGAGGTAAAGGTCAAAGAGAAGCAAGTTTAAAGTGAGGTTGGAGGAACAAGTGGTATAATGAATCCTTACTACATGCAGTCCTGTAACAACTCCCTTATCTAGTAATTTGATAGAAGGAGGCTGCCTTTGAAGGGATTTTCTAGCAGGTCTGAGAAGGGCCTGTCTCTTGGCTTCTTCCACTCCACCACTGCCTCTTAGGAGTTTGTGTACCAGTGGATGAGAAGCATGATGGGTCCTGCCATTGTTTGTTTGAGTCTCATGCCTTGGATGACTAAATTGTGTTGATCTATAGGTCTCCATGACATTGATATACAAAAAGGTTTGGAACTTCCATTAAGAACTGAGCCTTTTGCCACCATCCTCCTTTCCAAGGCAGGAACAACAGCAATTGCATTTATAGTACAATCTGGAATTGGACTTCATTCTTTAACTGTCTCTGGCCCAGAGTGGTCCTGGGTTGCTGGTGCTGGTACCAGTACCAGGTCATCTGAGCTCAGAGTCCCCAGACCTAGCTTAGCTATGTGGTGTTGATAGTGACATAGCTACATTACTGCTCTGAAGAGCTTTACTGTAGTTTTAGGGCCTGTCTACACTTGAAATGCTACAGGGGCACAGCTGCACCACTCTAGGCTTCAGTATAGACACCATCTATGTTGACCACAGGGATTCTCCCAGTAGTGTAGGTAATCCACCTCCCTGGGAGGTGTTAGCTAGGTCAATGGAAGAATTCTTCCATCAACTGAGCACTGTCTGTAGCTGGGGTTTGGTTTGTTTGACTATGTCGCCCAGGGATGTAGCTAACCCCCCACGTAGAGGCAGGCAGAGGCAGTGAAATTTTCACTTTAAATCTGAAGTATATTCTGCAAAATGTGGTCTTCTAGCACCTGAACTACCACTGTCTGAAGTGCCTCAGATGCATGGGCTCAAACACTGAAAAATAAATCTTTAAGCATATATGTTTGGGTACAGTAAGCACTGGGAGTCTACTTACACCCTCCACTGGCCCTCCACCCTGGGATACCCATGTGAAAATAGACACGGTGGTGCTCAATTTTAAAACAACCAGCTTAATATAATTCAAAAGTGCATCCTATCTTCTGTCAGATGCTGTGTTACTTATTAAAAATTAAGGTGTATTAACTGTTTGAACATCATTTCTCTTGGTTTGAAATAACACCATTAATAAGATGTAGTTTTAGATTATTCTGACAGTGTTTTCAAATCCCTTGTGAGTGTAACGATATTAAATGTGAGTGCTTCCTACAGTTATGTCAACTCCACTTTGAGTTATGTCAAAATACAAATATACCTAATTAATGGTTAAAGTTCTAAAAGAGCCATAAGTATCTATTGGTAACTAATGCTTGTTCATATAGTAATTCATCCACGTCCAAAATATCCATGTAAGGCAGTGGGGCGTAAGAACAGCTGTTACAATTTAACTATACTTTGAAATACACTCCTTTTAAAAGGCTTAACTGTTCTGAACATGTAGCTGAATCTAAGTGAAGAGTGGTTTTCTTAAGTTGTACAATTAATCTGTACAAGTCTATACAAATAAAAATACTAACTTTGTTTAATGTGGCAGTTCAAAAGGTAAGCATGGAGTTTATTCATTTTAAGGAAAGTATTTGGAAAACTATCACTGGCAGTTGAGTCTACTAAGGGCAGCCATTTTACCTAAATGATATTGTTTTAAAATAAAAACTGCCAACACATTTGTTTGGAACCTTTGGGCTACAGGATCAAGAACTAGGTTTTCCATTAAAAGAAAAGAAATTTCTGTACGGTGAATTGATCCAAATACTTAAAGTTAGGAAGCAAAACAAGCCAGGCTATCCCCACTTAAAATTGATCTGGAGGTCTTTACTCCCCTCCCTGCAGGCACACACCTTATTAACATTGATAGAGCTACCTCTGTCTTGAATGTTGAGTTGATTCTCGTTCCATAATTAGATTACATCCTTAAGATTACTTGATTTTGTTTTGACACCACCCACCCTATTAAATGCATTGTATGACTTTTACAGACTAAGCTGAAGTCCATTTTTAAAAATTAAGATTTGAATTAATTTGGAAAAAAACACATGAAAAGATTTTTTCTTATCCCCCACCCCCACAAATGTATGTAAGCAAAAACTTTAGATTTAAAGCATCCACCTGGGGATAAAGTCAGGCTCTTAGGAATGTCTGTGGCTGAATTACAAGCGCAAAATGGGGACTGAAAATGGCAACACTGCTGTGAAGTAGCTCTGAGTGGAATTGGGTTTCTGTCCAGTGAAGTTGCACTGGGCTTTAGAAAAGTTACAGGGAAAAACCCTTTTCATTTGCAAAATGCAATAAAACTATTTAACTTGTTTTAGTTGGGACTTTCTTCTGGTGTGAGTGAATTTACAGCATAACAGTAAATTGATACTAGTGATCTCATAGCAAATGAAAGTCATTTGGGTAACTAGATATGGCAAGTGTAAGGAGTCCAGGCCACTGTCCTTATCAACAGTAAGTATATACTTAAATCCTTTTAATCACATCTAATGTTTAGCCTGTCTATTCCATTTTCAGCACACTTACATTTTGTATGTAGAAAACCATGGTAGATTATCCATCTCTTGAGCCACATTAGAATGTGACACACACAATACAGCCTTTCCACTCCCCCAAAAGAGAGGGCCTTGCCTCCTGCTCCTCTGGCAGAGAATAGGAAGTGGTACCAAGCCCAGAATGTTCATAGCCAAATGTTCAAAAGTGGGTTGTGTTTGTCCAGCTGGAAACATTTGACCCATTTTCCAGAAGTGCGGAGAACCCACAGTTCCTATTCATCCTGTTTAAGATCATCTAGTCTTACCTCTTATATCTCACAGGTCATTAAATTGCACCCAGTTACCCCTGTATTGAGCCAAATAACTTGGTTTGCTTAAAGCATAACATCCAGTATGGAATGATTTGAAGACACCAAGAGATTGAGACTCCACCACTTCCCAATGGTAGTTTGTTCCAATGGCTGCTCACCCTGTTAAAAAAAAAAAAACAAACAAACTGAACAATTGTGCCTAATTTGAGTATCTGTCATCAGCTTCCAGCCACTGGTTCTGACTCTCTCTGCTAAAGAGCCCTTTAGTACCTGGTATTCTCTCCCCATGAAAAGATATTTGAAGATTGAGAGGTGATTTGATCAGTGTTTTTGATAAACTAAACTGATTGAGCTCTTTAAGTTACTCGCTGTAAGGCATTTTCTCTAGCCCTCAAATAATTTGTGGGGCTATTTCTGGCAAGCTCAATTTTTCAACATACTTTTTAAAATGTTAACGCTAGAACTGGATGCAGAAGTCCATTATCAGTCTCACTCGTGCTGTGTGCAGAGATAAGGGAGCCTCACACTACTTCCCTGCATATAAAAAACCCCCCAACAAAGTCCACAAGTGTCTGAGGAGGAGGGGAAACAGTTGTGGGTCAACCTTTATTCCAAAGCTTCTTTAGTTAAGGACTCTTTTGTAAGAAAACCCTAGTATCTTTATTCTGAAAATGGAGAAGCTTTACCATAAATGGGCCTAAATGACACATTCCTGCCATGTTAGTACTTACAAGCTGAGGTTTACAGCCGTTTCGTTATGAAGAAATGGCCAAGTGCTTTCTTTTGAAAATGGCTTCTTTGACTTCTAAGTAACATTTTGCACTGGACAATGAAGAACTCAGTCAGGTGCACTGAGAAGATACAGACTCCATTCAGCTGAGGAAATGGAACAGTAGAAATCACCCATCGTTTGCAATAACAGCGAGAAAGAGCATACTGGCATTAACTGAAGTACTGATAGAAAACGGAGGTCCAGGTGGGAGCTAAACAGCACACCAGGGTTGAAAAACAAATCCTGAACTAGAAAATGCAAAAATCCTTGGCTGCTGACATACAAATGAGTGATCCACTAATGCTACAGAATAGGTGAACAGATGCATGTTTGACAGGTAAGTCAAATTGTTCTAGTGCATTGTTGGTGAGTAGTGATATTGTCTTCACTTCTCTACCCACTAAAGCAAAAATGCTTGAGAGCTGATATTTCATACATTAGAGGGTAGTAACGCTGCACACAAGCTCCCAGGGGTATGGGAGAACAAATATGTCCTAGGAAGGTGTCCTCAAGAAGTGCTCAGAGAGACTTTTTCTGCCTTCTTATAGCCATCTTTACTTTCTGTCTTCACAATCTGCTATTCTTCATTTTTGTAAAGTTCAGTTCTTAACAGGAATCTCTTCCCAATCAGCCTGAGCTTCATTCAGGGTCCTCAGACACCTCCAATTCTAGCACCAGAGCTACAAAGTGACTGTTTCCCAAAGCTGCATAACACTCTAGTAGTAAGAATATATATTAACAATCATGGCTTATTCTGACTCATGTTAAAACCCTTTAACCTATGCTCAATTTAAGTCACCCACCATAACAATGTTAAAGTTAATTTGTATTTAGATGTACGTGTTAGTCCATTTATTTAAAGAGGCACTTTAGCACTTATTAGCTGTATGGGAGAATTTGTTTACTAATATAATTACTAGTTTGAAGATGACACGTACCACACCTTTAATGGAGAGAGGTCAATCTACTCTACTCTGATTTGAAGTGCCCTAAATTCTACTGTTCTTGTTCCATCACAAGTATGGATTTCAGTTTGTTCAATTGTTTTCTATGCACAATAAGTTGTCAAGAAAGAGCTGAATGAATGGCAGGTGCAAAAAGGAAAGTTTATTTGAAATTCATATCTTCTATTTACAAACAGTAGCGTTTTTACACAAGATCAATGTAGGTTATTCTTTCACTGTGGAGTGATCAATTTTTAGCCTGTGGTTTGGTCCATCATATATTCTTTTATTATAAAACCTTTCAAGTACACAAGTCATTTTAGTCTATATAAGCTCTTAAATTAAACTCAGCTATTGGATGTGAAGACGATGCCAGCTGGTTGTAAAGTGGCACTATACTGATCACTTACAAAATGAGTATTAATGATACTTTACATTTATACAGCATTTTCTCCAAGGATCTCAGAGTACTACAAAAACAGGTCAAACAGCTTTTTCCTAAATGGGGAAATTGAGGAATAGAGATGAAATGGCTTGTCATTAGGTCATATGAGTCAGTAAAAGTAAACCCACACCTACCAATTCTCAGTTCTCTACTCTCAATTTGCACTGCTCTGCAGCTTTTCCTTTTACTTGTTAAAAAAAAAAAAGACTGCAAAATATGCTTTCATGTAAATACCACTGCACCCGTGTAGGCTTTTTAAAAAAACAAATCTGCAAACTCACAGATGGCAGCTTATATTTATCGCTATTGCCAAAGGGACTTCACATTAATTTCAATTCCCAACATAAGTTAAAACATTGAGCAAAGTAGCTCAGTTTGTTTTAAATGGGTATTACCAAGATCATGTAGTTTTAAGAAAGAGCTGGACAAATTAACAAGTGTGACTGTATGACAAGGTTGCTTATGGTGGTGGGGGGCTGAGCTCAGCAGCCTTGGGGCTCACTTCCAGTTTATATCATACATTCTTCAAAGCTTATGCTTCAGGGTTTCAGCTGGCCATCTGCAGGGGTCAGGAAGGGATGTTTTTTTAATGATGTGTGCGGGTGCTGGCCTGTGATATAGAGCCGGTCAGATTAGATGATCTGCTGGTCCCTTCTGGCCTTGAACTCTGACTCTATGACCACATGGAACAACAGATTAATGCAGGTTACCTGAACTCTGTCCGAGAGCAATACAGACTGACCTCTTCAGTTTGAAAATGTTTTTGCTTAGAGTAGAAACTGAAAAGGGCTAGTCTTTCTGCTTAGAAGCAATTTACCAGTCATCCATTTGTTTATCATAGTCTCTAACAGGTACGTGTTACCCAGGGAGCTGCAGAAGCCTGGATTCTAGTCAGGAAATATAGTTAGAAAACGAAGTGGAGATGGTATGGCAGAAGCACAATGTGTTGCCATAAAAAGAACCTCCGCGTTCTTGCTCTCTCCGGCTACTGAAGAAAGTCTTACAGAAGTGATTTAAGATATCCGTTGTTTTAATGGGACATCAACTCCCTTAAATGACTAGGGCATAAAGTCTTTGAGAAAGTTCCTTGCCTGGTCTTTCAAGGAAAGAAGGCACAGTGGTGAAAAGCCAACAACAGATTGCACAGAGAGGCCACAAAAGCCTGGAATGCAGGAATAGCACCAAACTGGTAAGAAACAGATATCAGGCTATTATCTCTTGTAGATGCTGCTGGACCTGCAAAAGTAGAACAGATGTGAATTAGTTATATTACCACCAGCACACAAAATATATTGGCCAAACAAACCTTAAAATGAAAATCCATGTACCATCTTAATGTCTGGCCTCCTGTTCTTTTTTTCATTCAGACACTGACTAGCAACTGAATACATTTTGTCAATGGAAATGGCGTCCCAATCACTCATTTTTTCATCGACATAATCTTCAATGGTCTTTTCCTCATCTTCAATTTCTTCTTTGATACTTAACTGTAAGAGAATTTGGTAGTGTTAAAACTGTTTTGAGTAGAACAACTTTTTGAAAGGAGCAGTGAGGTTTAAACTTGTGAGTACTTTACATTTTACTGAGAGATAGGGTGGGTGAGGTAATATCTTTTATTGGATCAACCTCGGCTGGTAAAAGACACAAGCTTTAAATACGTGCATGTGTGTGCACACATGTAGAGGACCAAAAATAAATAAATAAATGCCACCATGGCTAAACAGCAGACTAGGAAAGGCGGTTAGAGGCAAAAAGACATCCATTAAAAATTGGAAATCAACTCCTAATGAGGACAATAGAAAGGAGCATAATCTCTGGCAAGTGTAAAAATATAACTAGGCAGCCAAAAAAGAATCTGAAGAGCAACTAGCAAAAAGACACAAAAACTAACAACAATTTTTTTAAGTACGGCAGAAGCAGGAAGCCTGCCGAATGATCAGTGGGGCCATTGGACAATCAAGGTGCGAAAGGAGCACTCAAGGAAGACAAGACCATTGTAGAGAAGCTAAATGAATTCTTTGCATTGGTCTTCACTGCAGAAGATGTGAGGGAGATGCTCATGCCCGAGCCATTCTTTTTAGGTGACAAATCTGAGAAACTGTCCCAGATTGAGGGGTCAATAAAAGAGGTTTTGGAACAAATTGATAAACTAAACAGTAATAAGTCACCAGGCCTCTTCACCCAAGAGTTCCAAAGGAAATCAAATATTAAATTGTACTACTATTAACTGTGATATGTAACCTATTGCTTAAATCAGCCTCCATACCAGATGACTAGAGGGTAGCTAATGTAATGTCAATTTTTATAAAGGGCTACAGAGGCGATCCTGGCAATTACAGGCTGGTAAGCCTAACTTCAGTATCAGGCAAATTGGTTGAAACTATAGTAAAGAACAAAATTTTCAGACACATAGATGACCACAATATGTTGGGGAAAAGACAACACTGCTTTTGTAAAAGGAATTCATTCCTCACCAATTTATTACAATTATTTGAGGGGTCAACAAGCATGTGGACAAAGGTGATACAGTTGATACACTGTACTTGGACTTTCACAAAGCCTTTGACAAGGTCCCACACCAACTGCTCTTAAGCAAAGTAAGCAGTCATGGGATAATAGGGACGGTCCTCTCATGGATCAGTAACTGGTTAAAAGAAAGGAAACAAAGGACAGGAATAAATGGATAGTATCACAATGGAAAAAGAGGTAAATAGTGGGGTCCCCCAAGGATCTGTACTGGCACCAGTGCTGTTCAACATATTCATAAATGATCTGGAAAAAGGGGTAAACAGTGAGGTGGCAAAGTTTGCAGACAATACAAAATTACTCAAAATGGTAATGCCCAAAGCTGACTACAAATTACAAAGAATTACAAAGGAATCTCACAAAACTGGGTGACTGGGCAACTAAATGGCAGATGAAATTCAAAGCTGATAAGTGCAAAGTAATGCACATTGGAAAGCATAATCCCGACTATACATACAAAATGATGGGGTCTAAATTAGTTGATACCACTCAAGAAAGAAGTCTTGGAGTCATCGTGGTTATTTTTCTGAAAACATCTGCTCAATGTGCAGCAGCAGTCAAAAAAAGCTAACAGAACATTAATAACCATTCAGAAAGAGATAGATAATAAGACAGAAAATATCATAATGCCACTATATAAAACCATGGTATGCCCACACCTTGAATAGTGCATACTGTTCTAGTCGCTCCATTTCAAAAAAAGATACATTTGAATTGGGCAACAAAAATGATTAGGAGTATGGAACAGCTTCCATCTGAGGAGAGATTAAAAAGACTGAGAATGTTCAGTTTGGAAAAGAGACGACTAAGGGGGGATATGATGGTCTATACAATCATGAAAGATGTGGAGAAAGTGAACAGGGAAGTATTATGAGAAGGGGTAAATAACACACGAACCAGGAGTCACTCAATAAAATTAATAGGCAGCAGGTTTAAAACAAACATAAGGAAGTACTTCTTCACACAATACACAGTCAACCTGTGGAATTCATTGCCAGGGGATGTTGTGATGGCCAAAAGAATAACTGGGTACAGAAAAGGATTATATAAGTTTGTTGGGTATAGCCATTGATGGACCTATTCGCCAAGATCATCAGGGATACAATCCCGTACTGCATCTCCCCCTGCCAGAAACTGAGACTGGACAACAGGGGATGTATCATTCAATAATTGCCCTTTTCTGTTCACTCCCTCTGAAGCATCTGGCAGTGGGGGATGTAGAGACACCAGGAATATGGGGTTGCATCCCTATGTTCTTTTAATACAAACTTAGTATAAGTTAATTAGTTCACTATAAATTCCATTTTAAATAGAAGTTGTAAAGCAATTTTCTGCTTTTAGACGTAACACAAGCTGTGAACTTTTAACCCAGTTAAGGCTCAACAGTCCCTTACTGAGCTCCCCAGTTCTCCTGTTTGCAAAACAAAGATGTGACAGCTGCCATGAGATAACTAAATTTACCTCAGGAAATGATGAAGGATGCATGATGGAGTGTGACTGGTTCCTTTCTTTTGTTAGGAAAGGATTTATTTCTATGGACTTGTTGAGGCCTTTTTCCCCGATGTTGATGCAATGTGTCACCTATGGCCCAGGGGGGTAGGATAGGGCAGCTTCCTCAAAACTGGCCTTGTGTTTTTCCTATTCCTTATTAGACTCTCTCCCACTAGCTCAAGAAACAAGGGTTCCTGCAGTACTCCTGAAACAGACTTTGGCATAGCAACTGGATGCACCGTCAGTACCTCCTGGGTGACAAAGCTGGGACTTCTTCAATCTGGAAACTATGGTTTTATTATAAAACAATTCTGGGATGAGGAGAAAAAAAAGTCAGTACCAGTAACTGTGGCTCCCGGTTTTCATCTATTGGCGAAAGCCCCGTTATTATTTCCAGTAAAACCTACAAGAAACCCAAAAGAGGTAACAGCTAGGAAAGCATCCAGAAACAGTTAACACACAAATAATTTGAAACAAAGGAACAAGATCTTCAGTTTATATTAATAACAGTTTCAAGTACAAGTCCCTAGGATCACAGCTGGCAAAGAAGAGCACATTTGTGGACATAACTGGCTGACTCCTGCCTCTCTCATTTCCCCATTTTTGGAAGACCAGGTGAACTCCTTATCTTCTCTCACCCCATCCCACCTAATGAGGGTCTCCATTTTCTCCCTCTCCTGCCTAGCTGATGGGCGAAATTGGTTTGTCACCCCATTTCTATTTCCCTTCCATTTTCACCTCGTGTGCAGTATGGGCATTCCCTGGAGTTCTTCCCGACCCCATATGGTGGTGTTCATTTTTCCTATTCACGCCCCCTTCCCTCCCCAGCAGATGATAGGTATTTTTCAGGTACTTAAACATTTTCCTTGTCTTTTTGTCCCCCAAGCTGATAGCTGGAAAGCAGGCGTTGGCAGCTCTTGTGATGCTGGATAATCTGTTCAGATTTGGGTTCACCACTTTCCTGAGTACCCCTCAGGTAGAGCAAGAAGCACTAACCCTCCACTCATACTGACTTACGAGCAAGCTAGGCATGACGGGCATCAATTACTATCCTTCAGCAGCACACAGCGTTCAGGTTTGGGATTGTTTGTTTCAAAAGCAGAAAAGTAAGAGAACCAGTTCCCTGTTATAAACTGTGCTAGTGGAAACCATATTTAACATATAAATGTAATCTTAAGGATTGTAAAGCTGGTATTTAAGATAATTGGAACTTAAGTTTGTGATCTTACATTGATGTTCCACACCATTAAACTCACTTTTCAGGAAAACAGCAGCCACCAGTAATAGACTCAAACGCCAGTTCTCATTAATTAGAAAGTACAACAGTTTTCTATTTGCTACTCACCACACCAAAGCTGAAAATGTCAGATTTGGGTGTTATCTCTCCACGCAGGGCTTCGGGTGCCATATAGGCTGCTGTCCCCACAATTCTATCAGTCATGATGGTTTGTGTGAATTTCACGGATGCCCTTGCAAGTCCAAAGTCAGAAATTTTTGGCACAAATGATTCATTTAGTAAGATATTTGCACTGAAAAACAAAAATAATGTTCTCTGCAGTAGTGGAGTAACTCTGTGTTTTCTATCTCACTTTAAAAAGCATTTAAACATCTGTACCTGAACTGTAATCACTATTTTAACTGATATTTGGAATCTGGAGAACTCACTGAAGTTGATGATTTACTTTAGTAGCAAAATATAGGCAAGTGATCTTTGATGGGAATCTACCATAACTATCAAAACAAACTGCTCACTAAATATCAGTAACTGGCTGGCCAGCAGACTAATCCACGCACAAACTCTCCTGGAGACTAAGAGGGAGCAAAACTAAAGTACAGAAACTATTTAAAGGCTACTAATCCCGTTACATTCACATCCCAAAATTCTAGGCACAGTTTGAATACTCCTCCTTTAAGCGACACTGTACAGCCTTGTTAATTTTAGTAAAGTTCCTGATGTAGAATCCTCCACAAAACCTTCTTGATTCTCTAGCCTATCCTACACAAAACACCAAAGAACTGCTTTTGGTGCATATCCATGAGCCAACAAAAATTACTAAGGAGGCAGAAGGAATACAACGATGTTTATTTTCCCCTTGAGGCATGAACATACCAAGTTAAGGGAAGTCACCTAGGCATGTCCACATATTACCTCACCCCACTTGATCTCTCTAACATCCTGGGACCAACACAGTTACAACACCACTCCATGCATATAAGTCATTAGTGGCCTCAAAGAAAAACTGCACTGAACTAGGCTAAGCTAAATGAAAGGAAAAATACTCATACTTTTTACTGAATGTAGATATATATTTTACTGTTTTTAAATTTAAATATTTTTGGCTTCTTGAACCTGAGACAGGATTAAAGAACCTCAAAACCTAGGCAGTATCTCTCCATTTTATGAACATAATACTGGAACCGTAAGAGATCCATAGGAGACATCTCAAATAAACAAAGCCTATTAGAAACGTTATTATCTCCACCCTCTCAGTTTTACTCTTAGAGCCTTCTAAGCAAAATGTTTAAGCACAACCATCACTTATGAAAGATTACTAGCTGCCTTAATCTTAAAAAATAGACCGGCTATAAAAGGATCCCTAATACATGATCACAGCAACAGGCCAAACACTAACCAAGGGTCCATCCACCAATGCGTGATGCACATAACTCCCAAATAGGCCAGTGGGAACACCATATGTGAAAAAAAAAAACACAACTTTTTAAGTAAGTCATAGTTTCTTCTCAGCTTGAGAAGGCAAGCAGCTTATAAGAGAGACCATAATTTGATATGCTTCACAGAGCAGAATGGAAGCAGTTCTATTGTGATTGTGTCCAACTACAAAAGACCAACCCACTTTTTTCCTGCATACAACACAATCAAGAGTTAAGAGCAACAATGAAAACACCAATTCAGTGATGGCTTCCCAAATCTGCAGAGACCCCATCCTCATGCCTCTGTTAACATTCAGTTTCCCCAAACTGCAGCAATGTGAAGACTGACCAGAACCTTGTTTGATTTCTCCACAGCTATTCATTACACCCATGAACATAGAAATTATAACAAGAATTGCCTTGTTTACAGTGCTCTTTCTGCTTGGAAAAACTATCAGTGGTAGCAGTCACACTCTCTCATTGAGCTATTCACTGTGGAAAAAGACAAAAAACAGAGTCCAAGCCGGGGAGGAAAGGAGGACAAAGTGGTACAAAGGGAGAACAACTCCCTCTCACAGAGGTCAGGAGACCAGAGGAGGGGTAAAGTAGAAGACACTCTGTTCCCCAGAAATTCCAGCTGCTGGGAAGCTTGAGCAGAGGGGCGGTTCTGACACACAGAGTCAAAGCAGCAAGGAGCTTTTGGGGTGGGAGCTGGAGTAAGAATACTCCCTTTTTCCAGCACCCAGAGAGGACTGCAGGGTTGAGGTGAACTGGACTCAGCAGGAGTGTTGCGGGAGACAGGACTTCTTCAGGACACTATCCTACAGTTCAGCCAGTCACGATCCTTCTCAATGTCTAAGATGCTTGTCCCTCAGGGATATGGCTTGATTCCTTCCCAGGCATTTCTTGAAATAGTTGAACTGCGTTGCTACTCTGAAAAACGCTACACAAAAATTTAGCTCTAAGAGCTGGATATAGCAGAAATTACTTTGGGGATAACAAGTAAGTGGAAGAGTCCACTTCCTTTGTACACCATTGGCATGCAAACTTGATTAAAGCCAGTCTCCATTACAGAGGTTTTTTAATTAAACATAGCAATAACTCAAAGAAGGTACTCAGAGGAAATGCTCCAGAAAAGAGGTTTTTCAGCTGAAAAATCCCCCATCGAAGCTGTCATGGTGCAGCACTACTAAAGTGGCATGTGTAATGACCAGCAAATGCTCTTACACTGGTTGCAGTTAGATTAGTTGCAGTTAGACAAGAACTGACTTTTGGATACACTCAGGGATCACACATCGTCTGTTCTACGGTGGCAGCTCACGCCACCTTGACAGGAGCAACGTTTTAGAACTCTAGCTATGGAAATTCTCATCTGGTCACGTCTTTGCAGCACAGACCCAAAAATAGTATGACAGGACTCTTTCGCAGGAAAAGTTCATGTCCTTGAGTAATTTTTGAAGTGACGTTTTGCAGGTCTGTTCAGTCTCACTAAGATTTCATTTGTGGAGGAAAGATGAAACAGACTTTGGAAAGAGACACCATACTCAAAAGGGAGAAAGTATGCTCACACAGTGCAAGCGTTAGGCATAAAACAAAATCCAGAAAGACTGCATAACGAAGAGTAAGTTGCAAAGCCACTACGATACTTTGGAAAATGTGAAAAGATCTGGGGGTCAATTACTTTGCATAAAACTGTTCTGTATCCACAGAGATGTTCTGATATTCTCATAGGTAAATCACTACATAAATAAAGTTGTCTTTAAAATGACTGACAAACAGGCCTTAAAATCGTAGGTAAACAGTCCTGATACAGAAAAACAGAAAACATTGTGATAAGAATTCTATCAAAGTGGTGTTTGTAAGAACTAGGCTACCTTGGCAAAGAGGACATACATCACTCATCTCCTAGTCCATTCTCTTCTCTACTCTCTCTAAAATACACTCCGTGAAAAATCTGTGGGCATTATTGAGCGTTAGCAGCTTTTACCTTTTAACATCTCTGTGAATATGATTGTTTTCATGTAAAAAGCTGATGCCATTTGCTGTACCTTGAGCAATGTTACACCTTGTACTCCAAGGAATTGGTGCAGTGTCATCCTTAAAAGAGAAAAGTGGGGGGAGGGGGAGGGAAAGAGTGAAAAGACATCAATATATGTATTTGATTTACAAATATGTATCCCAAAAGGGGAGGTAGATCTATGTAGGACTAGTTAGTACATGTTCCTTTATTCTTCATTCACCACATCAGTTTCCGCTCTCCACCCAAAAAAAATGTGCTTGTAATGGTAACTGGTAAGTCTGAGGTCTGGTCTATGTTTACCATTTAGGTCGACATGTCTACAGCGCTCAGGGGTGTGAAAAAAACCCATTGAGTCCCACAGCTATGCCTACCTCACCCCTGTATAGACATAGCTAGCTCAATGAAAGAACGCTTGTGTCAACTTAACTACTCGGGGAGGTGGTGTTCCTCCGGTGACAGAAAAATCCCTTCCGTCACTGTAGGCTGCATCTACACTATGGTGTGGCAGCTGTGCTGCTCTAGTCCCTGTAGTGCAGACATGGTCTGATTTCTGACCCAGGAACATTTCTATTCCTGAAAGGGGAACACAGCGATCAGATACAATCAAAAGTGGCTGCAACATATTAGAAGACAGATGAAGGCCTCCTAGTGCTGCATTAAACTCTTGAATAGAAGTACAGAGGCCTGATCCCAAGTCAATGGAAAGACTTGAAATCAATGGGAGTTAGGCATTTAGTGGGATTTTCAAAAATGCCTCGGTGCCCATCTGCATCTTAAGGGACCTAAATACATTTTAAAATGTGGCCCCTAGTGACTAAGACACTTGTGTATCATTAAAATGGGGGTGGGGAGGAAGCATGAAAAAAGTAAGAGATTAGGTGTTCATTTTGCTTCTCTCTCCTTTTGGGTCTAAAACAGGAAGATTACATGGAGTTTAGTAAAGAGACTATAGTCTATAAAAAGTTGGTTTCAGCAACTCAGGAATAAAAATTTAAAAAGCTTGCCTCTGCAATCTCAAAAGACTGATGATCTTTAAAACAGAAGACATAGAAATATTATTTATATCACTGGTACATCTATCACCACTCCACTTGAGGCCAATTAATTTCTGTGCTAAACGGATAGCAGACACTTTAGATTTTAACCATCCCTTGTGAATCCCTCAGTACCGATAGAACACAGCAAGCCCCAACAAACAATTCTATATGACAGATCAAGATCCAAACTCCAGAGAGTAGGTTTTGGATGCCAAATAAACTTGAGGAGACACTGTTTATCATTAGGTCATTAACACTTTTTCCTGATCTCTCAAGTGACCTAGGGAAGAGGAAACATTTTAGGATAATGAAAGACCTGACTTTGTAATTAGGGCAAACTCATTTGGATGTATTAAAATCTGAAGTGATAATAATCTGATATGTTTCATTTCTCTTGCATTGCTTTCAACATTGGTCTGACAGTTTTAGCTGCTTTCAGTAGGTCATTTTAAAGACTAATAAATGTTTCTCTCTTTCTTCACTTGTGTAGCAATATATAGATTTGTCAGGTTACATTTCCTCTTCCCACCCCTTTTTATTTTAAGAACTGCATTAGGTTGTTTCAAAACTTGCTCTTTATTGCTTTGATTTTACCTACATACCGGCAATCACCAAATTGCAAAACAAAGAGCTAACTACATCGGCAACAATTACATCCTATATTTTATTTCAGCCACAGCAGTCGCAACATCACATCTACACAACCAAAGCAAATTGTTCCAGTCAATAAACATCTTTATGAACGTGAATGACAAAGTGAAAAGCTAATGTTCCTTCAGTAAATGATTGCAAACATACAATTTACCAGCACAAGATTTTCACTTTAGTTCATGGCACTAATTAGGCTGGGAGAATGGGGACATTTAACTTCCCCCCCCTCATCCGTACCCAGCCAGCCACCTAGGGAAGAGGATTGGCATGAATCCCCTTTCTCCAGCTCAGCTCAGCCTAGGCTCTGTGTAGTGAAGGGGATGAGCCAAGAAAGCAGTGCCAAGTACCCATGGGAATTCTTGAAAGTCAGCAAGCATAATAAACATTCTGACAACCACCCATTTCCCCCTCTAGTCATTGGACGGAGAAGCCTTGGGGACATAATAGGGAATAAGCTTGCTCTCTCTCCCTTACATGCAAGGGCCTGGCCTATTTCTGCCTCCCCTTCAGACTAGGAGTGCTCTGCCCAGCTTCCTCTTTCCCTAGTGCTGATTCCTGAGGTTACAGAGACAAATAGCAAAAGATTTTCACATACACCTCTTCCACAGAAAGAGGCTTGTCTACAAGCCAACTTGCATCAGTTTAAAGTGTTTTTTTAGTTGTTTTTAAACAGATTTATTTACACCGGCACAAGTTTGTACACCAAGACACTTAAGACTTGTCTACACTCAGATGTTGCATTCATTTTAAGTCAGTTTTTAATATGATTTTACTAAGCTGATACAAATGTAAGTGGACACTCTTATAGTGGGTTAACCCTGGTTTATAAATGGCTTAGTTTGGGGCTTGCACCAGTTTAACTAAATTTGTTTAAAGTTACACCTTTAGTAAAAACAGTGAGATTGTGTTTTACACTAGGCCTTATTTCAGTTTAGCTTGATCAGTTTTCTACAGGATTAAGCTAAACTGAAATAAGCTACTCTTAAACCAAAATAAAGAATATCTGTAAGCAGACTTGCACTGGTTTAACTAAATCCGTTTTTTTAAAAACCCCAACACACACCTTTTCTGAAACTGGTGCAAGTCTGTGTGTAGACTTGACTGGCATTTAGAATCTTAACACGGACATAGTGGTTAGCTTGCTTATTTCATGTGTACATGTAAGGTCCATTTAAAAGTTACATTATAGTTTTTCTTAAATGATTGTATTTTCTTAGACAGTTGTTTCCCTCTTGAGACTAATGCAAAAGAAACCAGTCACCAACATCAGAAAGATGACAGGTTTCAGAGTAACAGCCGTGTTAGTCTGTATTCGTAAAAAGAAAAAAGAAAAGGAGTACTTGTGGCACCTTAGAGACTAACCAGTTTATTTGAGCATGAGCTTTCGTGAGCTACAGCTCACTTCATCGGATGCATAGCATATTGTGGAAACTGCAGAAGACATTATATACACACAGAGACCATGAAACAAAACTTCCTCCCACCCCACTGTCCTGCTCGTAACAGCTTATCTAAAGTGATCATCAAGGAGGGCCATTTCCAGCACAAATCCAGGTTTTCTCACCCTCCCCCCCCCCCCCCCCACAGACACACATACAAACTCACTCTCCTGCTGGTAATAGCCCATCCCTCTTTGAAACCTCTCTTTATAATGCGCATGATAATCAAGGTGGGTCATTTCCAGCACTAATCCAGGTTTTCTCACCACCACCACCCCCCCGCCCCCCCACACACACCCCCCTCCAAAAACCCCACACACAAACTCACTCTCCTGCTGGCAATAGCTCATCTTACAATGTGCACAGCAATAATTCAAGTTTAACCAGAACGTCTTGGGGGGGGGGGTCCAGTTTGACCAATGTACATGGCAGAGGGGCATTGCTGGCACATGATGGCATATATCACATTGGTGGATGTTGGGTCATGAGACAAACACCTACAAGATCTCTATCAAGCATTCTTACAACTACAATACCCACCTGCGGAAGTGAAGAAACAGATTGATAGAGCCAGAAGAGTTCCCAGAAGTCACCTACTACAGGACAGGCCTAACAAAGAAAATAACAGAACGCCACTAGCCGTCACCTTCAGCCCCCAACTAAAACCCCTCCAACGCATTATTAAGGATCTACAACCTATCCTGAAGGATGACCCAACACTCTCACAAATCTTGGGAGAAAGGCCAGTCCTTGCCTACAGACAGCCCCCCAACCTGAAGCGAATATTCACCAACAACCACATACCACACAACAGAACCACTAACCCAGGAACCTATCCTTGCAACAAAGCCCGTTGCCAACTGTGCCCACATATCTATTCAGGGAACACCATCACAGGGCCTAACAACATCAGCCACACTATCAGAGGCTCGTTCACCTGCACATCCACCAATGTGATATATGCCATCATGTGCCAGCAATGCCCCTCTGCCATGTACGTTGGTCAAACTGGACAGTCTCTACGTAAAAGAATAAATGGACACAAATCAGATGTTAAGAATTATAACATTCATAAACCAGTCGGAGAACACTTCAATCTCTCTGGTCACGCAATCACAGACATGAGGGTCGCTATCTTAAAGCAAAAAAACTTCAAATCCAGACTCCAGCGAGAAACTGCTGAATTGGAATTCATTTGCATATTGGATACTATTAATTTGGGCTTGAATAGAGACTGGGAGTGGCTAAGTCATTATGCAAGGTAGCCTATCTCCCCTTGTTTTTTTCCTACAAACCCCCCCCCCCCCCCAAGACGTTCTGGTTAAACTTGGATTATTGCTGTGCACATTGTAAGATGAGCTATTGCCAGCAGGAGAGTGAGTTTGTGTGTGGGGTTTTTGGAGGGGTGTGTGTGTGTGTGTGGGGGGGTGGTGGTGGTGAGAAAACCTGGATTTGTGCTGGAAATGGCCCTCCTTGATGATCACTTTAGATAAGCTGTTACGAGCAGGACAGTGGGGTGGGAGGAAGTTTTGTTTCATGGTCTCTGTGTGTATATAATGTCTTCTGCAGTTTCCACAATATGCTATGCATCCGATGAAGTGAGCTGTAGCTCACGAAAGCTCATGCTCAAATAAACTGGTTAGTCTCTAAGGTGCCACAAGTACTCCTTTTCTTTTTTCTTTTTATCAGAAAGATGTGATCTTTCAGGTCTCTTTTCCTGAACAGGAAGTTCTTGAGATGAATGTGTATACTGTCACTTTATAATCTTTGAACAACTAGTTTTATTACTAACCCACTATTTTCTGTTGTTGAAGTCTTCTAAAGGGGCAATACTAGATTATAGTTAGAAGGAAGCTATGCTCATTTGGCTCAGCACTGTACTAGGAAACCACATGAAGTAAGAAGCGTTTCTTCTCATGTTCATACTGTAAGTTACATCTGTAAATCAAACTGACATTTCTGTGCCAGGGAACATTTTCTCCCTCGTGTAGGTAGCTGCACACCTGCCAAACACGGATGGCATTTATTACAGTTACTAAGAGGCTCAAGCCTCCACGATAAGTCATTTCCCTACATCAAAAGGAAGAATTTTACTTACAGAAAATATTTATTTCTTAAATACAGACAATATTTATTGCTTAAATACTGCTCTTCGGCTTGCTAAGCCTGGTTTACGGTTTTTGACACTGACTCCCATGCTCTGGAAGTTTCCACTGATGTTATAAGGACAGAGACTAGAGCAAGAAACAAACACTTATGCCTGACAAAAATGGTTACAATGGACAGGGTGGGAAGACCACAACTTATCACAAAAGATAATAGATTGCTCTATGAACGATGCCATTTAAAAACCAAACAAAGAACTCTGGCACTCACTGATAAACTTACAGGTTTTTAAACATTTCACAAAACTTTCAGACTTTTTTCAGTCTCTCGGGGAGCTGCCATTTTTCAGACAGGTTGTTAAGGACAATGGTCTAGCTTGTTCTAATTAATTAATATTATATCTGATCTCCTAATAAGTTAATATGTTTGTATAAAATGTTAACTGTATTTGCCTTCCAGCTGGAAGTAGAATATCATAACTTGACCACTTCAAATCCATCAGTGTCTCAAGGACATTAGAATAAACGTCTAGTCATTGACAGAAGTAGAAGAAAAAGTTAGAAAAGTAATAATAAATCTCACTTACCAGACAAGCCAGTCTGTCAAGCAATGAACCATTGGGCATGTATTCGTAAACCAGACAGGGCTGATCACCATCACCTGAGAAACCAAGCAGTTCTACTAGGTTCTCATGTTGACACCTGTGGCAAAGAGAAACCTTAATAATTAGTTCTGCTGCATGATGCTTCTAACATTTAGAAAAAAAAAGTTGAGTCCTGTTAGTGGTTTGGTGTGGATTATTGATTAGCAAGACATCAGATAACTCAGCTCAATTAGTTTATTAATCAAAGGTAGATCAGCATAACCAGAGAGGTTCATACATTATCAATCTCTGGGAAACAGAGTTGTAGCAGTTCAGTCTGTCTCAAAGTGAGAACTTAATTTGACCTATAGTTATAGTCCACTTGTTTATGACAAGTAGAAGATTAATATACTTTACTCCCCTTTCTTTAATCTAGCTTCATAACTATATTTCAGGGTCCTGGGGGGTAGTCAGGAATGAGAGGGGGGGTTGAATGGGGCAGGGGTCCCAGGGGGGTAGTCAGGAATGAGAGGGGGGGTTGGATGGGGCAGCAGGGGACAGTCCGGGATGGGGGGGTCTGGAGGTGGTGGTCAGGGGACAGGGGGTGGTGGATGGGGTAGGAGTCCCAGGGGGGCCGACAGGGAGCGAGAAGCGGGGGGGGGGTCGGATAGGAGGCAGGGGCCGGGCCACGCCTGGCTGTTTGGGGAGACACAGCCTCCCCTAACCAGCCCTCCATACAATTTTGGAAGCCCAATGTGGCCCTTTGGCCAAAAAGTTTGTAGTAGACTATAGAATGTAAGTTGCATATAGAGACATGAACTGTTTTGTGCTAATGGTACCCGATACAATTTATATACAACATTCCTTAACAGAACATACATCTTATTTCTGACAGACTCCACACATACGGAGAACAAACATTGGAACAGTTTAGCTATTAGTAAATTTCTACAATAAAGCTTAGCATGATTACAAAGCATTCTAGGAATTCAGTTCACAGTTTTATAACTTAGCCTAAATGCAAAGCATTTTGGAAATACATGACACTGGCTAACAGCCCGCAAACCTGCAAACTCAATGGCACTACTAAACTGTGCAGAGTTAATCATAAACCTTTATCTTGAGCAGAAAAGATCCACAATAGTTTTACAATGTTTTCACTTAACAGTTTCCAAACTATCCCATGCAAAACTATAGTAATGAAACCCTAAGGCAGCATGCTAACAAGGAGAACTCTGCAAATTTAGGTCCTCTATACCTACAGTTATGCTAAATTTGCATGACTTAGTACCTACTTTGCCATTATTTTTATTTCTTGATCAAACTGCTGTTTCAGATCTTGAATGCTTACATCAACCATCTACAAAGAAAATATTAGTTCTCCATTAATTTTGTAGGTGATATTACATACAAAACAAGTTTATTGCAAATCTTACTTGGGGACACCTCGTTTTGTAAACCATAAAAAATTGGTTTGAAACAGCTGGCAGTACAATACGTACTATGTAACATCCTTATCACAAGTCTTTGCTGACCCAGAAAGACAGTACTGATTCATATTCAGGTGGCTACTCTCACAGATGCAAACACCTCTTCCCCTCCCCTCCCCATCTCCCCCAACTAACATCCTCCTGCAGAAACTAATGGGCAGCCCCACCCATGTCCACATGCTTGCAAGGGAATTTCCTATTTGCCCCTACACTGCTCATTGCATTTGTCCAGTCCTATATAACAGCTGTTGCAGTCAATGGAAATTAGTTGGTGCTCAGCACTTGGAGGCGAGGGGGGATCAAACCACTTCCTTAGTCCACATTTAGGCACACACTTTAAAGTCATGGAACTGGATCCTATTCTTGGCAGAGATTTCCTTTGTGACCTTACAGAATAAGAGTTTAAGGCCAGAAGCAATCATCAGATCATCTAATCTGACCATTAATTGGGTATCGGTCCTGCTTTGAGCAGGGGGTTGGACTAGATGACCTCCTGAGGTCCCTTCCAACCCTGATATTCTATGATTCTATGACCTCCAGCACATCAGGTCATTAAACCCCATTCGGTTATCCCTGTACTGAGCCTAATCAAAACATTACAGCCCTCAGGAAATTAAACTACTGTGTACCACAGGCAGAGAATAGGAGGGAATGAATGCACTAATGCCAGAGGCCCGTTCAATGGCAGGGAATTGATTTGGTAAAATATAACCGGATGATCCTAGCAAGCAATCCCTACCTATGCCACAGCAAAAAACCCATGGCCCTTGCCAATCTGACCTGGTGGAAATTTACTTCCTAATCCCAAAAATAGCTATCAGTTTGATGCTGAGCATGTGAGCAAGACACACCAGCCAAGCATCTGAGAAAGAATCTCTGTACTGCCCTGGAGAACTGGCCCATTGCATACCATGTCCCATATCCAGCTGTGGCTGTTTCTGTTTCAGAGGAAGAAGAAAAGAAAACGCAGAATACAATGGGGAGAGAAGTTCCCTTCCTGACTTCCTGCAGGTGACCAGCTGAAACCCTGAAGCATGAGAGTTAGGGAACATAAAACACACGACTGGAAGGAACCCCATATTCCACTGAACTAAGCCCCTTGCCTCGGCAGGTAAGCCCATCATACCGTCTCACTCTTAAATGTATCAAGCTCTATCTTAAAACTAATTACGTTGTTTGCCCCCACTAGTAATATTGGGAGGCTATTCTAGAACCTTATTCCTCCGACGATTAGAAAACCTTCTAATTTCTAGCCTAAATGTATTCATAGCCAGTTTATACCAATTGTTTTTTTGACAACTTTTTCCTGTAAGTTAAATAGTTCTTCTCCCTCCCTGGTTTTTACCCCCTTGACTAAATAACTTGGCTTCTGTGCAACAGGGACCTTTCCCCGGGGGTCAATGAAGGATGTTCCCTCCATTTCCCCCTTGCGGATGTTTACAGTGTGCCAAATTTTGTGTGTAAAATTTTGCCACTACTTGTGATGGAATCATTGACTCTATACAGTCACTCTTTATCATTGTTACACAGTATTCTCTTGTCCTTTGAAATGCCGATTAGAATGACAGAATTTCTTTTGGGTCTTCCACACCGAACTTGCAACACTCCCCTTTGTAACAAAAAAAAAGTAGCTATGTAGACTTCTCTCCCTATTAAATTTTCAAATCCTCTACAGCCAAGGTGGTGGTCTTGACACTGAGCCTCAAGGGCTTGGGATAAAAAGGAGCAGTAAAATATTAGGGTAATATCAGAACTCTTACAGGGTTGTAGAAAGACGTTTATCCCCTCGTATGACAGATCAGTTTTACTGTACTGATTTCACTGGGACCACTGGTGGGGGAGAGGGCTGCAGAAGTAGGCTCCCATTGTTCAGTTTACCACGAGCTACAAGACTGCGCCCTTGGAAAGAGAAATTTGGGCTCCTACACAAAATTCCGGCAGCTGAACCTTAGATTAAGGTATTTTACTCAGCGTTTCAAGATATAGCAGCACAATAATGCAGATAAAAGCTTATCTTTTTCACTTCTAATTTGAAAGCTACATTCTCCTCCAAAAACAAACATGTTAGTTACACTGTCCCTCTGAATACCCATGAATGACAATGTCAATTACTTTAAAAGCTAAAAACAGAGAACAGTATGTAATAACCAATATTTTTCAAGAATTGAAAAGATTCTTTCCTTAGCAATTCTATCCTTTCCCATTTAAAAAATGTTATTTTTTTACTGTGTGGTTTTTAATGGAACTTGAAAATGAGATATCACAGCATTATTATTTACTTCCTTGATTAGAAGATAACTGGATCTAGGATGTCAGCATAGAAGCTAGATCACCTGTTTTTCCTCTAATTGCAATACTGTGCTTAATAATACAAAAGTAAATATTTATACTTAGCCAGCAAGTGTATAATAGATAAAAGTCAAAATATTAATGTAATGTATATTTAACTTGTGGGGTCATTCACCCAGTAATGAGGCATAGAGCTTAAAAAAAAACAAAAAAAAAACCAACCCCAAAAACCAGACACATCTGAAGCACAGAATCACAGAAATCAGAATGGGAAAGACTTATAAAATCATTGCTCCAATCCTTACCAGTACTGAATTATTCCTTAAATAGTTTCTTGGCCTTTAGAAAACTCTTTTTAAAATGGAGCTTCCACATCTTACCTTGGAAGCACCTAAGTTGAACTAGAATAAAGTTACAGAGACTATCCATTCTGAAACTTCAGAGCACAAACTGATCACCAGGCCAGGAAAAAATTAACCTCTACAATTCATCTCTGTCAGTTGCATACTACTGCATCATCTGGTATACCACAGGAGGTGAGGAAAATTACACCATCCTCTGAAACATCTGGTATTGGCCCCCTTTGGAGACAAACATCTCAGTAGATGAACCATTAACCTCTTATATAGCAAAACCTATGTTACTAAAAATCCCAACAGGTGACTTACATTTTGATGAAAGAATAATACGTTAAAAAAAAAAAGTTAAAATCTGAGAAAGATTCTCACCCAAATGAATTTTCAATGATGTCAAATTCTGGAGTATCCCGGTCACTTATAATAATACTGAATATGTCCACTTAAATTACACAGTAGTAATACCATAAAGCATACAATGCCCATACAAAATAGTTATGACAACTTACAGCAGCAAGTTTTTTCACTGCCACAATTCTGCCATTGATGTAGCCCTTGTACACAACTCCAAAGCCTCCTTCTCCCAGTTTATTACCTCCAGCTGATATAGGTCGTTCATCAAAGTTGTTTGTAACATTTTTCAACTCATGGAACCAAAAGCTGTGGAAACCTGAAACAAAAACATTTCACATTTAGGGTGGAACTGAAAGGTCAATTTCACTCTAAGCTACTTGTGTGTGAAGAGGCTATCTCCCTGCTTTTGCTCTGTTTAAACAACAGATTTACCAGAGTACAAATAATGGCATTGTGGAGCTTTAATTTTGGATTCATTGCGAGTTTTAAGCCAGAATTGCTCTCTCTGAGCAGACACCAGAAAGTAAGAAAAGCAAACAAATTACAAGTGAGTTAGCTATTCTTTGATAACTTTGCTCACTACTTGCAGGTAATTTGAGTACAAATATCTTCCAGTTCCTTGTGTGGAAGAAACCAGATATACAGTCAATTCAGCTTTAATTTTAGAACTCAGGAGACTAAAGCGTAGCCCATGAAGCAAGTACCCCAACAGTCCAACCTCATCACTAACATTGATGTAGAGCACACTGGAATTAGAAGCTTCTATATCCAACACTCCACCTCAGTGGCCTTGTTAATATCAAGATGGAGCATGCATACTGGAAGTTTGATGACCACAGGCCAAAATCCCTTTGTGCAGGCAGCACAAAAACTGGACAAGGGGTAGGCGGCTTTTTACAGGGACTTGCAAAGGCATATCAAAATCTGGCCCCTTGGTTGCTATACAGTAGAACCTCAGAGTTACGAACACCAGAGTTACGAACTGACCAGTCAACTACCCCCCTCATTTGGGATCAGAAGTATGCAATCAGGCAGCAGCAGAGGCAAAAAAAGCAAATATAGTACAGTACTGTTCTAAACGTAAACTATCAAAAAAATAAAGGGAAAGCTGCATTTTTCTTCTGCATAGTTAAGTTTAAGTTTCAAAGCTGTAGTAAGTCAATGTTCAGTTGTAAGACTTTTGAAAGGACAACCATAATGTTTTGTTCAAGAGTTACAAACATTTCAGAGTTACGAACAATCTCCATTCCTGAAGTGTTCTTAACTCTGAGGTTCTACTGTAGGTCCTTTTCACTTCTAAAACTTGGGTCAAGAATGTGTGTAATGATGGAAGGCAGTAGCTGAAGCTGCATTTAATTCTACCAAAGTGCATACCTGTGTCACTAAGTTGCAGACTGTTGTTCTCTTGAGGTAAGCAGGAAGGAGCTGAAGGTTGTCCCTCACTCTGAGCTAAAAGAGGTGTTGCAGATATTACTGGTTTTTCCTGTACAGGCACTTGTTTTTCATGTATAGGCATAGTTTCTTGTGAAGAAAGAGGTACCGTAACATCATCTGTCCCCCTAACAGCATCTGCAAATGAAATTAAAAATCTATCAAAGAGTGCTGGGAAACAGAAAATCATAGGTTACATAGCATCAGCATTTAGTAAAGGCTGACAGATCTAAGCTTCACTAAAGGTGACATGTTCTGTATGTGTCTAAAATTTAAAAATGTATGCCCCTTGTAATGTCCTAAACAATTACTCTTAATCTTTGTTATTAAAAAAAAATAAGTCAGGAGAGATGTAACTACCTTCAGTTATCATTTAAACAAGCTAGTCATTTCATTTCTTTTAAATAGAAAGCTACTGTGAAGTTACAAAAAAATCTGTGTAAATGGAGAATGCAATATATAGATATTGTAGAGAACAGAACTACCTGGAAGCAAAAGGCTGGCTGGTGCTAGGAAGCGATTCCTGGTCAATAGCTCCACAAGATCACCAACCGTACAGTTCGATGTTCCCCAGTCATACAGTAATTCGCAGGTGGGGCTCTTTCCCATCTTTATTAGCCCTTCAAATCTCCTTAAAAGACAAATTAAAACCAAATTACTTTTTTAAATAAGAAGTGACCTGCAAAGACAGGTAGGGTGGGCGGGGGGGGGGGGGGGAGGAGGAGGGTGATAGGTTTGCACTCTTTCTGTGTTTCCTCATGGCATAGGCAGGAGACCTGAAAAGTTTTAAAAAAAAAGTTTTCTCCTGTTTATTCCTAATATTTTAATGGTAGAAAAATAAATCTATTTTTCCTGTTTTTGCTAGAGGGTCCTGCTGGAAGACCCAGGTAAGTGGACTGGGTGCCTTCTCAGCCCTCAAATGAAGGGGCCTGGGTGTTGAATATTTAGCAAAAAGAATGTTTCTTCCACCTGTTTGTTAGGTGTTCCAGTTAAGAAGCTGTTAAGAAATTTTAGACAGCTTGACTAAATCCCTCAGGTAGGTTTCACTTCCTTGGTATTCATGATATTGTACAACTGGTTCTTCAGTTATTCATAAAGTCTTCCAGAAAATGCAAGGTAACAAGACCTAATGTAAACAACAACAAAGAACACACATACAGAAACAAAAATCTCTTTCATCAGAAAGATCACAAACCCAATTTTAAAATACATCTGTGCAGATCATTTGCAGCATTCTTCCAAATACACACAATATTGCTGCATATGTGAACAACTACATGGTGTGTTATCAAAATAAAAATAATTCTTATAATTTTTATTCCATTTTGACTTTGAGTTTGCTTGGATTATTTAACTTGAAAGGGACAGAAACTGAATGAAACTTGAACCTAACTAAATGTCTTCACCACTTGATTATTATTACAGAAAGGCTATTGAGGCTTTAGTGTTAAAAGGGTACTAAAAATACGTAACAATTGGGCTTAAAAATTTATCCTAATTGTGAGCTCAACTGTAAAAAAAAATTATGTGAAAGTTTATAAGATCATACAATAACCTATAATAATAAATGTTGTTGGGAAAAGGTATGAAAAGGAGACAAAAAAACTAAATTAATCCAAATAAAAGGGCCTGCTGATATGGTTCAAGGGCTATGTTAAAATCATGCTTTGTAAAAAGAAGAAGATATGGAACCAGAAATTAAGGAACCAAAGTTGTTGGACTTTAGAACCAGCTGGTAGACAAAATAAAGAGGGGATGGGCAATGCCACCCCTCACTTCCTTTTGGGGTCCTTAAAGAAAGAGACTTTATGTGAATAACTCAAGTAAGAGACTAAACAATCAGTTTTTAAAATAAAGTAGAATGGCTAATAGCCACTGATAGACCTATCCTCCATGAATAAGGATAAGATTTTGTCATGGAGCTCATGGATTCCATGACTTTCAGAGACCTCCGTGACATTTTTTGCTTCAGCTTCATCCCTGTAGCTCTGAGCCGATGTGGGGCCCCAGCAGCTGTCAGCAGCTGCCACAGACAGCAGGGGCAGGAGCTGTCAGTCCCTCCCCTTATTTTAGTAAAAGATACAGACAGGTCACAGGTTTCCATGAATTTTTGTTTATTGCCCGCGATATGTCTGTGACTTTTACTAAAAATAACCATGACAAAAACTTAATCTTATCCATGAATTTATCTATTTCTTTACTGAACCCAGCTATACTTTTGGCCTTCACAACAACTCATGGCAATGATTTCCACAGACTAAATGTGTGTTGTGTGAAGAAGTACGTCCTTTGGTTTGTTTTAAATCTGTTGCCTATTAACTTCATCAGCTGACCCCTAGTTTTCTTGTGTTATGTGAAGGTGTCAGGATTCCTTCCCCACTCTGAACTCTAGGGTACAGATGTGGCGACCCGCATGAAAGACCCCCTAAGCATATTCTTACCAGTTTAGGTTAAAAACTTCCCCAAGGCACAAACTTTGCCTTGGTCTTGAACAGTATGCTGCCACCACCAAGCATTTTAAACAAAGAACAGGGAAAGAGACCACTTGGAGACGTCTTTCCCCAAAATATCCCCCCAAGTCCGACACCCACTTTCCTGGGGAAGGCTTGATAATAATCCTCACCAATTTGTACAGGTGAGCACAGACTCAAACCCTTGGATCTTAAGAACAATGAAAAATCAGTCAGGTTCTTAAAAGAAGAATTTTAATTAAAGAAAAGGTAAAAGAATCACCTCTGTAAAATCAGGATGGAAAATACTTTACAAGGTAATCAGATTCAAAACACAGAGGATCCCCCTCTGGGCAAAACCTTAAAGTTACACAAAACAGGAATAAACCTCCCTCTTAACACAGGGAAAATTCACATAAAACAAAATAAACTAATCGCCTTGCTTGGCTTACCTATACTGGTTACAATATTGGAGCCTTGGATTAGGATGGGTTGGAGAAGATGGATTTCTGTCTGGCCTCTCTCAGTCCCAAGAGAGAACTAACACATAAACAAAGAGCACAAACAAAAGCCTCCCCCCCCCCAGATATTTGAAAGTATCTTGTTCCCTTATTGGGACTTTGGGTCAGGTGCCGGCCAGGTTAGCTGAGTTTCTTAACCCCTTACAGGTAACAGGATGTTGCCTCTGGCCAGGAGGGATTTTATAGCACTGTATACAGAAAGGTGGTTACCCTTCCCTTTATATTTATGACAGAAGGGGTAAATAACATTTCCCTATTCACTTTCACCACACATTCATGGTTTTATAGTCCTCTGTCATATCCCCCTTAGTCATCTCTTTTCTAAGCTGAACAGTCCCAGTCTTTTAAACCTCTCCTCACATGGAAATTGTTACAAGTCACAGGAATGAGGAAGCGGCATTTGATTAAAAACAACAAATCTATTTTCACATGACTTTTATACAATACCTTATATGCACTTGGTTGTATCTGTTTTCACCAGAAGGGTCTTTTATATCTACTGCTAGCTTCTTCCATCCTTCTTGTGGATCAATGAAATCAGCCAGCTGCATCATGAGTTTATAGCCAATGCAGCGCACGTATGTTGAAGGAGTTATGGATTTGCTCATCTTCCTAACAAATGCATTGCATCCTTTTAATCCAGGTTTGTAATTAAAACTATAATTGACATAAGGCATAAGACTCAGAGTTATCTCGTTTTAATTCACTGGTTTTTAATCACACCATCGCCTGCTTTCATCCCCTTGATTCTTGCCACTACTCTTTCCGCTCTTTCTTCTACTTCCCCCGCGTTAACATTGATATTGCGGTACTAGAAGTCAACTAGGCCAGAGCTCCATTGTGTTAGATGCTATATAAACAGGGGGAGTCCTCCATTTATGTCCATCTCCAAGTCCCTCCCCCGTAGCTCCCCTTCATCTCAGCTCCACATCATGTCTTCTGCCCCAAAACAGGTTTTACAAGTTGTACATACCCAACCTACTTCACCATGTGACCTTACTGATTCCCCCCCCCAGTCAGGTTTGCGGGGCCGTAGTGCCTTGCCTGGGACCCGGCTCTCGCGCGCGCACACACCCCCTGACCCGGAGTAGAGAGCGGTGCCCGACGGCCACGGGACTTACAGCGAGGGCAGATAAGGCGGGATCCCCGGGCCTGCTGGATCGGGCCTCAGGCTCTGAACTCGCGGGGGCAGGAAGCACGTGGTCTGGGTACCTAGTACCGCGCCGCAACTAGGGCGGGGCGAGCGCCGCCCGGGGCGCAAAAGTGGGGCCGTGCAGGATCGGGCCCAGCGGCGTCCGGCCGCCGCCCAGGGCGCTCGGGCCCCGCCCCCGCAGCGTCGCGGGCCCAGTGTTCCGGGCGGAGCAGGGGGCCCCGGCGCTAGGACCGCAGCGGCAGAGCTCTGAGCGCCCCGGCTGGTGGGCAGGGCAAGAGGCCCGCGCGCTCTGCTTGCAACCGCGCGCCGGAGGTAGGAAGTGGCTGCACCAAGTGTCTGGGAGGGGGGGCACCGGGCCAGGGCCAGGGCCAGGGCCAGGGGGGTAGTTGGGGGGGGGGGGGGGGGACGACTGACACCTGCATGCTCTCAAGTGAGGTTAAAAGCTGCGAGTATTGATCTCTGCACATTTTAATGTAGCGTTTTGATCCGCGCAGGGCTGTTTATTTGTCTCAGACACAGGAAAATGTCGCCCAGAGACAGCCCAGTAAAAAGGCTCTTGCTTCGGTCAGGTGCAGGGCTGCTGTGAATTAGCCTGCTAAGCACACGCAGGATAACAGCAATCTAGTGCAGCAGATGTAATAGGCAAGGAGTAAATGCAACAACCGTGGTTTGTTCTGTGTCAGCCTCTTGCCGTGCTGCTCTTTCATAGGCCATTCCCCCATTCCTATCTTTACTGTGCTTCTGATTTAGATTGATTTTGTAAGCTGCTCAGGGCAGCACTCCTGTATTTATCTACCTATAAATACTCAGCTCTTACATCACGTGTTTCACTGAAAGCTCTCAAAGCACTTTACAAACATACATAAGTGCAATTACATATGAGGAAATTGAGGCACAGAGAGTTTAAGACTAAGATTACATGGTGGGTCAGTGGCAAAACCAGGACTGAGCTCATCGCTCCTGACTCCTAGACCAGTGACCAATCTGTTCAGCCACACAACCTATTCCACGCATTTTAATAAACAAGTTTGCACTCTTGATGTCCCTCAAACCCCAGTCCCCTCTCCAGTCACATTGGACAATTGCGAATTCATTGTTTCACAATGTTTGTAAATCACAGACTCTGGAGATTAAAAAGACCAGTTAGACCATCTAGTCCTTCTCCCTGCCAACAGAGGATTGTGCCCATTTGTGCATTTATTACTATTTGGTCCAGGCAGATTTTAAGTGTGTCAAGCAATAGGGCTTCCACTGCTTCTCTCAGGAGTTCTCACTGAGGACATAAAGAGCTATGTTAAGTTGTTCTGCAGCATCGATCCAAAGCATTACAGCTTATAATAACACTTTACTGTTAGATTGCATTTTCTAGCTCTTAAAGGGTCGGATCCACAAAGTAGGTATCTAAGCTGTAGGGATGTAAAATGTTAGCATTAGTCTTACCTGTTAACCTGCCTTAACCATTAACCCCTGGATGGGCCAGATTGGCCTTTAATCGGTTAACCGTTTAAACAAAATATTTTTAATCATTTAAGCAGTTAACTCTTAAACGGTATTTACATCCCTATTAAGCTGTCCAATTCCAGGTGGTGAATGTTCCTGTTTGGGGATTGCTAAACTGACATAAGTGCCTCAAAGCAGTTTGGCTGTAGGTGCCTATGTCTGAGAACGGGGCAGGGCTTAACATAACATATGCCTGTGGTCCGCATCTCCCATTCCCTACTTTAGGTAGGGAGCAGCAGTGCTGTCTTTTGTGGATGGCATTCTTAGCCACTTATCTCTCCCCATACATTGTACAGAGAGCTAACTGAGGATCATGGTGTGTTCCTGTCATTTTCTAGGTGCTGTGACACTCAGCATTGCAACACCTAAATCCGTTTGTGGATCCGACCCAAAGTGCTTTACAAAAAGGGAGTAGCACCATTATCTCAATTTTTAGATGGAGAAACTGAGCAGGCAGAGTGCCTTGCTGCAGTGATTAGGACTGGGAAACAGATCTGATTCACAGACTTGTGTCAAGCCCAGTTCTATTTGCTATCCGTGCTCTTGCTGTGAGTTGCACCATTACTGCAGAATTCAGCCTTGGGAAATGTCAGGTATTAACTACTTACTGTTGTTTGGATGTCACTGTTTCCACTTGCACTTTCTATCCCACAGCCCCTATGCTTTTGCTGATGGAAAATCATGTCTTGCTCTTTTGACACTTAGACACGTTAATTTGCTTTGGGATAAGGTTTTATTATTTCACTGGGAAAACGAAACAGCCTAAAGCCATTTCTTTTTGTTTTCCTTTCACCCCAGATCTCATTATCCTCTTGATTTGCAGGAAGAACAAGGGGGCTTAGATAAGTGTGTGGGAGGGAGGGGTGTTAAAATCTGTACTTCAGACAATACAGTGAGGAAAATAATGAAGCATGTGAAAGAGGAAGATACCTACTTTATCTGACACATGTTTTAAAAGGGCTGTGTGTGGTGGGAGCTGGACTACTAGTCCAGGACTAGCCATGGCCTGCTGTAGAAAATCACATTTCATTTCAATTCCCCAGATGAAAAGGCGATGCTGGCTAATTTGAATCTAGAGATTAAGACCCCATTTCAAAACTCAGAGTCAATTGAGCTCTCTTCTTCTCCCCAGCCTGTGGGCCTTGGTTTGTTGTTATTAATCAGGAGACAGAGAAATTGCTATCACCATAAAACTTGCACTTTTTTGCTGAAAGCAAAACACTGATCTGATTTTGCCTGATGGAAGAGGCTTTTATGCCTGTTGGACATGAGTATGGGAATGCTTCCCAGAAGAGAGCTGTATAGCACAGCTCCTATGGGCTAGGATGGGAGAGGCAGATTACTGACAGAGTAGGAGGGGCCCAGCTGGAGTTCCTTCTACAGTGGTGGATCCCATTCACTGGGACATATGTTAGGCAGGATTCTCTCTCTGGAAGCCACACGTGGGCATGGGTTTTAGTGGTTCAGAGGATTAAGTTTCAGAAAGGCATATTTGAAATATTTATAAAATAGATACTATAGCACTGGTCCCAAATGCTGTAGTGACTTCATGATCTCTAAGGCTAGAGTTTACAATGGCAATATTGCTTTCTGTGAGGGCTCTTAATTTGTGATCTCTGGTTTACGGGGAAAGGGTCCCTTTTTCACCTTGTACACATTCTGGAGAGATGAACTACTCTAGTTTGCACTCTTTACCAGTGAATTATGCCTCCCACCATCCCTCTGGTAGAGTATCTTTCATATAAGGGAAAACTGAGGTACCAAAACATATGATCTACCCAAGATCACAAAGGAGGCAAGTAGCAGAGTTACAGAGGCTGAAACCAGGGTGGGGCGAGCACGGCAGCCACCCAGGGTGCAAAGCCTCTGGGGGAGAAAAATGACGAGGAAAAAACGGTATGGGGTGCAAATATATTTGCTCGCCCTGAGCGCTAAAATGACTAGATACGGCTCTGCAGCACCAAGCACGCTGCTACCCAGTGCAAGACGTGAATCCTACATGGCTCACTCCAGGCCAGCGGGAGGGGCTGGCTCTCACGGCAGAGCCTAAGGGCATGGCTACACTTGTAGATGTAGAGCACTTTGAGTTAAACCAGCCTTCAGAGAGCACAGCAGGGAAAGCGCTGCAGTCTGTCTACACTGACAGCTTCAAGCGCACTGGCATGGCCACATTTGCGGCACTTGCAGCGGCACTGGGGCGGTGCATTATGGGCAGCTATCCGAGCATGCAAGTGACTGCAACGTGCTTTTCAAATGCGGGGGGAGGGTGGAGTGTGACGGGGAGTGTGTTGTGTGTATGTGGGGGGAGAGAGAGTGTGTATTGGGGGGGCTGAGAGCATGTCAGCATGCTGTCTTGTAAGTTCAGACAGCAGCAGACCCCCCCCCCCCCCCGCCTCTCTCTCACACACAGCATTCCACACTAATGGTTGCTTTGTCTCAGAGCAGATAGGCAGCGGCTGACAGAAATGGAGCTTTCAAAGGACATATCCGCATTCCTGCAGCGATTCAAAAACAATGACAAGAGTTGCCACTTGATTTAAGGGGATTATGGGACGTTTCCGGAGGCTGATCAGAGCGCAGTAATGCAACACCTCGTCCACACTGGTGCCGCAGCGCTCCAGCGGGGACGCAGCAAATGTTATTCCACTCACCGAGGTGGAGTCCCAGAGCGCTGTAGCCGCGGAGTCAGAGTGCTCTACGTTCCTTGCCAGTGTGGACGGGTAGTGAGCTAGTACGCCCAGGGCTCCTTTATTGCACTGTAACTCGCAAGTGAAGCCAAGCCCTGAGTCAGGCTTCCTCCAGCCCAACCCCCACACACATTACTGCTACTGAGAGCAGGGTCTGGCTCGCAGAAGGACCCGTCCTGCTGGGATCACTTGCCCGGGGCAGGCGGCCTCACTGTCTGGGCCTACTCGCCTCTGTCTGCTACCTGTCACAGTGCCCACACCCCTCTCATGCCAAGATGGCACCGAGGAGCCTCATGTATGTTGTGATGTGACTCCCCCCACCCCCGCTGGGCAAGCGAGTGCGGTGTGACCAGCGCCCGTCACTGGGGGCTGAGACACAGCCCAGGGCCTATCCTGAACCTTGACATCCCTGCAGGGCTGATCCCAGGGCACTGCCACGGGGCTGATAGCGGCAGCGCCCCCTGTGGGCAGGAGCTGGGAACCTCTTGCTCCCTGGGTGGGGGCAGCACCTCACCTCATGGTCCCCTGTCCAGGCCCTGCGCTGTGCTATGTCTGCTGCCCCCCACATGCACAGGGCAGGGGTGGGGCTGGGTTCGCTGACTTCTGCCCACCATGTACACAGTGCAGGGGGTGGGTTCGCTGGCTCCTGTCCACACAGGTCAGGGGTTGGGGGCAGGTTCATTGGCTCCTGCCCCTCACATGCACAGGGCAGGGGGAGGAGTGGGTTTGTTGGTCCTGCTGCCCCTCGCACACAGGGCAGAGGATGGGGCCAGGGTCGCTGACTGCTGCCCCCGCAGGATGGGAAGTGGTACCCCTTGTGTTAATGTTTTGTTTCAGGAGGCCCCGCTAGTAGCTGGTAAGCTGCAATAACCCCTGGGAAATGTGGGGGTCCTCTGGCCACTGTTTGATGACTGGTGCACTCTCTCACAGGTGTGTGGCCTCGGGGCAGGACTGGCACCATGCCGGGTGTGCTGAGCATGCGGAGCAATCACACCGGCTTCCAGGGTAGCGTAAAAACCTCTGCCAGTGACTTTATCGTCACAGAAATTGATACCCTTGGGCAGCTGCTTAGCGAGAGCACAGCCAAGACTCTTTGTGCACTCGGTGACACGCCTGCAGCCCCAGAAAGCTGCTGCCCACAGAGCCCCTGCAGGTCCTGTCCAGAGCCTCCGGAGCTGCACAGAGAAGAGGTGCTAGGTCCATTCAACAGCCCCAGTCATGCTCCAGAAGAGGGCCTGTCGCCAGCCAAAGGCAGCACAGAGCACATGGCTGGAACTGCACCCGAAGGTGGGCACCATGAAGCAGGTACATTGGACTCCTTGTTAGACGAGTCTGTGAATGAACTATTGAATCAGTTTGCTTGTAACATAAAAGATGGGTGGGACTCAGAACATGATCCAGCCGCTCATCCCACCGAGTTCTCACTGGGGCCTGTCCTTGACAAGAGGAATCGAGCTGATTTACACAGCGCCATTAGACAGAAATTTCCTTTCTTAATGACTGTTACAAAGAGTAATGAAATTATTGTCAAAGCAAACACTGATTACAAACAGCTCTGTCAACTAGTGTCTGAGGAGGAAGCATTTGATTTTTTAAAATTTTTAGATGCAAAACTGGAAAACTCTAAATTTTCTTTTAAGCCTGATGGGAATAAGGAGCACAGAAAGGCAGTCCACCATTTTGTCAGTCAGAAGTTTGGAAAACTTGTAGAAACAAAGTCTTTTTCTGTGACAGACTTAAATGGTCAGCAAAATGTAGCAATAATAGTAAGGTTTCGGGAGAAGAGTTTCTCCAGGAAAAGGCCAGCTGCGGATTGCCAGGAAAAACAAGATATTTATACAGGTAAATATTTAATAATGTTTTATAGTTTCCTTGGTTAATTGTTTTGTCATAATTGTTTTTTAAAAGAGTACAGAGTGCCTGATTCTCTTCTCATTCACACAGGCATAAATCAGGAATAATTCTACTGAAGTCAGTGGAGTTAAATTACTGTAAAATTGGTGTGAGAGATGAATCCAGTTACCGCAGTGAATTAAATAAATAGCACAGTGGAAATGGCTGAAATACCCTCAATGCAACCTCTTTCCCTGTGTAAATTGCATGCATTATAGTTTCTCATTTTAAAATAACTTGAATAATTCTGGATGTTCTGTTAGGTGTTCCTAATCTTTTAGATGTTAAAGCTCCACCATTAATTGGAAAGGTTATTTCTCACAGTTTTATAATAAGACCAGATTTGATTTCTGATTTTATTTTTTAAAACCATTATTTTTTGATCTGCAGAATGATGTTCCTGTTAGAAGAATGGTTTGTAGGCCCAACATTAAATCCACAGACTGTCTTAGAAATGTTCAGTATGTCTTTTTTTTTAAATTGCTTTGTTTGATTGTTTCTATATGAAGAGATTTGCATCTTCTGAACACTGAAAATTCTGTTGCTTTTATGGCCGACTGTGGTTTCTAGTAGCTGTAGTTCTGAGCATCAGTTATCAGCATCTAAATCTTTCTCTTCAATACAAAAACATTTTTTCCTCTACCTATAGTTTAGTTTTGAGAACAATTGATTGTGTTCTTACCAAATCCTATCCTGTTCTAATGTTAAAGAATAGCAGCTAGCCCATTAATGATGACAGAGTTGCCAATATAATTTGGAATGGTGGATTTCTAATAATTTTGAGCTGTTCGTTGCAGGTTTTACGCTTCGAAAAGAAAATCTGGAAACACTAGAAGCAATTAGCTATTTGTCTTCTGAACTTGGTGTGCTTCCTTCAGACTTCAGTTACACAGGCATCAAAGACAAAAAGGCCATCACCTACCAAGCTATGGTTGTGAAAAAAGTGACTCCTGAGAGGTACTAAAAACTTGGTTCCTCACATACAGCAATTTCATCATTGGAATAGGTTAATAAATGTGAAAGCACCTTTTAATACCAATCTTATTATATTGGGCCATCTCCTCCTATGTTTGGGTCTGCTTAGAGCAGTTATTTTGTGACTTAATGCTTTTCTTACTAGGGAATATCAGGTTTGACACTGGATTAGCCTTGGACTTTAAGAGGAAAAAAGTATATATTTTCTTATTCTTGCTTGTTGCAGAGAGCTGTCCCTGTCCTTTCCAATGATCTAGTGAACTAATTAGGGTGCAGCATCTGGGACACACTGAATATCAAAATCTACTTTTTGTGTCATCAGAAGAAGTTGTCCTGGGGGACGAAGGGGTGTCTTCCCTAAGGACATGCCATCACCCAGCACAGGAGAACCAGGTCAAGTTGCTCTCTCCTCTGCTTCCTGGCATTGTCTTTCAGGCCAGCACAGTGCTTGCCTGATGTAAATATGTGGTTGGAGAGGGTGCAACTTGCCATCAACCCCCTCTATCCCAAAACTCTTAGTCCCTCTCTAAGTGAAGTGAAGAAAAGGAACTGTAACCCAGCATGGAGAAAAGAGCCACGGTCACTGATGTGCCACCCCTTGCAACCTCAGGGAATGAACAGTAGAAGCTGCATGTCACCCAAAAAGGTGACTGTGTCGTTCAGCCCTTTCTCCTCAGAGAGTATGAATGACACATCAGCACTTGTTGGATCAGGAGAGGGGAAGGCATGTGGGTAGATGCCCCACAAGACCAACAATAGTGATAGTTTTTCTCTGTAATGGTTCTCTCCAGTATTATGTGATCTCTGAAACAGCAGGTTCTTTCCCATGAGTGTGGGCATAGACAATGGAAGGCTTGAGGTAGCTTTAGCCCCCCAGAAATTTAGGGATTACATTAATAAATAAAGGAGATACTGAGTTTAGAACAGAAGCTCATTTATCTCACATTATTAAAAGTGGACAAATTTTGTTGTAGTACAAAACTACTTATTAAAGCACTATTCAATAGCTATTTTATTATTATTAATCTAGCTCCCCCTCCCCCGATAAAACAAGTTATCTATGACCCTGCTAAAGGAGGCAAGTTACGTAGTGGCTTCTCTCCATCACCCTCAGTAGAGAGGTTTCAGAGTAGCAGCCGTGTTAGTCTGTATCCGCAAAAAGAAAAGGAGTACTTGTGGCGCCTTGGAGACTAACAAATTTGTTAGTCTCCAAGGTGCCACAAGTACGCCTTTCCTCAGTAGAGAGTCAATGATCTTGACACAGTGTAGGGAGTGAGCAGCACTCTAACTGGTGAGATTTAGTACATAAAGATATATCAGGCAAGTTCTGCTATACTTTGACAGCCATAGAGCAGGAGACAGCTCATAAGAGGGGAACCATGATTCTGACTCCAACAGTCTCCCTTCACATATAGGCCTGAGTTTAATATGATGAGGTAAGATAGCCTATTAAGGAGGAGGATGACAGATTTTCCCTTCTAGCTCTTTTGCCCTTTGATGAGCAGAACCCACTGCAATGGGATTTTGCTGTTTACAGTGTTGTAGCTACTGCATTCAGATTCCTCTGTGTTGTCATAAACGGGACAAAAATCTTCTTCTGTCATAAGTAAGAAAGGGGAAGCCAAAGAGGAAACTTGTTTTTCTTTTTTTAAAGAAAGAAATATTTTACCTTTAAAAGAGAGGAAAAAAGATTGGTCTTTTGTGTAGCTTGACCTTCCCTAATAACAGAAATCTGAAATTAAAATATCACTTTAATGATACATCTATCTTGAAACTTTGTAGGAAAGTTAAACTTCAGGAGCTAGTTGCTGAATAAATACCGGGAACACCAGGGATTGGGAAATGTATGGTCCTTTTTCCTTTTGGTACCACAAGAACATCCCTTCTTTGTGGTCTTAGTTCGATCCTGCAAATAATTACTACCAAATGTACTGCTTACTATGATAAGTAGTGCCGGTGGGACTTCAGTAGTAAACATTGCACTCGGTAATAAGCTTATGCAGGATCATCATCTAAGTCATTATTAATTCAAATATTAGCTAATTTTTAATTGCAGCTCAATTGAAAATGATCATCCTTGTATTCAAAGCATTAATTTGGTACTTCAGAAATATTTAAAAACACTTTGGTTGATTTGTGTTTATAGCCTTCATTGAACATTCACCAAAATGGAGTAACTTGAATATCTTAGAAGCATTCTCAAGGTTGACTGTACTGAATTTTTATTTCTCATTCTCATTTTTCTGATCCCTTAAAATCTGTTTGTCATCAAGAATAAAGGCTGTACTATAGAAGTCTCTAAAACACAATTACTCTCTTCTGGCCAGCCTTATAAAAGCAAACTCAGAGCATTAATTCTCTCCTTGGGTTTGCATGCACATGCTTGTAATTGGAAACACAACTGACAGTTCAAATATTTGGCCTTTATATAGCCTCTTAATCTTTCAGTTCTTACACTCATTCAGGTCAAGAGAAGTTTTGTGTATATAAGAGCGGCAGGATTGATCTTGAATTTAGAATAACATTTTTATAATCTACTTTAGTATATTGGTAAATATAGATTTTTTTCCTCCAGAGATGGCAAGCTGTTTATGCATATGTGCTTATATGTACTGTTTATGCATATGTGCTTGTAGATTTAAATATCAATGCAAAATTTTGCTAATTTATTATTTATTGTTAGTTTTTAAGACTAGTTGGAGCAGAATTTTACTGTGGATAAATACTGCAGTTGGTAGGCCCTTAATAACCTGTATTTAACCTCCCATTATTGCAAAGCCAATTTCATTGTGGCTCAGGACTAAGACCACAAGAAAATTGACTGCAAAAAGGTGAAGACAGGAGATAGATTATTAAGGGCTTGATCCTGGATATGTTTACTATAGAGCTAACAGAACTGAATATACTCACTCATATTATTTACCTAGAGAGTGACAAAACCAAACAAAGGAAAACATTTAATAGTGCTGTTTGTGCATTATTTAGAATTTACTTTTGTCCCGATTTTGGCAAATTGTTTCTTACTTACCTCCATATTTCCAAATGCGAAGTACAATAAGATTATAAATTTAGAATGTATAAGGAGAAATTGTCTATCTGCAACACATTTGTGAACTTTTTCTTTTTTCTTTGTTTCTTGTACTTTTTTCTGTAATAAGAGCAGCAGTTCTCAGACTGTGACCTGTTGACCACCAGGGAGCATTTACTGATGGTCTGCAGAGTTTTGTTTGGTCACATGATGCTGGCTCCTTCTCCTCGTTTCCAGCTACTAAATTGCGTTAAAGCAACTATAAATACCGCTTAATTTTAATAGTAATAGTAGGGGGGGAGGTTATGGCTTTTCCCATGAAAACACTGCTGTAGTCACCACAAAGATGTCATTCAATCACGAATAGGAGGGAAGATGGTCCATGTGATTATGAATTGGAGTGAGGTAGTCCATCAGACAATCTCTTTATTAAAACGTGGTCCATATTATGAAAAATTTGAAAACCCCTATATAACATTAAATCCACCTGATAATTTTTCACTCATAGACTGTTAACCTTCCGTTAAACTAATTGTATTAACTTCTAAGCATCATTTGATAAGGGGTTAATTTCTAGATCACAAATTATTTTAAATGCTTAGTCAGTAAGCACGACTGTGACTTATTTCAAGTAAGACGAAGGGAAAACCTTTGAATGACAAGTATTTTTGAATCTTAGTTTTACACATAATTAGTGCTGAGGCAAACAAAGCATTTGTGAAGGAAACATGTTTTTTTTCCAGTTGGAATGTCTTATCAAGAGTTCTTCATAAACTCCCCATTTATCATTTGTGTAGGTTGAAAGAAATTGGAAGCACAATTGAAAAAAAAGGAATGAAAGTGTATAATATCCATTCAGTGTGCCAGCACCTTAGACTCGGTCAGCTGAAGGGGAACCACTTTGATATAATTGTGAGAGATCTAAAACATCAAAGCAATGACTTTTCTGCAGATCTGAAAGAGAGAATATCTGAAGCAATTGAAAATGTTAAGGTAAAAAGAGATGCCATGCCATGATTTCATTTTCAACAAGGAAATATTTTTGCCTCATAAAAATTATCATGCTGTTTTTTCGGAACAAGATGGTTCTCATGCTACCTCTTACCTGCAGTCTCCACTCGTTTTAAAATATAGAAGCTGTGTGCCCTTTGATCATTAGTCTCTGTGGCTCAACAAACCAGGAACAGAGCAACTTGCCAAAAAAGGAGGACAGGTAGTGAGTTCATTCTGTGCCACAGCTTTCTGGTTCCAGAGTAGTACAGGACAACAGATGGGGAATTTGACAGACATGGGGTATCTGTATGAACCTGTGCTGCTGAGGCCTAAGGCTGGCCCTGATGGAGAAAATTTGTATCTTCAGAAAGCTGATGCTTTTGACTTCCGACAGGTAGAAAATGTAGAATAATACCTGCCAACCAGTTATAGACTTTGGCTGCATTAGCAAAAATGCAGAGACTTTTCATGTGAAAGGGATGAGATAAATAACTGTAAAAAAAAAAAAAAAAAAAAAAAACCAGCAGCAGAAGAAGAAAGTGATAAGAAATTGATGGAGCCCTTTGTAGATGCTTTCCTAAGCCACAAACCAGGATCTCTAAATTCCTCAGAAAAGTAGAAGGTCAGGAAAAGGGAAAACCTATTAGCTTATTTAGAAGTGTTTTATTTGACATTAATTGCTTTTCCCATCTCTGTCTTACTAAATAATGGTCATAGTGCCAATTTTTTGCAAAATAATTAAGTCAGGAATTAAAGATCAAACTGAGAAACACCCTGTCTCAAAGTGGTAGCCGTGTTAGTCTGTTTCAGCAAAAAAATGAGGAGGACTTGTGGCACCTTAGAGACTAACAAATTTATTTAAGCATAAGCTTTCATGGGCTAAACCCACATCTGATGAAGTAGGTTTTAGCCCACGAAAGCTTATGCCCGAATAAATTTGTTAGTCTCTAAGGTGCCACAAGTACCCTGTCCCAATAATTTTCTACAGTATAATTACTCTTTTGAAAGTTATTTTTCACAAACAAAAGAAATGTTCAGTTGTTGCTTTAAATTTCTTTTCTGTGCCCTTCCTTCTTTTGACTTCACAGTGCACAGGAGAAGATGATCAACTGAGGGATATTTTTTATGGTGTAACTCTTCCTGAAAAATGAACATGTCCTGTATTTGGTCCTGTTTTATTAGACTTAACCTATTGCCAGACCATGAAAAGACTTGTTCCATTTAGTCCAGCTTAAGGATTTTATCTCTTAATTACACACACTGGCATATACAACCTAAGTAAGGTTATACCTATGTAGCTTCTCCTGTTATGTATTTTTGAAAGGTAAATGCCCTTACATTATTTCACATTCACCTTGCTCTATGTGTATTTATTGGTTTCCAGAAAATTAACCCTCATTGGGTCATGTGATCGTGACCTCACTGGCTCAATTTTACTTACACAGGTAGTGGCCAGCAAAACACTAGGAAATTCTGATCCCCACTCATCAGTAATGCAGTTGCTCTTGGGCTTTACGATAGTAACAGCTTTGCAGGTGGAGTCCTCCTGTGAAATCAGATGTGTTTAAAAAAATGTCCAATATCTATTATTATTTATATGTTTGTTTTGATGAGGCCATTGCTTCGTTTTGTACACAGTGCTTACTCAGGCAAAACTCCCATTGACTTCAGTGTGAACTTTGCCTGAGTAAATATTTCTGGCGTTGCTCAGGGAAAATACCAACTCTTTGACGTGATCTTTAGTAGGATTCATCGTGAAGTGATTATACATATATATGCAGAAAGATTCTGGTTTGGTTTGATTTCATGCTTATTTATTCAGCTTGTATGAGAGTCCCAGAGGTGTGGGACTCAGGAGATCTGGGTTCTCTTCCTGGCTACATCCTGTGTGTATTTGGTTAGGCAGGTCATTAAGCGCCTGGTTTTTCAAATGTGCTGAGCACCTAAAGCTGTCATTGATACCATTTGAAGCTGTGATGTTTAACACTTCTAAAAAGTGTCCCCTTTAATCTCTCTCTGACTCAGTTTTCTTAGCTGTAAAATGGGGATACTTAAAGGGGTGTAATTAAGCTTATTTCATTAATGTTTATAAATTGCTGTATACCGATAAGTGTAAACTCTTGTCATTTTAGTATACATTTTGATTGTAATCATTATCTGAATAAGAGTTGAAACAAAATTAACATTTGCCATATTTAGGCCCAGATTTTTAAAGATATTCAGGCATTGCTCTGCTCACCATTGCAAAGCCTAAGGCCCAGATCCTCAACAGTATTTCAGTGCTTAATTCCCATTGAAATCCTTTGAGGATCTGTGCCTTAGCAGCCTCTAATTGAAAGTCAATGGGACTTAGGCTCCTAAGGCCACATCTACGCTACCCGCCGGATTGGCGGGTAGCGATCGATCTATTGGGGATCGATTTATTGCGTCTAGTGTAGACGCGATAAAGCGATCCCCGATCACTCTGCTGTCGACTCCAGAACTCCACCAGGATGAAAGGCAGAAGCGGAGTCGACGGGGGAGCGGCAGCTGTCGATCCCGCGCTGCGAGGATGCGAAGTAAGTGATTCTAAGTTGATCTAAGATACGTCGACTTCAGCTACGCTATTCTCGTAGCGGAAGATGCGTATCTTAGATCGATTCCCCCCCCCCCCCCCACAGTGTAGACCAGGCCTAAGTGCCTACGTCACCTTTGAAAATGGGACTTGGCTGTCTAAGTTACTTAGTCCTCCCAACTCTAAGTAGAGCAATACCTGAATACCTTTAAAAATATGCACCTTATGGTTTTAATGAATATTTAATATTTTCATGTTTTAACCAGTTGATTTCTTTTTTAATTGTAGACAAAAGGTTTTGTAAACTACTATGGACCTCAGCGATTTGGGCATGGACAGAATGTTCAGACAGATCAAATTGGACTGGCTTTGCTGAATGAAGAAATGGTATAATTCACCTCATAATCCAAATGACTGGTCTACTTCTTTTCCATGGCTACAGTTGGCATGTCTGAGTCAAACATTGGAGGCTACCATCCTATTGAATGGTGATCTCCATGTGTGACAGTAGTAGTGTGAGTGTTGTTGGAGGAGACTGCAAAACCAACTCCCACCATGATTTAACACTATTGTGTCACAATCATGAATGTTTTAACATTTAAACAAAACAAATGTTTAATTTTAACATTAAGCTTAAACATTATTTATTTTAAATAGCGTGGAAAGTAGTTTTCAGTGTTTTTGTGGGGCTGTTACACTGCAATTGTCATAAATAATATAATTTTACATAAAGACATCTGCTTTTAATACTAGGCTCAGAACAACGTAAATCAAAAGTTCCTTTTTCCAGTTTGTTCGTGATAAGTGCTCTTTAACTTGTGAATATTCAGACTGTTGGGCTGAGTACACTGGGAGAGATTTTTTTTAAAAAATTTTTTGGAAGAATATTAAGTAAGACCAGATCTAAAACCCAAACCCTTTAAGATCCCAGTAGATGTATCTGCATTTCTCAATATGTTGTTGCTTCTCATTATCCTTTGGTTACCATCCCTCAGCCAGTCTTCTTTCCACATAAGTTGTTCTTTGCAAGCCAATTTGAATTAATTTCTCAAATAATATTTCATGAGACATAGGTCCTGATTCTTCTCTGTCATGTAACTTGTGTGGCAGTTTGCACAGGTAAATGATCATACAAGATACGAGGCTGTAGAGAATGAGATCCATGGTATCAGAAGTTATTGTTGAACTAGATATATAGGATCTGATTTTCCTCTTCAGTTACACTGATATAAATCTGAGAAATTTAATAAAAGTCAATATAGTTACACCTGCATGCAAAGAGAATCAAGCTGTTAGATCCCACAGGATGCTATCCACCAAAATAACTTACACTCTGTGCAAAATTTTGAGTTCAGGCAAGGTAGAAATTAATGTGACTAGTTTGCGCAGATTGGTAATTTTTTACTAAGGATGCTGAGGCACTTGCTCTGCTGCACTGCCTGGTGTAGATGGGGACAGATGAGCCGGAAAACAGGTGCTAATGGCCTGAAACTGACAGGTGAGGGGAAAAGCAACTAGGGTCTTATATACACTTGCAAAATACCTAGCTCCACTGGTACTAGAAATAATGGAAGCTGTAATACAGACCATGCTCAGGTGTTTCTCTCAACATATCATCTAATCTTGTGTAGACACAGCCTAGGCATATCAATGTCCCCTCTGTGTGAGGGTGTGTGAGCCCCTCCATGTGAACATTATATGGTTAGGCCTCTGTAGGCTTTGTTTGGGGGCCACAAGGTAGAACCAGAGTGCTACTGCTTTAGGCCGCATGCTCACCTTGCAACCTGGAAGATTTCCAGCTGGAAACCTATTAAAAAAAAATAATAATACTCCCTGCATCATTACTTTCCCCTTTGCAGGTTTTGAAGGCTGTTCCCATCCCTTCTATTTGACTGCAACCCCTTCCTTCCTTCCAAGGGGAGAATACAGTAGGCACTTGATTTCACAACTTGTGACATTTTAGGACTTTCTGTCAGAGGAGAGAATTTGAGCCATCATGCATAAGAAATGGTCAGAGTTTTGAGATGCTATATGGTATCCTACCACAGAACTGACATATGGTTGTCTTTTTCATCGAACAAGTAGTTACATTAAAACACAATAACCTCATGTGTGTTGTTTTTTTAAAGGTAAAAGCTGTGAAGTTGTTTTTCACACCAGAAGATACAGATGATCCTGTAAACCAGGCAAAGAGATATTTTCTTCAAAGTGGTAAACTCCACATTTAAAATGTTTTTGTCATTATTTGGAATGTGTGTTTTGGGGGGTGAGGGTTTTGCTGCATACTGCCTGAGTTAATAATTCTATTGTCACTTAAAATTATTCTTAATAGTCATATTTTTTCATATTATTTCTGCTTTTGCCAGTAGCTGATTCATTCTTTTATGTAAATTCACAATGCAATAAATCGCTCCATGCTTCTTGAGAGCATTGGAATTTTGCGTCTCAAAATGTTTTGGGTTCTGATTCTCCTCTGCCTTGCACCCTGTGTAATTATTTACACCTTGCAAGTGAGTGTAAAATGCTACCATCTCCCAAGTACAGGGCAGTGGAGAATCTTTATTTCTGGTAGAGGCTTTACATCTATATAGTGGAAAAGATATGAGAAGTTCCTAAAGGCTGCGTTCTTCTTTTGCCCTCCGCCTCTCTTCTTTTGAATTATCATATTCTCTTTGATTGGGAATTACAAAGGAGTGTATGAAAGTTGGGAGCCCAGCTACAATTGACACTGAATGAAAGTTGGGTGCCAAACTCTCTTAGGTTCTTTGAAAATCACAGCCTTTGTTTACAACTTTGGCCATAACGTCTGTGTAATTGACTTTCAACTCTTCATCTCCCTCCACTCTCTCTCTCTGACTCACCTACTTCCTTTCTTGAGTTCCATTCTTCACTGAAACATATTTTCAAAAACTAATATCTGTCTTCTAAGTAAAATGCCCCGTTTGTCACGTCTCTTTCTGCTGTCATTCTTCAGACCAGTGCATGCATCCGATGAAGTGAGCTGTAGCTCACGAAAGCTTATGCTCAAATAAATTTGTTAGTCTCTAAGGTGCCACAAGTACTCCTTTTCTTTTTGCGAATACAGACTAACACGGCTGCTACTCTGAAACCATTCTTCAGACCCTAACTTTTCTCCCAGAGTCAGAAATCTTGAAGTCACTCTTGACCCCAAATCTCTCATGTCTGTAAATCCAGTTATCGCTGTATATTGCCCGAACAGCTAGGGTATGTGGCTTCAGGGGGTGCAGGTGTGCTTCATTTCACAGAAGAGAGCCTTGAGTCCTTCTGTACTGTAGTTTGTTGTATGATGCATGAAAAGGCATTGATATGAACTCTGAAAACAGCTGCTTATCTTTTCCCAAAGCAAGAAATGAAAGGCTACACAAATGACTTCTCACCAAATCAAAAATCTGGATAAAATTACAAAGGAAAGCAGGAAATATGAACGCAAAGGTGTACATTTCTACCCAGGTTGAGGCTCAGACTCCCTGTTAAGTGCAGTTTGCACCTACAAAATAAAACAAGCACATTATTTTTTTGCTACAAAATGTGTTCCCTCAAATGACTTGGTGCTTATGCTGCTTTGATGAATCAGAGTACTTAGCAATGCAAGTGCTAATAATGGTGTAGGTTTGGGGGTGCTTCCAAAAGGGAGGTCCATCTTCTGACAATGTAGGCCTAAGTCTGAGTACCTCATGTTCTTTGACAGGAATACAATTCTCTTTCAATTCTCTTACAATTTCTCTTCCTGCTAGTAAGAACACCCTGCTAGCAATGATGTGATATGCTTTTATTTCTAAGGAACTAGAAACTCTTTGGACTGAAGTAATGAACATAGTAAAGCCAGTTTAATTTATATTTAGTGTAAATTACAGAAAATTGAATTAATTAGCATAGGTTACAAGGTAAATAAGATGGAATTTATCTGACATGAGAAGTTAAAGGCAAGGAATAATAAACAAAACAATAAAAACCAGTGTAAATAAATGAGTCTGACATCCTTTTCGTCATTTGATTTAATTTATCCTTCTTTTTAAGTTTTTCACTTTCTAGTAGACTAAACTTGGAAAGCAGATGGTTGTTCCAATGTTTATTTCTGTTTATTTCAGATGATGCAAAGGGAACCCTGGCAATGTTGCCCGAATTTAAAGTAAGAGAGAAGATGTTGCTTCGCGCCTTGAATCGCTATGGTTTACACCACGAGGGTTGTACCCGAGGATGGCTCAGCATTCCTCATTCCATGCGTATATTCTACGTTCATGCGTATTGCAGTAAAATTTGGAATGAAGCTGCATCTTTTAGGTTTATGACCTATGGTTCAAAAGTAATGGAGGGTGATCTGGTCCTCTCTGAAGATAATGTTGGTGAAAATTCTTCTCTGAATGATAGAGTGAGTTTACAAAATATTTCTTGTAAAGGTTAGCTTAACACACTTAAATAGCTTAAGATATAGGAGTTCTGCTTTTTATGTTTAGCTAAACATTCTAACCCATTTATGCTACTTAGTTTGGCTAATGTGGAGTGGCTTAGCCTGCCCTCAACTCCCCACTAATAGGCGTACATACTCTATACACCATAAAAGCTCTTTTCCGTCCTGACTGTTCAGTGTATTCATGGCAAGCGTAGGAATGTATGAAGGTGTTTGTAGGAACCTGGACTTGGCCTGAATGGTTACACATACATGATGCCTCTAAGCTATTTTCTGTTACATCCTTCTGTGGATCTGGTCATGGAGGACCTAAAAGGCAGCTATCTTTTCCCTATGTATCAGCACCATTGTGGAATTTTTGCACTATTGTAATGGTGTGCACAATGGCACATACATAGCCAGGATGTGACCCAAATTGTTTAGTTGAAGAGTAAATTTCTTGTAGATATTTCTGTGAGTTAGAGCAGCTTAGAGGTCACTGTAAATAATTTTCAGAGCTCTAAAACAGTAGCTTCCTGTGCTTATTGTGATTTTGCCAAAATGTTAGGAAAAAGAAAAAGTGAGTTTAATAAACTGAATAGACCAAATTCAGTGGAAAGCTGAGCTATAAAATTTAATATTAAACAATGGAATTTTATGCAGTAACATTCACATTTAGCATGAGAACCAATCTTCTAGCATGAAATTACATTGGCATCATGAAGTTGAGGTGGGTAAGCATATTAGAACTATAATGGTAGGTTCGTACAGCGGTAATTAACATTAGTTTTATTTAGTTTCTATTTAATGCAAGGCCTTGTACTAATAAAATGATTACTTTGTGTTAAACACTTCTAATTTTTTGTTGAGTGAAACAATTTCTCCTTGGAGTAGTCAGTCAGCCTTAGAATTCTTAATTTTAATAGAGGCTGGGATTAATACAAATATGTGATTGGTTCATAATCTATTTTTTCTACTATTTGTCAAGCTATAAGTATTTTTTTTAAACATTTTATACCAGGTTCACGTAGTAACTGCTCCAGAAGAGTCAGCTAACAAATATGCAATACGCCAAGTAAGTTTGTTTGAAAAATCATGTTTCAGGGGTTTATGAGTTAATGAAGATAAGTTTTGTTTTAAAAATAGATTTGATTAATTTACAGGTGCAGTTTTGTTTCTCTTCAGAGTGCACCTTTATGGAAAATGGGCATAGAAATTAATCTGGACTCACAGCAAACACAGAGATGAAAGTCTTCACTTATGTGTACTGAACATACAGGCAATGTTATCTTGGTTGGATGTGCTTTTTTGTGCACTATTACTGTCAATTGAGTGTTAGCAAACTACTAATTCTAGTTTTCTTGAAACATTTTATTTCAATCCCCCAGTGTTAGGAGAAGCGTTCAAGAGTATTTGAAGGTCAGGGTATGAAAAGGCTGAAGATACAAGGGTTTGGAGACTCACAAAGAATACTAACATATTCTCTATTTCTATATCTCAGAACAATCCAGAAAACAATCAATTTGGTATGTTTGTAGTCTGTTATTAGAGAGAGTACTGGCATTTTGACTGGCTTCTGTGCCTTTCAGTCTAAGCCTCAAATAACTGTCTTCCATGGCTTTGCTTGGGCTTTTATGGTGTGGAAGCAAGGTGGCTTCTTTGCAGAATCAGGCCCTAAAACATAAAGGAATTAAATTTTAAAGGGGTAAGTGGTGGTTTTGTTTCAAACACATTTGTGGCTCACATATATTTTCTTTTTTTCCTTGAGGTGGTTCTTCCAATGGTTGGACACAGTATCAAGTATCCCAATAATAAAGTTGGGCAGTGGTACCATGAAAGGCTTGCTAAGGATGGGCTGCAGACATGCAGCTTCAGGGTGTCTGCATTACAGCTGAACACACCTGGATGCTACAGACACATTTTGAAATATATCCACAATCTGTCATATCATTTCTTAGAGGACAATGAAAAGGGAATCAAAACTGAAGAAGACAGTCACCTAAATGAATCAAAAGCATCTCTTCTTTTGTCATTTGACCTTGATCCTTCATGTTATGCAACTGTTTGTCTGAGGGAAATAATGAAATGTGACCTTTAGAATGTTCATAGTAAAAAGTTACAGGAGTAACATAATCCATGGATTCAGAGTAACAGCCGTGTTAGTCTGTATTCGCAAAAAGAAAAGGAGGACATGTGGCACCTTAGAGACTAACCAATTTATTTGAGCATGAGCTTTCGTGAGCTACAGCTCACTTCATCGGATGCATACTGTGGAAATTGCAGAAGACATTATATACACAGACACCATGAAACAATACCTCCTCCCACCCCACTCTCCTGCTGGTAATAGCTTATCTAAAGTGATCATCAAGTTGGGCCATTTACTTAACGGAGCCAAGAGCTGCAGGCCTGACTTTTAGCCAGTGATATTTGCACAAGCTTTACAACTGCATGACCAAAACTGGATTATGGAGAAAGGGGAATATGGTGAATGGTCATTTCCTCCTTGCCTTTTCTATTGTCATCTTAAGGGCTAGTTATATACTTGGTGCTGTATAAGACACACAAAGACAGCTTCTGCCACAACAGGTTTACTGTCTAGTACTATTTGTCTACTAGGAAAGCTGCCATACCATAGTGAAAATCCAGGCCTGTTGAAACCTTGCTGAGTTCTATGGCCCATTCATCCTCACCTGTTTTCACTATGCATATGAACCCAGAGCTAAAAGGATATGTGATGTGAGTAATAGTGCTGAGTCATCTCGCTGATTAGAGGACATTTCTTCAAGCCCACAGCGTGCTCATCTTTCTCATTCTTGTACTGAGGAATTGAAGGAAATGGGTACTTCGAGACCCAGGAGTGAATATGCCATTAATACACTTACAGAAGAGTGTTAATGTTTTTATTTCAGGCAGTTAATGTTTTTATTTTGTTGCTGACCAGACCTGCTCACTGCATAAGCTTAAGGTTGTGAGGAAATCTTTCAGTGATTGTCACCGGAACCTTGTCATTATCACAATTAAAAGTTATTTATAAAATTCTTCTGTGAAAAAAATTTGTAAAAAGATGATATTGACATGAAAGGGGAGAAAACTGAATAATAAACTAAGAAGCAAAACTATCACAAAAGCTTTGAGTTGCATGTGTTATATTTAATCTGTAGATGGCACTGTGACTTAAAAATAACCAGTGGAAGAGAACTACTTTGGCCATTTTTGAGAGAAGGGATATGTAAATTACAAATGCTTCAATTTTGCATCTGATGAAGTGAGCTGTAGCTCAGGAAAGCTTATGCTCAAATAAATTTGTTAGTCTCTAAGGTGTCACAAGTCCTCCTTTTCTTTTTGCGAATACAGACTAACACGGCTGCTACTCTGAAACCTGTCAATTTTTTCACACTCTGGTAAACACAACATTGATTTGCTTCTATCTGTGACCCCAGTCCTACAATTCTTGCTCAGTCCTTAGCAAGGCAAATATTCCAGGGTTGATTCATCACTTCTTTACACCAGTTTGACAGAAGTGTAATTCCAGTGATTTCAATGGAGGTCTAAAAATGGTAGTCTGGAATGAAGGATCAGGTCCCCACTGTCTTCAGTGAAACTTCATCTTTGCAAGGCATAAGTAAGCATTGCAGGATTTGGCACTGAAGTTTCAGGTGGGAAATAAGCTCTTATACCAGTAATATCTGCAGTGTTATTGTACACTAAATAAACTATTGTGACTATTGCAACATATCGTTTTTAATGCATATAATCATATTAAACTAGAACCTACGTGAAAACTAACAACTCGCTTAAAGATTCAACAAATCACTTGAGAAACCAATCCTAAACATGTTTTCCTACAGCACATCCACTTCAGCTTTCTAGATTTGCTGAATTATATCACTCATCAGAGGGAATTACTAGAGCCGATGAATTTTTATTGAGAACAGACTGCTGCTTTCGCTGATTGGCTCAAAATAATTTTGAGGATCATCAGTTTTTACTGGCATCAACACAACAAATGAAATCTAAGTGTGAAAAATGTGTGTGTTAATAGCTGATACTTTATTTGAAGGGACACATAAAAGGTCAGATTGAAAGATTTTTTTCACAGAAAGGTCTGCCATTTTAAAAATGTTCAGAAGATGTTAATGGAGTTAATCTATAGTAATTTTAGGCTCATTTGTCCAGTACTACTTCTGAGCATTGAAAGGACTAATCTTCTTAAGCAAATCATTCTTTCAGCAACTCTGAGCAGAAAGAGCTAATGTACTGATATCCATAAGTATAATTCCTACAATAGAAGCATTTTACTTGGAAGAAGTCACGGTGGTCATTAAATTGTTTGTATATATGATGATCTTCTGCCTGCTTAGTTTATATTTAAAAAACAGAAATATTTCAGTGCAAAAAAATAGATTTGTTCATATTTATAGCCTTCGGTCCAACTCTGCAACCCTTTCTTCTGTAAAAACTATTGACTTTAATGAGAGTTTTGCCTGAGAAAGGGATGTAGTATCGGACTCTTAAAGCCATTCTGTGTAGGCACAAGAGCTTTAGCAGTACAATAAAAAGATAATAACTATGCGCAGATTTGATTTTAAGAAGGAAAGATCAAAGAGCTGATCACCCATTGACTTGATTCTTTGTATTTCTATTGGTAGTCACCCTTCCTTGATAAACCTTGTAGGCATTTTGTTAATACTAGTGAAGGCAGGCTCTGAAGTTTTTCCTAACAAAAGAGGTTTTAATCTTTAGTGGCATGTTCACTTTTCTAGTCATTGATGATGAATGTGCATTTTTAATGGAAAAAATTCAAATGTTCTTTATTTGTGCAATAGTTAATTTTATTGACTCAAATTGGACAAATATCTTATTAATTTTAATCAGAATGTGCAGAGCTTTCAGAATGGAATGGATTTATATGCACATTCACATCACAAAAAACTTCTTCATATGATGTGTATTTCTGTTCTTTAGAAGCCAGGTAGATGTTTTGTGATCCTCAGTTGGTATAAATCTGCATAGCTCTATTGACTTCTATATTGATTTCAGTTTACACCAGCTGAGGATTTGGCCTATTATACTCAGCTAATAAATCCAGTCCTACATTCCTTGTGCTCTGAACTCCCACAGAAACCAACAACAGAAGTACAATGATCCAAGTCAAAGGATGATTTGAACTTTTATTTAATCTTTTTCAAACCAAATCTGTTGTTGCAAAACATTTAGAAGACAAAGGGAGCTTTAGGAGTGCCGGGAAGGCAGGATCATGCCCAGACTTTTGTTTCCAGCTTCTGAAGACAGCCATCTCCACAAATGCCATGCAAAAGCATGTTTTAATTTTCATAGTAGTTGTGCTACCTGACCAGTAAATGGGTATATTTAGTCAAAGCGTAGGAATGAGTTAGTTTTATGTAAGTGAAATATCTATTTTAATAAATCCTAGCAATTTAATAAACCAAACCCCAAAATCCACAGTTTTGTCATTTTACCTTTTATACCTGTACTGAGGCCATTAATTCCTTTTAACTTTTAAGTTCATAGGTCAAATCTGTGAAATCCAGGGAAAGTTCATTTGGAATGAAATATGGCCCAGCCATCCACTTGTAACAGTTCACATTAGAGCACTTATTCATTACATATACATTGGGTATGCACGCATATAGAGTTGTACTGTATTTTACATAAACCACAATGCTTTATATAATTAAATAATGCTAAACTGCAGAAAGTATATCTGTGTGCATCTGGGCCTAAAAGTTTGAGGTGAGTCCATGAAGAGTTTTACACTGATGCCAGCTTTGAAGCAGATCCTGAAATGAATGTGGAACCAGTTGGGATATCTGGAAATGGGGCTATTTAGTCATGCTTCTTCACCCAGAGGATGCCAAAAATACACTGCACAAGCTAGAGATAATTTATGGCACAAAGGCCACAACTGTATTAAGCAAATAAATAACAAGACTGCAAACAAAAGAGGCTGATGAACAGAATCTTTGTGGGAAAGGGGGTTGTAGATCCTCAGCCTGGTTATGATCCAACCCTAGTTCTGACAGGCTGATCCCAAGGTCAAAGTGGCTACCCATCCAAAGAAACCAACCAGTCCAACTAGGCCTGGACACGAGGCTTAAGATACAAGTTACAGTCTCTACCCTTGTAGATAGAACTAGAGCTTCAATTGACACAGATTCCAGGCAGTCTCTGCTACTGAGTCTCTTGGTCCTAGCTACTAGCTGAATCGCAGAATTATGGATTTTATATATATAACTATCCCTCCCTATTAAACTGGCCCAAACAGACCAATACATTTACCCCCTGCCAAGGCTAGGGGTAAAATTTTTAAAAGCACATAACTCAGGTTTAAAAGGGGGACTTAGGGCTTAGGACCCTATGTCTAATAGACAGTCAATGGGATTTAGGCTCCTAAATCGTGTAAGCACATTTACAATTTTTATCCTAGGTCCATCTCCAAAGTTGTGACATAACATACTGAAATACATGGAAACCCAAACAATCTTAGCTTGACCCAAACAAAACAGCAATGCCGTGGCTAGTCAGCATTAACAATAGTCAGCAATTAAATGCCAATACAAAATCTCAAGGAAAAGACTAGCTGCTTGCACTAAACCCCCCTCCCCAGGACGCTGGCAGGCAAAAAAATATATACAGCTTTGCTTCTCCCCACTCAGCCTAAGGGTGGGGAGGTTGGCACCTCCATCTAGACCAGAGGGCTTCTTAGAACCAGTGGCACAATCCAACACCAAGCCAGGCCATAGTTTGTCAGGAGGGGTAAGGTGGCCCTGGCATCCACCCTGAGAAGCCCAGCCCAGCCAGCCACCGCCCTGTGAATCTACATGAAAGATGCTGCAATGAATTGTATGTGTGACAAGATGGTGGCAGTGCTGTGCACATTCTGGAGTTGGAGTCTGGGGTTCAGGAAAGAGAGTTTCAGCACTCAAAGTGAAATGAGAAGAATGCGTGTGTTGGGGTTTCAGCAGTGGTGGAGTCAAAGCGATGGTATCCATGGGCAGTGTTGCTGAAGTGGTGATAGGTAGAGTCAGAAAACTTGGTGGTGTGGGAGGAGAGAGAGCTCAGAGTCATGGATGATATCAAAGATTTTGAAGTCTGAGTTGAGGAGGGAAACCGGAGAGAATTGTGAGGATGTACCCCAAACTCAGACCTCCTGATAGGAGGAAGTTTACCATAATCCTGTACCCCAAATAATTAAAAGTCTCTAATGAAAAAAATGCAACCACCACATGGGTTGCAAACAGACCAGGTAACTTAATACCAACATTCCCTTTTTATAGCCACATTCTTTAATTAACACATTGCAAATGGTGCCTGTCAACAGAATGGCCACCATGTTGCTAAACCACGTTCCTCAAAAAGTTATGTGCCAAAAGTCAAAGTTCACGCTATCATGCCAGTGCTAAGAAGTCCTAATTTTCAGTAGTGCACCCACTACAGGTAGCTCTCTACTCCTATCAGGACATTCAGGGTAAGCAGAAGTTTCTTGTTTCACTGACCATATTTTCACATAAGCAAAACAAGGTAAGGTATTTTTAGCAAAACATAAATCACAATATTATACATATCCTCTCTGGGTGTCTTAATATAACAATAAATTTATAACTGATCTCTATTTATCCTTCCCAAGAAAGAACAAACTAATTTTAAATTGAAGGTACAGAGCCTCTAACATTTATTTTACCCAATATGTTCCCTGCCACAACATGGGATTGGCATGTTTCAGGATTAGAAAGGTAAGAGAAAGCTATTTTCTCGATCACTTGGCTGATTGAGAAAACAGAGCTCCATGTGGCTTGAAAGCTTGGGATGAAGGTTGTTAGTGAGTTGGGGTGGTGGAATGGGTGTTGTGAAGAAGTGACTTTAGAGAGTTGGAGAAGGTATCATGTGAAAAGAGATTAGTGACAATATAAGGAGCAAGGCAGGATGGTAGAAATGCTGGGAAGGAGAGGCAGTCTAGAGAGAAGATAGTTTTTGTAAGTGTGGTTGATGGCAGGAAAGGAGAAGCAAATTAGAAGGAAGACAAAGGTGTCGGTGAGTTCAAGTTTGGGTAAAGGAGATGTAAGACCAGATCCTCGGGTTGTATAAATTGGCATCGCTCCATGAGAGTCAAGAGAGCTATGCAGATTTACACCTGTTGAAAGCCTGACCCACTGAGAATTGGAGCTATCTTAGATTGAAAGAAGGAGGCATATTTCTCAAAGATAGCAGGTTAAAAGCTGGGCTAGTGGAGAAGGAGTGCTATGTGGACATTAATGATATTAAGAAGACAATAGGGATTGCCAGGTCCTATGGAAATAAGGGAGGCACAGAAATTGAGGGCTTGATTCTTCACTGCCCTGCAACTAGGGTGACCAGACAGCAAGTGTGAAAAATTGGGATGGGGGGGAGGGAAGTGGGAGGAAATAGGAGCCTATATAAGAAAAAGGCCCAAAAATCGAGACTGTCCCTATAAAATCAGGACATCTTGTCACCCTGCTTGCAACTTGTGGAGGCATTAACATTTACAGAATGGATGTAAAATGCTACCAGGTCAGAATACTGCTGCTTTACACTTATTTTACAGAGGTGCAAATGACTACACAAGGAACAAGTCAGTGGAGACTCAGTCCTGTGATGTCACTGCCCAGAAGGCATCCATCCCTCGGAATTATCTGGGATTTCCGAATCTTGTCATGAACATGAAGAAGGGATCTGCATCATTATTTTATGGAGTGCCAGTTTGTACTCATGAGAGACTGTAGATGGCCAAGATATATCGGAGGAACCAGTGTAGGCTCTCCTGAAACAAACTGATTAAAGGGATTAAACAGAAAGAGAGTTTAAAATACAGGAGAAAGCCATGGAGAAAAAAGCATAGTTTTGGTCTACATTACTATAGATGCACAGGCAGTGTTTTTGTAACATTTCTAACCTTACATTTGGTGTAAGGTTTCATTTTGTGTTGGTTCCTGTGATGGGATGCCACAAATTTCCTTAAATGGTTGTGTATCATTGTTAATTTATGGCTTCTCTATTCATTCCATATTGAGTGTTTAATGTTAGGCAGCTAGTTGGGAAAAAGTGTGTTTCAAATCCTTTCCCTCCCCATCACATCCTTTTTTTGTTTTATTTAATATTTAACTCTTCATTTTAACCTTTCTCCCTTCATTTAAAGCCCCTTCTTTCCACTAGTACAGTCTTAAGTGCCTTCAGTATAGGAAGTAGTATGTAGCACTTGTCTTACTAAGCTAAAAACGTGACCTTTAATGCTAATCATTCCAGTTAGAGAACCTGCCTCACTCCTTCAACACCAATGCCGACTCAGATTTCAAAACGAGATGCAGCGCTGCACTGCTGACACCAATATAGCTTATTTGCAGTGTTGTAGCTGTGTTGGTGCCAGGATATTAGAGAGTCAATGTGGGTGAAGTAATGTCTTTTATTGGACCAACTTCTCTTGGTGAGAGAGACAAGCTTTCAAGCTCACACAGAGTCCTTAAGAAGAGCTCTGTGTAACTTTGAAAGTTTGTCTCTCTCGCCAACAGGAGTTGATCCAATAAGAAATATTACGTCTCCCATCCATACAGCTTATGTAACTCATGCCAGACTTGCTTTCATATCTCACTGATATGAAAAGAACTACACAAAGTATAGTAAACTGCAGTGCAATAGTTTATTTTTGCTAAAGAATCTAGACACACACAAAAGCTTCTTATTTGCTCTCACACTAATCCCATTCCTTCAAGCAAGTCAGGACTTCACAGGGAGAATTGGATTGCAGTAGCACCTTCCAGCACCTCACAGATCTGTCCCACTCTGAGTTACACAAAGAGTTTGACAATGATCGCAAACAGGAAGTCTGCAAAAGGCCTACAGTATTTTTGCTTGGGCAAAGCAGCTGCCTTACAGCTGACACTTGATTTTCCCCTCAGGAGATTTTTTATGCTGATTCTGTTGAGGAAGTGACTTGTCATCTTCAAAGGATAGGTTTGTCTTTAGTAATTTTAAGGCTTAGATTAACAAACAGCTGAAATGTCATACCTAGTGTGAAGTAAAGACATAGGTCTCTCTATCGGTAGACAATGCAAAATGTTCTAATGAATTTACAAGTGAGAATCAGATAGTTGTGAAAGGCCTTTGTGGGCCATCAAACCATCAGACTGGCATTAACAAAGAAGGCCTTAAGAAGAGCTCCGTGTGGCTCAAAAGTTAGTCTCTCTCACCAACAGAAGTTGGTTCAATAAAATATATTACATCACCCAACTTGTCTCTCTAATATCCTGGAACCAATACAGCTCTAACTACACAGCATTACCAAGGAATGGCAGCAATATTGTATCAAAGACTTTCCTGTTGCAGGATGGTGTATTTGTTCTCTAATCTGATCTTTCCTCCCTTTCAGTACTATATGCATGCACTATAAAGCAGAGAGAGGGAGGCCTGGAGAGAAGATCATAGATTAGTACATCCCGTCTGTAACAACTCAAGCCTCTCACAAGCGGAGGGCTGCTTATGAGCTCATTGGATGTTTCTCACTGGTAATACACAAGTGGCTTCCTGTGTCTCTTGACACATTCTTCTTTCAGAAAACCATTTATGCTGATTAAATAAACTAGTCATGACTCAGTTTCTTATCAGTATAATCATCTGTCTGAAATACAGTTACTTGTTTTTGCCTCAAACATCACAAGGGACTTGGATCCTAAGATTTTCATAAATTTTAGACTTTTAAAAAAATATTTCCAGAACTTTCGTGTTTTTGCATATGTGAATGAAGAGTAGATGAACAAATTGTATTGAGGATCTTGGTGACAGGACATGGCTGCATAGGAGCATATCAGGAAACAAGGCGAGACAAGTTAGACAAATTCACTGAAGGGGGGAAGGTAAATTTCACATGCCATAAGCTCCAAACGCAAGGGCTATGTGGCAGAACTGAGAAAAGAGGTAGCATGAAACAAGGTGTTCAGTAAACATATAATTACTATAAAGAAGTCTATACCCACAGGCAGACTATAATGGAGGAGAAACTGGGGATCCAAGGAGACTATTCTTAAAATTACATGTGCAGGTGGTTACTACTAAATAATCGGATAGACATTTATGAATCTGATAAATGTTTAAGTCAATGAAAATGTAACAGACCAAATTATAGCAAAGGCTGTACAAGAAAACCTATTCAGAGCAGCACTGAAACCCCAATTCTAGGTCTCCCCAAAACGTGGGGAAGCCACTCCATGGGCCCTTTGTGACTAGAACAGTGGAGATGCATTCTAGGATTGGGTCCCGACATTTGTGCGTGGTTGTGTCTGCCTGGTACAGATCACTCTTACACTGAGCAGGAGTAATTTGTGTGTGAAAGGTGGTTATGCCTGGGGCTTCTACTGGCCACAATACTGGCATAAATTAATGCAGTTTATGAATTTTTGTAGATAAATTCCCCATTTTCAAAATATGGCCTGTAGATATGGTTAAATGTAAAAAAAGAGTTCATATTAGTGAACACTGTATTTTAAATACTATTTGGTGTGTTTCACAATGAGCATGTCAAACAGCTTCATTTTATAGTTATTTCCTTTAGATTGTTTAATGAGGTTCCCTCAGGATAAATATTTAGAATATCTGCTGGATTACCTTGGTGCAATTTAATTAGATTGGAGAGTAAATATTTAAAGATCTGTTGCAAAGAGCTTCAGACATGGTGTAATTTAAAAACTTGTACTCTGAGAAGTGATAGCTTTGGTGAAGTTGAAGTAATGAGCTTTGAGAACGTCTAAACATAAAGATGAAGTTATGTATCTAAGGAAATTTGCAATGGAGGGAAAATTAGCACTGCCAAATATTTAGACTTTGAAATCTGAAATGTCAGGTTTTCTATTAATAGTAAAGGAAGTAGATACAAACGGCTGGCTTATAAAGCTCTGCCCATCTGCCATCAGAAACAGACCTGTCAGCCCAGAATCAGCATACGTCTAAACTTCAGGCTATTGCTCTTTAGTGTTTCTCTGACAATCAACTGTTGTCTATACATCAAGGAAAGTGCTAACACTCCCCCCCCCTTAAGTGTAGGGCTGACCCTTCCACAAATGGAGATACTCTATTGAATCCTTATAATTAATTCTTCCCTCAGATATCTGCACCCAACTTCTATTGATTTCAGTAGAATGTGTACATAGAACCACAAGGGCCCAGATTCACACCAGGGTCTATGCAAGTGGGGGTCTCTAGCATCAGAAGCCCTGCTGGGGTGCAGGCATGCTGCAACAATTGAAAAAATAGCTATAACTTCCCTTCCACTGGATAGCTTGCAGAGGGTCAGTGTAAACAAAAAAGTGTGGAAAAGTTGTCTGAAGGATGTACAGATGCAGCACCTTTCCTGAACAGCTTCTGGAAACCTACCCACTGTGTGATCCACTGCCAGCCTTTCTTGGGGTGAGTCCTCCTTAGGAATGTAGGGGACCAGGAAGGTTCAAGGAGTCATAAATAACATGTCTCTGCACAATCGTGGGTAGCCCAGACTGATGGTTATTACACCTGGTACTGGTAGCAATGCCTATATTTAAGGCCCTGTTTTCAATTGCTTATAACTTTGCCAAACTTGAACTATTCAGGTTGAAATTTTCCATGCCAGATGTCTGTCAGGCTGTCTCTCTCTTATTTTTTTAAAGCTTCAGCAAAAATGGTTCAGCTGTTTCCAAGACCAAGGTTAGGAGAAATGTTGTTTTGCCGTATTGAAAACATTATTGGAACAGTTTATTTGAGAAGCTCTAATACCTCAATGCTTTGTAAATTTGGCGGGGAGTCACGCTGGTGTCAAGGATGTTCCTTCTGCCATCCCTGTGAATTTTTGCCCAAATTTGACCGAGTTATAAGCCTCCAAAAATAAAAAATCTCTGTTTGCACATACTCAATAGAGACTTGTAGAATTTGGCAGCTGCTTTGTACAAAAATTTGATCTGCACTGAGCATGCTCCATCCCCTCACAGCTTAAATTTGCCACTGGACTACAGAGTCATTCTCACTCTCTTTCTGACCCAATGCATATTAAAGTATTTAAAAAACCGTGGACCAGCTTCAGTAGGAGAGCTTAAGAGAGACCCACATCAGAATAGCCCATAGCCCAGTGGTTACAGCACTGACCTGGGAGGTGAGAAACCCAAGGTTAAATCCCTTCTCCTCATCAAGTAGAGGAGGGGAAATGAACTAGACTCTCTCGCATCCTGTGTGAGTTCCCTTTTGCTGTGCTAAAGGTTATAAGGGAGGTTGCTGCTGCTCCCTCTTCCTCTGCCTTCCTACCACCCCCAGGTCCATTTGACATAGGCCACCACTACTCTTGCAGGAAATGGCATAGGCACCAAACTACATAAGAGGGTTCCTGGCTGCAGATCCCATGCGCAGATAAGTGTCTCCCTCCTGCCTGGACTTAGGTGCCTGAATCTGTGTAGCCAAGCCCTGTGAGAAGGATGGGGCTTAGGCTACATCTTTCATTGGCATCTGCTATTAGTTAGGTTAGACTGCTCCCCATCCAGCATGCTGGCTTCTGTGAATCCTATTCTTAGGCATCATCTCTCCTCATGTATTGTATAGGGAGCCTAGTTGTCTAACTCAGGGTTGTGGGTTCCACTGGGTAGCTAGGCACTTAAAAGTTAGGTTTTGCAATACTGAGCCTAAGTTCCTTTGTGGATCTGGGTCCGAGAGGCTCCATATCTTGTTACCGGTCACTGATCTTTAAGTTTTAATAATGATAAATAGCTGAATGAAAGTAATTGATGGAAGCAATTTATTCTTTGCCGCTAAATTTGAAATTCTATAGGTAAAGAATCTGTCCTTGCTCTTTTGATCCAAAGCTTGGCTTGGTCAACCAGAAGCTGATCCATGAAAAGAAGAACACCTGATTTAACTGAACTATGAGATAATATGAAATAGCAGGTGAGGAAAAACCCCTAATTGTGAAGACAATGAAAGCTTTTGTCTTGTAGACTCTGGCTGTTTAAATCTCCAAATAAAAGTATTAACTGACATCAAAGAAACTCATGCAGATGAAAAGGGAATGCCAGAAACAAAAAATAATAAATGAGGTAAACTATACACTTTGACAGCATGATGTTTTTCATTTACATCAGGATTATGTTAGTAATAGCACTAGCTTCTTAAATTGAAGGTATACAGCCCTTTCATTCCAAAGTATTTTTCAAAGAACTACCACAATGGAGTGAACCTAAGCAGCACTAACATCAGTTTGTTTCACAGCCTGCAGCAGAGTCTCAGGATGCCCTGACTTATTCTCCAGAGACAGAGAGAAACGATGACTAGGTGACCTCTTGAGGTCCCTTCCAGCCCTACATGTCTATGATTCTATGACCTGTGGTTATGAACTGGACTGGGACTCGGGAGATCTGGGTTCATTTCTCAGCACTGTCACATATTTCCTCTGTGACCTTTGGCAAGTCGTGTAATTTCTCTGTGTCTCAACTTCTCATTTGTAATTGGGGATAATAATAAATGTCTGCTCTCAGGGCCATCCCTACCCATACGCAAAGCACACAGCTGCGTAGGGCACCAGGAAATTTGGGACACCAGGAAATTTGGTGCTCCAAATTTCCTGGTGCCCAGCATAGCTATGTGCTGCTCCAGCCCCTGCTTGCATCTTCCCCAGGCCCCCCACCCTTGCTCTGCTCCAGCCCCACCTCTTCCTGCCCCTGCTCTGCTCCAGCCCCATCCCCACTCCGCCCCTTCCCCAAAGCCCCCACCCTGCTCTGCCCCCACCCTGCCTCTTCCCGCCCCTGCTCCGCCCCAGCCCAGACCCCACTCCGCCCCTTCCCCAAAGCCCCGCCCTGCTCCACCCCCACCCCACCTCTTTCTGCCCCTGCTCCACCCCAGCCCCGCCTCCACTCCCCTGAGGACCGCAGCAGGGTTGGGCCTGCACTCCCCAGTGGTGGGAAGTGCAGCGACCCGTCCCCAGGCGTGTCCCCTGTGAGTGCTGGGGGGCAGTTCCCCCCTGCCCCCCAAGCCAGCCTCGCCTCCCCCACGGAGACCTAGCATCCCACACCCCCCTCCCCAGAATAGCTAGGGATGGCCCTGTCTGCTCTCTCTAAAATGATTTTGTGTCCCATCATGTCTTCAACATGCTAAAGAAATTTTAATTGATTTATCATCAGAATATGCTTTTGAACTAGATGATCCACATATAATGCTGTTTTTGAGTGCTACTGTCAAAAAGTAGAGCCAAAGGATCAACTGCAACTGACAGAAAAAAGGGAAAGGAAACAAGTGTTTTGAGTCCACAGTTTTAAAGCCTATGATTATTGTAATCAGAACCGTTGGGTATGCAGTTACCTCTATTCTGAGGAGAGCATGCAGCACATTAAACAATGGAGGAGGAGAAATTTTGGCAAAAGAGCAATGAAGAGATCCATAATAACCATGTTAAGCAATCAGACTTCTGTTTAAGGTGTCATTTAAAAGTTATTCACTAGTAAACTGCATGCATCTTAATTTATATGGCTCAAAGGATGAAGGACTTAGTTGACCCCACTAGGACTTGACAGATCATTCCAGTAACTAGGTGTTTTGAACCTGATGGTTAGATCATTAAGTCATCCCCTCTGGCTTAATTAAATACTAACTTGGGTGCACTTCCTACTTATGAAGTATGGAAAATTCTTTTTCAGTAGGGTAATAACTGAAGAGCAAATAAACACAGTGCTGGATTGTAAACCATCACTATCCCTACATTTAAATGCATCTTAATACAAGAAACTTCTATCCAATTACTGAAGACATATAAACTGGATCATATCTAAGAGCCTAAACTGAAGTAAAATTCAAATGGAAATCCTACACTATGCATCTTTATTTTCTGCAGTGAAAGATTCCCCATACTGTTTTGTAGTTAACCTAATTTTCATATACAATTTTGTGTGTGGAGGGCAAGTATATATTTTCCTATTTCAGATATATTCACAAAGACTGAAATAAAATGTATTCAGTAACCAAAGAAACTAACTCACTACTGTTGTCTCATTTTTGCGAGTGTGGGAAAGAAGACAAAGAGGTATCTGGATGAAGACTATTCACTGACTTCAAGACTTGATAAGCATTGTTAGAAGAAATGGTGTAAACTTGTCTTGTTGGCATCAGAGAAGATTAGAAACAGATAACAATAGTGTAAGACAGAACCCATGAAGTAAACCCAGGAAGAAAAATAAAATATTGTCTGTTCAAAAAGATGTTAGAAATGAGTTTTCTTTAGCATTTACATAATGTGAACACATAAATACGTGGAGGAAGTAGATGCAGACTAAAGGCCAATACATTATATTCCTATGTAAACTCAAAATGAGATAATAGAAATATCATATCAAGAGTAATACAGCTGCCCTATTATTATTGTTATCGTTAAACAAATCCATGGGCCAGTTTATACCACACTGCCACGGACATCTGGCCATAGAGCCAGCATTACTGGACCTGGGTGATCACCTGAATGCAAAGGGAATCCTCTGATGGCAAAGAACTGGCATAGAGGGTCCTCTGACATTTTCTTCTCTGCTGAGGGTATAGAGTGTGTGGCTGAGGAAAAGTGTTGCCACTATGCTAGATTAAGGCAGCCTGAGGGTTTCTCTAACTTATTCCCTTCTCATGGTGCCCACTTGCACCACTAGAGCATCTCTGTGCAGAACAGCTCCAAAAATCAGGGTAGTGCAAAGTTGAGTTTTATGGCTTACCTCTGTGCACATTTTCTGAAATCCAAGATTTGTCCCTATGATTGTAAACTCGCAACTGTGCTTGTCAGGGTACAATATCGTACTTTTAGTTTCGTACTTTTCTCCCTGGCAATCTAAATTATAAACAAAATTACTGTATGTTTTTACTTTCTAGAAAAGTACTTTATTATCTTTAATATGGAACTCTGTTAACTGTTAACTTTCTAAAACTATTTCTTTTAAACTATCACATTGCTGCTGTTCTCTGCGTTTTGCTTAAACATTACAGGCATCCCATCAAGTGCCTCAGGAGAAGGAGAGCTTGTTGGAGGAACTTTGAGAAGACTACTTCTCGCAATAATACAAGCATCCATGTCTGTGGAGGAGAAATTTGGGCTAGTGAACTGCAGGAGCAACATATTAGCTGGGCATATGGAAGTGGGACTGTATATTGATCACTAAGGAGAGGTAAACAGAATTTCTAGTGCTGCTCAGGACACTAAATCAGAATTTTAGATTATATGGTAAAGTAGCATTAGACTGGTAAAATTAACTTCAGACAACCAAATATATCACTGCAATATTCAGGGCAAACTAATGAGGAAGGAATCTCCTAATTTTATTCTGTTTATATAGCAATTTCTTCCAACAAATTTGGAGTTAATTATAGATAATTTTGGAGTTAATTATATAAATATGGAAAGTGTAGATACAATAGAACTATCCCAACATGAAAACAGACCGGTAGCACAATTTTCAGAGGGACTAAGAATGCAAAACTGTCAGATGCCAGAGATAGTGTACAACTATTAAGGTCAGCTAGCAAGAAAAGGAATCTTCAATCCAAAATAAGGAAAATGTATTTTCTCCTGCTTCAAATCTTATAGGGAACAGAGGAGAATTTCAACCATCATGACCTCAGGGATGAATATATTTGTCTTCAGTGGCGTACTAAAGATCAACTACTTATTTTGGGCACCTCAGGCCCTGTATCTCCCTTAATTGCTAGTCCATCTTCATTACTCCATTTTATTCCAGCACAGTTTCTTCCCGTCTTCAGAATTAGAGGGCCAGATTCTCAGCTGGTGTTAAATCAGTGTAACTATTGAAGTCACTGGGGCTATGTCAATTTACACTGCCTGAAGAACTAGCCCAGCTAATTAAAGTCTGTATCTGCCATGTGTATATGCATATGTTCTAGCCTTCTGGGGGCAGGGATAGCACAGTGGTTTGAGCATTGGCCTGCTAAACCTAGGGTTGTGAGTTCAATCCAGGAGGAGGCCATTTTGGGATCTGGGGCAAAAATTGGGGATTGGTCCTGCTTTGAGCAGGGGGTTGGACTAGATGACCTCCTGAGGTCCCTTCCAACCCTGATATTCTACGATACTTAACAACAATGGGAAAAGGTCCCAAACTGATAAGCAAGGACCCTGGCATTGCATAGTTAATGAGAAAGAAGCAAAGTTGAGGGGCCCTTGCTGCCCCCATATCTTTGTCTGCTCTTGCTATCCTCTTCTTAAGTTGCTCCAGTGAAAGATATTACTTTACTACCCTGTCTCTCTAACATCCAGGGACCAACGTGGCTATGGCAATACTGCATCCTAGAGCTTTTGTCTCTTTCCACATTATGAATTCCTGACTTCTGTCTGTTCTTAGGTTCAGTCTTCATAGGTGTCTTCTTAGATTGTCTGTGTTGCTGGTCGTTGAGCTGTGCAAGAGGCGATGGCAATGTGTCTTTTCTTCTGGTACTTTCTGCAAATAACCTGGCATGCCCCACAATCCTTCTCAGCATGTATAGTTGTACACAACGGTCACACAGAAATTCTTTATGTTCCCCATTCCTCTGTCTCACTGATTCAGGAGGTGAACTTCCTCAGCTCCCACTAAATTCCAGAGAATCCTTCTTTACAGTTTGCATGGCAATAGCTATTTCAACAGCCTTCTTGTAAGTACTGATACAGTCAGTAATATCTTTCAGATTTGCTCATTGTATAACCCAGAGCAGCGGTTCTCAAACTACGGGGTGGGCCTCCCAAGGGAGGCATGGGAGTGTTTCAAGGGAGGTGTAAGCTGTGGTTTTTGTTATTGTTTTTTTTAAGAGTTCTGGCTGTCAGCCCCAGGTGGCTGGGACTTGTGCAGAAGGGCCATGCACATCCGGGAGTGGGGATAAAGGGCATAGCCAGAGCCCTGCCACCCAGGCTCACGCTCCCCTTCCCCACTTCTGTCAATCCCTCTCCGGGAGGCAGCGTAGGCTCAGGCTCTCTTCCCTCCCTCAATCCCTCACCAGGAGGCAGCTCAGGTTCTCCTTCCCACCCCTGCCCAGTCCCTCACCTGGAGGCGGCGGGGCTCTGGCTATCAGCCCTGAGTATCAGAAGCAATGCAGAAGTAAGGGTGGCAAAATCACTTTTCACATTACCATGCTCACTTCTGTGCTGCTGCTGGCACGACACTTTCTTCAGAGCTGGGTGCCTGGCCAGCAGCTGCTGCTCTCTGCTCTGCCTTCAGAGCTGGGTGGCAGTATACGTACCTGGGAGGAGGGGCATAAATGACTACAGACACAAAGAAGGGAAGCCCAATCAAATAAGTTTGAGAACCATTGATCCAGAGACAAATTGGTCATGCAGGGCATCAATTAATGTTGCTCACTAAGGAGGAGGTAAATAGAATTTCGAGTGCTGCTCAAGACACTAACTCAGAATTTTAGATTATATGGTAAAGTAGCATTAGACTGGTAAAATTAACTTCAGACAACCAAATACACCACTGTAATGTACAGGGCAAACTAATGAGGAAGGAATCTCCTAATTCCTAAGTAATGCACCTGAACTGACAGTGCTCTGACAATTTCCTTAGAGTAGCAACGATCTGTGCTACTGAATTTCCACTTCTCTGATGTTGCTGATGGAATAGGAAAAATATTTTCCTGCATTGCTGTAGTAATTGCAGCGAACGTGGCAGTTCCAGGGACAGTTGGAGACAACAGGTCATACTGCAGTCTCTATGCCTTTGGACCATCACTGTCAGCATGGTTGAAACTCTTTGTCCATCTGGAATGATGTTGCAAGCTACATTTGCTCAAAACATCCAAGGTACACCACCCATAATTTTTAGTTTTCATTGAACTCACCAACATTGTCCATAAAAGTTTCTCTGCTACAGACACAAAGAAGGGAAGCCCAATCAAATAAGTTGGACTTTGTGCTCTCCCAGATGTCTCCACTGCCACAGGTAACTGTTTGTTTTTTCCTTCACTGATACATTTGTCATCTGTCCAAGTTCTTTGTCAAAAACGTATTTCTTGAAGATTTTGAGATGCTTCTATGTTCACCTTGATCTCACTCCAATTCACCTTGAGCTTCTCAAGCCCAGATCTGCCAAATAATGGTGGGTATTTTGCTTCTGTCTCATACAAGGGTAAAATGACTGATTGTCCATCTAGTCGAACTTTCACCTGGAGTATCCATTTTGAGACTTTTTTCTCTGGTATAAATCTTCAAAACCATGGATGTGTCTTCCAGAGGGACTTGTGACAAAGTCTGGTGATAGGTAGATGCACAAATCAGTGAGACAGCAGCTCCAGTATCAAGCTCTGTTCTTGTAGGAATGCCTTCAATCAACACTGTGACCCAGCTCTGACTCCAGCTTCCGATAACAAGGTTAGTGCTGGGTCTTGGTCAGTGTCATAAGAGCTCTTAGAAACAGCTCCAGGCTAGAATCTCAGCCTCCCTGGCAAGCACTGACTACCTGGATGTGTTCAAGAAGAAAAATGCTGACTCACTCCCCCACTATGACCAGATAGACTATGACTGCCCAGTGGACCTCCAGCCCAGGGCAAAGGTGCCCTGCGGATGGATATACTCCATGTCTGAGCCAGAGCTGGAGGCACTATGTTGGTATATCCAGGAAAGCATCTCCAAAGGCTTCTTTGGGTGAACCACCTCTGCCTACATTTTGCCTGTGTCTGCTTTTCTGTGCCTGGCTCCTTTAATCTCCCATTGGGAGAAAACTTGCTGTGCTTATCATCCAGTCCCGAGTCTAAGAGAGACTTGAATTCACAACCTATAGTCATGAATGCAGCACTGCTGTTGACTGAGTCATAGTGCAACCTAGCTAATATAGTTTAGTGCAACGATATAAAACTTGTAGCTGCCATCAGCAAAAGCACATTGCCCTTCTAACAATAACAGTACAGTCATTGAAAACCAGTGAAATTTCTTCTTGAAGTAAAGTGGAAATATTTCTTGTTTTTCAGGCAGAAGGAGGTTGACTGAGTCAACTGTAAATTTTCCCTCCTATAATATAGCATGGCCTTTTAGAATAGATTAGGCTTTTTTCTGTAACAACTGTCCAATCTGAAGTAATTTAGCAGTCTTAAACTTCTGATGGCCTTTTTAGTTTTAGAATAACCGCATGTAAGACAGATCACACTTTCAAAGATGTGTAATAGATCTGCTGGTAAAAATATTTCATATGTGCACCAAAAAAAGCACTTATTATCCGATTGCCTTTTAAACAATATTGTGATGAAAGACCTGCATTTAAAAATGGCTAACATTTATCAACATGTCAAAACCAGTGTAGGATTTTTTTTCAATTCAGATATTGATGACAGATAATGTCTGTTAGAACTAATATATATTCCAAATGCCATTTTTTTCCCTAGCGTGAATGACTGTGCTGGTGATTGAAGTGTGAGCTGGCACTTACTGAGGAGATTATATTAAATGACCTTGTAGGCATTATATTTTCAGTTTCAGTAAATCTAATAAAAACACTCTTCATTCCTTAGTGATTTCTGGTTCATGCTAAATCTTAGAAAACTTATTTGCATGGAACTGGTTGTTACTAAGCCTTGCTAGTAGGTTACAGTACTATATCTCTGTCTCTAGGAGCTTCCTTCTTAAATTTTAAGAACTACTTCATCCATAAATGTGTGTTCATATGTTTATGCTCCAGTTCAGCAAGGTACTTAACAATGTGCCTAATATTAAGTACATGAATCCATGAGACTACTGATGAGCTTAAATTCCTAGCTGAATCAGGGTATCTGTCAGTTAAGGTGACCAGATAGCATGTGTGGAAAATCAGGATGGGGGTGGGGGATAATAAGTGCCTATATAAGACAAAGTCTTGAATATAGGGACTGCCCCATAAAATTGAGACATCTGGTCACCCTACTGTCAGTACATTGTAGGATAACAGTGACTACATTCAGTTAGGAGGAGTCTTTGATGTATCATATGTAGTTTGCCTAGAAAATACTGGGGGAATTGGCTCTTTTTTAAAAAAAAGACTTCAAATATTTTCAAGTTTAACTCTGTTTTTTCCAAATGTGCCAGATATGCAAAGTCACAGAAAGTTGGATAAAGACACAGAGTTCCATTGTTTTATAGGAAAAAAATATGCAAGCCTAAACAAATGATAAAAGATGTGAAATCAAAGAACTCAGGCCAGAATACACAGGCACTCTTGAATGATGCTAATGTTCTTTCCCTCTGATTATTGCCTTTAGATATTGATGTGACACTCTTCTGAGGCAGTGGCACTGTTGCAGCCCATGGTAGCGATTATTAGATAAAGGTTGCAATTGTGTACTTATTTTTGCCTTAGAAAAGGGTCTGATTGTTAAAACATTCTCTGAAGAAGCTGTTTCAGGACCTTTCTACTATGCTAGACTTCATCCCTGGTGATTAGCAGCCTGTTCCTTTGAAGATTTAGTGCAAGAAAACTATACTTCTGTGACCTTTCATTTATCTTCTGAACTCAAAGAAAATTATTGTTTGCCACAATAGCAGCAACACACATGCTGACTTGAGGGAAGGAAAACAACTTTCTAAAACTAAAAGGTATAAAAGGAAAAAGAAAGTAGTTCTAATTCCTCATCTCCTCATTATTAATACTTTGTGTTCCCCCTCCACCATACAATCACTTTTCCAGGCACTTGTCATTTAGAATTGTGTACCTGTGGTAATTTTTGACTTCATAATATTTTGTTAGAAGGCAGGATGATATTGTGGCTAAGGCAGTGGCCTGACACTTTAGAAATCTGTTTTCCATTCCCAGTTCTTGGGAAAGTCACCAAATTTCTCTGTGCCTCAGTTCTCCTTATTTTACTTCTTTTCCACTCCTTGTCTTCCTTGTCTATTTAGATTGCAAAATTTTGGGGGCCAAGTCTCTGTCTTATCACCTGTATAGCAAACTGGGGTCACAGTCTGAGTTATGTCCCTCTGTAATACAAATAATAACTATCAGTCACAGACTTTCACTGAAATAGCATTCTGAAACAAGGTAGTTCACAAAGATACTTACATATGTGTCTTAGATATGTGCACAGCTTGTAAACTCCACAAGACTCCTTGTGAGTTTGTATAGCAACCCTAAAAAGCTTACAACTTGGAGCTGTGGATGCCTTAAACTCCATAGGTAAAATCCTGGCCCCACTGAACTGAAATGGTAAAATTCCCCTTGACTTCACTGGGGCCAGGAATTTGGCCCATAACCAGTAATGTAATGTGTCAGGGGACTTGTTGGAATCCCTGGTTAAAATTGTTCTACCCACTGGTTAAAAGGTGGGGATGATTTATCAATCTTGGTGGAGTTCGCACTATCTCTGCTAAATCTTGCCACAGATGACTTCTATCTAGTACTCCATACTACATGTCAGTACCTTTCAAGGGTAACTAGAGAGCTCCACATTTTCTTAAAAAGAAAAGGAGTACTTGTGGCACCTTAGAGACTAACCAATTTATCTGAGCATGAGCTTTCGTGAGCTACAGCTCACTTCATCGGATGCATACTGTGGAAGCTGCAGAAGACATTATATACACACAGAGACCATTTTCTTGGTTTTGGAAAGTCCTTGCTCCAGGGAAAGTACTCATAGATAATGTTCTTATGCTTCTGAGGGCTTCTTAGTAGAATGAAGCTACAAAATACTATGTATAGTGGATCCTCTTTACTGGTCAGATTCAGTTGTCTATGAAAGACATTTCAATTAAATTGGGAAAGTTTTGGTTCCAAGCCCCACAATTGTTTGCATCTTAATTTTTCTTGACTAGGCTTTTGACCACAATGGATTTCTCTTTATTTGTTCTATGTCTCTCATCTTCTGCAATCTTTAAATGCTCCACAGTTACTCAGTGGTTTATATGTTGCTATCCAGATAATCTAGTTTGGGTTCCAGAGAGCCAGTGAATTCCTATTGTTGATTGCTTTTCGTAACAAATGATTAATAAAGCTCTCAGAATTAACTGGCTGCTTCCTGACATTATAACTGAAGTAGAACTACCATTTTGGGAGGCAGTACCTCTGGGAGGGACATGATACAGGTAATGTATGGAGTGTTGTTCTAGTCATATTGGACCCAGGATATTAGTGAGACAAGGTGGGTGAGATAATATCTTTTATTGGACCAACTTCTGTTGGTAAGAGAGACAAGCGTTTGAGCTTACACAGAGCTCTTCTTCTTCAGGTCTGGGAAACTAACTCAGGGCTTGTCTTCATGTACAGAGCTACAGCAGCCAAGCTGCACCAGACCCTGTCAGAACAACAGATGCAAAACCTAAAGACATATCTATACTGCCACAATGATCAACACCCCCCACTACACACCTTTCAAGATCCACAGGTTCTACAAATGCCTATCAAAACATGTGGTATACTGTACCTCGTCCAGTGCACTAACTGCCCCAACAGCAACTGTGTGGGTGAAACCAGATAGTCACTACACTTCTGAATAAACTCACATAGGAATATGTTAAAAGACAAAAACACCACATCACCTGTGGGTGAACACTTTTCATGGAGCGATCACTCTATATCTGACCAATCAGTCCTCATCCTCAAAGGAAACCTGCCCTACACTTTCAAAAGATAAGCCTGGGAGCTTAAATTCATAACTTTGCTAGACACTAAAAATCATGGACTGAATGGAGACACTGGATTTACGGTTTATTACAACAATCTGTAATCCAATTACAAGACCTACCCCCAGCAACATCAGTGTAGAGAAGCCCTTATTTTCTCAGAGCTAAAGAAGAGCTTTGTGTAAGCTTGAAGCTCATCTCTCTCACCAACAGAAGTTGGACCAATCAAAGATATTACCTCATCCATCTTGTCCCTCACAGTCAGGGGTGAAAGTAACTTAAAGGATTTACTAGTACGCTGGAGTCCTGAGCAGGGGCATGGCCTCAACCAGAAGAGGTGGGGCCTTTAAATCAAGATTTAAAGGGCCGGGGCTCTGGCCGCTGCGGGGAGCCCCGGGCCCTTTAAAGCGCCTCCTGAGCCCCGCTGCCGGAGCTCCGGCGGTGATTTAAAGGGCCGGGGCTCCCCCCAGCAGTGGGAGCCCCGGCCCTTTAAATCACCGCTGGGGAAGCCGGTATGCCATACTGGACCGTACCGGCTTACTTTCACCTCTGCTCACAGTACAGGTAAGACAGAAGAACCAAAAAAGAAACCAAATGTTTTAAAGGAAGTTACAGGGCTTGTGGATTCATCTCATCCACTTTGGTGAAACATTTGATTTGTACATACTGGCTGCTGTCTGATACAGTAATGTAAATCTGAAATGACTACACTGTCTTCAGAATATGGCCCTTTGAACCTTCCATATGTGTCTCTGTGTAACATTTCTCAATACAGAGAAAATTCAATTGACTTCAGTGGAATTACTCTGGGTTTACACCAGAATTTGGAAACGGAAATAAAAGCCAAGGCCAGTAGTATTAACTGCCTTTACTGAACTATGTTATCATGGGACTAATCCCATGAAGATATTAGGTCTGTTCAGCGTCACTATATTTTGTGTTGTTGCTTTTATTGTCCTATTATAATGGGCTTTGTCTAAACTAGCACTTTTGTTGGCAAAACTTTTGTTGGTTGGGATGTGAAAAAAACCCACCTTCCTAACCAACATAAATTTCACCGAGAAAAGTGCCGGTGTGGACAGTGCTATGTTGGTGAGAGATGCTGTCCTGTCAGCATAGCTACCGCCACTCATTGGGGGCGGTTTAATTATGCCAGCGGGAGAGCTCTCTTCCACTGGCACAGCGTGGCTACCCGGGAGACCTCACCGCGGCGCAGTTGCAACGGTACAGTTGTGCTGCTGTAAGGTCCATAGTGTAGACACAGCCGTAGAAACTATTCATGAAAAACAATTGATTTAAACACTTTCTAGACATAATCAGAATTCAGATAATTATTACAAATTAGTTTAACAAATTGTAAATAATTTATGTAAATTAGATTTGTATTCAGTTACTGCTTCTACACTACTGCTCTATGACAAAAATAAACTTTGGTCCACTTAAAGTTTTCTAAAAATGTTATTAAAATATCTGTTCTTCCTCAGATTTTCACATTCCCTTTTGTGTTCCTTTTTACATCCCATAGTTTCTTGAGGGGTAACCTACTGCGATGTCTTTCTTCCTAAAGCTTACAGCAGGCTGCAGACCCTCTGTAGTTTAAACAAAGGCAATACTTTAGAGCTTTTCTGATTGAAACAAAGCAGGGGGAAAGAAAATGCCCTGACACTGGTACTGGGGTGAGAGGTTGGAGTGTAGGAAGACCATGAACTTCTCTTTAGACTTTGTTGATGCACATAGCAGAGATAAATGGAGAGCAGTTTTTGTCCCACAACAGATGTACTGTGTGTTAAAGCTTTTATCAACTCAACAATCTTTGTATTAATGAAGTGGGATAAAGAATTTGCCCTGTGAAAAGTGACACAAGTCCTACGCTTTTTCCTACAACTTTAATAAATTCTTTACTTGATTTTCTTTTATTGCACTGCCCCTATTATTAGATGCCAAAAATTTCCCAGGATTTGGCAGTCTTTTGCTATCATGTGGCAGCCCCCTTCTACGCTCAATTAGATGTGTTTTGGGTTTACATTGTGTATCTCCTTTCTACATGTCTGAGTCAGTGGGTTCTTTTTATCCTGTTCATGCTGAAGCACTGCCAGAAATCTGCAGCTGGGGCTGTAAAGAGCTCTCCAGGCCTGGAGTTTAGACCCCAGAACAACTTTGACAATAAGGTGAAATAAAACCATAAATAAATGTCCTTTTCTTCCCATTTAGCATAACTAGATCTAGAACATGGGGCTTATGTAGTAAGGGATTGTAACGTCTTGCCAACCTTGAACAACACCTTTAATACTGAGAAATCTAACTGTTGAAGTTTTAAGTCAGGAAGTATCATGCTCTGGTATTGTAAGAGAGCCTAAAATCAGCTTTTTCTCTGGATCATTCATATAGAATAATTTGATTCCTCAGAACACAGCAGGAAATCACTCCTGTGATCTCTGAAATAGTCTAGGGACATAGACTCTCACAGTATTTTTTTTTTTTTATTGAAAAGACATTAAAAGATTTGAGGAAATGGCTTATTTGGGGAAATCACTTATAGTGCTAGGAGAACCTTAAAAGGTTCAGGTTTGGTTTAGATAAGAACCCAAAGGTTCAAATACTTATCCCAACAGGGTTAGAATGAATCCTTGATTCAGATTGGATTAATAGTTGAATCCAACCTTGTAGTTTGATTCGTATTTGTTCCAGTCTGTGACAGAGGCCTAGTCACTGGTCACTGACCTTGCGGCAGTACAGAGAAGGCTGAAAGCTTAATTGGAGCCAGTCAGCCAGCTTCTAGTGGGGATTACTGATCAATGGGTGGCTAAAGAAGTGCCCTGTGACATGTGGGGGCTTGTTCAGGATTGTGATGAGGTTTATAGGCCCCTCACTAAGACTACAGGAGTGATGGAGCAGTACTGGGTCAAGAAGGCCCCACCATTCAGCAGCTGCAGAGCATATTCCATATGGAGGACTGGCTGAAAAAGGGACTCTGGAAATCAAGCAGAAGGAGTGTGAAGGAGAGGCTGTCTGCAGAAAGGAAGCCAGTTATCTTCTGGAACAGTGAAATCCACAGGGGAAGGGCCTTCTTTGACTGGGGTATGAACAGGCACTGGACTCCTTTTTCCCTCCCCTTCCCCTTGATGAGGGGAATGACTGGGTACTAAGAAGGGAGCTGGGAAGCCCCAAATGATTATTTGAATTGTTGAGACTGCTTGAGGAACCCTGGGAGGGAAGCAGAGTGCTGTGGCCACACCCTGAACTCCTGGGAGATAGGAAGCAGCCCAGGAGAGGCTGGTCTAGGGTACCAGCTAGAGGGGCTGGGATGTTCTTCACCCCTTTCCCTTGGCCCTGGACCAGGACCCAGTGGAGAGGGAAAGCTGGGTCCCCCATCCTTCCCTCCACCCCTTGTTTGCCCAGGGGAATCAGTAGAAGGGCAGACTAACTTGGCTGCCGGCTCTCAGATTGCCCAACAATACTTCCCTGGGATTTTGGGGACGATTGAGCTGTGGTAAGCCCACTAGGCATGCTGGTCCCTAAATAATTCAGCTCCCAGGATCTTAACCCTCTCAGTCGAGGCTTGAGCAGTGACCTCTCCGGGTGCAACCGGGGGGATCCTGCGCTGGCTGGTGGAGCCTGTCTGGAGAAATATCATCAACAATACAGGGCAGCTAGGTGGAACAGTGGGATATACTTCCAGGCTTTTGTGCAAAAATTATCTGACTAGCCAATTGGTAGTTGAAGCCAGATAGACAGGACATAGAGGCCCTGATGGACTCAATTATTCATGAACAGTTTACCCAGAATCTCCCTGAGGCTACAAGAGTTTTGGTCAGAAGGCATCAGCTGGAATTGCTAGAGGCTGCTGTAAAACTAATGGAGGCATATGTGGAAGCGGACTTTCCATGGAAAGAGCTCTGTTCCCCCACAAATAGGGAGTGGGGAAAGAAGAGTGAGGAACCTCATTCATCGAAGCCTAGGTAGGGGATGCAAGAGGTGAACAAGGGTGCCCTAGTGCCTGCTCAGTTGTTTGTTACCTGTGTGCTGGCAAAGGACATATAATGAAAGACTGCTCAGACGTGGACTGTGGGTTTGCGGAGTTCTGTGGGTGGACAGGTGTAAAAGTTGGGCCTGGGCTAAAGTAGGCTGGAGGACCACAAGGGATGTGGTGGATTCGGCAGGTACGTCTTCCCTTGTACAGAGTACCTTGGTTAGATGGCAATAGCAACAGAAAGGGGTGACCATAACAATCCACTGTATACATGGGGGGTGGGAAAGCATACTTACCCCATGGCAGTCATTCCATTGGAAGTGGAAGGAAAATTTAAGTTGCAGAGAGAGGGTGTTATAAAGTTGTGCCCTATGCGGTGATGACAGGAATGTACTGTGCTCCATTTCCCTGATGTAAAAATTGCAGAGGACACACAGACACCCCAACGGTGGGGTCTGCTTAAAGAAATCTCAAGAGCAGAACCTCCAGGTAATCCTCCAGGTGCACTGTTTAAAGACCTAGACATATTGCAACAAGCTCGAAGTCGACACACTGGAGGACTTGGGGAAGAAGTTCTTGAAAGGGGGGCAGTGGATTTGGGAGTGAAAGATCAGACTCACCTAGCGGAGAAGAGGCTTGACCAACTGCCCAAAGGAACAAGCCATTGGCAAGGCCCAGGATGAAAGGTGTACTGAGGAGGGAGAGAAGGGGCCTGATAATGAGGTCCTGGGGGGTGAACTTACCCAGATAGTCCTCAGCCTGTGGCAAGATAAGTCAGGGGAAGAGGAGGGATCCCTATACTGAGGCGCTGGAGGGGCAATTTATTCAAATAGATACAAGGCAGAGGCAAGAGAAACCAGAGCTAAGGTCTGGGGGGAGTGATTGGTGAGAACGACTTATCTTCTGGTCCCTACTGGAAGCAAAGAGGCAGACAAAAATGGAAAAAATAATAAGAGTTTCAAACATCAAAAAAATTTGGTTTTGGTTCACGGGCCATTTCTGAGGGAAAGTCTAAGGTGGGCGGGTTTTTAAAATTTTATTTAAAATGGCTTGCTCTTTCCCACCCTATGTCTCTTGAGGGTATGTGCACCTCTTTCCACCTGCACAAATTCAATTGCTAACAATACTTACAGCCATGTCGCCCATTGACTAGTATATTTGGACCAAATATACCAGATACAGCTGACCCTCCCCTGAGTTTGAATCTTTTTAAAGGAAAATTTGAATATATTTTCATATAGGCTTCATGCAGAGAAATACTGAGCTATTGATGAACAAAACCTAAACTCAAAATAGTTGCTATAATATGAAATATGATAAGTCAGAAAATTCAAATTGTATCTAGATCCTCCCACTATCTGAATGACCAATAACTCCTATTCATACATATTATGACCTAGCCAGGTTATGTACTGTGGAAATTAGTGTTTCAGATCTATTTTTGAGATGTTGGTGTCCTAGAAGCTCAATTTTACACAGCTGTGGGTATTCCATAATGATAGGGTTTTAGTGGGTAGGAACACAACAAAATTAATTTTTCCTTAATACCTATGTCTCTGTTAACCATCCTGGTTAACTTATGTAATATACAGAACTCCCCAAGGCTTATGGACCTTTACAAACAATGTATTCCCTATACTTCTGTGATGGCCAAGAAATTTTAAATTTTGGCAGTGAAAGTAGATTGTTTTATTTGAGGGCCAAATCCTACGAGGTGTTGAGAGCTCTCAACTCTGACTACAGTTAATGGAATGAGGGAACTCTGCTTCATGCAGGATCGGTTCCAGAATAATTGATCTGGAAACTCTGAAAAGATAACCTATGAGAGATACAGGCCCAGATTCTAATCTCAATTACACCAGTATAAATCTAGACTCCTTCGACTTCATTTTTACAACACCATAACTGAGATCAGAATCTGTCCAACAAACTGCAAATTTTTGACAGCGTATGGTCTTTATTATTATTATTATTTTTTTGTTTAGAGCTAGGACACATGAGGGTAACTTAAGTTTCTAGGAAACAGAAGCTGGAAGAGATGCTGTATCAGTCTACTTAGATTGTAAAATCTCTGGGGCAGGGACTGTCTTTTTTTGTTCTTGTGTTTGTACAAGTGCCTTGCATGGGTGGCATGTATCGTAGATGCGGGGAGGGTGTGCCTCCCCAAACAGCCTGGTGTGGCCCCACCTATGCTTTGTCCCCAGTTCCTGGCACTCTGCCTTTGCCCAGGAGGGCTGGGGCTGGAGCTGGCTGGCCTGCCTCCCGCAGGGACTCGCAGTGGCTGGTGCTGGGTCACCTGCTTGGACCACGCCACCCAGCCTCCTGGCGCACCGGGGCTGGGAGCATTGTGGCCACACTGCCCGGTGCTGGGGTTGGGGGCCGCAGCAGGGGTGCTTTGGGCTTCTGTCGGGGAGGGGGGAACATGGGGAGGGGAAGGGGAAGGGGAAGGGGCAGGGCCTCAAGCACAAGGAGAGGGGCTGGGGGCTAGCCCCCCACAGCGGCCAGGTGACTGGCCGCCCATGGCGCCTTGTACAATAGGGTCCTGATTGATGACTGGTGCTCCTATGCACTAAAATGATACAAATAAATAATAATTGCTCATGCTACACATCTCATGAATATCATTTTAGGAAAAAGAATCAACGCATCCCTACAAAAGAGATGAAAGCCTTCAGTATTTTACTTGTACCGTTAAAATTGTTGGGTTTGCTCATACATGGACATGTGTTTAAATTACAGTAAGGTATTTGAAAGTGTACAAAAGCGATAGTCCTATATAAAAAAATGGTATTTTTTCAATCTTTTCCTATCACAGTGCACGTTTTAGTAAAATATCCAAACATACTTTTTTACAGTTGCGGTCCTGACCTTACAAACATTGCTGAGTACAGTGCTTATTGCAATAAGTAGCCCAAGTGAGTTTATGACATTACTTGAAGTCCAGGGGACTATTCATTATAGCAAATGCTTGTAGGATCAGGCCCTGTATTTGTTGTTTTAAGGGGAGAGCACTACCTTGAGTGGAATCAGAGAAGATTATTACAAAGATCATATTTCAAAGGGATCACTTCAAAACAAGTAAGATGTAAGGACATGAGTAAAGTATGTAGATTAAACGTTTGATCCACTATGCAGGTGAAAGGCTGCTGAAGTTTGGTATAAGTAAGTTACTAAATACTAGGATCAAATGACAAGATTTTGAAAGTACTTAATTTTTATTAAGTCAACACTGAGGGAAAACATGAAGACAAAATCTAGTTTGCTGACCCAGAGCACCTAGGGCCTGTTTTTTAAAACAACCTGCAATTTTGCAGGTGCTAATGCTAAGGCCTGACTCTTCATTGTCTTGCACCTAGCATAGTCACTTTCACTTATGCAAAGCGGGTGTGAATTTCTATCAAATCAGAATGGTAGCATTTTATACATTCTTTGAAGTGATGCAGATATAAAAGGTGGAAAGGCAGTGCAAAATGGACAGCATAGCTAATTGATTATGCCCACAAATCCATTAGATCTTTGAGAGTGATGGGTCGTCTTTCCATCCCATCATCAACCTCAGCCTGGACCAGTCCACACAAGAGGGGGAGAGGGATAGCTCATTGTTTTCATCATTGGCCCGCTAAACCCAGGGTTGTGAGTTCAATCCTTGAGGGGGCCATTTAGGGATCTGGGGAAAAAATTGGGGATTGGCCCTGCTTTGAGCATATATATATATCACTCTCCTTACAATGTGTTTATCATACACATTGTAAGGAGAGTGATCACTTAAGATGAGCTATTACCAGCAGGAGAGTGGGGTGGGGGGAGAGAAAACCTTTTGAAGTGATAATCAAGGTGGGCCATTTCCAGCACATTTCCAGGAGTTAACAAGAACGTCTGAGGAACAGTGGGGTGGGGGAGGAAATTGCGTGGTGTGTGGTTGCTGGTGAGTATTTGCTTCAGGTTGGGGGGCTGTCTGTAGGCAAGGACTGGCCTGTCTCCCAAGATCTGTGAGAGTGATGGGTCGTCTTTCCATCCCATCATCAACCTCAGCCTGGACCAGTCCATACAAGAGGGGGAGAGGGATAGCTCAGTGGTTTGAGCATTGGCCTGCTAAACCCAGGGTTGTGAGTTCAATCCTTGAGGGGGCCATTTAGGGATCTGGGGAAAAAATTGGGGATTGGCCCTGCTTTGAGCAGGGGGTTGGACTAGATGACCTCCTGAGGTCCCTTCCTATCCTGATATTCTATGAAGAGATCCACTTCCTGGACACTACAGTGCTAATAAGCGACGGTCATATAAACATCACTCTATACCGGAAACCTACTGACCGCTATTCCCACCTACATGCCTCCAGCTTTCACCCAGACCACACCACACGATCCATTGTCTACAGCCAAGCTCTACAGTACAACCGCATTTGCTCCAACCCCTCAGACAGAGACAAACACCTACAAGATCTCTATCAAGCATTCTTACAACTACAATACCCACCTGCGGAAGTGAAGAAACAGATTTATAGAGCCAGAAGAGTTCCCAGAAATCACCTACTACAGGACAGGCCTAACAAAGAAAATAACAGAACGCCACTAGCCGTCACCTTCAGCCCCCAACTAAAACCCCTCCAACGCATTATTAAGGATCTACAACCTATCCTGAAGGATGACCCAACACTCTCACAAATCTTGGGAGACAGGCCAGTCCTTGCCTACAGACAGCCCCCCAACCTGAAGCAAATACTCACCAGCAACCACATACCACACAACAGAACCACTAACCCAGGAACCTATCCTTGCAACAAAGCCCGCTGCCAACTGTGCCCACATATCTATTCAGGGGACACCATCACAGGGCCTAATCACATCAGCCACACTATCAGAGGCTCGTTCACCTGCACATTCACCAATGTGATATATGCCATCACGTGCCAGCAATGCCCCTCTGTCATGTACATTGGTCAAACTGGACAGACTCTAGGTAAAAGAATAAATGGACACAAATCAGATGTCAAGAATTATAACATTCATAAACCAGTCGGAGAACACTTCAATCTCTCTGGTCACTCGATTACAGACCTAAAAGTGGCAATTCTTCAACACAATTAACTTAGGCTTGAATAGAGACTGGGAGTGGTTGAGTCATTATACAAAGTAAAACTATTTCCCATTGTTTATTCCTCCCCCCCCCCCCCCCCCCCCCGTTCCTCAGACGTTCTTGTTAACTCCTGGAAATGGCCCACCTTGATTATCACTTCAAAAGGTTTTCTCTCTCCTGACCCCACTCTCCTGCTGGTAATAGCTCATCTTAAGTGACCACTCTCCTTACAATGTGTATGATAAACACCCATTTTTTCATGGTCTGTGTATATATAAATCTCCTCACTGTATTTTCCACTTTATGCATCCGATGAAGGGAGCTGCAGCTCAGGAAAGCTTATGCTCAAATAAATTGGTTTGTCTCTAAGGTGCCACAAGTACTCCTTTTCTTTTTGCAAATACAGGCTAACACGGCTGCTACTCTGAAACCTTTAAAGATGGTGGTTGTAAATATAAGAATTTATGAGACTAGGTATTCTATATGAATCAAAGACATTTTTGAGACCAAGAATGACAATTTTTAAACAGAAATGCAACCAAGACATTTGTCATTTTGCTAATTGCCTGCAAAATCTCAAGTTTAAAAAGTTTCAAACTGAAGCTGCTCTAGCCTTCAAAAACAGAAGGAAAAGGATTTTTTTTATTGAACTTCTAACGTAAAAACAGATTTTTTTTTAATTGGAAAGAGAAATTATTAGCTGAAATCTAGTTTGGCTTCTTTGTTGCTCAAAGGTTTGCTCTTAGATGTTTTCTCTATTAAATAACATTGTCCTCAAGAGATAACTCCTCTCTTTAGTGCACACTAGTGGTTTGGTTTAATGGAGTAATTAAATGAAATTTAGTGCATTGTAGTAAAGAGCCATGGTGTTGCACACTTGCCTTTTATACACTGGTGATAAAGAGGATACAGTGTACTTCAGGAATAAGTGGAAAAAGCCCCATGAAAATAACCACTGGATTTCCGTAAGTGCCCAAAGTTCTAACAAATGTGGGATTTTCCACTTCTAACAGTCCTGATTATTTTCAAATTGACTGCCACCACGTCACATAGAAAAAGTAGTATTAAGAAGGAGAGCAGCGCCAACAATGTACATGTTCCTGTTTCCCTGTGGAAATTCCTTAAGTGCAGTTCCATACAAAGTGAGCTCTGTGGGAATATGATTTGCGGGTTGGAGTGAAGAGAGGTGCAGACAAGAAGCAGCTACCTTTCATGGTCCCTGTGCATATCTGTGTGGCAGTTAATGCATTTCTAGCAAAAAGACTGTATAACAATAAAAAGATTAATGGATTAACACAAATTTTTAAGTTTTGTAGTGAAATCAACACTGGCCTGCTGATATTTTACTGAATAAATGCAATGTCTGATCTGAAAGAGTTTATAATCTTCTGAGGTGAAATATCATAAATCTATTTAATGTTTAAAATACAAATAATTTTCTCTTGAGAAGTACTTTCAGTAAAATTTTTGTTCGTCTTGCTAAGGTTTACTGTGGCTAGAAGTTTAAACTATAAAAAGAACATTTGTGCATTGCTAAGATCTGTGAAATAATCATAGATAACCTCTGTCTAGTTAAACATAGATAACTTGATTGTAAAAGTCAGGACACAGACAACAAAATGGTACAATTGGCTGCTAATTCAAGTACATTTTAATAGATAGTAGGTGATCTGTAGTATGTCTAAACCTATTATCTGAGTGCATATCAAAGGACCTTCAAAGAAGCCAAGTAGAAGAGCAAACCTAAACAATATCAGGAAATTGAAGGGCTGTTGTTTAATTATCAGATTTTCCATCAACTTAAATTAAACAGACTCCAAAGATGCACAGCCAAAAAAAGTAGATTATTTTTGTTTAAATAATATTTCATGATAGAAACTTCCTATCTAGGTCACAAATCATCTTTCATTTCTTTGAATCTCAGAGCAAAGCCAATCAACAATGTTTAGAGACTAATGTGAAACACATTAAGGGCAAAACCTACATTTCTTTAGTGTGAGTAGGAGTTATATAGGCATTTAGATAGGATGGGACTCCGAATTAAAATGAACAGAGTTATCCCATGTCGTTTCCTTGATTTATTCAGACCCTATTATTATTTGATGTTGTCACTTAGAAAGGTTAGTTGCATGGCTAGTGAAATGGAAAATTAAAATTGAATGCTACCAAGATATGTGACATTAATAGTACAATGATCACGCTAAAATGCTTTCCAACTTTACCTTGTATTCCATTACTTCAGTATTAGCACATGGAATACTTTAGCAATACTGCAGGTACTGAGCTAATGTTTAGTTATCAAAGACACCTGAAACATTTTAACTGTGCTCACTGATAATTAATTACAACATCCTCCAGTATGTATTTCTCTGAGCTGTGGCTTCTAATGTGAGACTACGCTACCTGGTAAATAACAATGGGCATTACTTTTTCCACGAGTGAGGGGATTTTGGCTCCGGCAGGAGCTAGTCTGGCATGATGGGAGAAGTTCTAGCCCCCTAGCCAATTTCAGCCCTGTCCCGCAGGGGGGTGGAGGAGCCTGTTCTGATTGGCTGGCTGTCTCCACCAATTGCCTGCCTCCTGGAGAAGCCAATCTGAGCTGCTGTAGGAAGCAGGTTGAGCTCTCCCCCTCTCTTCAGCAACCTAACCCAGTTCTCACAGGAGGGAAGGAGGAAACAGAAAGTGCATGGTGGCCCCGATTCCCCTTTCCCTCTAAGGAGCCTCCTGTTGCTCACCTGCTCCTCCCCTTCCCCTTTCCTTCTAGCAACAAACGCCCAGGAAGGGGCAAGAGGGTGAAGAGAACCCTTGGAGCTGCCCACCTGTCCTAAGACGGGAGAAGGGATCCCACTGCAACTCCCCCCCCATTCCCCCAGGTCAGGGAGAACAGGTGAAGAACCCCTGGATCTGCAGGAGCAGAGGTGAGTTGGGAGGTAAAGGGCCAGAACTGATGCAGGCATAGAATTGACCTGGGGTCTGGGAGGGCAGAATTGATGGGAAGCTGGGGGCTGGGCAGATGTGGAGGTAGGGGAGAGGCAGAATTAATTGCTTGGCAAGAGATGGGCAGATGGCAGGGTGAGAACTCCTGCAGCAGGGGTCCGAAACATTTAAATAAATTGGGGAGTGTTGGCAACGCTGATTGTCTCACACACTGAGCATGGGCCGGGGAAGTTCAAAAAACACAGTATAGCCTTTTTTTAAAAAAAATCATGATTTTGGGGCTAATCCCATAATTTTGGGGGAGTCTGACTTATGATTTTTGAACCTTTGCTGCTGGCAATATTGCAGCAACCTAGGAATGTGGCAATCACGTCTTTATAAAAATTCCTTTATAGAGGAGAAACTTAAAGGAGAGTTAGCTAGAAGCAGGGATTTGTGATCCTAATTAGTAGGAGAAGGCTTTGCTCCAGCGTTCCATGGGGAGCTGGAAATGGCAGCATTTGAGGCTACACTGTAGTAGACAAAGAATTACAGATTGGGAGCGGAAACAGAGCAGGGAAGGTAAGCAGAGGCCAGAGGGAGGAGGCCAGTGGTGAGCTGGAGCTGGTTTGCACTGGTTCGCTAGAACCGGTTAAATTTAGAAGTCCTTTTAGAACCGGTTGTTCCAAATTTTCCCCATGGGGGCTCCAGCCCCGGAGCACCCAGGGAGTCGGTGCCTAAGGCGCCACTTTTGATGTGATCAGTGCGGGAGCGGCCGCTACCCCTGCTCACCCCCAGCTATGCTCCCCCGCCCCTAGGAGCCAGAGGGACCTGCCGGATGCTTCCTGGGAGCTGCCCCGGGTAAGCAGCTCTGGGACTCCCCACCTCGCCCTCCAGCAGGTGCCTCTGGCTCTTTGGGGTGGGGTGGGCACCCACTACCTGCCCGGTTCTGAGGGTAGACAGGGGACAGGGGAGGGGGTGGATGGGGCAGGCGTCCTGGGGGGCGGGGGGCGTCAAGGAACGCAGGGGGGGTTGGATGGGGCAGGAGTCTCGGGGGGGCGGGGGGGGCAACGAACCCCTCGTGGGGTGAGGAGGGAACCTGTTGTTAAGATTTTTACAGCTCATGACTGGAGGAGGCTACACTTCAGGAGTAGGAAGGGGTTAGGAGGGTTGATATCTCTGTCTTGCCTCAGGAAGTCCTTCTACAGCAAGATGATGCCAGCGATCCCTTCCTATCTTCTCCCAAAAGATCAGCAAAAGGCAGGCCCAGGATGCAGCCCAGCCAAATCCTCTCAAATTGCGGCATTGCAGCGTGGTTTTTTAGATATTGTAATCAATGTTACATTTGAATAGTATATGTGTATTTTCTTTGTCTGATTGAGCCTGCTCCTACGCCCACTGAAATCAATGAGAGTTTTGCCCCCTATAATTCAGTGGGACCAGGATCAAACTGGTGAAGGCAGGTTATTGCAGTTTTGTGCTTGGTTTTTCAGTCAGTAACGGTGAGCAAGTGGAGCTATGTAAATCTTTTTTTTGTTTTGTGATCTCATTAAACTGAAAATTTCTGTTCACATACGCTGCTGTGATGCCTCATTATCCCCTTCTCCAGGCCCGGTTCCTGTCTAAACTTCATTTCCTATGACACACACTGTCCTCTTCTTCGCCCTGCCATATAACAGGAGATGTTGTCTAGGGAACACAACTAATAGAGAAGAATGGGACAATGAGACACCAGAACTACAGTTCCCATGATGCACCACAGTGGCATTTCTGCATCTCACATCTTCATTTTTGGCAGAAAACAGAACACTTTTCAGATTTTGAATATTAATATTTTGGATGAAAAGTTGACATTTCCCATGGAAAACAGACACTTTTTGTGGATAAATTTGTTCTGTTGGAAACCCAATTTTCTGTTGAAAACCAGTTTGGGCTAAAATGTTCAAATAGCTCTACTATGTCCCACTTAAACCCACTTAGGTTAAACCTGAGCTATTCATAGGTCTTTTGCCAGTCCACTGCAGGGGTATAAATTTCACTGCAAGTGAGCACAGATTCCTCTACTCACTCACATCATCTCTCATTATCTTTGTTGCACCTTTCTCTCACTCACAGTTAGCCTCACTAATAGTAGTGCCTCCTCAGAATGAGGTAGGCAAATGGGGGATACAGCTCAACATAAGCAGGGCCACATCATCCCTCACTGTTGGCCCCCCTTCTGCCAAAACTGGGTCATCTGTGCATCTTAAGAGGTTTTAGGAAAATCCTGGCCCCACTGAAGACAATGGCAAAACTTCCATTGGCGTAAATGGAGCTTGGATTTCACCATTTGTGTTACCCTATGGATACAGTATGTTGTAATGAGGATTAATTTGCTACCCCTAAGGCCAGGATTTGGTCTTAAATGTGTGTAATACATTAAAAATAAATTATCACAGTGACAATATTTTTTGCTCATGCTCTTTAACTGAGCTGGCAGTTTAAAGAGGCAGCTTATTTTGATTTCAAGAAATAACATGGAAATCACTGCTAACCACTTTTATTAGTAACAAAAATGAGTAATTCACAGACAGAAAACACAACATCTACTGAACTTCGAACACTGAAACAGAACAACCTGAAATACTAGAAGCCTAGAAACATATGTTAGCAGACAAAGTCACATTCATTTAGATAACATGTTGTACTGCCTAAATATAAATATTTATGATACTCATCCATAGGGCAATAAAAATGTAATTGCTATTTTTTGTTAAATTAAAAGAACACACACGTAACTTACACAACTAAACAGATAGACATGCCCATTTATAGTAACTGGAATTTCTGTCAGATTTTGTGTTTAAAGACAGCCGGGAACTGTTCCATGCATCTTTATCTCCAATGCTATTTTTAGCTAGTAGTTGTTCTGAATTCATTTCATTTTCATGGACATACTTGCAGTACACTCAACACCCCCATGCTGTTGATATGTTGAAAATAGTAAAGCTTTAATTCAGTTCACTACCATTTCTACAGTATTAACCCTTTGTGAAATATCATCAGATTATAATCCTAAATGGCTGGATTCTGATGCCCTTGCTAATGCTGAATGATCCATTACTCTGGGAGTAACTGTGTCTCTCTGATTTTGAAATCGACAGAACTACCCACAGGGTAAGGGACTATTGAATGTGAGCAAGGGTAGTGGAATGTGGGTCAAGGGGCACAGGACTTAAAGTGGACCTGTGCAGAAAGGATGAACACTTTTCACTAAATTTCATGCAAACATTTCTTGCCATTTAATCTTAGGTAACTTTGTGCCTCATGAATTTCCCTTTTCCTTAAAATTTTGGCAAAATGACAACAGGAAAAAACACATTCTCCCATGTTTTCCATGCAAAATCACCTTTATATGAAAAGGAATAGGTGTTATTGGAAAAGTTGAGTTTGAAAAAGTATTAGAAGGGAAGTTTTAACAGGGACAAATCATAGTTGTTTTCTACTTTGCATCAGAGGCATAGAATCTGTCTATTGAAACCTGTTTCCTGAAAGTTACTATCCTTCTTTATTCTCTCACTCATACAGTCTCAGAATTGATTTATTTGTCCAGTAATTGAGTGTTTCAGGGGACAGTTTTCCCTCCCAAATGTTAATAAGTAGTCAAGGGTAGTTAAGGGCACTTGGTGTCTTATTGGATGTGGCCTAATGTGATTCTTTATTAGAATCTCAAATACTCTGTAACAGGTCATGTGTGACACTGTATGGAATCTGGGGGACACTTTAGGATATTATGAATACCAATATTATAAAATGGCAATGAGTTGTGCCAGATATAACATTTTCGCAGATACCTAACACGGCATAATTTGCCAAGTATGATAATCATGTTTATATGTTTGTATCACCTTTGTATTATGGAGTTATAGATATGTAGGGTATATCTGTATTTCCAAACTTGGGCTGTGTTTCTGGGTGACACTCCCAGACAGACTGGCATCAGCACTAGGTCTGCTTGATGGCCCATCAAGGGACATCACCTGTACAATGAACCCATTGAAAGGGCCAGGGACTACATCTTAAGACTCAGCAAGGCATGCAGGGGCATGCCTATGGAGAGAACGCAAAGGCCTTTCAATGCCATGTGCTATGAGTTTGTGTTTGAAACAAAGGAAGTACCAGACACATGGCAAAAGGACTATAAAGGGCAGCTGCATCATCTCCATTTTGTCTTCAGTCCTGCTTCTTGTCTTCATTCCTGATTCTTATCTCTGGAGTAACCTTTCTACAAACGAAGCTCTGAACAAACAACTGAATGACCCATCCAAGCTGTGGATGTGTTCCAGAGAGACTTTCAAGCCAGCAAACTCACCAGTACTGCTAGGAACCTGATATATGGCCTTTGAAGCCTTTGTATGTATGTGACTGTTTTACCATTTAACATTTCTCTTCTTGTTCTTTCATTTTTCTTTATAATAAACCTTTCATTTTAGACACTAAAGGATTGGCTGGCAGTGTGGTATTTTGGACAAGATCCAAACCTATACTGATCTGGCAATGTGGCTTTCCCTTTGGGGTCAGAAGAACATTTTGTTTTTGTGAGCAGAGTTTTTTTAAATACTTCTCACTGTACTGGACCTAGGTACTGATTGGGAGCCAGAGAACTGGAATGCAATAAGAGGGCTGTGTGATTTCTTTTTTGCTTTTTGATAACCAGTGTGGGGGATCAGAAGAACAGTTTGTGACTGGTTGGGGAGTTTAACTTCAGAGTTACCCACCAGTCTTGGGAGTATCTGCTCTCCCTTTTGCAGCCTGCCCTGACGTTGGCATTTCCAGAGAGGGCTGCCCCAGGCATACCACATCACATCAGGTCCTTGACCATTTAATAGAATATCAAAGGGGAGTGGCCTAGAAGAGGTCAGGCCTGAAACAGAGATACATTTCTCAGAGCTCATGGAACACTCTACAAATACTGATCTACCAAGCCTGTATAACTCATGTTCTTTTAAATCTCTCCCAAAACGCTCACTTCTTCCACAACACCCACAAGAAATTAATTAGTGATACTAATAATTGATCAGATGAGGGTATGAGCAGAAGTTTTGCTTTGGTTTTACCTGTTCTTCCTATCTACTCTGCGTCTGCCTTATATTACTGTAAGCTGTATTGGTGAGGCACAGCCTGTCTTTTGTGCCCTGTACCGGGCTGAGCACATTGGTAGCATTTAACAAATAGTATTATGATGCAACAACAAAACAGATTAGTGATCTTGCAAAAGAAAGGGTTTGAGCATGCAAAACTGAATGTCACTAATTCTGTGAAGTTCAGACATCTGTGAAAAGAAACAGTTTTCAGGAAGTAATAACTCCATTTTCTAGAAGTTAGTGCTGTTAGACTAAGGGAATGCAACAGTAACTAGGCTGTTATATGCCTGGCTAGGAGTAAAGAGATAGCAGATAACAGATTAAAGAGTGTGATTTTTGGTAGAACAGAAATGGTTTTCCTTAGTGAAGGGGCTGCATGTGTTTCCTTGAACATCTAGAAGTTTAATAATGTGAGGCTCAGGAATCTACAATGCTGCAAAAATAATCTAGTTCCTTGGTAATAATAACACTGAAAACTCATAAGAACGGCCATACTGGGTCACACCAATAGTCCATCTAGTCCAGTATCCTGTCTTCCAACTGTGGCCAATACCAGGTTCTTCAGAGGGAATAAACAGAACAGGCAATCATAGAGTGATCCATCCCCTGTCATCTATTTTCAGCTTCTACACAAGATAAGTCTATTAACTGGAGAAAAGGCTCTGCTCTAGCTTCTGATTTGCCTTGTACATGCTGATGTAATGGACCAGGTTCTTTGCTGTGCCAGCTCCAGTCATCACAGAAGAAATGTGAGAGCCATCTCAAAGCTCGTGCTGTGCAAGTACCAGCCCTGGTCTTTGTGGCGCCAGGAGCTGCTCTAAATCTGGTCAGCTTCCAAGGAGCTACATACCAGCAGGGATAGCTAGAGCACAACAAGCTTCCAACATGTCTCTTACTCTGGGGAGTGACGTGACTCCAACCATGTAATCAACCTTGTCTTCAAATTTGACAATTTAAATACACTATGAAAACAGCATTAGTTTTTCAGAGCATCCAGATAATGCCAAAAAAAGTATCCAACTTCATCCAAAGTTTTCAGAAGAATTTGTCATGCTGACTACTCAACAAACCACCCTGAACTAAAAAAACAACCCCAAACACCCACCAAACCATTCCAAACCTATTTTTAGTTCACTTCAGCTGAATTAATTTTTTGGCACATTATATTTGAAATAGCGGTGCCTTCAATCATTTGTTATCTTTTAATTGCCTTGTCCTAAAGAGGTAAACAAAAAATTGCATTCTCTTTTACTGCAATTTATTTCTTGTAAAGGTGATAGCAATGACAGCCCTGGAATGAAGTCTGTTTATCCATAGAACTGGTACAACACAGGCAGTAACAGGGCAAACTTCTCCATATTGTCCCACCAATAAGCCTCAATCGTGGCTCAAAGGAGATATCTCTAGGAGTGAAAGGACAGTTCAAGCCCCATGACCGTTCAATCATTGGCCTCTCTAAAGAGACTGCCAAAAAAGTTGCCAATTAGTGCTAATTGTAGTGGAGGTTTTTGAGAATTGGATTAAGACCATCAAACTCATTTCCTATGCTGCTGATATATTGAAATTACTAAAGCTTTTATTCAGGTCAGTACCACTTTGACAGTGTTAGTCTTGTGGAAATATTGTCTGATTATACATAAGGAGAGTAGAGTTTGAACTCTCAGTCGTTGGTTACTGTACATTCTCTTTATCTTAAAATGTTAAATTTATTTCTATTTTCTTTTAGTTGATGGAGTTTTCCCAACCACACTACATTACAAAGTACAAACTTCAAGAGGCTTAACGTCTGCTGGCTCTTTTGTGGTTACATAACAGTACATAAATGTAAGAGAGCCCAATTTTAGACCTCAAACCTTTGACAGATGTTTTTGGATCTAGTTGCATTTCGTTACTCTCCATTACTATGGTATCCTTTGATCTGGAACATTCCTCTTCTGTGATCAAATGTAAAATGAATTCAAAATCATCTCTTTTCATCTCATGTGAGCAAAATGTGTGAACCATTTACTTAGAGGCACTCCTCTTTACGATAAGCATTGTCTTTTTCATTGGTTCCTGGTAGGATTTTTTTTTTTTACATGAATCAGCTCCTTTATATGTTCTTACAAAAGACACTGGTGGGATGTCACTTCACATTTGTCAAGAACAAACAACACAATCTTTTTAACAAGTGATATTTTACAATGTCCTGCAGGGGATTTTTGCGAACTGACCTTAATTAGCCCAGGAAAAAGATAAGTAATTAAACCACCAAAAACTGCTTTCAGATAATCTGAAAACTCTGACTCAACCTCAGAAAATCAGATATTAGGAATCTGAAACTGTGTAACATCCTAAACACACCTCTGTATGCCTAGGTACTGTATCACACATGGAAGAGTATCCACAGTTTGATAGTGTTGCCTAAATAGTTGAGCACAACAGGGTATGTTTAAACAGGAGTTTCAGCATTATCAGGTTTTGTTTTCATGTGTTTAAATCACATTTTTAACACAACAGAAAGCATTTCCTGTAGCTTTTTTTTTCTGTAGTAGTATATGGAAAAGGGAAGCAGATAAACAAAATGTCCTCTTCCCTTTGGACAACTCATATCAAGCTCTTATATTAAAACAATAATTTAAAATTTTGGATCTGTTGCTTGACTATAATGGTTTCTTTGGTGTTTATATGAATAAGTAAACAACATTTGTAAAGGTTTTTGAAGTCATATTTATTTATTATTATTATATAGATACATATTTGCAAGTGATTTTTAAACTGTCCCTACACCTTTACACCAATATATTTAAAAGTCAGATACTCTCATGGGCCCCAATCCTACAGATATGTAAGAGTGTATACCTTTCTCATGGGAATATTCTCATTGACTTCAAGGTTAATGAATTAAAAACTTGGTATAATTTAACATTTCTGTATCTATTACAAATGTCCTGCTGATAATTGCATGATTATTATTTTAAACATGTTGTTCAAAGCAAGTCTGTACAATACATAATTGGTTGTTTTAACTAAATGAATCTGTACAGTTTTTGTCCATAATCACCATTTTTGTAGAACTTCCCTGGCTGTGCCTGTCTTCTATCTTTTTGTATCCAAGTGCTAAAGACAAATTTATAAAACCCTCGCTGTTCATGGCTATTTGAGTCTTAATTTTGATAAAGTACGTACAAAAGGGACTAAAACACATTTATGAACTGACTGTTTTAAAACATTAATGAAATATAAAGTTATAAGCGCTCCAAAAGAGGATCAGTTTTTGCCTGGGTCTGCCTAATTGCACAGGGGAGTGGAACTAGGACTCATGGAGCAGTGAAATGCAAGGAGCAGGAGCCAATCAAAATGGCTGGGCTTGTGCTTCCCCAAGTGCAAGGGCTGATCCAGTGTAGTGCCACGACCAGTGTTAGCCTCGCCACCACTGAGGAAGCTATGGTCTGTCCTACTCCTTCCTCCATAGCGGTTGACATAGCTAGGGCAGGTAGTGCATGCTGCATCTTGTGAAAAGGTGACACAGTGCTTCCAGGAGCTCCAGGTGGAGGTGCATGTGTCTGCACTACAGCTGCACCGATAGACTGCAATTGAGCCAGCCCTGAACTGGTAGATTCTTTTGTTCTTGCAGGATTTAAATGTACGAAATGTTCTGTATTTTTATTTTTAAATTTCTTATTCAAAATAAAAGCCTTCAGTTTCCTCCTCAAGTTACGCTTTTACAGCTAAGTTATAAAACCATAACTAGAGAGATTTAAATAGAAATGTTAATAAATTGGTTAGTCTCTAAGGTGCCACAAGTACTCCTTTTCTTCTTGGTAGCTGTAATACTGTTACAGACTAGTTGGTTTTAACAGGTGTGTTAAAGTTTTAGAGTTCTTTTGATTCACAAATTATCTTTATGCCATGATCAGTTGCAATTCATTATCCAGTGAGTCACATGAAACATCTCCTGGAGAAACATGTTTGATACTGTAATGTACAGTGAGGTTGAAAAGACAGGCAAAGTTTGTAAAATTCTGTGGCAAGGACATAGACATCAATAAATGCTAAGGATGAAATGCATTCTAATGTAGAAAACCTGTGCAAGATCCTTTTCATCTCTTTAGCCCTTTTAAAGCCCATTTAGAGGGTGCTAACAGGCAGGCTGCATTGTCAAGGAAAACAGGAATTTCTTGCCTACGTTTGAGAAAGCAGAAAGAACCTGGAGCAACCTACACGGAACTTGGAGAGAGGAGCACAGATTGCAAAAGGAAAGAGTTTGGAGGAGGCACCAGGAAGTCAGTATGAGTGTTACACAAACATTAATGAATTAAACTACCAATTTAGGTGATGTAGGAAAATATCAGTATGCCATTTTATAGATGGGGAACTAAGGAAAAGGCAGATTTAATGTCTTGTGGAAGATCACACAAGAAATGTGGTGTCTGACTTCTACTCCAGATCTTGACTCCCACTTCTGGTACCTTCACCACAAGACCATCTTTCTTCCCACATGTTATGTAGTACACAGGATCTTGCATAGGTCCTCTGCACTTGAGTGAATTTCACCCTTATATTGTAACCTCTTCAGGTGAGGACTGTGTCTGAGCCCTGAGCTCACTGTTGGCACTTGACAAATAAATAAGGAAACTGTACTGAAGGACACAGTCTGTGTCTTGAACATGTGTCTGAAGAAAAATCTTCAATTTGATGAGACAGTAGGAGAGGTCCTAAATATATTCCCCTTGCTCCTAGTGCTTAATAATAGCAAATTACTATTCCTACTTCTCAGCTGCTCTGGCAGGCACAATGAAGATGCAGCCAAGTCTCCCCCCTTTCCCCGCCCTTCTCTGGCCACTCCATGCCCACCTACATGGGGGTGGGGAAAGTACTGGCCGGCTCACTATGCCTGGAGTAGAGATGCAGAAGAGGCTGGCCAAAAGCATAGTGAAGTCTTATGTCCCCTTTCTCCTGTGCAATCATGTAGGCCTAGATGCAAACTGAGCCTGAGCCATCTTGGTGTTATGGGCAAAGGGTCATAAAAACAGTAATACTGTATTATTTTACAATTCATATATTTCTAAAAGAGATGTTTAAGAAAGTAAGAGGCATATTATAGTCTGGAGTGGTAATGTTATCTATTATTGAGGTTGCCTGACACTTCCTATTATAAGACCCTGTTTTCAGTTGCTTATAACTTTGCCAAACTGTAACCATTTGGGCTGAAATTTTACTTGTCAGATGTCTGCCTCAGGCTGATTTGTTTTTGGAAAGCTTTACAAAATACAATAAAGTGGAGGTTGGTAAAAGGATGTTACAGATGGGACTACTGAGGCACCGGGAGATAAAATGATCTGTCACACAGGAAATTGGAGGCATAGCAAAAAGTGTGGTATGGTATGAACATATTATTGGCAGTTGTTTGAGATGGCTTTCATAACTCCCGTGTTGCTTCCCTGCATGTGAGCAATGTGCTTGTCCCAAATACATGCTAATAAAACTCTGATTCCACACCATCTTTTTTTCTCTCTCTATTTTATTGTAAAGCATCACTTTTTAATCAGTTATTATTGAAGAATGACATTTCATACTGGGAATATTTTCCATAAATGCTTTTTATTTTATTGATCAGATGATTACAAATTCTTTGCTGATTACACTTTAAAAACTTCAAGATCCTTGTAGGGTGCTATTTTTGATTGGACATTTTTTTTTTATGTTACAGTAGAACCTCAGAGTTATGAACACCAGAGTGATGAACTGACCAGTCAACAACATACCTCATTTGGAACTGGAAGTATGCAATCAGGCAGCAACAAAGACAGACCCCGGCCCCCAAGAAAAACAAATACAGTACAGTACTGTGTTAAACATAAACGACTAAATAAAAAGGGGAAAGTTTAAAAAAAAAGATTTGACAAGCTAAGGAAACTGTTTGTGTGCTTGTTTCATTTAGATTAAGATGGCTAAAAACCAGGGCTTTGGAGCTGTGCTCCGGCTCTGCTCCAGCTCCAGGCAAAACCTGCATCTCCACTGCTCTGGAGCTGCTCTGTGCTCCAGCTCCGCGCTCTGCTCCAAAGCCCTGCTAAAAACAGCATTTTTCCTCTGCATAGTAAAGTTTCAAAGCTGTATTAAGTCAATGTTCAGTCATAAATTTTTGAAACCATAGGGTTTTGGTCAGAGTTATGAACATTTCAGAGTTACGAACAACCTCCATTTTTGAGGTGTTCATAACTCTTAGGTTCTACTGAATTTATTATCTCTGGGTGGCAGTGAAGGGGCTGATGTAGTAAGATTTTCTTTCACACTGGGTATTTGTGTGCAGCTTTGTGGTGTCCACTACGTCAAACACTTTGAATTCCAAATTGTTATAGTTCTTAGATAATAATATGTCAGTGGATATTAACTTCAAACTGTAACATTCCAGTCCTCCACAAACCTTTCTGAGCTCCATTTTTTCTCACAATATTTCTGGCATACATACGATTCTGCAAGTTTTGGCCAAATAATCCAGTGCCATTTGAAATTATTTAAATTTCATGCATGCTCCCTGCAACACTGTACATATATATGGTATCTGAAAGTAATCTTAACTGATATTTAGCATCTGAGAAGGTGTGAACTTCTTGGCTGGCTTCTTAGGTCACTGAATATTTCAACAATGAAATCAGATGTCTATACGATACATTCAGTTACATGGAAATGAATTCTGCATTTTGATTACCATTAGGCCCAGAAGAAATGAATACACAAAGGCTATTTTTCAGCTGTGGAAAAAGATTGCTAATAGTTTTGTTCTGCCAAGAACCGTCAGTCACAAGGGCATGCAACATTACTGTTTGCTGCTTTGTAGGGCCACAGTTACATTTACTGTGCATAACAATAAAGTGTTATGCTCATTTAGGGGAATTTCATCCAAAATAGCAGGGTCCACATAAGGCTTATAGTTCCATTGCATAACGAGTAAGAGAAAGAACTGTGCAGCAGCAAGCATACAAGGAGCCTCTGCACAAGCTTTTTTGGTGCTCATTGCTACATCAAAATTAGTTTGTTGCATTCTTTTCTTTCTAGTGCAGGATATTTTACTCTTCCCTTTCTTCCTTTCTGGAAGGCAGAAAGAAGCTCAGTGGTTTTGAAGTTGCCAGGACTCTTGAGTTGGCCACAATGGTAGCGGTACCACATATGCATAGTTCAGAGAAAGCTTCATCAACATTTTTCAGAGCATCCTCTTCAGTGAAAATGCCCTTTATGCCAATACCAAAGCCTGCAACCTGAAAAGCACAAGTTGCATAGAGATCCTCAGAGCATGTGTATCAAGAGTGTTGTCTTTGAGATTGGCATTCCATGGCCTTGTCTACACTAGACCTTTTTAAGGACACAAACTGTTTTTTGAAAATCTTGGCCTTCCTCTTCATCTTTGTCTACGTTCTTGTCATTATAATGTACAGACTGTCATCGGAGTAGCTAGTGTGTTCTTTTCTCTATATATTAATGAGCATTATGCCCAAGTATTGTGAGAAGAATGTATCACATGTTGGCCTTGACTAATATCAAGCTGTTTATGGACAAAATGAATAGTCATTTATCGATTAAATGTTGCATTACTGATAGCCGTTATATACCAGCTCATTTTACCTCGCTGTTTTAGTTGAAATAACTAATGTCACAACATGTTCACAGTTGGTGCTGCAAAATTATAAATGTCAATTAATATTGGGGTTATATGATGTAAAATGTTGCAACAGCTTTTGTATAATGAATGATTTTTGCCACATGTCACTGTACACTTTCCTGGTGCCAGGAGTGGGTATCCAGCATAGCCTTCTAGTCACATGTATTAGTGCTATGGTTTATTGGTGATGTGTGCTCTTTATTCTGATTCTGGTACACAGTTGATCTATGCTCCTGTATCAACTTTGAATTTTATGGGTGTTTTTAGCTTTCCCTGTCAGTAATGTGATGATTGCTTCATCCATATCTGTCACTGCTGATTGTAGTGATGCCAGAAACAGTTTAGTGTCTTGTTCAGTATCAGTCTCTGATTCGTATCTTTCCATGATGGTATGTATCTCTCCCTTCAAGGACTCAAAATTACCCAACTGGCACAGGTGAGGAAAAATGTTTTCCCTTTTTACACTTGATACACATTTTTCCTTGTGGTTGGCATGTCTGTTTTCCTGTGCTTCCATTCAAATTTACTGCAGGTGTGCCCATTTACTTTTTTTGTCTGGCCACTTTTTCTGAGCTCCCATTTCCAAAGGGCTCAAAATCAGAGATGCCCAGAATAGGGGAAAATGTGTGAAACAACCTCATTATGTTCTCTGCTGCTCAGTTCTATACATTCTTGCAATATTGTAATGCATTTACTTTCCAACTGGTATTTTTCAGTATCTTAGTTTGGAAGCCCTGTGGATTCGTGCTATTTTCTGTATCTTCTATAGGACTTCAGCTAATTTTTCCTACAGCTCTTTGGAGTTTGACACCTAATAAAATTCTGTCTTTCAACATGTCATCTTCATCTGCAAAGGCAGTCTTTCATTATGAGTTTCAGCAGTATTAACTATTCATCTATTGGCTGTATTGGGCCCAAATTATTCTTATAATAAGACTTTCTTTTGAACTGGATCATTTTTATATGGAGTACAAGAAGCATCTTACACTTATAAATAATTTGCCTGTAGGTTTACAGTTGTTTGGGATGATTTTTTCTTTTAGTTTCCCATGCCTATATATATACACACTTGATAAATATGTGTATGTATGTGTTCGTGTTAAGTGTATTTTTAGTGATCTGGGTATACGCCATGCCCCTAGTGATATGTAGTGGCATAAGATAACCTACTGTACAGAAAACTTTACCTGCATACACCTAAGTGCTTCAAGAAACGAACCACTCTGCAGTGCAGTACTACTATTGGACAGGTGAGTACCTGTGTACTATTTTATACTTTATTCATTTTACTGTATTCTAATTCTTTGAAAATTTGTATTACATTGGTAAGTATAACTCTTAGTTAACCAGAATTTTTGACTAACCGGCACCCCGCATTTCCCCAACATGCCAGGTAACAAAGCTTTTACTGTATATGTGAACACTTACAGTCTTTTTTGAGTTGTTGACAATCTGTCTGTTTCGTGTCCAGCAAACTCCATCAACCTCAGCTTCTTTTGTCTGGTCCAGTTTTCAGAAACATTTCTTACTTCAAAGTTCATTGGAGGTATATTTCTTACTGTGCTAGCTGATGCCTTTCCAAGTTACTTCTGAAGGCATGTCTTGTCCCTATATTATGTTATAAAGTGAATTGCATTCAGGCAGAGGCTTCTCAAATATTATTACTTTATATAGCTGTTGGTAGAGGAATACCTCACTTCCTGAGTTCACTTTCTGCTGATGTTTTCTGTCATGAACCTGAAAGTGACAAGAGCTCTTTCAGCATGCTGGTTGTTGAGGTCATTAACTTGTGTTTCATGCAATACAATACACCTGGGCTGGTCCATTTGATTTTTCTGCTGCCACAGCTAAGTCACTGAGAAGCCTTTCATACTGGCATTATGGGAGCAGCAGAGGAGAAAACATAGCAAAGGATCTTCTGATCAATGATTTAAAACAATGTTGCAATATATGTGTCAGATGCCTGTGCCTACACATATGCCCTAATCTGGATTTTTACTGTTACTGTGTTTAAATGGTTAATGGAATTCCAGAGTTCTTACTTGTATGTCATGGCTGATCTTTATTTTTAATAGCTAGTTTACACATACAGTAGTTTTTAGCTTCTCAGAATCTCTTTAGTTTCCACTCCTGTTGTAGAGGCAGCTGCTCTAACTGACCTTAGATATATTTACCATCTTGACCTTTAGCACCAGAAACTGAATGACAGAGCCTACCTCCAGAATTAGTTCATTCTTTCAGCAGCTATACTCGAGGATTCATACAAGGATGGGGAGCAACTGGTCCGTTTCAACTCTCTCACCTGTAGAAGAACATGTTACGAAATATGGAAATAAAAGTCACTTTATAGGAATTACTTGCAGGTGTCTTAATGCTTTGCAGTACCCTCTCAATCTCAGTCTCCCCAAAAATGGGAAAAAGAATTTAACCTTACTATCTAACAGAAACCTGGGAGGATATCTGGCTTAATGTGAAAGATACTTCAAGTTCTTTATCTTTGCTATTCCCAGAACAAGGTATTAAACAGGCACTAGTGGACACCAGAACATGTGTTTAAGGCTAGGTTGACAACACACAGTGAATGCTGGAGATGTAGACGGCTACATGAGAATCTTTTGCACATCCTTTATACCTGTCAAAAATTCATGTGTCTGGATACTATATTCAGTGCTCTCTCTCTCAGAAATTGTAAGTGTCACTATCTTTCCTTCTCCAAGCTTTGTGCATTTTAAGGGTGCTGGATGAGTTGGTATTACCAGTTAACATTAAGAAATGGACAGCAGTAACTATTTTAGTGGCCAAAAGAGTTATTTTGAGAATGAAAAACTGCAATTCCTCCCTCATACACAGACTGATTTAATGAGCTCTCTACTCCCGCATTAGTGGAAAAAATGACTCTCTCTAATAGGAAAGCTTGGAAAAAATATGAGGATGTCTGATCACACATGAAACTTTGCAGTTTAGTACATATTCGTCTCCAATAATCATAGGTTATTTTCTCACTTATTTATCTATTTAGTCACTTTAATATTGATGCCCTGCCTCAGCTAATGATATCTGAGAAATGATTAAATTATTAGGTGGAACTATTTCACTGATACAAATAAACTGATATTCAGAAGAGAGAAAGTAGGACATTGCAATTCTTCATTGTTCAGCAAACATGCCAGTTCGATTAGACTTTGATATTTTTCAGCTGTCACAGAACCACTTGGGGATTAAAAGAGATGTTTTGCTACATTACAACCATTGAAATCAATGTTTTGAATCTTGTTAAAGCACATTCTTGTTCCTACTGCATGCCTGAAATAACTTCTAATACATTTAGAGAGGGTGTAAGAGTGTACTCTCTCAGACTGGAAATACAAACTAATATAGCCCTCTAAAGAATGTCAGGCTGCATACTTAACTCTCTCTTCACTTTAACACCATTTCTGAGGTCCATGCATACTGCAGTAGGTGTTGTAATAACAAGGTGTTGATAATATATTTAAAGTAGTTTGGAACAAAGATATATTGGTCTTACGTTGAGAAAGAAACAGTTAACTGTAACAAAGTTTTATTATGAGGTCGCATTGTATTTTAAGCATATGACTGCAGATCCAGATCTTTTTCACAGATTTCCTAAGTGACCTTTTCAAGTCTCTTAATCATGGTATGTTTCAGCTTTTTCCATCTGTAAAACCAGGATAATGCCAGCTACCTAATCGGAATATTTGAGAGAATTAAATCATTGTTCATAAAGCACTTTGAAATCTGCAGCTGGAAGTTACTTTACATTTATATAGCATTATTTTAATTAGTAATTGTATTTATTATCATGGGATACTATAGTAATAATTGTGATATTTTCTTTTTAAGTTTTTGTTTTCAATGGTTGTTGTCAGTTACCTTGGACTGAAATTTTTCATGCTTATCTTAGCCCAGAAATGATTTTTTTAAAAGTTTTGATGAAAATCCATTCAGGGTATTTAAAAAACAGTCTTGTTTGTCTTTTAAAGAAATGGAGCAAGAGTGTTTGGAGCTTGGTTTTTAGCACATATGTACAGTAATCCTCAACATGAAATGCTGCTTCGTTAAATCTTTAAAAAATAATTTAAGATACAAAGAGGTTCATTTATCTAGTTTAGATACTCAATATATTATATTCTTTACCTAAGAGGGTGCCAAATTTAATTATCAAGTACACACATCTGAATAGTTTCACAGACTCAGCATTCGTGACCTCTCTGAA